>NC_140038.1:19726155-21036155 GCF_963513975.1 Fringilla coelebs | reverse complement strand
CTTTTGGTGGGGTTCTCTTTAAAATCCAAGTCCGAGGTGGTTTGTGCCGACTTTTGGCTGTTGATGGTGGCCGAGGGGACAGAGTGGTCTTTGAGGAGCTTTTCTGTGGGTTCCAAAAACCCCACAATGCTCCCCCAAGAGGAATGATGGAGCTGTTGGAGGGTCAGAACACCGGGAGCTTTCTGGTGAACAGCAATGTCCCAGTCCAAGCGGGGATCCTGGAAGGGTGGAGCTGTTTGTGGAGGCTGTGGGAAGAGAAGAGCCACAGATGATGCTGTAAATGAGGGGTCAAAATGAACTTTTTTGTTATTTTTTATCACTTAACTGAGGGGATTTGTGAATCTGAAATACACCGATCCTGGTTCTGTCCACCAGAGCCACAAATCCTGCCCAGCTCTACCATCAAACCCACTGCCACCCAAAAAACCTCCAAGGTCATGCAAAACTATGATCAGTTTTAAAGAAATACATCAATTGCTCCAAGGAATGCTTGATTTACCAAATATAAAAATTAAACCTGACACAGATTCACTGGCTAAAAGCAGAAAGTAACTGCAGTGGCATTCCTCCACTGAGGATGGCTCCACCTGTCCCAGGAGAATGGGAAACATCCTACCATAAAAATGCAAATGGGGTAAAGCTTGGAATAGAAACATTCCAGCACTCCCTAATTCCTGGCAACATCAGCCAGCAACTCATTAGCTCTGATTTTCAGTCTAGGGCCACTACACTCATACTATTTTTAGGTAATTCTTTTCGTTTATTTCAACATCTCATTGACAGGAAGAGAGATGGAGAGAGGGGATTACAAGGCTCTGGAGTGAAAGGACACAGGGAATGGCTCCCACTGCCACAGGGCAGGGTTAGGTGGGATATTGGGCAGGAATTGTTCCCTGGCAGGGTGGGCAGGCCCTGGCACAGGGTGCCCAGAGCAGCTGGGGCTGCCCCTGGATCCCTGGCAGTGCCCAAGGCCAGGCTGGACAGGGTTTGGGGCAGCCTGGGACAGGGGGAGGTGTCCTTGAGCTTTGAGGTCCCTTCCACCCCAAACCATTCCATGATTCCACAATCTCCATTTCACAAGTTTATTTTCTCTCTCATTTTCACACCTCCTCAAAAGAACAAAAGTCAAAAAGTCTGGAAAGATGGAGCAAAACTCGAGAGATTTTGTCACAGAACACAATAATTATCCATAAAAGAAAGAAAAGTCCCTTTTCCGTGGGGATCAAGAACAAAGAGCAGGCACTGAGCAGTCAAGGTCAAAGTCCCCCAGAGTCTTCTGTAAATATAAAGGGAAACACCACATTTGCTTAACTGCAGTGAGGGAAATGGAGATGAAACATTCAAAAACTCTTTTATATCAGTAAAGATAGTTAGTTAAGCACTGAAACAGATGGCCCAGGGAGGCTGTGGGGTTGCTATCACCCAAAGTTTTCAGAACAGGTTAGAAAAACAGCTGTCTGCAATATTACAGGTACAAGTAATTCTGCCTGGAGGTCTGGATAACCTCCTAACATCCTTTCTAAACTAATTTTCTAAGATTCTGTGGAAAAAAAAATGCAGAAAAATTTAGGTAGAAGACTTGAAAGAGCAGCAATTGGGAATACACAAAGTATTTGTTATTTTAGTACAATTTACTGGACGTGGTTCAAAACCTCCTGTGATTTACAGCCCCTTCCTAAACCAGCTCTGGTGAAGACAGCATTAAAAACCACAAATAAAAACCTCATTATTCTCACTGAGTGATCCATTCCATCAAATACCTGTGTCTGAGGGGGAAGGTGCACCTCAGATTCCAACTGCTGAGCTGGACACCTCCACGCTGGCCTTGATTTCCTTGTTGAAACCATGGAATTGCTGGATGGGAGCGGTGCAATGCTCCCTTTACTAGAGGAATATGTGCCATAAATTGCTTCCTTTGGCTTTGGGAAGGTGATGGTGTCTGTGTTCTCAGGGTCCAGCCTGCTACTGATCTCTCCTGTACAAATAAAACGTGGATTGGAGGTTTCATTTACTTATTATCAGTGGTTAATTTAATCATGTGGTAAATAGAGGCCTGATCAGCTGGTGACAGTCATGATTCCCAGCACCACTGGCTTAACACTGGGCAGAGCTTCAGATTTGGCTGCTTAAAATTTGAAATGTGCAGGTAGAAACCCAGGAGGAGCCCAGAAGTGAGCAGGAACCAAACCCTCCCAGGGATGAAGAAATCTGATTCCTACCCAGCTGCAAGACACAGGATTTTCCTGTGTTTTATGCCCTGCAGAATTTGGTGAGTGCTCATCACAGAGCTCTTTCCTTGGGAGATAAAACCTGAGAGCGAAGCTGGAGGTGCAGCTGAAGGTTGTTTTCAATGCTCTGTACTCACCCAGAGCTGATTTCTTGTGCTGCCTGGGGAATTCAGGGAAAGGAGCTGCTCTGGGCACAGCAGGAGGGGCTGGCAGAGTTCTCTGTGCTGCTGGAAGGATGAGCCTCTGGCCAGTGAGGCTCAGGGCACCTACAAGAAGATGAAACTCCTGAGCAATTCCAGCTAGGAATTCAAGGAATTCTTGGCAATGAAGAAAGAATTAAGCAAAGGCAGATCCAAGTTCTGCACCAACACTACAAAAGCAGCAGTTTCCTTTAATTGAAAGATTCCTATCTTTCAATAGTCAATATTTTGCCTTGAAGGAAGGTGAACTGTGCCTATAAAATTTGATAAACACATGTAAGTGTATTCAGTGCTAATTCTGAAATATGTTTGTATATCTATAATTATATGCTTGTCCAATGCAATTTAATACACAGAATAGATGAGAATCAACTCTTGTAAAGCACAATATAATGATATAATTACAACTATAAACTGATTGCCAAAACAGTCCAAGCCTAGTTAAGACTGAACAATTAATAACCAGCTGTTAATTATGATAGTTTGACTGGCATTCATACCAGAACCTCCACCACACACACAATTCTTCTTTGCAGCAGCAGCTGAACCCTGAGAGTTCCCAGAGCTGGCTCAGGGTGATGCTCACAGGACACACTCACACCCTCCATCACCCTACACCTGGAGCAAGCAGCCTAAAGTTTACCCCCACCCTTGGCAATGTTTGAAACTACAATCTTGGAAGTCTGGAGGAGGCAGGAAATCCAGTTCCCAAATATCTGCTGCAAACAGCAGCACCCAGGGGCGCTCTGGGACTCACCTTTTGGGGTGTCCTCTTCTATCAGGGGTAGGGGAGAGCCCGGGGAGTGGAAGGCAGGCAAAGCCCAAGGGTTGGTGACTGTGGGATCCTTCCCTGTCTTCTGACTGCACACCTGGGAAGAGACAGAACCTCCTCTGACACAGGGAACTCTGGGATGTACAGATTTACAGACACTCCTCTACTTCTGCAGCAATAAATAATAAATATCATTTCTGCTGTGACTGTTTCATTAAGAATTAACAGTGCACCACTCCTTTTATTACTTGTGACCATGCTACAGTACTGTCTACTGTTGTTACTTCAGTCATTGAAAATAAAGTTAATTAAATTTAATTGATGCCTTGTGTACTATTTAATGAGGGAATCTCAGGAAGTTTGTATTTACATTACCCTCCTTAAAACTGAGCAGTGTTTCTTGACAGAACAGTGTTAAAAAAGATAAAATGCATACACAGGCAAGGAAGCAGAAGGAAAAAGAAATACTTTAAAATATTAGCTTTTAATGAGTGATTATCAAGCTTTTAGTGCAATCCAAGCCATGACTGGGATCTTGGAGCACTGTTGTGTCCTAATTATTGAATAACAGCACCCAGCAACTTTCTAAAAAGAGAGAGGGAACTCTCAAGAGGGAAATGAGACAGATCCAAATTAACTATCCTAATCTTTCCTCCCAATCTGTCTAACAATGCTGCCCACAAGAGATAAGGGAGAGAAAACCTGCACTTTTTATCATCATAGAGAACCTTTCAGAGCAATCCCAAGCCCTCATTTCAGTTGTGGCCATTCTGCAGCATTCTGTTTTAAGGGATGGATTCTCATGTCCTGGTGTTCCAAGAAAACAGCAATAACCATGGAACAAAGGTTAACTTTATGTCTGCTGCCATGTAAGTGGCTTGATACTGAGAAAAGGAAATTATAAACCACATTTTCCTCCTCACCCTCAGCCCCAGCAGTCTGGTGAGGCCACAACAAAAATATATAGAAGGCAAGAAATTGAATTAAACAGTGATTCCTCTTCCAGACTCTTGCTGGAGTAGCAGTAAGGCAGCACTGATTTTACTCCTGGTCAGTTTTATCCTAATTTAAATCCCAGTTATGAGGTTTTGTTATGATAAACAGCACATGAAATATATTTGTTCTCATTGTGTTCATAGAGATGTAATAAGCTGCAAGGAAAAGCTGTTCAGGTGCAGTGTGTGAGTTCAAAAGCAGCCTGGAGGCTTGGGTTTTTTGGTTTTTTTTTTTAATTGGAGATAGATATTTAATTCTTTTGTGCTGAATCCTTTAATTTCTATAGAGTCCATGGCAGGTGTGATGTTAGAACAAGGAATGATGCAACACAAATGTAATTTAATCCCTCATTTACACTGCCCAGTGCCATCACTCAGCAGGACAGGAACACAGTGGGACCATGGAGCTGATCCAAAGCAGCTCCCCATGAAAATTCCATCCAGTCCCTTCACTTCCAGCACCCTGACTGCTGCATTGGCTCCCTCCTGAAGAACTCAGGGAGATACCAAAGCAAAACTGCCAGACTGCTGCCATTTTGGGAGCTATTGTCACTAAAATTAAGCCAACACAATCATAGTAAGACCTCAAAAATAATATTAAGTACTGAAAAAGTTTTACTTTTAACATCACTGCTTCATCCTGAGCACTTCTAAAATTCAGTTTTGCAGGGCTGGAAGGGAGCTCTTAAATTGCAGAGCAGACCAAGGCTGACTTGCCTTAAAATATGCTTGGAGTGTGCTAAAAAACTATTTTTTCACTTCAAGTGCTTCTGAGTGTAATTAACCTGGGACACAAGAAAAACAACTCTATTACCCTTTCTAAAGTGTTTTTCTCCTGTGGATGAACCTCTCCCACTTTATTTTTCCTTTTTGCTTCATTTTAAATAGGGCACTTGTTGGAACACCACAGGGATTTTTCTGATTAGTTCTCTATTTGTTTTCTTTTTACCTAGCAATATTTAACTAGAACATTTTTTTTTGGTTTTTTTTTTTTTGGTAAATATCTTTGTAAGTATTTTTTTATCCAGTAAAAAACCAGAGATTGGTATTAAATACAGAGGGAAGATGAGTGTTGTATGTCAAACCAGGAACAGAGAGATGAGATTTGGTAAATAAATATCAGAAAATCTGAGGGTTTGATAGTGATGGGAAAAAAGGGATATAACAGATTAATTTATCATTCCATCTATCTTCTCCAAACTGTCAGATTTGCTGTTGAGATGTTCCTGTCAGGATTTGATGGACACAGCACTCACCCCTATAAAGGGAAAGAGAAAGCACAGCAAAATAAAATCAATGGAACTAAGGTCACTTTTCAGACGTTCAGGAGACTGTCAGGAAGGGGCATGGAGAATGCAAGTTTAACTGGAAAAATCTGGAATTGCATCTTTAACAACAGATCTTGTGCTATTCCTACCTTCTCTTAAAGTAACCAGAGATGGCTCTGCACTGTCAATTTCCCACATACTTGGAAAAATCAAGCTTTGCTCCTTTCCTGACCTACTGCTCTCTAGCTCTCCCAGAAACCCAGATCCATCAGAATTCCTCCCTAACAGGTGTGAAAGAGAATGAAGGGAGAACTTTGGTGAATCCCACATCTGCTTTGTGAAACAGGCACCAGCAGCAGCACAGAAGGGAGTGAGGGAGATAATTGCTGCCTTGAACCACAACATGTTTCCCTGGTGGGCAGAGGGCCAGCTTCCAGCAGGCAGGATTTGTGGGATCAATTCCCTGCTTGGAATTCAGGGCTGAGCCTCCCTTCCTGTCCGGAGCCAGCTGCAAGCAGCAGCCCATGGCATCCCAATCAGGCAGGGAGTTTGGCAGGGAATGCTGAGCTGCACACAAACAGCTTCAGCAGCTCTGCCTGCACCCCTGCCTTGCAAAATGACACTCCATCTCCAATTCCAGATGACAAGAACTGGATAAAAACTTAAAACAAATGGTGACCTTTCAAAAGATTAATTTGTTTACCAACAAAACGTTCTGCGTTTGTCAGGAGAGATGGGGGTGACCTTCACGTTCCCATTTCCAGGTTGAGAGGATGCTGACTGCACTCATCTGTTAACTTAACTCTCTCTCACCAATTATTTCCTTTTTATTTTTAGTGACAAGAGGATTTTATTCAATCACCGTGCGGCTTATTATGATTACACACAAATGCAAGGAGCTTCTTTTGATTCACTGTAGTGTAACATCAATTTGTTTAAGTCTCATCCTGCCACCACTGCCAAACTCTGCTTTGGCTGTAATTAGAGCCACATGCCTGGCTTTAAAGCACAATCAGCTTTGGGCCACCAAAATTCAGAGAGTTTTCTTCTACAAGTTCTTCCAGTCACTTGAAATGAAAGGAATTTCCCAGCTTTGCTTTATAATTTTGAAAATAAATACACTTTCAGGGATAAGCGTTAATGATTAGCAGCATGCAAACGCTGAATAAAGAATGAATAATTGAAGATGTGATTAGAATGGTTGTGCTCAAACAAGTGAGCTTAAAAAAAGCCCCAGAATCACTGCCATCACCATTAGAGCCACACTAGATAAGATGCAACTCATAAAGGCTAGAAATCATCACCATATTAAATTCTACCTCATGAATAAATGAAAAGGTTCCAAAGTTTACAGTATAATATACATTTATAAGAAAACAAGGACCCAGAAGTGCCAGTATAATTCTATAACAGAACAGCAGCCCTATGAAAACAGAAGGTGAACAGAGCTGTGAATCTTTTCTACATTGCAGCAGCGCATCAGAACTATTTTTGCTGCAATTCAGATTACTGTTCCTTTGGCTGGATACTCCATGGGAAGTATACATATTTAATAATTATCCACTCATCATTTTTCATCTCTCATCCAGATATAAGCTGCAAAAAAAAGTGATGCCCAGTGTGTGTTTCAAAGAGAATTACAGCCCTCATTTTAAAATAACTACAGAACTTGGCAGAGGATGAAGCATTATTATTAGACCCAAAAAGGTCCAAAAGGGCAACAGTTAATTGTTCTTAGTTTCTATGATAAAACCCAGCATCAGCAACTTTATAATACCAAAAGAGCAAGAAAAGACATCATTTTTGGTGAAACAATGAAATCCTGACTAATAATTTTTCCAACTAGTGGAATGGCAGGATAATAAAAAGTCCAGGTAGATTTGTGCTTGACCCCTCAGGTCACCTCCAACCCCGGCTTTTCAACCCCACAACTTTTCAACCGCTCAGCCCTCGTTGGAAACTCCTGAATGGCGCGAGACAAGCAATTAGTTTGGAATTTAATTGGAATTTGCTGGGGTGAGGGCGATTTTTGCGGGGTTTTTCGGGGAGCCGCTCGCTGACCCCGCGGACGCGGGAGGGCCGTGCGCGTACGGACAGCGCCCCCTGCCGGCCGGCCCGCCCCGCAGCCGCTCTCATTCACGGCACCGCACCCCTGGAGCCGCACGCACATTCATCGGCCTTACCGCTAATTATCATATATACCATGTATAATCATATAGATCATATAAAATCCCTTCCTCAAGTGCCGGTAGACACCACCTTTAGCAACAAAATATCTCAGCAAACAGCAACTGCAAAAATGTTACAACCAGAGAAGGCAGAATGTGCCAAACCACACATTGTGCCCTAAAATTTTGAAGAGAATAAATTAGAGAGGAAACACCTGCTTGGTTTTTAAGCCTGTCAGCTCCTCAGCAACTGTAAATATGTATCTGGGAGCCTGAGTAACTCCCATTAAATGTTTGCAATTTAAATCCCCAGTAAGTTTTCTGTGCTCAGTGCATGTTTCAGGGAGAGTGGTAAAACACATGGCTCTCTGCAGTCGGATAATATTCCTCCCTGTGAGTGTTTTAGAGTGGTTCTAAAAAGCTATTAGCCATGATGCTTTTCTCTAATTAACTCTATTATCACAGGGTTAGACAAATCACCTCTTAAGTCTGGGCAACAGCTTTCCAAAAATCATTTTTTTAGTAAGTGGCAGCTCACAACTGTGCCATTCACTGATTCTCTTTATGTTGTTTAAAACCAAACACCCCAGAATCTCTCCTAGAGCACTGGGCTTGCTGCAGGATGCTTCTGTCACATAAATTAAATTTTAGAAGAGCATCCCCATGTGAGAGCATTGGCTGCGTGGACCACAGTGCTGCGCTAAATTTGTGAACATAATTGATTTTTTGGAGGGATGGCTGTGCCTACTCTTTTTTGGTTTTTTTTTTAAACCATTCTTTGCTAAAAATATCATCTGCAGAACAATTGCAGAACTGGCAGCAGAACTGAAATGTGCAGGAGGGAAATTTGGAAAAACCAAAACTTCATCTTGAACAATTTGAATACTCCCAGAGCAGAGAGAAGAACAGGCTTTTAATTCTTGCTGCATCTTTGTGTCACATCCAGAAGTCCCCAAGCTCCAGCTGTTCTCCTCTCCCTGACTCTCCTGACATTCCTGACCATGCACATCCCATGTATATCCCTATTTTTGCTGGATTGGGATCTTGGGACATAAACCTGTTACATTTCAGATTTCTTTTCCCCAGTATTACCATTCCAAATGTTTTGATTTTTAAATACCCATGTCAAAAAGCAGGAAATTATGAGAAAATAACTTTTTTCATGTGAATATTTTATTTGGGACTGCTAAATATTAACTGTAATAATGCAAAGCAATGCATACAACAAACCCATAAAATAATAAAAGTTACTTACAGGAGCAGATTTTTTCTTAGCTATAAGTGGCAGCCTGGTGTCATGGTTGGGATGCTTTAAATCAGCTTTACTCTCCACACTCTCTGGGTCAAGCATAATTTTAAAATCCATTTCCACCTGCTGCTGAAATACAGAATAGGGATAATCCTAAAATAACTGCACTGGGGCTGAAGTGTTTAGAGGCAGAAACTGGCTAACATGTTGTAAATCTGCAAAATGATGATAAAAATTTATATTATTTGACTCCACACGGAACTGGGCAAACAGCAAAGTGCCTTTGCTTAGATGGAAAAGTTTGTGAGGAGTGGAACTATCATCCAAATGGACACATCAATGCAGGCACAGCACCTGATTATTAGTACATGAGGAATTAAAAACCCTTGATAGTAATCAGAATTAAAACATAGTTCTTAATGCACTCTATGATCGGCATGGAATGAGTTTGACTATTCTGCTAATAAAAATCATGATGATTGAAATCCCAATGGACAGAAAATGACTTTACAAGTTTCTTCTTGTTATAAGAAATACCTGAAGCATACCTATAAAACCCAGAGGGATGCCCTATGTTTTTACTACAGTAGAAGTTTCTTAAATTTAAAATATTTTGGTACATATTCTTTTGCATAAACATAAAAATAAATCCAGGAAAATTCCAATTTTTACAAATAAAATATGCCATAAAAAGTTCAAGAATCATTAGATGTGCACTTGAACTATTGAACAACTGTGTTACTTTGTGAAAGCAGTAAAAATGCTTCAATTTATTTATCTGCACTATATATTCTCTCTTCTTTTGATGGTAATTACAAGCAGATGTATCAATGAGATGCTCATTTAGATTTGGGGTTGTAAGAACACAAGTTATTATCCAAGCCAATTACTCTTTTACCCACATGGCTGCACAGAGACAGAAAGTTCAATTTTCACCTCATCAGTGCTTTTGTGGTATTTATTTTATTACCATAACACACCGTTATGCAGGGAGGAAACTGCTGGTGCTATAAAAAAACAGAACTGGGGGAATTGAGCACCTTTCAGTTAAAGCAGGAGATGATTCCCAATGCAAACTCCTCACTCAGGCTGACAGGGAAATGATCAGGGCAGGGGGGAAAGGTGCCACACAGGATAACAGGAACTGGAATTATTGATGAAAAACCACCTGATAAAAGTGACTTTGTCTGCTTGGGTGGGTGGGGAGTGCCAATTCCACCCCTGCATGGATGACACTGGGATCCTTCCCAAGTTAAATGTTGTCCTGGGCTGGGAGAAGGTTCCCACCTCAGCTGCTCCTTCTGCTGAGGATTTTTTAACCCTTTCATCATGGGGTGTTATCAAAGCCTGACTCCACGGCAGTCAGAGCATTATGGGATGCACAGGACAGCAAGCCCTCCTTGAATGTGCAGAAGGATCAGGGTGTGATCTCAGACCTGAGGGCCCTGGCACACACGTGGGGCTGATTTGCTGCACCTCTGCACAGCCTCGGGCTCCACTCGGGGCAGGACCAGCTGCTGCTGACAGGCACCCAAAGGAGGATTCCTGGTGGAGAGAGAAACAGGCTGTGAAAATCCTAAAAATTGCTTGGATTTCACATGTTAATCATTTCATCCAAATGACTGTATTTTTATTTCAACTTGCATTTAGCAGAAGTAAAATCAAACAAGTTAGCAGAGCACTGCTGGAGCCACTTAGAATTCCACTTAGAATTCCACTTACTTTTTTTTTTTTTTTAACTTAAAATCAAAAGAGGAAATGACTAAACTAGCTTTTTCTAGTTAATACTCCCACTTGTTTTACATCATTATGTCACCTCAGTTTTTGTATCTTGCTGCAATAAACCATCTGTTTCACTTACCACTTAGGGGGCTCTTTGGAATTTACTTCTTTATTACCAGCTGAAGAAAGAGTTAACTCTTGGCCATTTATAACACTGAAATAATTTTCAGCGTGTTTCTGTTAGAGGGAAAAAAATATGTTTAGCCTATTACAAAGATATAAGAGATATTAATTTTATTTAATTTGGTTCGTTAAGCAACCAGGTCTTTGCTTGACTGAAAAGTTGATAAACTTTGTGTCTCTGTTGGACTAAAAATCTGATTTTGGCTGAACAAGATCAGGTCATTCTGATGACCCAAAAAAGGGAGGAATCATTCTGAGCTGCAATGTCTGAGTAATCTCATCAGTTGGTGGTTGGAATGGGATCTTGTAACACAACAAATAAGTGGCCCGAGTGAATTATTAACACAGACTTTAAAAACTGAATAATTTTCTGGATCTGCTCTATTTTACTTACTCTCAGCTCAAGTTCAGTCCTTTCAGCTGCTTTTCTGACATCACAAATATCCACAGCTTCTGCATTTCCTTTCAAGTTGTTTTTTTCCATTTTAAGCTTCAGGAGGTCCTCCTGAATCAAAAAAGCAAGTTAGGACAAAAATCAAACCCCATGGGGTTAGGGAGGATTTAATTCAAATTAAATTATTCCTAAATATAGAAAAAAAAAAGATCCATGCAACTCTGTACTCTCAGGATCTCATACTTCTGTACTATTATAATATTAATATTATAACTTGAATAAGAGAAAACAAAGCCAAATACTTAAACTCATGGGCTGTAGAAAGGCTGGAAAAACTCAATTTTAAAACAAACCTCACAAAGCAGTGACAATAAACTTCGGGACTGAGATTCTCCACTTAAGGAACGATGTTTCCTTACACATCTCACACATGGCACAGGCGCTTTAACGGGGCAGGGATCTCAAAAGCCTTAAGGAGAGACACAAACTCCGGGCAGCCTGTGAGGAGAGCCCAGCCCACGCCAAGGCCGTGTGTTTACGTTAACCGAACAGCTCGGAGCTCCCCAGCCCCGCAGCACCCACAGCCCGAGCCCTGCTCCCACACGCCCCGGCCGCTGCCCCTCAGGCCGGGCCGAGCCCCGCGCATCCCCCGGCCCCTCAGCAGCACCGGCCGCGCCGCGCTCAGCCGAGGGACGATCCGGGGTGCCGAGGGGTAACCCGGGGTGTCCCGGCTGCTCTGCCGGGGCGGGAGAGGCCGGTCCGGGCAGGGCGGTGCCGGTCCCGGCGCTGTCCGAACCCACCCGGCAGCGCCGGCCCCGCCGCGGCCATGGCGGCACCGCCGCACCCGGCAACGGGACGCGCCGGCCGGGCCGCACCATCCGCCCCGCCGCCGGGGGGGGAGGACGGCGCATCCAGCGGGGGCCGAGCCTGCGCTCCGCCCGGTCCCTCCCCCGACCGCCCCCCCCGCGGGCGGTGGTAGCGGCGCGGCGGAAGGGGCGCGGCGCGGGCGCCATGGCGGCGGGAGCGCGGCCGCTGGCGCTGCTCACCAGCTGTGCCGCGGGCTTCGCGCCCGAGGAGCTCGTCAAACGTGAGTCGAGGCCGCCGCGGCGCCCGAGCGGGCGGAACCAGGGGCCGCGGTTTGCCCGCTCCCGCGCGAACCGGGCTGGCAGCGGCTCCCTCCAGCCCTGGCCCTTAGGGGGGCTGTTTTCCCCTCAGGATCGCAGTTCTCCCCTCAGGGTCGCTGCCATCCCCTCACAGATTCAAATTTCCCTTCAGGGTCGCCGCCGTCCCTCAGGGTCGCCGCCGTCCCCTCACGGACCCAGTTTTCCCCTCAGGATTGCTGCCATCCCCTCACGGACCAAATTTTCCCCTCAGGGTCGCCGCCATCCCCTCCCGATCCCAATTTTACCCTCCGGATCTCAGCTCTCCCCTCAGGTTCTCATTTTTCCCGTCAAGGTCGCAGTTCTCCTCTCAGGGTCTCAATCCTCCCCTCAGGACAGGGGGATCGCAGCCCCCGACCCCTTGCAGAAGGTGTCAGGAGCCTCCTCAGTGCTTTAAGGAAATAATTCACCGCTTTCTCGCTGTGGAAGGACTACAAAGAAAAGCTAAAAATTCTGTCCTGCAGCTGGTAGAATTGCAGATTACACTCGGTGCCGAGTACACAGAACTCATTCAGTAGGAAGTGGTTTTCCTGGGAGCAAGTTGCCGTTTTTATGGCTCGAAAGGGGAACACAAGGTCTGATAGTAGAGGAAACCATGGTGGTGTTTTTAAAATCGGGAGATTCCAGGAAGAAGCTGTTCATGATCTTGGAGGGTTGCCTATGTTAGGACAGCCCTAATTTTTAAGGAGTTCATGAACAGTTTCTGTGTACACTGAGATGTAGAATTTAACTCCCTCAAATCTTCTCTGGATTTGTTTTTCTCTCTTTCTCAGGGATTCTTACTTGGGACCTCACCAAGCCCAGGGCTGCCCCCAGGAACTGGCTCCCTGCACCTCATTAAAGCTCGTTTTGAAAAAGAAATAACAGTGCAAGATAATGCAGTCAAAGGCCTCTCTGTCAAAGCAGCTGCAGGACACTGAATTATTTAAAGATTTCACAACAAAAATATTGTTATTAGCTTATCTTTGAGGAAGGTATAAGCAAATTGGAAGGAATGACTCAAGGTTCTTCTAGGTTTCCCCTTTGATTACTTTGCATAGTGAAATGAAACAGGTAGAAAAGGTAGGTGAGCAAAAAGCTGCTTAATCTGAGAAAGTCTTAAAATCTAAGCTTTTAAAACTAGTACTCACTTTGAAATATTTCAGCTTCCACTGCTCCCAGTTCCAAATCTGGAGTCTTGTCTGTGTGTCCTCTGACTGGGTTACGTTAAAATCCTCCTGAAAGAAATAAAACCATTGGATTAAATAAATACCATCTGCATCTTAAGTCCCTGCTTTGTATAACAAGTGACATTAAATCAGAGGCAGCAGACAGTAAAACATTCAAGGACACACAGGCAGGGATGGGGCAGCAGTGGGGAAGGTTTGGTGGGGTCAAACAGCCTGCCAGAACTTCCCAAGCCAATTCAAAGACTTTTTCCAGGGTTTTCCTCCTGTTCAATGGAAAATGGCTTGAGGATGAGAAGCAGCTGATGGTACATTTGCTAGATATATTTTTATTTGTTCGGGTTTCTGCAGGGTGCTCTGAATGCTTTAATTCATGGGACACTGTGGCAGAACAAAGCTATTTAAAGTGCTCAACATAGATCTGCCTGTTATTATTGTGATGTATTTATCACAAAAGTGCAAATAAGATTGGTTCAGTTTTCATTCTGATGTGATTGTTCTTCTTTTTCTTTTAGGATTTTTACCACTCCCCTCCTCCCCTGCATCTTTGGGCTCTCTTTACTCCTTGGTGTAATTTTAGGAGTATTTTTTATGGTTTATTCCACCAGGTGGCTCTCAAGGCCCAGAATGTGGGAACTACTTCGTCTACCTGACAGCTGAGGATTTGGGAGCATTTAGGGCATTATGTTCTTAAAACATTTATTCAATCTGAAAAACACTATGAAAAGTGGTAAATACCTTAATCCCTTTGGGGAAAAGAACTGCAAAAAGAAGTTGGAATCATTAAAAAATTATTATTAGACACACAGTGTTCTAAAAGTGCTTAAGTACTAGAGAACAGGGCAATTACTGCAAGAGAGCTGGATGTGGTTCTCTGATTATTTAACGCTTCTGAAAAGTTATTTCTGGTCTCCCCTCTTTTGAAAGTATTTGCACTTTCAGAAGACTCAGTAAAATTCAGCATTAAAAATGGGAAGGGATGTGAGTATAATATTGCCACGTTCTCTCTCATGTTCAAAATCATTATTTAATTTTTGTCTGTATGATAAAATATTAAATTAAGTGTCGATATTTAAGTCAGTAAAATGAGCAAACATTTTTGTAAATAGCTGGAAATAATTTCCAGAAATATTATATATATAACTATTAGTCTGCTTTATTAAAATATATAACTACTTGTGAGCAAAGAAGGGCCAGGACTGGTGAACCTGCTGAAAAACATAAACCAGTGCCTGAAGTAAGGAAACCTTTTCCTCTGGAGAGGTTCCAGAAAAGTTGGGAAGTTCTGTGTGACACCAGGCAGGATCAGTTACTGGGCCATGACCTGATCTCGTGTGTCAGTTGCTGGTTGCTGTTTAATGGTTTTCTGATATAAAAAGAGCCAAATCAGCATGGGATCAGCTGGAGAAGGGAATCACCCAAGAGGTGTGGTGACCTTAGTGCAGGACAGGGCTTTGGAGCACCACCCAGGGGTGATGCTGGAGCCACCAAAAACGGCCTCAAACCATCCCCTGTGAGGAGGCAGCTTCTGCTGCTCCCAGAGCTTTTGTGCAGTGTGGGACACAGCCCAGGGTGTCTGCAGGGGGACACTGGAGCATCATTCAGTACAGCGAGTTCCCAGCAGTGCCAGGATCCCCAGCAGCCTGAGCTCCGAGTTTGGGTGGGCAGCTCTGTCCGTGCTGTGGACATCCCCAGGTGTGGCTTTGGTGCTGCAGGTGCAGAGTGTTTGCGTTCCTGTCCCCCATGGAGCTGCAGGGCCAGCCCAGGCCTGCCTCAGCTGGGGTCACACAGTGACTCCCGTGCTTCTCCAGGCTCTTGGCTTGGCAAACCACTGACACTTTGAATGGCTGAGCAGTTTCACATGAAAAAGGAGGAACTCATAAGAGCTCAGCTGGACAAGCCACCTCCTTTTGCCATGTTAATTTTCTAGGAGTTTATTCTGACCAATACTCTCTAAATTAGATACCAAGCTATTCTGGCTGAATTTCCTGCTTTCATTCAAATCCAGACTGTCTAGAAAAGAAATTTCTGGAATGCCTGGGTGGTAAATACAGCTCTTAAAGCTATTTCCTGCATGAAATGAGAACTCAGTTTGAGTTAGAGTGTATATTTCTTTTGTAGTCTCTGCTTGTTTGTTCTAAAGACCAAAATCAAATTGTTCCAAGTGGCTTTTTTGGGAGAGAGCACCCGACAAGCTGCTCAGTTTTCTAGCAGGAGTGCTCAGGCTGTTGTGCAGTGATTTCTTAGAGCCCCACAAGCAGCCTGGGGCACAGCAGTTCTGAATCCTTTCACCAGGTTCCTGAAGCCCTTGGAGTTTAGTGTGCAACCTCCATTTTTACCAGGAGAGAAATGTCACAGATATTGGCAAAATCTCAGCATGAAGGATGGGTAATCAGCAGCACAATGGGATGAAAGAAAACCCCTTAAAATACAGGAACAAGTAGCAGGTAATAGGAAATGGGACATGGCCTCATTCTAGCAGTGCTTTCCGACCTATATTTGTCCATGAACTATTCTAAAAAAATGCCCCTTACAAAGCAAATGTGAAATTCATACCAGCTTTTGGAAATCTTTTGTAAAGGTTCTTTCCCTTTGGATCCTTGTTAGGGTGACTGACTCAAGTGACTTTAGAGCTGATTTTCTTCCTCACCCCATTTTCCTCCCTAAGTCTGATTTGCTGGGTTTCAGTAATTTCTGTGAACCCTTTTATTCTTCCTGCTCTTGTGGCATTGACTTGCAATTCTGTTACCTCAGACTGATTTTAATTTTCTTACTTATTTTTAACTGTCAAAACACTAGTAAAGGGAAATTAATAGCATATTCAAAACAAAACCTCTGAGAATACAAAACTCAGAATCCAGGTTTGTTTGGTGGTGACTCAGGATCTTTGTCCCCCAGCTCCAAAGAGGTGATTAAAGATGATCATCTGAAATCATCTGAAAAATAATTGCCATCCAAAACAAAATCAAACTTGAACCTGGAAAAATCATTTAGATGTGGCACGTCTTATTTTAAGTAACCCTGAGAGGAGACTCCTGTTTCATCCTCTTAAGGAGGAAATGGCTACAGGTTTCTGTTTCCAAGGTCACCTTTCTCCCTCAGATTCCGTCTCCTCCGCAGGGCTGCAAATAATCCTGGGTTACAGCTCTCCCTGCCTTGTGGCCCGTGCTCATTCACCAGATCTATTTCTCAGCTTTGCAGTTTAGTTGTAAAAATCACTGCAGCCTTGGCAAGGAGATTTTCCTGTCTCTTTACTAATAAGATACAGATAAATTCAAATTCATCTCCAGACTATTTGGGGAACAGCCTGTTCCAGCAGCTCCAGGAACTCTCAGTACCTTAAAATACAAATCCTTGAAAAGCCATGTGCTTTATTCTTTAACTCTTCTCCTGCTCCAGGCAATTCTGGATGACTCAGTCCATTTTATAAATATTTGACCTGTGTTCCAAAGTGTCCAGGAGTTCATCCAGCCTGAACAAGATTTCCTGGCCTTTCCCTCAAGGAATAATGGGATGCTCTGCTTCCAGCTCTGATTCAGCTCCAGGAGTGTTCCTGGGAAGGTTCCTACCTTGGAGGGCAGAGCTTGAGAGCACCTGAGCAAAGCACTGGATTTTAATGGTTGAGCTCCTACATGGAATTTAGTGGGAATTACAGCTGAATTGTAGGAACTGGGTTTATTTTCTCATTAGTTACCTTCAGGTTTTGGTCACAGTTAAACAGATCTTTACATCTCAAAGAGCATGCAAAGGTTGTAATAAAGTTTAGGTTTTCTCTCCATACATCCTGTTTACAGGTACTAAGTTTGAGGTTAACACTTGAAAGGGCATTTCCAGGAAAACAAAAGGCTTTCTGCAGCTTCTGGGCCATATTTTATATTGAAAACTAGAAAATAAACTCTTTTGAAAGCTAAGCAAGAAAATCTGGGACAGAGTAACAAATTGAGTTGAATTTTTAAAGATCTTGATTATGTGCTGGTTTATTATAGTAAAGATGGATCTGCATTGGCACTGTACTTTTCTGGACAAATTATTTTCTTGCTGCTGGTTTTACTCTCCTCTTCACCCATTTTCTCTCCTGCAGGTATCACAGGAAAAGATGACCTTACTGCGGGTGCAATAACAAGTGGAAGAGTGAATTTCTACCCCTGGACGATAGATAACAAGTACTACTCTGCAGATATCCACCTCTGTGTGGTCCCAAACACATTCCATGTGACTGGAGAGATCGCTGAGGCTGTGCAGGCGTTTGTTGTGTACTTTGACAGCACAACAGTAAGGCTCCTCTGCTTCATTCTCCTGCCTTACCACAGTGAGAACCATAAATCAGAAACTCCATCCATCCCCTTTAAGCTGTTCTATTCATTGGCAGAAGATCAATATTAAATACTAGATATTAAATTTCCCTGCTAACAATAGCAGCCGTTTCCTCTCTTACTCCACTCCTCCGGCTGGAAGAGGGGTTTTCAGGAGTCGTTATGCCACCATGGCAAATCCATCTGCCAGCTTTATTCCTAGCTGGTGCTGCTTCTTAAAGTCTCCTTTAGGGCAGACAAAATTTAGGGAGCTAAACATAAAATTCAGGGCATTTCACCCAAAATTGTTTCTACTAAACCAGCAGCAGGGAAAACTGGTTTAGCAGAAACCAGAAAGGTTGAGACAAAAAGAGCCTATTTCTTGATATAATTCAATTCTAATATGATTAAAAACTAAAGTATTGCAGGATGTATTCCAATGAACACTTTTCTTTTCCCCTGCAGAAAACTGGACTGGAGGGTGTTTCTGAATGGCTGCCCCTGACAGAAGAGTGGCTGCCAGAAGTGATGATCCTGGTTTGTGACAGAGTGTCTGAAAACGGTAGGAAACCCAAAGAATCCCATCCTCACTTAGATCCATTAGCCTGCATAATAATTAACTTTCTAATTACATCAACAATTGCCTCTCAGAGTCTGGGTAGACTGGCCTGGAGAGCTCTGGGGAGCAGAAGCTGAAACCTTCAGTGGGATGTGGTTAGAACTCAATCAGAATTTTACCAGATTGCTCACTCAGCTCTGTCCTGCCACTGCAGGGGGACTAAAAGGCATTCCTGCTGCTGGATGTTCGCAGTCCTGCTGAAAAAAATGGGGAGCACTTGGTTGCTAATGCCACTTTTTTGACATTTGGACATTGAACACACACATCTGCTGTGGCTCCAGACAACAGCAAGCTGGGAGGTGCAGATGTGTCCCTGCAGCTCAGTTCAGTGTCAAACCCAGAGTTAACAGAAATCTTCATTCACACCTACATTGTACCCCCTGCAAAACCATTTGATTCTATTCCTCAGTTCCAAGGAGGAGTTTAACTCTCTATTTTTGGAAGCCACAGTGAATGGAGGATCCATGCCAGCTGCTATACATTTCCCATACACTCCAGAGCAAGCAAACAACTTTGAGGGAATAAAACACAGCTAAATCATCTGATAAATATGCTGGTACTGGTCTCAAATCTGCACCTTTAATACCCATTTTTGTCTCCCAATTTAGGTGTAAGCAGACAGAAAGCTCAAGAATGGTGCATCAAGCATGGCTTTGAGTTGGTAGAGCTCAGCCCTGAGGAGCTGCCTGATGAAGATGGTAGGTCTGCTGCTTCTTTTGCCATTTTGAGAATGAAAAGTGCCCCAAAAACATCTTCTGAATAAAGTTTGCCCCTTGCAATTGTTGATATGCCACATGATTACAGCATGGAATGCTCCGGGTTGGTGGGGCTGAGTCTCAGCTATAAAAGGTCAGGAGGGGGAGGAGGTTATTTCCTCTGAGAAAGTCCATTTGTCCCCTCCCAAATCCAGCTGCTGTTTATGCAGCACCTACATCAAAATAATATCTGCTCCTTTTTCAGCCCTAGGACTGTATTGATACATCAGAAGTTTATATTCCACTTGGAAAATCAATCTAAAAGAAACATTTTTCTGCATGAGGGCAGAAAAATCCTGGTTTTAAAAAGACTTGAAAACTATTTTATGCTATCTTGGTACAAACAGTGACATGATAGGCTGAAAATGGCAGGTTGTTGAAAACATTTCAGAACAACACGAGTTGTTACACAGGAAATAAACTAGTTTCAGAATCACTGGCTGCCCAACATTTATAACTTTAAAAAAAAAAAAAAACAGCAAGAAGAGTCAGAAGTGTGGTGTTCCACTCTTGAAAAGTGACTATGCATTTCCTGACAGCCTTATCAGCATCAGCCTTATCTCCTCACTTCAGTGACACAAAAAAGCATTTACACCTTACCTCTCTGGAGTAAAATGAGATAACTGCAGGCTGGAGAAGAACTAGTCACTAACATTTGCTCTGTTTCAGGTTCTCCAAGCTCATTGCAGTCACCAAAAATAATTCACTATAAAATCCTCACTGGAACACATCCCCCCCCTTTAAAGGCCGACTAAAATTGGATCTTGAGGAGCTGAGCAGTCTCCCTCTCTCCCCAGCATGCCTTTAAAAATGTTTCCCTTCTTTTTCAGTCAAGGAGGGAGATTCACAGTTTTGATTCACAGAAACTGGGAAAATCGGAAGTGAAGACTCCTTAGACTAAACAAATACTAATTGCTTTAAAAATAGTAACCTTTAATCAAGTTATTTTTCTATTGAATAATTCTTGTAAAGAACAAGCTCTTTACCATTTACAGGAACAAGCTCTTTACCATTTCTTTAATGGGAATAACAACAACTCAGGATGTTAATTTGTGGAATATTGGGATACATGTTCTTTCCTAGCTGTTTAATCTGGTAGTTGATTCACTGTGACTCATGCAGAGGAGGAACTGTGTTCCTGTGAGTAACTTATTTACCCCCCAAACATTCTGGGTGAGTTACAAAAGGCACAGCAGATGCTGTAAACACACTGGGCCAATCTCTGATCAAAATTCTGACATTTCAGGCAGCTCATCTCAAATAAACTGGGACTTTTGTTTTGACTCATTGTCAGTTGTTTCCATAGTTAGGACAAGAGCTCTAAACTGAGCCTCTTGATAGTGACTCTGATATCAAACCAAACAGCAACATCACAGAGGGCAAAACATCTGATTTCAGCCTTAAATGCATTTCTAAAGGCAGTTTCAGTTACTGCACCTGAGTCACTTGAGTTTGATTTCTAAACAAAAACAGTTTTGTAGCCAAAGGATTGTTTGGGTGGGTTTTTTTTCCCCTTTGTCAACCTGCACAAACATGGGAAGCTGACTAAACTGAGGAAATGGGAAAACTGACTTGATCCAAAGTGGTGTCAGATCTATTCAGTAAATAAATTAAAATCTGAATAATGCTTTCCCCGGGCTTTCAAGTTCCTGTAATTCCCAGGATTACTGGAACTTTTGGAGTAAGATATTGTGGGGACAGTTTACAATATTCCTTTCCATTTTTTACAGGCATCACACCCTTTTTAAATGGTTGTCTCAAATTCTTTACTTTCCAAAAGAAAGAAAAATAATTCTGGTATCTATTTTCTAATATATTTCTATGCTATAAGGCATTGTAAAAGATCTTGGAGTGAAAGATGCAAGTTTTTTCTCTGTTGCTATAAAATTTATATATATACTATAAGGTATAATATACTTTTATATGATTATATTTATTATTCACTAGAATTTACTGGTTTATTATTTTTATTTATTTATTAGTATTTATATTATAATTATATTTATATTAAATTATATTATACTTTTATAATATGCTATAAAGATGTTACTTAATGTAGGCCTCCTGCTAAATATTTAACAAAAAGAATTTAGATACCTGCAAAATGCAGAGCTCACAGTTCATTATCCCTGGAAGCTCAGCCCAAGAAGTGAGGCATTAATTTACATTCACTTGGCCTCTCATGAATCAAAGGTTAGAAATCTGTGTTTGGTACCAGGAGCAGAACTGACAGTGATTGTGAGAGGCTGGGACAGGTCCCACCTCTGGGGTGGTGTTTGGAGCTGCTTTGAGGAGTTTTTAGAGCCCCTCTCTGTGTTTTGGTGCAGATGACTTCCCCGAGTCCACGGGAGTGAAGCGCATCGTGCAGGCCCTCAACGCCAACGTCTGGTCCAACGTGGTCATGAAGGGTGGTAGGTGCCCCTGGGCCTGAGCTCTGCAGGCTGGGGGAGCTAAAATGGAGCAGCTGGGTCAGCACAGGCACAGCTGGAGCACTCTGGGACCTTCTCCAGGGAGCAGGAGGGTCCAGGCATTGCTTTCATCCCCCCTTGATGTCCTGATGAGCTCACAGGCGGTGGGTGAGATTTATCACAGAATCCTGGCATGGTTTGGGCTGGGAGGGACCTTAAAGCTCAGCTTATCCTCTATGCCAGGCTGCTCCAAGCTCACCCAGCCGGCCTTGGACACTCCCACCCACAACTGCTCTGTGCCAGGGCCTCACCACCCTCACAGGAAAGGATTTCTGTGTAAAACTGCTCCTGTTCCCTCTCTGCTTTAACTTGCACTCTACCAATAACTTGAGTTAAATATTCCATTAGTCCTTCAGGTTGCAATGAAAACTCAAAGTTGGTTCCACCAAACTCTAGTAGGAATTAGGTTGTAATGATCAGCTTTTTCAGACTGATGCGTGCTTCAGTGTAGAAGTAAAGGTTAAATTCCACATTTATTGTAGGGGATTTTTGATTTGTTTTTTAAATTTTTTGAACTAGGGATGAGAATAGCAAGTGCAGGGATGAGGAGCCTTACCAAACATTTAAGGGCTGGTTTTGCTACAGAAAACCCCACTTGAGTACACGGAAACCACAGATTTTATTTACAACAGTGCAAAAAATGGGCAACCCCAGATAATTTCCTGAGGAAGCTGAATATCAGGCAGAGTTAGAATTTTGGAAAAATCACTTTAGCCTTAGGCTCATCAGAAAAGGAAATGCTGTGGTTACAGGGGTAGATCCTTCCATTTACTTGAAAGCCTTTCATTACCTTTCTAATCACACAAACTGCTGCAGAAAATGTAGAAAGATAAAACTCTTGGCCTGGAATTTTTTGTTCACAAAGCCTCGTCCCACCACCAACCTTCCAACACCTCTCTGCTCCCCAGTGTCCCATTTCCCACTGCTGTGGCTTCTCCCTTCCTACAGCAATTAACTGTGGAATGATTTAAAGCCCTGAGAGGCTGCTGTTAATCTCTGCATCTACAAGGTGCTTGCTGGGACTCAGTAAAACCTGGATGAGAATTATTAACCTCCAGTTTTTAATGCAGCTTTTTGAGGATTTCTCATTCCCTGTCAGAACTGAGGTGAAGGTGGGTCTGACTCAGTGTAACCATTGCAGAGAACCAGGTAACCTTGGCAGATGGCGTCAGGTTATCTCACTTGTGCTATAAATGGTTTTTTAACAACACATTTCCTGTATTTGGCAGATGTCACCTTACAGAACAGCAGAATTTAGTCACATGCTCAGTTCCTCACAGGGGGAAATTCCTACACATTGCTGGTGTATTCTGTAAAGGTCAGGCTCCTTGAAAAATCCTGATTTTCTCTCTGCACAGCACCAGCCCCACACAGCACTGCTGCACCACCACAAACCCCTCAGGAAGTGAGCTATATTTGGAAGGTGTTGCAGCCTGACTGTGCCTTCAAAGGGAAATCATTGAGCTCATTTTGCTTAAAATAAAACTTTTTACAACCTGTAACATATCTTTTGTTCTCAGCTTCCTCCAGATCCTAGAAACTGACTGCCATGTAAATCCAACTTTAGCTTTTCCACTGAAAATGCCCTGCAATTCCTGGCTGGTTAAAAACCGTGCAGGGAAGAGTTATCAGTAATAAATGTCTACTGGCGAATACTTGTAGCACTGTTAGGTGTAGCCTTAATTCAACAGCATTTCCTTAATTAAAAAAACTGTTTCCATGAGAATTTAAATTTACAGACAGAGCAGGAATAACTTTTTTCAAGAACAAACATCAAACTCATAGTATTTTATTGCATTAAGCCCCAACACAATTCTTATCAAAGTGCAGGTTTTTCCACACACCTATTCATTAAAACTTTAAACTTCAGATTTGTTTCTCTCATCATTAAATGCATCATTCTCATGCAGATCCATAAAAAGAATTATTAAATGTCACACAGTTGAATTAGAAACACCAAGTAACCAACCCCACGTGCTTTGTGAGTAAATGGAGCAGCATTATCACTACTCCAAGCCAAACGAGCATCTTACCTGGGAGTCTGCCAGGAACAAATCCTTTCTGGAGTTGGTGTAAGGTTGGTTTTCCAGGCCTTGGAGCTCCCTTCAGTCTCTGGAAGTGTTTTTGAGCAGGAGAACATGAGGGATTCTCCAGGTAATACATTTCCATCCCCACAGAGGTATTAAACTGCTGTTGTCTTCTCTGTTCCCACAAGAGCCTCTGTGGCAAGAAGAGAACCCATTTCCATCCCTCTGGAAGAGGCAGCTTGGCTTCTTTCCTGCTTAAATCCCAGCTGGAGTGATCCCAGGTGAAGCTGCTTACTTCAGGTGGGGCCAGGAATGAACCTGGCTCTAATAGCAGCAAATTAACCTGATTTAGGGAGGCCTTTTAAACAAATTGTGAATTTTGATGTGCTAATTCCAATTTTATGTGTAAGGATCACCATGTCTCAGCTGGAGACAGGAGGAATAATAATAGGTAAAGACAGTGGAAAACACTTGGCTATGAAACAGGAATCTGGGAATGCTGAATCCATGTTCAGAGCATCATGAGTAATTCCTGTGAAACTACACAGAGCATGGAATATGGAATGCTTTGGGTGGGAAGGGACCCTAAATCCCATCCCATTCCACCCCTGCAAGGGCAGCCACAGCTTCTCTGGGCTCCATCGTAGCCACTGACTCCTCCAATAAGTGGGATGAGCTAATTTTTGGCTTTCCTGCCTCAAGAACACTGTGTAAGGCATCACCCACTTCCTGAATTGCACCCAGAAGTTGAAATAACTTTTGCATCCAATAAAAGGAGTTTATAGGAAGGGTTTTCCAAGGGTGTGCCTGCATCCAAGTGTTGTGTCTGCCTCCTCCCTAAACACGGATCCAGGGACAAATAGCTGCTGTTCAGAGATCCCTGCTGCACACTCCAGGTTTTTCAGAAGGGGATGACATTTGTAGTAATTCTGGCTGAGGTTCTGCAGTGTTGGAGGAGAGAATGTGGAGCACTGCCATTTTTCTGTGCAGGACAAACTAATCCCTGCTATGAACGAGGGCCATGATTAGATCACGGCATCCACCCCTCTGCCAGTGTGGGAATGTTCTCTCTCCAGGACATTCTGCACTGCAGTGTCCAGCCTTGCCTGAGGTGACTCAGAAATTGGCTCCATGTCCATCTTCACAGCTTCCCCAAAGCCAGCTCTCTGCTCTGCCCACGAAACCTGGGGAAGCTGCTTTGCTTTGGGATGCAAATCCCAAACTTTTATCCTGCGATCCCTGTTCACTGACCTGCTGGACTTCACAGACAGCTGAAGGTTTTCCAGGGAATTCATTCAGCTCCACTGATTCACTTCTTCCCACCCCTTTGGCCAGGGATCTGCTAAAACAGCAAAAGGGGATAAAGCAGAGCCAGTGGCCCCAAATACCTGCCAGGGATGGGGCAGAACAGATCAGCTGCAGGAGCAGGGAACAGGGAATGGGGCTCAGGAATTCTCTCATGGAGAGATGTTTGTGTGAGTGCTGGATGGGCCCAGTTACACATCCAACCCCTCAGAATGAGAGTCTGGAGAAATGGCAAGGAAATTTGGGCAGAGCATCCAAATGACATCACCTCAACAGTTGAGTCTAGAGCTTAGTCATGAGTGTAATAATTTAGAACATACTTCTTTTAAAAAGTAACATTAAATCTTTCTTCTGGCAGAAGTCATTGTTTCCTGGTTATTTCTGGTACAATAACTTCACATTTTTTCAGTTTTACTTGACTAAAATACCAAGGTTTGCAGAAAAATCTCCTGAGTGCCTTTGTGTAACTGCAAATATTTACTACTCAGTGCAAGGCCAGTTTGTATTGAGTAGTAAACTGACTTAGAAAAACTTGACTTAGTAAAAAACACCTCATCATATCACCCATTATGCAAATATTTTTATATAAAACAGGTTCAAATATACAGCCAGTTCTAATTAAAAATACTGCACCACATTTATTATCTTCCATGACTGTTCAGATTTGAAATCACTTTTTAGGTTGGGTTTTAAAACAGCATTGAGATAAGCCCTAGGCCAGCAGTGGGGAGAGCCCAGAGCACCTTGCAGTGAGAAGAAACCCTGGATTTGATGATGAATCCACCCAGGAATTCTGAATTAGATATTTAACAATTTTCTGTCATGCTCAGCCAGTTCAGGGTGTGAGCAAAGGCTGTCCTTGCCTTTCCTGAATCCAACCTCAGACTGGGGGCTGCTTCCCATGGAGGTTAAACCTGGGCACCAGGAGCAGCAAATTCTGCTTCTGGATTTTCCAGCTGCCCTGTTTGGAATTTACCAGCTCAGATCCCAAGGGAGCAGAGGCTTCCAACAAGCTCTGAAAAGACCCCACATCTCGTGTGGCTCACATTCTCTTCCCTGGGGGGAATATTTAGCAGCAAATGGTGCAGACATAGTTTAAAGCTTAGAATTGATGTGAAATTCCTGCTTAATATCTGTTTTCAAGTGCACTGGCACAGTTTTCCATGGTGCTGTGAAATACCTTCTCTCCCACCTTGCCAGCCCCAGTATTTGCAGTAATTTTGCACTCTGTGCTTTGTTTGCAGACAGGACCCAGGGCTTTGGTCTCCTCAGCACCTTGGCAGGAGCAAACAGGAGCCGTGGCTGTGAAGAAACCCCGGAGACAGAAGTAAACAGTAATTCCATTTATTCCTGGTTCCTGCTCTGCTCAGGCCCTGCCTTCATCCATTGGGAGTGGCTGGGACCTCCACTTGTGCCACAGAGCCAAAGGAAAGAGCACTAAAAGCTCCTTTCAAGATGGGTTTGATTATATCCAAATTACCCCTTTGGGGCACAACAAAACCTGACATTTCTTGGTGTTATTGGAAAACCCAACAAATCCATCCCGAAATCCCTTCATGCAGCACCAGTTCCCAGTGCTGCAGAAGGGGCTTTTCATGGCACAGGTTTTGCAGTAACACTTTGAGATAAAGTGCAGGGTTTTGAAGGAAGAGCAGGGAGCACCTGATTTGCTGCTGATGTTTTTTTATGCATTTCTGAATACTGAAATATCTCTGTTTCCTGACAGTCCAACCCATCCCCAGGAGAGAGGGAAGAATCCCAGTCAGACGGTGGAGAGGATGGAGCTGGTACACACAGCCTGGAGCCTGACAGTGCTGCAGGTGAGCTCAGCACACCTGGCAGGGACACAGGGCACTGTGCAGCACAAAGGCACTGCCCGAACCAGGAGAGGCCTGAAATCCCTGCAGCATTCCAGGAGATGGGACTGCCTTACCAGCTGTGTGTGACATCTGGATGTTTGATGTGGTCTCATCAGCTCATCACTCTTTGATTCACTCTGTGGCTGTGTGTGGACAGATCATTCTGGAATCAGCAAGAAATCTTAAATATGTGGATGAGCTCAAATGTAATGTATCACAGAATCATGGAATCTGGAATATTTTGGGTTAGAAAGGACCTTAAAGCTCCTCCCATTCTACCCCCTGCCGTGGCAGGGACACTTTCCACTGTGCCAGGGTGCTCCAAGCCCCATCCAGCCTGGCCTTGGACATTCTGGGGATCCAGGGGCAGCCAGAGCTTCTCTGGGCACCTGTGCCAGGGCCTGCCCACCCTGAGAGGGAAGGATTCCTTCCATAAAATTAATCACCACTGTAACTATGCCATGATTTGTCTTTATGAGCAATCAGTAAATTAAGTGTTTCTTTCTCTCTTATGACATTGGAATTTGCAAATGGGATTTGCAGCTGTTAAAATCCTGGTTTTCTGCTGAGAAACCAGAATCATTTCTCTTCAACCAAGCTGTATTTCAGATCCCATGCTGGATATGGACATCCAGGAGCTGGCCAGCCTGACCACGAGGGATGGGGACCTGGAGAACTTCGAAAGGCTCTTCTCAAAGCTGAAAGAAATGAAAGGTAACGTACCAGGAGAGATGGACCTGAGCTCTGGCCCCTCCTGCAGAGAAAGCAGGAGTGAGTTGGGAAGCTGTGAAATTCCTTTCTCCTGCCTCAAGTCCTTTAGAGGTAGCTGCTCCTTCCATTCATTTGCCCTTCATCTTGATAATGCTCTTGAAAGCAGCAGATGTTGCTCTGGAGTTCCCAAATCCAGGGCAGGAGGTGCCCACTGCTCACTCCTGAGCTTCACTGCCCCAATCCTCTCCTTCCCCACAGACAAAGCTGCCACGCTGCCTCACGAACAGAGGAAGCTGCACGCAGAGAAGGTGAGCCTTGGGAATTGGGGTGGGAATCAGTAAAATGGGAGTTTTCTTTCCAAACCACAGTTCCTGCTCCTGCAGAGTTCCTGGATTAAGAGTAATGAGAACAAACCACACAGTCCTAGGGAAGACTTGTCAGGTATCTCCCAAAAACTGAATAAGCTGGGAGTTTGAAATACCAGAAAAGCATAAAATCCTGGAATGGTTTGGGTTGGAAGGGACCCTAAAGATCATCTCATTCCACCCCACTGCCATAAGAAAAAAGACTTTCCCCTTTCGGAGTTCTGAGCTGAAAGCTCTGCAGTCACTGGGGGTGCTGCCAGCTTCCACAAGTCAATGGAAAAGTGTGGATCTCCTGGAAAATGTAATGATGCCTTAAATAGCACAGGTGCCTCCTATGACCTGAATCATTGCCTCTGTGTTGTTGAAATTCCTTCACCTCAGAGAGGATGTGTTGCACTTAGAGAGCTGGTTGCCAGATTTAGCTGCTGCTCAGTTCCTGCTCTTTGGATGGGAAATACAAAATCTTCAGTCATGTGATGGGAATTTTCTCTCTTTCCCATCTCTTTTGCCATCGTAGGTGGCCAAAGCCTTCTGGATGGCAATTGGAGGAGACAGGGATGAGATTGAAGGTCTCTCCTCGGATGAAGAAAACTGAATTCCTCTGTAGCTGGAAGTGCCAGAGCAGTGCTCAGGGAATGATCCTTCCCTGAATTAGTGTTCATTGCCAAAAACCCCATTTAGCTGTAGCTGCTTCCCTTGGTGACAGCATTCCCCATGTTCCACATTCCACAACATTTCCAGGCTCCAGAGGCTTTGTCTGACTGTCCTGTCTCCTCTCCCAGAGGACTTTGGGAGGTGACACGTGTGTGGTTCAAGGAAACAGTGATGAGTTTACATTTTACAAATGAACATTTTTATGATTTCCTCTCTGGGGTTTAAATAAACAAATGTGCTCCCAGTTATCTCTGCACACAGGGCTGGAGCTTGGGAAGTGACTCCTGAATTTCAAACTGCATTTTTCAGCTTTAGGGCTCTTGGATGGTTTTATGGAGCTTTTCCTAGTTCAGACAGGCCAGATTTGGATGAGCCATGAGGAGGAGGTTGCTGAGCTCCATCCTGCCAAGTGCCAAAGCCATCACACGTGGCCCCAGGCTCAGATTCTGTTTGGATTTTGCCTGTAAGGATGGGGGCTTCCCTGGAATGTCAGGTGTTGGAATGTCTACACTCCCTGGATTCCCAATGAAATGCCAGATTGCTGCTGCTGCTCCAGGGTGGAATTCCCTGCCCAAACCTTGTGCAAGGCCTGGCAGAATGCACAGAGCTGCTCTGGGGCGCTCTGTCCTCAGTTCCCAGAGCCCTCGGTGCCCCTGGATGGGCTCAGTGCCCACACTCCTGTGTGTCCATCAGGCACAGGGCTCAGAAGGAATTCCCTTTTCCTGGAGGGAGTCCCCATCACTTCCACAGCAGGACAGGACACAGAGCCTCTGCAGTGATGGAGATGGAAGGAAGGTGGAACCTGGTGAGGAGCGAGAGGAGAAAGGGGAGATGCCACCCTGGCTCCTCTGCTGCAGGCACAGGCAGTGGATCCGTGGGAAAAGGATCCAACAGATTCCCATAGGGAAGAGTCTGGCCCCAAGAACTTTTCCTTATCCATCTGAAAATCCACCCTATTAAGCACCCTCAGTTAGGAATTTCAAAATTAACTTTTCCAATGTCCCCTAAATTGTCGAGTCCCAGGACACGAGTTGCCATCAGTTCTTGGATGGCTTTATGTCCTGCAGGCACTTTCACAGTGCTCCTTGAATTCCCTTTTTAATGATGAAGCAAAGGTGAATGTAAATCATCATTCTTGGAATGCTGGGAATCATTTCCTGGGTGGAAACTGCAGCGTTTAAGGACAAGAACTGCAGCCTCATTGGCAGTTTGGGAAGCGTTTCAGCTGAAGCCTGAGCAGGAGCTCCCCCATGGTGAAACACCTGGTTTGGGAAGAATTCTGGAATACTGAGACAGCCAAGGAAACACCTGCCAGGGACACCTTCCCAGGCAGCTGCGGGGCCTTGCTGTGCCTGCACCTTCTCCCATTCTCCACATCTCTCTCCCAGCACACGGAATGTGACCCAGAGCTGCAGGTGGCTCATGCCAAGCAGGGAATGGATGGTTTCCATGTTGGCTTCTCAGTAGCTGAAGATTCTTTCTGCCCTTTCTAAATCTTTGTTGTGCAGTGGTGATAAATGGCCAACATGCCAAGGGAATAGAGTGGAGGCAGCGAAGAAAAAATGGACTTGGACACTTTATAAACCCCTTCTTTAGACATGTGATAGAGATGTGACTTTTTAAATTTAATGAGATCAGTTAAAACCCAGTGCTTTGCTGCCTTTTTATGAGGTGGCAGCAGCTCATTCCCATGCTCAAAACTCTTTTAAACATGATTTATTGTAAATGTGGGTCTTGTCTTTAGGGGCAGAAATCATGGAGGCAGGAAGTGTGGCTGGAGACACTGGGAAATAATTTAATGATCCTCTGAGGTTGTTGTTTTGTGGTTAAAAATCAAGGTTTACTTTCCTGGTGTTTTTCGTTTTGGTTTTTTTTTGGTTTTTTTTTTTTTTTTTTGGTGGGTTTGGGGTTTTTCTGAAGAGACCCTTTGGTTTTGGCTACAGAATTTCTTTACAAAATAGGAAGTTACAGAAATGAATAAAAGTGGAAAAGCAGATCTGTGTCTGTCACACAGTTTCTCTTTGTGTAGAAGAATTCCCATTTGGTTCCACAGAATCCCAGAGTGGTTTGGGTTGGATGTGCCCTTAAAGGCCTCCAGTCCCACCCTGAACGGGCAGGGACAGCCCCAGGTTTGACATCCTTGTCCCAGTTCCAGAGCTGCTTGCTGCTGCAGCATTCCCAGTGTTCCTGGCCAGGCCAGGCTGCAGCTGAAGCTCTGGGATGGCAGAGACTTCCCTGCCACTAACCCAGCCCTGGCACCCAGCTTTGGCCTGAAGCACCCGTTCACTGTTTTGGCCGAGGCTTTGAGGGTTCTACTCCCTCCCACTGCCCGTGTCCAGCGGGGAGGATCGGGACACCGGGACCCCGGTGACAGCCAGCAGAGCCCCCGGCTCCGCACGGACTCGCTGCAGCCTGCCCGAGCTCTGGCAAGCCCAGCACAGAGCCTGGACGAGACCCTTCATTACCGCATGGCTGGAAACCCGAGTGGAAAAAGTGTTCTCGTAAATCCCGTCAGGAAAAACAGCCCAAAAGGAGAGAATTCCAGTGAAACCCTCGGGGGGCCGTGAGGAGTTCACAGCACGGATCGGATCGCGGTGTGCCTTGGCACCTTCCCGGGGCTCTTCAGAGCCTGCCCGCGGCCACGGAATGCCAGGGATTTGTCACTGTCCCCCGAGGGGCACCTGCCCTGCCCTGCCCGCCCTCAGCCATGGGCTGCTGGAATTCTGCCCCCGGGCAGCGGCATCGCAGCCTGGGGGTTAATCAGGAAAACTCCCACCAGGAGCACAGGGCAGCCATGGACGGCTCATCCAGGAGGGAAGGCGGAATCTCTGCTCCTCAAGGGTTTTCTCCAGGATTTATTGGCTGGACTGGTGTCGGCAGCTCCTCTGCGGAGACACGGCAGGAACTGACAGGGCACTGCAGGCTGAGCCGGGAGTGCTCCTCTGCAGCTCCTGCTCTCCTGAGCTGTAACAGCTCCCCAGGTCCCTACAGTGGAATTCCAGTGGCACTGAACCCGTGAATACTCAACTGTGCCTGACTTCTCCAGCGATTGTATTGTAAACCCCTGGAGCACAGAACTCCACTGATACTCACCCTTGAGTCCCATTAGTTAAAAGAACTAAATGCAAGTTTAAAATTATTTTTTATGTATTTGACTTTAAATTCTTGAACAAAACTGTCGTAGCTGTAAAAAGAAGGAGGGTCTTACCTGTCACTGAGCCCTTGGGTGCTTTACTGGGCTTGCACAAACCTAAGGATGCTGCTGTGTCCCAATTATTGTCATGGCAACACCCCAAACTGTCAATTTGTGTCCTTAAATACATTCTTCCAACAGCCTGATGTGCTCACGAGCCTCAGTTTTCAAATCAAAGTTTATTAAAATGTCAAAAACAGACCTTACAGTTCCACATGGAAAGGGAGGGTGTACATGGGACAGGCCTCGACAACAAAGGCAGAAATGCTGCAGGGGAGGGCACGGCTGGGGGAGCCCAGCTGGCCTGGGGGAGCAGAGGAGGAACCTGCCAGGTCTGGAAGGGGCAGAAGATGACCCAAGCAGCTCTGGAGGAACAGGTTTTGGTTTTTAAAGCCCCATCAAGTCCCGAGGGCCCTTCTGAGACCCCGACTTGGTGCAGCAGCAGCACTGTGGCGCCCGAGGGCTCAGGGACTTTGTGCTCAGCTCTGTTCTCACATCACAAACTCCTCACTTCCAGCAATCATCAGCAAAGAGCAGATGGAAGATTTCATACTCTGAGTCCTTAGTTGCCCCCTCTGCTAAAAATTAAATATTGGATTCATCTGAATATTTGAGACAGACACATAAATACAAAAGCAGGTACATAGTAAAAACCATTGAACTTCTCAAGCACACCACTCGGGCCACCACTAGAAAGGGCCTGGTTCTCATCCCAGTTTAGCACAGCCACAAAATTCCATCCTCCTGCCCCTCAGAGAACCAGGAGAGCTCTGGGTGCTGTGGATGTGGCTGAAGTCCTTCGCTGGGCTGGGTTTTCCTGCTTTTCCAGTTGGGAAGCGGCTCAAGGCACAGGTGCCACCACTGGCTGCTTGGGATGAGTCCTGAACATGCTTCACCCCGCAGAGGATCCTGCAGGGTTCAACCACGCTGATGCAAGGGGGAGGAAACTGTGAGAAACTCAGGAGCTCCCTCAGCCTTTTCCTGGCACACAGGGAGCTCCAGGGAAATGCCTTCCGATGGGATTTCTCCATCTTTGTGCATATGCATACTGATTGCTGGAGATTAAGTCAAATGGACAGCACTGGATTACTCCTAAGACAAGCTTAACACAAAATACAACCTGCAATTCAATACATTAACAATAAACAGATCACCACAGGCTGGGAAAGCACGGGGTGTCCTGTGCTGTGCAGCCACACCAAGGGAAGAGTCAAAGGTCCTGCTCCTGACTCTGGAGGAACAAAACCGGGTGAAATCCTGGAGACAGCCCAGCCTGCCATGAAATGAGAGGATATTCCAGCCTGGAGCTGCAAGCTGAGCCAGGGCAGGCTGCTCCCATCCCTTTGAGCTCCACACCAAAGCTGCTTTAATCAAGTTCTAGGAGCAATCAAACAAAGCCTCCCATGCCCTCAGGGCCCTGCTGCCCCCAGCAATCCCAGCCCAGTCCCTGCTCCCTGGCCTTGATGGCCACAGGAACAGGAATTCACCTCATCTGCAGCCACTGCAACTGTGAGCATCCAGGGCAGCATGGGCACAACACCCCCAGCCCCATCCCTGCCCTGCCCAGGGCTCTGCTGGGCTCCCCAAGGTGACTCCAGAACCCACAGAGCTTTCATGAATCAGGGAGCAGCGAACAAAGGGGAGAGAGGAAATTAATGCTGGAGTGGAGATAATCTCCCCTTTATCTCACTGCACTGCTGGGCCAGCTCACATTTTCCACTGGAAGTCATTTCACTTAAAGAGATGATGAGCGGAGATTAACCGAAGTTTTTATGCATCATCTGAATCCTGGGTTTCAAAAGGTCTCAATTAATAATGGTCAACAATTAATTATCCTTAAGCAGGGGGCTGTAGCTCAGGTTCCCAGCAGAAATCCAGGTTGGCTGAGCAGGTGATTCTGTGTGCAAATTTCATATTAGAGTTGGGATTTATTCCCACTCGTGGCCTCTGGATCAGGCTGGGCTCCTGCTCACACCATCATCTGTAATCCCTGCCTCTGGGATTTCAGATGGCATTTCTGTGGGTAATGCAGGAGGCACCCGAGTCCACTTTCCTCTGTGATTATGGGGACAACAGCAACACAACATTTATCACCAAAAAAAGCAAATAAGACAGTCATGGAGGAAACCCAGGGCCATTTTACAGAGCACATGTTTTCCCCTCTCATTTAAACAGCCAAGTCAAATATTTCTACAAAATTCAGGATAAATTTTTCTTTGCAGCTATGTTAGAAACCTGTATTCAAACCAATCCATGGTGACAACAGACCTGCTTTGTAAAAGGCCCAAAAAATCCTGTTTTATACAGATCTCTTCTCGGCCAAGTCTGTGCAGGCAGAGGTGTAATTCAGCTCAGACACACTGTAAAATTCAACAAATCAAACACCTAAAAGCCTCTAGTGCTGCTTGTGCTGCGCTGCACAGAACAGCTCCAGTCCAGACTCAGCCAGAGGATATCCCAAAGTCCTGTGTCACCAGGAGCACATCCACCATGAGAGCCCTCCTCACATTGCAGATGTTTAAACAAGGCAATTCCTTGTTTCTGGAGGGGATCTCCCCAAACCATCCCTTCATCTGCATTCAAGCAGCAGCAGCAGCCTCTGGGATCTGTCTGGGTGGCACTGGGTCCCCTCAGCTCCAGGAGTGGTGGGCTTTGGCAAAGCAGGAGAGGCTGGCAGAGGTCTCTGAGGAATGAGCCTTGGCAAAGGAGGAGCATGGAAATTCCTGGTGGGTGTTTGATCCCAGTGGATCGGGGCACTCCTACAGGAGTTTGCAGGACTAAAGCTTTATCAAAACCATCCTCAAGTCCATCCCAGTCAGTCCTTCCCACAGCCACATCCAGCTTGTTTGTCTTTCATAGATAAAAAAAACAAGAAAAGATTTCCATAGGAAACTGATTATCACTTTCTCCCCATCCCTTCTAATATTTTGGCACAAATGCATAAGATATTCACTGCAGATATAAAGAAACAGATAATTGGACAGCACTGACAAAGTTATGAGACTTATTTGGCAAATGTGAACCATAAAAAGAAGTGCTAAGGGGTTTTTTCCAGTTGTGGAAATTGTTTGCCATGACAGTTGCTGCAGGGATAAAAAATATTAAACAGTCTGGAGCATGTATGTTTAAAATGAACATTTTATAATACAAGTAAATACACACTCTCCCAATTTCTCCAGGCAAAAACACATCTTAGAGCATTTTCATCAGCTGGAACAGTTTCACACAGAGGGCTGGTTGTGTCTGAGATGTCCTGGCTGCTGCATGTGACAGCACGGGATCCCCCTCCAGGGGTGCTCCACAGCCAGGCCTGGACATTCCATCCCTGCTCCACCTGGACACGGAGCCCCTCGGGCTTTGGAGTGGCAGAGACTGGGAAAACACAGCCCAGACCTGCTGTAGTTAATGCAGACAGACTGCACAGAACTGAGCCTGAGCTGCTCCAGGCAGGGCTCCCCACGGGACAATTTTCCCTCTGGGAGCAGCTCCAGTCAAAAATCGCTGCAGCAACACCACAAAGAGCCTCAAACTGGGCTTTTGCTCCATGTGAATCCAGGCTGATCCATGAGGGCGTCATCCCTCGGGCACCAGGCAAGGCTCTGCCTCCTTGCTGCGACTCCAGTGTGGGAAATTCCTTCCTTTTTGGAACATTTCTGGGGGAATTCCTTCTTCTGGGTGTTTGAAATGCCTCCTTCCCCCCTGCTGCTGCAGTACAGGTGTGGATCAGGTGGGTGCTGAAGGGATGCACGAGCAGGAGCCATCCCAGCGTCCCACGGGGTCTGACGTTCCCATCCTGGAGCTCCAGAGGCTCTGGTGTTCCTGGGATGCTGCAGAGCCTGGAGTTGTGTGAGGGAAAGGGAAGTTTCCTGGGAGCTGGGATGGCTCCTGTGCCACACACAGCCTGGAGGCAGGTGAGCAGTGCCTGCTCTCCACTGAACAACATCCAGCTCTTTATCCTCACCAACTCCAGCTCCAAATTCCAACTGCAGCGGCCCCGGAGCATCCCGACCAAAGTGCCGACAGTTTCAGTGGAAGTGGCTTAAATGGATATTTAAAAACAACAACAAAACAAAGAAAACCCACTTCTTTTTTGTTTTTGAAGCAGATTTTTTTCTCATCACTTGAATAACTGGGGAGTTGTTTACTACGCCTTCGCTAAGGGTGTTGCAGAGTCCTTGTTCCCCACGGGCCCCCAGGAGGGGTTTCCTTAGGAGACGCTGGAGCAGCGGATGCTGGGGGAGCCCATCTGTGTGAGGACCTTGTCCAGCCACTGCAGGGGCCCGTTGAGGTGCAGCTCGATCCAGCAGGGAGTGCTGGTCACAGTCTGCCTCCTGCCAGGGGAAGAGCACAACACCAACGTGACCAACAGAACTCGGCAAACAGAACAGGCTTCCCGGCTCCTGAGCTGCTTCCACAACCACCCTGGCCAAAGGAATGGCTCTCCTCCAGAACAGCCTCTGGCCTGCACTGCTGATTTCTTTTAAAAACCCACCTTGTCCCTCCATATTTGTTATGATCCCAGAGGAGCAGCTTGCTATTTACTGCTCAGATTCCTGGGAACAGGCAGCTGATTCCCTGAAGGGAAAGGAAGGTGATGATTTAAGCAGAACCCATTTTTCCTTTGCAGACCTTTCCTACTTAGACAGCGAGGTCCATGTTCACCAACTATGTTCAGTTTCCCTATGCACAAGACAAGGATATTCACTTTTACTGTACCCTTGGGTTTTAGTAGAATGTGGAAGTGCTGGGAAGAGCTCACCCCAAGCCCTGCAGATCCTCCCTGCGTCCATGGGTCCTGCTGGGCCAGAGCTCAGCTGCTCTGACCTTCCCCTGCACAAATCCCTGTTCCCCTCCTCTGTCACCCTCCCTGAGCCCAGACCCCATGGGTATCTCCAGAAGGCAAAGCACAGAGATGGGGAGGAACTAAAAGGAAGGGGAGACCAAGACATGGAGCCAGGGGCTCTCCCTCTGCTGAGGCATGGCCAAGGTCTTGTTCCAGGCAGGGACAGCTGCTGTGGAGGAGGGAGATCACAAAGCAGGAGAAACAGCCTGGAAACAGCCTCGCTTTACACCCCACTTCCCACAGAAGCTGTCCCTGGAATCCGGCGATGGGAGAGAGAACCTGAAATCTGTGGGAGCAAGGGACAAACCAGGGGTGGGAAGGGGACCCTGTGCTTGGGGGCTGCCCTGAGCTCCCACCATCATCCCTGTCCCTGTCCACCACAGGCTGCTCATGAAATTGGCTTCTCTCCCTTCCCTGCACCAAATCCCTGGCACAGAGGAGCACTGAACACCCCCATCCAGACTGCTCCAAGGTGAACCAGGGAATGGCCCTCTGGATGCTCCCACAGGAACATCTCTATCTCTGCATCAGATGGAGAACTCTGTGGCATGGAGAGGCAGGATGGGGAGAGCAGCCCCAGCGAGTGCAGCCCCGCGGGGATCCCTGGCTTTCCGTGAGTCACGCTCGCCTGCAGCTCATTAGGGCCTGGCTGGGAGCCAGCCCTGAGCTGCTCTGGCCCCAGCTCAGGATGATTTCAAAACAAAATGGGCTCCAAACATCTGGAGAAATGAAGAAAGTGGCAGAGCAACGTGCAGGGCCCGGGCTCCAGCTGCTCCTGAGGCCTCTTCCTCTCCTGCAGCAGAGCAGCCCTGGAATGGCAGTGACCCCACGGAGCTTCGAGTAAGGCCACAGCTTTAAAGGGTGCAGAGTCCAGTATTTCCACATCACCCTGGGCTTAAATCCTCATCAGCCTTCCCTCTCAGAAAACATCCATTGTCCACCAAATTTAATTTCCACTGCTTGTACCATCCATCCCTGATTGCTCTCCCTCAGATGTTTGCTCACCAGTGGGATGACAGAGCAAAACTATGGAATACTCTGTTCCCACAGCACGTCCAGTGTCCTTGTGGGGTCAGAGTGACCACATCATCCATCCCACACACCAGACCTCCTGCATCTCCATTTTAGCCTCAGTATTCACTGGGAAAAACAGTGATCCTGCTGCTCCCATATTCTCCCACTTGCCCTATGGCAAGCCCTAAGGAAAGGATCAGAAGATTTAACTATAATTTTAACTATAATATTTAACTATAATTTTGCAGAAACTCTCACAGTTTTTTCAAATAGAATTTTTTCAAGTCAATCTGCTTTTTTTTTTTAATCCCATTAGTCCCTAATAAAAGAAGTATTAAATCCAATCCATGGGAAGCACTCACTCACACTGTACTTCCACAAGGGCCTAGAGGGACAGGACACAGGGAATGCATCCCACTGGCAGAGGACAGGGTTAGATGGGATACTGGGAAGGAATTCCTGAGAGGCTGGGCAGGCCCTGGCACAGGGTGCCCAGAGAAGCTGTGGCTGCCCCTGGATCCCTGGCAGTGTCCATGGCCACGCTGGAGCAACCTGAGATAGTGGAAGGTGTCCCTGTGCATGGCAGGGGTGGCACTGGATGGGCTTTAAGGTCCTTTCCAATCCAAACCAATCCAGGATTCTATAATCCTGTCTTGACAGAAGTGCAGTCTTAAGACACTCAACTTACCCAAAACTTATCTAATTTTTTTAAATTTAAGAAAAGAATGTTGTATTTCCTACATGGACCACGTGGATTTATCTGTGTGCTCCAGGTAAAGCTCCTGCTTTCTACCACACGTGGCCTTCCAGGTGTATCCAAAAGAGACCAGCCCAGCCCATTCCCAAGAGCCACAGCCTATCAGTGTTCCTGAACAGACACTGGGCTGATTCCCTGTTTTCAAACAGCAGTGACAGCTCTGCAGGGCTCTCCCAGCCGGGAGCAGAGCCCAATGCCAAGAGCCACAACCCATCCGTGCTCCTGAGCAGGCCGAGTGCCGCCCTGCAGCCAGCAGTGAGAGCTGAGCAGCTGAGCAGGGCTCTCTCTCTATCTCTATCTCTCTATATCTCTCTCTCTCTCTCTCTCTATCTCTCTCTCTCTCTCTCTCTCTCTCCCTCTCTCTCTCTCTCTCTCTCCCTCTCTCTCTCTCTCCCTCTCTCTCTCTCTCTCTCTCCCTCTCTCTCTCTCTCCCTCTCTCTCTCTCCCTCCCAGCCGGCAGTCCCACCTGTACTGGGCAGTGAGAGCTGAGCAGGGCTCTCTCTCTCTCTCTCTCTCTCTCTCTCTCTCTCTCTCTCTCTCTCTCTCTCTCTCTCTCCCTCCCAGCCGGCAGTCCCACCTGTACTCGGCGCCCCAGCCCTTGACGAAGCTCATGCGGATGGTGCACATGCGCGTCAGCTGGTACACGGCCTCGAAGCCCTGGTTCACCGACTGCGCCAGCAGCGCCGCGAACTCCTGGTTGTTAAAAATCTTCAGGTTACAGCCTGGGGGGAAGAAGACAGCAGGGAGAAGGCATTATTGGCTTGATGGGATTGAGAATTCTGGCTTTTCAGAGAATTCCAGGCTGCTTTCCCATGTCCTCAGAGCCCAGGGACAGGAATGGAGGCTGCCACATTTTCACAGGAAGAAGGTAAAGGGGAGAATTCTGAACGCTGGAGCCCCCCAGCAGACTGTGACTGGAGAGACCAGGCTTGGGAGCCTTCTGTGGAACCATTTCCTTCCTATTGTCATTTAAAGCCTCGCTGTGACTGAGCACTCACCAGCAGAGATCCCTGCAGGGCCTGGGGGGAGGAATGCACAGGCTGAAAAGAGGAGCTTCCTGTGCAGGATTGACACTGAGTCTGTCACAGAAGGGGAAGCTCTGAAGTGAAGCCACTCTGACACACCAGGAAGCAGCTCTGAAGGTCAAAGAGGTGCCAGGGCTGGGGGCAGGGCTGCTCCTGCTAAAATCCTCTCTCCAGTTTCACTATCATGTGCCAAACGCTTCCCTTTTAAAACTGAAGATTTTCCCCTGATGTTAAGTCCCAGCTAAACAACTGAGAACAACTTATTCAACTGTTCTTAGGGGAAAAAGGTGAAATATAATAACATCCTTCATAGTTTAGATAAATAAATAAATACCCCACTCTTTTAATAAGTGCTGCTGCGTTTGCTTTCTCCCAGATAACCATAAACAAGTTAAACTCTGAAAACAGGCACTCAGCTAAGGCTCATTTGGGATTACACATGGGCCAAGGCTGAAAAACAACATTTGGAGTGGGATGAATTGTGTTTTGCTAAAAATCACTTTGTAAGCCTTCTCTCCTGGGCTGGACTCATCTGGTGTGGAGCACAGGGTGACCACAGCAGCTGCAGGAAGCACTGCCCACTTCTGGAACCAGGGAAGAGCCCAGGGCTGCAGTCCCAGGGAGCCTGAAGGGAAGTTTGAAGGGTGGAAGTGTCAGGGCCAGGCTGAGCTCAGGGAAGGGGGAATAAACTCCAGGAGGATCCCAGTGCTGGATCCCAGCCCTCGGGAGCGCTTGGGATCAGGTCTGTCCATGGGGGAGAGTGGCAACGACTCAATCCTGTCAACAAGGCAATGAAGAAACTGCTTCAAACCCAGCAAAGATTTGAAGAGCAGATGGCCAAAGACTGTGGCAAAAGTGGGGAGAGCTGGATCCAAAAACTGAGCCTGAGCTGGGTCTGAGCGGAAATGTGGGCTTTTCATGTCTGCAGATGTTGACTCCAGCCAGGGTGGACTCCTGTGATGTGGTGGAGAATTAAGTCATAATTTGCAGCACTGGCAGCTGCATCTGAGAAAGGAAACCCATTAGGATGGGCCAGAGCTTGGAGCGTATGGATCTCCTCTCAAAAGAAAAGAATTCAAATATTTCTAAACAAAGGAGTTCAGTTTTTAAATATATACAGGCTTTTAACTGTAAAAAAGTCAGCTTGTGTAAGCTTAGCTAAATAACCAAATTCCATTTCAAACAGCATCTCCTCTCTTACCAGCTTTTTGCATTTATCTAACAAAAAAGCCTTTTCTTCCCAAATAGATGAAACAAATTATCTTGTAATCTTTCAGGAAAAACTTCAGACTGCAACCAGAACAACAAGGTGTCTGCAAATGTGATTTCTTTAGAACAATCCAATTCACACAGAGAAAGGGATTTTACTAGAGACCAGAAAAAAAGGGAAGAATTTAAATCTATTATGGGTGAATCTAAATGAAGAGAAATTTCTTACCATTACTTAGAGGCACAAACAAAATTATCAACGTGTCTGTGAGATAATTATGATACAACAATGGACTGAAGGAACAAGTGGCAGATTCTGCTCTAAGCTGGGCTTAGATTCTGCTCTGTTGGATGAAAGCAGAGCAACTACTGGAGGCTCCACAGCAGCATCCATCAGCAGTACCTCCACCCCTTACACTATAAAAATGCCCTGCTGGAATTGTCGAGTGGCTTCTAAAAGAGTAAAATAGATTTCCCAAAGAATTTGTGGACTCCCCTTCCCTGGAAGTGCTCCAGGCCAGGCTGCACGGGGCTTGGAGCAGCACGGGGTAGCGGTGGGTGTGGAAGGGGATGTTCAACCCAACCCAAGCCAACGCAACCAAACAAAGCCAACCCAAGCCAAGCCAAGCCGCCCCTGCTGTGATTTCAGAGCAGCCCGGGGTGCCCGGAGCGGGCAGTGCCGGTGCCGCGGCCCTTACCTGGCGGGATCTTGCACACCGTGGCCGGGTGCCAGCCGTAGCGCTGGTTGCAGTTCGGGGACTGCACGAAGATGGCGCTGTCGCTGAGGCACTCGGCGAACACCTCCCCGCCGATGTAGTACAGCCTCACGCCGCGGCCTGCGACACAGCCAGGGTCAGCGGGGAAACACCGGGAAAAACACCGGGAAAACTGACCCCGGGACTGGGATGGCTCCCTCAGGGGGGAAGAACTGCCCCAGGGGTTGGGATGGCTCGTCAGGGCGGAAAACATGGGGAAAAACTGACCCCGCGGCTGGGACGGCTCCCTCAGGGAGGGAAACTGCGCCAGGGAGGGCCTGGGATGGCTCCCTCAGGGGGGAAGAACTGACCCCAGGGGATGGGATGGCTCCCTCAGGGGGGAAAACACCGGGAAAACTGACCCCGGGCATGGGATGGCTCCCTCAGGGGGGAAGAACTGCCCCAGGGGATGGGATGGCTCCCTCAGCGAGGAAAACACCGGGAAAATTTGTCGCCGGGCTGGGATGGCTTCCTCAGGGGGGAAAGCTGACCCAGGGCTTGGGATAGCTCCCTAAAGGGAAAAAAACCTCTGGGGAAAACTGCCCCCGGGGCTGGGACGGCTCCCTGCTCCAGCTCTAAACCAGCAGCTCAGCTACCAGCGATGGAAACTCTGGAAACTCTGTCCCACTGGACATTCCAATAAACTGCTCCATGGGCCAGGCGAGCCGAGGGAGGCAGGAGCACCAACTCCAGCTGGAATTGCACCTCCAGCCCCGGCCAGGTCCCTCCAAACACACGCACACCGATATTTTCCATATGAGCGTTCTATCAGTTAACACACGAAAGTCATCATTTCTATCAGTTAACACATGAAAATCATCATTTCTTTTGAAAGTCATCCCAGCTGGACACAACTGTTTGGGGATGTACTCAGGGATTTAGAATGGAATTCCACAGCACTTCCAAATCCTTGCCTTTTGCTGGAGATGACTTTGTGTGCAAGGACAAGTACATCGCCCATAGGTGTTTTCACAAATCATTAAAATCTCAGTGAATAAAGGAACAAAGTTGAAGAATACATTTTGCTGCTCAAATAAACATTTGATGTGGTCTCACATTCCTGTTTGAATGTGTTGCTTTCACCCTTCCACAGAGCAGAAGGAGTCTGCTGCATTTAAAATCTGATTTCTGAATCTTGGTGGGTTTTGGGGATTGGAATATAATAATCTTCAAAACAAGTGAGGAAAGATCCTCCTGTGCAAGGGGGAGAATTCTCCTATTGCTCAGGAAAGGAGAGCAAAATTAGGACAAAAATCGGGTTCATTTTTGATAGGAGTCAGCAGAAAACTGTAAAGAACACGCAATTGACTTTTAGCAAAATTGCAGAAATTTGGGATGTTCCACTTAGCACAAGTTTCACTGAAAACAAATTAGCTGGGACCTTGCAGGAAAAGTGGAAATTGAGATGACAATCAAGGAGCTCAGTTTCCATTTATAAAAGGTCAGTCAGAAAATTAAACAGTGCAGGAGGGGAAAAGAATACACAAAATTATCCCTGACATCCCTCCAGATACACAGTGTGTGAAATGCTTTAAATTCTATGACATGCAGCAATTTTAGCGTTCCTTGGTGCATTTTTGTATTGCAATTATGTGAAAAATCACAATTAGTGTTGTGGTATGGGGGATCAGCCTGCTGCAATCCACAGACATTCCCATCCAGGGCTCTAAACCTGCTAACAGAGGGTTTTGTAGAGGGGTTTTTGAGGAGGGGTATTTGAGGAGGGGTTTCTGTGGAGGGGTTTTGAGGAGGGGTTTCTGAGGAGGGGTTTTTGAGGAGGGGTTTCTGTGGAGGGGTTTTGAGGAGGGGTTTTGAGGAGGGGTTTCTGTGGAGGGGTATTTGAGGAGGGGTTTCTGTGGAGGGGTTTCTGTGGAGGGGTTTCTGAGGAGGGGTTTTGAGGAGGGGTTTTGAGGAGGGGTTTTGAGGAGGGGTTTCTGTGGAGGGGTTTCTGTGGAGGGGTTTTGAGGAGGGGTTTTGAGGAGGGGTTTTGAGGAGGGGTTTCTGTGGAGGGGTTTTGAGGAGGGGTTTCTGTGGGGGGGTTTCTGTGGAGGGGTTTTGAGGAGGGGTTTTGAGGAGGGGTTTTGAGGAGGGGTTTCTGTGGAGGGGTTTTGAGGAGGGGTTTCTGTGGGGGGGTTTCTGTGGAGGGGTTTTGAGGAGGGGTTTTGAGGAGGGGTTTTGAGGAAGGGTTTCTGAGGAGGGGTTTCTGAGGAGGGGTTTTGAGGAGGGGTTTTGAGGAGGGGTTTCTGAGGAGGGGTTTCTGTGGGGGGGTTTCTGTGGAGGGGTTTTGAGGAGGGGTATTTGAGGAGTGGTTTTTGAGGAGGGGTATCTGTGCAGGGTTTCTGAGGAGGGGTTTTGGGGGTCCCCCTGCCCAGGGGCAGCGAGTCACCGATGTGGCGCCGGGTGAGCTCCACGGCGGCGTTGCGGTTGACGTTGGACAGCAGCCCCAGGCAGAAGCGCTCCGAGTTGGAGGGGTCGGTGAAGCCATCCACGGTCATGGAGGGCTGCGAGGCGTGGAAGGTCTCCCCCACCCTCTGGTTGAGCTCATAGTAGGATATGGAGCACCAGAAGGCCGGCTCGCAGTAGGTCACGGGCTGCAGGTCTGAACCGAACAAAAGCCAAATCAGCCACAGCAAGGGAAAGGGGGATGGAAAAAAACCAACCCAGCTGGTTTGGAATATTGTTCTGCTCCATTCCTCAGGCTCACTTCAACCAAGGGTTCTTTTTAATGACCACAGCAAGGAGGTGACATCAGCCCTGGAGCTTCTGGCACGTGGAGCAATCACAGATAGTCAAAGACATTACTCACTTAGCAAGTGGGGTGTCGCTGAGCAGCCTCACACTTGGGGAAATTAAATAAATAAACTCAGCTTTACTATGAAATGTGGGATCCCTTTTAGGTGGCCAGTTCCTTATGGACACAAAGGAAGGAGAAGAAAATCTTGGCAAGCATAAAGCACAAACCTGCTGTCCATAGCACAGGTGTGCTGCACCCTAAATCTGTGCACTTGCAACCAGTAAATCCACCTTTCCTTCTCACCGACCCTTCTGTGACCTCTCTGGCACTGGTGAAACCAGTAGAGGCTGAAATATGCCCCAAACTGCCTTTAACAGTGGCATCAAAGTGATTTAAAAACCTTCTCCCAGTGCACTGGATCTCAAACCATCACAGGAAAATCCATTTTCCCAGCAGGTGAAGGCTCAGCTCTTCCCCTGGGGTCCTGGTTTGCCTCGTGGACCGAAGCCAAGGGGCTGAAGCTGAGGAGCAGAGGGAGCTGAGGCAGCCTCAGGAAGGCAGGATGGGCACTCCCACAGCACTGAGTGATTTCACTGCTCCCACTGAAGCCCAGGAGACTCCAGCAGAGCAAGGCTCAAGGAAGATTTCCTGGAAATGCAGCCCAGGGAGGTGCCCAGCCCTGCTGAGAGCCAAGCTGAGCAGGAGAAGAATTCTCTCCAGCCCTCCCCCCAATTTATCACTTCATCCCCATTCAAATGGTGTTTAAAGACAGAACAGAAGAGCTCCCATCTGGCCAAGGAGTTAACATCAACCCAGCTTTTTCCACAGGCTTTCCCATCTGCTGCTTCTGCAGGGCTTAGGAGAATGTGGGGCTTAAGAGATCAACTCCAAAGAAATCCAAGACAGGTTTTCACCACCCCAGCCTCCTCTCACACTGACCAGGGTCTCTGCAGAGGTTTGGGAGTCTTTTCTCACCTGTACCTGTTACTCCATAACCTTCAGGCACAGGCTGAAGCAGCCAAAAGGCAGGTTGACTTCCTCTCCACGGATGGAAGAGTTCCCAAAGTAGCCATTAATCAGGAAAATCACTTTGCTTTCTGCTTTGTTACAAGCTTTGCTGACAGCAAGTAAGGAATTGAATAGAAGTACATCTGGGGAACTCTGTAATCCTTAACAGGCTTCAAAGTCCATGAAATTTGGAGCTTGTACCCATTCCCAGCTTCTTTTACCTGCCACTTCCTCACATTTGAATTTTACAGCTCAAAGCAAACCCCTCTCTTGATAGAAACAGATAATTTCACACATCCAGGAGTGACACAAGTTTACTGTCCCTGCCTTTTTCTCCTGCACAGCCCATTTGGTGTTCCCACTGGAAATGGCCACACCAGGCAAGTTTTTCCAGCAGCAGCTGTGGCCACCTCAGGACTGCTGTGGGCTCTGTAGCCCCAGCACAGTTTGGAGAGAGGCCCAGCAAACACCAGCTCTGCCCAGAGCCTCCCAAGGTGAGTGCACCCACCAAAGAAAACAGATCAGTTCCACACGACTGGGCTCTTACTCCACAGCAAGTGCTTTTCGAATCAAAAGGCTGCTCAGCTCCAGAAAAATCAACTTGTGTTGATCCTTAAGTAATACCCTCAGGTTGGTGCTATTCAAGTTATAAAAACACTGAAACCTCTCCATGGTTTTGTGGTCCTTTCCTTCAGAAACCACCTCCACCTCGTTGGGGCTCAAGGGAACTGTGGATTCCTCACTGAAGGATGTACAGAAATTTTATTTCTGGCTTATCTGCAGCCTGAGGAAAGACATAAACCAACAAATCCTGCTGTGAGGAAAAGCTTGTCTCTAAAAACTGCAACCAAGTTTTTAATGATGCTGCTTTCTCCTCTGATTTGTAGTTTTAAACTTCAACTTAAGCTGCTGTGGGATGGGCAAATTCTCTCTTGTGTTTGAGCTGTCCTAAATATTCATTTTCAATTTATGGCTTCAGTGTTTGGGGAAAAGGAAGAGAATGCAGCTCTGCTAAAGCCAAAGAACCCTGTGGGGGTACACAATCAATAAAACAGGATACATGAAACCCAGGCAAATCCTGCCTGAATCATCTCTGCACAATTTCAGCCTTGACTCAGAAACAGCTTTGCTGTCACAAGTGTCCTCTGGGTCCTGGGATGGTCTCAGTCCTGCATCCTCCCTGCCAGATCAAAGTCCTGGGGAAAATCTGCTGCCTGCTCTGCTCCCCTGTGAGCACAGGGAGGTTGTCACCCTCGGTTCAGGGAATGTGGCTGATCACAGTGTGGCTCCACAGCTCCCTCAGAGATGTTTCCAACTGCGCCAATCCCAACCCCCTCCTTGGAAAGGAGAGGAAGGCTCCCTTCCCTCTGCAGCCAGGGAAGGCTGGCTGTGCCCTGGGACAGGGGACAGGGGGACGTGGATGTCACCAGGGGCCATGTGCTCACTGCTCTGACAGCTCCTGCGTCAAGTCCTTCAGTGGAGCAATCCCTGACAATGGATTTCCTGTGCTCCAGGGATGGCCCCCTCGGAACAACAATGTGTGTGTGACCACAGGGCTGCTCCTCAGCCAGCCTCAACTCCCTGACTTCATTCCCAATGCCCACAGAATGCTGGCAACTCTCCTTTCATTTTGTTTTTAGTATTTCCCTCAGTTCGTGTTTCAGCAGTAGGGAAGAGATCCTTGGATCTTGTGACTTCCACTTAAAGCTTTTGTTTGACAACTGAAAACTTGACAACTGTAATTTGGAACCAAAACTCCAACACTTCCAACTCCAACACAAATTGAAAGGAGAATTAAAAAAAAAAATCCCAATATGTTACCTTGCAACACTTTTGTGCCTGGGAATGGAAAGATGAAATTCCCTGAGCTGCTTCCATCCCACGTTTCAGCCTGACACGGAAAACCTGCCCTGGCCCTCGAGGTAACCCTGCCCCTGGTGTCACACTTGGTTTGCCTTGGGCTGCTTTATTGCCTCTGGAACTCCCTGGAACATGGCCATGGGATTTAGGTCCAAAGCTCAGTTTACACACAGTGAACTGTCTTAAAAGCTTCAGGTAGTTCTGCTCAAACAAACAAAGCAATCCTGGGACATTGTTTTCTCCATGGCAAAGCCCCCCCTCTGCTCCAGAGCTGAGAAACTCCCTCCTTGCACACACTGCTGGGGGTTTGGATTTCTGTTCCATTTTCTCCACAGGTACACACAGAAAGCCTCATTAGACTCCAGCAGAGCAAAGTCCAGCCCTAGACAGTGGAGTTTCCTTATCCAGGAATTACAGGAGTGCTGCAGCAAGTCACCAGCCACCAGCAGCTCCTTCCTGGGCTGTGACCATCGGGCTGAAGGTCTGACTTCCCTGAGAGCAGCTCCTTGCTGCAGATAAACCATTTACAACACTCATGTGATGACAATTTTGCCCTTGGACGCTTTTAAGTGTGGCTCAGCTGCTCTTTCATTTATTATTTCATAGCTTCCTCAAAGGCAAAAATTTACAATAAAATTAAAAGCAACAAGAAGTTCTTCATTTGTGGAAGCTCCTGCCTGAGAGCAATAAATATGGTTTGCAAGAATTCAAAGGCATTTTTTAATGCTGGTAAATTAAACTGCTTCTCTGCTGTCTGCTCCTCAGACTACAAAGAGACTCCTCATGCTTTACCAGCTTCACCTGCTCCTTTTTTTTTGTCCCCAGACAGCACCTGAGACATCTGATGTGTTACCAACCAGTGTCCCTGTCAGGAAGGATATGGGAGGTCTGTTTCCTAGGAACTCCTCTCTGCCTTATGGAAGGCAGATGCCACTTGCCAGGTTGAGTTTGTTACATGGAATTGGCTTTTTATTTTTAGGTTGAAAAAAATAAGGGAAAAATTGCAGGAAAACTGCAAGAAAATCTCATCAGCTTCCGGGCAGCACACTGGGAAAAATGAAATTAAAAAGTCTCAGTCATGCATTCTCTTCTTGGGCTGAAGCAGTTAAAGAAATAAAAGTTTTGTGTCACCATGGCAATATTAAAAAAAAAAAAAAAAAGTGTGGGGGGGGGGAAGAAGAAATCCTCTGTTCAACAGTCCCAAGATATCCAAAAGTCAGCCAATGACTGACAAATTTTGGAGCAGTGTCAAAGTCCTGTGTGCCAGGATTAAAAGCATATGTAAACTTTATGGCCATGGTTATTCCAGAGGAGTCTCAAGTGGGCTCTGTCTGCTGCCTTAATGAACAGTTGGGGAGCAGATCCTGCAGCCAGGCAGAGCTGGGAGGGATTTTTATGGCACAGCAATTCCAAAAGGCCAGGAGCTCAGAGTGATGGAGATCAGAATGAAAATAAAGGGTGGAACTTTGAGATAACAGAGGTGCAGAGAGAGCCACAAAAGCTCTTGTGGTGTCTCAGAGGCTCAGCTGCTCTCTGTTCTCCTCAGGGTTCCCCAGTTTCTGTCACAGGTGTGGGATGAGCCAGTGCCAGCCAAGGCCTGACAGAGCCCTTGGGGCTGGAATGTGCTCCCTGTGCCCAGGATGGAGCTGGGGGGAAAGCCACTCCAGACTGCAGAGTGATTTAGGTTTGGGTGAGGAGAAGCAGCTGGTGTGAGCCAGATCAGTGCTTTGTGCACCCCCCCCCACCACCATCACTGCTGGAATGCTGTCCATGACCTCTCCATTCCCTGGCATTCCTGCACATTCCCTGCTTCTCTGGGCTCTCCAACCCCACACCAACCAATCTCCTCTACTTCTCTCTGCTCAGATTATGCTCAGTCTCACAGAATCACAGAATTCCAGGATGAGCTGGATTAAAAGGGACCTTAAATCCCATCCAGTTCCATCCCTGCCTTGACCAGGGACACCTTCCCCTGTCCCAGGCTGCTCCAGCCTGGCCTTGGACACTGCCAGGAGTCCAGGAGCAGCCACAGCTGCCCTGGGAATTCCATCCCAGCCCCTCCCCACCCTCCCAGGGAACAACTCCCTGCTCACATCCAACCCAAAGCTGCCCTCTGGCAGACTAAAACCATTGGAATATTGCAAAAAGTGCCCAACCTCAACAGCATCATCCAAATGTCACCCTCTTGACTGTAATTACAGCTCCCAAGATCATGTGCTTACCCAGGTTGTTGTGTGCTGGAGACATGGGGTTTGGTGATAAGTTTGGAGAACCTGAAAATCAAGATGGGGTAATTATTGCTATGGAATCTGCACCAGGAAAAACTTTCACAGGCTCTGCAGGGCTGCCCAGGCTTGTTGGAGGGACAGCCAGTGCTCACTGCAGGCTCATTTCTGACACTGCAGCTTCTCTGATGTTCACTACTCCTGAAATATCAACTTGCTGCCCCTTCACAGGAAATTCACTGGAGTTTAACCCATGAATTTTTCAAACTGAGCAGAACTTGGCTGCTCTACTCTCAGGCATCATCCTGACAAACCCAGTTAGCTGGGCATTAAAGAGCTTGGGTGTACATTGCCAGACAAAATAAAATTAAAACCAGAATACTTTATATCCCAATTCCTGCTGGGTATGGGACAATGGAGTATTGGATCAGGTTACACAGATCTAACCAAAAAGCTGTCAGGATTTTATCCTCCATCATGTAAATTTGCCATCAATTCTGGGCCTGTATTTTCAGTATCTGCACTTGGATGGCCCATGGATGCAGACAGGTGGTGCAGCCCATTTTTACATTTCCTTTCACACTGTTCTGAGGTGGTTTCTTTATTTTTTTTTCTATAATCAGGGAAATCCATGACATCTGAACGTAATATTTGAACATAATATTTGAACATAATATATGAACATATATTTGAACATAATATATGGATTTTGAACATAATATTTGAACATAATATATGGATTATTTGAACCTCAATTAGGCACCCTCATTCCAAACCTGGCTACTTCTTTTTGTGGCAATGAGAGGAAACCTGGACATTCAACTTCCTTTGGGACACAGCCACAAAATAAAACCCCAAAGGTGACTCACCTGCATCCATGCTGGGGTTCATCTGGTGGTCACTGGTTTCTCCATCCTCACTCAGATAGCCTGGAGGAGGGGTCTCTGGAGGCACAAAACCATCACACTGTCAGTGCAACTGAAAAATCTAGATTTTAGGCACCAAAAACATTCACTTTGTCATTCACAAGGAGCTCAAATTCTTTTTTATTACTTTTCTTTCTCAAGCTGCTGGAAGGAGGAGCCAGCACAGCCAGGGTGATATCCATATTTGTGAATAACAGAGGAGGGGGAAAACAAAAAAATCCGGATTTTCAGTCCCATGAAACTTTAAGCCATGGAGGCAGTTTTCTGTCCACATATTTCTCCTCTCCTGGAGTGCAGCTGCATAACTTGTCCATGCAAATAAGGTGTAAATTGCTTGTAAAATAGATACATAAATAGAAGAACTCAATTCCATCAGAAATTTGGAGAGTTTTACTCAAAATGGCTGAATTTCATCCCAATCTCAAGCCGGTAAGGGAACACCCAGTTTAGATTTCACAAGAAACTGAGGTTGTACCACTGAATGCAGAGGTGAGTTTAAACCCAACAAAACAAAGCCATGAACATGCTGAGCGCCCCATTTACAATTCCCAGCAATTTCTGCACTCTGTAGCTCCAGAGGAACGCTGGAAAGGAAGATTCCCAGGTTGGGATGCCCAGGCAGGATTGCCTGTGCTCTCTGCCCCTTCCCTCTGCTCCCTGTATGGAAGACACAAGGTACCTGGAATGTAGTTGCTCTGGGGCTCGATACCTGCAGGGAAGTTAGTGTTCTCTGGGATGGAGTGGCTGTAGTCATCCAGGGGCGGGAACTCGGCCGGGATCTCTGTGTGCCGAGGCACCAGCACCGGGGGCAGCACTGCCCAGGGAAAACACAGAACACAGCCAGTGAAACAGCAGGAAACAGGAGAAACCAGGCTGGAGCGACAGCTTTAGAGACAGGGACTCGTTAAGGGACAGGATTTGATGTTTGCCTCTGGAATAACAGCAGCAGGTGAGGATGCTGTTTATTCCCAGCTGTGAACGGGATAGAGCTTATCTGAGCACATCTGGTCTCTCTGCCCTCTTCCAGCTCTGCCTGAAACACCATTTAAGACATGGTGAACCCCATGATTCCCAAGGAATGAGTTTGCCATAGGATGCAGCAGGCAGGTGGGATTAGCATAAACATCCTGCCTGGCTCTGCAGATCTGTGCTGACATGCACCAGAAGCTCCTGCAGCTCCAGATCAAAGTCTCTTCCAGAGGCAGGAGGAGACTCCAGAACAGGAAGCTGGGAGCTGTTCTTAGACCCAGCTCAACAGTTTATCCTTAATTTAACTCCAGCAGTGAGGGATGCACAGAACACTGCCGTGGTTCCTGCTGTGAGTTATGTGCACACAGTGCACGCTGGGAACCCGCTCACTCTGATTTCATCAATTCCCAACGATCTTTTCCCCCTGAGTGCAGGTTCATAAATTATCCTGCTCCACGGAGTAAGGGATTATCACCAATAACAGACCCACAGTGCCTGGGCATGCCTGGGAGATGGCCCTGCTGCAGGGGAGGCCGAGAGGGCAGGGCTGAGGTGTACCTGGGGTCTCCACTCTCTGGTAGTGGTAGGGGTTGACGCAGACCTCGTCCTTCTTCATGTTGAAGGCGAACTCGCACATCTCCATGGCGCGCAGCTCGTGGTGGCTGTGCAGGTCGGGCCAGCGCCACAGGCGGCAGTAGATGACGTGGGGGAGGCCCTTCCTGTGGGACACCTGCAGCCGCCCATCCAGGGACCTGCGCAGGAGCACACGGGGTGCAGAGCCGCCGTCAGCGCAGGGACACGGGGATGCTTCTGCCTGGCACGGCCCCCAGCAAACACCCGGCACGGTCACCAACGCCCGCGCTGCCAGGGGCCGCTGGTGCCCCTCCTCAGGGCAGGGATTTCCCTCCAAAAGCAGTCAAATCCTGCAATCCCAGCCTGGTTTGGGTCGGAAGGGATCTTAAAGGTCATCCAGTGCCACCCCTGCCACGGCAGAGACACCTTCACCTGTCCTAGGCTGCTCCAGTCCCCATCCAGCCTGGCCCTGGGCACTGCCAGGGATCCAGGGGCAGCCCCAGCCCCTTCCCACTCTCACAGGGAACAATTCCTTCCCAGTATCTCATCTGAACCCCATCCTCTTTTAGTCTGAAGCCATTCCCTGTGTCCTGTCCTTCCATCCCTTGTCCCAAGTCCCTCTCCAGCTCTCATGGAGCCACTTTAGGCCCTGGATGAAGCACCCTCAAGAATAATGTTTGTTTTATGCAACAGCTCTGCTCTGGATTTACTTTTGGATATCTGGATTTTTAAATTGTTTCTTTACTATGTTATGGTTGATTAGGAGGCAGAGACAAAAGCTACAGCCAGTAAGAACAGGACAATTCAGTGGTACCATGTGTCCTAAACAATAAGGGTTTGCACAGCTCTCAGCAAAATCTGCTGCGCTTGGAAAGGTGTTACACCTTAAAATGTGTGTTAATAAACCTGGACTCTTAAAATACAGATAGTTGAATTTTCATTGTGACAAAATCAATAGAGATACCATTTTTGCAAATTTATCTACTATGTCTATATGAAGTTCAGGAACCTTACAAACAACCAAGATTTCCAGTTTCATTTTCCAGGTTGCAGTCTGAAATCAAATATAGAGTTTTTACAGCATTGCTTATTTTTATGTTCACATCTACCCTGTGTCTCCTCCAGCTCATTTTCACCTAATCCCATCCTCACCCCAGAACAGCCTTTTCCTAGCAAACCTTCCCAGGAAGCAGGACAAGAGTTTTCAACTCCTCTCCAGCAGAGGAAAAAGCTGGAGCAGGGTCTCTCCTCCATCCTGGATGAATGGGAGCTGCCCCCAGGCACTTCTTTGAAGTCTAACCCTTCATTTCCCTTGCTTTTCCTAATGACCCAAATGAAACACTTCAGGGCTTTGGTGAAATGAAATATTTCTCTTTTTTAATTTGTCAAGCAGAGAGAAAAATAAAGAAAATTGAAATTTTACTCGGAATTATTTCCCCTGGTTCTTTGTGTTGGCAGCAGAGTTAGAAAAACAAAGTGAACCCAAAGCAAAACACACAAACAATTATCCCAAAGAGGTTGGGCTCATCTTGGCTGCCCTAACAGAGTTTTCCCAAAAGCTCCTCTGGCAGAGCTTGGTACCACACACACCTCTGCAAACACTGCTACAACAACAGGCAAGGCAAAACACAAATTATTCCAGCCAAAACTGGGGAATATTCCCAAGGAGAGTGGCTAGACCTGAGCTTCTGGGAAAGCTGGGAATTCTGGTGTTGACTTCACTGGAGCCAAGACTGCAGTGATGAGGCCTTAAAACTAATCAGGTTGGAAAAACTTTAAAAAAATACATATGAAAATATTAACTGAATTTAGCAAAAGGAGATGAGACAAGGAATAAACCAGGAGTGCTTCTCCATCCCCCTCACCTCTGCCTGCTTGGCAGCAGTTCTTGCATCCAAGTGAGGAAAGAAGAGAAAAATGAAGACTCAAAGAGAATATTCCAAGTATCCCAGCAGTGGGAAGTGTTACTTCTGCTTGCACTCTCCAGCAGCACGTGGACATTGTGGATTTGGGCTGAGCAGCTGAGGTGGGGCATTAACACAAAATGTGTTTGACTTTGGGGTGATTTCCAAGGATGGGGCTCCCCCTGCATTCCCCACCAACCAACTCCCCTGTCAGCTGGGGTGGGAAGGGCTCTTCCTGCCCCCATGCCAGGCTCTGCCCACGGCACAGAGATGGAACTCCCTGCACTCTTATCTGAAGAGACTTTACAGTGACAGAGCCATCTGGTTTATTTTCCAAGCCAGCAACCTCCCCCTCCCCTCCATAAGAGATAAGGTAAAAGGAATGATATTCCCCCAAAGCCCTGGGGGTTCCTTGGGTTTTTCTGGTTGGGAAATCTCTCCTCAGGCTCCCCACGAGGGACTTGGGACAAAACAGCATCACCTGCACATCCCTGGGAACGTGGCTGGGGAACAGGGCAGCTCCACTTCCTCCTGCTGTCCCACCCCAACCCTCCAGGAGCCTTTTCCTCACCCTCAAGGAGTTTTTTCTCCCAAGGAACAAACTCCTGGTGTGGCTGAGATGGGGCAGGAGGTGAGAGGAGCCAACACTGCTCTGCTCAGGACAGCCCCGGGGGTGACCCCAGCATGTGTCCCATCAACCATCCCATAATGATCTCCAGGGCACACACAACTTCTTCCTTCTCCTGGTCCTGTTCTGAAGCAGGGGCTGATCCCAAAGCATCCCAGAGCTCAGCACGTCCAGACTTCATTACAGTCAGCAGAACCTAACCCCAAATTTCCCTGGGGATGCTGAACTGTTCCTCCCTTTTACCTTTCCTCAAACCAGCCTGGGCTGAGCAGCTCTCCCTCTACTGCCTTGAAACATTTATTATTCCATACTATTTAACAGGATTGCTTCTGAAACTACCAATATTTTTTGCCCAAAATTTAGTAGTAGATTTTTCTCTAAAAATCCAGCATGCTGCAATGTATTTGCAAGGGTTGGGCCATAGTGTGCACCAGCCAGCTTGCTTCTAAGCTTGTTATTAAAACCTCAGCAATTTGTCAAAGCTATTACAACAAAAACTGTGCTAAATTAAGAAAGAAGAGGCTGAGAAACCAAATACCAAGACCACAAAAACTAGATAATAGAAGACTGAAACACCTAGACTATAACCAATCATAGACTCCAAGAAATACAAACAGAAAATGAGTGAACAAGACAAAGACACCAATCAACAAGTGTGTGCTTAGTCATTTGGGCAATCTATAAATATATGTGTAATGTAAACACTAAACAACTTCTACTTAATCATATTAATCAGTTAGACAAGAGTCCTACATTTCCCACAAAACCAGCACAGTTTGTGCTTTGTCATCCGAGTATTCCTACACTGCATGGAGTCCTTGGGAACCAAAAACCCCTCAGGCTGAGCACCTTTAGGATGGCTCCATCCTTAAAAGCCATTTCCTAGGGAAATTTACCACACCAAGGCCAAAAGCTGCCAAAAGAGCAAAGGGCAACAGCGAGGCTTTAATGGCAAAACCAGGGAGGGGAGGGACAAAAATGACAGCAACATTGAAGCTTTATTTTTAAACAATCTGTTTGAACTAAACAGGAGAACATTGCACAACCAGAATTTGATTTCCAGGCCTGATTGGGGTTTTTTTCTGCTTGTTTGGGGTTTGTTGTTGTTGGGGTTTTTCTGTTGGGTTTGTTTTGTGGTTGCTTTTTTTAACTGTATTTAATTTGTAAGATCCTGGATTGCGAAAGACAAAAAACCCACCCCACGTCCTGAAAGATTTTGGTCATTTTATTTGTTCCTCTTTGAGCGTTTAGCAGCTATCTTTAGATGCATACTGAAACTCTGCCTTGCACCCATTCCCCTGCTTCAAAAGCAAAGCTGAAATCAGGGGTGCAAAAACCAGGAAGGAAAATCACTTAGATCACTTTTAAGGTAAGTGATCTAAGCAATCAAATAGTTTTGCCCAGGTTGGAAAAATTCAAATTTACTCCATTAGAGATCCAATCCCTTCCCTTCCCCAGTTTTATATTCCTGTCATTAATCTTGCAAGAGAGCAAAATGCCTGAAAAACTCAAACATCCAGCAACACCAACTTGCGCAAAAAAGAAAAGAAGGAAAAAAAGAAAAACCATCAGGAAGAAAAAGTGAAATTATTCACTTTAAAAACCATCAGCAGGAGCTGGTTTTTAAACCCATGACAAATAACTTGCTCTAAAATTCACCAAGAACGGTGGCCACAGGCTGTGATCTTCTTCTGAACACAGAACATCATAAGTAGTTCTTACTGGCCCTGCATCTGGGCTGCAGCAGGGAGGCTGCAGCAGGGAAATTGGCATTTATTCCTGTAGCAGATCTGGCTGTTGTGTGCAGAGCTCTGCAATATCCACAGGGCTTCACTGAGCACTTGGAGAGAATCTCAACTTTCCCTCAACAGCGGCCAAATCAACAAGAGGGAATAAAAAAATGACCCACGCAGCACATTTGTAACTCCAAAGCTGATCCTTTGCCATCTCTTTCCCCTCAATTTGCTCAGCATCGCTGAATTTTCCAATTTCTGGGGCACTTCTAACAGTGCTGTCATTCAAAGTCTGGAAAAAGAAGTTCCCTGTGTCAAGCTGAGGTTTGCAATGTGCTGCCAGAGAGGAAACTAATAATTATCACTCCTGTTTAAAATTTATAGAAGATGAAAATAATTAATAAATGTAATTTTCAACATATGTCTACGCAGAGGGAAAGTTTTTACAACCTCAAAATGAATGGAGTTAAAGGATTTTCCCAAAGCAAAAGAGAAGTTTGTGGCAGAGCCAAGAGCAGGAGAGAAGAGTGAATCTCTCCCTCAATGATCTCAGTGATCCCCCCTCTTTTGTGTAAATCTCTCATCTGGTTCTTTCTTTCCACTAAAATCCTCTTTTCGATTTGGAAGGAAACCACACATCCTTTACAAAACAACCCATGGCATCAGGTAAAAAATTCATCTTTTCTTCTGGTGCTGCAGAATTCCTCTGCTCAAGTCTAGTTTGCTCTGGGCTTGCAATGGAGCTGATAATTGCAAAAATTGTCAATGTCTTTTGTGTAAATGGTTTTTACCTGCCCATTTCCATCCCAGTCTTTGCAGCCTCCCCTTCCCCCTCTCCAGAGCTGAAGAACTCCAGCCCTGGGAGTTGATGTCAGGATCAGATTATGACAGCATGAGTCATTTATTAAGATTCCAGTAAGCTCTTTAGCAGGTGCCTTGAGACCATATTTTTCAGAGTCTAATTTCACATTCAGACATAAGTACATTTTATTGGTTTACCATAAACTCTCTGCCCATTGTTGCTGCTCCACAGAGCCTTGTCCCCCTTCCAATTTCAGTTTAATTCATATTTCTTTGAAGCTATGGAGAGATCTCATTTTCTCCTATATCACCAACTATTTTTTCACCTGTATTTTTCACTGATCTCTGTTATTTACACCCCTTCCTTTTCTGCCCCAGCTACAGGATGTTGGTTGGTGCCTACCAAACCCAGCTCCCTCTCCTCTATTTTTAGCCATTTTGTAATTTTATGCCCCTCTATTTCTTTCGGCTCCTCCTTTTTCTGATAGCCAGGAGCACAGCAAACAAATAAGATACCCCAGAGACCCAAGCACACACCCTCCTACACCAGAAAGGACAGAATATATCCTAATGCTTAATTAAGGCTTAATCACAAACCCACTTCCAAACTTCCTAATACACATTCCAGTATTTCTGCCTTTTTTCCACAGAAAATAAGGGGTAGAAGTGGAATTTGAGGCTGAGTTCCTGAAGGTATTGCATCCCTGGTACCTCTAAATGTGAAACCCAGTTTTTCTAAGCAGGCCTTGTCCTTTTATTTATTTCAGCAAAGTTTATTGGCCCAAAACTGTGTCAGACTCACAGAAATTTATTTGTGCTTGAGCCTTAAAGGTGCAGGGAGTGGACCCAGGAGAGGTTTCTGAACGTGCCTTTTTGAAAAGTCATTTATCAGAGCTCGTCATTCCTTCCCAGAATCCTGTATTTAACTCCAGAGCTGAAATCCAAAACCCAGCACACTTTCATCCAAGCAAAGCAGAAACTTCCCCTCTCCCAGGAGACTCCAGGCATCCTGATGGGGCCGTGGGCTTGGATGGGCAGGGCAATTTCAGGAGGAGAAAAGGCATGGATGGAAATGCCAAGGAAATTCAGATCATCTTCCATAACCCAGAGTGCATCCAAAACAAAAGCATTTCAAGGGAGACTGAATTACTGGAGCACACGGCAATCATAAAGAAGAAAAAGGCAAAAAAAGCTGGTGTAAAACTCAGTTATTCTGTCAGCCTCCGTGGTACTTACACTGATTTACATTTAATATCCAGTTTCTATGTGCATCTTTTTGATGCGGTCGGGAAAAAAACGCTCCAATTTTCACTGAAATCAAGAGAGTTCTGCAAATCAGCATCAGCTGTTGATATAACCCAGCTAAACCAGAGCAAGAGAACCCAGGAAAGAAAGGCAAAAGAAACTTGTGCTGCACAGTGCTTGGACAGAAGCCTCACACCAAGAACTGCTGCCCCAAATATGCGTGTGCTAACAAAAGCAAAAGGGATTATCTGAGGGAGGGTGGAAAAATGACAGTTTTAAGACCTTGGCCTCCCCTTCACAATATATACAATTCCCAGTGCCTTCAACAGAACCTTCATATAAATACCAGAGTCGGAACTGGCTCCTCAGACAAATGTTTGTGCATTCTATCAAGCTGGGGCAAAGCCAACATTTCTTATGGCAACATTTCTGGTGGTCCTGGACAAAGAACATGTTTACTTTATAGCAGATATAGCTAAAAATACATTGTGCTCCAGCCTCCAATTATCTTGTTTGGAATAGTTTGAGGCTGCTCGAGGTTCGTTGCTGTTATTTTCTTTATTATACAGTGAAAATGTTGCTACTTTTCCTGTAATTTGAAAAGCAGCTATTTGCAGGTTTGCCCATCTGTGTTTGGACCTCCCCCACAAGGATAATGAGATCCAGGGTGAAATTTTCCAGAGTGCCCGTCTCCCATTTTCAAAAGCAACTTAAGGCAGAGATCAATGCTCTGCTGGAATTACAGAGGCCTTTCAAGTCTTCCCTTAATCCCACTGGCTCTGTGTTCTATTGCTTTTCAAGCTGGGTTAGCAGCCACTCATATATGTAATTATTTGCACAACCAGTAGCAATTAACAGCACACCACAAACAAGGGGACCTGGTCCCACAGACTTCCTGCAGCCTCCTCCCCAGGGATGTCCTTTGGGATGCATCCCCCACGGGAGGGGATCTGGTCTCCTTTAAATAAAACCCAGCTTGCTTACAAAAATCTGTCTGGGTTCCTTACAGGCTCTCCCCTCTTCCCAAGGAATTCTTTACCCAGCTCTGTATTCCAGAGGAGCTTTCCCAGCTCCAGTGAATCAGCTGTGGGTGAATCACTTCCCATGTGCTTCATCCCAGAGCAATTCCCACAGGCTTCCCCCTAATCCGATGACACAGAGCGACCCAAACAAACCCCGGAGTTTCCAGCAGGAGTTAACACAAGGTGTGTGCTGAGGTGAAAAGGGTACTGGAAGCAGGCTCTGTTAATTTTACAACTCTGAGTTGCTCTGTTGTGAGTCACCAGCCATGCAGGAGCAATCCAGCCCCAAAAGCCAGCCCAAAAGAATGGGATGTCTTTGGGGAGTGCTGCAGATTTCAGATGGAGCTGCTCATGAAAAGCTCAAACAAGTTAATATTGAACAGTCCCTTCTGTTGGTAATTGCCAGTGAAATCAGTGTTGGCTGTGTTTGGAGGAAGCATTTTGGAAACTCCTCTGTCTCACAATCAGCTTTTACAGCACCTCAGAGGAGGCTGAGGGCAGGCAGGAGGTGCTGCTGCTTTTGGGGTTATTACTCTGATCTATTCTTACAATAAAAAAAAGGTTCTTTGGACAAGAGAGGTGGAAGAAGCTTCAGCTGAAATATTTTTTCCCCCACCTCAAACTCTCAGCAGCAAAAAAGCAGCTGTGTATGGGGCCTACCTGAAAGGTTCCTTTCTTCCTGTGACTCTCCAGAGCAGGGGCAAGGGTTGTTTTCACTTGCATAAGTCACTCCCTCAGCCAAGATAATTATCTTATTCATGGAAGCCAAATTCTGCCTCCCTAAATTACAGATTATGTTTAAAAAAAATTGAAAAACTTTGAGAAAAGGAGTGGGAAGAGTATCTTATCTCCCCCATGCTGCAAGACAGAAGGAATTCTCTGCTTGCCAAAAATGTGATTTTTCCATGGTGCTGCTGTCTGGATGCACCATTTCCCCCCTCCTTCACTCTTCCCTGCCCTGGTGCTCCTGGAGCGAGGATGTCTAACTCCAAACTGAGCTCTGACTAATGCAGGATGTGTGGGAGAGCAGCTCCATGAATAAGAGCTCTCCACAGCACCAGGATCACGCTAAGTCACTCTTATCACCCAAACAGGATCTCCAGTGTGTGCACAGGGGCCTTCCTGCCAGGCTTCCAGCATTGCTATTGCTCCTGGAAATCCAGCTGGGGTGACACAAAATGCAGCAGGAAAAAGCAAGTGGCTAAAATCAACATAAACAAATACCTTATTTTCATGTAAATGTCAGCAGTAATAAAAGCCTGAGGCAAGAAGTGATTAAAGAACAGTCCAGAAAAAAACCCAGCATGAAAACAGGTCACCTTTCAACCACCACAGGATGCAGAACTGTTCCCAAATGAGATGTTTTTCAAAAGTTTTCCATGAGGTGTCCACTACGAACAGCTGAAAATATCAACTGCATCCAAACTCACATTTAAGGAACAGAGAGCCATTTCAGGTACCTTTCCTGCAGTCAGCTCCCCCTTCCCCCCTCCAAACTCCAAAGAATATTTGATATTCACATCCTGGGAACCTCACTGGATAAATGCTAAAACACTGAGCTTAAACCAGATCTGGAGCTTGCCAAGGAGAGGGAATGAGGAGAGGAGCAGACTCACAAGTAAATATTAGTTTGTACTTGAAAAAGCCAGAGCACATTTTAAAGCTGCTCTTGATTTTCATGCCAACCTCTGCCAACCACTGGAAGGCCAAGGTGACATGGGGGGACAAGCACCTGGCAGGTGCTCTGGGGGGACAGTGATACAGGCAGGCAGATGGTGGAAAACAGCCAGCAGAATTCCAGAAAGAAGGGATGCTTTTTTTCCTCATTTCCTTTCTGGCCCCTCTTGGCAGGTGCCAGGCACACAGAGGTGGGCTGGGCTGGGCTGGGTAGGGGGTTCTGGGACTCCCCAAAGGGGCAGGGAATGCTGTTTGGGAATGCTGGGCTCCCCTGTGCCCCACACAGCCCTCACACCTTCCTGGGCAGGAATTCTGGATATGGCCTGGAAGTTCTTTGGAGAGACCCCTCCTGTCCTGTCCTTCAGCAGCAGCCCAACACCCTCTGCTGTGCCCTGAATGGGAATCCAGAGAAGACAAAACAATTCCCAGTTCTTTGAAACCATTCAGTGCTTTCAGCATTCTACAAGTGCACAAATAGATGTGTCCATCTCTGTGGTGCAGCCAGGATGAGAGGGACACCAGAACCCTGTGTGACAGCCAACACCAACATCCAGCACTTTGATGGCACCGTGAGACCACCACAGCTCGCTCCAAATCAAAGCTCTGGGGGAACTTCTGAGCAGCCATAATCACTGTGCAGACAAAACGCAGACAGGAGACCCAGGAACACCACCCAGCTCCTCCAAACCAACACGATGAGGCACAGAGGGGGAAGGCTCAATTATGGCCTTTTTCTGTCTCCTCTGGAGCAGCAAAATGCACTTGCTGGGTGCCTGGGTCAGCAGTGACTCAGAGCACAGAGGGCTTTCCATTGAATCATCCACACGGTTTTAAGCACCCTCCAGGTTCTGTTGATGGGAGATGTCTCACTACCTACACCTTCCCTAAACACTGCCCAGGCTGTCCAGGGCAGGAGAGTGAGGGACACAGCACAGACCAAGGGTGCAAAAGAGCAGGAATGCTCTGGGAATACCTGGATGCTACAAAGAGGAATAATGGCAAACACAGATGGAGCAGCACTGCTCACTCCCACGGCATGTGAGCGTGGACAGAAACTACACAAAGATAGGGAAACAATGGGATAAGTCACAAATATTTGACTTCACAAGTCAAGACAGTTTTCTTTCCCCTCCCCTCGTGACTAAGCTTTTGGTCCACACACCCACTCCATCCTCAAAAAAACAACTCGGTGAAACAAATGTGATTGCTCTAAAATACACAGAGGCAGTGACCAACCACCCTCCCCCTCATAGCACTCAGCCTATTTACTAAGAGTCTGCTCTGTTTGTAACAGGATCCAACTCCCCCTCTCAATGAGACATTAAACACCAGCAAGTCCAACTCCTTATCCCACTCCCAAACCTCCAACTCTGCAGACACGCTTCTCCCGGATGAACTTGCTGCAGTCACTCCTAGCTGCTGCCAGGGGAAGGACACTGCAGTGTCCAGTGTGCCAGCTGATCCCAAACCAGCACTCCAATCCATGCCAAGGGCTGTGCCAGGAGCTCTCCCCCAGAGGAGAGCACTGGCAGCTCCATGCTCTGCATTCCAACACCCCTGAGCACCTGAGCTCAAGCTCTGTGCCGTGCCTTAACGGGTTAAACTGGCAGAGGGGAGATTTGGATTCAATGTAAGGAAGGAATTCCTGCCTGTCAGGGTGGGCAGGCCCTGGCACAGGGTGCCCAGAGCAGCTGTGGCTGCCCCTGGATCCCTGGCAGTGCCCAAGGCCAGCCTGGACAGGGCTGGAGCAGCCTGGGACAGTGGGAGGTGTCCCTGCCATGGCAGGGCTGGGATGGGGTGGGATTTAAGGTCCCTTCCCACCCAAACCTTTCTGTTATTCTCTGATTCTGCACCTCACCCGTGTTGTGTCTCTCTGTGCTGCCCCAGCAGCGCTGGGGAATGGCAAAGCCACTGCCTGCACCTGCAGCCAGAACCCCCATCCTGGCACAGACTTGCTGTATCAAACCTTACTCTAGAAACTACTCACCATCCAGACCCACTGCTGGACACCACCCCTGGTAGCCTTCCCAGACATTTTCTGTTTGATACATTTTCTTATACAAAAGTTAAAGAAAAAAAAAACCAAAAATCCAAACCTCTGAAGCAAGTGAAGATCTACCCCTTCTTTTTCCTTTTAGCAATCAAAACAACTTGCCTGTCCTTATGTCATCCCAACTAATCTCTTCCTCCTCTCTGGCACATCAGATAAATATCTTGTTCCTCCAACCCATCAGAAAACACAGCTGCTAAAATTATCACTGTGACCCATCAATCACCCTCCTCTCTCACATTGTCCCATATCTTCTCGGAGGTATTAAGTTCAAACCCTTGTCCTCAAGGCACTGCAGCCCTCTTTTATAACACACTTGAGAGCTCATACCAACAGCAGCTTGTCCCAAACTCCATGTCCAGACTGGACATCCCCCACATGCTTCTCTTTGGCTTCTCCTCCCCTCCCACCTGGGCCCCTCTCCCTGCTTTTGGCAGCTCTCAGCATTACAGTGTGTAGAAATTCCTTCCAGCCCTGAAGAGAAGGAAGGATGATCCTTCACCATCTCGTTTCCTTGGGAAGGCTGATTAAACTGAGAGCACCAACCAGGATCAACACGATGCAAGCAGACAAAAAGGTTTGCAAGGAGCAGAAAGTGCAAAATTATTGAAGTAATTAATACAGCCCGTGGTTACAGTTTTCCCTGGATATTCCCAAGAGTGCTGCCTTGCATCTCTGAGCCTGCCAGCTCCTCGGTACAGGGACAGTCTGTATTTTTCCCTCTCTTATAAAGCAATAAGCACGTTCTTGGCAGCTGAATTATTAATAAGGAACAAATGGTAATTGATTTATAGATGAGGCTGAAAAAGAGGATTTGTCTCCTTCAGTCTTTTAAGTCACCATGCCCACACAGCTTTGTGCCGGTTCTATCCCCTCCAAAATGTCCCACCCAGACCTGTAATGCAGCACATCCAGCTCCAAATGATCTGTGGTTATGTGACCCCTTCACCTCTGTTGTATCTGACCACTGACCAGATATTGCAAAACAGAAACAAAGTGCTCATTGTTCCTCCTGTCTCCCTCTCTTCTCAGCCGGCAAGAAAAAGCTTAACTGGATTAGTTCTTAAGATCTTATTTTTATCCATTGTGAGCTTGTGAGAAAAAAAAATACTCATGGAAAAGATGAGTTTTAAATTCAGGCTTTGAATATGCTGAGCTTGGGGAATTAGCTCTCAGTGCTGGTGGAAAGTTCCACAGTTCTGGCCCAGGACTTCACACCAGAAGTCTCCATCCTGCTCCTCAGAGCACGACTTTCTCACATTTCAGCTCCTGCACTTGCAACATCAATCTGCACTCCCGTTCTGCTGCCTGACCTGGGGATCTCCGGGAAGGTCTTCCCCCTGCAGGGATCTGGGTGAGGCAGGACAGCAGCTCCTCCACAGGCTGCTCTGTTTACTGGAATTACACACACCCTCCCCTGCTTTCACAGCATTCCCCACAACTTGCTGGGCACTCAAGACTGAGCAGCAGCCAGCCTGCCACAAACTCAACCTTTCTGAGGCAGACCCGTGGCTTTACTGAAAGCAACCCGAAGTTTGTTTCTAGAAACATTATGGAGATGACATGCAAAACACACAGCACTGCTGCTGAAAGGCTGGCTGAATCCCAAACAATGGGAGCTCTTCCATGAGGCAAAAACAGACCTTCAAAGGCTTGTGGGCAAATATACTGTCACTGAATATTTTGTCATGGAAGCAAGAGCCTAAAAATATACCAGGAGCAGATAATGCAGTGAGACAGCGCAGCGCACATCCTGCCTGCACTCTGCAAACAGCCCCGTGTGAACCGGCACCATTGTGCAAACCAGGCCACCCACGGCAAAAACAGGACAGGGGCTTGTGACCAGCTGCAGCCTCCAGCACAGAGCCCTCACACCCCTCCTGCAGCCTCCAGCACAGAGCCCTCATCCCCCTCCTGCAGCCTCCACCACAGAGCCCTCATCCCCCTCCTGCAGCCTCCACCACAGAGCCCTCATCCCCCTCCTGCAGCCTCCACCACTGAGCCCTCATCCCCCTCCTGCAGCCTCCAGCACAGAGCCCCCTGCTCCTCCTGCAGCCTCCATCCCAGAGCCCCCTGCTCCTCCTGCAGCCTCCATCCCAGAGCCCCGTGTTCCTCGCCCCACAAATCCTGCCCTGTTTGGGAAGAGTGGTGGGAAGCTCTGGTGGGAGCGTGGCTGGGTTGTCTCAGGAATTGGGAGAGGTGAGGAGGTGGAACTTTGGGGTCCCATCTCTGCACCCGGAGCTGCACCACGTCCTGCCCACAGCAGGAAACCCAGCCTGGGATGTGCTGTTTCACCACGGGGTTGTAATGCTGAAAATACTTCTCCTCCTCCTCCTCCCTGCCAGGGAAGGGCTGTTTGGTATCTCCTTTCTCTCAGCACAAATCAAAGATAAAACACGAGTGCCCTGGGTAACTGGAATACATCACATTCTGCATTCCTTGCTCCCATTTGCAATATTTTGGCTTGAAGGGGAAAGCTTTGTTTAGCATAAATGAGAGAATGGTAAAAGCCACACCAGATAGAAAAAAGTGAGGCTCTGGGGACACAGTTCTCCAACAGAGCAAAGTGAGATGAATTTCTTGTTCTAGCACATAAAGCTTAGCTGGATTTGGTAATTAAACCCAAGTTCTCAAAATCTTCAGGTGCTTTTTAGGTGTTTTATCCTTATCAAAATTGTCCCCATTGCTCTCAATGCTTTTCTGTAAATACAAGTGGCAGCCCCTTGCTGTGCAAGTGTGCAAGGACTCTGGAAACACTCCAGGAGTTCCAACACCACAAAAATAGATGTCAGAACTCGAAATCATTAATGCAGTTATGCCTAACAGTTCCCAAACCAAAAAGCCCTGAAGGAGCCTCGGGTAGAACCCAGGAGCACTGAGACACTTAAATCTGTGCTCAGAACCTCCCTGTGCCCAGAGCTATGGAAAGCTCTCAGGTGGAAGAGGGTGTCCAGCAATGCAAACAAAGGCAGCCTCCCCAAAGCTGCAAGGTTTGTTTGCTCGAAGGAGAGCTCCCCAGCTGAACCTGTGTGTGCTCATCTGCACACGGAAGGAATTCAGCAAATTCCATTCCAGCCCTTCACAGCCCGCTCCTGAGGATGCCCATTGTTCGATGGCAGCACCCACTAATCCCGCTAAACCCCGTCCAAGGATCAGGGCCAATACACGGCAGCAGGGCAGAGAAAGTCCCTGCCCCGGGGATTTGCATTTCCAGCAGGATGAGCAGGTAAATGAGAGGACAGACAGGAAGGAGCAGTTATCCCAGGAGCAGCTCCTGGGGACCGGTGTGAATGGGGAAAAGAAATCAAAAACATCCCCATCCCCTTCTTCCTGCAGCAATTAACCAGATTTCACTTTCAAAACATGGGTGCTGAAGTCCAGGTGAGCAAATCCTGGGAAATACACGGTTTCTTTTTACAGGCAGGGAGAGGAAAGAGAGGGAAATACATGCTAAGTACTAAAAATATACTTTTTTTTACTGAAAATCAGAGTGGCATCAGGAAGGGAAGACTGTGGGGAAATGTGTATATGAGTAAAGCAAAGAGCACCAATCCTTTCTACTTTCCTTTGCTGACTGCCCTTGATAAATTATCATGACTCTTTAGGGATTCTTTTAAAATCTGCTTTTAATTATTTACTCTTATTTTTTAGGAAGATAAGATTTTCTCTGCCTTTGAAACTTCCATAAGGGCCATACCCTCCCACACAGAAGGATTTCACTGCTATAAAAGCTCTGGCTGCTCAGCCAGCTACTACTAAATAATATAAAAAGCAACACGGATGGCTATAAGAGGCACAGATATGGAAACCAGGCAAAAAGGTGCCATTGGGGTTTTTTGGAGCATTTGATATTAAGAATAAAATAAAAATAAATGAAATAGAAATGAAATAAACTAAAATGAAAAATAATTTTTAAAAAGAAAATTAAAAATAAAGTAAAATAAAATAAAATAAATAATAAAATAAAATAAAATAAATAATAAAATAAATAATAAAATAAAATAAAATAAAATAAAATAAAATAAAATAAAATAAAATAAAATAAAATAAAATAAGCTGGAGCAGGGCCAGGGTGCCCATTGGGGGAATGCTCTCCTGACCAACGCAGCTGCATTTCAGACTCACAAGTGAAGGTGCATCCAGTGGCTGTGTCAGGTGCTGGCTTGGCAGAAGCATTTCCTGCTAATGGCCTCTTAATTGTTTTCTGACAGCCGTGAGACATTCCCCAGAGGGCTGTGGAGGCAGGAATTGGGACTGCTCGGTGCCATTTGTCACAGGGGTGTGGAGCAGCAGCACCTGCTCCCAGCCCTGCCAGCCCCACCTGCTGAAGGGCCCGGAGAGATACGAGTGAGGTGCCCAGGGAACGACCCCTCCTTACCCCCCCTGGCATCCCAGTGATGCCTCAGGTTTGGATTTTATATTTTTCACATTCTGTGCTGCTTTAGTGGGTGGGTCTGGGCTTCACATCAGGGGATGCTGAGCTCTGTGCACAGAGCAGGGAGACAAAACAATTCCTGCTCCAGCTGGGCACCAAGGACAAATGACCCAAATCTCAGGCCAGGAGCACAAACCCCGTGGGCTGGAGAGAGAAAAACAAGCAGGGTGGGACTGCAGGGGCTGAAGCTGGGATGGGACAATGAACTGCAAGGTGCAAATGGAGCAGAGCTGATCCCAGGGAGAGACCCCGTGCCCGGCCGGGCATTTTGGGGCCGTTTTGGTTCATCTTGGGTGCAGCCCTGGCTGGGCTCTGGTGCTGCCCCAGGTGGATCCATGGAGGAGATCCTTTGGATAAATCCCTGCTTTATTCTGGAACTCTGCCCAGCCTTCCCAAGGCATGAGCAGAAGCCTTGGAATGTGTGGGCATTTGCTCACAGCTCCATTAATTTAACTCTTCAATCTGAGCCCAGCCTCAGAGGCCCTGCAGAATTCCTGGATAGAGGCAGAGCTTTGCTGTGCTCAGTTAGGATGAAAGAGACTTTGAAATCTTAAAACACTGCTGTTCTCTTAGATAATGAAGTGTTTTAACAAATAAAAATAACATTTTATTTCAGCCCCAGCAGGCAGTGCTGTCTGAGGTACCTCAAGGCAAGAGCTAGGAATTCTGATTTAAAGGGAACACTCACCCCACTCTGCTCTATCTGAATAAAAGCCAACTTATTTAGCATTTTGCTTCCTGCTGCAAAGATTCCACTGTTGTAGGGCTGGTCAGCGAGATGAGGAAAAACAACATAGAATATCATGTGTCACTTCCTTTTCATCCCATGCAAACCTGGGCTCAGCTCAGGGGTGGGGACAGGCACCCTCCCTTCACCTCAGCTTTCAGGCACAATAAATTAGCAAGGGTGGGCCTCCACTCAAAGCAACTTTTCTTTAAAGCTCTGTATTCATCAAATCCCTTCAGAACAAGTTCATTTGAATGTATTTAATTTTACTTGGAGACTGATAATAGCTCCAGTGGATTGCATCATCTTCACTAGAACAGTAATGTCTTTTAAGTTTCTTTTTAGTAGCTGCCTCAGACATGCCTTAGATAATTTTGTTGGCCAACTGAGGACTAATGCAAGACATATTCTATGAATAAATGCATTTCCAGAGCCTCAGTCTCAGAAGGTGATTTTGCAAATGGCCAATGAGAAGTGCCTGCTTTGAAGTGTTCCTGGAACTTAAACCACTGATCAAATTCTACCAAAAAAGGCTCAGAGAAATGTTACTTCAGACTGGGTTTATCTTTCCTATAAATGCAAACTACTGCATTAAAAACAGAACTTTCCTCTATTAAATGTGCACTTTCACAGCTTGGGAGTATTTAACTGAGGTGCTTAAAGTCAACATTTCATTTTCTTTCTTGGAACAGTTGAAAAAACGTAACGCCTAAGTTTTCACTGGATGGAAAAGGTAACTCCAAATGTCTTCTCCCTAAAAATAAAGGATGAATTTGCACCAGCCTGTGTGAAGGACCCAGTGACACAGTTAACACCACTCCAGCCTGCCTTGCTCTAGAAAGGATTTCCCAGCCAGCAGCCTTCTGTTCTCTCCTTATCCAAAAGGCTCCTGATGTTCCTCCCTTGCCTGAGGATCCAGAGATTTCTGCCCTGCTGGTGGAAATCATTGCACAAGGCCCATGAAAGGGGAAAAGAGACTTTTTGAGCTCTATGGGAGCCTCTGGGCACTGCCCAAATCCCCAGCAGGGCATTTACCCTCTTGTTTCAACACATTTAATTTGATTGTGCACCTCCTGAAGCAATCCTGGCCCAAACTGCCCAAGCCCAGCTGGGTTTGTATTTCACTAGAGAAATCCCAGAGTACTCAGCCCAAAATTCATCACAGCAGAAAAGGCACCAGGTTCATCCTATCACAGCACTCTAAAAACAGCCTGGTGGATATTTTGGGGAGAGAACAGAGAGTGGAGCCTGGTGCACAGAAGGATTCATTACATTTTTTTTCTCAGATTATTTTGCTCTGCTTTGTCACAACATTAAACCTGTCTGACTTACACTTCACACAGATTGTTTACAACATGTGTGGGCAAATTTAGTGATAAATATTTGTCAATCTTGATTACTTTCACACAGAGATTCCTTTAAGATATTCCTTTCCCAACAGTAAAAATCCCACATGCACAAAGTTCCAGAATGGCACTGCTGGCTGGTCTTAATGCACATTGAGCCCCTGCACTGCTTCAAGGAGAACCTTAAAAAAACCCACCAAGGGAAGCCACAAAAATACACCAAAGCAGCCCAAAACTCAGCAGATCAGAAGTTTAAATCAGCAGACATTTCAAAGAAAGCACACAATGGTGCTGCCAGCTCGCTCTCCATGGAACATTTTGTTTTAAGAGGCTGTTTTACAACAAGGCTGTTTTCTCCTGTCAGGATCACAGGAATCCTCAGGACACCGTGCTGAGAAGCGTCAGCACTGCACTAAGAGGCTTCCAGGAGGACAGAAGGGTTTCAAACACCTCCTCAGGGAAAAGCCACCTGGGCTCCTTCCAGGCTGGTGCAAGAGTGTTGTTACTCCACCTCTGATGGCATTATTATTCCTTGGGCACACTCTCATTTTGCTGTGGTTTTCCTAACATTAAGCTTTTATAGGAGTTTTGCAGCAAGTTTGTGGGAAATGACATCACCAGCCCTCAGTTCAATCAGTTTAATACAGAAAGCTGCCTTCAAAAGAGCTTTTAAAATACTTCTTTTTTTTGATGGTTCTTTAGGATTTGAAAAAATGGCAACGCATCCAAGGCTGTAAAGTTACATAAAGAACTTCCAATTCAAGCATCTGAACACTGATCCACATTCATTCTCTGTGCTGCTAATGAACCACAAGCTGATCTCCTTCAGCACTGTGTTTATTTTAGCAGTATGGCTGTCCAGGATCCACCTTCCAGAACCCAGCACTAACCAGGTTCCATAAAACAGAATATTCACTGCCACACTGGAAAAAATTCCCACAGAATCACTGGTTTGGCTTCTGCCAACAGCACAAAAGGCAAGGGCCTCTGGAAATCTTCACTCACAAAGAGTGAAAAATTTCTCAAGAAGCTGAAAATGGTAATTTTGGGAGAATAATCAGGTTTTTCAGTACAGAGCAGAAGCTGAGGGACTGTGTGGGCAACCAGGAGAGGGCCAGGCTGGGAGGGAGGATGCCTTGTGAAGGCTGAGCTGGAGCAGAGGCTGGGCAGAGTTCCAGGATAAAGCAGGGATTTATCCAAAGGATCTCCTCCATGCACCCACCTGGGGCAGCACCAGAGCCCAGCCAGGGCTGCACCCAAGATGAACCAAAATGGCCCCAAAATGCCCGGCCGGGCACGGGGTCTCTCCCTGGGATCAGCTCTGCTCCATTTGCACCTTGCAGTTCATTGTCCCATCCCAGCTTCAGCCCCTGCAGTCCCACCCTGCTTGTTTTTCTCTCTCCAGCCCACGGGGTTTGTGCTCCTGGCCTGAGATTTGGCTCATTTGTCCTTGGTGCCCAGCTGGAGCAGGAATTGTTTTGTCTCCCTGCTCTGTGCACAGAGCTCAGCATCCCCTGATGTGAAGCCCAGACTAAAGCAGTGCACACACTACAACAGCACAGAACCTGAACAACATAAAAGCTCAAACCTGAGGCGTCAGGGAGGCTCAGCTTTTCTGTGCCACTTGTCACAATCTGTCCCCAAAAAAGCAACTAAAGCCCGAGGGAGCACTGAGTTCCAGAGGAGCCCTGTGGTACATCATCTGGAACAGGAAAAAGGCACAAAGGAGCCGAGACAGGAAGGCCAGAGGCACAATGGGCTCTTTTTAAAGCAGCACAGAAAGGACAAATCTTACTGCTGGGGCTGCAGCTTCTGGGCAAGGAGTTTTGGAGATGAGAAATCTGAGGTACCTTGAGAGCTGCACGTTGGGAAGGAGGGCCCAGCTTCCCTGGCACTGAGGATGTGGAAGGATCCCATTCACTGCACTGCCAGTCCACCCCCTGCTTCCCTTCACTCCTCCACTGATGTTAAACATTCCTCCACAGGAAAAGCCTCCATGCAGGATGCAGAAACAGAGCACACTTCCAAATAACCATTGCTGGGCTGCTTGCTTTATTTTGTTCAGAGCAGGAACTGCTTTTTAAAGGCATTCTGTGATAGATTACAAACAATGACATCTTGATGACTGGGTATGAAGGGTGACAAATGAAGGTCAATGTCACCATGAGCTTAACTGGTACTAATGGCTCAGCAGGCAGCAGTTACAGAATATTCCAGGCTGGAAGGAACCCACAAGGACCACTGAGTCCAACTCTTAATTAAATGGCCCTTATGGGTGGCAAAATACCAAAAATATCAAAGTGTATGTTCTCCATTGATGAAAAATGCACATTTCCAGTCAGGATGCCCGAAGTCACAAAGTAAAAGCAACTTGCTTTGCCAAAAAACCAAACCCGAGCCCCCAAAACAACAAACAGAGAACAAACCTTGTGAAAAATTGATGGTTTGACCTTGTCAAAATTGTGGGCTGCATGTACTCACCAGTCCTTGTGGGACCACATTCCCAAAGAACCAGCTCTCCTTCATGTGGGGTGTTACTGATTAAAATGATTTAGGAAGGCTTTTTTTTCCTCCTTGTTCTTTCTCCCACCAATTGTTCCTTGTGTTTTGGCTCTGTTTATGCAATCAAGGCCTTTCACTCTTAACCACGACCCAACTCCAGCTCCATTAACATTTAGGCTCAGTGTTATTTGCTGGTGGGCAGGGGAGCACAGGGCTGAGTTTCAAACTGGCAGAAATCCCATGCAGAGCTTTGGGACTCTCCTCTCCCCCCATTAAATTGAATTAAAGTGTGTTTCTTGTGATCTTTTTTTTTTTTTTTTTGCCAGAAGCCCTACTGTTGCTGCAGCAGTATCACTAAGGATGGCTTTTATACCATGATAAATTAATTAACATTTCTAACTGATATAAAGCTATACTGGCAGACCATTTCGTTACCTTGGAAAACACCACTAAGGCACAACATTCCACAGTAAAACTCAGCTTTTTGGGGGACACTTGCAAGCTTGGGTAAATTCTTACAGCAGGCTGGAGTTGCCCAAATGCCAGAGCAACACAGAAGCAGCTTTGCAGGGAACAGCCCTGCTCCCTTAGCAGGGCAGTCGGGCTGAAGCATCTCCTGAGCCCTTCCAGCCCTGTGGGATCTGAAGTCCTGGAGCTCCAGAGCAGATCCCCGCTGCTCTCTCCCAGGCTGCTGAGCCACAGCCTGCTCCCTAAGGATCCTTCTCCTCTCACTCACCTGCTGAGAGTGGGAAAAGGGTTCTGCTGGATGCTGGAGCTTGGCAAGCAATGATCACTGTCCCTGGTCTCCTCAGCTCAGCAGTGAGTGCCCAGCTGGCAGAGCCACTCTGAGTCCCCATCACAGCCCTGGCAGGAAGCTCCAGGAGGAGCTGCAAAATGCTCACATTCAGCAGGGTCCTCCCTTCCACAGCCCTTCCCTTGCCTGCTGCTGTCCCAGCATGGCCCTGCCCATCTGTGCAGGACAAAATCCCCTCTGAAGTGCCAGATCTGCACTAGCAGAGGTGCAGCCAAAACAGCACATGCCTCTGGGGAAACTCCCAGATTCCTCCTGATTTAGTGGCAAATCAGGACACAGACTGCTAAAAGATCCGCTGTCCTGGGAGGGCACCCTCCCATCAGGCAGAGTTATACAAAATAATTGACCAAAATGATCTGAGTGAAGTCACTGAGAGACCAAACACTTCACCAATAAAATTTTAAAAAATACTTGTGACTCCAAAATTTAACTCACTGGCTTTGCTTCCTTGCCTTAAAAATCCCTTTCCAATGAACATGTTTACTCACTGCTCTTTTCCTCCTCTTCCTCATCTGCCCATGACCCTTGGCAAGACAAGCTTTGATTCCTTTACTCCTAAAAATTTGCATTAGTTTCTTTTGAAAAAAAAAAAAATTAAATTCTAAGTAATGCTGATTGATCATCCTCAAGCAACATGCAAGGTATCCAATGCTTTTCCAAGTGCCAACAGCCCTGCTGGCACATCCTGACCCATTATGTAATTATGCAATTCTCTGGCCCCCATTTCATCAGACACTTCCATTTCTGATACACTTTCACTCACTTGTCTCAGTGCCCCAAGGAATGGTTTACTCCATTTCAAAGCAAGGAAACTGAGGCACAGGGACCCTCACAGACCTGGAGGGTGACAAGAACAGAGGTGCAACTCTCCCAGCTCTTGTGCCACATGTGCAGTGCTGTCCCCCTATCACGTGTGTGTTCTTTGAGAAACTAACTGCAACAAGAAATAATAACTTCATCTTACATCTTGCAGTGAAAAGACAGGAAATTCTTCATCATAACTTACAGCAGTGAAGACCTACATTTCTAACATCTATTCTATTGTAAACCAGACATTTTTAATATTTCCTCTGGTTGTTACAGCCCTCCTACCTAAACCTCAGAGAAGTGTGTCTGTAGATCCCATGTGCAATCCTGGCATCCTCCTTCTCACAGCACAGCCACCCCTGCTGCATCAGCCAGAGCCCAGGGCAGACACAATCCCAAAACACAACTCCCTCGTTCCTCTCTGCAGACTTAGGAGTTGATCCAAAGCTCAGGAGGAGTTTGGGAAATGCACTCAGACTTTGGATCAGGCCAGTCATGTCTGTGTATAGATTTGCTTACTATAACTTAAAAAAAAAAAAAAAAAAAAAAAAAAAAAAATTTCCCACAGTCCAGGGCTTCCACGTCATTCCCACGTTGCTCCAGCAGTGAATTCTGTAGATTGCACTTGACCAGTCACCCTCTCTGGGTCTCTCACAGGTCACTGGGAAAATGAAATACTGACTCCTCCCTTGCAAATGCTCATTTCTCTGTCCCATCTATTCTATGTGGTTTGGCAGAATCAAATACATTTTGAATGAGCACGGAGTGAGTCTTTACGGCAGCAGTCTCTTATTAATTGGCTGCTATTTCAAAAAAAAAATTCTTGTGGAGTGTCTCTTGTGGGAATTCCATGTGCTCAGGCTGTGCAGGAGGCCTCCAGGGTTACTCAGAGAAGAGCTCCACTGGAGCTTCTCCAAGAAAGCAAACACAAAACCAAAGTGAAGTGCCCACGTTGCAGCTTCACACTTCAGCAGAAAAACCCTCCCCCTCTGCTGACAAGCAGCACAATCTGCCCTCCAAGGAGTCAGGAAAACACACGTGAAGCACACCCAGAGTGAAACCACAGGGCCTGGACAACCTCTGAGTGGCACCACTGAAACCAGGGAGTTCATGGATCTGCAGAGCCAAGGTCAGAGCAGAATGACCAGAGAAAATCTCTCTCTACCACCCTTCCCACCCAACCCAAGGCCTCCAAAGGTACCTGGCTGGCAAAAGCTGAGGCTGTCCAAGTTCTTTCCAGGTGGGGATCCCGTGGGGACTTCCCTCCTCTCTGAGTCAGTGACTCCAAACTACCCAGTGCCGACCTCAGGGGGCTGGAGCAGCTTCACTTCTGCACCCTGAGTTACTCATGTGCAAACTGCAGCCCACAAACACCTCTGCCCCTTCTGGGCTGCCCTGGAGTTTGGGGTTTTCTGGTCAGCCAAGCACACAGGCTGCAGGCAGAGCCTTCTCTGAGAAGCATTTGGCTGGAAGACTTTTAATAATTTTAGGACTATTAGTGAGGAACCCCCCCATCAATTCTGGGAAAACCGAAACACCACTGGAAGTGACAGCAGACACCAAAAGCAGAAGGGATCTCATGGCTTAAAAACCTCTGTAACCTGCAGGAGTGACAGGGAAGGTGAGGATTTTGCCAGAACAGAGAGAATAGGGAGGTTCTCAGCACGGAGCTGCAGCCCCAAGGCTGAACACAACAAAGAACAGAGGGGAAGCTCCTCTGGTGGGTGCAAACAGCCTCATCTCCTCCTCAGGGTTAAACTGCAGGGATGGCATGGAGTTCATCTCCCCTTCCACAGCCTCCACCAGCCTGTTGGGAAGAAGGCAGCTGGCACACATCTCCCCCAGGCTGCCAAGATACCAGCAAACACTCAAAGCTCTGATTAAAAACTCCTCCTGAAGCCAAAACTGCAAAGGATTGTAGCACCTGTGAGAAAGGCAACCCTCATTAACTCAAGAATTTCCCAGCTTGTTAAGGGCTACATTTCTTGACAGTATGTCAAGTGCAGGGCCAAACCACACCAACATCTGTAACGAAACTCCAAACTAGCAAAAAAACCCACTGAAAAACCTCCCCTCACATATATGCACACAAAAACTAAGAGGGCACAACAAGAATAGGAAAAAAACCATCAAACCACCAGCCACGAAGACAGAGCAGGAAGGTTTAAAGGTGATTAATAAGAAACTTATATTGAGTGAAGTGATTTACAGCTTAAAAGTCTAAAAGTGTAGAGGAACAACAGAGTATTAACCTCCAGAGGGAAAATATTTTGCTCATATATCTTCTCTGGGGAAAAAAGCAAACAGAAAACCTGTAAGTTTAAGGATATTTTCACTTTCCTGATAGGCATCATCTAAATAGACACATATAAAATAATTTCAGAGCTTGGATGCATAAAATGATGATTTTAAAGTCTTTTTTTCCCAGCATTGTATATACAGAGAAAAACTTCGATTTTAAATAGGGTGCCAGTAACCTTCCTCTTCCTGCCCTGCTAAAGCCTCTCTAAAAATTGGACAATATTACATAGAAACTGTGTTGCAATTCCTAGGCACGTCAGGGTCAGATAAAGTTCACTCTTCCCTTTGAACTTTCCTGCCTCTGTGGGCTATAGTCAAATTCTGTGTTATTTTAACATGGTTTTTAAAGTTTAATTTCCTTTTTGTGGCTTTGCATTATTAACATCATTGACGTTAAAAGCGATAGGCAGGCCCCTTTTCATCTCTCAAAAAAACAGGGAAATATTGAGGATTCCTCCCCTCCCCAGAAATGAATTAAAAACTTGCCTCAGCGACCCTCTGTAGCTGCTGCACCGAAGTCAAGAGGAGGAATCCTTTCCCCTTCAGTGGAGCTTGGATTTCTCTAATCCACTTTTGCCAGGATGTTCAGCAGAGCAAGGAGTCAGTGTTCAGCTTCATCCTGAGTGTCCTGAACTGGTTCCCTTTGGGTCTGAGGCTCGGTATTTGACACATAATTTAAAATAAGCAAAGCCAAGCCCAGTTTTAAACAAGTCTCACTGTTGGGGCAGAGAGGAGCCAGCCAGACCAGCAAAGATTTGCAAGGATGTGTTTCAAATCAACATCATCTCTACCCCTAAATCTCTCTGCGCCCTTCTGGGAGCTTCTGCACTGATGTAGTTGGGATTTTGTAATCTTTTTTTCCCAAAGGCGAAGCCTGTGATTGTTATCTGTTATTAGATTCACCCTGGGATGCTTCTTTTGGGATCTAACACCAACTAAAGGCAGGTATTGCAGCTGGGAATTCTGGGCACCTGGCTGAGAACAGCAGGAGAGAAAAAACTATTGGATCCAGAGGAAGTATCTCAGTGACCCAGGCACTGGGATTAACCTCAGCCAAGAATGGAGCACTGAGCTTTGCTTTTTTAAAGGAACAATAACAGCAAATCAATAATAAAATAAAAGTGTTTAAAAACCAAAGTCAGCTGGAAAATAAAATCCCATCCTCAAACAAGTTCTATGCCTGAGCTGCTCCTTGTTTTCTCATGTAGAACTCTATCCTCATTCCATATTAATGCACTAAAGTAACCTGAAAAAATCAGGTCAGCAGAGTGTGAGTCTGAGAGGAGCTGGTGAGCCCTCAGCACTTGGGGGAAAACATAAATATCAAGGTGTTCTGTCAGAGATACTTTTAATACTCTAGGAATGCAGCTTCAAGGGTCTGATTTTGCAGAATCTTTGATTCTAGACTGAAAAACAAAACAACAAAAGTAAAGCAAACCAAAAATAACCCAGTACATAAATCCAGTTAAAATCCCAGAAGCCTTTCTGTAGCAGCCACTATGTGCCACAGGAAAGCAGAAATTCATCTGACTCTGAAGCACTGAAAAAAAAAGTCACTTAACAGAACCAAGTTAGCAAGGACAGTTTGATGACAGTTTTTCTGTGATGACAGGCTTCTAAAAGATATGCCAGTTACAATAAATATTTCCAAATTAGATATCTGGCATTAAATCGAGAGAGCCAAAGGCTTAGAGATGTCACATAACATAAATGCAGCTCTGTTTAATTTGCAGTTTCTGAAGCACTGAAACCCTGGGTTTGCTCTCTCTCTTCCCTTTCCCCTCTCCCTTTTTTGATATGCCAAATGCATGACCAACACAAGAAACTTCTTTTGCTCGGCTGTGACTAACATTTATCATTTGTGTATAAAGTAGCCATTATTCACCCAAATGCGAATTCAGCAAGTGCTTTTAAAAATCACCCACCCCCCAGCAAGAACCGCAAACCAAACAGCCGCCCACACCCGGCTGGAGCAAGGCTCTGCATTCCTGAGCGCTGAATAACAGCAGCTCTTTGAGTCCAGCCTTTCTCGCTGCTCCTGAGCTTGGGAGAGACCTTCCCTTGCTGCAGAATGGATGCTGTAGGGTCTCACCTCAGCGTTCACCTTAACTGCCTGCTAAGTGCAGCTTAAAGATGCTCCTGATGTCTTTTTCTTATTGGAAAAGTGAGTAAAAAAATTACATTTCTGAGCTCTGAATAACAGGAGCCTCTTTGAATCCAGGCTTTCTTGGTGCTCCTAAGCTTGGGAGAGACCTCCCCTTAGTGCAGAATGGATGCTGTAGGGTCTCACCTCAGCGTTCACTTTAACTGCTTAAAGAGGCTCCTGATGTCTTTTTCTTAATCAAAAAATAGGTAAAAAGAGGAAAAAATTACCAGATTTTCTTGAAAAGTAAATATATGTATGTATATATGTGTGTGTGTGTCTCAAAGCAAGAAAGTGTAAAGGGATGAGACCCTGATCTGCATCCCTGAGAGACTGAAAATAAAAAGAGCTCCCAGCTGCAGCTGCTGGGTGATCCAGCTCGGAACTGATGCCAAAGATGATGCCACCCATGGTCACCCACCCGGGCAGCAGAGCCAACCCTGCCATCAGGAAGGGCCAGAACCGATGGCTTCACTCACAGGCACCAGGCCCCGTGCCCCGGAGGGATGGGAAGCCCAGGGAGGCAATGGAAGCCCAGGGAGGGAGGTTTGGAGCCAGGATCCGTCCCAGCAGCTCCCATCCCGTTTCTCTCTGCCCTGCCCACCGCCTCCAGCCAGGCCCCCTTGCAGGGCAGGACAGAACACGGCTCCAGGGGCAGCACATGCAGCTGCTCAGGGATAAAATGGGACAAAAACCCTGAAAAAGGAGCAGCAGCTCTGCCTGGAGAGCAGGGGAGGCTCACGGAGCCTCTGGCAGCTGCAAAAGCAATTTGGGGCAGCTCCCCCCCCAGAACTCCCCTCAGAGTAAAACCACAAATATTTCCAAACAATGAAATCCAGCCACAAATAAATCCTCAGCAATGTGCAGATAAATTGCTCGTGTTTAAAATCACTTCTTTACCTACCAGGAAGTTCAGTCAGTTCTCAATTTTCACTCGCTCCAGCCAGGGGAGCCTCGCCTGTGGGGTGGGAACCAAAGCCTCACCTCAGAGCCCTGGAAATGCTGATTTTCCACACAACACCTTCCCTCCACACTTCCAGGGCTGAAAAGGGACCTGGAAATGCTGATTTTCCACACAACACCTTCCTGCCACACTTCCAGGGCTGAAAAGGGACCTGGAAATGCTGATTTTCCACACAACACCTTCCCTCCACACTTCCAGGGCTGAAAAGGGAACACCTGAGAAGTTTTGCCGCACACAAAAGTAATTTCCAGATTTTCAGCAGCAGCTGGATCTGAAGATCTTTACTGGCAAACCTGATATGTCTCTTGACTTTAAGTCCTGTATTTTCCTTTTATCCAGTGTTAATGTAACATTTCCATGCTGGGGAGCAGTCATGGAGTAAAGCAGCACCATGCAAACACTGCCGTACAACAGTCTGCATATGCATTTAATTATTTATTAGGCTGGGGAAAGCATCAAATGCTTTGGGGATGCTGCTCTACTCCATTCATGTTATGCCTTAACTTGATTGGACTTTTCTAATTCTTTGAGGAAAAAAAAAAGATAAATAAATCCAGTACTAAAGGTGTTTAAAAATGGGATTGCCATTTTGAGTAATTGACTAAAACCAGGTAAAAATTTGTAATTATTTTTGCTGTAGAAGGTAATCAAACATCTTATGCTGGTGCTGTATGAAGGCCCAGAGGCTTGATTTTTTTTTGCTGCCACCTTTGCCAAGATCTTTTAGGGAAGGCCTGGAAGCTCCTGCGGTGCCTCACACGCCAGCAGGTACCCCAGGTGCTGAGCCAATATGACAATCCTGTATTGCTAAATCCACTATTTCCCCGAAAAACCTTGAATCACATTCAGGACTCACTTGGCCAAGGACACAGGATGTTACTTTTTGCAAAACCTGTCACCACCACTCCCAAGTCAGCAAAAAATTGCTGGAGAGAACCAAATTCCCCCAGGCACTTCCGATGGGAACTGGGCCCACTCTCCTTCCTCCCCTCACCTCTGTGTGCCTGAATGGGAACAGGCCAGGAAAGAAGGACAAAAAACTCAATAATACAAATTTTGGCTACTGTAAAGCCTAGGAATTTTTGTCCATAAATTAGAATCCAGGTCTCACACAACACATTATTTTGGTGAATAAAGGAACACCCAGAGAAAGCGTAAATGGACAGAAGAAAGAACTCTTGATGGGTTAACTGAGTGAAAGATTCCAAGTTCTATCCTGTATTGATGGAGTATCTAGCACTTCACCCCAGAATGGGCCCAGCACAATCAGTGGCTCTCCAGAACTGTCAGCTGCTGCTAATTTACACTTCCATAGTTGCCATCTGCTATTCAGCCCTTTGTGACACAGCCACCAGCCCAGGACCTTTAACCAGCATGGACAAAACAAAACTACTCAAAGACACAAATTTTATCCATGTCCCCAACGGTAAAGGAAAACATTTAATCCAATTATGCTTTCCTCACTCCTACTTTGGGTCACAAAGCCAGGAAATGGTGCTGCAGTATCTTCAGCCATCAGCCTTGAATTTCAGGGAGAAATCAAAGATACTCAGTGATACCTTAGGTAAACTAATTAAGAATTGAGAATTCCAAGTAAGAAAAAAAAGCTAAAATGATCCTCAGGTGCATGAGCTCCCGATAACTTCCTATAATTTTCAAAGTACCCTCATGGAAGAAGGAGATGCTTAGCTGACATTAAAAGCAAGTGCCATTAGCAGGATTTCTTTGTTCCTTTCAGAGTATTCTGAAAATTATTTTTTAAATTCATGCTGTTGGTCTGCCATTAGAATATTTTTTTAATCTGCCTATTATTTCCCTTTGAAATCCCTGCTGGTAAACACAGCACCATGAAAAACTGCACCAGAACTGACTGCTTACACCTAACAGTCCCAGCACCTCGTAGGTGTGCAGCGCTGGAATTTCCTCCTTCAGAACTGCTGCCCAACTCCAGCACAGGATGCAGATCCCAGATTTGATCAGAAGAGAAGGGCAGAGATCAAAGATTCCACAAACTGGATGACAAATATCCAGCTGCATGAGTCACTCCCAGCAGAATCAGCATGATAATGCTGAGCCCTGTAGCCAGGATTATACCCATGGTGGAAACAATGGGACATATGGGCACAAGGAATATTCCTCTTTCTTTAAAACTGTCTATTGTTTAAGAACAAAGTAAACCACATCCAAATACATCTGGCATCAACATCTAACAGTTCTGCAAGCTGATGCTTCTTTTCAAAACCCAAAAAAAAACCTGTACATCCGAGTGTCCCATAAACACTGCTGGAGCACATGATGAGCCTGGCCATCTTCTGGAGGAGGAACTGAGCTCCACATTGTCCTGCTCACCCCAGGCCGCTCCCCCAGAGCCAAGTGGCCCCATCCCAGCTCCCTCCTTCCCTTTCATGCGGCCTCGGGCACACTTTCCCTGAGAAAGATGGTGGCTGGGAACGGGCTGTTTGTCCCACAGCTCATCCCGGGCGCATCCCATCCCCTGCTTAGATCTAAGAGTGCCTGGGAAAGAGGCAGCTGGGAGCTGGCTGAGTCTCCCCCTGGAATGTGATGGCAGAGCTGCTTTTAAAACCACATCGTCCCTCCTGCGGCCAGCAGGAAACGGCTCATGTGCTGCACAGAGGAGTGACAGCGAGGAAACTGGGAATGTGCTCCCACAGAAAGCTGGAGACACCACAAACTGCTGCCTGTGAGTGCCCAGGAAATCCAGGGGTTCAGAAAACGCTGGAGTGTGTCCTTATCCATGAATTACACCCTGGATGTGATTTCTGACTGAGGAACCCCAAATAGGAACGAGCCAACCCTAACATTTCCCCAGAGAAATGAAACATCATTAAACACACATCAGGTTTATTTAGGGACAGGCTGTGACAGTCCCCCCACGCTGAGAGAAAGAACAGGGCTCACTTCAGGTCCAGTTAGGGCAAGCTGGGCACCAATTTCCATTTGTATGAGCTATTTTGAGCAGAAACAAGCCAAAAGGTATGTGAGCAATCTCCTTTCTTCTCAGCCTGCATTTGAATGCTTGGTTCCCAGGGTGCAGCTCTTGTCCAAAGTATTGACTCGAGCTGAAGAAATGAAGTGGAAATTAATCACTTTGCCATTTTAAACAGCTTCCAGGTTTCCCCAGATTTATTTTTAAAAAGTGTTTGGGCAGAGCTTGAAGGTTCTCTACATTTCTTTGTGCCTGGTCAAAGCTACAGTTGTGGTAAATCCAGAAAGTCCAATTGTGTCACTGCACACGGGAACAAGTCTGACCCTGGAGAGGCAGCTCAGCTCCCCTGATTTTTGTGGAGTCAATTCACACTGTGAGACCATCCAGGCAGCCCCAAAATGGGGCTGTGCTTTCCAAACCTGCCAACTTTCTCTGTGTGTGCAACACTACAGCTGCACAGTTTCTGTCCCAGAAAGCCTGAACAGAAACAGGAGTGCCCCAAGCTCTGCCTCCAGGCTTTGCTCCACAATGAACAATGCAGCTCTCTGTTGGCCACTGTCCACACAATCACAATAAATAAACAGCTTCCAGCATTAATCACCTTTTGACAATTTACACCACAACAGTTTATAATCTTACCTCCAAAGTGTCAGAGTTCATTCTGCACTAGATTAAATGCAAGATTAAAGTAAATAAAAGATTCCACAGAATGGCAACCACCACAGACTAGGAGTCCTTTTTATCTAACCAAACTCACAACAGTGGAACCCTGAACTAACAGGCACAGGGAGTTTCCTTTGGACCTCAGAACCACTCAGGTAAATGCTAAATAACTCATCCTTCTGTTCACAGACCTTTAAGCTTTCCAAAGGCATCAGTTTATCAATCAGTCCAAAGGAATATTTCTGATCATTGCCTGGAATTGCACCATTCAAGGCACAAGAAGCTCAAGGCACCAATCTCAGTTCAGCAGAATTTGCTGCTCAGCTGGTGTTCAGCAACTGTGGACTCCATGTGAGGATCAATCTGCCATCATGAGATGTATTTAAACACATCTTCCAGTGCTACTGCAACACCTCCCAGCCCCTGCTGGACGCCAAAGGACAGGCAGATGTCTTCTGCTGCTCTAAACCACAAGGGATGAAGGAGAATTCCTTGCATCTCCTCAGAGAGTGTGCTCCTCACCGAAACTCCAAACTGCTTTGCTCTGCTAAGCACTTGTAAAGCATATTTCAAATAATTATAATCCTGAGGTCTCCTCTAACATTACCACAATGTATATTTATGAAGTCAAAAGCACGAGCTGCTCCCAAACAGTTATTTAACATTCATTGCAGCTTGTCCAAGCAAGCCCTCGATGCTCTGCAGCCCTGCTCTTCCCCCAGGGCAGAAATGCTAAGTGCAGCCTGAAACACGACTCTGTTTTGTCCTGAGTTTACCCATAAAAGAAATATTTGAAGGATTGGTAATATCTGTCTTTCCCACACCCCTCCTGAAACTGTAAAATCCTACTACATCTTAAATAAAAACATGGATAAATAAGAAAGAACACAGAAGATGTTAAATTTCTGTTTTTCCTAAAATTGTGGGAATCACACTGAAATCCCAACTCTGACTTGCTTCACTGCTGCCCCTACCCACAGCACAGGTGAGCTGGTCCATCACACAGCTCTGCTCTGCTCCTCAGGGGTGAGGGGTTTCTTAATGCAACTTTATCTGAGACTTCCCTGGGGGATTTGCCCACCTTCCTTCAAAGGCTCCTCCTTTGGCTCTTATTTGCCAAAACCATTTCTAAGCAGCGTCACAAGTGCCACAAATAATCACAGGGCTTCTCCAGCTGGGGAGAAGGAAACCTCTGGCCCTGCAGAGGAATTTGGAAGTTTGGGCTCCACAGAGGTGTCAGGCCATGGGGACACCCCCGTTCCACACCCCATCCCTCTCCAGCACGAGGCAGATCCCAGGCTTTAATTCAGACTAGATCAGCAAAAAGGATGTGACTTCACAAGTGCCTTCACCCTCCTGGAGCTGGGGTCAGGAAAGTCCTTTGAAGAAGCACAAGCTACAAGTGCACACAACCCAAAACATTTTAAAAACCCACCATGAGACACAATTTACCATCACCTCATTTAACATCATTTGGTGGGAGACTTCTACAGGCAGGCACAGGGTTACATTTTCTCTCCAGTGAAAAAGATAAGATCTCCTACAGAATTATGGTGCAATCTAGCTTCAAATCTTCTCAAATTTTGTTTAATTCCCTTGTTAGAGGAGAAAGTTGGTTGATAAAAGGTAATTTTATAAATATAATGCTTTTAGACTTCAGTAAAGCAATCAGCTTGGTAAAAATAAACCCACAAAAACCGTTTAGGGCAAAAGAAAACATCTTAAAACAAAAGATATGAGTGTTTCAATCCATTGTTTCTATTAAGACAATGACGAGTGAGGTCTGAATCCCAGCAGGGTAAGAAGTATGTTTATTGAAGGGGGAAAAGGGAATATTGCAGGATTTGTCAGTCTGGCCAAGAGAGGTAAAATGAAGCAATGCTGTAAGATGACTCTGGCCAATTTCAGCTGAAATATAGTAGTTTTTTTTAAATGTGAGGAGATTATCAGCTGTTAAAAAAAAAAAAACAAACCAAAAGAAAAACAACAACAACCAAAAAAAACCCCAAAAAGCCAACATAGTGGAATGACTGTCGTGGTATCTTTATTTAAAGACAGGATGCTTTTCTGAAAGACACTCTTGTCCAGGTTACTGATTTCAATAGAGGTCAAAACTCTACCCACAAGCTCTGATTTAGAAGTGCACCATTTACAAGGTATTAGAGTGGGTGGTCTTGTTGCCATAAAGATAAAAAGAGACTCAGAACTGCAGCAAACTCAGAGACAGTCAGAAATGGGATTACGCCATTTAATGGTGTTCTACCAGCGGGCTAAATCAGTGCTGTAACATGAAGCCACATCCTCACTCAGCCCCCAATGCCTCCTTTTGTTTTACATTTGCTGGCCCAGAGAGATGTGATTACTGGAAACAAGGAGTTAAACTGATTATCTGATGCTCCACTTTCTTTAAAACCCGAAGGAAAGTAGTAAATAGATGTTTAGTAAGCAGACTGCAGTCACTGCAAGCTGAAAAAATCACTTTACGAGCAATCGTGTCCAAAGATGCAGCAACCCTGTGGTAAATGGATCTGCTATGGAGAGTGAAAAATAAAACTGAAGCAATGTTACTGCAGGGAAAGCACCTCTCAGAAACACACGGATGTGACAACAGCTCAGGCAGGGCCACAAGCAGCTGCAGCTCTCAGGAAGGGAATGACAGGGTTAAACTCAGACATGTGATCGGTTCCAGGGACTTACAGGAGGCTCAATCTGGCAAAATTCTTCAGAACATGCAGGACTCGAAGCACGTGTGAATGTGCTGGGACCATTATTACTCATCCTAAGGCTGCACAGAGCAAAGGAGCTTCCTCCAGCTCTCCATGGACACAGGGGTGGCCATGGAAGGTTTGCAGGACTGAGTTGGTGGAAACCTTGATTTTTAAAAAGCAGCTCTTAAGGTGGGGAAGGTGATAAAAAAATCCCCTAACAACAGAGTGCAAAATCCCCATCGAAATTTCAGTGTTTGTGTTCAGAGATAAATCTTCACCACATACCCCCCTCCCCCACAGAAAAAAAGACAAAAATAAACCACGAAGGGAAGGAAGGAAAAACCTCACGATTTTTAAAGTTTGTTTTAGGCCTACTGCAGCAACGGCTCCACTTGGCTTTTATCTGCTTTTGTGGTGTCCTCCAGCCCTGGACTGTAAAAGCAAAGTGCTCCACACACAAACAGGAGAGAGTTTTATAGAGCAGGGTCCTTTGTTACTGCTGGAAATTAGAGACAGGTGTTGATCCCAGAAGGGACAGTAAATTGCCATGCACAGGGAACCTGGGAAGCAGAAAATAGCAGAGGCCCTGAGCCTTTATTACCAAGATAGCTGTAAACTCCTGCCCCAGGCACAAACCAGACCAGCCCGTGAGAAACTTGGCTCTGGTGATGACTCTGCTTCACACACAATTGGAATAAACACTTCCAGATTTCATGTCTCCATCACTGTTATTCATTATTTGCTAAGAGATGACAGAAAGCAAAGTATCATCCACAAAAGAACAGAAAACCCCACAGCTCCCCCCCAGAATCCTTAGCCTGGCTTTGCACAGCTCCCTCCAGGGTGCAAGTCCAGGCTGTTTTTCCTCTCTGCCTTTCCAAGAGAATAAATGAACAAGTTGAACAGCTTGTGATATTTGCATGACTGCAGCAAGAGCACTGGAACAGTCTGAACAGCCAAAGTCTAAAGAGTTTGCAAGGAGTAAAAAGCAGTTTGTGACAAAGCCCTCTGAAGACCCTCACCTCGCTGGAGTTACTACAAGTATTATTATTAAATCTGTAACGACAAGCAAGCCCTGTCAGTTCCACTGTAGGCTCCTTCTATTTATTTCCAGCTCAGGCATAATCCCACTTTTATTAGGTGCTGATCTATCACTTCATGTACTGCAGAGGAAGAGCCCAAATTCCAGGGAATGAGAGGTTTTAGCTGAAATAATTTCATGAGTGGCTTCAGTGAAGGCAAAGAGACAAGGAACGTAGTGCTGCATTGATTGGAGCTGCATATGGACACCACCACCCGATGGCCACAATATGTTAAAATTAGACAAGATTCTTTTGATGTAAAATAAAGGAAAAACATTTCAAGGAGTGTATTTTCAGTACACTCCAGGCACAATTCCTGTCATTGACATTTGCACGTCCACATTCTGAAACAGGCTCATCTCTGACAAAACCTGGGTGCTGCAGCAGATTTTCAGTAAATTTAAAAAGTGCCTTAAAGTTATAGCACTTCACATCTGCATTGTCCAAAACATCTGGGTCACAGATTATTGCACATGGGGAGAAAGATTAGGCAACTGCCAGGTAATGTTGCCTCTTGTTCAATTAATTATCTTATCTGTGTGCAAGGAATGCCTGAATTGCAGAGCCAGACTCGTTCAGAAGATGGAAAGGATTTCATGTATTCATTGCACAAGGGTCACTCAGCTCCTCACGTTCCACACGATGATGCCAAATCCCTGCTACACCCAGGCAGTTTTGTACCCACGTTTGACTTTGCTGTAACACCTTGCTCCAGCACAGAAACGCTTTCAACACTCAGGAAAAGTGCCAGACTAAGGATAATGTAAGAGCTCAAGTTCTTCATTAAAGGACATGGCCACTAACGGGCCACTCACCTCCCACAATAAACAGCATTTAGCGTTTTCTTTGAAGGGGACATCAAAAGGCATCGGGGTTTGCACCTTCAGTGTTTGTCACCTTCAGCACAGTCCCCAGATGCCAACTGCAGCGCCTTTTGCATGTGGTTAGGTGCCTATTCACCATGAAACATAACAAACCGATCTGCTGCCGAAGCCACAAACTTGTATTGAACCATCCCTGGTAGCGATGGTGACAGGAAACTGCCAGTCCCCGGTGTGGGATGAGAGAAAACAAACCCCTTCAGCACCGTCACTCTTCAAAGCCAAGTGGTTCACCGGTGGGTAACATTCCTGCAGCGGTTTGCAGCTAACAGGAGCTACACTCATTGAAGTGGAAACCAGAAATGAAATTATGTCACTGATTACCATAATATGGAGAGATATGACAGTATAAAGGTACATGGAAATCAGATATTCAGAGCTGTCATTTCTGTTACAATTAATTTGGCTTCCAAACAGCTCAGCAGCACAGCCAGAGATGGCTGCTCAGTCCAAATCCACTATGTCATTTATTGGCATATGAAGAAAATATTTGGGTTTAAAGTAAAAGATAAAAAATTATTGACAAATAAAAGCAGGGGTTATTGTTATCTCACTCCACCAACATAATGCCCCTTGCTACACCAAGCTGCATCTGCCAGCCCACTGCACACAATCACAGTGGCTTTTGGCTTCTTCAGCCTGGAAAAACTTCATTTGAAACTTCCCAAAAGAGACCCCCAGGAGCAGATTCAGCCCTGTGAGCTGCTGCACAGCACACACACTCCGGGCTTCCTCAGTCGCCTTCTTCAGGCCTGAAAACACAGCAGGAGATATAAATATAGACAAATTTTCAACACTTGACTGGCTCTCTCCTCCACTCTTTTGTGCCAGGAGATAACAGCAGAAAGCTAAACTGGAGAAAGGTTATCCTGTGGGCAAGGCTCTACACTGAATTCCCAAAGGACTGCCAGCTTCAGATCAGGCAGCACTCCTCAGTGTCCCCGACAGCCACTAACCAAACTGGATCAGCTTTGTGAAGCACAAGATTTGTTTGTCTACTGTTGATCCTAAAACGTGTTTATTTTAAAGGGGATAAGTACCTTGGAGTAACAACCTCAATTGCTAAAAAAAAAAAAAGAATTAAATTAAAAAATATCCTGCAAGCTGGCACTGCCTCCAACTCGACATGAGGTGCAATTTTTAACCAACAGGAAGAAGTTATTGAATCACTGGTAGAAAAGTTATGAGCTGTGTCTTGAAATAATGCTTGTCTTCCAAAAACAATTCCTGGGTTATTTAATTTGCAGCAATACATTATATGGGCAGTTACACTGGACCAACTTCCAGCCACCTTTTGACAACACTGAACTCTCAAATGGACCTAGAAAAGTATCCTTTAGAGCTCCAAGTAGCACAGGGAGTGCAAAGCAAAATTAAGAATGAAATCAAAAATCAAGAGGTGATCCTAAAGCAAAAGTGATCCTTGTAAAATCAAGAGGTGATCCTAAAGCAAAAGTGTGATCAAGCCTTCTGTGCTTCCCCAGTTCCTCTCTCACAGTGATGTAAATTCAGAGCTGCTCTGCATGTGCATAAATGATGGCCCCAAACTCACACAGGTGAAAAATGTAATTTACTGAACTAATAACAAAATCACCCCCCACTCAGGCTTCAAACTCAAGATCCCGTGGCTGGATTGTTTTACACATTCACACTGAGCAATGCCCTTTGCTTTCACAACAAAGAACATTTCTGTCCCCTTCCTTGCCCTCCTAATAACCATCTTTCCCTGTTGTTTAAGGTTCTCAGCCACAGCACAAGGGAGAAAAATAATATTTAAACAAAGGAAAAAACACTCCAACCCCTAAACAAATAAACAAAGAAAGGCACACACAGGAGAATGCAAGTCACAAAGGCACAAAGGAGCCAAGAGCCTCTGGGCAGCTGCAGCTCAGGGAAGAACTTTGAGCAGCAAGGCCACCCAGCACCAGAGCCCTTCCCAGGAGGGTGCAGGAATGTCACATCCATACCCATCAGGGTACTCCTGAAAATTCCCTCTCTCTGCTTTTATGCCTTAAAGCAACTCTGATCAGCATTAGAGCTGCTGGAAAACCTTTCTCCCATTATTTTATTTATCTGGGCATATGTAACACTAAACAAGTGTTTTGTTCCAGCTGTAATAGACCATTACCATTTTTTAATGAAGTTACAATACTTTTTTTCTTCATGGAATGATTAATTAAATACCATGTTCCACTTGAAGCTAATTCTATGGGTTACAAATTTTTACATATATATTAAAAAACTAAATATATACATACATATACAACAAAATATAACATTGACCTTAAACTTTTAATGGCCACTCTCCAGTCCTAAACTTCTTGCTCTCCTCTCTTTTACTGGAGAGACTGTCAAATGTGCATGATCAATGGCTTCAAGCACAAACAGATCTTTCATTGACTATCAGACAAATTGGAAACACATAAAACTTTGGACACCAACTCAAAAGCCAAATTAATAACAGTGCTCATTAGCTCTGCCTCCCACCTTTCCTCTTTCTTCTGGAATAGCTGGTCTGGCAGTAGAGCAGAAACTCTGAAATGCCATCCTAAAAATAGAAAGCCAGAAAAGAGGAAAAAGAAAAGGGGAGGGGGGAGAACAGGAACTGAGAGAATAAGCAGAGTGAGAAGCTCTGTAATATAAAACTGTTTCCAGCTTCAAAGTCATCAGCCAATCATAATCCAATAAATGCTATTTTTTCTTTCTAAAATCAGAACACTCCAATGGCTATTTTTATTCCTGTTTAGAAGCAGCTCCCCCAGCAGGGCCTTCAAACCAGCAGAGTCTGGCAGGCAAAGCAGGGGACTCACAGGACCCCACTCCAGACCAGCATTCCCAAGACCTTCACTGGCTCCATGGGTTCATTTGTGTCTGGCACCAACTTTGTTTTACACCACAAACCCCACCAGAGAACAAATGGAGAAGTAAGGGAGGAAACAGAGGGGATGTTAACATGGAACTATTCTTTCAACCCTCTTTAAGGATGCTCCCTTCATGAATTTCTATCCACCCAAATGGCTACTCTGTTCCAATACCCTAATACACATATTCCCCACATGCAGCCACCAGGAACTGCAGTATGGATAGGTCTGAATCAAAGCTGGTTCTTGGCTCACTCAGACACTCCAAAGCTAATTGCTGGGAGACTTAATGTACTGAAAACCACAGCAGAAAGGCTCCAGCTTATCCTAAGCCTGGGAAATATGGACATAAAATGAAATTGCATCTCTTGAGGTGTATCCTCAGCACTTTCTTACTACTTCTGTGTGGAGAAGCTGTGAATGCCCCACCAGTGGAAGTGTTCCAAGGGAGGCTGGAGGGTGCTTTGAGTAACCCCAGTAAAAGATGGCCCTGGACATCCAGGGAGCTGGACAAGATGAGCTTGGAAGGTTCCTTCCAATCCACACTGTTCTGAATCTATGATTCTAAAATGCTAGAGGCTTCTTCCTCTATTTAGCGGAAAATTAGCTTTATGAATATGAAATCCCCATGTTACAAATTACTGGTGTAACTCAGAGAGAGCAGCTTTTGAACTGATTCCTGTTTTCCATCCAGAGCACAGGAAGATGCCACTTCAGTCCTGGATATGGAAAACTGCAGCAGGCCTTAGGATGACTGCACCCAAGTGCCCTTTGCCCTCATTAGCCTCAGGTAAATCAACCCCATTCTCAGGACTTCACTCTCCTCCCCACCAGCAAAAGAGGGTAAAAATCCTCCTGCTATAAAGGATTTAAGATCAGAACTCTGGTATAAAATGAGAGGCCACAAATGTTCCCCCTTCAAAAGCACATAATGAAAAGGTCTTTAAGAGGACTCAATGAATATTGTATAGTAAAGATTTATTATTATTATTTTTAAATGGGAGTAGCTGCCAGCTTTGGAGCTTAATTGTTCTCCTTCAAGGAAATTAACCATGTAAAACACACACGGAAAAAATCCAGAGGCTGTTTTGCTCTCAGCTAATCTAAGTAACCTTGATCTCAGATGTTACTTCTCCATCCTTAATTTTAGTGAGGAGATACATTAAATACTCTGTTTCCCACAGCAGGGCTTCAAATTCATCTTGCTTCAATAGCTTTGAAAAGAGCATTTATTTCAAACTTGTAAATGATTTAAAAGAGAACGTTTAATTAATAATGTTGTTTCCAGCCAGATGGCCAGCTATTAGTTTTCACTCATCTCTTTCAGAACAATTCCCCACAAAGTCTTCAGATGCAAAGGAGCTTTGAAGCAAATAGATGTGAGTGCTCAGCACTCAGAGGCTGCCAAAACATTCAGTAAAAGACACAGCTATAGGTACAGAAATTACATTTTCCAAGTGGTTTTGCTGCAGGTAATGGCTGTAAAAGCCCACCAGCAACAGACACACATTTCTTTCATTTACCATCCTGTATTTGGATGGCATTAAATTCACATATGGCTATAGAATATTACTTAACTGAAAACATGAGGCTACATGTATAGAGTTTCCCCTGGACTTGTGCTAACAGACCTCAGACTGGAGCTCAGGAGCAGAACTCTGTGGTATGATGTGTATCAACCAGTCAAAATATTCCATGTGTACAGGAGGCACTGCTACAGAGATGAATAGATAAATATTAGGCAAACCCAGCCAAGGCTTACCACTAAACATCTGTGGAATTCTAATATCCTCACTGACGTAGCACCTACATATTTTCAAAGAGAGCTTCCAACAAAAATTAAAATTGCTTTCTTAGTACAAATGAGATGGTGTACTCATTTTCTGCTGCTGGGCAGCAGCAGAAAGCTTTTTAAAGCAGCGAGGTAATGGGGTTTACAACAGGTTTTTAAAATCCTGGGATTTTAAGAGCTTTCCCAACTGTAATTAAATTCCCTGACAGGCAAGGACTGCATTTGGGAGGTAGGTGAGGTACAAGCAGAGTGCAATCTTTTACTCACAGTTACACAGTGCTGTGGAACAAACCCTGATATTTTCAGCCTTCCCTAACCACCATGTGCATTCATTATGCAGCAATCTACAACTGAAACCCCATCTTTATTCAGTTATGATTGGGAAAAACAAAGATGCAATTGCAATTCTATACCTGAACTTTCAGCCTGCAGTTCTCCCAAGCAAGCAGAACCAGGCTTGGGGAAAAGCTTCAATGATCAGCTGCCTACCTACACACGAGTTATTTATGGCATCTAATTCAGAGCAAAGCTCAACTCAGTTTGCAGAGCGCCAGCAGACTTTTACTGGCAAGAGAAACCAGCTAGAAAGTTGTATCAGCTCCAAAAAGTGGACAGTGATTATCTGCTCTTTAAAATTTGCCATTTTGCTGTGTAAAGCTTCATTCCACCACAGTGGTTTCACATCTGGTTTGCACTTTCTACCATTCTTGTGCAAAAACTGGTTATTAAAAGAAAATATAACAACACCACAACGACACCAAACAGGCCAACGGGAGAGATTTGGCTGATGGTGAAGCTTATACTGAGTAAGTCAGGTAAATTTAGGCCCAAGAAGTAGATATGGAAAAAGATCAGCCAAGTCATCTCTAAGTCTGCCCATCCCAAGCCTGTGGAGCTCTTACATGGTCATTAATCCAGCACCTCCAGCGCCCACTGGAGTTTTGCTCGAAGGTTCCAGGCCAGCATCAACAACTACTCCAGACTTTTTATCCCACAGGCTGCTGATTGTTGGGAAAGCAGGGACAGATGTCATGAGCAGACCTTGTGCTCTCCTGAGTTCAAGGCCTGCAATTGTGGGGGGCTTTATCTAAAAGCCTTTCTGCTTCCTGAGCTTGTGGAGCCGTGGGGCAGGGGCACATTGACATAAAGGCTTCACCACTGGTTTGAATGCTGGTTAAAATGGTTTTAAAAAGGACAAAAACAAACACAGAAGAGCCCAATGCTGCTTTCTGCCCAGGCACAGGTTCACCCACTCCAGAGGCACCTCAGCCACAAATGTGGAGGGTCTCTGTCCAGCCCCACCAGCGCCCATCAACAAACCCTGAAATATGAGCGAATTCCACTGAAAATTAAATGTTTTGCAGAGAGGTATCATGTTCATCAAACTTCCAGCTAAATCCTGCCTGGCTTACTGCCAGATTTCCAGCCCAGGCCTGACAAGTTCAGTCTTCCTGGGGCTGGAGCCCCCAGGTCTCGCAGGCTCTGCTGGGCAGGCTTCAAATCCTGCCAAGAACCCACAGAAGCCACCAACTCACTGAATTTAAAAGAGAAAAGTGAACAATATTCAACCTGCAAACATCTCTCCCCTGTTTCCAGTTCACTGCTTTCCTGTGCCGGCCTGACTCTCCCTCACTTGCCTGTAAATTGGAAGTAAATTCACTGAAATTCATGTAACTACACAAACACAAAAAGAGTGGGAAAAGCCTCCAGCTGCTTATTAGCCTTTCACTTAGACTGAGTGCTTTTCAAACACAGGTAGAATTTTTCAGATACTGTTTGTTACACATGTGCTACAAACTGGCTCTGCATCTTGAGTCCAGGGGAACAACAATTTGTTCAACAAATAATAAGGACCTTTCTGTACAGTTCCATATATATGGAAACCATAGACTTTGTACCCCTATGAAAAAAAAACCCACATCTGGTCCTGCTCAGAATAACAAAATTAAAGGTTCTTGTAGTTGGGTCTTTGTCTTCCCACACAGCAACACTAAAATTCCAGTTAATGGAGGGAAAGGAAATGTGGGGAAAAAAGAATTCTCCAGCTGTTAAGTAGATAAAGCAACAGTCACACATTCAACACAGAAACAGAGGCAGTCTCATGCCACAGATGTCCTCCTCTCAGCCCAATATTTTTGTGAACCTAACGTGTGAAGAGTAAGTGAATTTCTCTTTTCATGTTCAAGCAACTAAAACAGGAAGGACAAAGTTTCTCCTCTTTTGTTGTGAAAAAAGAGAGTCAATGTCAGCATCCATCATTCAACCACTGCTGGCTGCAGCTTCACCACAAAGGAGGAAATTTCTGTTTTGACTTCCTTTTTTAAAAAAGACTGAGTTATGGTTAAAGAACGTCACCACTGCAGAGAGAAACTCCGACCTTTCCTCTGACGCAATCTGTAAGGAAAATTTACTGAAATTCTCAACTGCAAATTAGAAAGTGAGCTAAGGAAGGTTCACCCACTATTCTCACCCTGAGAACCCTGGAGAAAGCAAGAACCCCAGAGGATCCTGCCACATCACCCACTGCAGTCCCTCTCCCCAGGATTCACACCCCTCGTTTTTCATAAGCTGATCCACGCTCCCATCACGGGGTCAGGCACCCAGCCCACCTGTGCAGGTGCTCCAGGACAATTTGGGCACACACAGGGCACAGCTGCACCACCTGGCACGTGTCCCCTCCTTGCCCTCAGAACCCAGTGCTGAACAGCAGGTGAGCTGTGAAGGCTTTTTTTGTGACATACCAAACTGATCAGGATCACCTCTTCACCTTTCCTAGAATCTCTCAGGCTCCATTTCTCCCAGGTAGGTTTTACTGAAGTTTTATGCACGTTCTTTCACAAGGCTCACCAGTGAGAGATCTAGGGCTGCTATTACTATGCAGGAATAGTTTATTCCCACTCACATTTGTCCTCTGATGAGCTGAGTCTTTAAGACAGAAAAAATGAGCTCTGCCTTTGTATTGTTTGTACAGAGGCACAGTACCTGGATAAGTCAAACTTCCCTAAGGGCAAGTCCCACCACCCTGGGGGCAAAGAGATGCCAGCAAATGAGGATCCGGTCTGAAAGGCTTCACGACACCTTTAACAGCAGCAGTACTGCACCAATCCACACACTATTGGCTCCTCAGCTACACAAAGCTGTGCAATTATCACCAATTCCAAAAGGAATCAGCGAACACCTGCTGGACCTGCCGGAGTCACCCCGTGGAACTGCAGGGTCTGCGCAGGAACTTCTGCCCCGGCCCATCAGCACAGGCAGCTGGGGACTGGAAAAGGGTGTTTTACAAACACATCAAGGCACACAAGGACAAAAGTTAATTAGGACTATCCATAAGCCTGGCTGGAGGAGGGCTGCATTGCATCCCTGAAAATTTAATTGCACTCAGCAGAGGAAAGCTAAAACATAGTAATCATAAAAAAATAACCCAAACAACAGAAAGAGATAATTTGGGAATAAAAACTGATTTCAATTTAATTCGAGCACTTGTTGGCCCTATTTATTTCATTAAGTAGTTCATGCAGGATAATGGCTTTACTGTGCATCTAACAGCATTATAAGTTCCTAATAAATTAACAAGTGAAAATTAATGGCTGCTCAGTCCATTAAATCTCGTTAATTTTATTTTTGTTGTAATAATATAGCAATCACAAGTTTACATTATTAAACCAATATTTATTAGAAGAACTCGTTTTAATTGGATCCCTGATGTGATAATCCTGTACAGTGTGTATTTCTTTATTTCATCAATTTTTTGCATTTATTTCTCATTATATTTAAATGACTGTGATATTCAGGGTCTTTTCCTAATACTATGAAAGTTAAGCAACCATTTTAAACATTTTATTTCACAGAGATTCAACACTTACTACACAATATAATGAGAATATTATGAGTCCCTTCAGAAGCTATTTTAACTCTTTTAGTCTCTTGAGAAAGGGCAGAAGCATGAAAGACAGAATATCTGAAAGCATCTTAACAAATTGTAAAATCAAGTTTTTCCTCTTAGCCCCTCAGCTGTTTTTCAAGACAGAAGGAGTTTTATCGCTGGTTGTAATGGAAAGTGTGAGCTGCTCTGCACAACTCAGGTAAAAAAATAAATACATATATTGGCAAAAGGGTTTGAATTGTAGTGACTGCATGACAAACTACAAAACGGAGGAGACACCTTAATAAAGGGCTGCTGTGCTATTCCAGCAGCAACTCTCTTGAGGGGAGGGAGCACAACTCCTCCCCAGCCTCCCTCCTCTCCCAGCTCCTTGTCTCTGCCACAATAACTGAGTGTGTAGCTGCTCCCTAACTGGCTGTACCAATATTACTGCTCCAGCCTGACAGCAGTGCTTTGTTTTTGGGAATGCCATCGTGTGGAATACAACAACTTCACACACATCACCCAGGCTGATGTAAGAGGCAGGAAGAAGTGCAAGGGGGGAAGAAAAAGTTGGAGGAGCTGCAGGGAGCAGAAACCCAGAGCCCAGAGGTGTGGGGGGTTTGACCTGTGGGGAGATGAGAAAGGCACTGATGGACAAGCAGGACTGCAAGCAGAAAGTCATGGAATCACACAGAAAAAGCTGAGTTGGAAAGGACATCAAAGATCACTGAGTCCAGCTCCTGGCCCTGCACAGGATCATGCACAGCCTGTGCCCAAGAGCAGGGCCCAAACACTCCTGGAGCTCTGTCAGGCTCAGGCCCATGTGCACTCCGTGTACCTTCACCTCCAGACCCGACCTGCAGAGTCCCACAGAGGCCACCACAGCTGGGCTGATGAGGGCACTGCAGCAGCACAAAGGTCGGGCAGGGCTGTAAAACCTGCCCATAAAGCTCGGGCAGGACAGAGGTCACTGACACGGCTCTGCAGCAGGAAAATCCCCGGCAGGATGGAGCTGAGCGGGGTGATGGCAGCCAGGGGGGATAGCACACAGGGATGGAGCTGTAACCACCCCTGCACACCAGGGCTGAGCCCCTGCAGGCACTCCCAGACAAAGCCATAAAATATTAAAGCTCCTCACATTCAGGGACAGAAAACTGCAAACAAGGTAGCTTGAAAGTGGCATTGAAAAATAAGTACATTTGCAGATGGGCACACAGAGCTGTGACTGGCCCTTTGCTGGCTCCTCATCAGATGGGCAGAGCCCCAAAAGAAGTGTGGAGTCAGAGAATATCCCCAGCTGGAAGGGACCCACAAGGAGCAAGTCCAATGACCCCAAAATCACACCATGGTGTGAAACCACAACATCCTTCAGGGTCTTGCAAACAGCCTCTACCATTTAACATCCTCAGAGTTTCCTATTTTCCTGGTATCACCTCAAACCCAAAAACATGATCAAGTCCTGCAGATATTGTGTGGTCAACTCCACAAAACAACTGAAGCTGTGCTCACACCCAAGATGCTTCTGAAATATTTATGTTCCTTCTTTATTATCCTTACTCATTAAGTTCCTTGTGTATTATCCCCAGTTTTCCCCACCAAAATGTAAATAATTTAAGAAACACCTTGTTCAGTGGCTTTTAAGAAGCAAATGTACCATGTTTCCATTTTAATTGGTACATTCTGCCCTTATCAGATGAGTTTCCACGAGAAATAACACCCACCTCTCTTCAAAACTATTTTCTAAGTTAAAAAAAAAACCAACAAAAACCAACAACAACCCACCACTTTAAAGGTGTTCCTTACATACAGGAATCCTGGTTCCCCTAAAACCACTGGTGATACCAAAACAAATAAATACAGTAATGAGATCAAATGAAAAATGTGCATATGAAAATATATTACAAAATATCAGGAGATTTATGTCTTTGTGTGTGTAGCACAACTACAGCTCTTGAAACAAAGCATTTACTATCTCATAAAGCAAGACTACAGATAGTGCACAGCTTGTTACTGAGTGCCCATCACATGGTCTGGTTTCTGCAGATCAGACCCTAAAAATGTTGAGTTGAACACTTCATTTCCAGGGCAAACGTTGCTGGTTTCTCAGGTGCACAAAACGGCCTCTCTTCTGCTCAGAACAGTGCTAGAAACTCAGGTTTTTGCAGGTTTTTATGAATGTCAGATGTAGGTGCCATTCTTACCACATTTTTGGGTCTCAGAAGGGAACAGAGCCACCAAAAATCCTGCGAGCAGCTGGAGCAGATCATTGCCTGCTCACAGAGCAAAGCAGAGAAGCCACAAACGCCCAGCTGCCTCTGCTGGGTAGGTGTTAATGGCACACTTGTGCCCAGGTTGGTCTGAAAAGTGATAAAAATGCTCATCCTGAAAGCTGGGCTTTCAAGATAAGCAACTGTGACAAAGGATGCATTTTAATGGACAGAAGAATGTGTGTTCTCAACTTTTATCACCCAATACAGGATGAAAAACCCCTTCTGCCAGGGAGACCCACGACTCACTAGGTCAGCTCTGACACCAAAGACCACCAGCTCAGGGCACAGAGGTTTAAAGAAAGGTCCTGCTGGGGCAGGATGGGCTTTGGCAGCTGTGCCCAGAGGAGGAGGGAAGGAAGATCCTCTAAAGGAGCCCTCCTGTGCAGCAGCAGCACCAGAAACCATCAGATGGTCTGAGACCAGAGTTTTTCAGGTGGAAATGACTTCCTCCTCCAGCAATAAAAACAAGAAGGAAAAATCCTTCTTGCCAGGAGAGTCACACTGAAATCCTTGAAGGCCTCTCCAGCCATTTGCTCTCTGCCCCAGGTTCTCCCAACAGAAAACCTGGGGTGTCTGCCACACACCTCAAAAATGGAGCACTTGGAGAAGTAATACGTGCTGAGCAAATACACAAGCAAATAAACTAATCCCTGTTTACTAATCTGTCAGGAGATAGCATGTAGTACACGCTTCCAGATCCCAGCAGATAAACATGACAGCAGGAATACATTTGTTATTCTAATTCCTCAGCCCTACAACAAAACAAATATTTTTTTCCTGTCCTTTCTTCAAACAATCCCACCTGATCACTCCAGGAATTTGCTGTGTAGCCCTCATTCCCACAAGCAATGTTTCTGCAGAGCTCGAGCCCTTTTCCATGTGAAACTTGCTCTGTCTCATGGATACAATAGCTAATTTTGGACTTACCCTGCTCCTGCTGGGCCAGAGTCATCACTGGCATGGCTCCACTGTAATTCAGTCTACTGATGCATTACAGACAATGCACAACATGAGCTAATCCTTAATGATGCTTTTCCCCCTTTCCCCCCTCCCCAGCATATTATTTGAGTAAATAGTAAAATGACATACGTTAAAATTATTAAATGAAAAAAACAAACAGCAAACTAAAACCACGCTAAAATCGTCTTGCAAACACTAATTTCAGATGACACAGTAATCAGATTCACAGATACATTAGGACAAGCAGTGCAGCCCAGAGGAAAAGGCACAGCTCTTAAAGTCACAAGGCCTGCTCAGAGCTGCAGCTCTGCACTGACTTCAGAGAGATGGTTCCATGTTCCTACACCATTCCCCAACCTCTGACACACAGATGTGAACATCTCAGCACTGAAAACCCAACCACGGTCATTTCTAAACAACAAAAAAGCAGATATGAAATTGTGTTTAAAAACAAATGCCGAGGTACAAGGGGCTCCCACCAAAACAGGCTGATGCCTCCCCCATACTGGGGTTTAAGATCTGCAGGATCCAGGCTCAGTGTCATAAATGAACATGAAATGTTTTAATTTCTGCACAGATTTTCTTTAACAGAGGAGAAACAGCCAGGACAATCTCTGAAGGTGAGTATTCATGACTTGTGATATATGTTTGTGTTGTTATTTATTTTCAACCTTTACTTTTACTTTTTTTTTTTTAATAAAGCATTGTGTTTGGCCCAACTCTTTTCTTCATTTAAATCACAAAATATCAAATCCTTCCTTATCTAAACCACCTTGTTAGGAGCCACAGAAGTTCCAGGGGCCTTCATGCTCTGCTCCCTAACGGGTCAGCATCAGTCAGACACAATACCCAGGTCACAGCAGCAGGGCTGCTCCAGCAATTTTCTTCTTTTGAAATGGTAAATATTTCAGAGAAGTGCTTTAAACAGGGAATTATATACGTGGAAAGCATGCTGCTTACCAAGAACTTTAAAAATATAGGTTTTAAGGCGTTTGTATTGCGTGGTGGCTCTACAGGTTTTGATTTCTGCTTCAAGTAGAAGCCGGAGCACCTCTAACAAAGGCTGAGAGCTCTCATTTGCATTACTGGCCAAAATCTTAGCCACAGTCATTCAGCACCAAAAAAGATAAGGAGGCTTTATTTTTCCTTTTAAAAAAACACTGCAGTTGTTGGAAGAAAATTTTAGGAGCTCCAAACATCCACATTTCTAAGCTACTTGCTTCACTTTTTCATGCAACAGATGCTGCTTTGTATCAGCTCCTGCATATTAAATCATTCTGACAACCAAGAAAGCATACATTTGTTTGTGCCAGAGAGAAGCATGAATACACACACACACACAGATATCTTCTCACGCAGAAGCACACAATTATGCAGCATTCAAATATTTGGGATGAACTTTGGCCTCCGCTTAAAAAAAAAAAAGTACTCTCAAACAACAATCAGGAACAGACCCAGCAGTCATCTGGCTGAGCTCACAGAAATCAACAATCTGCAGCAATAAAACACCACTTGTGGGCAGCCATTTGAAAGTTACTTGGAAAATTATTCTTAGATGGGATAGTTTTATACACGTCTTTTATGATTTATGATGGCCCTATGGATCGAGTTCGGAATTGAGACTAAAAATAAAATCTATGTTCATTCAAAAAATGGAGGAAAAAATAATTTATGTTCACTCTCACATGTGTGGGGTGTTTTTTGCACTCCAAACGACCTCCTTCAGTTCTGCCATTTGCATTCCCAATTTAAAAAGTAACTCGAAAACATCAGTAGAGCAGGGCTCTAAATCGCCCCTTCAGAGGAGTAATAAGGAAGAAGCCAAAAACCCCAAACAAAATCGTTTTCCTGACGCACTAATCACAAGAAAATCGTAATGCAACAGCACTTGAGAACACGCTGAAACTTCTGACAATGAGAGCACCCTCAGTGAGTGGAACTGATCCGCAGCGCTTCCAACTTTTTTTTCTTTTTTACGGTCTCGGCTCGAGGCATATTTTCTCCACTACGTTTTCTCTCTCGTTACTAGAGAGTAATTCAATTCTGTAGCCAGTTTCGGGGTTTTTCTTCACTAGATAAGGAGCAGGCAGAGAGGAGCAGCACCGCACCGAGTGCGGCAGGGCCGGGACGCCGAACGAGCCCCGTCCCGGCCGTGCCGGAGCTCGGGGGTCCCTGGGGGTCCCGCTGCTCCCCCGCACCCCGCAGGGCCCCGGAGCCGCGCCCTCCGCACCCCGGTACCTGGGGATGGTGATGCACTTGGTGTTGATGTTCTGCGTGGTGATCGCCTTCTCCAGCTCGTCCAGCTGCCCCGTCTTCTTCAGCTTCTTCACCAGGCTCTTCACCGCCTTCTCGCACCATTTCTCCTCCTGCCCGTTCTGCTCGCCTTTCTTCCAGCCCAGGAGCCGCTTGACGATGGGAGGAGTGAAGGGCAGGATGGAGGACATGCTGGCTGTGCCGGCAGCGCCCGCCGCCGGCTCCGCGCTCTGCCCGCCGCCCCCCGCGCTCTGCCCGCCGCCGCCGCCTCACACCGCGCGGCCCTGCCCGGCCCGGCCCGGCCCGGCCGCTCCCCGCCCGCCGCTGCCTCAGCGCCGCGGGCCCGCGGCTCCAAACTTTGCCCGGAGTTCGCCGCCTCTCCCCGGCGGCGGCGGCGGCGGCGGCAGCTCCCTCCTCCTCCCCCTCCTGCCCCGCTCTGTGTGCGCGGAGAGGCGCCCACTCCAGCTCATTCCCAGTCTGTCTCTCATGCAAATTGCCTGCTGGCCGCCCCGGCCCGGCTTCCACCCCCTCCTTCCCTCCCAAACACGCCGCGGAGGGAGGGAGGGAGGATGGAAGGAGGGCGGGGAGGCGGCCGGCCCGCCGGGAACTCCGCGCCTCCATCGCCGCCCGCGGAGGCCCCGGCTCCCCGAGGGGGATCGCGCTCTGCGGGGCCCACAGGGAGGGCAGAAAAGCCCAGAAGCAGGACAAGGAGAGGTGTCCGGACAAACCCCACCAAGGCCAGGGAGGAAAATAAACACAAATGTAAAGCCCCCAAGTGTAAAGCCCGCTCAGTGAGAGGAAGGGGACGAGAGGGTCCACAGCATGGCTGCATCCCCCACCACGGGCATTTCGTCCATTCACTGATACCCGAACGCAGCTTGGCCAGCCGTGCTCAGACAATCAGCTGCTTTTTGTTCCAGCCCCTTTAATTTACTATTCCATTCCCTCATCTTCCCACCCAGAGCAACAGGTACCCGAATAATTTTTGCCCTGTATCAGACAAAAAGGACACCCTGGAGGTGTTTACCGCCGGAGCTGGTCAGAAATTCTCAGACGGAATATTTTTGTCAGAGGACGGCAGTTTGTTCACATCTAGGTGTTTTGTAGAGATGCTTCGGTTTGGGCTGACTCAGGGTGGCATCCAGGTACATTTCCAGTTTCTAACTTTCCATCACTGGGCAGACTGGGTTGTCACACTCCCCGGTCTCAAGCATGCTGAAAGGCAGCCCAGGTCCTAAAAAAAAACTTATAATTATAAACTTTAGCTCCTCAAAGCAGCAGTTCTCTGTTAAACTGTCCCAAAATGGTGCTAAGCAAGGATTCTCAGAGGCACCTGGTGACTCTGCAGGTGCCCCTAACCCGGCTGGTTCCTTTTATCAACTCCAGTTGCATCTCATCTCCCTGCAGCAGCTGCCCAGGAGCAACAGGATGAAAGTTTTGTGGGACTTTGCTCCCGAATTCTGAGTTTTCTAGCTGAGATATGCTTCCCAGATTTCTCCATCCTATCAGGAGGGACGGCAGCAAGCCCGAATTTGGGAAGCCTGCGGGGCAGCTCGGCAGCTCCCAGACCCATGGGTTCTTGCCAACCCTCATTCTCATACTCCAGCATCCAGAGCAGCCCAGTGGGGAGACTCCTGGAAAGCTGGCATCCCAAAGCTCCCCGTGCCTGTGGATTTGGAGCAGCCAGCCATCCACATGGCCTCGTGGCAACTCAGGAACCGATGGCATCAGACAGCAGCTGAGGCAACTGCCTTGGCCTTCACAGGCACTTCAAACACAGGCTTTTATTCCAAATTGACAGTACCAATTTTTGAAATATTAATATTGGATACAAATTAAATATTCCTTTCTCCTTTTTTTTTTCCCCCCTTTCAGCATTCTCATATTATTCTCTAACATGCATTCCCTGAGTGTCTTGAATTTTGGAGGCTCACCACTAAAATTTTGGACTGTTGCCCTGACCCAGTTTTTGGCTGCTTTGGTTGAGATGCCTTAAGTACAAAGATGTGGAACCCCTGTAGATGATGATCCCAACATCATCTGAGGAAATATCTCCTCAATACCTCTAAAGCACTGCAAAAAAATTATTGATACTATTTACACAAAAAGCAGGATGCCTCAATTACTGACTTGCTAGTGCTGTTGACTTGCTGTATATTTGTGTTTTTCTGAAAAGGCCAAGTATCTGATAGTTTGTGATTATTTAAGGGTCTGAACTCTGACTTAAAAGTTGTTGTTCACAACTCTAGAAAATGGCTTGAATACGTGAATCAAGTGAAACACAGATGGGGAAGTTAAATACATTTTTTAATGCAGAAATACATTCTTACTGCATTTTGAAATGGGGTGAAGTTAAATAATCTTCTGTTTTCCCAATTCTTGGCCCAGCACATTTTGCAAGCCCAGAGGCTGAAGGACCTGCCTCAGATCTGCTAAGTCCATATTACATCAGAGTGATCTCAGAGCAGATTTCTGTTCTGGGGAACAACATTTCTTTCTGGCTGTTTTGGACAGAAAACCATGGGCACCATTCCCTGTTTTTTTATCCAGAAAGATTTTGATAATACTCAAATCTCATCTCTACACTCACAATTCATACTGTGACCTTGGTTCAGCAGAGCTTCTAGAATTTTCTGTCCATGTTCATGGGCTAATCTTCACTCCTCACAGTCATATCACAAGTCATGGTCTGGGTACATTTGAATAAGGGGAAGGAGAGGAAGAGCTGAGTGGTTTGCTTGTGCTTGTACAGTGATTTAGTGGCAAAAGGGTGAAGATAATTTGCTGAACACTAAACCAAACTGGGTCTCTTGCTTACAACCTCTAAATGAGGTGTAGGCAGCTAAACCACTTATCTAAGCTCTGGGCCACAGCAGCACTGAAAACACTCCTGAAAACAAACAAACAGTTGGGCTTGGGATGTGGGATACATTTTTAAACTTAAGGCCATGACATTTAATGGAACAGCTTGTGTGCTTGCTAGGGTTACCTGTCAGAAAGAACTGTTCTATGAAAATATGACTTTCTGAACCCCTAGACAGTAATCCTTTATTTCTGAGAGTTTTGGACACTCTCATAGTGGAAAAATTAACAGGAAAAGCAGGACCGTCCCAATTCTGCGTGGTCTGGAGCCGATTGCTGGTTTACAAAATGTCTGATGTCTTGGAAGCCACCACTAGGCAGGAGAAGTTTATGCTTCTTTTTGTGATTGTGCTCATTTTTTGTGGGACAATTTGTTCTTTACTTTTAAAAAGTCATTATCTTTGCTTGTGTTTGGAATTGTAGAGGTTCAGGGCCACAGTCTGCTCTTTTTGAGAAATAAAGATATATGTAGTCTGCAATAATGTGAGGAAACCAAACACTTCAAGAAAAAACCCAAACCCTTTACAGCTATTTTGCATTTCTTAACCTTTTACTAACACACTAGCACCTTAAAATTACTGAAAAATAATTTCTGCATACCTTGGGTTTTGATATGATTAATGAATAGGACCAGGATAAAATTCTCCTTTCACAAAGAGAAAAATCAGGCTCTCCTTTAGGAACAATATAAATTTAGTATGAGAAACAAGGTGTTCACTGGAGCTCAGCTGTGCATATATGTACCTTTATCAAAAATATTTTTAACGGCTTCAGAGACTGAAGAATCGTTCTATGCTTTGCTCCACGTTCCCTTTACATCCTTTGAGTAGCAAGAAGGGATTTTTGGGGCAGACAGGAAGGTGTTCAGGGCGAGCTGGGACAGGCAGGATGGAGGCAGCGTGGCCAGAGCACGCTGTTCCCTGCCTGGGCTCGGGCTCTGAGGGAGCCTGGTGCCTGCTCCAACAGCTCCCAGTGTGCCACTGTGGCTGGGTTGAAAATCAGGGAGTGGTTGAGAAGCAGCTTCTGAGGTGCTGCCCCCATTTCTACCTCACTGGCTGAAATATTAAATGCAATTTCCTACCTGTACGTGGAATTTTACAATTCCCAGGTGGACAAGCTGGGAAGCTCAGAGCAGACAGGGTGGTGGCCTCGACTCCTCTTGTCCAGTGCTCTCCATTAAGGGTGAGATGGGCAGCACTGAAAATGAGGAGTTTTAAATTGGGTTCTCTTCATTGCTTACCTTGTAAATAAGGGCTGTGACATTTAACTTGGAACCTATGTCATGTATAATGTGCATAAACAAGGGAAAGCGTGGGAGCTTTCCCTGGTGAAGGTAATGTATATATATCTATATGTTAGAACAGCATTTATATGCAAGCAAACCTATCTTAATCACTCAGAACAAACCTACAGGAAAATAGTTTCTGGCGTGAGTCATGAAAAAAGCGAGGCCTTTCTAAGTTAATGTCTTCAGCAGTAATGTCAGCTCTGTGAAATACACAGCTCAGTCAAATCCTTGCAGGGTACCACAGCTATTCTTCTCTGCAGACGAGAAAACACACACACACACACAATAAAAAGTTGTTTTGTTGGAAATTCCTAATGCTTCATACACACAAGCCAATTCACCTGCGTGTTCCAAGAGGCTCAGTGGTGCAAAAAGCACACAACCACTTCTAGTTAAGCCAGAATCCTTTCTGTTACCACGGCAGCACCTCTTGCCTAAGGAAAAAATACAAGGCAGCAGCACGTCCAGAGTGATCCTTCTAAAACACTCTCCCAGTTCCTGGCAGTTATTTGTGTAGGCGCTCCTGAACTGGAGCTGACCTCCCTGGAGAGCCATGGACAGGCCATTCCTGCACTCCAAAACCTCTCTGCTTCTGATTTACACCTCTGAGTAGCCTTCCCATGGCCCGTCTGGGGCACAGGACAGAGCTGCTCTGAAGAAGAACTGAAATGATCCACTGCAAATAACAATTCCCTCGTTATTTGCTTTATGAACTGTACGGGTCTTGGCAGAGAGAGAAAGGGGAGTGTTGAGGCTGGGGCGGGTGAGTGATCTCCCAGGAAAGGTGAGTTTTCCCCTGTGTGTCTCAGTGAGATGTGAGGCAGGCTGGGCCTTGGGGGGTGTTTGTGGTGAGCTGGGGGGCCCTGGCTGCTCCCCTGGGGTCGGGGCTGCTCGGGGCACTCGCAGCTGCACGGGAAGCGGCCGAGCTCTGCTTCACTGGCATGGCACATCCTGCTGGGCAGGGCCTCAGCCCCCCTACAAACCCTTATGGGACATCCTGCAGGGCCTCAGCCCTCCTCAAAACCCCTCCAGAGGGAATCCCAGCTCTGCTTCTCCCTCCCCTTTTCAGAGGTTTGGCTTTGAAATCTTATTGGCTCTTACATGGGAACTCCTGGCATGGTTTACAAGTGTCCAATGTGTGAAGGGAGACAGAAGGTGATAGTCTGAAGGACAGTTCCTTGTTTGGTTTTGGAGTTTCATGAGAGAAAATAAAACATCTTGATGAGGACACTCGAGCTTCTTTCCTGCATGGCTGTCAGAGCACAGGAAAGGGACACACAGGGACACAAAAGCCTCCTGAGGCTGAGCCCTTTCCTGAACCACAATCACTGGGATAAGGCCTGATCTAATCTTTCCAAATGTGCTAACAGCCTGAAATTAATATGCCTTTAATTAGGTTGGAGATAAAACTGTCACTAGGGTGGCCACCCAGTGGGATGAGCTGATATCCTGAGGGATGGAGTGGAGGATTTTCAGCACCCGGCTGTGAGGAGGCAGCACCTGCAAGCTCAGCCCTGCCCAGACTTTGCATACAAGGAGCTGCTGTCAGGCTGCTCTCAGTGTGACTGCACACACACACAAACATGGCCCTGTCCCAGTCTGGCAACCTGGAATTTCATGAGGTTTAAGTATGACTAAGAAAAAAAATCCAAATTCTCAGTTTTAGGGACAGTCCTCCTTGTGAGATGTGTCCCTCCCCTGGTTGCTGGAGGGAGCAAGGTGCTGGTGAGATTCCCCTGTCTGCTGTAGTACAAAAAGCACCAAAAGCTGCAGTCAGGAAAAAAGAGAGGAATAGCCAGGCCCCAAAACCAGAGGCTCATTACAGGTATCACAAAAACTCCAGCTCCCAGCCACAAACATTTATTTGAGATTCCTTTCCCGTGTCCATATATGACTGTCTGTCCTTTCTGAATTCCTTGCTGTGTCTGCACCCTTTTTCTTCGCCAGGGCACATCTGTTAAAGTCTTTGGTTTGGTTTTGAAGTGGGCATTTTCTATCCAGCTGAACTTTAAAAAAGCTCCTGAGCAAAGGCTTTGAAGGAGTAAATATAAATACATTATTTTTATGAATAGGCTCCTGTTTTCACATGTTCCACTTGCAATGGTTTCTTGTCCACAACTGCTGGCATGTCTGGCCCTCTGCAAGAAGAATCCTCTTATGGAGGAACACACTTTTCCTTGTGCACAAGGGATATTCTCAAGGAACATTTTAATGAAAAAATCCACCTGTATTGAAGGGGTCAATCCCACCAGTCTTGGAAAACAGAAACCAGCCTGGCCAAGCTGACCCCCCAGCACTGCAGGGAGATCCTGATCAGGTTTAAACTCTGTGCCTGACTTTCTTTGAGCCAAGACTTGTGCAGAACCTGGGCAGAGCTCAAGGCTGCTCACAGCATCCATTCGTGCACACAGCAGGGAATAAATCCTTTGGATCCCAGCCCTACCTCACCCAAGTCAAGTGGAAGTTGACTAATTGCTATTACTATAGAGTTTAGTCAGTAGTTTTTATGTGGTGGTGGCTCCCCTACATTAAAACCAACAGTTAGAAGGCCACTTCTTCCTTTTTGAGGTTTACTTAATTAAATTACCCTTTCTCTCTTCTTTTCTTAAATTCTTTTAACCTAAAATGCATTGAAGGCCTCACAAAGGTACTGTCATTTTCATTTAAACCAAGAATACTCTTTAAGGCAGCAGCAGCAAGGAGTGGCATGGAATTATTTGCCCATGAATAATATGTTAATATTTATACATAGCTTGGTTAGATAAGGGAAACAACTTGAAGATCTGTGGGAGAAGCTCTGCATGGCCAAGCTCTGTGGAGCAATGTTTCCAGCTCTGTGTAGAATCCCAAGTGTTGATTTTACCTCCTGACAGTTTAATGTGTAACCCAAGAAAGTGCATTCTTCAAGATAAAAAAGGGGGAAATCAAACCACCCCAATCTGCCTGGTCTTCCCTTCCAGGGGTTTCACTGCATTTTGAACAGAACACAGTCCCTTTACTGTTGGGATCCTCAAACACAGCTGAACTGGAGAGAGTCCACAAGCTGTGCATGCAAACATACAAAAAACCTTGGGTTTATTTTTTTCCTTTTGAGTCCTTAGTATTGCAAAAATGCAGCTTTGCCTTTTCATAACATTTTCATAAAGCTCAAGTCCCACTTGGGCAGTAGAAATGGCACAAATGGGAAGAGAATGACAAGGAAATGTTCTGTGTGTGTGAGAGGAGGGATGTTTACTCCTTGTTTATTTGTTCTGGGGGGAAATAAAGTGCTTTGTGTGAAGGCTCTTTGCAAGAGAGGCTGAAACACTCTCTGGGCCCTGTAAAAGCATTGCCAAGTTTGTCAGCAGAGGGGAAAGAAATCTGGGCAGGCTGCCCTAAATTAAAACTAAACTTAAATCAAATTCAGTTTAAATACACAGAGTAGTGCTTGCTGTGGGGGCTAAAGGCAGAATTACCAACTCAAACACTGAAAACTCCTGAGTGAAACCTGTTCAAATGGGTCTGAAATTTAGCAAATTAATAATAATAATAATAATAATAATAATAATAATAATAATAATAATAATAATAATAATAATAATAATAATAATAATAATAATAATAATAATAATAATAATAATAATAGCAATAATAATAATGTTGTTTCCTTCCTTCTGCTTTTGCTGGGTGTCAAAGGGGTCATGTTTCCTACCTTGTCTTGGCCCAGGTAAGAGATGAGATGAGGTGAGCTGAGGTGAGCTGAAAGTGGAGGTTCTGATGCAATTCTGTCCTTCTGGGAGTTAAGGATTTAAGGAACATCACCTGTGTGAGCTTGCAGTCAGCTCCTGAGGGGTGGGGACAGTGCAAAAGAAACCAGAGCTGTGGAGAAAGTCCAATTAAGTATTAATTTTTAATTTACCTGAGATACTGAACAAATTGAGGATGCTGCTTTATTGGAACACATTAGGATCCTACACACTTATCCTTTCTTTTAGGATAAACTAACCAGCATAACTTGGATCTGGATCAAGATTTCAAACCAAACTCAGGGCTGCCTGCACAAGGCTTCCTGTTGGTTTCGATATGAGATTTTGGGGATCTTCTAAAATGAAAATATCACACCACTAGTTACAGGGCTTTCTGTAATGTGTCAAAGTCATTTTTTCAATATTGGTGGTCTTTCCCCTCCCAAGTTGTTGGGAGTAGACTGGAAAATCACGTGCTCCAGCACTTAGAGAGACCCTGTGAAGTGAATGGATGCCAATTTAGGCAGCTGGGTACAGCCCTGATAGAAATTTTCAAAGGCACACGTGATTTTTATGACCTTAGGACTATTTCTTGCCTCTGGAAATCTCTTTCATAGCTTAACTTCAGCTACCTCTTCACAAAAACCCTGTCCTGTTTGTTATCAGCACTCACAGATGTCCTTTACAGATTTCCCTATTTCAAAGTCCCTGAAACAAACTGTGGGTACTGGAGGGGGGAGTGCAAAGCAAGGAGATAATTTCAGTTACCTAACATTTATTCGACTTAGTCATGCAGAACTGCATCAGTGCAGCTGATAGGGAGCGATGATTAAACCAGAGCCTGAGTCTTTATTCCCATGTGATCACTGCCATTATCTGCTATCAAGGTTGATCTGACAGTAACTTTTATTTAGAATCAGCCGCACTTCTTTTCCCCGCCTACCCCAAAGGCACCAGAGCTGTTTGCAACTTCCCAGCTTGCAAAGAGTAAAATGTAATTTGTGCCTCCAGTGCAATGAGGGAGCTGGGGAAAAGAGATCTGGCTTCTTTATTTTGGAGGGCCTGATACAAAACCCATCACAGGCAGGAAATCAGGGTTTGTGAAGAATCCCAGAATGGGACCTTAAAAAGTTCATCCCATTCCGCTATCCCAGTGGCTCCCAGCCCCTTCCAACCCAGCCTTGGACACTTTCAGGGGTGGGGCAGTCACAGCTTCCCTGGCTGCTGGAGAGTTTGAAGGTCCTTGGGTTGAAAAAACCAGAATGCTGTATCTCAGTTATTAAATGTCCATTGATTCCTTGCTTTCTCACATACATTCATATTTCAAAATACATATATATTTCAGTATCCCTTGCAATATTGCATAATTGTTGTGGTGTAAGCCCAGAACCTTTGTAGGCAAACTCCTGAAAGTAAGAATATTTTTATAACAAGTGAATACAGAAAATATTAATAATTAACACTTTAGGCAGAAATTTCACTATGCTACCCACTTATAGGATGTGGAATGTGCTGCTAGATAAAGGTTCATGAACCTGAGCTCTGGTCCACAGGGAGTGACCTCGTGGCTGACCTTTCTTTTAGGGATGCTGCCTCAGAAGCGATTCCCTCACCTCCTGTGCCATCACTGCCCAGGAGCAGCCACGACAAACCAAAGGGTTCACAGAACTTCCCAGAGAGCTGCTCCATTCCTAAAAGAAAGGAAACCAGGATAGAAACTAAATTTGCACAGATGGTTGTCTGCAACTCTGGTTTCTGGTTTGGGGTTTGCATTGCTTTCTGGGTTGTTTCCTAAGAACTTAACCAGGCTGGCCGAGGTGGAGATTGAGGCATGTCTGAAATGAGTCAGCTTGGTTTTAGGTCTTCTGCCAGTTTTGAGAATTGTGAGTTTTCCTCAAAGACTCCTGAGCTGGGACCTGAGGATCTCCTGGGTGTGAAGCCTCTAGATCACCATGGTGGCTGTAGAAAGGGAGCTGGGGAGGAAGGGGAAGGAGGCTGTAAGCAGGGAAGAACACCCAAAATCAATGTCATTTCTTCATCATCAGCTGGGGCTTTGATGGAAGGGGAATCCTGAAAAGGACCATTGCTACTGAGGTGTGGAGGGCTCTGCCAGGCAGGGTGATCCCAAAGCTGCTGCAGTGCAGGGCAGGATTTGAGTGGATTTATGGAAACTGAGAGTTTGGTCTTTGCTCTGCTTTGGGCTGTTACTGAGGGACTCTTCTACAGAGCAATTTGGATATTCTGGGGCCTTTATTTTATGAATTATTGGCTTCATTTTATAAAGTATTGGTTTCATTTTATAAAATACCTCTGAAGCAAGAAGGGAAATGGGGCAAGCTGTGAAATAATTCTCTGATCAGCCACCCAAAGCCCCGTGAGATCCATTATTGTGACAGCAAATCTCCCTGCAGTGTGTGAAAACTCAGTCCCCACTTCTGTGCTGTCATGGCAAAACTCAGATCCATCCCACCCTCCCAGCCCCTTCGGGCCCTGGCCCGTTTTGGGGCTACCTGAGGTATGAGAAACAATGTTCCTTCCCTGTTTTTGGGATGTGGAGAGGCCTCAAGTCAGGGCAGAAATGTGGAGGCAGCCGCCCAGATGTTGCTGCTACAATGAGGGAGACAGAGCCTTTTGTCTCTGCTGTCACTAAAGCTACAGAACAATTTATCTGATCTGTGCATGGAGCAACATTATGTGTCTTTCCATTGTGTGCAAACATTTCTCTTGCTTAAAATGCTACACCAAAAGGAGCAGTTAGTCCTGAAAGCTACAACGTTTTGTATTTCTTCAGTGTCATTAATGCTGGAAGAGACCAAGTCACCAGTTTGCCAGTACAGAGGATTAAACTTCCTGTTGCTACTTGTAGAACTCCATAGATTATGTGCAGTGCTTTGCACAAGTACAGTGAGACCTAAATACCTTACAATCTATTCATCTCTATCAGATGGAACTCCCTCCTTAGCCTAAATCATTAATAAATGTTGTCTGAGTCATTAATGCACCAAAACTGATGAACACTGGACAGCTGAGATAAATTCAAGGAGCAGAAAACTGACAGCAAACTGTCCCATTCCCATCCACCCACTGTCACCCTCCCAAACGGGAAAAAAAAAAGAAAAAACAAAAAAGGCAATGGATTGTTTAAATGACAATGGGGTGAGGATGAAGGCATAAAGCCCTTTGAGAGAGAAGAAATTCCTTATGAATAGAGTGGAAAAGCTGAAATTCTGCAAAGGGAGAAGGGCAGGGCTGAGATGCAGCTGAGCTCCACAGGGTCACAGAACCATTAATTAAAGACCTGCAAGATCATGGAGTGACCATGGAGTGTGACTGTTAACACAGCACCACAGGAAGAGGCAGGGGTGAGGAGGAAGGGGAGGATGGGGGCAGTCAGGTCCAGCCTTGCAGGGATGGTGGTGGGATGTGGGGAGGGTACCCAGAGCTCTTCCCCATCCAGAGGATGGAGCAAGGCATCCATCCAAGGGCAGGAGTGGAAAAAGACACCATGGGGGAGGAGAAGACCAAAGCCAACAGAGTCCCTGGTAGCAGTGCTGGTGGAGCAGGGCAGGAGGAACTTCTGAGGGGAAAAAAGACGTGCAGATTCAGAGGAAAAGAGATGCTGGGTTTTTCCAGAGCTAACAGTCTATGCTGGTCTGGGGACAGGGGTGATGGACAGACAGGAGTCACAAACAGGAGTCTGACAACAGAAAGGGTCCAACCCCAGGGTCCCTGTACACAAACAGAAAGGTAGGTGGCAGGATTGAAAACAGAACAGACAACACAGAGAGGCAAAGGTGAAGCTGAAGAGGGGTTGGATTTCTTTGCCTTTAAGAGATTTTATAGCGAATGATATGTTAATTTTGTGTGGTGCCAAAGTCAATATAAACTGCAGAGAAAATCAGATCTGTAGTGGTCAAGGATGTGGAGAAACAGTCGATTGTATATTTAACAGGAAGCCAGGGAGATCAAAGAGTTTTCAAAATGGTTTTGTTTTTAACTGATACCCTGGCTTTATTTTGTTTAGATTGAGCTGGGGGCCTCTCTGAAGAGGATGAAAGGAGAACAGAAATGTGTAACAAAGACATTTCCCCTCTCCTTAATAGTCAAGGGAAGCTGACATCCCTGTCAAGCAATAGCACCATTATATGCAGGGCTGCAAGAAAGGAAGCTATTTTATCTTTGGGAGGAAAGAGAAATGTTATCTTCTAGCAAAGAGGTGAAGTTAAGCAGAAATTCAGGGCTGTTAATAGACTGTTATGACAGGCTGCAATTTGATTTCCAGTGAACAAGGCATGTCCCAGGCCTGAACACCCCCCAGTTAGCACAGATCAAACAAAGCACAGACACAGCCTCCTCTCTGGTAAAGTACCTTCAGCACTCTGCTTGTTTTAAGGGTTAAATTAGGTTTTTGCTTTTAGCTGTTTTCAGTTCAACATGAAGGGATGGTTTTGCATTATTGGAAGTGGCAAAGTCTAGCCTGTAATGAATTAAGATAGAATAACATGAGACTCTGCAAAGAGAATTCTCTAAAAGATCTTCTGTAAAAAGGAACATCTTGTAACACTTTTGGAGCAGCCCTTGGGCACAAAATTTCTGAATTAATTAAATGTATGCTTAAATCTGCCTTTGCTGATCAAAACACTGAATCATCTTTATACTTTTTTTCTTGATACAGAATGGATTTGAGTGAATACTTGAACATGTGTTTGTTTTGCAGGACTTTGAAGTTGACGTGCATCCATGCCCTGCTTCAGTTTCATCCTTCCAGTTTGTAGGCAGCCTTATGAAGCTAAAATCTTAACTTCCAGCGAAAACAGGATATTGAAGATCACAGATTAGAGGATACAAGAGGAAGGGGCTGTGCCATGGGAGGCACATATGCCCTCCCTGCTTCAGAATGAGGAACAAAAAGAGGCTGTTTCCCATTTCTGCAGCCCCAGCTGCTTTGAGCACCAGAGCCTCAGCAGCCCCTGCCATTGTTGCTGCAGTCAAGGTGGTGCCAGCCTTTCCATCAGAAACCATTTAATAACTTGGCCACAAGCACCTGCTTCAAGCTTAGCACTGAAAATGATCAGTCCTTCAGCAACTCTGAAGACATTTCCCTCCTCCCCTCCCAAAATTCCCCAAGTATTTTCATGCAGAATATCTAGGATTGGTAAAGTTTCCTTTTGGATCGGTACCCCCATCATTTCCAAACCACCTTGTACTTTGGAGGGAGCTGTGCCACAATCCTGTTTTTGGAGAGCTGCTCTCCTTAGATGGAACCTTCAGTGCACAGAGCATGACAGGAATCATTTATGGTAGGAATTATGGCCTCAGGTAGATTCTAAATCCATGTATACTCATGATTTCCCTTTTGCTGTATCGTGCTGCTGACAGAGCAATCAGAGTGATCTCAGCATCATCTGCACCACCACAGGCCCTTGCTCTCTCTCTGTTCAGGCTGTCAGCTGAGCCTGTACCTCCACAATTCACCCAGTTTGTCTTTTCTGCTCATGGATGACTTTTCATTTAATGCAATGGCTTTAGGGATGTAGGAGGCAGCCATTCCTCGATGCCTTTGCCTGCTGGCAGAGCCCTCCATCCCCATCCTTACCCAAAAAACACAAGCCTCCAGCTCCATTGGGGAATGGTGTGAGGCTATGTCCCAGCTCCAGGCTGGGAGCAGTGTGGGGTTACCCTCCCTCCCTGTGCTGTGCAGCCCTCATGTGCGAGGAGAGAGGCTGTGAAACCCCATCTTCCTTTCTCTACCACAGCTGTGGTTGAGTTGATGAGTTTTTGTTCCCCTTTCTGGCAGGGCTCCTGCTCCTGGCTCGGAGGGATGAAGCTGTGCTTCCCTGCACTCTCCCATGCCATGGTGGCATGCTGGTGAGTCAGGCAGCCTCTCTCAGCCACAGGCAGCTGCCTCTTGGCTTTGTGGTCTCCACTGAAAAACGTGAGGAGCCTTCATTTCACTGAGCTTAACCCAAGGCTCTCAGTGCTCCCCGTGGCACTGAGCTTGCCCTCGCTCAGTCCTTTTGTTCTCAAACCCTAAAGCTTCTTTAGTTTCGGGATTACCCGTGGCTCTCTCCAGCAGCTGTTGTTCAGCACCTGGGGATCTCCCTCTCTCCTCCTCGAGGCCAGGCCCGTGGATTGTTTGATCCATTTGATCCATGCTTGGATGCAGAGGGCACATCCAGACCTGGTGAGAGGGCAGAGCACAGGGCAGGAGCAGCAGGAGAAATTCCCTGCTGCAGGGAGGAGACGGCTCTGCCCTGAACCAGGGCCAGCACCTGTAGAGGCCAAGTTGTGCTCAGGAGTTTTCCACACAAGTACTCAACAAATGGTTTTGGCAATCCGCAGCTCATTTAGGTCATCAACTGGAGGGAGTGGGACATGAAACATAGCCCAGGAAATCCCACAGAAATGCTGAGAAAAACAAAACTACCCTCAGAATACTGGGCACTTTTTGTTTTTTTGTCTCGCTGAATAAAGGAAATTCTTCTACTCTCATCAGAGAGGGGAAGAAATTACATTGCCTGTAGTAATGGTGCCCAGAAGGAGGAACTAACCTGGTTCACTCTGGTGGAACAGAGAGCAGAAAGTTGCTGAAGTGTGGAGGAGTCCTGTGCTGCTCACTCCGGCTCCTCTGAAACAACATTCACCAAATCAGCACAGAAAAATGCCTGGCACCAGGCACTAACCCAGGATAACACAGCCCAGCAGGAATGCAGCCCTCAGCCTGACATTCCTTTGAAGATGTGCAGCATTCCCTAATTCACCTGACTTGATTTTAAGGAATAAAAAGTAGATTAGACCCTAAAATACACAGAAGCATATAAGTAACACTTCTCAGGGGCTCTGAAGCAGTGAACCTTGCTGCCTGCTCCGGTGTGACTCCCTTCTCCCAAGTGGAATTTCCCCAGTGACTGCACAGGCAGCACAGCTGTGCTTGTGCCTGGGGCTTCCTGCGTGCCAGGGAGATCCTGCTGCTTTGGGAGGGTTGGATCTACCACGGCCACGATGCTGAGGCAGAGCAAACACGTGTCAGGAGTTTCCAGCACTCCTGCAGCCACCGAAAGGTCTGGGGAGCCCCATGATCCTTCCCTGTGCCAAGCCAGCCTTGAGGGATGGCCATGCTTTGTCTGGAGGGGTTTTAGAGCTCTCAGGGCCCAGCTGTGCTCCCGGGGGACCAGGCAGGCTGAACAGGTCATGGGGAGACCTGTCTGGAAGTCAGGAAGGGCAGAGGAGCCCGTGGTCTGGCCGGGGGCTTAGGAAGATGACAATCTGTACACTCAGGAGTTTATCATTTCCGAAAGAACACCTTACTGTATCGGTTCCCCCTCCTTTGTCATCAGAGAAAAACTCACACTTTCCTAACTGAAAGTTCAGTCTAAACATAAATGTCACTGAAAGCCCAGCGAGACCTTTGCTTCTCTGGTTTCACTCTCCTGAGCTTTGGGGAAGATTATGCAACAGGAACACTGGGGTGACTCATCTTCTGGCATTGCAGTAAATTAGGAAATGTTTGCTGTGCTGTTGTAGGGCTTTCTACCGACTATTTGTGGGCTGCTTTTTTCTTTGCCAGTGTCTTCAAATCCCAATTGCCTGTTGCCCTTGTCTGAGCTGGGAAAAGGCTCCTTGGTAGGAGCTGCAGCTCAGCTCTGGAGCAGAGGGTAACAACAGCAGCTGTTGGAAGGAAATGATGTTAAAGAAATTCTGAATGTCCTTGCTCAGCATTTTTGCCCCCCCACCCCCCCAGGAATATTTCTTGCAAGGCATTGAATCACTGGCTTTGTTTCTCTGCTGTAACTCTCAACAACACTCTCAGCCATCAGGCACTAAGGGGGTCAAGGAGATTTTCCTCCCTGTTTGTTCTTGAAGCACAAGGCTTGTCAAGATCACACAGACTCTTCCAAGAGAGTCTGAATATGTCAGAGGAAGGACAAATTGAATGTAAGAAAAATCATGTCAGGCTCATCCCTCCTTCTTTGCAGCTTCTTTTGGTTTAAGGTTCAAAATAAATGTCTACTTGTCTTGAAGCATGAGAATCCATAAGGTGAGCCTTCCCTTTCCAGATCTATGGCAAAAATAAACTTTTGGAATGAAACTGCAGAATAAGGAGAAATACTAATATTGTGAGATTGAAAGTTAAACCACGAGGACAGGAAACACTGTGAAGGACATTAACCAGACTGTTGGTTAAGATGTGTGATGCCATAAATAACCCTGATGTAAAGATGTGAGCTTTTGTTGCAATTTCATTTCTGGTTATTCTCGGTACATATTCTTAAAGGATTAGAAGAGAGAAAGACAAAGTTCCATTATAAATTCCACAAATGCCCCCTCGTTGTTAAAAAGTCCAGTCCCGAGTTAGAACTTTTCTGAGCTACACAGAAATAATATAAACTGAAACTTGATATAAACAGGAAAAAAATTATAAAAACTGAATTTTATATAAACCGAGTACCTCATTTTTTCCAAAAAAGAAATATGAACTTACTTTGCCATGGAAATCAAATAAGGCATCAAAGCCCAATTTCCTAAGGACAGTATCTATCAGTTTATTTGAAGCAGACATTTTTATGACCAGCAATGTTAACAAATCCAAACTAAGTATCCAATCTGTCAAGGAGAAAAATAAGTTTAGAATCAAAGTAAGTATTGCTCATTAAACTTTAACGGCAAGGCATTTAAAAGAAGAAAACCATCCATTATAATGTTGGTGGAATACTGTATTGTCAAATTCCCCAGAGAGGACTTTTATCATGATGTTTAAATATATTATATTAAGGGATGGCTGTTACTCTGTTGTCTAAACAGCAGACTTTTTAGAGGAAAAGTTTAAGAGCAATATATACATCCAGTGGTGAAAATTTCCCTATTGCCCAACAATTAAAAGGAACTGATGGATATTATTCCTACCTGTCCCAAAGGATGTGCTGGGGGAAGAGCTGTGCTGATGCAAAGCTGAACCAAGCAGTGTTTTCCCATCCAGAGGGGAGCACAGAAGAGCCTTGAAGGGGTTATTCCATTATTTTGGGATCTGCAGGATCAAGGATTTCTGTGGTTAGTATTTTTCACTAGAAAGAGAGCCATTGCTTTAGGCTTGGTAATGAGTTTAGACCCACGCTGATGAATCCTGAAGCTGGAGAACCCTTGCCTGCTGATCACATCCCAGTTTTGCGTCCCAACTTTTCCCTGGTTTATGCAGGAACACACAGCCAAGGTACATCACCAGTATCTCTTGAGCAGTGTTTCCTTCTTTACTGGAATGCTCCCCTTGCCACGACTCCATCCCCCATGTCAAACACACCCTCTTCCCTGATTCCCATTGCCTTTTTCAAGGCAGAATTTGTTCCACGTTTCCTTTCCTACCCCTCACTTCAGTGATCACACCACAAGTCCCTGAGTCAGGCCAGCCCCGCTTCTGCCCAAGCAGAGCTTTCCCTTTAAAGCCTGTTTATTTTTAAAAGCTGCATGGGAGGGATTCCATTTTAGTTCTAAACTACTTCCACACCCAGAAATCCATCATAAGAAATGAAAGGAGAGCTGCAGAGCCTCAGCCCAGCTTTCTCTTGGGGAATCTTGGTGCTGTAGAGGACAAGAGCCCCAGGCAGAGCAGTGTCCCAGCTGATGGATGCAGTGCTCAGCCCTATCTCCAGCATCTCCACCAGCCTTTGAACCACAGATTACCATGCCTGCAATCTTTAATGATTTAATACCTTTAATATCACTGTCTCATCTCACTTTCCTTGGTTGCAAAACGCTGTGAGGTCACTGCAGCAGTTAAATGTGGCTCTCAGGGTTGGTGCTGCAGATCTGCCCTGATGCCAAGACTTGCTGAAATCTTTGCCAAACTTTCATCACTTGAGCTGAAAATTTCATGTCAAAGGCCTGCCATAGTCTGGTTTGCCTTCAGGTTTTATTTACTCTTTTGATTTAGATTAATTCAAGTAAAACCATTCTGGAAGGAACCAGAGAAGACACAGACCTGATGACCTATGTGTCAATTTACTGTGGCCCCTACAAAAACATTTATCAATTTTATTGCCACGTCCTTGTCTCCTCACTTTCTATCAGCATGCAGGCAAGACCTTATTAAGGGGTGAATAAAGGCTGCAAGGTGATGGAAGCTATAACCTGATAGCTCCTGCTCCATTTGCTGCAGGAGATGGGAAGCATGTAGGGAATTAAGGAGGAAATCAGAAAGAGAACCAGTTAATGCAGCTGAAAACCAACCTGGAAAAAATGCCCGTAAAATCCTTGCCTCTGCCACAGAACTTTAGAGCAGAATTAGGCAAGTCACTTGGACAAAAGATTCCCAGATCATCACTAAATATGCATTCTGCATTCACCAGGTTCCTGGGGGGATCTGAAGACAGTGGGGCTTTAAGAAGCTGCAGCACTCCAAGGGACCATGACTGCTCACACATTTTGTCCAAACCCAGAGCTGGTGAGTACCCTTAAACATGATTTCTCTCTGCCTCAAATGTCATCTAGAACCCAAGCAAATGCCACCCCTCACACCTCACAAGGGAATGTGAAGAATAAAATTTGCTACTGCCTGTCATCAGTGCCCGAAGAGCGCTCCTGAGGAAATGAATAATTCTGTGTTCGGAGCAGGATTTGAACAGTGAGCAGCGAGTGAGGCACAGGGGCTCCCATTGCACAACCGGGAAGAGCAAGAGGGTGAATAATGGTTCGCTGAGCAAGTTGGTACATGGAAAGAGACAGGAGCCCTAGGAGGAAAACTGCAGAGCCAGAGTAGAGAAAAACACTGTAACACAGGGGCATGGGAATGTTTGGGCTCAGGGAGCATCCTTCCTTCTCAGTAGCACTTACACTTTTCAGAAGTTGACTGCTGAGCGCTTGATTTTGATGCTTAAGTGCCAAAATAAGCCTTTCTCTGAAAAAAGAAGCATTTTTGAGATCAGAGACAATGTAAGATACCTTGCACACAACAAAAAGGATTGAGGTCACTTTGGGCTGGAAAAGGTTTCTTGCTTTTCAGTCTCTGCCTGCAAATGGTGCCCTGCCTACACCTCTCTGAACAATTGTCTAGAGAGTTTCCTGTTCTCAGAGCTGCCACAAACCTGGGCACAAGTTGCTGTGTTTGCCTGCTCTCGTGTCACCCCTCTGGGGACACCAGTGGGCAATGGACCCCTGGACATGTTCCACACAAGGATGAGACAAGGCCCATGGCTCCTCACTCAGCAGTGACACAGGCTGGAGTTCAAACAGCACATTTAATTTCTCCTCCTTGAGATCTGAGTAGCTCTGTTCCACCTCCATCAACAACAGCCTTGATCCTGCCCGTGGCAAATGGCAAAACTCCCACTTGCTGCACAGGGAGCAGCGTTGGAGCACTAGATTTTACATTTTTCAGCTGGGTTGTGCAGAGACTTTTTGTCAGGCTCAGCAGGAGCATTGGGAATATCCAATCATCCGTATGAGTCCAAGAGCAGCCAGATTATGGGCAGGCAAGGAATCTGCTGCTGTGACCCACTGTAAGATTTTGGAAGCAGAGAATGATGCCTCCCTTAAGCACCACCCACTGGTGTGGAGCTGCTCCCTCTGCAGCTCCCATTGTTTCAAATGGATTTCAAAGTGCTCATCATCTGCCAGACCTGGACTTCTGGTCCCAGTCAGCTGACTAAAATAAAACGATGAAAAATGGAGTAAATTGGAACTATTCTTTATCACACATCTGGCAGCACAAGGACTGTGTTTCAGAATTGGAGTCCCTGGAGAATATGCTTCTCTGTGACACTTTCCTTGGAGATGCACACAGTGAGTCTCAGCCACTTACATATGTGGAAAAAAATTGATTTTTAAAGCAAGTGACCTTAATCCAGGGAGATCTGTCAACCTTGGATGTATCTCAAGTTTCCCTTCCAAGGCTTCTGCAGTAATCCCCAGTTCATAAAGCTGAAGGCCAGGGAAATCAGAGACTCGTGGTCCTTGTGCGTGGCCTCTGCACAGCTGCACAGTTGGCTTTTCCCTCCTGGGTCAGCCTTTAAAAGGACTTAACCAAGGCTGACAAACCTAAAATTAGATTTGCCAGCTCCAGGAGGAGTGTGAACATGTCTCTCCTGTCTCAAGGCTGCATCTGTATCCAGCCAGGGCTGACTGGAAACCAGAACTGTTACATATCAAGGAGCTGTAGGGACAGACAGGCAGGAAGGCAGCACAAATAAATGTTGGTTTGACTTGTGTCCACACTTCCACTGACTCCACCAGGTTTTGGATCAGACCCTCCATGGGAATAAGGGTAGTGGGAGAGAGTCCTTAGCACAGAAGTGCCGTTACACTCACAAGAAATGCCATAAAATGACAATTTCCTGTCCTCTGTGGTCCTCTGTGTGTCTTCTCTGCCAGCAAATCCCACGGGGAAGGGAGTGTCTGTTATTCCATGTTTGTTTAGTGCCTCGTACAATGAGGCTCTCTTCCAGTTGGGGCCACTTGATGCTGCCACAATACAAATAATAACCATTCTAATAATAAAATGCAGACTTCAATGGGCCAGGCTGCTCAGCAGCATTGGCCTGTCTTGCTGACTTGCTTCCTCCCACTTCCTTGCTTCCTCCTCTGGTAGAAGAGCTCTTCTACATCACCAATTCCCAAAGGTGGTTGTCCTCACTGTTGTTTGGCTCTGCAGGAAGCACCATTGCTTAAGACACTTGGCTTTCTTTTTTTAATTTTTTTTTTTTTTTCCACTGAGGCACTTCAGAAATTCTCCTTCCACACCCTTCACTTCTCAGGAATATCCATCCCTGTCCCTTTGGATCATTGTCGTGCCCACAGCACCACTTGCACTTTCTCCAGCCCTAAAGACAGGGAAGGAGCGGAGATACAAGCCAGGGGCACAGGCTGGGAGGAGCTGGCAGGGAACACAGCAGAATCATGGGATCACTGAGCTTGGAAAAGCCCTCCAAGCCCATCGAGTCCAACAGTTACCCCAAGGACACTGAGCCATGTCCCCAGGTACCACAGCCACACGGTTAAATCCCTCCTGGGATTCCTGAAGCCCCTCCAGCTGCACAGTGGGGTTTCTCAGCAAGGACAACACCCTGGACACAGGATTAGGGAGCAGCAAGCGCTGGGGCTAACTCCTTCCCACAGCCCTTTGTGGATGCAGCCAGTTTAGCTTCGTGTCCAGGGCTGGTTTCAATTTGGCTTCTCACACAGCACTCCGTTGACAAAAATGGCTCTTGGCTAAAGTTCTTCTTTGTTTTGGTTGGAATTTTCCAAGTTTTCGGACAAAAATGCACATGAGGAGGGTTTTGATTTTCTGTCACTTAATCTGTTCCTCTGTTGGAAAAACGGAAGCTCAGTGGAAAAAATGACAGACAAATGTATGTAAGCCCTCAATAAAAAGTTACAAGAATCAAGGAACAAAAAATCTGTGAAAAAATTTTAGCGGCACAACCATTTTTGCAGAGAACATATTTAACATTTTCCAACCAGCTTTAGCAGTGACCTGTAATTAAAGAAGAGTCCAAGCCACAGAGTTCAGAACCAGACTTTCCCAGAATTTATGGGTGTCTAGGTTTGGTTGAGTCCAATTTGAACCATGGCAAGAGCTGGGATCCAACTCCCACCTCTCCCAAGGATGGACAGAGGTATTTTGGAGGCATCTCTTCATTCAGAGCATCCTGCTCTGGCTCAGAGGAGCTGCCACCCTGCCCGAGCCCTGGGTAGGGACAGCAGGACAGACAGAGGTGTCTGTGCAGCTCCTAGCATCATCTGGGAATGCTCCACACCACAACACAAATAACCCTTCGGAAATTAAAGCCAGCTACAGAAAAAATCAAGAGTGAAAGAAAAGAGAAAAGGTAAGGAGAAAAAAAGAAAAGAATTGCACAGGTATTTTTTAAGAAATGACAGGAATTGCTGTCAAACCACAAGCTGAGTCAAGGATAACTCAAAGAGATTCCTCACTCACCTCTGGCTGGGAGTAGGAGAGGTCATTAGCACTGCCAGGCTGTGTCCAGGGGCTGGAGAAGGGTCTGAGGTCTCCTTCCTCCTGGTGCAGTGGGGAAACATTTGTGCCACCCTCAAGGTACGTATTTCTCTGCTAGATATTCTGGGATGGGTTTTCACACTGGCACCACATTTTGGGTGCTGACCTCCTTAGAAAATCTGTCCCAGCCAGGTGCTGCCAAGTTCCTGAAACACTGGCCGTGGGCAATTTTGGAAATATGGCCACACCTGTCCTTGTTTTGCATCACTACCAGCTCCAGCAAATCTTTAGATTGGCCTGATTTCAGCATTGTTTTGAATCCCTGCTGCCAGGTGTTGTTTGGGGAAACACGCTGTCCTCGCCACAGCACATTCTGCCTCAGAACAACTTCATCTTCTGTTTTGGCCCCAAACCAAGGGGCCATTCCTATAGGCTGATATATTGTCTTGCTGGGAACACACAGGGGTGGTTGGAAAGGGATCCCAGAGTCTGATAAAACCAGGCTACCTGTCTTGCTCCTTGTTGAGACTGGTTGGGGCAAGCTGCCAGCAACAGCTGTTTCTTAATTGCACAGACACTTATCTTGTTCTGACACCACATGTGAACATTAATGTCTTTCTGCAAATATGAATTTGAAGAGTCACTCTGTGGGCTTACAAAAGCTGTGTGTATTTCTTGGTCCATCAGAAGAGACAGATGGAGGGGAAGAGTCCTGGGGACACATCTGAGCAGAGACACACACCTAGTGTCAACTGGTAAGCTGCTGACACAAAATGGTCTCGTGGCACCATTTCCAAGCAGAGGTGGCAAAGGCCAGATGCCAAAATCAAAACAATATGGGTGAATATCAGTAGTGTATTTGAAAGAGAGAGGTTGGCCCTAAGTGGGCTACACACTGCAGTGCCTGAGGCTGTGGGAGATCATCGGATCCCATAATAGTTTGGGCTGGAAGGACTGTAAAGCCCATCCTTTTCCACTCCCTGCCATGGCAGGGACAACTTCCACTATCCCAGGGTGCTCCAAGCCCTGTCCAGCCTGGCCTTGGACACTCCCAGGGATCCAGGGGCAGCCACAGCTGCTCAGGGCATCCTGTGCCAGGGTCTACCCAGCAGCACACAGTTCCATATGCACCCACATGGCTCTCCCTGCTGCCTCCAGGGCTCCCCCCTGGGCTTGGCCAGCCCCCCAGCCCTGCTGGTGCTTCCCCCAGAGTAGGGCACTGGTTATTGGAGCCCCAGCCGTGTCTGTGTCAGGGCAGCCTTGGTTTCTGTGAGTCCTCCACCAGCGCCCCTCCGCCCACGCCTGCTCAGTGCCCATCTCTAATTTTCCACCCGAGGAAGCCCGTCTGGCTGCTTGGGCGGGAGCCTTTCTCAAGGTTCCCAGCTCTGCCTGGCTTTCAGCAGAGAGTTTTATTTTTGGTGCTAAGCCCTAAAGCCAAAACCCCGCTCCTCCCTTTGCTCCGACCGCTGGTGCTGGAGGCTGCAGTAAACAGGCTGGGGAGGGAGCAGAGAGGGAGCAGAGCAGAGCCCTGCTGCAGGGGGGCTGCAGGGGTGGTGGGCTGCACCCCCCTTGTTGTTCCTAGGATTTGTAATTAAGGTCTCCCTGGTGCAGACATGAGATCACCAGGAAAGGGCACCTGGAAGTATCTCTGTTCCTTGGTCAAGGCGTGACATTTAAGATTGCCCCTACTAAAGAGAGGCCTTGAAGAGAAAACAGCAGCTGGAATAGTCAGGGTTGGTCATCAGCTGTCTGTCTACCTCTCACTCATCCTCAATCCCATGAGAAATCCTATGGAATTTAACAGCTTAAACAATAGCTTCCACATAGATTAAATTGAGGCATTGCTCTAAAAAAAACCACAACGTATGAGAGTGATCTTTCTAAAGCTTCCTTTCAAAAATCTGTAGTGGGTTAATCCTTCTGCATTACATTAAATGTATGATTTAAGTGATTCATAAACAAAGGTCAGGTCTGCTCTGGAAACTTTGCCTTGCACAGCTTCTCTGCTTGGGAATATGGATTTTCACCACATTTATGGACCAAACCCCCACACTGAACTCTTGCCACCAAGCCAAGACAGACTTTTGGTGCCAGACTTTATGGTGCTCTTCTGTAAGGAAATATTTTCTTTATCTGTACAAAAGGCAAAGGATCTGATAAACCCATTTTCCTTCCAGACCCTGACACATGATGCATAATCCCAGTGGCCCTGAAATGATCGTCACTCAAATTTTATTTCCCAATTTCAGTTTTCTTAGTTGCACTGGGCCCTTTTGGTTTCCCTTTCTTTCTCCTAAACAAATGAATGAATGAAACTCTCACGCTACACATGGCACACTTTGTTTGCACAACGTACAACTTCCTAATTTCTCTAAAAGGCAGGAGTGAAACTTTGCAGCTGGAGCAGAGTGTAGTTGAGCAAGCATTTCATGCCCAAATGATAGAGAGGAAAGCAGGCTAAAAGGGAATGGCACATACAGCAACTGTATCTGGTGCCTGAGCCACACTGAGGCACTAAAATGAGTAATTGTGCTTAACTGAATCTTGAGTAGACTTGGTGTTAAACACATGCTGAAGGATTTGGTTGGACTTCATGGTCTTGGAGGTCTTTTCCAAACTTTAACCATTCTATGATTTTGCTGAGTGCCCTGGATGACACAGGGAAGCAGCAATTTGCATTATTCCTGCCCAAACTGGCATTTGGTGGGTGGCTGGGAGCTCAGTGCCTGCTGGTGATGCTGCTGTCCCTGCAGCACCAGTGACCTCCCTGTCCCTTTGTACTGGGAGCAGATCTGAGGCTGCTCTCTGCCAAGCCATTGGGAGCTGATGTTTCTGAATGGCTCCACCGACCGGATGCAGTGAGCATCAAAATCCAACAATTTGCCCCAAAGCCTGGATTTCCTCCTACTAAACCCAAATCTGAAGCCCTGATAAAATCTGGGGTGTAACCCTTGGGCAATTTTAACCCCTCAAAACCAAACTGTGGTGGAAAATACCTGGGCACTGGCTACAGCACAGCCTCAGCAAGGCACTGTCATTCTGGCTGCTCCTTCCAGGCTGGAGAAGGTGCAAATCTCCAGGTGCAATCCCACTTGGAAAGCATCATGTGCTTCGAAGCCTTCAGCTGAGGCCAGGAGCCAGCGTCAGCGCATCCCCGGCGGTGCCAGCACAGCCTCTCTCACCTGGCTGCCCCACACACTTGGAGCGAACATTATTGTTGTGTCACTCAAATACTGGGGCTCCGCTGAGGAATATTTTCCGTCTGCAAGGGAAAAAAGCCTCTGTGAGTTCCAGCCAGCCTGCTCAGACGGAGGGGAGTGATCCAAGGTGCCAGGTTTCCACATGTGCACTCTTCCCTCTTGCAGTGCCCTGCAAGGGACAGGAATTATCCCAGGCTTTGCCACGTGTGTGCCAGGGGAGTGAGGAGAGCACGGGCAGGGCATGAAAGGGACGGGAAACAACTCCTCTGTTGTATTCACAGCATTTTTAAAAAAATTCTGCTCCTCTCTCCTGCATTCCCAGCATCACACAGGCTTGGGCTATACGGCTTACTGGAACTGGCTTGCCCAAAAGTTTTTCATTAACATTTTACCATGAAGAAATCCACACATCAGCCACACAGGCATGTGGTTTCAATCCCTTAAAACACTGATTCATTACGTGTTTAGCAAACATTTTCTCCTGCATCTGCAAACAATAGCTACTCCCAGACTTTCACTGGCCCGTGGTTGCTGCTGCAATAGTGCTTTGGCTTCCCTGAAACCAAAAAGGTGAAGTTTCTTTCCAAAGGGCAGCCGCCCCTCTCCATGGGTCTGTCCTTCTGCCTCTCAGCTGGGAGTGCCACCACCTCCAGCAGCTCAGACAAGGGTTTAGCCCTCAGAAAATGGGAGAGTCACAACTGTCTTTGGGGTATCCTTTAGGGCTGCAGAGGGTGAGAGGCTCTAAGAGCTCTGCAAAGAGCCTCAGTCCATCTGAAATCCTTTAAAAACAGAGGTAAGTAAAAAGGAGCCTGTGGCCAGGGTGAGGCACACAGCTCTGCCCATCTGGGGTAACTGAGCACTGGCAGCACCCCTGAGCAGGGCAGCCTCTCACCCTTGGCATCCCCACTGGCTCTGTGCTTTGTCCTTGGCAGCGGAGGTGAGTCACCGGCAGCGCTGAAATCCCAACTCCGCCTGCACCGCGCAGGGCAGCTGTTCAAATAACCTGAGACACCAGAACCGTCCATTCCCTGAAAACAACAACAGCCTCTCCTCAGGGCTGCTTTGTGCAGCAGTGAGGTGGCACAGCTGATGGCACAGGGACCAGGTAACCCCTGAGTGCAGCAGGGCGGGCCCAAAACAGCAAAATTCCTAAAAATTCCCTAAAAACCTGAAGTCCTCCTTCCCTACACAGCACACACACACCGAAGCAGATTTTACTCACTCCTCTGAGGAGGCAGAATTACTCACAGGTGGTTCTTTTCAAAAATACATATGGGCTGAGGCTGAGAACATATGGTCTGATGGCATATTAATAACAGAGAGCTGAGGTTCCCTGTTACTCGCAAGGCAAAAAGCAGATTGAGGGAAGGACACCTTTCAGGAGGAATTCCTGCTGCCCTGGCTGCATGAATCACCCCTAGCCAGGTCACTCTGTTCCCAAATCCCTATGAAAAACAGCCATTTATGGCTATGAGAGATAAGGGGGTTTTTATCCCTTTTGTAGACGCCAGGGATGAAACCACAGACCTTCTCCCCCGTTATTCTGGGATGAAAGCACATTTTTGTGGGATACACATAGCAAAGGCCATGATGTCTGAAGGAGGTTCAGTTACTGTTTTTCTGTGGTCACCCTCAATGCTGATGGTTGTGAACGAGGAGGTTGCTCCACCACAATTCTCTACAGGGTTCACAGTGGTGCCAACCTGGGCATTCCTTACTCCAGAATATCCTTCCTCCCCCAAGTCACGTCTTCCTCCTCTTTCTTCTCCCATTCTACTTAGAAAGGGAGAAGATTTATTCCAGGGGAAGGTGTGATGACTTTGTAGACATTTTCCTTGACCTGCTCTACTCTTAATTGCCAATTACAAATGAAGGAACAGGACAGAGCAGCACAGCTCCCACAACGGCACACACAGCCCCAGCTCTGCCACTCTAGGGCACACTCCCAGCTCTCCAGGTGATCCAGGGTTAAAAACTGCTCCACTGACCCTTCCCTGCTTTTCCTTTCTGACAGAGCAGCCTTGGAGCTGTGATTTATGGGACTGTAAGAAAAGCACCCCCTCCCTTCAGGGTCCCAGTGCTGCACAGAGCGTTCACCTCACTCTGCAGAGCAGGGAAAATTTCCCAGCTCCCTGAGGACCCTGCTCTTACCTCCTCGGCTTGGAAAAGATCAAACATTGCAGCTGGGAGCAGCATTGCTTTGTCCAAACAAAACCTGGAAGGAGATGCCTCATCCAGCTCATGCCTCGCAGCTGGGGCTGCACTCCTCCAGTGGGATAAATAACTGGCAAAGCCAGGGGCTGGCCTGTGGCTGTCCTGCAGGAGAACTGGGTCCCACAGGGCATAGGGAAGGCTTTTCCCTAAGGATGAGCACAGCTCATACCAGCAGTTCCCACTTCTGGACCCACAGCTCAGAGATGCTTCTTGCAAACGTGCCCAGGATCTCACTGCTGCCACTAAGACCAGCTCAGGGTTGATGCCTGATGTGCCCTGACACGCATTTGTCAAATTTAGAAACTGGGTTAACTGCGCTGGAGTGGGGAAAGAGAATGGGGACTGGAAAGGATGCAGGAAACAATACAGATTCTATTTTTTCCTGGGCTAAAGGCAATGACTAGTTTTAGGTTGCAGCATAAGGCAGGAAGAAAGAGTAAAGGAGCTGCAAGCTGATGTTTGCTGTGGAGAACCCCAGAAAGAAAAAGGGGCCACAGCTCCAGAAACAGCACCAGAAATGGGGGGTGAGGTGCTCCCCTTGTTGCAACATTGGACCAATATCCCCCACTTCAGATAAATGTGCCCGCACAGCCAATTGATTTTCCTAAAAATAAAATTATTCCAATTCCAACTGTTTTCCAATTCCAGCCTAAAAAACAAATATAGAAATCCCTGCCCAGCATCCTTGTCTAAGGGTCTATATTTCCAGGGATCTGGAGTGCTGCTGGTGGGACTGGGCTTCAGGAGAGCAAAGCACAGCAACCTCCCTCCTGTTTGATCCATCCTGTGGAAAACCCAGTGTGCCCAGGGTAAAAATCCAGCTGGATAAAATAGATGTCTAATCTCTTACAACACCCAGTAAAACAAAGGTGCACGGAAGATTGACTTTTATCGCGAATTTGCCACAGCTGGTTTTTCCAGCTAAGGATGTTCCTTCTCTGCTGGGCCTTAAATTTATCTGCAGGAAAGGACTGGGGAGAGGGAAGGCAAATGAGCGAAGGTGTGAAATCAATGTACATAAACTCAATGGCCCTGAGCCTTGATGCTGAGGCTATAGTTGGCTGCACTTCATGCAAAACGAGCTGAGACCCCTCCATTTGACTCCAGGCAAGCCTGCAGACAGATCTTTCACCTTCCACCTCCGCTAATTCATCTTGGCTTTGTGTTAATGGGACAACAAATCCAGGTTTTTGTCCCCGTAGTAGCTGGAATCATGGCAGGGCCTGCCATGCTCAGCTGCCAGCCTGAGAGGGCAATCCCTGTCCCAGAAGCTCAGGCAGGATATTTAACTTTGATATCAAATTTCCTTCCAGCTCAAAAGATATCACAGTATGTCCACGTGTGTGCTCTGAGCTGGAATAGATCAGGGAACTCCCATGAGTTTTAAAAAACAGGTGTACCCATCAATGCTCTGGCTTCTTAGCAATTAATTTAATTTGTACAAGTGGACCAGGTTTAAATTACTTACGTTTGGTACCAGGAACTGTGAGCAGGAAGAGAGGAACCAACAGAGAAGTTTCAAGGGAACCTTCAGAGCCTCTTCCAGCGCCTAAAGGGGCTCCAGGAGAGTGGAGAGGGATTTGGGACAGGGGATGAAGGAAATCCCTTGTCCCAAAAGGATCCCTCCCCAGCACACAGGGAATAGGCTCCCTCTGGGAAAGGAGGGATTTAGATGGATATTGGGAAGGATTTCCTGGCTGGGAGAGTGGGCAGGGGCTGGGCTGGAATTCCCAGAGCAGCTGGGGCTGCCCCTAGAACCCTGGAAGTGCCCAAGGCCAGGCTGGACACTGGGGCTTGGAGCACCCTGGGATGGTGGAAGATGTCCCTGGCCATAGCAGGGGGTGGCACTGGATGGGCTTTAGGCTCCAAACGCAGCAACAGAGAGGCCAAAGCCAAAGCCTCAAGACTCTGCGGAAGCCCAGCCCGAGCCCGCTCTCAGCCGCTCCCTCACGGCCCGGGCCCGCTCTCAGCCCTTCCCTCACGGCCCGGGCCCGCTCTCAGCCCTTCTTCCCTCACGGCCCGGGCCCGCTCTCGGCCGCTCCCTCACGGCCCGGCCCGCGCCGTTCCCGGGCTCCGCGCGCCCTCCCGTGGCCGCGGACCCGCAGCGCAGCCCGGCTCGGCTCGGCCCCGCTCCCGGCCACTCCGGTGCTTCTTTTTCCTCCTTTTCCTGCTTTCCCCCTAAACACAAAGGGCAGATCTGCTGCTCCCCGCTTTCCCAGGCGCTCCCACCCCTCCCGGCTGCGCGGCAAGGCCTGCCAAGGCGAAGCCAGGGGAAGGAGAGCGGCTTCTCGTGTTGTCACTGCACAGGCCCAGAATTGTGTCCCCATGAGGGAGCGCAGCCCTGGGACCCTCTCAGCCAAGGGGATAAAAGAGGCGGCTGAGAAACGAACAGCAAAAACCAGCGATGGCAGCACCTTCCAGGGCCGGGAGCTGCTGACCCCCGAGCTGCAGCTGGGCCTGAGCTAATTTGAGAGAAAATAAACAGTCCTGAAGTGCCACTTGCCCGGGTTTGGGATGAGATGAGCTCTAAAGAGCCTTAAACTCAAACCATTCTGTGATTTCATAATTCTCTATAGCTGCAGGGAGCTGGGGCTGAGACATCAGCATCTCCTGGTCTCCTTCCAGATCCACAGAGCACATCCTTCCAGCCCCACTCTTCCCTGCACGGGGTCAGACAGAACAAATGGCCCCTCAGAAGGGGAATTTCACAGCCAGGACAAGCTGCCCCTCAGAAGATGAATTTCACAGCTGCCCAAGCTGCTCTGGATATGCCAGGTGTTCCCAGTGCCACATGCAATGCCAACAGCATCCCCCTGCCCCCATGGAAAACACCTCTCTTAATCCATGGATGGTCTTTCTGTCCCACTAGTGCTCCCAGCACTATCAACAGCATCACAGATTATCCTGAGTTGGAAAAGACCCATAAGAATCATTGAGACAAACTCCTGGCTCTGCACAGGACAGCCCAAAAATCCCACCATGTGCTTAATAATCATAATCAATAACAACAAAACAACAACAACAAAATAATAATAATATCCACAACAGGTCTGTGGATTCCTTTGATAAGTTCCCAGGTCCTGAAAGCCCCAGCCCTCCCTCCTGGCACCCCTGCAAGGGTTAACAGCAGGGTTGATGCTCAGGAAAGGTGGAAGGTGCCTGCAGCAAAACAAGTGATGTTCCAGGATAGTTTTATCTGATCAATGCTATTAGACTGATAGATTGTTTGGGGAAGCTTTTTATCTCAGCCCTCACATCTGTTCTGCATTTGGAGGCAGCCTAAGAGGCTGGGGGTGCAGAGCAGGTGCTGCGAGTGTCTGGTGAACATTAGGGAACGTTCACTCAGAGGCTCCAGAGCTGCCAAAAAGTGCACTGATTGGACAGATGTTACTTCATTACTGTCAACTCGTCATCCTGGATGTTTTAAGGGAACAGTTGTTTGTTAAGGAAACACAGCTGTTACCAAGAAATTTGTTTTTCCTTTCCTTTCCTTGGCTGCAGGGCAGTGAAAAGCCCAAGGTACCTGGGCACCAGCAGAGCCCCTTTCTGGGCAGCTCCCTGTGGCCAAGGAAGGGGCACAGGACTGGAAGGATCTTGCCTGGTCACTTGTCACCCCATTGCCTCAGGGCTCATCCTTGTTTAAACTCTTTTTTTTCTTACCTGGTCTTCAGAATTCCCAGTGCTGGAAGTCATCTGGGACTGCTGTTCCTGTTGTGGGGTCACTGCTGGAGCTTTGCAATGGAGGTGGCTTTGACCTTCCTCCCATCCAGCTTCAGGGCAGATCTTCCAGAAATTATCCCCAAAGTGTGATTTGTCTCAAGGAACTGCAGGGGAGGGGAACTGGAGCACAGTTTGCCCCATGGAAAATGGGAATTCCCACCTGGAGGGCACAAGCAGGCGGATTGGATCTGGTTTATCTGATTACATACCTTCCAAGAAAAGGGGTGGTAGGCTTCCCTCTGGTGTTCAAGCTCTGTTTCATCCAGAAATACTCATTGGGAATGTCAAACCCGTGCCTTCCAGGGCAGCCTGGGGCAGGAGGATTCCTGTCTCATCCCACAGCAGCAGTGCTGGGAACACTCTGCAAAAAATGGGAACAGTTCTGGTACACAGCTGATCTGATCTCCTCTTGCAGTGAGGTTCAGGAGCAACCAGCTCTTCTCTGTCCTCTGGATGAGACTCAGGTACTTCAGTGTGCCTGTGCCTCAGTCTCCTCTCTCATTTGGACAGACTCCAGCCCACAAGAGTGTCAGGAGGGTGAATTATTTATCCCTGATGTCCTGTGGTGCTCTGGAGGGAGGCAGAGGTTGCTCTAAACCCTCAGTGGAGTTCTCAGTGGAGGAGAAGGTGGATGATACATGGATACACCAACAGTCCCTGGATCCAAGCCGTGCAACATGGCAGTGGAAATCTGCTGGAATAGCAGGAGCACTGATTAGCAGAGCCCTGCCTTTTGAGGGATCTAACCCAGAGCCAGGCTCATTTTGCTTTTCCCTGTCAATAAACGCCTGCAGCTGAGCGGGTTGGGAACAGTGCAGCTGATCGGAGCATCCCTCTGAGAGATCTCCAGAGCAGGATTCCGGAGCCACTGAGTTGTATCAGCTCAGGCAGCCTCTGATCAATTCTGAGTTATCATCCTGCCATCAATTAGCACAATAACTGATTGCCCTGCCCCTGCCCAGCTCTATCCATACGTCTTCCCACAGACCCTTCTCCCTTATCGATTTTTACCCTCCAGCTTTTCCGCTTTGATCGATTCCAAGAGGAACGTGCAAATGAGGAGTCAAACATCTTTATGACCTGGGAACTTATCAAAGGAATTCACTGCTCCTAATAACCCCCCTCCCAGTGCTGGGTAAGCATTTAACAGCCGATATGATATGTGCTGGCAGGAGGAGCAGGCTGCTCATCCACAGGGATGGAATAGATCCTTCTTTTGCCTCATCCCAGGGATGCAGGCTGGCAAAGAAGATGGCTCCATTTTACACCTCTTTGGCTTTGTTTTCCCCACAATCTCCAGCTCAGGTTCTACTCTGGGGTGTTATGTACCCATAAATCCCAAAAACCAAGGTTTTATCACTGGGGTGTCCTGTGAAGCTCCCAGGAATGGGTAGGATCCTGCTGCTGCCTGAAACAGCTCTCTGCTATTGAGAGAGGCTGGAAGATGATCCTGAGTATCAGCATTTGTGCTTCAAACATGACAGGAATCAGCCTCTGGAAGGAGATGCTGAAAGACGAGTGAAAACACTGATGGAAATAACTGTGCAGTGCTTGCTAATAATGGAAATGGAGTAACGAAAATCACAGAATCATAAATCATAGAATCACAGGGTGGTTTGGGTCAGAAGGGACCTTTCAAGGTGATCTGGTCCAACCCCCTGCCATGAACAGGAACAGCTTCAACCTGAGCATCTATGCAGATGAACCACTGAGTGCTTTGGTGGGATTCCAGCAATGCCCAACTTCTCCTTGCCAAGCAAATCATGGGTTTAAAGGCTGCTGGAACTGATGGTTTTATAGAAATACAGACATTTTGATGGAGGCAGAAAGCTACTGATTAAGTGAATTAATTGAATCTCAAAACCAAGACACAACCAGCCAAACCTGCCATGGGACCGGGTCCTGTCCCTACACAAATCACTTTTCAAATGTGAACCTCAGCCAGGTCATGGCCTGGAGAATCCCTCTCCTGGACCAAGGTCTCCTCCTATAAACAGGGAGAAACACCCAGGAAAAGAATACCAGCAGGCTTAGAATGAGAGACCACAGCTGCCTCCAACTGCTCAAGATTTGCAAAACCACCAGGGACTCTGGATTTTTAGGAGTCCCCTGTGGTTTCCTATTGAAAATAAACAGGACACTGTGAGCCAGTGTTCCCCTCCAATCCTAAAAACTGGGAATTACCAGCCTGATGTTCTCTCCTACCCATGTCCCTGGAATGGCAGGCAAGGTGCTGCAGTACCTGAACACCAGGATTTCCTTGGGTTATTAATGTTAAATAAAAGTTGAAAGCTCTTTGCAGTTACAGCTGGAGCCGGAGACTTTGAGGAGGAATCTGCTGAAAATGAGTTTTATATACTGACTGGCTAAATGGATAATTAAACAAATAACAAAAGTGAAATGCAATTTTGTTCTACCTCCTGGGAACATTATTGTTAGTTTATTCTTTTATCAAAAGACTTAAGAAAAAAAAACCCCAACAAAACAACAATGCAATTGAACAATATTGCTTTTGTAAACAATTCAAAAATCCAATAACTGTAAAACTTATGACATGTTATTAAAATGTCTTATTTTTTCCCCCTACAAGTGAGAAAGCAATTCCAATCTCAGATGTTATAATTTAATTATACACTTTAGGTTCTAAAGATACCATAATTCTTAGCACTGAATACATTCCATTTAATGTCCTTCTGGCATGTTTGAGAGGCTCAGGCATTGCTGAGCACGTTGGTCCAGTTTCCCAAAATCTCTGCTCGCTGGGTGCCTGGCTCTTCCCAGGGAGAACAGGAGGCCACCACTGCTCCCCAGTGTTCCCCACACCTCCTGGGAGGAAGGTTCTGGGGTTTTTCCTAAAACACCCAACAGGCAGGCTGGGAAGCACCAGGAAAACAGTGCTGACTTTGGGTGCTGCCAAAAAAAGATGGACATGGAAACGCTGGGGCACTTCCAGAGGAGGCCATGGGGGAAATAAGAGCACTGGAGCACCTCCTTATGGAGACAGGCTGGGACAGTTGGGGCTGCTCAGTCTGGAGAAGGGAAGGTTTTGTGGAGACTCCTCAGCCCCTTCCAGGATCTGAAGGGGCTACAGGGAAGCTGGAGAGGGAAAATTTGTTGGGAACTGGAGTGACAAGGACAAGGAGCAGTGGGTTAACATTGCCAGAGGGTAGGTTTGATTCGATTTTGGGAAGAAATCCTTCCCTGTGAGAGAGGGCAGGCCCTGGCACAGGGTGCCCAGAGGAGCTGGGGCTGCCCTTGGATCCCTGGAAGTGTCCAAGGCCAGGCTGGACAGGGCTTGGAGCAGCCTGGGACAGTGGAAAGTGGCTCTGCCCATGGCAGGGGGTGGGGTGAGATGATTTTTAAGGTCCTTTCCAACCCAAACCATTTCAGGATTCTGTTATTGGGAGTGGAGGTGGTGATGAGCCCTGGCTCAGGTGATGATGGGCCCTGGGTGGGGAAATGGTGGCCTGGAGAAGCAGGACAGGAGAGCTCATCCAAGGCCACCCAAATTCCACAAGGCCAGGTCCCTGTCAGTGCTGCCACCATCCCTGACCTGGCTGTTCCCTGTCTGCCATCCCTCATCCCTCTCCTTTCCCACTCCTACTTGAGCAAATCCACAGATTTGAGGGTCTTCAGCAGGACCCACCCCTGCAGCAAGAGAGTTCCCAACACAAGAACTAATTGGAACAAAATTTAAATGCTAACAAATAAATAAAGGCAAGCTACAGTGAACTAGTAATAAGATACCTTTGGATGTTCATTACGCTGGATTTCCAGGCAGTTAAATAGTTTAATGCATTTCCCTTTGGCTTGCAAATCAATCTCAGAGCCTGTCTGGAAGCTGTTTCCCATCCTCCCCAGTCCTGCATTTCTGGAAAATGCCTCGGTGGCACCAGCAGTGACTCCCACCAGGTAGGGGCTGTGATCTACTGACAGCAGCAGCGTGGGGATAATTGATGGCAAGTGATTGCCAGCATGTGATGATTATCTCGTTGGGTTGTCTGCAAAACTATTAATGGCAATGAAAAGAATTCCTTTAATTAATCATTTCCTGTAAATAAATGCATCAGAATAAAAGAAAAATCACCAAGCTGTTGCTAAAAATGGGTTGCTGGCACAGGCTGCACATGTAAGTGATGGAGCTGATGGTGTGGAAGAGGCAGCAGAGAGGCTGAAATGTATGTGGGTGCCCATTGTCCTCCCTTCAAAGTCTGGAAATGTGGGAATGGACTGTTCTTGGGAATGGATTCACTTTAGGGACTCCAAAATTAGCAGGATGGTGGGGCCTGGGTAGCTGGGCCATGAAGCAAGAGCTTCTCTGCCTGGGGCTGAGCCCTCCCTGCCCCTCTCCTGTGGGAAGCAGGTTTAATGGGGAGCAGAGCAGTGTTCCTCACTGCTCTGGTCTCTGTGGCAGCAGAGCCCATGGGAGTGGGAGCACAGGCTGGTGTTGGCTGCTGCACCCCACAGGTTATTCCTGCCCTGACCACAGAACCCCTTTGGATTCTGGCCAAGCCCCAGGTTGCTCCCAGGACTCACATTTCCATGCTATGGTGGTCTCAGCCAGATCCTGCTGCAGCAGAGCCCCTCTAGCTGCTCTCTGTGCCTCTGAGGCTCAGCTTCAACCCCCACAGCACCTTGTTCCCAACCTCAACCCTCCCAGAGCCACAAACCCTGCCCACATTCCCTTGGAATGCTGTATATCCATGCTGGTGCCATCTGGATGAGCCCCATCCCCATGAGGCAGCACCACCCTGCATCCCCAGATGGCATTTGAGGGTTTGAAATGCCCGAAGGGTTCCTGATTCCCAAAAAAAAAAGGTTGTGATAAAGCATCTCCTAGGGACAAACTCACCTTTAGCTGCTGCCAGGTTATGGGGTGTAAATCAGGGCAGAACTCGACCTTCAGAGACAACAGTGGGAAGAGAAAAAAGAAAACAGGTAAGTGTTAAAAATAATTACAAATAATCCTGACCAGAAAACCACACAAAACGTGTCACAAACCGAGAGCATTTTAAGAATGCTGAAAGTTTCTAAAATTAATTTTCTTCATTTTACTTTATTAAAATTGCTTTCATTTATCTCCTGTGTTAAATATTTTATTTTTCCATATTAATGGCTGCAATTTCTACTGCAGCTTGTTTCTGTCATTAACACTGTACAAACTTAATATCATTAGTAGTTTTTTCCCTTAATTATGTGAGTGGAGAAGAAAAACATCAAAGTTTCCGTGAAATTGGAATAGTATATCTAAATTGCCTCATGTTTATTTTAACATTAACAGTAAATGAAGCTAATGGGCTTTTATATTATTAAAAGCAGCCATTTGTGTCCTGCCTGCTGTAATATATAGCAAAGCTTTAAAAGATGTTAAATAATTAGTTATTTAATAGGGATGCACAAAACAGATCAAACAAAAGGCAAACTTCCTGCAAGCAGCAACTTCAGATCAAGCCAGGGCCCCTTTGTAATGCCTCAAAATTGGGATTTTCCTGCACACAGCTCGTGTCCCACTGTTATTGTGATTGCTTTCATCTCCTGCAGGCCCAGAGGGACAGTGGAGCTGCGTGCCTGGAGGCGACGGAACGATGGCATCGATGGGGTGATGGCATTGATGGAATGATGGCATCAATGGGGTGATGGCATCGATGGGGTGATGGCATTGATGGAATGATGGCATCAATGGGGTGATGGCATCAATGGGGTGATGGCATCAATGGGGTGATGGCATCGATGGGGTGATGGCATCAATGGAGTGATGGCATCGATGGAATGATGGCATCGATGGGGTGATGGCATCGATGGGGTGATGGCATTGATGGGGTGATGGCATCAATGGGGTGATGGCATCAATGGGGTGATGGCATCGATGGGGTGATGGCATCAATGGAGTGATGGCATCGATGGAATGATGGCATCAATGGAATGATGGCATCGATGGGGTGATGGCATCGATGGGGTGATGGCATCAATGGCAGTGATGGCATCAATGGGGTGATGGCATCGATGGGGTGATGGCATTGATGGGGTGATGGCATTGATGGGGTGATGGCATTGATGGGGTGATGGCATTGATGGCAGTGATGGCATCAATGGCAGTGATGGCATCAATGGCAGTGATGGCATCAATGGGGTGATGGCACTGGGAGCAGCTCCTGCCCACACCAAGCCTCTCAGGACAGCAGTGACCTTCCCTTATCCCTGGAAAAGGCTCCTCCGCTCCAGGAGGTGAAGGGGGAGACACCAACAAAGAATCCCACACGTTTTCCAAGGGCAGCCTCGAGCTCTGGGGCTGCTCACTGTCTCCAAGCAAGGCAGCACTTGCCAAGCATAATTCATGAAGTTATTTACTCCAAAATTCACCTTAATAAAGGCATTTTCCCTTGCTGGAAAAATCCTCCCATGGTGTGAGCAGCAAACATCAGCTGCAGGAGCACGGACGTACTGAGGAGCAGCAGCAGCTCCCTCCATGCCTGCTCCCTGGGATGAACCTCTGGATTTCAGCACAAGGACAAGCTCCAGAGCAAGTTGCCAACGTGTGGCCAAATTACAACATTTTAAGCCAATATTTGGCTGTTTGGGCTGTCTGTCTAATGGGGAGGAACTGCAGGATCAGCATTGCTTTCCTGGGTTCCCATAAAGCAGCAGAAACTCGAGTCCCTTGTCACCTGTGATGGCACAGGATGATAATTAAACACCTCCTGGTGTCACCTCCCAGCCCCTCACACTCACACTTCAGCACTTTAAACCCACCATTAACAGCCTTTATGTCCCTTTCCCATTTTTTTTTCTGTGCTGGGGAGATGGATGGGCTTAAAACACCCCCAGAGAGAAGGGGTGTGCAAATGAGAGCACTTCTCTCTTCCAGCCTATTAGTGCTGTTAAAAAATGTGCCTGGAATTAATAATAATAACAAACTGCTGTAGCTTAAATGAAATCAATAACAAATGGCAGATTAGCAGAAGGCCACGGGAAAAGGCTGGAAGAAGGGAGGGAGGACACAGGGAGGGGAGCACACCTGGGAATAACAGAGAGCTCCGGTGCTCCCTGGCTTAATTTAAGAAAGAATTGACTCCCAGGGGTTATTTTTGGTTTGCTGCTCATCTCAAAGCATCTTCCCAAGGGTTTTTTGAGCACCAAACCACCCCCAGCCCCAGCCTCCAGTGTAACTCCAGCCCTGGCAGGCGAAGCAATGCTATTTCCTGTGCCTTGGAGAGATGGAAAACTGTCAGGATAGGGATCACTCTGCCTCTCTGCAACATGGGCTGCACATGTAGGGCTGGGAGAAAATAAATAAACTGGCCTGTACTGCAAGCCACAGGAATCTGTCATGTGAGGAGGAGTGGAGAGGGGAGAAATCACCGTGTGGTTGTCAATCCCATCAAGGAAAAGTAGTTCACACCAGCAGAGCGTAAGTTTGCACCCGGCTGAAGGGCTCAGTTGCTCTTTCATCACTCACAGGCACATGGCTGGACTGGAGAGAGGAGCCCCAGAAGGCAAACACAGCTTGGACAAACCGGTCCAGCAGAGGAGGGAGCTGGGGAACTGCTGGGGAGAGAGGAGGGGTTGTGCCAAGTGGTTTTGCTGCAGGGAAAGGAGGAATTGTTTAGGGAGAGATGAGGTTTCTCTAAAACTTCCAGATTTAGGATGACACCACACTTGGAGCTCACAAGCCAAGGAGTTCTCTGAGCCTTTTGCCCTGCCTGGAGTGCAGCAGGGATGCCATGGCCTCCCTCACACTGCTGAGGCCCAACCTTCTACCCCAGGGAGCTCGAGCAGCCAAGGAGACCCCAGGAGCAAAAGGACAAACCATCACCAATGGTGTGAAGCAACACTGAGCATCCTGCTCAAGGGCAAGGTGTCCCTGTCCTGGGCAGGGCTTGGAATGAAGTGAGATTAAGGTCCCTTCCCACTCAAACCATTCCATGATTATGACCTGCTCCTGTTCTCAGCTGCAATTCTGGGGAGATTCTGCACCTCCAGCAGCATCCCTGCTCTGCACCCTCTCCATCCCACACTGGGAACCACTGTTCCCTCATCCAAGGCCGCAGTGTCCAAGAAGCCACTGCAGGAAGGCAGATTTGTCCCCCTCTGTCCCACACTTCTGGGCAGGAGGCACGGGAGGGAGGAGCGTGGCCCAGTGGCCAAGGGAGAATAATTACAGGGAAGTGGCAGCTTTCCTTCTGCTTAACTTGCTTTGGAAGGAACAGTTGGGGGTACTACAGAAACTAATGTAAGGTAATGTAATCATTTACAGAAGATTTGTGGTAAATGAATGTTTGGCCTCTGTCCAAGCGCGCAGCCAGGGCTCATTAGGCCCGAGGAGATGGCAGGGAAAGCTTTCCACGGCCGCTGTTTGTCTTTCATTTCATCTCGTGTCTGACCCTCCTGACCTCGCCCAAGCCGCCGAGGACTTGGCTTTTCCAGGGCTGCCTTTCAAAGGGGATTTCTGCAGGGCAGCTCTGCAAAGGCTCCTTGTGCCCGGCCCTTGGGGCGGGAACGAGCCGCAGCTTTCCCAAACTCCGCCGCTTTAGGGAAGAACTGATTTTTTTTTAAATGATTATTGGGGTTTTTTTTTCCACATGAAAACAGCAGCGAGGGCCCTGGGATAGGGTAACTTAGCAACTCCACCGCAGGGATTAGGAAAATTGACTCCAGACCAAACTAAAACAGCAGAGTTTCCTGTTTTGAGCCACTCTGGACTATATTAAAATTATTTATGAAAAGAGTAAGAAGGAGGGGAAGGATGGGGAGCTGGGGCTGTTGCTGGGGGAGATGAGCCTGGGGGAATTTTTTCATCCCACTACTGAGCTCGCAGCAGAGACTGGAGGAATGTCAGGGGATGCTGAGCAGGGGCTCGGCATCAGGACCAGGCGTCCCCTGCCCATGCAAAGGTTGGGCCAGTAAATCTGTCCCTCCAAACCTGTTAGAAAAACACTGGGAAGCATCCCAGCACTGTTGTATGGGGCAGATCCACCCACGTGGTGAAGGAGGGGAGATTGGATGTGTCTGAGTTTCTGGGATAAAATGGATGGAGCCCGTGAGCAAACATTGTCCCTCATGTGGCAGTATTGAACCAGAGGCTGCAGGAATGAGGCCACAGAGATTCTGAGGGAGCTTTTACACTTTCTTTGGCTGTTTCCATCCCAGATCCCTGGAGATGTGCCAGGAGAGCTGAGGCTTGAGCCCTCCCAGCTGCAGTTGTGTCTGGGAACCCCACCAGATCCCAGAATCTCAGAATCCCAGAAAGGTTTAGTTGGAAAGGATATTAAAGAGACGCCTTCCACTATCCCAGGTTGCTCCAAGCCGCAGTGTCCAACCTGGCCTTGGACACTTCCAGGGATGGGGCACATGGGGATGCCCACCAATGGAGTCCTTTTGCTCCCAGCTTTTCCCTGCTGGAAATTGTTCTTCCACTCCACCCACGGTGCCCCTGTGGTCAGGATGTGGCAGCTCTGTCTTTTTGGCACTGCCTTTTTTTTTATTGTTAGAGATTTCAAAGAGCAGCTTTTGTTGAAGGCATTTTTTTTTTTGGGGGGGAAATGAAATTGAGCAAGAAGCAGTTCTGGTTTCAAACTTCCCAAGGGGAAAAAAACTCCAAGGAGACCTACAGGCAACAAAAAGCTTCCTTAAAATGATCAGATGGTTTGAACCAGGAATGTTCACGTCCCAAACCTTCCTGTGAGCTATGGGAGCCTCTCCAGGGTAACTTAAAGATGGTGACTGTGCTGGAAAGCCCCACAGAGGAGAAATTAGCTGGAAAATGTCACAGCACATGGGTTAAAGTGGGCTGAGGACCTTCTCTGCATGGTCAGAGCTCACAGATCCCTGCTGGAATGTCTCAGGCCAGGCTGGACACTGGGGCTTGGAGCCCCCTGGCATAGTGGGAGGTGTCCCTGCCATGGCAGGGGTGGGATGGGATGAGCTTCAAGGTCCCTCCCAACCCAAACCATTCCAGGATTCCATGATTTGTTATCCCAAAGGAGCCACGCCTTAGACGTGCAAGAAGCAAATTCAAAAGGCAGAGAAAAAGTCCCTTGTCAGAGCCCAGCTCTCCTGCCATTTATCTTCTAGTCCTTAAGACATATTAAAATAGATTTAAGAGGACTTCTAAGGTTTTTTTCTCTTTAAGGAACACATTAGTGGCTTTTGTTTTAATTAAAATAGGTATTGAAATCCTCCACAAAGCTTCAGTGGAACTGTTACAGAGTGCAGTTTCCTTACGTGCAGTGCAGCCAAAATATACTGTAGTTGTTATCTTGCAACAAGGCAGAAGCCTTATTAATTTAGTTCAATCAAATCAAAGCTGCTTTAATTTACAAAGCAATAAAATCTGCAAGCATCACTTTAGATCAAAGAACTAAAAACAGCCTAAACACAAGTGGAATGTTTATTTTGTACAATGGTCCATAACTGCATTTATGTGATTTAAAAGCCTTTTGAAGCATGTGATAATATTACATGCATATAGAATTGTGTCCTTGTTGTGGATCATTACTCCCCACAGAGACCAAAAAGCATTTGCTGTTCAACTCCTACCTAAAATATTTCCTTTTACATTATTTTTTTCCCCCTTGCCTTAAATGGGATCTCTATGGTAATTTTTTTTTTTTTTTTTTTTGCGGGGTTGTGATGCAAAATCATTTACTGAAAGGGATGGGGATGCTGGATGGCATAAAGAAAACTCAGCCAGTTTTTCAACTTTCGATGAAGGGGATATTTAAGATTTCCAGAGGTTTCAGTCAACCTTTAGCAGCCCAACCTCACCACGGGTGTGAGGAGGAGCCCAACACCAAACAAAAAACAAATTATACTGTTGTGGGGCCAAATTCCATCCTCCTACAGATCTCAGCCATATCTGGATGAGGTTCAGGAGCAATGGGGAGAGCAGGGTGGTCCCATCCTGCTGAGGTGGTCTGGGATGTGCCCGAGGTGCTCCAATCTCCCGGTGTTGCAAGGGGACAGCCCAGTGTGGCCACCAAAAAAGGACCAGAAGGAGCCCCGTGTTTTTGGGTTTCAGCCGGGTGTCTGTAAATAATCCGGTGCAACAATGCTCCCTCTACTGTGCTCGGCAAGGAATGAAAAGTATTTGCCCAGTAACAAAGGAATTTAATGGCTTGGAAATGACTGTCCTTGGAGCATCCAGCTTTTGAGAAATCCTCACCGAGTGCTGAAAAACTGGGTGCTGGTTCTCACCTAACCCCTAAATCCTTCCAGATTTGTGGGCAGGGGGGATTCTCTAGAGCACTGAATGAGCCATCCCAGCAGCGTTTGCCAGAATTGTTTGTAACACCAGCGCAGCATTTTCTCCCTGTTGCATATTTTTGTAGATTTGGGACTATTTCTGCCAGAGTTTCTTGGATGATGCTTCAAACCAACATCCCCGATGGTTAAAAACCCAAACCCAGATCTAAACGTTTTCTCCTCCTTCTTTCCCTTGATGTTTTCCCCAGACCAAGAGATGGTGGCAAAAGCAGGGACTGCCACGAAAAAGAGTTGAAATCCAGACCTGAGTGTTTATGTATAAAAAAAAGAGCACTGAGAAAATCAATTGCAGTCAAACGATGGAAAACTCATGGAACTGCAACGGCTTTCTAAGAAAAATCCCAACTCAGCCAGAGCCTTGTGTGCCATGGCTGGCTTTGTAAGCTGTAGCTCAGCCTGCCAGAGCTGGAAGAAAGGAGAATGTTCAACTGAAAAGTGCTTTTTAGCATTTTTTAGCAAAGTTCGGTGTTTTTGAGAACTGTTCCCGACCACCCCGACCAGACCCAGAGCTCCGGACGTGCTGGTCCCCGGCTTTTGTGCCGCCCTCCCTCGCTGGCATCCCCCCGGCAGAAAAAGACAATTAAGCCAACTGGATTTTTTTAAATTTTAGAGTCACTGTAAATAATCTGGAGCATGAGTTACGCGACGAGGGCGGCAGTAATTGCCGGCTTCTTCACTTTTTATTAGCGGCAGCACCCTGGGAGCTGCTTTATTGGCCCATTCGGCTGCGAACGAGCCCTGCTGGGCAGCCCTGCCCGCCCTAAATCTGCCCGCGGGGCCGGCTCTCCTCCGCAGGCTGCGTTCACCTGGCTGTCATCGCTCCTGTCCCCGCCCTGCCGGTGATTTAAGCACTTCAGGCCCCGAGCTCTGTATTTTTTTTCCCTGAGCCCTGCAGATCTCTGGGCATTTCCATCGCATTTCTCCGATACACTGATCCCGAGCGCTGCTCCTGCTGCGGCTCCAGCCTGGCTGCCATCACCCCCCGCAGGACATCCAGCAATGCCAGCTCCCTCCCATTCACGGATCCGCTGGAGAGCAGCGTCCACTCAAACCCAACCCCAACCCCAACCCCAAGCCCTTCACTGACTCCTCCCGCTTCGGCTGAGGGGTCCGTGAGCCGTCAGCCCCATCCTGGTGTGAAAGCAGAGGAGCATCCCCTGCCGCACCTGCCCTGCCTGCTCCCCTCCGCCCTGTGCCGGCGTTTGCACCAGGAAAAAGTCCTCCCGTCACGGTGGCCAGATGTAAAAGCCAGAAAATGACACTCTCCGTGGAAGTACCCAGTTGTTTACAACACTCAACCTCGTCCTGGTCCGCTACCTATTAATAAAAGCAGGAGCATCTCCCCCCTCCCCCTCGCCGCCCTTGACTCCGCTCCTCTCCTGGAAGATGGCTTTATAAAGGAGAGGAAACTTGGATGGCAGCAGATGGCAGATAAGTAGGAATGGTAAATAGTTTTAATTACTGCATAATGTAAGTGAGACAATGAAGGGGAGAGAGTGGGAACAAGCTGCTGCCATGGCAGCCCTGGAACTGTTGCGGGACCCAATTTGTCTGGGAGGCAGCATGTGCTGCTCGGAGTCTTAGGAGGGCTTTAAAAGAGAGCGCCGAAAAATATTAATTGCACGGCTCATCTGCCCATCCATCTTCACAACCGAGTCACACGCTTCCTTAATTTCAGGGGAATCGTTTTCAAATGGGAATCATGCAAATGAGTATTTTAGCTATTCATTTGTTTTACTGCAAGCGCTTTGTGAGCAAATGGCCTACAGCTTGCAATGAATTAAAAGACACGGGCACTGGAGACCGATTTTTAATACAAAGTCTTGACACAGAGACGACCCCGACCGGCAACACAGAAAATGTTGGCATAGCAACTTTGGGCATTTTCATGCAAATTGGCTCCTGTATAGATGATACCAATGCAATGTTTTCCTTCAACTAATCATCATAAAATTAGTTTCACTATATTTAAATGCTCCTACTTAATGCATTATATCCATATGCATGAAATTGCCTCAGCTAATGCAGTACATAAAATGCCAAAGATACAATGAATAGCCAAATTGCAAACAGCTATGTTATCTCCCATAAAAACTCCTTTTTTCCTTATTGAATGTGTGGGCCCCAGAGGCATCTATCACAAATTGCTGTTAATGCACACACACACACACACACACACACACACACAAACACAGAGGAGCTTGCACCCACACACTAAACACCTACATTTAAGTAACACTGAGGCTGTTAAGCAACTTAAGACAAGCCCAAAATCTAAATTCAGGCCTTGTGCTGTCTGCATCCTGTGTGGCTGTGTGTTTGTGAACCCACTGCTTATCAGAACCTGAAGTTCTATTATTATAAACAGTTTTCTGAACTTCAAGAAATGACATGTGGCATGCAACTACCCCTGTGCACATCCCTGTGTTCCATCCCACTGCTTCTTGCAATGCTCAGGCTGCTGAGAGGAAAAGAAGGAATTGCTGCTGAATTTCCTTGCCCTTGAAGATTTCATCCCAAATTCTGCTGCTAAACTGCACTTAGGGGCTTTTTAAAAGCAAATTTATTTTTTATACCTAGACAACAGTGATTGAAGGACAGATTTGTCCTGCACATGTTCTTTGTTTAACACTTGCTCTTCAACTTGGGACAGCATGTGCCAACAGAGAAATTCCCAGAGACTTCCCAAGGGGCTCCTGGATGTCTACAAACAAGAGATGCTCCTCTCTGTGGAGGGCTCTGTGCTCCAGACAAGGTTTGCAGTGTCAGCCAGGACAGACTGCCAGCATATTTTGTCTGTCTAAAACACTGGGGACAATAAATCACGAGGAAAACTTTACATCCTGCTAAATGCTGCTGGGGGAGTTTTGCCTTCGGAAGCACTCAGCCATTCATCTCCTCCTTCAGCAGAAAATCCCAAGGGAGATGATGGGGAAATCTCTGTCCCACCTAGGAGAGGTTTGGGGTGGATCTCTGACTTCTGTGTGTCACCGTGGAAGGGACAAAGGGGACCATCACACCCACACTGGTGTGAGGGGCTGACATCTCCCTGCTCCCTGAGTACAAAATAAAAAAAATCCCCAAAAGTGCAAAAGAGGAGCAGAACCAGAGTGCCACAGCTGGGAAGATCCCAGAGGACCAAATCCAGTATCTACACTCAATATTGTGCATCCTCCTCATCCCAAAACATCTGTCTGATGGCATATTTTAGTTTCTCTATGTGTCTTTCCATAGAATCAGGGCCCAATGCATTACAGGAAATATAAATTTTCATGGAGTCAGTCTGAATGCTGTAAATATGGGTGGTCCCAAGCCAGCAGCAAAGAGCTGTTCAGAGGCTTTTAGGAAATGTACAATTGTTGAACAACTCATCTGATTATGAAATCATAAAATCATGGAATGTTTTGGGGGTTGGAAGGGACCTTAAAGTTCATCCAGCCCCACCCCTGCCATGGGCAGGCACATCTTCCCCGATCCCAGGCTGCTTCAAGCCCCATCCAGCCTGGTCTTGGGCATTCCAGGGATCCAGGGGCAGCCCTGGATTCTCTGGGAATTCCAGCCCTCAGCCCTCCCCACCCTCACAAGGAGGAATTCTGCCCCAATATGCCATCCATCCCTGCCTGTGGCAGTGGGAAGCCATTCCCTGTGTCCTGCCCCTCCATCCCTTGTCCCAAATCCTTCTCCAGCTCTCCTGAGGCACTGGAAGGCCACTGTAAATTCTGGAATTCCCTCTGTGTGCATCTCCTCAGTGGTTTGGTGCCACTGCATGGAGATAAACCACCTTCACCTCATCACTCAAGGACTAATTGCAAGATGATTTAATTAAAGTATACCTCTCCTTCCCCCAAGTTAGTTGTATTTCATATTGCTCTAGTAGGAGTAATTTGCAGAAATTAAGCATTGCATGTCGCTGGAATGGTACAGGTGCAGTGGAAGAATAAAAAGCCCTTCCTGCAGCAGCAGGCAGTGCCACCAGAGCTCAGTGAAATATCTGTAATGACTCATTAATTCAGCAAATGCTGCACTTTGCAGCAAACATTCAAATTAGCCACAAAGAGGCTGTTTTTAAAACTTGTAGGTTATTCATAATTGCTCAATGAGCACTTCATGCAAATGTATTTTAGCCCATTGGGCAAAGTGTTGCCTTTGAATATTTCCTGCAGAACGCACAATTAGCCCCAAGAATTTATGACATCATGGGAGTTTGAAGGCCAAGAGCAGGATGAGGAGAGGAAGAACATGGACAAAGGAACACTGAGAGCTCTTTAGGGGAGCAGGAAGAGGCACAGACTCAGGATAAACCAAGTTTTTGCCCAGCAGTTGGGAAGAAATGACTTTGTGGCTGGTGTGACACACAAGTGGCCTGGGGATGCCCCTGGACCTGACCAGTGACAGCTGATTTACAGATCTGTGCACAGCTACATTTGCCACATATTAAACACTCCAACAACTCCAGCACCCATGAGGAAGAGGGGGAGTGGAACTGAGTCCTTGTGGGAGCCACAGCACATCCCACTTGCACCATCCCCTGCTGACTGACAGCCATGGCACAGGGGAAATAATCCCAACATTTACAGCTCTGCCTTCTGCCAGGGCCAACAATTTTTCAAGCTGTTAATTCTCTTCATCTCACGACTCACAAGTGCCTCCCAGATATTGGCAATCATAACTTTTATTGCCAGTTATTGTGAGAGTGAAGTTGTGTTTGTCTCCATGTCACCCCAGAGAGCCACGTGGCAGTGGGGAGATGTGAGGGCACAGCAGGGTGGGCAGAGGCTGCTGGGGGGTGCTGCCACTGCTCTCAGGGCTGAACCTCTGGCACAGCAGTGGTGGCACTGCCAGTGTCACCCCCCAGGCCTCCACAGCCAGCAGCAGGCTGTGCAGGTGGGCAGGGATGGGTGGGAGCTCTCATCCCACGGAGCAGGGAAGGGCTGGTGGGACTTTGGAGGATTTCCCAGTCCCTGTTTGCCCCTCACGGCTCATGAGGCAGCACAGGAGGAGCTTTGCCCTTCACTGACACCTCCTCCTTGCTCCCTGTCTGACACAACATTAATTCCTTTCTCTTCTGCTCACATGTGACAATGAATCTTTAAAGGCCACACAAATTAGAGCCGAATTTTGCTGAAAGACAAAAGAGAGCATTTCTTTGACTTGATATAAACCACGTTTTGTCTGCAGGCTGCACCAGGTTAGAGAGCTTGGCAGGCACCTTTGCAAACCAAATTAAATCCTGACACAGGCTCAGGACAGGCTGGAGTTCCACAAACCCAGGAGCAGGGTGCCCAGTCCCACAGGCAGCCCAGGCAGATTCCCTGCCCCAGGCAGGCATTTCTGAATATGGGAATATTTCTGCATTCCCAAGCACTTGATGTGTGAGCACTTCACAGCTTCCATTCTGTGCAGCTGGGAATGTGCAATTTTCCAGACCCTCCCGACTGTGGGCTGGGACACCAGCTCTGCAATCCACACAATGAATGTGCCTCTGCCACTGAAAGTGAGGAAGGAATGACATTTTGGGGAGATTTGACACAAAGAGGGTAATTTTCTGTAAGATCTCCCATGTTTCCCTGGCTGGGGAAAGCATCTCTGCTCTGAAATGTGCAGGTCAGGCTCTGCCCATGGAATCAGGGCAATGGGATAGGGAAGGAGCCTGGAAAGGGAGGTGCTGCAGGGTGAAGATTGAGACCCTGAGCTCTTCCCACCCACATCCCCAGCAAGGGCTATCCAAGAAGCCCTGGGTAGTTTCCTGCTGCAAAGTCTCTTTCTCCATAGGCAAAAACAAGTAAAACTGAGCCAAGGCTCTCCCTCCCACCCCTCTGTTCTCCAGCCCAGGTGACAGGAACGGGGCAGCTCCCAGTGAGGCCTCTCTGTCACTCACTTAAAGCATAATTTGATATCTAGTAGCTCATTAATCTATTTTTTTTATCCCCCCTCTCCGTCCCCCCCAGATAGGGAGCGCTTCTGCTTCTCCTCAGCTAAATAACTCAGGTCATAAAAGGTAATACCATGGGTAGCAGAATGTAAACAAACACATTCTACCTCAATAAACATGCTAATTTCCAGCTCTAATATTCACAAGTAAAATATCCATCACACAGCCCCTATTTGGCAAAGGCAGCAGCCCTCATCAGTCAATGAAGTAGGCTCCTGCCAGTTCACTGCGGGAGGCAAATAGTACAACTTAACTCACTTGATGATGCCCTTGGGGGGAAAACATGAGCCTCATAAATGAGTCTGGAAATGTGATAAAAGGATAATCTTGCATAAATGAGCCTAGATCATCATTACCTGCACAAACACGAGGTTGTTTGAATGATGTGGCCACGTTTGGTGGAAATGAAGGCAGGGAGGAAGCAGTGCCCTGGTCTGGGAGGTGCTGGGGATGGAGGAGTGGAGGTGCTGCCCTGGACCCAGGGCTGGAGGTGCTGGGGATGGAGGAGTGGAGGTCCTGCCCTGGACCCAGGGCTGGAGGAGTGGAGGTGCTCCCCTGGATCCAGGGCTGGGAGGTGCTAGAGATGGAGGAGTGGAGGTGCTGCCCTGCATCCAGGGCTGGAGGTGCTGGGGATGGAGGAGTGGAGGTGCTCCCCTGGACCCAGGGCTGGAGGAGTGGAGGTGCTCCCCTGGACCCAGGACACAGCTCCATCCCCCCAAGCCTGGCAGCTGCTGCTGAGGGGCAGGGCTTGGATCTGGGGCTGAGAGCCTCTGGGTGTGTTCCTTGAGGAACCTTGAGGTTCCTGTGGGGTCAGACCAGGCTCCTTCTGGCTCTTGCATCTGCAGCCACAATCCCCCCTTTAATTACATGATGCACTAAAGGCTACAACACTTGAGAAAATCAGAGCTCCTTGGAAATGAGATGCAGGATTATAAATTAGCCCCTATTTCCTGAACATTAAGATCTTTCTGTTTAAGAAACCCACATTTGCAACTGGGAAAAGCCAGGACACCTCGTGTGGAGCTGCTTTCACCACAAACTGAGGGATCTGAGACAACTTGGAGAAGCTGAGAAACTTCAGTGAGCACCACCATGGTATTGGGAAATCCTCTGGGTTAGCACAAACCCCAAGGAAGAAGACAGAGCAGCTGCTTAGGGGTTAAATCTATTTTTGTTAAGTGGCTATGTGGACTTGTGGAAAGAAAAAAAAACAACAAAAAAGAAAGAAATCAATAAAATAGAGGAGCAGAAGTCAGTTGCAAGTCTTGGCTGAGAAACGAGGTGGCTGTGCCAAAAAGTGACACATTTAAGCCGGTGTGTAATTTTGATCTCTGTGTTTAAAATACTTTTTGTAAATGGAGGGTTTGAACAGGGCAGAGGGAGGGAGGAACACTGAAAACTCACATTTCTAATCACGACAACCCCGGGCTGCAAAATGTCCTGGCTGAAAGGGGGGGTGAAATAAGAGGGGGTGGAAAAGGTGACTCACTGGTGCTGGAAGGATGGGGTGAAATGCTAACAGAGGTGTCCTGAGGAGCTGTGAGCAGCTGGGACAGCCCCAAGGGGCTGGGGGTGACCTGCACAAGAGCTGTGGGTGCTGCTGGAGGTGCTTCAGGGACCCCTGGATGGATCTTTCTATCCCAAGTGCTCATGGCCATGGGATGAGGATCCCAGAGAGCATCATAACACAAAGCCAGGCAGAGAGAAACCACAGATTCCCTCCTTGGTGGTGGTGATGATGATGATGATGAGCTGCAGAGAGCCACCAACACAGCACTCTTTTGGGTCATTCACAGGAAAAAATGAGGTTTTCCCCCTGTATTCCCTGAGGTTGCCATGCCAGCAGCACCATCATGGATGGGGTTGCTGGTCCCATCACATCCAGCCACGGACAGGGTGCAGGGCAGGTGGGTGACACCAGACCCTCCCAGGACACTGCTCACACAGTGACAGAGACCTGGAGCAACCTTAGGGCAGCTACTGAGAGATTTTTAACATGAAGAAATTGCAATATGGAATCCTGCTGAAATGGGGTTAAAAATGCTGCGCTCTCGTCCTTCCATAAATCCCGAGCAGCTTTTGCCAGGCTTTTAATTCCTCACATCAGGAGCCAAACCAAGCCAAAGGGAGCTGCCCCTTCTTCCTCCTGGGCATTCCCAGGGCTAATTCCTACTTTTAATTCCCATGTGGGCAGGTGTAAATGCTATTTCTCAATGAATCCTTCCCTCTTGTGGCTTCTTTTTTGAGTTTTGGTTTGGTTTTTTAAATTTTCCTTTCTCCCACTATCTCCCATTTATGATGTCCTTTGACTGCTGCTCCTTCCCCCAGGTGGGTTCCAGCAGGATTTCAGGAGGCCCTGCCCCTGGTGCAGGCCCATGCTGCCCATCACCACAGGATGGAGATTGCTCAACATGGAACATCTCAAAAAGGCCGCTTGGATCGGGATCCCAATCGGAAATTCGCCGCTCGGGCCCATCTCTAATTTTATTATTTCCGTTGAAATAAATTATGGGCTTAATTGGAATTTCTGATTTGATCTGCCTGCTCCCCATGCCGCATAAATATCCCTCAGCATTTATTTTTCCCCTTGCCCATAGCTCATTATATTTTCCTGTCTTGGGATTCGGGTTTTTTATGGCAATTTTCTCCCATCTGTCGGGAAGGTCCGTGAGGAAATGAAGTTATTTGGGGGCTCCGCTTCCTTCCCTGCTCTCGCAGGGCTCCCCAGGAATGTGCTGGGACAGGGAGGTCCCCGGGGAGTCCCGGCTCCTCCTCGTGCACAGGCACCATTAATTACCATGGAAATGACTCTGTGCCAAACCCAGCCCTGCTTCGGGAGCCCCTCTGCAGCTGCACCCCCGAGTTTGCTCCGTGCTTTAAGGCACGTGCAGGAAATTGTTATTTTGGGTACCAAAACGCCGATTTGCTCACCCACTGCTGCTTTGCTGGAGGAGCCTCGATGTGTCTGGCAGACACTGCTCTGTTTAACTGCCCACTTCTGTTCTAAAACCCCATTTAATGCCTTTATAAAGCTTCCCCTGTGCCTCAGGAAGCTGACAATACACAGCAGAAGGTGGCAGGGGTAAGGAGGACGATGAAAATACCCTAAACACCACCTTTAGAATCATAAAATATCATGGAATCATAGAATTTCATTAAGAAACCCACAAGGATCATCTAATCCAGCTTCCAGCTGCTGGCCGTGCACAGGCCACCCCAGGGATCCCATCCTGTGTCCGAGAGCATTCTCCAGCTCATCCCAGGGCTGGAGCTGCCCTGCTGCTCCAGGCCCACATGGCCACCACCCAGGGCATTTCCCCAGCAGGCTGGGCACTGTAAAAATCCCCATTTATCCACCCAAACCTCGCACCTTTCTCGCTGCAGTTTTTCCAGCCTCAGATCCCTAAATCACTCCCATGGTCCCACTGGGTCCTCAGAGCTCAGCAGGCCTTGCAGGGATTTGGGGGATGTCCCCATGGAAGCTTCAGAGCCATCTGAACCTCCTGATCTTCTCTCCTGCTCCTGTTTAAGGCACCAGTGCCCTGCTCCACATCCCTTGTGCTCCCTTTCACCCAGCACACAACCTCAGCAGGGAATTATTTGCAGTCAATGCACTTTTTCTAGGCTGTCTAATCCACAACCCCTTGTTTTGGCTGGAACCTCAGTTTTGTGCCCCAATCCCACTGATTTCCCCCCCCACAGCTACGAGCAGCAGCCAGGGGCAGATTTTGGCTGAGCACGGGGTGTGACAGCTCGGCCTGGCCAGCAGCTTTGCCTTGTACAAACCACACATTTCACCCCTTCTCTGTGTTTGACTGAGGCAAAATTCCAGCTGTCAGGGCTGAGGAGTGCAGGAAGGGGTCGGGAGGATTTTTTTTTAAAGAACAAGTCCACTAAAAGAATGGATCCAAAGCAATGCCAGTAGAGCCACACTCCCCAGCCTTTAATCTGGGTGCACAGCCCTCACAGAGGCCTGACGGGGTATCTGGTGTTCCTGGCATTTTTCTTAATGAAAAATTAGCCAGCAGAAGGAATAACTTGTCAGAAAGAGAGGGGAGCATTTCATGCATGACAGATTTCTGCAGACGCTGTACCAGCAAGGGAAGCCAAGACAAATAGCAAGAAGAATTTTCATTGCCTCGAGTTGAATATGATCAGGATAAACTGCAGCCACATTTCCAGCAGAAATTAATGTGCTGGCAGGAATCAGGCTCTGAAACCACCGCCCCTTCTCCAAACGAAAATCCAATTAATTAGTCCATTTCCCCCCTCAGAACAATCTGTGACACAAAGCTAATCCCCAGCTCCCCTTTGCTCAGGGATGAAATGAGCTCCCTGAGGCTGCTCAAAGTGGTTCTGGGCATCTCCCCCTTGGTCCTGTTGCTCATTTTTCCTTTTCAAGAGGCTTTTCTTGTGATCCAAAGAACATTGTGGCTGAGCTGGAGCTGGAAAGTACCAGCGTGGAGGGTTGGGAAGGGTTCCTTGGCTCAGGAGGAGGCAGGAGAAGCTGTCAGAGCTCCTTGACAGAAGCCTTTGCACTTCCCACAGACTCAGAGAACCCTTGAGGTCAGAGAAAACCTCTAAGATCATCAAGCCCAACTCAGAAAGGTCCACCTGACATGGAGAAACACCCAGCCACCCCTTCTGGGCCAGCACTGCCTCTCCTCGCTTTTCCAGGTTGAAGGAGAAGGTGCAGACACAGATTTTCCTGGGAACAAGAGGCACCCAACCCCTTCCCAGCACATCCAAAACTCTTGGCAGCTGCCAGAGCTGAGCCTCTCATCCCTGTTGAGATATAAATCTGGGATGGGATGGGATGGGATGGGATGGGATGGGATGGGATGGGATGGGATGGTCCCAGCAGCTCCCCACCATGGGTGTGCAGGTCCTGCCCTGCCAAACTGCTGCCAAGCCCTATTAATGAGTCTCTGATTAACCTCTCCAGCTCACACAATCCTTTGAACCAGCTCTAAGTTTGATTACTGAGATGAGCTATATTAATTTTTGGGTTCTTCACTCCCAGCTTGCTGCAAAATGCTGCAGCAAGACCTGGGGTGTCACATCCCTGCGCCCCCCTCACCAGGTCCTGGCCAAGGATCCCACTCACACCAGCACAGACCCTCAATTCCCAGCCTGGAGGTTCCTCCAGTGCCTTTTTGGGTGCCACACTGGGTCACAGGCTGGCTTTTCCCACTGCTGGAAGCACTTTTGACCTCTCAAACATTATTCCTTGGGAGCAGCAGCACTTTGTGGGCCTGGTCTGGCTGATGGTGCCATTCCTTGGAATGCATTCAGTAAATTTCCTTGGAATGCCAATTTAGAACAAGGATCCACCACACCCACAAAATTTCAGCACAGCCAAGCCTGGCAGTGCCAGCTGCCCTCGTTTGGTGCCACCTCTTGCCACACTCTGGGGTAAATTCCAGGAGCTCCCAAAGGGCTCTCAGGGCTGGGGAAGGCAGAGTCCAAGGAGGTTTTTCTCCCTCAGCCCTTGGAGGACATCACTGGCTCTGAATTCCAGGCAGAGCATTTCTGCAGCAGGCAGGCAGGGCTGGAGTCAGGAGTGAGGGCTGGGGATAACACATCCAGGCAGGAAGATTGATTGGAATTGTGTGAGATAGCCCTTAGCTCACCCGTGATTATAATTACATTAAATTGCTATTTAATGGTTTTCACATCATCTTTGACAGTAGGTTATTTTTGTAATCTTTATTTAAAATAAACTCTTTTCCTGCCTTGTCGCTGAAACCCTTCCCTGCTTCCTTTTATGCTCGATGCATGAGGAAATCAGTTTTCATTATCCCCAGACTTGTGTGTCATTCCATTATTACCACAAGATTAGAAAATAAGTAGCTCCCCCAAAAGGGCTTCTGGGTGAACAAACTTTCTGGTTGGAGCAGAATGAAGTGGAGCCTTTTCCCAGTGCTATTCCCTCATGCTCCCCTGTCAGAGCAGCAGGAAAAGCTGGCCTTGGATGGAATATCCTCCCTCCAGCTCCAGCAGCCACTGCTGTGGTGCTCCTGAGGGAGCTGGGAGCTATGGGAAACTCTGCCAGTTCTCTGGGGGGAGCAGAATCCAAGGATCCAGAGCAAGGAGTGGAAAATGAGCATTTCAGCTCCAAACCACCGTGTTAAGGGCTGGGAGCTGTGATCCATCCCTGCTGCTGTGATGTTCAAACCATCTCTGTGCTCCAGCCACCCCTGCACCTCAGAGCCTGGCGTCTGGATAAAGCTCAAAATCCAGAGACTTTTATATCTGAACCAAAAGGGGAGGGGAGAAACTTCTGGGTGGTTTTGCCAGCTGGGAACTGCTGAGTTTGAGGAGCTGGAGCATCCCTCTGGAATGCAGCAGCATCCCTGCCTCCACCCCTCTGGAGCACGAGGTCAAATGCTTTGCCCACATCCCTTCCTTAGCATGGACCAAACTCCCAGCTGGGATGGCAACCTCTCACATCAGAAGCTTCATCACATGTTCCCACTCCGGGAAATTAAAGGTCCCCTTCTTGCCCTAAGTTTATTAATATCCTCTTTAAATAATTCACTATTAATTATGTGTTTTATTTAATATGCAGCCCTGGTTTAAAAAGGGGGGAAAATAAACATGGTCTCAGGATTTTACTCTCTAATTCCTCATAAAAGACACAGATTAGAACAATAATTTTCTTCTAAAATTACAATAAAGTATTTTAGTGACTCTCCTCTGACCACGTGGTCAAGCATTTTTGCAATGAACAATTAATATCTCAAGCAGCTTTTGAAAAGAAGACCCAGCTCCCTGACACCTCTGAGAAACAAGAACGGCACATTCTGTGACCTCTGGGGTGGGAGATCTGATTTAAACACTTCCTGTGGCCACTCAAAGCCACCCCAGAAGAAGCAGCAACATTTCCATGGCGGCAAGAAAAGATGCAACGATTTTGCTCACGATGTTCAACAAAACAAAGCAAAGGGAAGAGCTTGTACCTGGGTCAGGGATTTTACAGGAAAGGCAGCACTGCCTCACCTGGAGCTCCCACATCCCAAAGCCCCACGGAGAAACACCCCTGGGAGTGCTCCAGAGGCAGATTTGTACAGGGAAGGTGGCCAAACACTGGCATGGGTTGCTCAGAGAGGTTTCCAGCCCTGGAAACGTTCAAGGCTGGGCTGGATGGGGCTGGCTGGAGATGGCCCTGCTTGCTGAAGAGGGAGGGACACCTCAAAAGGGGCTCAGGAAATGTCTGAGGATCAGGAGAGTTTTGCTCTGCATTCCACCAAGGGATCAGGGTTGGGGGCACCCATTTCCACATGAATAATGAAACAAATCACCCTGCATGGACCGTGGGGTCAAAAATGAACACCTGACAGAACTGGGCTGGGCACTGCCTGACCTGCACAAAGCACCAGGTTTGCTTGTGCTTTGTGCTAAAGTGGCACTGGGACACTTGTCACTGCTCTGGGCTTGTGACACACATCTGGCACGAGGCATCTGAGCTGCACAAAACCTGGGCCACCCTTCGTGCACCCCTCTAAACCTCCAGCCCTGGTGTCAGCGAGGCCATTAGGGTAATGCAGGAGATAAGGTTTCACTGCACGTATTTGTCCTCAGACTTAATGAAAACACACTGGTGTTACATTTATAGCTCCAGAAACCACAGGCTCAAATTCTATATGCCCTGGAGAGATCTTATCAGCAGCCCAGGAAGCAAAGATAACAATCACATTTAGGTATTCACTTCCCCTCCTGCAGGATCTCTTGCTCAGCCCCAGGGTGTTGGTGCTCATGGCCATGGGGGGATCACATCCTGGGGGGACTCCTCAGGCTGTGGTGACTCTGCCAGCAGCAGAGTGACAAAACCCTGAGCATGTCTCACCGAGTTTGTCAGAGAGTACTCCCAGCCACCACTGTCTAAAGAAAGTCACGATTCCCACGCAGACACACTGAGAGAGGGAAACGCCCACATCACTGGGTCATTAAAGTTGGAAAAGACCTCCAAGGACACAGAGTCATGGGAACCTAGAATGGTTTGGGACCTTAAAGCCCATCCCATTCCAAAGGCAGGGACACCTTCCCTGTCCCAGGCTGCTCCAGCCTGGCCTTGGACATTCCAGGGATCCAGGGGCAGCCACAGCTGCTCTGGAAAAGGTCAGCAAGCCAAGATTTGACTGAGCACCACTACAAAACCCACTCAGAAACCGTCAAACAGGACCACCAGGGGCTTTGCTGAGGTTTCCAGGAATTTACTTCCTTACCCAGAAGCACAGGGAGCTCCCAGTCCTCCTGCTCACACACAGCCCCCTGTGACCCCCACGAGCCAGAGCCCAGCACCAGAACTGCCCAGTAAAATCCAGAACTGCCCAGTAAAACCCACACCAGCCCAGTTTCACCCAGGACAAACCATGGGCAGCACAAGGAGCTACAAAGCTCCTCCTGAAGGCAGCTCAGCAGGCTCAGAGCTGCTTCTCCTTCAAGCCCTGCCATTTAAAGCATTTAAAGTGCTTGGCTCCTGCTCCCTGAGCCCAGGGAGCATCTCCAGGAGAGCTGGAGACCCTTTGGTTGATGGTTTGAACTGGAAGGGTCCAAAAGCAAAACCCCTTTGGTTTGATCTTGGCTTAAGGGGCTCCCCCAGGCTTTGAGACCCCTGGACTGGCTCCCAGACCCTGCTTTGGACACAGGCCTGGCTCACACCTTGCAGCTGCACTGCCTCAACATCCTCCTTATAACCCAGATCAGGGGCTCCCTGGCACAAATGAATTCCTTGCTCCTTCCTCCCCTAGGCTGCAGACCCAGAGCAATCCCAGCCCTGCCATCCCCCATCCTTCCAGCCAGGCTGCAAGGCCCCCCAGGCTGAGGGGAGGCTCTTCCAGCTCACCTGGAGCCATGTGCTGAGAGCTCTGTGGGGATGGAGCAGCTCCCACCCCTCACCTGCCATCCTGAGGTGGCAAAAAAATGGGAACTTGGATGTTGGCTGATGCCTTCCTGCTGCTACTCAGTTTGGCTTTCGAGTCTGTCGGGTTCTTGTGTTTCCACGAGGTTGGCAGGGCTCGTGCTGTGAGCTGATCCACAGCTCTGCAGGAATAAATGTGGGATTGAGTCCCCATCACCCCCTGAAACCCCACACTGCCTGTTGCTGGGTGTTACCCTCCATGTGCTCCACAAGGGATCAGCAAAGGGCATCCACAGCTCAAAACTCACACACAAGGCAGCAGAACCTACCAGTTCAGCCACTGAAGGGTTTTAAGTGTTTGCTCTGCAGGAGGGATGTGTTAGGGCACAAAGCTGAAGGCTGCTGAGTGCAGCTGGATGAAAGCACAGAATTCCTGTGCTGTAGCCTGAAACATGGCATGCTGGAGGCTCAGAATCACCAGGGAAGGCTCTACCAGTGTGTGTGGCCACAAATTCTCAATTTCCTTGGGACAAAGGGCTTAAAGGAAAACCCTCATATTTTTCTTTCCCTCCTGCTCACGAGCTGTGGGCCACTGGATTGGGACGTGCCAAAACCCATGGGGTGGGTGCTTCTCCCATACTTTGGGAAAAGCAATGGCAGAAGTTTGTGTGTGCTGCTGAACCCTCACCTTTTAAAGCAAACCCTCACCTCTACTGCATAGAAGGAGAAGTTAAAGGCAGTGAGGCTGAGCTGGGACATTTCCCTGCACCCACAGAGGCTTTGGGGCAGGCATATCACCAGCACCCCACTGGGCACAGGCAGGGCAGGGCTGATTCCTGACAGGCACAGAAATGATGACCTGGATCCACTCATTATTGCTAATTAGTGCTTGCAGGGCTGAATGCTGGGCTGCTCTCAGCTCCATCAGCTGGGACTCTGATCACAGCGTGATTCCAGCTGGAAATCTCTTTTTCCAATAAATTTAACTTACTTTTACACCATGTTCCTGCTATGTGGACAACAATCCCCCCCATTGATGGGATCCTGCCTCAACACCCTCAGCAGTACCAGGAGCCTGATTTTGGCCAGAGAACAAGGTCATGGCTCAGCCATGGAGCCACCACCAGCAGGTCTGGTTTTAGCTCACCTGAAGTCCTATTTTGGGACAGTTCAGCCTCAGCAAGGTGCAAACTTTGTTTTAAAGCTCAGAAAGCTGGGCAAGGGCAGGGGATGTTCCTTGGGGCAGCCAGGGGGTTAAAAGCAGGAGAGAAGACCTTTGAAGGAAAATTGCTGATGGGCTTGAAGGAGTCCTTTGAGGACAGGGGACACAAACCAGTTCCTATAAAAATGTTTTTGCAATGTATTTTACAGACTGGGCCCGTTCATGGGAGCACCAAAAGCGCTGTGGGAGATGAAAGGCTCTGTCCCCCTGGTCCAGCATCCTGTCTCCAAGAGCAGCCAGGCCGGATGCTCCGGAGGAAGGGAGCAAAACAATGGGAGCACTCAGACCTGGGATAATCCAGCCTCTTTCATCCAGCCCTCTAAGAAAGATCAGTTCATATCCAGCAAGCCCAGATTAAATGTGCTTTAATAGTTTGCCTGGTTTTCTTTACTGACAGATCCCTGTGTTCCTGCCACGGTATTTTCCATTTCTATTTCAGAGCAGTGCTTTGGGGTCACAAAGTAGCAATTCACTGTTTGATTTTGGGGGAAGCCTGGCAGTTTTGGTGCAAAGGGGGGAAGAAATGTTTGCTTGCAGGAGCCTGAAGGGTGACGCTGTGGGCTTTTAGCAGGATAAAAATAGGAATTGGTTACTCTCCAAAGGGAAAAATAAACTGCAAAGTTTCCACTGACTTGAAGTTGCAAAAATGCATCTTGGATTCTGGAGCACTTGGTAAAATATTGTGGTTTAGGCTCGGTAAATAGCAGAGAGCATTAGGTTGGAAATAGCAGTGTAAATACCCAGCTTAATGGGATGGTTTGTTTCGGGTTCTTTTTTGGGTTTTAGACTCAGCAACCTGTTTTAGCCTGGTGTTTCAGGTTCAAGGGCAGCCCCTGGCTGGCCATACAGCTCAGGTGTTCATCTGCTGCCCAAAAATGAGCCCAGGCCAAGCTGCACCCAGGAACTCCAGCTGGAGAGATCCCTGTGGCTGTGCAGGGCACTTAGATATAAATTCTGCCTTGTAATATAGAGTAAAAACTAAAAATTTAAATCCTTTTCACTTTCCTATCTCAGCATGGGTCCAAAGCAGATCTGAGAGGTGCAAGGACACACAAAGCTGTGGCCTTGTCACCAGCAGGACAGGGAGCAGGCGGCCACCAGCACGAGCTGGCCTCCAGCCCTTCTCTTCAGAGACACAACATCAGCCACAGGGAATGGTGCAAAGCCCAAATTCCTGCATCCAACACCTGGAGTCAAGCTTGCAGCAGAGGAGACCCCCAGAGCAGCACCCACAGCCCCAAAGGGCTCCTCAACCCCATCTCCCAGCAATCCAGGCTGCTCCCAGCAATCCAGGCTGCTCCCAGCAATCCAGAACTCTCCCAGCCATCCAGGACTCTCCCAGCAATCCAGGCTGCTCCCAGCAATCCAGGACTCTCCCAACACTCCAGAACTCTCCCAGCAATCCAGAACCTTCCCAGCAATCCAGAACTCTTCCAACAACTCAGAATTCTCCCAACAATCCAGAACTCTCCCGGCAATCCAGGAATTCTCCCAGTGCCCAATCCAGCCCCGGCTCCAGCCCTGCTTTGCCACTAGATGGCACAGGCCATTGAGAAATGTTTAATTTCCTCAATATCCCGCCTTTTCCCGAGCACACAGCCCTGCTTCGGGATGCAGCCACGGACACCTAAAGCTCTGCAGGGAAAAGGGAGAAATCCCTGCTCAGCCAGGGGATGGAGGGCTCCAAAGCACAGCTGGTGCTGCCCAGCTCTGCCCCAGCACCTCAACATCGTTATCCCACTGCCAGCAAGGGCAGGGAAATCTCTGCCAGCCAGGAAACCCTGGCTCAGGTATTACAAAGCCGTTCTAAAGTTAATTTTCACCGTGCAAAAAACCCCCAAATTAACAGCTGAGTACCGAGCTGGTTCTTTTGGGTTTGGGGTTTTTTTTCCCTATTAATTCTACAAATTCCAGATTTCACATGCATGAATTGGAGCCGGGGCTCGGGTGAGACCCCTGAGTGTCACACCTGGGTGAGTACCTGGTGCAAAGGGGAGCAGAACTGCCCTGCCTCTGAAATGCCCTGTCCCTCCCCCAAGGGAGACAGGCAATCACATTCCTTTGCTATCACAATGGATTCCCAAGAGAATTCCCCTCACTCTGCTCCCAGAGACCTTGGGGGATCAGGTTTTACTAGAGAATGAATTTCCAAGTGGAAAATTCATTCCAAATCTGTCCCAGCATCACTCAAGTGCTCATCTGATCCTGTGCTCAGTCCACTCAGCCCAGCACTGACTCTTCCCAAAAACACTTCTGGGAACTTCAGATAGTCCTGAAATAAATTTTAACTTAACTTCACCTGCTAATTTCATCTTTTCAGTCAGTCTCTGCTCACTTCCAGGCAGTGCACTGCCCCTGAGCCTCCACAAAATTCAGAGTTTGTAGGAAAATGCAGACTGGGGATGATGCTACTTCCAAATACCTGAGAGCAGCTGAAGGACACATCCAAGTGTGGCCGATGTAATGGGTTTGAAACTTTTTTGAAACAGTTTTCTCCTCTATTGGGGAAAAAAAATAGGATTTGATTGGCTGTGTTTTGGATTTTTTTCCCCTTTCTCTCTCTCTATAAACACAGTCAGCATCCAAGCATTTCTCTGCCAATTTTGCCTTACAGGAATGAAGGAAAATGTGCATTTTGGGTGCTTTCTGAGCAGCAGGGCATGTACCAGGGCAGAGGCTCTGCCAGCCCTGACCCACCTGCATTTACCTTCTCTACTCACAGAGATCTCTCGTTTTTCCTCACACCCAGCCCGACCTGCAAAGGTGCTGGCAGAGCATCTTCCCTGCCTGAACTGCGGCTCCCTCCGAGCCCGAGGGGATGCAGGGACCCGGGCTCAGCCCCACCTGCCCGGACCTGGCCTCAGGAGGGCAGGGCTTGGGTGAGGACCCCCCAAAACGCTCTCTGGGATGGTTTTAATCTGAATTCCTGGCACCAATAGCCCTTGCATTTAAAAGCAGCCTCCATGCATACATATCCATCAATTACTTATGCATAACATCTCAAGGAGCGCAGAATTGGCTCATTTGAGCCCAGTAAACAAACACTGAGTAAAGCATTCCTGGGAAATCTGCTCTTGGCTCCATTTGCATCACTAAAACAAGGCAAAACAAAACACACCGTCCATCAGGAGCTCAGAGTCCCTCTGGACACGACTCAGAGAAAATGCACCCAAGAACTCTGGCTCATGATGTAAATCAACATTTCTGCGAAGGCTCTTTGCACTCCCTGATGTTTGATTGCAGAGCAAAGGAGCCCTGAGCAAACCAGGCTGGAGGGTTCGTGGTGATGCTCTAGGTTGTACTTTGGGGTAACTCTGAGGCACTTCCACAGCCCAGCAAAACTTTGAGGGTTCTGCAAGCTTTGGAAAGTAACAGAAATATTGATTTCATGCACCTGAGGAACAAGATTTGCAGATATTCTGGACCCCCAACTAGAAATCTTTCCACACTCAAAGTGCAAATGCTCTTTAATGTGAAATAGCTCAGATCAAATGTGTTCCAGGTTACAGCTGGGTTTGGGATTTGTTTTGCTTTTTAATATTATTTTTAAAACAATTTTTATTATTTTTTATAACCTTCCTGCCAATACCATCCAGTGCTCAGTGAGAAATGTTTGTGGTATTAATTGTGAGTGGGAAAAAAAATAGAAAAAAGGTGGGAGCAGCAATCCAAAGCAAAGTCTGCCTGGAAAAGCTTTAAAGGAGAAAATCAAACAAATGCTTCTCAAGCTGCACTGGTTCCTTTTGGTGCCTCTGTGTGGAAAACATTCAGCACCTCCTGCCAGGTGTGCAATTCTGCCCTGGGAGGGTGGGCAGGCCCTGGCACAGGTGCCCAGAGCAGCTGGGGCTGCCCCTGGATCCCTGGAATGTCCAAGGCTGGACAGGGCTGGGAGCAGCCTGGGACGGTGGAAGGTGTCCCTGCCATGGCAGGGGTGGCACTGGATGGGCTTTAAGGTCCCTTGCCTCCCAAACCATCCTGGGAGGCTCTGAAACAGCCCCTGAAGGCTGAATAAGCACCCAGAGAAGGGAGGGCACTGCTCCTGGGGTGGCTCTTGTCTCACCTGCCTCTCCAGCAACATTTTCACAGCAAGGTAATTGCACAGACAGCAAATGCAGGGCAGGAGGGAAATCAGAGAGCAGGGGATTGGAAATGACACAGCGTCAGAAACCTGGAACTCTGTGAGCAAGCAGGGCAAAGCATTCATTGGAAACACATTTCTTGGAGTCACAAGTGAATTTCTGGGCTCTGAACTGAATTTATCAGTAAATTGTGGCAGCAATTACCAGAGGGCTGGTGCTGGATCTCAGCACTGCCCACGGATTCCCCTGCAGATCCCAAGGCTGCGGCTGGAAGAAGCACGAGGAGCAGAGCAGCAGTTTCTGCAGCTTTGCATTTGGAACCAATTTGCTCTGACATTTCCCTGCTGCAGTCTCTGCCTGGGCTGCACAAACCCTGGGGAAAGCAGCTGGGGCAGGACTGCAAACTGCACTGCTTCCATCCCTGCTTTTGGGATGCAGGAAAGGCAGGTTGGGATCTGGTCTGACACCAGCTGTGCACAGCAGCCGCTGTGGGAAGAGCTAAAACCACATGGAACCCCCCAGCAGCACAAGAGTGTCAGGGAGATCACAATTTAAATGTTTTGCTGCTGCCCCTGATCCCAAATCCCGTCCTTAAACCCACCCAGGCATCTCCCAGCCCATCCCAGGTCAGAGCAGAACTTCCTCAGCCATCATCCAGAGCAAGGATTGACCTGGGGGAAGGCTCACACTCAGTTTTTCTAGCAGACTCCTGCTGGAGCCAGAGAAGGGAGATGCTGCACAGCACCATTCCCAAACCTTGAGCCCCCTTTATTCTCATCAGCAAAGCCAAAAGCAAAGGAAAAGGCACAACAAAGGGGGGTGTGAACCTCTCCTGACTGGGTTAGGAGCTCCTAACCAGCTCCTCTCAGATTTTCCCCTGCTGAAGCGTTGGGGAGGGAAAAGGGGCTTTGCACCAAGCCCAGCTGTGGGGCCAGCGCTTCCCCCTGAGACGGAGGCGAGGGCTGGGAGCACCAGCAGGGCTGGGATTATTATTTCCTTAATTGAAGCTGCCAAACGTGGAATCATCAAGGCTGGAAAAGATCTCCAAGATCGTCGAGTCCAACCGTTAACACAGCACTGCCAAAAAAGTGTTGCCTGTTTTCTAACCAAAATAAGGTGGGACACACACAGGGAGCCTTGAGGGAAAGGACAACTCCCTTCTGCACAAGAACCAAGCCTGGGAGATGTTGGTTCATCACTGATCTGTGCCACGAGAGCCTGACCTACACCCTGACACCTCAGAGACCGTCGACACCCACAGCTCTACCAGCGCAAGGGGAAACTGAGGCACGTGAAAGCCAAGTTATCCCCTCCAGATCCCCCAAACCCAAACCCCAGCCCAGGGAGCAGCCCCAGCGCCCTCCCCACAGCTGAGCTCTAATTGTTTAGAGGCTTAATAAGTTGTAACTTAAAACTGGTTTATGGCTGTACATAGGAAAAAAAAAAAAGCCCTGTCGTAAAGTATTTATTACACTTCCTTTGGAAATGATGACAGTCCTCCAGTGAATGTTTTTATTGTTATTCATCATCTTTCGAGAGGGTTGGACAGCTCTGAAATACAGCTTTAATATGAGAGCCAAATGAGAAAGTGCAGATTTAAGGGAAACCTCGGCAGATCAGGTTTCACTCGGTGCCTGCAGCACTCACAACATGTGTTTCTGATCTGCAGCTCCGCTTTGTTGTGCCCAAACTGAAACTGCATTAAATTCGCTTTGCTGGGATTGTGAAAGAGCGAGAAACACTCACAAAGCCCGGCCGGTTTTCCACGTGCCACTCCCGCCTAACCCGTGACCTGGAGACGGAAATGGGATTTATCCCGAGCCGCGCTGCAGGTCCAGCAGCAGCAGCGCTGCCTCCCCATCTCACCGACTCTGGGGGAATCAGAGAATCTCTTTGGAAAAACACACCGAGTTTTCCTCGTGGAAGAAACCCCTGTGCACAAACACCCTGCCACAAACAGCGCCTTAAAGCCCAAAGCTGAGGAAAAAGGGTTCAGCTCTCACAAATCCCCACTGTCCCTTCACACCAGCTCCCAGGAAAATGGAGCTGGAGGGGAGAAGAACCCAGGACAACTGAAGGAACATCTTTGGGCTTAAGATGCCATCATTAAGACCCTGTGGCCATTTATTAAACAGATGTGTTAATTCAGGAGTGCCTGTCTGAGAAACGAGTTGCTTTGCCAAGTCCTGGAAAAAAGTTTGCCCGGGCAAAAAAATCCAAAGGAAGACAGTTCAGCAGCTCCAAGGAATGTATTGGGTTTTGTCAGCCTCTCCTCACCAAAGGCAGCAGGGGGGATGCAGAGTGTGCGCCCCCAGACCCAGCCTGTGCCACCCCCTCCTGCAGGGGATGGCAGGAAGCAATTCCTGCACATCTCGTTTAAATCATGGCCAGAACAAATTCCTGAGCTTCATGGCCACTGTAAATACACAGCAACATCACCCTGCTCCCCTTCCCTGTAGCATCCTGCAGCGATTCCTATCAGGACAATATCGGGCAGCCAAACCTGTTATCTGGATGGGTAAATACAGACTGTAGGGGACTTGAGCAGAAGATAAAGAGGAGAGAGGAAAGGGAAGGGAAAGCCCTTTAACCTGCAGAGGTTTGCTTGTGGGAGTGCAGGGTGGTGGTAGGAAAATATTCCAAGTGGATCACTCTGGGTACCACCACATCCCAAATGGCATCACTTGGATTTATCACTGCATCACCCTGGGTACCAGAGCATCCCAAACACAGCATCCCAAATAGCTTCACTCAGGTTTATCACTGCATCCCTACTGCATCACCCTGGGTACCAGAGCATCCCAAACACACCACCTTGTTTATCACTTCATCCCAGCTTCATCACCCTGGCTGCCATGGTAACCTGCCCACATCCTCATGGGTACCAGCCCATCCCACTGCACACCCTGGCAGCACCCCCAGCCCACAGCCCCCTCCCCAAAGCCCTCAGCTCCTCTCCCTGCTTTCCCAAAGGCCTGTCCCAGCAGCTGCTGGGGGAGGGAGGGAGGGAGGATTCCCTGCATGGCCCTGGGCAGCAGATGGGGCAGCCCCAGCCCCTTGTCTGTTTTCACTTTGTTTAACAGCTGCCCTTTGGATCCTGCTACTTCCCAGGCTGTGGACAGCGGGGCCGGCACAGGAAACGCAGCCAAACATTTACCTACCCCTCTTTGATTTAAAACAGCTTCAGAAGGGCTGCAAGTCTGTACATCAACATCCAGCTAATCCAACCCTTCCTCCTGCCAGAGAGAGCCAGCACTGAAGAGTTAATGAAAATAACTCCTCTGCCCTAAAGAAATCATAGCTTGGATGTGGAGTCATGCAAACTCCAATCACCCTCGCTTAACACTTGCACAGAATTATTTTAACATTTGATTTGAACTTAAATAAACAGGCTCAGTGTTCCAGACAAGGGCGTGGGAGCTGCCTGCTGCGGGGCCACCAAGAACCAAGGCAGGAGGTGCCTCCCCTGCCTGGACAGGAGAGGTCAGTGGCAGCTGCACTGCTGGGGCACAGACACCATCCTCAACCCAGTGACTTTGCTGTGGCTCCACTCTGTGACAGATGAAGCTTTTTTTTTCAGCTAGAATTGAAAAGCAAAAGGCTGCCTGGTGCTAGCCCAGAGTTCTGCTGCACTGATGAAAAGCTGCAGCTCATTCAGAGCCACCCTGGAGACATCTGCAAGACGAGACAGTCCCTGGTGACTTCTGTGTCCAGGACGGTCCCAGCTGCAGTGACCCGCTGGGAAATGCTGCCCTGATGCCCTGGCCAGCAATTTGTCCCGGGCTTTTTGGGGAAAAGACGGGTGGAGGGGCTCATCTGGCTGTCCCCAGGACTGGGCTGCTGGCAGGGCAGGTCTCGCCTCCCATCTGGGCTGGGGCTCCGAGCGGAGCCAGCCGGTCTGACGGCCACCGGCTCTTCCTTGCTTATAAATGCTGAGAACATCAGATAATCCAGGGAGGTCGGGGTCAGCTGCTGTCACTGCTTTATCTCAGCCCTGGAGCAGCTCTGCATGTGTCCCAGCACCAGCCTCTGCCTCTCCATGCTCAATATTATTTTAAAAATGCCTCCTTTATTAGCTCTTCTCACACAGTTCTGCTACAGCCCAAAGGGAAAAGGCTACAGCTGAGCGAGCACCAACCCAGGAGATTTCCATCTTTTCCCTGACTCCACACAAGAGCAGGAATCCTGCTTCCCCCCCATTTCCCAGCCCTGCACTTTGCAAACAAGAACCTGCTCATAAAATTTAAGGTCAGGGCCCTTGGCTCAACTCATCTTCCCTGCTTTACCTCACAGAATTACTTTGCTGCAAAGCATCCTCCCTGCCAGTTCACGCAGAAGGTGATTGAGCTCTGCTCAACCCAATAACTGCTTGATTTAAGCACCTTTTCCAAAAATTGGATGTATTTGTGCTGCTACAGCTCTGCTGGAAGTTCCTCCAGGAGGGACAGCCTAAAGCCAAAGGCTGCAGAGGGATTTTTTTTTTTTTATTTTTAGGGTGCAGGTTCCCTGATGAAGCTGTTTTTCCCAGATCCTGTGGGTTTCACACATCCCTACTCGGTGCAAGGAAGAGAGAATAGTTGCTGTTTATTGGGTTCTTTGGTTTTTGTGTGGTTTTTAAAGACTCTTGTGCTCTTTAAAACCTTGATATGGATTTTTTCAGTGTTGGGATAAACTTTTTAGGAGCACCCTGACATGTCCTCTGCCTGGCTGGTGATGCACTTGCCCTGACATATGAGAGCCACAGCTTTAAACTTTGCATTGGGCTGAATGGATATTAGTACAGCCAAAGCTGAAAAAAAAAACCAGGAAAAAAAAAGATCTCAGGGTGCCCCAGCAGAATGAAAACAAATGAAAACTTGAAAACTTTCACAAAAGCCCTAAAATTCTAATTCTTCAGCCACTTGTGCTGCAGCATCACTCGTCTCCAACCAGCACCTGTTTTATCAACTGCAGAGAGAAAAAGGGATTTGAGGAAGGGCGGGTTGGTGTCTGGGTTCAGAGTCAATCAAGCACTCACATTTAATGTTTTTCCCTGAAATCACTCAGAAAAACAAGTTTTTCACTCTCTAAGTAGGACCTGCATTCTCACAGGAGCTTTTCCAGGAGTCACTGGGTGAAAACCAATCCTCACATGATCCAGAAACCTCCTGAGGAGCAGCTGAGGGACAACAAGCTGAGGACAAGCCCAGAGCCACAAGCTGGGGGTGTGCAGCTCATCCCCTCCCCAGAATCCAGGCGATAAATCCGTCTCTGCCACATTCAGCCAGGGTTATCTGGGGAATCTGGAGCAGAGCTGAGCTCTCCCATGTGGCCAGGCCCTATCACCAGCATCACTTCCCTCCCACATACCCAGATCTCAGACAGATAAGAAACAATTTAAAAATATTTACGGCTCATGGCATGTAAAAGCAAAAGGCACATTCACAAGGTGAAAATCAGGACTGCTGAAATAAAGAGAGGAAGAGCTGGGTTGAAGGGGAACAGCAGGATTGAAACAGCAGGACTGGAGCAGTGGTACCCAGTCCTGCATAGGAAAAAGAAAGAAAACCTCTGTGTCCCTCCAAACCCAAAATCCAGGGAACCTGTGCTCCAGGGAAAACCTTTTCTTCTGAGCAATTCAGCACAGACCTGCTGCCCATCAGCTGCCTGCCTGATGCTTTTGCTTTTCATGCAATTAAAGAGCTTTGTCTGCACCGTTTTTCTGGGATAAGTCAGAGCAGGCTGCTCGGGGTCCTCAGCCTGTGGGAGGGCGACGCTTTTGTTGCCAGCACCTCCCGTGCACCAGCTGCCTGCACACACACTCCTGCCTGGCAGAGAGCTTTCCCCTGGAAATTGGCACAAAATCTGATTGCCACAGTGCTCTTCCCTCTTTAAATAAACTCTGCAGCGTGTGATAATTGCACTCTGCGGCCGGAAACGTCCAAATGCAGAGTTTGGGGGATTTGTCACCTGGAGCAGGGGAAGTGCTGCATCCCAGGGAAGGAGCATCCCTTTGTTTTTACAGAAGGATGGTTCCTGAAGGAAACAGGGCTTGGCTGCTCTGTTTAGATACAACTTGTCCCTTGTGGCTGCAGTCTTTAAAAGGCCAAAGGGCTCTTGGACACACAACCCTCTGTGGGCATTTTTGGGGCAAAGCCTCCTCTCTGCAGCATTTATGATGAGCAGGAAGCTGTTTCCCAAAAAGCCACATTTTGTGCTGGGAACCTTGCCCCTGCCCAGCAGTGGACAGTGAGGCTGCACCAGCAATGCTTTGGGCTGGCTGGAGGAGCCCAAGGCTCCATGCTTGCCCCAGCTCCTTGCTGGAAGCAGAAGGCAGAGGATTCTGCATTTCCATTCCAGTCAGGCGTGAAGGAGAGCGTGCACTTCACTAACAAGAGATCAGCCTCTATTTATCTTACACGGGTGGCTGCACTGGGGAAACAGCACCGAAGAGAGCTTTAAACCTTATTCCTCACCAGACCACTTCTCCCAAACAGCAGTTGGGAAATGAGCACAGCTCAGAGAATAAAGAGAAGAAATTTTTACAGATGTGTACTTTCTCAAGCTGTTTTCATTTCACAAAGTGAAGCCCTTTTAAAAAATATTAAAATTAATATATTAATTAATTGCTATATAATAGTAATTGATATAATTTTAGTATCAATTAAATATTATTTAATATGACTAGAAAAATGAATATTTATATAAAATTAATTTATAGTAACTTTAATAATAAAATTGTGATTGTAATTTAATTATAATTATTACAATATATTATCATATTATAATTATATAATTATATATTATATTATATATAAATTATAAAATAACAATTTTAATATTGACATTAAAATTAATAATTTTAATATAAGAATTAAAGGGAAGGGAGGAGCTGACAACATTGTATCACTTTAAAAAAACTTTCTATCCCTATTGTGACTCCTCCAGCAGCAGTTTGGTTTCTATTTGTCTATTTACCACCAAAACCCAAGACATCTGTTCAAGCTGCCCCGAGTCAGGGCTTTTTGAGGAACCGGGATCCGCAGGTGCAGCAGTTCCCTCCCCCGGGGATCCCCCCATGGCTCCCAGGGTCGCTGTTGGTGCTTCCCGGAGTGCAGCAGGGCGGGGCTGGGAGGATGCTGAGGGATGGATGGATGGATGGATGGATGGATGGATGGATGGATGGATGGATGGATGGATGGATGGAGCCGTGGGCAGCAGGGCAGTACCTGCGGGCCGTGCTGGCCCCGGGCCAGCCGCGGGATGCACGGGGAGCAGGGAGGGACAATGGCAGGAAGTTGTTGGGCTGTGACTCGGCGCTCGCTAACGACATTCGCTTCCTTTATTTCCTTCATTTCCCACCTTTCACTACCGCGGTGCAGTGACAGCACCGGCTGCCACTGTCACACAGCAGCCTGTGACAGGGGGGGACAGCGGGGCTCCAGGGGAGAGAGCAGCTTCTGGAAAATACCCTATAAATCCTACAAAATGGCCAAAGCGCTTCCAGGCTGGATTCTGGTTCTGCAGGGAAGTGATTCCCCAAGGGACAGACAGGGAGCCAGCTCCTGCCCCAGCAGAAGGTCCTGGAATGATGTCACTGTGGCACAGGGACACCAGTCATGGACTATCCTGAGCTGGAAGGGACCCACAGGGCTGGATCATCATCCAGCTCCTGGCCCTGCACGGACACCTCAAAACACCAGCCTGGGCATTCCTGGGAGCACTGTCCAAACACTCTTGGAGCTCTGTCAGCCTTGGAAATGTCACCATTCCCTGGGGAGCTGTTCCAGTGCCCAGCACCCTCTGAGGGAAGAATCTTTTCCTAAAATCCCACATAACCCTCCCTGACATATCTTCATGCCATGGGATGAGGGGCTTGCAGAGGAACTGGGAAAGCTTTTAAACCTTTTCCACAATTCAAGCCCTGGCACTGAGTTTGATCCATGATAAATCTTATTTAGCATCCCAAGAGACTTGGAGGTGCACAGACAACCTTGCAAACAAGTTGGACTTTCACTGAGAGCAGAAGTTTGTTCAAGACAGAGAAGAAAATAAAGAACATAAAGCAACATTGATTACCTTAGGTAATATTGAATAGCTCAGGTATAATTTCCCTTTGATCTGGCTCAGACTCACAAGCTACAGGATACACAGTTGTGATACCAGACAAAAAGCAACTCAAAACATGCTTTTAGCCCTTCAAAACAATTTGAAATTAAGCTGGAGCAAGTGAAGAGCCCTGATCCACCCTGCCCAAGGCTCACACCAACTGCAGATTCATCAGATGGCACCATCACTTCAGGAGCAAGAAAAGCAGCTTGTTAGCATTTAGAAGAAAATTTACATGAGGGGAAAAGAAAAAAAGAATCTTGAAAAACCACAAGTATTTCAGCATTTTAGCAAAATGGAGCTGGGAAGGGAGTGAAAGCATGGATGTGTGAACATGGGCAGGCAGGGTTTGACAGCTCCATGGCACATTTCCTCCCCCCTTGTTTCAGAGGTGCCTTGCGTGGTCAGAGCAAACCCCATAAATCTGTCAGTGCAGGATGCTGGAGAGTTTCCTCAAGGAAACCCTCCTATATCATCCTCAATCACCCAGCAGAATTTGGCAGCTGCACTTCCTGGGGTTAAAGGCATCACTGAGGTTTAAATGAAGACATCCTTGGCTGGACTCTGCTCTGCTTTAATTGAAAGATTACAGCCCCCATCCCCAGGGAGGGATAAAACCCCGGCCTTGGGAGGATGCAGAACGCAGCTGCCACCACCATGGTCAAGGCCTGAGTGAGCAAATGGGTGAAATAAAGCTGGAAATGGTCTTTGGCTTCCTCTGCCAAATCCCCGCCCTTGGACTGCTGTGGAAGACCCTACTTCCAGAGGTCCCAAAGCCTCAAAATCCACGTTGGAAATAACACAATTAGCACAGGCTTTATGCATCCAAAGACTTCTGAGGTCTTTCTGACTGCTGGAAGACTTGGAACTGGCTTTTGCATATTTTGGATGACCTATTTATCCCAGAATTGGCAAGGCTGGGGAGCAGTTTTCCTCAGCAGGCAGGTTTGGGTCACGGGGAGTTGGTAGGAAGGAAGGAAGGAGGCGGAAACTTTGTGTAAATAACAACTCTCAACCCCTCCCAGCTCCCTGCTCGTGCCAGTTCCTTGGCAGGGAGGACATGGGACATGGGCCTTTGGTTTGAAAAAACCTAAATTCCTTTTTCAACTCAATTACATAGCCAGGCCCTCAGATCTCTGGCCAGAGGCCTGTTCTCACTGTCAGACAGGCTTTAAAAATAAATATACCCCTTGTCTGCCAGTAATGGGGCTTCTCTAATTAAACAAGTGTCCTGATGGCCTCTGCTCAGCAATTTGGGGCACCTGATGCTGGGTACTGGTTGCCTTTGGAGCTGCTCCCCATCACACAGGGCCTGCATGGACTCTCTGGGTCCCTGAGGAGCCCAGCTCCTCTCCAGAGCACTGTGCCCATTTCCAGACAGGAAGGAGATGCCAGGGATGTGTTATTGGGGTGGCAATCCTTTGAGTGTCCATAAAGGACACTCCAACAGCATGGGTCAGCACCACGAGTCCCAGGAGGTGCAAGGCATGACCTGCTAAGCCTACACCACATCTCAAGGGCATTTTTACACATATGTACTGTACTCTTCTCATAGATTAATTATGAAGAACCATTTGGCTTCCAAGAACCCTCCACAGCAAGAATTTCCTGGCCCATGGGTGGTTTGTGCCAAGGAGCAGGAGTGCACTGAGAAAAGGGCTGTGCCCCCCCCCCCTCCTCCCAGAGAGCCCTGACAGGGACACAGGGAGAGCTCCAGCAATCACCCCAAAAGGCAGGCTCAGACTTTCCAGCAAGCAGGTTACACACCACCCCACCCCAACGCAGACCTGTCCCTGCCTTGCATCTCCTGTTCCTTCTCCTGCCTTGGGACTGCAGGAGAGACCTTGTCCCACCACATCAGCTCCAGCATCCCCCTGCCCATCCCTTAAATTGCCTAAAACAGCCCCAGACACGGTCACTGCCTCTGTCTTTAAAGGTGATCCCCTTCATTTTTACCTCCAGCTCTGCCATTTCCCCGTGCTTTGCTCCCTCCAGACAATCCTGGGAGCTGCAGCTCCAGAACAGCTGCTGGATCAGAGATTTGCAAGCCTTGGCCCCAAAAGCAGTTTAAAGAGCTAAAGGAATTGGTGAAGGACAGACAGACACCCTGCAGCCACACAATGCTGTGACCACATCCTGCAGTGGCTGCTCTGTCCCCACTCCTGCATTCCTGTTATTTTTATATTCTTGTTTTTAACAGCTTGTCTTTTTCACACTCAAGGCCTTCAAGCTTTGTAAGAAACTATTATTTTCTAGGTGATGAGAAGTTCAGTGTCCTCAGCTAATGGGGGGATGGACTCCACAGCACAGGAGAAGCCAGTGAGAACAGACAACCAAGATCTTGTTGCTCCAACACCCAGAATAGAGGGAAATTATAATCCCAGAGATAATAAAGAGGCTTTATTCCAGCTGTCAGTCAATCTGCCTCCACTCCTCACCTGCCCTCCAGAGAATACTTTTAAAGGCCACAGCCTTGTAGGTGATGATGTTTTATTACATCTCAAAAAGAAAGAGGGCAAAAGGAAAAAAAAAAAAAAGACCAACACACAGAGGAATGCAGTTTCATTTGCAGTTTCCTGAAACCTGAGCAGAAAGTTTATAAAAACTTTGGGTTGTGTTTGGAGTTAGGAAGCAGAATGAGAAATCGCTCTCCTTTTCCTCTTTCTGTTTGCTGAGCAGCACCACCAATCCCACAACCTTCCCTCCACTTCTCCCTGTTTTTTCCCCAGCAGCAAAGTTCCAAGCCTGGCTCTGTTGGCTTGGACCTAAATCAGCAAGTGAGGGGCTGAACAAGATCCTTCTTGTAGTTCACACACCCTCATTTTAAAAAACAACCACAGGATTAAGAAAGAAATTTGATTCCCACTTCCTAAGTCTGAATTGTCTGAAAACTGCTATTCCTTCGGGTTAAAAAAAAAAAAAAGTAGAACACCCCCTCAACATCTGAACATCAAAACAAACACTGTTTTCCCTAAAAAGCAGGGGCTGGTGGAAAGGGAGGCAGAAGCCAGTCAGAGATGTTTTCCTCACTCAAGACCCTCACAGGACCTCGGTGAGAACAGTCCCAGGAGAGGCAGCCCTGGGAGCTCTTTGCACCAAGGACCGGCTGCACAACCAGAGGGGGGAAAAGGGACATGGCTGATGGGATTTGGGCTCCTGCACACCAAGAATGACCGACCCTGGGCACAGAGGGCCCCGGGGCAGAGTTTGTGAGGCCTCCCAGGAGCAGGAATTAGCAAAGGCAGTCCAGGAGGGTGGCCAAGGGGGGGCCAGGCCCCAGTCCCTTCATGCTGCTGGCCGAGCTCAGGCTGCGCATTACCCAGCCCAATCTCACTCCCAAACAATCCTCCCACGAGCTTTGAAGCCTCCAGCTGTGCCAGGGCAGATGCACACCAGCCAGGAGACACCATCTGCCCCCTGAGCACATCGCCCCATTCCCATGGCTACACCAACAGGAGCATCCCCCTCCCCAGCCCAGCTCCCCGATGCTGCTAAGCATGAAAACAGCAGAAAAAGGCCAGATGGCCTCTTCCCTCCATCACTTCTTCCACTGATGGCCAGCAACAGCAGAGAGAAGCAAGTAGGCTGGAAAGCAGGGTGGGTTATTGCACAAGGAGGCTGAAAGAAGTTTACAAAAGCAGCTTTATTGTACTATTTCCCAATTTTAAGACCTAAACTCTGCATCATTCACATTCTTTTTGATAGAGTTTTTTTTAAGTGTGGTTTTAAAGCAAATACTTTGGAGGCAGCATTGGAGCAGGGCCAGAGGGGCTGTGCTGGGGTGAGCACATGAAGGACCTGTGATATTTTGTTTTGGGGAGGAATGTCACACTTCTCCTTCAGGCCAGGAGCACTTCATTCTGGAGACTGATCTGGCCAAGGAGGCAGAGCTACTCAGGAAAATTAATTTACTATTTCTTGTTGCTAAGCCGTGAAGGCCAGATCAGCAGCAGCCACGAGCCCAGAGCTGCCTCAGTGCCACCTGCTCCAGCAGCCAATCTTTTAGATAACAAGTCAAAGACACCAAAATGCCAACTTTGGGAAACATTAGCTTGGAAATCTTTGGTTTTTCACTCCAGCAACTCACCAGCCCTGGGACAAGTTGCTGTGCCCCTGGGCACAGGCAGTTCACTGACCCTTGTGGGGGATTTATGGCCTCAAGTCCCACAGAAGACCTGAAACCCCAATTTCTGGTGCTGCATGACTTCAGCCAGAGCCACATGAAATCCCAGCCAGCCTGTTCCAACAGGTGGATGGGGAGTCCAGGTGCCTTTGGATTTTGTCCCATTTTGCCACATATTCATGACCACCTTACATAGAGCTAACAGACTTCAACGACTCCATGATCACTCGGTCCACAACCCATTCTTGTGGTTAAAAAAAATAAATCTGAAAATAATCAAGAAACACCGTGCCACAACTGTCCAATCCAAGGAACTTAATGATCCCTGTAAGAAAAATGTATTTTCACCTCCTTTCCCTGCAGGAAGGTGCATCAGCCTGGCTCAGAACCCACTCCTTGGCATGAGTCCCACCAGCCTGGGCTCATCTTTGCTTTCCAGCTTCCTCAGGTTACACCCAATTTCCTCCCACTTTCCCACCCTTGCCAGAGGAAAAGCCAGGCCTGGTGCTCAGGTTTCTGAGGGACATCAGAGTTTTAACTCCGAGGAAGCCAGGCCAAACTCAGCTGGAGAAGCAGAGGCAGAGCTAAGCCAAGCTGGGTAATTACAACACAACCTCCTTCAAATCACCCCCTCAAGCACCACATCAGAAAAGTCAGGATGTACCAAAATGTCCATGTGCCCAAACACCCACAAGAGGCTCCAGCAACATCCAGATTTTCACACTGAGGGACCTGACCTCCATGAAAGCAGCTTGGAGCTGCTCACAGACTGCTCCTCTTTCCACAGGGGTTGAAAACCTCCAGCTGATTTCGAGTAGGACCAGCCAAAATCAGATATCCATGGGGGAAAAACAGCATCCATTTCTCAAAGTCCATATTTTTTTTATTACCACCCCAAACGCCCAACCCACCAACGCAAGGAGCAACAGGGAAATGAGACATTTCCATCTCCTCCCCCAAAGGCTGCACTACCCCTTGGCCCCCGTGTTGACTCCTAGGGATTTCCAAGTGTTTTACCATGAGGGGTTGGAAAGGCACTCAACCAGTGCCTTGTGCCTCGGATTGCTGCTTTCAGATGGACCACAGCTGTCTCCAGGAAACGAGGCAAAACCCAGCGTGCCTTAAATGAAAAGTGTTTCTGACATGACAATATATTTTGCTTTTAATTCGTTTTTCGTCTCAGATTATGAGTTGCCAAAAGTTCTGCTGCCTGAACAGGTCCAACCAGCTTTCCCTGCATACCTCTCCTGAAACCAGCTCGGAATGGGAATGGTAATTATGTGTTGAGGGCAGAGGAGATCATTAAAATAAATGACTTGGATTCTGAAGCCTATAAACTGTCCTCCTCTGCAATTAAAGTAATTTCATATTTCAGTTCACTTTGTCACCTTGTCTATCTTTCCCCAAGTTGTAAATTAAGCTCAGGAAGGTTCATTAAAAGCCTGTGAAGTTCTCTGTAATAAATGGGATTTAGCATTGGCAGGAGGAGCAGATACAATGCACGAGTCACAATCTGGGGGCTGCAAGTCCCCTTGCTCTGGGCAGCTGGCACAAGGGCCACCAAGCTGGTGGCATTGGCCCCTGGCCTCACTTGAAACTGCCTCACTTGCCCCAGGAACATGTTAGAGAATGTCAGCTATGTCTCTGCACCACTCAGATCCATCTCAGAGCAGGGATTTCACCGCATCCTCCATCCACAGGACCACAGGAGCAGCTTGTACCATAAACAACATGGAAACTGCATGGACATCTCTCCCATCTCACTGCTGGGAATGGGGGACCCAGGAACGCTGAAAGGCATTAGGATGCACAGTGGCATTAATGATGGATGGCACTGCTTAAGTAAAGCCTGAGAGAGGGTTTGAGCAGAATAACGGGACCCTCAAAGCACCAACTAAAATGACATCTGTCACTGGCCCTGTCCATAGCAAGGGGCTGGAGCTGGATGGTCTTTAAGATCCCTCCCAAACCAAACCATACCATTCCAGGATCCTATTCCTGCTGGCTTTGTGTGAGAGCTGGATGAGGCCACAAAGGTGGCACGAAAGGCCCAGGTTCTCCAAGCTGGATGCCAAAGCTCCCACAGCGGCCCTCACCGCCCGGAGGACGAGCAGAGGCCTCGGCCCTCCTCTGCCCGCGCTCTGGAAGCCCAGAGTAAACATTTGACATCCCTGGCTCGGCTCATTCATGCCCCCACAACACATCCCTTATTGTGCTCCGGACGAGCCGTGCTGCGTGGGCTTTGCCCGGCCTTTCCAGGAGCCCCGGGTGCCAGGCCGCCCCGGGGCCGCATTCCGGCGGTGCCCAGCCATAGCGGCGCTTTGTCAGGGCCCGGACATCACGGTGGGCTCTGCCCGCAGCCCGGCCCTGCCCGCAGCCCGGCCGTCGCCGCCGTGGCACGGCCCCGTGTGGGCAGCGGCCACGGGCGAGCCGAGACCCCGGCGGCCCTGGGAAAGAAATGCCCACGGGTCTGAATGGAATCCCAGCCGCGGGCTGGCAGCGTGTCCCTGGCATTTATTGTTCCAGCACAAGGGCTCTTTGGGGAGAGGAGCTCCGGAGGCCTCTGCGGAGAGATTAGATCGGTCCCTGCTCTGCTCTGAGATAAAACTGCCCGTGGCGCCGCCTTTGTGTGCTCCAGCCCCCGCAGCGGGGAAAAGAAGCCCACAGTTTGCAAAAAGAGACGTTCTCCCCATGGGTGACAGCCAGGCTGCGGTTCTGGGGTGGCACCAAGCAGTCATGGCTCAGCCAGAGCAAGGGTGACAGCAGTGGTGACATCTGAACCATCTGGGAATCCCTCCCTGGGAGAGGGGACAGGAGCTGCTGGGAGAATGCTGCAGCCTACCCTGCTGCTCAAGGGGACATTGATTCAGAGGGAGCATCAAGATTTAGTTACTTTGGAGAGTCACAGGGGTGATGGAGCTGCGTAGCTCCGACTCAGTACATCAAAACTTTTTCCTTCTCCTGGGTCACTAACAAGGCAATGATAGACTTAAATAATTTCAGCCATTTCTCTTCTGTAAAACAAGCACATCACTGACCTCCTCCATGGAGATCCATCACAAAACCCACTTGAGAGCTATTTTTTGGCTCTACCCCCCAAATGACCCTGTATTTAGCACACACTGATGGAATAGAGTGCACATCATCTGGGAGACATCAGCCCCACACCACCAGTTCACCTCCTAGCCTCTGCAGGGCCCACAGAGGCAGAAGGACACGAGATGAGACCAAGAGCAGCAAGTCCAGAGAGCAGAGTCCTGCCAGGAACCTGCAAGATCCATCTTGCTGCCACCCACCCTAGCACTTATTTTCTCCTTTCATGGTTTTGCCATTAAAAGCAATTACAGCCCAGTCATATTCACAGGGCACCCCGATTAATTCATCAAAGCCAGGGCTCCACACAAGCCCAGCTCAAAGCCACGACACTTCCCTGGGCTCCTCGGGTGAACCGCGGGGAGCTTGGATGTCTGCAGAACAAAAGCCCTGCACAAAGAATTCCTGCCCGACTTGAACGGCAGCCCCGGGTGCTGATACAGTCTCAAACGCAGTAATTATTGCTGGCTTTGAAGCCTAACGTGTGCAGAGTGCACTTTCCACACCTATTTCACCCAAACGACAGCACTTACCTCATCCCCGGCGTACCTGCTTCTCCAGAGCCCTTTGTAGTCCTGCCAGGGCCTCTCATTTGTGCTCTCAAATGCTGCTGCTCCTTCTGGAACAGAAGACAGGGACTTTATGCAGGGGAAAATGCAAAATTAAAAAAGGCTGCCCTGAATTACAGCTTGCATCTCCATGAGAAAGCCTTTATTATATTATTTTGACCCGCTTGATGAAGGGAAATTAAAGGATTAAGTTTTCAAATGGGTGTCTATTGTGCACAACTCCCACATGTCCAGCCCCGGCTCATCCTTGACCTGCCACCCTGAAGGACCTTTCACTCCCAGGCCTTCCCCCACGTCCTCCCCAACAAACCCTCTGTTCGCTTTGTCAGTGCCACTCAGATAAATCCAACCCAAGTCCTTGTGGAGATGGAGACCTCTTGCCATTTTACCATGGAAGAGGCAGATCCAGAGCAAAGCTGTAAATCCAAGGTGGGCTTTCCCAACATCAGCCTTGCAAGACAGCAGCCAGACACAGAAATCCCCCCTGCCAAACCCCCAAGGCGATAAGGAAGGTAAACTAACTCGGAGATAACATCAGAAAGCCCAAATAGCTCCGAGCTGGTGAAGAAGCAAAGCCTGTTTGCCCAAGAAAATGTTCCAAGGATATCCTAAGGATGGCCTCAGCCACGTGGAGCTGAGTGTCAGCAGTGGAAATAAGCTCAGCAGGGCAAGCCCACAGCACCGGGGAGCCAGAGCAGGGCTCAGCAGCCTCTGCACAGCAGCACAATCCAATTTCCCTTCCCAGAGTCTGGTCAGGGCCAGCTGATCTCACCACACTCTGCTCATCCCCACCCAGAGCACGTTCAGACACACAGGGTGGCCTTAGCAGACAAGGTACAAGAGATAAAACTCCTTCATCAGATAAAACAGGACAGATAAATTTGGTTTATCTCGTTCTCTAGGAGCTGGAAGAGTCCTTCACAAAAGACTTGGCACCCACACACATAGCCAGTGCCACCAGAAAGGGCAGGAGGTGACACACAGACCCTCCAGGAAGGAGAATTTTGGGATTCTGGTTAAAAAAAGAGCATCACACTGCCCACAGCTGGTGCTGGCAGAGGAGCTGCAGTGCCTGCCTGGCACGGGTGCAATGAACAATGTTGTGTCTGTAAAGCTCTGACAGCATTGGTGACAAAGGAAGCACACAACCCCTGCAAGCATTTCAGATTTTTTTCTGGCCCCACGGAGCCCTGGTTAGGGAATAAATCCCACAAAGGTTTTCCTTATCCAGGCTGATGCCTGGCAGAGCTGAGAGGTGCCCAAATGCTGCTTTGGGGCTGCACCAGCTACTCTGGTGGCGAGCACAGCAAATGTGCCAGGGCAGCTGTGCTCAGAGGGCCAGGACCCTGCAGGGCTCAGGCAAGCACAGAGGGCACAACACTCTTACCAAAAGCAAGGAAGGGAATTTGAGGGGAAAACCCATAAATCACTATTTAAAAGGAAAACACTCCATAGAGTTTGCTGGTTTTCCTTTGGTTTTTTTTCTACCCTGAGTTTTTTGAAGATGTTCAGAAGGGCAGAATCAATTGGGTTGGAAGGGACCTTAAAACTCTTCTCATTCCAAACCCTGCCAGGGGCAGGGGCACCTTCCATGAGCCCAAACCCCACCAACTCCCACAAATTATAAAGAAGAAAACAAAACAGATGCTCTTCAATATCATCATCTGTCCTCAGCAGTAACAGCTGCTGACGCATTATTGAGTCTAATTAACAGAAATGCTGCCCATCCACCACTACTCGGCTCTACATTTTCAAGTCCTCATTGATGTTTGGATTTTAGAGCATATTTAAAACCCCCTTCTAACTCCATACACCAAGCATAAAATGACTTATTCCAAGTAGAAAAATAGCTCTGAGGCACAGCTTGGTTTAACATTTTAGGGATGACACCTTGAGCTCTCAGAAGTCATCTCTGCTCCCCAAACCAGCTCCCATCCCTGCAGCTCTAATCCACAGAGACCAAAAAAATCCTCTAGGTGTCTATCAATACAATTTCAGCCTTAATTACAGAGCACTACTAAGTAACACTATTGTTCCCTGACAAAGCCTGTTGAGTTATTTATTAGGGAAGGATTTGGCAAATTGAGCCAAACTGCCAAACCTTTGATCAGCTGAACAATTCAGCCTCTTTGAACACTTTCAGTTATAAATTTCTCCCACCCCATCAGGGCAGAAATGCCTTTCCCCCTCAGCAAGTGCTGGGATGATGATGACATTCCTGAATGGAATCACTGGTGGTTGATGCACTCAGCGTCCCATGAGGAGTCCTACAGTAACTGTCAGGAAGACAAATGGGAAAGGCTGGATTTCCCTTCCTGCACTGCCCAGGACAGGGTGGACCCTGATGGGCAGCTCTGCTTCCACACAAGGAGCTGCTCTGCACTGCCAACAGCTAATTCCTAAGCAAATTCTTTTCAAATGTTAATTACAGTCCAACATGCTTGAATTTTACTGACCCCATCAAATTTGACAGGCAACTTCTCATGTTACCCAGAGCCACTTAAAAGCAAAATCAAGTTGAATATATCTTCAGGCTAAAATATTTGTTAGTCTAAAACCCTGCAAGCTTCAACCATAACCTTGCAATTTCCCTTGCATGTATCTCTGTTGATAACAGGTTCAGGACAGCAATTACTGGGCTTGTAAACACAGGCAAATCTCAGGTCTCAGGGCCAAAGGCTGGAACCAGAGCCTGTCTGGTGCTCAGAACACTGGAACTGATTGTGCTCAGTGACACACAGACAAAGGATTTCCCTCCTGGATCAAGGCAAAGTATGAGATAAGAAGTTGTCTGAAGATCAGGCAATAATATTTTTAAGAGGGTGCTCTTGGAGTCAAATCTTTGCTCTTTTAGGAGCCAAAACCCCACAGGATCAGGCACCTTCCCTCGAGGGCATGGAAGGGGCTGACAGAGCATCCTTTTGGGGTTGTACTTTTTAAACAAAAAGAGTAAAGTTAAAGCCCCAGCCACCTGCCCATTTACCACCAGCATCTCACTGGGCTGTGAAGACTCCATGGGACAAATCCTGCAGGAAATACAGGGGGTAACCAGGACCTAACAGTTCTGATATTTAAATCCATTAGCCTGCCCCAGGGACACTCCAGTGCTGTACAAACAGGACAAGAAGTCTCTCCCAGCCTGACAGCAGCAGGTGGCCCAGTCCAAACTGGTCCAGATGGGCCCGTCCCATTCCTCAGCACTGGCCACACAGGCAGCTCTCCCACCACAAGCCCCAGCATCACCCTACAAACCCCAAAATGCCTCCAGGAGTCCACTCACATGCCCACATTTGACACTCCTCCCACCTGCCAAACTGAGCGCCAGAATTTCCCTCCTCCTTTTCCCATCTTTGGAAGAAGCTGCTCTGTGCAACCACCCCAAAACCACCCTGTGACCCCGAGGCTCACCCAGAGCTCCCCACACGCTCTGGGGTGCCTCCAAAGCCTCTCCCCTGCTCAGGGTGCCAGATCAAATGCCAAAATCCCAACTGCAGACATGCCCTGTGCTTCACCCACATCTTTCACCCTTCCACAGGACAAAGGTCTCTGCTTGTCCCCTAAACCCCAATGATTCTGACAGATGCAATAAAACCCTGCCCAGTAAATCTGCCCCAGAGCAGCCCTGCAGCTGAAGTGAAGTGACAATTTCTCATGGAAATCCACAGCTGACAGAGGTGTGGGAGCAAACAGGACATGATATCCCTGGAAACAGCTTCTCTGACTGCCAGCTGCAGATCCCTCCATTCCCAGTTCTCCATCACTGGGGTTCATGTGACCTCCAGCCATGAGCTGCTGCCCCATTCCCAAGGCTCTCCCACCCCAAGGGCAGCACAGGGAAGCTTTTCCTGCTGCCATCCATCCTCACTTCTTTTCACTCCCATCTTCTGGGAGGTAACAGCTGCAGGTAACTTCCATGACCTTCATGAGTCTGGTTCCTCCTGGTGATGGGCAGAGCCCCAGCAAAGCTCCTGATCCCAGAGCCCAGGAATGCCCCTCTCCCAAAGGGAAAAGCACCAGCTTTTGTGAAATTGAGATTATCCCCCCCACACACCTATTCCCAAAGACTGCTGACCAACATCTGTCAGGAATCCCACCGGCTCCAGGCTGTGCAGCACAGCTCCTGCCAGAGCTCCCATCTCACCCTCCCCATCTGATCAGGAAGAATTCAAACCATCTGCACAGTCACTGGCTGTGAGCTAATGGCAACTGGCAGAACACGTTCCTGGTTTATCTCAGAGGCTTCTGGTCTCAATGTGAGGCGTTGGATCCATCATCAGAGCTTCCCACCGGGCTTCCTGCACTGTCACTGTACAGAAAAGCTTTTCCCACCAAAAAGGCAGCCCAGCCCCTCCCTCTGCACATTCCCCAGCCAGGCTTTGCTCTGCCCCCTCCACAGGGAGAGGTTTGGAAGCATCAGGCACTCACTGCTTTGCCTTCTGATCTCTCCAAAATCTAATCCCAGCCTAAAATTCCTCCAGGACCTAAAGGACAACTGATGACATCAGCCCAAACTGATTTAAATAAGTTATTGCAACTTGCACACGGAGGCGTGGCCTGAAAATGGCATTTTTGGCTTTCTGACAGGAAAAGGGAAATGCAAACCATGAGATGCCTTTTTTTGAAGCTTGATAGGAACGAATTTGGGAGTGGTTTATCAGACATATGCACGGCACGTGGCCTCTGGGTTTTCCCGTGGCTGAATCCTTTTTTGAGGTTTCTGGTTTGGGCTGAGCAGCCTTTGAAGCTGCTGGCTGAGGCTGCTCAGCAGGAGGAAACGTTCAGGACCCAGAACCTGGGGGAGCTGAACCCATTCTGTCAGGAGAAGCCACATCAGACACATCCCAAATGCCACTTCCATCATCCCTCCATCCTTCAGCACAGGATGTCTCTGCCACCAGCACAGGGAGCACTGTCCTTGTGCCAGAGTCCCTCTCTGTGCACTCAATGTCTTTATCCAAGCCTCCCCAAAGAGAGCAGGGTTTCCTCAAGTTCATTTCCAAAAGGTTTTTCAATGCTGACCACAAGTGAAACGGGCCAAGAACCCCCCAGATTTATACTGGCTGGTTTAAGTGTTCACTTCAGGCTCAAGCAAAAAAAAGGGAAAACTCCCAGAAATCTTTGAGAAATAATTCCACTCCGGAGTTTTCCCCTCTAGCCCCTGACTGACCTTTCTGGATTGTTACCCAGGTACCTTTTTTACCTCAAGCTGCAGCTTGGTTGTTCACATTCCATGTGAAAGTGCCAATCTTCACCCCAGCATCTTGATTTTCCATGGGGATCCCTAAACCCACCCAAACCAGAGGTCAGGAAGCAGAAGTGGCTCTGCCTCCTTCCAGTCTTGCTGTCACTGCTTTGCTTTTGACATTGCAGCCTCTCTGTACAAATAAACCCTGGTTCCACGCAGCTGAAATGTTTTGTAAACAGCTCCCAAGAGAAACAGAATGTTTTTGCTGCTGGTTTCATCGGAGCTGTTTGTACACGAGTGAGTTCCTGAGAACTGCAGAACTCTGCAGCCCTAAACAGCCCAGACTGCTCCTGTCACACCCACCAGCCTCAGTGAAATCACTCCAGGGATGACTTTGGTCCAGGAAGAAACATTTTAGACTGAATGTTTCAAAGCCAAGCCCAAACACCACCACGTTTGGGATTATCAAAGAAGAAATCCATATTAGAAAAGCCAGGTTTATGTCTCCAAAATTTTTTAAATTGGAAAAAGAGCTCCAAGATCATCAAGCCCAGCCATTCCTGAGCCTTGTGCTCTCAGATGACTCAAGGCTTCATTAATACTTTTATCTTGTATGAGATCACAAAAAACCTCAAAAAAATCGTAGAAGAGATTTCTGTAAAACACATCAGCTGCCTCATTTATAATGTCAGGCTTCAAAAAAAATCCCCATGGGGACAAGAAAAGTTGTGAACAATCCCATTGGCATACTGGGATTTCACCCTGAGCCACAAAAGTCAAGACACCACAGTTTTAGGCTCATTCACATTTGCTCAGCAGTCAATTTTGTCAACTCAGGTCGGGCCAGTTTTTGTTAATTTTGGAACAGCATTCTCTGTGAGGCTCCATTTTTATCACCCAGCTCCCAGCACGGATCCTGAGCCTCAGGAATCACCCCTGGGACAGTATCAGTGTCACAGCAAAGGCAAGTCCTGTGAGTGGTGACAAAGCTATAAATGAAAAAATCAAATCCAACAAAAACCAGGAGGTTTGTCCCGTGGAGTTACTACTCATGCAACATCCTCCAAGCCAGGAATCCTAAACCGAAGGTGACATCCTCAAAAAACCAAGCAGGACAGCATCTCTGCCTCACACAGGACAGCAACACCACCCTGACCAGGGGAAGAAGAACTTCTTGGGGATCCTTTCCCAAAATATGGAGAGAAATTGTTTCAAGCCTGCTGGGTCCATCCCAGCCCCTCATTCCCTTGAGACAAAGTTCCCCTCTCATTCTCTCAGTTCTCCCTCTCAAAGGTGAGTTCTGCCCCATCCCCTGACTTCCCAGATGGAAATCCAAGCTGCCCCTGGGCACCTACTGAGCTAAACAGGTTTGTAAAGGAAAAAAAAAAAAATTAAAAATCAGGATTTCAAGCCCAGCACTGCCACAGCTCAGGAGGTGAGATCCCAGCTCTCCTGTCCACACCCAAGAGCTCCATCAAAGCAGAGCTGGTGGGCAATAACCATGGTGCTTTTCACCAACCCTGCCCTGAACCACATCAATCTCCTGTCCCATTTATTCCATACCCAGTCTGCAATCAAACACCTTGAGGCACTCCTGCTATTCAAGGGTTAAAATATTTGCTGCTCACATACCTGATGAGGTTAAGACAGAGGCTTTGGTGCTGATTAATCATTAGCAGTTTCCTCAGCATTATTAAAAAAACCATTCACACCCAAGCAGCTGCTCTAAGAGCTTTTGTGGTGCTTTAAGTAGCAAAACATCACAAGAGCAAAAGGAGCTTTTGGGGGATAATTTAAACTGGATTAAATGCCCTGCAGGGCCACCTCAGGTACAGCAAAGTTCGGCTGAGATAATGCACCTTGCAGCACGTGGCTGTTTGCTCCAGGAGGGATTTTGCAGATGGATTCTCACGGTGATTTCTGCATAAACATGCTAAGAAATGTTTTTGGTTTGGTTTTTTTTTTTTTTTGCATTGATGTTGTTACCAATTGCTGGCAAATATTATTGTTATCAATAACAATACATGATATTTTTATATAATTGTTATATAATGTTATATATATTGTTATATATAGTATCAATAACAATAAATTATATTGCCAATTGATATTTTCAAACGCTGGGAAATGTCTTTTTGGCATTGTTATTGTTAGTATTTTGCCTTTTTTGTATTGATATTGTTACCAAGGACATTCCTGGCCTCCAAGTACAAACCTTGGCTCCAGAGGGGACCTTCAGCATCCCTGGAGGAGCAAAAGCATTTCAGTGGATTAATTCTCATGATGAAGCTCTATCAGCACTGGAGCTGAATTCCATGGGAGACTCTTTGCCGTTTTTAGCAGACAGATGGTTCTAAAAAAAAAAAAATTACTTTTAAAATCTCTTTGGATCATTAATACAACCTTACACTTCCTGGAGGCTTTTCTGGGGCACCTTCAGAGAGCTGTGTGGGTACATTGCAAACAAATGGGCTGGAAAGTTGGGTGTAACCTCCATCCTGGCAGGGATGGTTCTACAAAAAGGGCACTTTGCTCCTCCAATGCCACAGGCTGCACACCAGGACAGAGCTGGAACATTTACCTGTCCCTACAGGCACAGGGAAAAGGAGGTGACTGATCTTATGAAATCTGCTAATTAATGTTTGTGATGATTCCGAGATGAGAGTCCCGAATTATTTCACAGCACACCCAGTTCTTTATCAAGGGACCTGCTCATAACCCCACAGCCCAGAATGCTGCTCTGCTTTCATCCAGCCCTTTTCCAGCCCAATTTGGGAGTGCCCAGGCTGGTGTAGTGCAGAACATGATTCAGCCAAGGCCTTGAAGAACAAATCAGGGTTTTAGAGCCCAGCCTAGGCAGGAAGAGAAAACCAAATTCAAAATGCAAGATATGCTCTCCATGAAGAGAGCTGGGACCACATAACCTCACTAATCCCATCCAAACCCAGCAAACTCCTGCACAGCCCTTTTCTTTCCAGTGTCACTGATTAAAATTGTGACAAGTTAGGTTCAATTCAATTCACTTGAGCCTGGGTAGTCTCCAGTTTTCTTCTCGAGCTGCCCAAGCACAGGGAAAAGAGAAGCCCACTCATCATTTCACAGAATGACCAGGTGGGAAGAGACCTTTGAGAGCATTGAGTCCAACCCATGCCCCAACACCTGAACTAAACCATGGCACTGAGTGCCACATCCAGTCTGTTTTTATCCCCAGCCAGCTGCAGCCTGGTGGGACTGGTAGCAATTCCATTGGGGTGCCTGCCCTGGCATCCCTGGAGAACCTGCCCAGCTCCAACCCCAGCTGTTCCAGCTCAGCTCCAGAGGGTCCCACAGGGACAGAGCCCATCGTGCCTGGCATCTGCTGGAGCTGCCAAGGGCGGAGGGCAGCGAGCAGGATCCTGCCCAGGGAACATCACAGGTGGGCTCCCAACCTTCTCCATGCTCTGTGAACATGGGACACACACCCTGGGATGGACACAGCAGCCAGGTGCTTTTGAGGGGAAGGTGGTTGCTCAGGTGAAGTTCCTAATTCCCAATTAATTTTTCTTGCACTGCTCAGAACACCTCTCCCTCTGCTCTTGGGAAAAAAGGCAGCATCAAATTTTCCAGCAGGACAAGCCCTGTGTGTCAGGAACATTTTCTTTCAGCAGTGTGCTAAAGAAGTGCAAAGGGTCACGGGAGCTCTGGGATGACATCAGCCTCTTTACTATTAATCCTGTGTTGAATATTATCCAGGAGAGAGTAATTTTTAATGGGGCCCTGGTTCTTCTTGTTTAAACTTGCACATACCTGAGCTACTTTTAGGCCTAAACACACTGAAAAGAAAATAATGCAGCTTGGCTTTAGTGCAAGCAAGAGAAGTGCTAATTCCACCTTCTTTTATCTCCACATTTACTCAGTAGTACAGAGTAAATAGACCAAAATGGAGATTGTTACATTAAGGCACACCTAATAATACTACACCGTCCTTAATGCCAATTAACTCTGGGGCCTTTCAACATTGCACTCACTCAGAGCACCCTTCAGATAACACAGCTGATAGATAGAGGAGGTGAAAAAAGTGGTGTGATCAGCAGCAGTGGGGAAGGCTGAGCTTCCAGGAGCAGAATGAAAGCCTTTCTCCTGGCAGCACTCAGAATTTTTTGTCCGGCAGGTCTCAAGGGCTTTATCAATCTCTAACCCATTTCCAACCCCTCCATGATGTTATTAAATACAAGAGATGAGCCCCAAGCTGCAGGAAAGGGATTCAGGAACCCAGTTTTGGTGCTAATCCCAGATTTACAAATAAAGCTGGGTGCAAAGGAGCTGAGCACCTGTGCTGGGCTTGCCCAGAGTCACAGAATCACAGCATGGTTTGGGGTGGAGGGGACCTCAGGAATCAGCTCATTGCACTCCCCTGCCATGGGCAGGGACACTTCCACTGCCCCAGCTGCTCCAAGCCCTGACCAGCCTGGCCTCTCAGCTGGCAGTGAGGAAAGGAGGGAATCAGGCATCCTGTCCCCAGCACAGCCCAGAGTTCTCTTATTCCACAGCAGCAGAAACTGCCAAAGGAGCCACAACCCTTTGTGTGAGCAAGGCACCAAACTCCAGACACCAGAAATGGGTTTTCCCTGCCAGGATGGAGGTTACACCCAACTTTCCAGCCCATTTGTTTGCAATGTACCCACACAGCTCTCTGAAGGTGCCCCAGAAAAGCCTCCAGGAAGTGTAAGGTTGTATTAATGATCCAAAGAGATTTTAAAAGTAATTTTTTTTTTTAGAACCATCTGTCTGCTAAAAATGGCAGAGTCTCCCATGGAATTCAGCTCTAGCACTGATGCCCAGTGACACAGCTGGACACCAGCAGCAGTGCCAGCAGAGGAGACCCTGGTCCCCATGGCTCCTTCCAGACCTTCCTGCTCCCAGATAAGCCCAGGATGCCCAGAGCTGACCAAGAGGAACCCCCAGCCAAGTGGGGAAATCAGAGCTGACAAGGAGAAGGCTGCAGGGCCTGAATGCTCCTCAGTCAGAGAGGGAGTTTTTAATTTTCATGCTCTAAATTAAGTCATCATCGGTTATTCCTGAGATGGAAGGTATGATCTCCCTTTCTAAATATACACCTGGAAGGCTGCCAGGGGAACACAGCCTCCAAAACCAACAGGCAAGCCAGCCTGGAGGAGAGAAGCCCTTGGAGACCTCGGGAGCTGCTGGAAAGGTTTTCCACAGCAGGGAGAGGAAGCCTTGGTTGGATTGTGGACCAGGAGAGCCCGTGGTCCTGATGAGAGGAGCAGCCCTGAAGCTCAAAGGAGCTGCAGAGCCCTTGGTGCAGAGGGCTCCTGGCATGGCGGGACACTCCTGAGGAGGACAGGAGGAGTTGGAGCTGCTCCTGAGGAGGACAGGAGGAGTTGGAGCTGCTCCTGAGGAGGGCAGGAGGAGTTGGAGCTGCTCCTGCCTCACATGGGGTGAGCTCAGCTCCTTTCAGAGCTGCTCATGGCAAGGCCACAGCTGGCACTGGCTCCCCAGGGGGACAGGAGCTGTCTGACAGGCTCCAGGCTGGGACAGAACCCAGGGGAGGCAGACCCAGGATCCTCCCAAGGGTGGGATGTTCCAGGTGCCACCACACCAGGGGCAAGGCAGTGCTGTGGGCACTGCAGGTGGCCCTCCAAAACAAAACTCCCAACTTCTTCCTTGCTCATCTAGCCCAAAGAGTGATTAATTAGGGTAATGATCACTAATGGCACCCCCCTACAAGGACTCTGAAATTCTAAATATCACTTTCATTTTACAGCTCCTTAAAAGGAAGGGACTTGCCTGAAACCAGATTTTGGATTTGGACCATAGTCCATTATTTCCCAGTTAACCAAACTGGGGCATGGCTCACTCCAGATTTCCTATCACAGCAGCTCCCCCCATTCTGTGCTGCCAAAAAGCTTCTCCTCCACACTTGCAAGTGAATTAATGTAACGAATAATGCATCTATATTTCCATTTTAAGAACGATTCTTCCAAATGATGGCTGGATTTCTAAAACTGCCCCAAACCTAGGTAAGAGACAGGGCCACTCCAGCTCCCTGCTAACAGGGTGTTAAATGATCCCAATTACAAGCGCTGCAATGTCACATCTTTAGCTCCATAACAAGCAGCAAAATCTTGGCAGGGCTTTTGGCCAAAGGCAATTGCTTATCAAAGCCAGTGCCAGAGAAGAATGATTACTATTTCCTAATGCATCAGAGGAATGCTGCAGTGGGATGCAGAGCTTCATTAACCAGAGACAAGCCCATTGTGGTGGCGTGGCTTCCACCGTGGCAGGGAGGTCTGCGGGAAGAGGCTCCTGTTGGAAGGAGAGGAGCAGAGCCCAGCCAGGGCCACTGGGCCATGTAAATTCACTCCCTGCTCCTCCTGATTTGTTTAGAAAGCTCAGGGGTTTGTGTTCACCGAGCTGAATTCAGAGAGAGGCCAGCAGCAGCACGGAGAGGATTGCTGAGTGGAGGATTTATGGAATTATGGAATCCTTTAGGCTGGAAAAGGCCCCTAAGGTCAAGTCCAACCATTAACAAACACCACCAAAAGCAGCCTGGCTGCAGGAGGAGCCAGCCAAGCTGGGACGAGGGTCCCAAGGGCTGTTGTCTTCAGCATCAAGCTCAGCCCCACCTGGAAAAGGAGGGATAGATATCTGCTACCCTGAGTAACACCCAGACCTTTGCAGGATACACAGCACAGCAACTGATCCTGTTTGGAGGGCCAGGAGCACATCAGGATTGCTCTAAGTGCCACAGACTCCCAGATGTAGGTTAGACTTGTCTGGAAATCCTGCAGCACTCAGGCAGCCCTGCATCCCAGTCCTGCTGGAACCTGGATGAGCAGAGCTTGCACTGAAGGGAAAAATAACACGGGGGGAGGAAGAAAGTCAGCTGAACTTTGTTTAACCCCACAACGAGTGCAAAGGGATTTCTTATTTTCTTCCCTCTGGTTTGTCCATCCCTAATTAGTATCTCAGAGAAAGCCATGTTGGAGTTGTGTAACCCCACCAGAGCAGGGAGGCTTGGCCAGGACTGCCTGGGGTTGCAGAAATTCAGAGTTTTTGCTCTGTCCTCCCAGCACTTCTCCCAGGCCAGACCATGGGGTGTGCCAGGGACCAAACTACCAGACACCACAGCACTCTCTGGCCCAGAAAGTCCTCAAAGGGTGACCAAAATTGGAATGTCTGGGAGGCTGGAGCTCCCTGGCCTGAAGCCAGCTCTGGGAACACGCTGGATTGGAACAGGCAGGAGGGAAAAGGAAAGGGTGGCCCAGAAAAGATGTAACTACAGCCTGCAGCTCCCAGTGGGGACAATTCCCCCATGTTTTGTCCATTTAATCTCAGGTTTGCACCCACCTCAGGCACAGCTCCTTGAGGGGCAGGAGACTGAGACGGAATGGGAAGGATGCAACCCCCTCTCCATCCCAACCCCAGGGCCAGCAGCTGTCTCAGGAGATGCAAATATCAACTATCAACCACCAAAAGTCTGGATTTCTCACCCCAGTGGGTATTTATGGGTGCTTCCCAGGAGCACTGAGGCAGGGAACCATAGACATTGCCTGGAAAGCTCAGGGAAGGCTGAAGCACTCTGAGCTGCAGTTGGATTTTAAAGGCTATTTCCTGGCACTGGGTGTGTCAGGAATATTCATTCATAACAGCCAATTCACACCAAAAATCCCAGACTTGCCATTAGATATCCACAACAGAAGTCAGGTCTAAGAGCACAACCAGGCCAGGGAAAAAAGTCAGTGCTGAATGATCCATTATCCAGCCAAGGGAGTTAAATAAAACCACCGTGACTTCCTAACAAGCCAAAATATGAGACTGCTTACACAGAAACCTTTGATCCTGGAGGACAACAAGTGCTTAAAAGGAATCTTATCCATTCACCAATTCCTCCCACTCATGGGCTACCAAACCTGGCCAGAACATTCCTTTGTGGAGAGATGAAGATTTTACACCAGATGTTGGAGACTGAGCTTCAGGGCCCCACAGAGCCTGGTTCACTAGGACTTGGTGCTGCCTGGAAGGTTCCAGGGGTGTCCCCACCCCACATCACCCCCCCAGAGCACATCCACCACAGCAGGGCTCACAGCTGGCTGCTCCTAGAGCCACCAACAGCCAGAGGAGGGGGCTCCTTGGGAGGGATTTACTCCAAAGGAGACACATCCTTCCTGATAATGTGTTCCAGCTTCCTTTTCCCTGTTCACATCTGGGCTGTATTTCTAGGTAGCCAATTTAGCTCCGTGGTTCCACACATGGCACTGCAGCATCGCCCTCCCCACTCAGAGAAAACCCTTCCTCTGCTGAGAAACAACCCCCAGCAGCTCCTAAAGCTCGACAAGGAGTGGCCAACATGAAGAAACAACAGAGCAGGGGGGAGGAAAAAGGAATAAAACACAGAATAAAGCGGTGTGACAGCTCTGGAAAAAAGCAAGCAGCAATGATCCCGTTTGTATAAGATATTCCGAGAGCCGGTGTCAGTCCACCATGGTTTGTATTAAAGCCAGATGGAGATCATCTCCTCTTCAAAGAGAAGTGCCTGTAGTTGTTACAGTCGGCCAGCTGGTTCTGAGCTCCCCTTTTCCCTGCAGTGTAATATATCCCGTGCTCGTTGGAGCTCACGTCCCATGGAATATCTGTGCAATTTGTAACCAGCACACAATGCGGCTCAGCTGCAATTCCATAAATCACCCCGCAGCCTCCGTTTGAGAATAAATCTTCTGATGGCTCTGCCTTGCAAAGGACCAAGCAAAGGTTTGAAAGGGTTTGGGGTTTTGGTTTTTTTTTTTCCCCTCGCCTTCCGAAGAGGAAAAGAGATTCAAAGACATTTGCAAAATCCACAAGGGGTCAGTGTCTTGGCAGAAATCCTCCTCCAGCGCTGAGGAACACAGGCATGGCCCCAGCTCCAGGATGTTTTTAATACTCCGAGACAAGGGAAGGATTTGTGGGGGCAGGGGGTTGATTTTGATGTTTCTCCCTGCCTCCTTTTTTAATGAAAAAAAGCAACTCAAGCAGCAATTCTGCTTTGCTGCACTGTTTTTCTGCTTCGGCACGAGTGACCTCTGAGGAGTGGGAGAGCCCTGGGGGGGATGCTGACCTTGGACCTGCCCTGCTCAGCCAGGGGGATGCTGGGGCCGGGCAGGGAGGGGGCCCAGCCCCAGCATCTTTCCCAGGGCTCAGAAACATCCCCTGTGGGACCGGGGTGGTGCCCCAAAGGGACAGCGGGGTCACTGGGCAAGCTCAGGGTGCTCCAGTGCAGTGGTGTCACCCCCACCGTGCCTGGGGACAGCACCCAGGCAGGACAGAGCAAGGTGAGGCTGCACAGCAAAGTGAAAAGGGTCAGTAACACTCCAAAGCTCAGACCAAACCCACATCCCATCATGGGGCTGGTGTTGCACTGAACTTGTGCACACACAAAGCCTCAGAACCCTAAAGAAAACCTGGTCCCTAAATCCTTCCCTCTCCTGATCCACCTGAGGGGTCTGATACCAAAAGCAGGTCTAGAGGAGGGACGGAAACTCCAGCACCCTCAAGGTCCTTTCCAACCCAACCCATCCTTGGGGGAGCACAGAGCATTTCCCTTCTCTAAACAATGGCCCCAGAGGTGTTTCTAAAATAAAGAACATGTCCAGTGTTGCTGCTGAAGTCAATTCATGACCACATAAGAAGTAGGCTGAGCTTCCCAAGCCCATCTGCTGCATTTTGCTGCCCACATGGAGGATTCAGGGCTGTTTTGCTGATTTTCCCCTGACTCAGAGGCTGCTGCTCCAAGAGGTGATACCCAGGGGCTCACAAACCTTGACTTGGTCTCCCTTCCTCAGGTGTGTGGCACCAGATCTGCCCAAAGGCACAGGAGGGGTCTCTGAGGGGGGCTGTAGGTTGGTGAGAGAGGAAGGATTGCCCAAGTCTTACTCAAGGAGCAGCTCTGACCTCCCACCCTCCCTCCACATACCACCACTTACTTATCTTGGAGGAAACATTTCACAACATCACATTAAAAAAAAAAAATTACATTTAATAAACCAAAGTTTATGACCACTAAGCTGCTATCAAAAGCCTTCTGGAAATCTCAGCTTGTCTAATTTCAGGCTAAAAAGCTCCAATCATGTTGGTTAGCTCCAAAAATCACCACAAACCCCCTTTCATCTTGCTTGATCCCAGTTCACGTGCACATTTTTGTGAGAGGTTTCCTAAGCAGGAATTCAAGGCTATCAAGGGATTTTTTAAAAAGGGAAAACCAAAGCTGAGCTCAGTTTCCATCAGGGCACCTCACATGAAGCCACCTCAGGTGCTGGGAGGCTCCTGCCCGAGTTCCTACAGCTGCACCGCAACCCCACAGGTTACTGATCCCAACAGCAGCAAAAATCCTGCTCATTTAACCCCAGCTGGGCCATATCTCCAATTTCAGGGATTGATAAAACCAGGAAGCAGAGAGGAAGAAAGCTCTGCCATCATGTTGCTACAAATGGAGGGCGATGTCAGATGCTTCCTCCAGCCTTTCTGGAGAGCTGAGCTTGGATCCTACCGGGGATTTTTCTGCCAACACAACCAGCTGGAGGAGGGGAGGATTTGCCCTCATGAAACAGCAGAAGCCACGCACAGATGGGATCTCATGCAGCAGAAACACAACTCAGCAGGGACTTTCCTGTGGGAGGCTCAGAAAAGCACAACAGCCTTTGTTACTGACCATCCTCATGTACCTGCACCTTCAGATCCAGCAGCAAACCTCACACCCAGAAATCCACACCTTGGGCAGTTCCCAGAAACAATAATGGGTTAATTATGGACTTGCCAAGGCTATTTTTAACTGCTGCTGTGACAGAAGAGCTGCAGAAGCTGCTCCAGCACCAGCTTCCCTGGGCTGATGTTCCCACTCCGTCCCCACCATGAGAGCTGCACCAAGGGCTGGCTCAGAGTCCTCAGAAGAAAGAGAAAAACATGCTGAATTCCCCAGCATTTGAATCACGGAAGTGTTTGCCAAGAATGGGCCTCCCTCGTTCCAGTTTCATAATTCCTCAACGCTCTCAGCCCCACTCAGACCCCGTTTGGGTAATAATTAACTGTTCCCAGCACAGCTCCATCTTGGCACACAGACCTTCCAAATTAACAGCACTGAGGAGTTTATTTCTGTTAATTACACTGTTTTGGAAGGAGAAGAGGAAGGAAAGCAATTTCCAGAGACGTGTGGGGGTTTTCTTCTCACCCTTCCCCCCGGCATCCTTTGGGAGAAGGCGCTTCACGCCCACCATGGAGCTTCCCCAGCAATGGGCTGTGGTTTCAGTCCTGCATCCCCAAAGCAAACACAGATCCCTGCTGCCAGGGTAGGAGGCCCAGCCCTGCTCCACACACAGCCCTCAGGGGGTGGTGGTGATTCAGTTCCCTTCCTGGAAGGGTTTGTGCCACCAGCCTGGAGAGCCTGGTGTCCCAAATGCCACCCATGACCCAACTTGCCCAGTGCTGGGACCAGCAGAGATGGACAAGGACAGAGGATGGTGGATGGACGAGACCAGCAGGGACCAAGCAGAATCTTCTCCCTCCAAAACCTGCCAGGAAAGCCCTGGGGACTCTTCCCTTTGCTCCCATCCCTGTTCTCTCCCACTGCCCATGCTTGTCCCTGGGATGCCAGGTTGGAGGGCACACCATGGGGACAGAGCCAGGCTGTGACCTGCTGCCACCGTGACTGAATCACACAGGCAGGTCATAAAAAATGGTTTTTGGCCACTTCATTTGGTTCCTGCCCCACCATGGGGTGCAGAGACACTGGGGGACCCAGCAAGTGCCACTGTCTCCTGCCCCACTATCACACATTTTATGGCAATGGAAAATCCATCCTGGATATTCTGGGAAGAGGCAAGAGGTCAAAGACACTTTATTATTTAAAAAAAATTAAAATTAATCAATAAAGAAGCTTCTGTGAGTGTTTCATAGGAGAAAACAATCTCATTTCCTCTTCCCTGTGGCATAAGCTGGTGCCCACTCTCTGTCAGCGCAGTGGAGTCCCCAGACAGTCCCACCACCCCTGGCACAAGGCCACCAGCTTGTCACCCAACCCAAAGTGGCAGCTGGAGGGTGCTGACGCTCCCAGCACTGCCAGGGCTGTGGAGGGAAGGAGCTGGGAAGCACCAACCTCTGAGGAAACTGCTGGCAGCAGTTTGAGAGCAGCAAGGAAACCCTGAGCTCTGGGGCTCCTCTCTGACCACAGCACAGGGAGATGCCACCAGCCCATGGCCCTGGCATTCCCAGAGCAGCTCCCAGTGCCAACCCCTCCCACAGATGCGATCATACCAAGCACAATCCCATAAACAGCATCCAGATGTGCTTTGGGAGGCTCCATAAACCTTCTTGATCTCCTGACAATGGTGCCCAGAAGGACTTGGAAAGCTGACAGAATGCTTTGAAGTTCTATGTGACGTGCTTTGGACATCTACAGCAACAGCTCCATGGTCCCCATCCCACCAGGCTGAGCACCCTTCCCACCTCCCCAGACGCTGCTGGGGCAGGAAACACGAGCCTGACACTGGCTGGATTCAGGAACTGGAGAGCCTAGAGGCTGCTCCACCCTTCTTCTCCACCATGGGGGTCTGGAAATCACTCTGGCATCACTCGAGGAAAGCAGCACTTAGGACACTTCCTCTGCTTCCCTGTCCAGGCTGAAAATACTGTGAGAAAAAATATTTCCAGGGAGAAATTTGGTATTTCCAAGCAGTGAGCAGAAATTGAGAGGCAGGAGAAGCAGAGGAGCAGCACTTCCCAAATCCAGAGGGAAGCTGGAGGGGGGATGTAATTTTCAGCCAAGTTTCCCAAGAAAACATGGGAATGAGCCACCCTGCCTGTCCATCCCCACAATTCCTGAACCACTGACTTGCTTTTAACCACAGCTGTGTGAGGATGAGCCCTTGCCAAAGCCATTCCTTGGGGTCTGACGTGCCAGCCCACAGCCCCTCCTGTCCCTGCAGGGAAACAGCACCAAAATCCTGCTTCAGTGAGGAACCACCAGCCTCAAAGCCACAACCAGAGCTGCATCTTCTCAGGCAAGCAGGAAAATCCAACCCCCAGATGCAATTCCACAGCAGCTGGAGCCCCTCAAGGCCCTCCTCAACAAACTCCTTTATTTTCTCCAAAGCTTTGCCTCTCCACCAGTCCCCACAAGTGTGGTGCACTTCCCACCACCCTCCCACAGCTCCATGCCACTCCCCAAGGTCCATTTGCAGCTTTGTCCCCCTCAGCCCCATGGCAGGGCTGGAGGAAGCCTGGGAGAGTCACATTTCCCCAAGAAATTCCAGGAAAAGCACTCCTGCTTTTAATGAGAAGACTTTTTTTCCCCCCTCTGCTCTCTTCCATAGCCAAGCTAATAAAAATGGAAAGCACTAAGAAATTCCAGCAGAAGGGAGGTGTGGGGGAGGAGCAAAGGGAAGATCCCACTCGTTTAAACCTATCCTAAGCAGAAGATAATTAGCCACATATATCCCAGAAAGAATAGCAACAGTATATGCAATTATTGGGAATGCACACTTTAAGAGCATTTGCCAAAAATGCCTGTTTTTATTAAAAAGGAATGGTTTCACAAAGGCCCAACTGTAAGAAAGGTTGTAATTTGCCCAAATAAAACTTAATTTGATCCATGAAATAGCTGTGGTTTATTGTGTAATATATGTGCTATGTGTTTTAATTTAATAGAATCCAATATAATTGTAAGCCAGTCGAGTTTCAGAGCAATTTTGGGTTGTTCCCACAGTGTGCAGAGCACAGATGCCACTTTGTGCATCACACTAGCACATCCATAAATCAGGACTATAGGAAGGATTATCCACAAAGCAGCAAGAAATGCTTCATCACACCCCAGACAGAAAATAAGACCTTTGAGGGGAGCAAAAGGAGTTATTCACAGGAAATATCTCGGGATGCTCTGCACTCAGCCAGACTCCTGGATGCAGTTTTGGGGTGCTGGACCAGCCCCAGGTATCACCCAGCAGCCAGTGATGCCATGGGCCCCCTTGCAGAGCCCCCCCAGCCCACCCCAGGTGAGGAGAGATGGAGGTGAATCCTTATTTTTGCTTTCTAGCAAGGTCGTGGTCCCTGCTGGACACTCCCAAGAGCAGATCCTGTTCTCCCACCAGGCAGCTCAGGACACACGGAAGGGGAGGTACAGGATCTCTCCTCCCCAGCACAGCTCTGCAACACCCAGCTCCCATTTCCTCCAAAGCTGAGCTTAAACCAGCCAGGGAGCAGCAGATTCACCACCAGCATCTCCCCAAGCCCCCAGCAATGCCCTGCACCAGCAGCAGTTCCCCACAGCCCTGTCCCCTCACCAGCTCCCTCCACAAGGCATTTGGATGGATGAGAGACACATTTGATTTTTTTGTCCTGGGGTTTGTCAGGGAAAACCCCACAACCCCCCTCTGGCTCCTGAGGATCATCCCACACCCCTGAGAGGCACCAGCAGCTCCATCCTCTGAGCCAGCACCACCCTGGGCAGCTGTTAAAGCTCTTCCTGCACCTCAGTGCTAACCCAGAGCAGGCAGAGCCCCAGCCTGGAGCATCCAGGGCTTTGGGAAGCACAGGTTGGTGTGTGAGCAGCTCTGCTAAAAGCATTAACCCACATCCCAAAGAGCTGGAGACCTTCCACCACTCACAGCCCATGAAGCCAAGCAGCATCACACCCCAAACCAAACCTCAGCTCCCTATTCTGCCCCGAAATTGATTTTTGTCCTCTCCCTTGGTAGCTTACACAGACCCCTGAATTTGAATTCCAGCTCTGAATTATGCATTGAATAAGCCCCCCCAACTTCCACTGTGGAGATAAAGCCCTGAGAAGGAGGGTTATGGCCCAAAGACTGGCAGCCCCCATAAAACTGTGGCCAAATCTGTGCCACAAAGGGCTCTCGGCCTCTTTTTCATGAGAGCTGAGAGTGGATGAATTTAGCAATAATTTCTTTTCCATTCTGGCTGCTGAAAAGCATTTCTCAGTCATAGCAGCAATGAAGTCAAGGACTGGGATGATGAATGTCTGCTCACAGGAGGAGCAGCAGCCTCTGGGACCCACTGGGAGCAACTGGCTGCTCCTCCCCAGCCCAGCGCAGAGTTTTAAACCCCATTATTGCTAAATTAAGAGGATCCTATCAAATAAACACAGCCCACACACCAAAGCCCGCAAGGACTCAGGTCCAATACGAGAATTAGTAATTCAGGACTTCCACTACAGTGGACTTGGGGTACGCCCACAACACCAGGAGAACCCAGCTGGTGCCTCCAGCCAAGCTTTGACACTCACAGAAAAACTGCCCAGTGAGTTTCACTGCTCAGACACCAGCTCAGAACATCTCCCTGTCCCACCACCCCCTCATGTGACCCATGAAGAGCCAGGTGAGCCACACCACCCACCCCAGGCTCTGCCTGCTCCCTGCCAAGGCCGTGCCCTGGGGCAGCTCCACCCAAGGATTCACAGCCTTGGAGGGGGGACGGCCACCAGCTGAGGCACCAAACCCACCCAACAGCCCTGTCCTGCGATAAAACCATCCCCTCTCACCCATAAAGCAGAGCGGCTCTGGGTCAGTGCTCAGCTGGGCCCTCAGCACCAGGACAAAGCTGTGTTTCCTCAGGGATCACTGTCCCAGGCCTGGGCCTGAGGGCTGCCCCGGGATCCCGGCCCGGCGATCCCTGCCCCGAGGGGCTGCCCCGGGATCCCGGCCCCGAGGGGCTGCCCGGGGATCCCGGCCCCGGGATCCCTGCCCTGAGGGCTGCCCCGGGATCCCGGCCCCGAGGGGCTGCCCGGTGATCCTGGCCCGGAGGGGCTGCCCCGCGATCCCGGCCCGGAGGGGCTGCCCCGCGATCCCGGCCCTGAGGGGCTGCCCCGCGATCCCGGCCCTGAGGGGCTGCCCCACGATCCCTGTCCTGAGGGGCTGCCCCGGGATCCCGGCCCCGAGGGGCTGCCCCGGGATCCCAGACCCCGGCCTCGAGCCTGAGGGCTGCCCCGGGACCCCGGCCTTGGCACCACAACAGCAGGGGCAGCTCCCTGAGCTCAGTGTGACCCCTGCATGGGAAAAACCCTCTCATTTCCCCACTGCACTGCCCCAAATAGGCCCCTGGTGATTTGTAAGCACAGGGGGTGTCCCAGCAGCCTCCTCAGGACAAAGCTGAGCCAGCTCCAGCCCCAAAGGAGCCACAGAGACCCCACAGATCAGGCCAAGCACAGGCCAGCACCTCCTGTGAGGGGGCTCTTTAATTTCTACCCTTAAAATGCTCTAACACCACACAGACCCAACAACAGGGAATGTTCCACTTACCTCGGGTGCTGGGAGAGCACAATTCCTGCAGGAAGGAGGAAAATCCCTCTCGGAGAAGCTCAGGAGGCGGCTCAGAAAGGAGCAGGGTACGGAGCCATCCCGCTCCCATGGGGCTGGGGCAATCGGCAGCAGCTGTGGGCGCTGCACAGCAGGATCCCATCAGCTGCTCCTGCGAACCTGGCAGGGAATGAACGCCTCCCTTCCCACAGCCACCCCAGGGCTGCTCCAGGTGACAATTCCCAGCCCCAGGTCCAACCCCACTGTGGGGAAGGCTCCAGCTGAGCTCTGAGAGGGTCCAGTGTGGAGCTCAATGGCTTTGAAGTCCTAAAGCTCACATAAAGAGTCCTAAGTTTCAATGATTATAAGGTATTAAAGGGCCAAAATGAGACAGAAAAGGACACTTGATGTCTTATTTCGTTGCCTCACCATTAAATCCTTTTTTATTCCCTTTAAAGCCCCGCTGTCAACTGAAATAAAACTCCAGATTTATTCCTGGGGAAGTGCATGAGTAATGAAAAAAACTAGAATTAAGCACCATCAGTGGATTGCACAAGGATTGTGGATTGCCCAGTTAACCCTCAAATCCATCCTTGGTGCTGTTTTGTCCAAAATTATGGATGAAGTGGGTAGAAAGTGGAAAATGGTGGCACTGCTCCACAAGGAGAACAGGGAGCAAAGGTGTGAATGTGGTGTGGGAAATGCTGGGAAAAAGAAAACAAAACAGGGAAAGCAATTTTTGCTGGTGATTCCCAGGTAAAATGAGGACAGTATTGAGAAAAATCTCTTTTAAAAGCCCCCAAAACATAAAAATGGCCTCTTGATAGACTTGTGTGAAAGTGATACAGCAAGGGAGGTGGATGGTTTGGCAGGACCCACCAAACCTAAGCCAAAGGGATAAAAAAACCCCTGCAAAGCTCTTGAAAGCTGCTTTAAATGAGCGTGACATGTTTTGACACTGTTCCCTAAGAATGGCTGTAACACAAACAAAAATTAATGATGTCAAGTATTAATACTGATGCTGCAGGAATTCAACCAATGTGGTCCCAATTAAACATCAAATATGGTTATAATTTGAAAAATGACTGCGGGAATGTCATTGCAACATTCCCTGCTCAGATCTCTCCAGCATCCACTCAGGTTCCTGTGGGATGCAGCCCCCACCTTCCTCCATCCCTGGAAGTGTCCAGGGCCAGGCTGGATGGGGCTTGGAGCACCCTGGGATAGTGGGAGGTGTGCAACAGGATGACATTTCAGGTCTCCTCCAACCCAAACCATTCCAGGATTCCACAATTCTGTGATTCCCCATCCTCAGGAACATCAGGGCAAGGTGCTAAAATGCAGGACCCTGCTGAGGCTTTGGAGTGGTAAATTCAGGCCCTATTTAACTCTTTAAGGTCTCATTGCATCTTTTTCTCTGCAAATATGAAGGTGACAGAAACATCCTCTGCAACCTTGAAAGCTTCCCAGTCACTGGGCTCCAGAGGCTGGGATTTTATGGAAATCAAAGGCACAGATTGGAAATTGTAGCAGAACTCCAGGACCTGGCAGAGCTACTCCCTGGCAATAAATAACTTCCCTGACCAAGCAAAGCCCGTGTCCAAGCTGCCCCTGCCAGGCCCAGCACAAGTCAGAGCAAAGGAGCTGATTTTATCCAGGATTTCCAGGCAGAGTAAATCAGCTGAGACAGGCACATCTGACCAGGACATTTTTTTGGCTGCAGCTGCTCCTCAGAGTAAATATATTCCTCCCTAACACTCCTGGATCATTTATTGCCGGGATGACAGACTGGGAGATCTACGGGACAAAGCTGCTCATGGCTCCTCCGAGGCACTGGAGACATTTCCAAAATCCAGGCCATGCTCCAGTGGAGGATCCACCCAACCATGAGTTGTCCAAAACCTCCGTTTGTTTCTCAACCATCAAACACGTCTGGGACGTGCAGGGCTCACAGACAACCCCTGGGTAAGGCCAGAAATCCAAACTGGTCCTGCTGGGCAGCTTTGTGGCCATGCAATATTCTGCTTTTCTCCAAGACCTACTGATTAGCACTGATGAAGAATAATCTGCACAAATATGTATGTGCACCCTTGTCCTCACCATGTTCTGTGTTATCAGAGAGGTCAGACAGCCCTGGGTGAGAAGAGCTACAGATCTTCCTTTCACCTCCTCCCAAGTGCTCCCTGGCTCTCCAACTGCCCTCACTCACCCTCCTCTTGGAGCCAGGTGCAGCCTTCCAACTCATTTATTGCTTTTCCAGGGTCCTGGCTGAGATGGGAGACAGCAGCTGCCCTCTGGAACCCCCCTGACTGCTGCCAACTTCAGCTGGGGGGGGGGGGAAGAAAAAAGACAAATCCCCCCCCATAATGCGAATACTTTATTATCAATGAGTGACTGGTATTAGCTTTTTGTCTGGGTATTAATAATATTTCAAAAAACCATACATCAAAATTAGGGCTTTCTCCTATTTTTGCTGTATAATTTTTGTTGTTTTTTTTCTTTTTTTTTAAAAATCTGTATTGAAAGAATTATATAAGCCAAAGTGCATTTTCTGTTTTTTGTCCATATACACATTGCACCATACATAAATAATTACATTGTAAAAATGACTCCATAATTACAAGTATAATATATATTTTCATATAATATATAAAACTTTATATTAAATCTAGGTAGATGATATTTGGGATAGTCTGTGTCTTTTTTTTTTTTTTTCTTTTTTTTTTCTTTTTGTGTGTGTGTGTTTTGCTGCTGTTGATGTTTTCCTTTCCTCGGAGGGTTACCGGTTGTTGCTGAGTAAGATCTCCAGCCAACACGGACACGACGTGATGAACTGTCTGGAATAACAGGGCCCCCAGCCCTTGGCGAAGCTGATCCGGACGCTGTTGGGGTCGTAGGGCCCGTCTGCATAATCCAGCTCGGCCGTGTGCTGCAGCAGGCAGGACTTCTCGTAGTCAAACACCTTGATGGAGTAGCCCGGCATCACCTTGCGCACGATCAGAGTCCTGCAGTTGGGGATGTCCAGTGTCGGGGAGTTGACGAAGATGGGATGCTCGCTGCGGTTGTAGGCCCACACCCCGTCCGGTTCCTTGCTCAGTAAAATCCCGTAGCCGATTTTACTTCGAGTCCTTCTCACAGTCTCGCTCCTGTTGTCCAGGTTTAGCTGTCCGAGGCAGAAGCCGTTTCCTTGAGGTAGGTCGTAGAAGATACTGACAGACTGTTCGTACACTGTGTAGAGGCGGCCCACGCGCGTCCGGTGCTCCCAGTAGGCCACGTTGCACCAATGGCTCCTCTTCACGGCATCGGGCGACGTGCTGGCGTCTGTGGGGACAGAGAGGGGGTCAGGAGTGCTGGGATCACCTGGAAACCGCAGGGATAGAGCCTGGGAAACAGCTCCTCACACCCCTCAGCTCTGCTCAGTGAGAACTTGAACCTGTGCTCAGCCCAGCCCTTGCGTCCAACAAAAATCTCATGTTCAACCAAAAGACGGTGCTTGACCCAAAACTTGTGTTCAACGCAAATTTGATGGTATGGTCTTCCCAAAAGTGGTGTTCAACCCCAGATTTGCGTTCAACACAAATTTAATGCTTTTCCCAAATCTGTGTTCAACCCAAAGATGGTGCTTGACCCAAAACTTGTGTTCACCACAAATTTCACACTCAACTCAAAACTTGTGCTCAAGCCAAAACTGGAATTTAACTTGAAGTTCATGCTGAGCCTAAAACTTGTGTTCAACACAAACTCTGTGTTCAACACAAACTCCATATTCAACCCAAACTTGTATTTAACCTGAAGTTCATGCTCAGCCCAAAATCTGTGCTTAACCCAAAACTTGTGTTCAACACAAACTTCACGTTCAACCCCTATTTGCATTCAACCCAAACTTGTATTTAACTCAAAATTTGTTTTCACCTCCAAAGTTCTGTTTAACCCAAAGTCCATCTTGAACCCAAAGCTTGTGCTCAACACAAATCCTGTCTTCAATTACATCAAATGCCACCAAGACTGGTGGCTCAAGCCCAGGCTGGAGAGCCCACAGGATGCCACTATCTCCCACGAGCTCAGCCCATCTCTCTCTCCATTCAGTGTCCAACCCTGCATCCACAGCTGGGCCTGCATGTCCCCAGGATATTTGCGTTCCTCCCAGAGGATCCAGTACAGACACTGTCCTGGTATCCTGAGCCTGGTGGCTCCCCAGCACCCCTGCAACCCCACCTTCCAAGCCCAGCTTGTGCTGAGCTGAGCCCTGGGGATGTCCAGGATGTGCCTGGATGAGTGACCCGCCGGGTGTCTCCTCAGTGTAATATTCTCTGACAGCGACGCTGATGTTCCCACGGGGAACATGAAATCTGAGGAAGTGTTTCATGCCAAGGGGGAGTAGCTGCTATGAACTACACAAGTCCTTCTAAAAACCCACTGGAACTCTCCAGACAATGAGAGACGTCTCTTCTTTCTAGGAATTACACTCAGAGAAGACGGGAGGGATGCAGGCTGCCAGAAATCTGTTTAATCTATGATGCCTCCAGAATTTATGACGTCTCCAGAAGGAAGACAGGAAAAGAAGGAGCCCCAAAGAGGGCAAATTAACCACTTGCTGAACATCATTCCTGCTCCTACCGCACCGGTTAAGGGAAAACTGCCGTGGAATTTCCAGCGAGGAGCTCTGCTCCGGGCCAGCCGCTCCGTGGCCGGCATTAAGCTCCCTGACAATCCCTCACGTGCCCGCGGCCTGCTGACCCCGGTGCCTCCGTGCCATCATGTCCCATTAACTCGCCCGCGGGGTGATGCCATTATTTTGCTCCAGAGCCCCCATTGACACACCGGATTTCAGGCCCAGCCCTCCAGCCCCGCTTCTTTTCAGGCTCAAATTACCCCGGAGGAGAGCGGGCTCCCCTCCCCATTAACCAGCTTTGAATTAAGCGGCTTTGTTGGAGTTTAACCGGAGTTGTAACTATACAAATTTAAGGGGCGGGCTGTGGGGGCGGGGGGGACGGGGCAGGCAGCAGGATGCCCTTTGCTGTGGGCAATGCTCATCAGACTGAAGCAGCCCCTTCACCCACCACAGGTCGCATTTTGGGGGAACCATCTCAGTCTCTTCCCCTTTACCCACCACAGGTCGCATTTCTGGGGACACCATCTCAGTCTGCCTCTGCCATCAACTGGGACAACTTCCACTAAACTAGGCTGCTAAGAGACCCATCCATCTTCCACAGCATCCAGTTTCCACAGTCATTTTTCCCCCAGGACATCCTACAGATGCTCCCAATCCCTTCCCAAAGCTCTCCCCAAACACTGAACTTTGCTGTTGTCCCACTCAAGTGTTCTGGGGGCTACACACCAGCTCAGGGCCTTTCATGTGCCGGAGCTGGAGGCTGGTAGCAATTACTGAGCTCTGCATCTGTTTAACCTCCCAACCTCCTCAAAGCCCTCCATGCCCATTAGCTATGTTGGTTTTGTTATTACATTTTTGAGAAACTACTGCTCAGCCCCTGCATTTCCCTTACAGATTAAGGATGGGACAACTTCAAACCTCCAGTGTCCCCAGCAGCTCCATTAATCAGGGGAACAGTCAGAAATAAACATTTAAATAGGAGTTTCTCATGGTTTAATGCAAATTAATATACAAGGGGGGGAAAGTAAAGCTGGAGGAAAACAGCGCCTATCCTACAAAAATATTTTGCTGGAGATGCCAACAGCCCTGGTGCCATCTCTGCTTTCCGGGAACTGGGAAATATCTAAGCAAAATCATCCATGAAAACATAGATGACTTTCACATGCATTTGAAATAGCTTTATTAAAAGCATTTCCATGCAACTTAAGGCAGGAACTTCCCTCCACCCACCCATGAATGCACCCCCCTGCCAGCGAGCTCCTCATCCCTGCCATCCCAGCCTCTGCCTGGCAGTGCCAGCTCTGCCAGCTCACAGCACTCCTGGAGAAGTCCTGTGCTCCTTCAAGCAGGTGACGACGTGAGTTTCAGGTAACTGCACCTCAAGAAAGGATAAGTTTCCTTTCAACCCACTTTTTCTGGCTAAGGGAGAGGAAAGTCATTAAAATCCAAGAAAAGCAACCCACGGGGAAGTAACCCCTGGAAGGGGACGGCTCAAGGCTCATCTGAGCAGCCTCTGCCCGCAGGAAGCTGTCGCAGGGTCCCTCTCCCAGCGCTCCCCGTGCTGCGCTGGGTTCCTCTCCCTCCTTTTATCTCCCAGTGCACTCAACCAATTCCTGCAAAGATGAACTCATCCCGCAGCCCTGACATAAAACAAGCACTTCAGCAAGCCCCCAAATCAGGGGGGCCTGTGCTGTGTCTCATCCCCTGCCAAGTATTAGTTTCGCCTCCAGCTATTAGCCACTACCACTCTGCAGAGAGCAGGGGCGGCCGGCACACCACCACCTCCTCCTCTGCCTTTTAAATAAATATTCCACTTTTCCCTCCTCTTTTTTCCATGCTGCCCTTTATGCACAGACAAGAAAATCCACTTTTTGTTCTGTTTTTTTCCCCCCTCCCACTTCTGCTGAAACAGAGGCGGGCTTGTTAGCGTTCTTTTTGAAGAAAGGAAAATATTTGAGTCCCGCAGTGGTACAGGAGGGGTTTTTAACAACTATCATTGTAGGCAGCTACAACTTGTAGCAGCTCCAGAGGGGCTGGCGTCAGGGCTATCTCCTCCATCAAAGCCACCTTCATCCATCAGATGGAGGGGCTGAAACTCTGCCTCGTGTTTACTCCTTCCTCCACCACTGCTCCTCCACAAAGTGATGCCTCACAGCACATCCTGAAGTGAATTCAAACAATTAGAGATAAAGGAACAAGATAGGAGAATCCAACCCAGAATTTAAAGGGAAAAGGCTCCTGCGTGGCTCAAGCAAAAGGAATCTGGCTCTGGGAATAAATGCAGAGAGCAAACACTGTAAATCCTCCCGGCGTTAGCAGCACTGCTGCTGTCGCTCCCTGCAGTGTGGAGGTAAAGAAAATAACTTGAGGTTTGAGACTATTTGTGATTTGACAGCGTTTTACGCCAGTAAAGTTCAAAGGAGTGCTTTAAAAGAGAAAAGAAAGATGCTTTTTTCCAAAACAAAACGCTGCACAGTCCCACTGCTTGATGTTGCACTTGAAAGCAGGATGGAAAACATGGGCAGATCACGAAGCACATGAAACAAACGGCTCTGATTCACTCTTTGGCCTTTCCAAAGCCACCAAACCTCCTCCCAGCAGGTCAAATGGCCCCCTCAATACATGGCTGCAAGGAAGAACTTCTCAAAACACACTGAAGAGGTGCCCATAGGAAGACCACGCACATGAAAAATAAATCACTGCACTCTCCAGATGTGACGGGGACTTAACGCACATCTGGGCAACCTGGAAATGAAGCAGGATATTCAAAAGTCCTCCCACCACAGAGCCCACTCCCCATTTCCATGTCCCTCCCTCCTGTACTCCTGAGTCACAGGGCAGCCTCACACTCCACTGGCCATGGAGCTCAGTTACATCCTCCCTTAACACCTTTCCATTCACTTTTACTCCACTTTTGGACTATCAGACCCATACTCAGTCTTTTTCCTCTCCTCTGCCACAGCACAGATCTATATTTACACTGCCCAAAACACAGGAGAGGAGAAGCAGGAAGGTTACAGCCATACACAGGTCACTGTGAACACGGTCCAGATAAAAAGTCCAGCACAAAGAACACACACATTTCCCCAAAATCTATTAACAGTTCACTGGGGAGCCATCAGTTAAAATAATCCCCCATTAATACCCCTGGAAACAAGCACCAGGGTAAGGAAGGGGTTAAAACTTTCCACAGCAGAAATGGAATTTTTATGGCCCTGGAAAAAAAAAAAAAAAAAAGGAAAAAAAAGAAAAGAAATTAATTGTCAATCTGCCCCAGCAAAGCTCACAACCATTTTCTTTAAGCCAATATACTTAAAATACCTCTGCCTTACAAGTTTCAGCTGGAATGCATCACCGTGCCCCCAGAGCCCCCCTGCCACCAGCACCAACCCCGGCACGGCCCCTTGGGCTGGGGAGAGGCTGGAGCTGTCCCCAGCACGGGGGCCCCCTCAGGGGACACAAACCAGCCCCTCCTGGCTGCCCATCCTCAGAGGAGCCGTGGGTGGCACCCAAGGACACCTCGGAGGGGTTGGCTGGGGACCCCGTCTCGGTGCCACCACGGGAGAACCCCAGTGTTGGGCACACTGTTGTATTTAGGGCAAGGTCCCAGTCCCAGCAGGGAACAGACACAGGAGGCTGGGGAGGAGCTTCTCCAGGTGAAAATCCTGGTGAGGACAGGAGAGTTCGGTCCCCTTCCCCAAGTGCTCCTTGGTTTCTCCAGGTAAGCTGCTGATACAGGAGGACAGCGGGCTCCTGAGGGGAAAAGGCAGGTGGGTAATTTTTGCCCATTATCGCAGCATTTAGAGAATCCCCCTGCAAAAACCCTGAAGAATAACTGGGTGTAAAACCAGGGTTGGATAATTTTCCAGAAATACATTCACAAAGCTCACACAAATTCCCACTTTGGGTATTTTTTGCCCATTATTGCAGCATTTCACACTGTTTCTGACGGGGCTGTGGATGATGTGGAAGCCTCATCGTCCAACCCCACTCTTACATGGTACAAACAGATATTGGTGTTATAAACTCTGTCAAGCTGCAGGATGGGCAGCCCTGGTTTTCCTCCTGGACGTTTTCCTTAAAGCCCAGCATCAACAGAGGATCCTTTACTGTCCCAGCTTTCACCAAGAAAAGCTTCTCCCTCGTTCACAGAGGCCCTGAGAAGCATTCAGCAGCTGCCCAGCCGATGGCCAAGGGCAGCCCCAGGGACAGCCAGCTGCACCTCCCCATGCTGCACAGCACCAAACTCCCTCCCAGCCTTCTGCTTTACTGCACTGAACGTACGGATTCAGCCCAGCTCCCATCTCAACTGCAAAACAAGAATGTGATTTTATGTCGTCAATAATCTGGTGTCAGCACTGTCACTGTGGGGTCCCAACCCCTCCTCCCCCACAAGGCACGTTCCTCGTGCTGGTGGGCAACCATGGACTCAGTTCAGCTCAATTATCCCAAAAAACCACGGGAGGACAGCTGAGAAGAGCCCTGCCCACCGCCATGCCCACCATCCTCTTCCTCCAGGCCTTCCCTTGGAGCAGAGCTCTGCTGCTCCCCAGCCTCCTCCTCCAGCAGATTTAATTTGTTAACCCAGGAGATGATTAACTCCGAGGAACACTTGCGCTGGGTTAATTAATTAAATTAGTTCAAAAAAAAGGGTCTGACGAGCACCAGAGCCGGTGCAAGAGGTGTGTGGAGAGGCCTGGGGGGAAAGGGGGACATTTCCATGGCAGCCCAAGAAACAAAAGCAACACAGGACAAGCAGCCAATGCCAAGAATGAGGATGAAAACAATTTTCTCTGCATAAAAGAAACCACTCTGCAAAATCATCAGCTCATGCTAATTTTTTTTATATCCTTCAAAGCAAAACACATGCCATGTTTAGTTCTGCCCGGAAATTTGGAAGTCATCATCAGTTAGCTTATTTTTAAGCTAAACTCAAGGAGTTTGCTTCTAATGGACCTTCCCTGGCCATTAAATCCACAATCCAGAACATGATTTTAAGGTATTTTTGCGTTGTTTTTCTCCCCAGCTCCCCTGTTTTAGAAAGGGCTTTTCAGCCAAGGGTGAAAACTGGAAAAACCCAACTCGGGTATTTTTCCCTGACATTTTTATGTGTTCCTTCTGAACGCCAAAGTTTTCAGAGATTTAGGTGATGTTTTTAAAACGTTTCTGAGTCCAACAGTCTCCATTAACCTCAGCCTGTCTTGCTCAGAGCTTTCAGGCACATCCATGGCTGTTCCAGCTCCAGGTACCTGCGTTACACCTGGCACGTCCGAGGGAACACAACAATGTAAATACAGCTTCAAAAGGAGCCCCGAACGTCACCGCCCACGCTGGCTGCAACTTCTGAAACATCAGAGCTGTCATCAACCACAGCCTGCCTGGGACTTCTGCCCTCTTGGAAACCAGCCCTGGATAAACCCAAACCCAGCAAAATTCTGGGGTCGTGCTTGGCATCTCTGTGAGCATCCACCCCTGTGCCCCAACCAGCTGGAAAATGGGGAGAAAAACGAGCTGGTGAAAAGCACAGGGGAAAGGCTGGGCGAGGGAAGGTCCCCACTGTTTGATTTGCTGTAAAATCCAGAGGTTTGATGAAAATCTTCCGAGCATCGTCTGGTTGGGATTGGCTTTTTCTTCTGCCTGCTCCTGGCAAGACAGCAGCTCCACTCATAGGGGAGAAGGTCCATTCCCAAAAGTGCCCTCTGCAGCAGGGTGAGGGAAGCCAGGACAAAAATGGGGGGAAACCCCCCCTTTTTTTCCACTTTTACATCGAGAACTCGCACATTTTCAGGTCCTCCACCCAACCATGTGCGCAGTCCCTTTTTTGTTCCCCCAGAGCCTGAAAAACGCTGAGAATCTGGGAGAAATCACCCCATAAATCACAGGATGGCAGAACTCCCTTCCAGCCACAGCTGTGATGTCCAAGGCTCCTTTCCCCACGCCGCTCCCGCTGCTCATCCATCCGGGGGCTGCAATCCCAGCCACATCCCAGTGGGATGGGCATGGACTGGGCTGGCCCAATGGGATCTCCTGGGCTCCCAGCTGCCTTTGGAAGCCGTTCTGGCTTGGCAGAGCAGCTGTGGGTGCTGTCAGCCTCCCCTGGGGCAGCGGGATAATCCGCCCAGCGGCCGGAGCCGCGGCGCATCCCGCGGTGGGGCCGGGGCACTGGGAAATGGGATAAATATAAATAATCATAGTTTTCGTTCCCAGAGAAGTTTCGGCTGAGCGCTTCAAAGCCTTTTAAAAGCAGAAACTAATTAGTAGGTCCCTCAGAAGAGAAACAGGAATAACACCCCTTCCCGCCTCCATCGCGCCGCTCGCGAAGAGCACGTTGGGCGCTGGAGCCCAGCCTGGGAATCTCCTCAGCGGAGGGGGACGGGCCAGAAGCTTTGGCTGCACCAAACCAAACCCTGCTGGTTCACACCAGCACTAATCCTCAATCCTTAACGAAGGAAAACACCTCCAAGGAAGGGGTTTCTCCCATGGTGGAGGGGGCACTGAGTGCTGGAGCTGTTTTTGAAGCCAGAGGCCGAGTTGGTGAAGATGTCATGAGGAGGCTGCAGAGATGCTGCTTGAGCCTCCTCATTTCCCACACTTCCCAAGAACATCAGGGTGTCCCCAGCAGCAGCAGGACCACTGACCCAGCACTGGCTGCTTTTTACATCCAGTTGTTGGATAATCCATGGGCACTGAGCTCCTCCAAACCAGGAAGGCTGTCCTGCAAAGGCCAGGCAGCCCATCACCACCTCCTTGCACAGCCCAACCCCAAATTACAGCTCAGCTCCCTCCAGGAACAACCCAAATTTGCCATTTCCAGAGGAGAATGCTCAGCTTCCCCTTCATGAGGCCTCCTTCAGATGTCCCAGCTGATCACAGAAAATCCACTTCCCAAAACACCAGGGAAATGGGAAATTTGGGCTTTGCAGCTCACACAGGACACAGGACCCTGAGCAGGATGTGGCTGCAGCAGATTTTTAGTTTCCTAACCAGAAATGAGTGGAGCTGCTTCCCTGGGAGGAAAGCCAAAGCAATACCAAACAAAACACCATCACCAGAAGTATTTTGAGACCCTGCACCACGCTCCAGTCCCAGCCATTCCCTTTGGAGCAAGAGCCTCTCCCTGCCCTCACACCTCTGTGGGATTTACTCCTGAGAACAAGCTGATGTCTTCCAGAGGTGACGTGAGGAGCAGCAAAAGGGCTGAAAAAACCCAAGGCCACCCTGATTACTCCACATCCACAGCGACACCTTCGAGGGCAGACCAAGTGTTGGCTCCGTGTGAGTATCAAGGACTGAGAAACCATCAAGGACTTTGGAAACCATCCCCGACCTGGAAAACAACCTGTGACAGAGGAGGCTCCTTGAGGGGGCCACAAGCAGCAGCCCAACAAATACTTTTCTCCATCCAACCTGGGAATGAGCTGCTTTGCTCTTCCTTGGCCGGCTGGGTGTAGAGTCTGGGCTGGGCAGACATGAGACCTCAGCTTGGGAACTCTGCCTCTCAACCCAACCCTGTGCCAGAAGGTTCATCCCAGACCCCAGACCAGCTGTGGGTTCTCTATTCCAACCCAACCCTGTCTCCAAAAGGGCTCCACCTGAAGCCTCCCCATATCTGATGATTCTTCCCCGGCAACCCCAAAAGAAGGTGCTTTTCCCCAGCACGGTATCAGTGCCCTCACATATATGGGAAGCAGACAGGGGCTGTGAGAAGAATGGGAATTCAGGCTTTGCTCTCCCTGGCCAGAAGCCAAGATCCTGCTCCTGATAAAGCTCTCCCGAGCCTCTCTGTCTGCGCAGGCACCTCGCGAGGGAGCCGGGGCTGCGGGGCTGCCACCGCGTGTCACAACGCCCACGGCTCCTGCAAGTCCCCGCTCGTAGAGGATTTGCTGGGGTTTTACAGGGAATTAAAGGATTTTGGGTGCCAGCCTGGCCTTTGCAAGGAAACAAATCCCTCTGGTGTGCTGGCCAACCTGGTCATGCTGAAAGGCTAAACCTGTACGGGGAGGTCGCGGGCTCCTGCCTGATGGAGGGATTGAAAGGGCTGGGATGGGATTGGGGTGAGCAGGGATGAGAAGGGCCTGGTGCAGGAATCCCACCAGGAGAGCTGGAAGGGAGCACAGGGATGGTTCCTGCCCTCCTACAACGTGCCCAGGGCTGCGTGGGCACCCCCACACGCCAGATTTTCTGATAGCTGCTCCATGTATTGTGTGTAAACATCTGCTGGGGCCACCCAGCCCTCGCTCCAAGCAGGCAGCTGGTCCACTCACAACTGCTCGTGGCCAGCATCCACGGGCTCTGACTCCCACTTCAAGCAAAGACTAAACAATGACTTCAGCAACTCGGGATTTAAGGCCCAGGGTTGGTCCCTGACATGCACAGTGGAGCAGGGAGGATGCTGTGCTGGCATCTCCAGCAGGATCTGCAGCACCGTGAGCGTCACAAACACAGCCCCTGTGCCATCTGTGAGCCATGGAGGGGCCCTTCTTCTGCCAAATCCAAAACCAGCAGCCCAGAGTGCATGCACAGAGCACCCATTTCTGCAAACCTGGGACAAGACCATCCCTGAAGATCAAACAAATCTTTTCTAAGAATTGTAGAATTGTTATAGCTGTAACTCTAAAATTATTGAGTCCCATTGTCACATTTTTATACTCCCTGGAACAGTGCTGTAAAACCTGTTAAAGTGCAGATAAACGAGCAAGAAAATTGGTGGGGGATGAAAATCAATGTATTTGCATGAAACCCACAACACTGAGAGCATCACTGCAGCCCAGACCTCTGCAAGTCCCCATCTCCCAGTGTCATCTCCCAAATTCCTCACCCTGTACTTGCCCACAGAGACTGGAGGTGACTCACAGCAATTACCCTCCCTGGCCAAGAAGGTCTTGTTTTCATTTCTACAAACCACAGATTCTTAAAAAAAAAAAAAAAGAGGGGGGGGAAATAGGAAAATGCCAAAATACACAGAGAACTCCATGGAATACATCCTGTTCTGCTGCACTAATACGAATCCCAGACAACTCCAGCTTTCCTTGGGATATTCTAGGAGAAAAGGATTAGTGAGTTACCACAAAATCCCAGACTGGTTTGGGTTGGAAGGGACCTTTTAGCTCATCCCATTCCACCCTCTGCCATGGCAGGGACACCTTCCACCATCCCAGGCTGCTCCAGCCCCAGTGTCCAGCCTCGCCTTGGGCACTTGCAGGGATCCAGGGGCAGCCCCAGCTGCTCTGGGCACCTGTGCCAGGGCCTGCCCACGCTCAGAGTGAAGAATTTCTCCCCAGTATCCCATCTAACCCTGCCCTCTGGCAGTGGGAGCCATTCCCCATATCCTGTCCCTCCGTGCTGTGAGTTACAGCAAGGACACAGCCAGTGGAACTGCATTTTCAAGCTAAAAAAATAATCTTTTCAGGATTGGTCTCTGCAGGGCTTGTGGCTGCAACTCCTCCACGAGCTGTTGTGGGGCTGAAAGCAAAGGCTGAACTCAGAAAGTGCAGAAGAAGCACCAAAGAAATGACCTTCCCATGGAGAGGAAAAGGGAAGGAGAGGAAGGGGAGCAGGTCGGGCTCTTTGTCCGTCAAGGCCAGGGAGATTAAGGGAGCACGTGAAGGCATCCTTAGGGATAATGAGTTCAACACTGCACTCCCTCAGCTCAGCACTGCAGGAGAAATATCAGATTCCTCCCCTCCCTCTGGGGAAATCTGTTCTAAAAAATAAAGTGAGGAATACTGGGGGAAACACCAGGCATTACACATTAAAAAGGCAGCTTGTCACCAGCCTAAACCAGACCCATTTTTTTTCCCCTCATTCCATATATATCACACATATAAAGAATCCATATGGATTTAGAGAATCCCCCTGCAAAAACCCTGAAGAATAACTGGGTGTAAAACCAGGGTTGGATAATTTTCCAGAAATACATTCACAAAGCTCACACAAATTCCCACTTTGGGTATTTTTTGCCCATTATTGCAGCATTTCACACTGTTTCTGACGGGGCTGTGGATGATGTGGAAGCCTCATCGTCCAACCCCACTCTTACATAGTACAAACAGATATTGGTGTTATAAACTCTGTCAAGTCCTGCACTAGAATATTTAAATTGGTAAAAATAGGAAAGAAACTGCACAGTTCACATATTTTATAAAGCTGGGTTAAATCAACATCTGCAAAAAATATCCCCCTTAAACGAAATAGCAGGATTTCATTAAATAAATTGCAAGTTGGCAAAAATTCTGAAAGAAAGGGAAAAAGCCACAGCCAGGCCTGTAATTTAAACCTTATTTTAACTGTGACAGCATGGCTGTGAGAGGCTGCATTTCCAAAGGAAAAAATAAAATGAAGTTTCAAAAAAAGTACCTGTTCCCCCTGTACCTCACCTCAGTGTCTGCAGTCGTCACTCAGACGAGTTTTTCCACAGGGAGATGAAGAGGGAGCAGGATGTTCTGCCACCTCTGCATCCTCTGTGTCAGACCTACCAACCCTGCACCCTGGACGCTGGTGGGTGATGGTGTCTGCAAATCCCTCAGAGCCAAGAGGGCTCAGGGACACCCCAGGGAGGCTGCAGCCCCCCTCCCACCCCCTTCCCTGGGAGCTGAGCAGCTGAAACCCAGGCTGAGATGGCTGCAGAGCTGTGAAACAGCTCGGTCTGGGTGACACTTCATCACTTGGGGTGTTCTAACCACAACCTGCTCCCCTGCACGAGCCCTGGGGATGCCACAGGAGTGCCAGGAATTGTGCTCCTGGCTCGTGTGCCCCAGAGAAACCCCCGAGGGCACAGGGCTCACCCCAGGAGCTCTCCTGGCTCTCCTCTGGGATGGCTGCTTTAGGGTGGTCGTGGCCCCGTTTTCCCACCTGGAGGGTGCAGCTTTGGGGCAAGGCTGAGCCCTGGGGCAGGCAGGGAGTTTCCAGCTGCTTTTCCCAACCTGCTGAGCCTTTCCCTGCCCGGGGTGACTCAGGCAGGCTGGGCTGGGCTGCGTGGGGAAGCCGAGCTCTTCCCACAGCCCCGGCCAAGGGCCCTGCAGGAGCCATCCCTGCAGGAGCAGGGACAGGGACAGGACACCCTGAGGGCACCGCTCAGGGCCACCTCCTCCAGGCCAACACCCAGCACCCGGGGTCCAGATTTCAGCTCCAGTAACTCCAACTTCCCACCCAAAAGCTCTGTGTGTCCCAGGGGAATCACCTGGAAGCAGCACTCTGGGATCACTAAAACCCATCTGGCACACACTGGATCTGTTTGCTTTGAGAAGAATTGCAAAACCTCAAAACAAAACGTGAAAAGAGCAGCTCTGATCTGCAAACTTGGAGCTGAAGAGGAGCCCTCTCACAAAAAGGCCAATTATTTGCTTACAAGGTTTTGGCTTCGCTGTTTTTCCTGGCACTTACGCCACTGGAGTTATTTTGAAGGGCTGTTTGCTCCAGGAGGAGCCGAGCAAACAGCAATCCCATTTCCTTTCGGATCTAAACATCCGTTTGCCGTGCGAGCGGGAGGAAAAAACCCAACCCCGAGTGCCTCAGGAAGCACAGGGGAAGGGGAGGTGGGTGCTGCTGGGGAGGGGAGCACAGCACCCACCCAGCCAAGGGGTTCCCATTCCCTGCTGGCCTGAAACCAGAGGGAAAGGTCACCCGAGGGGTCTGGGATGCTCCCCTTGGAGCAGACCAAGCAAAGCTCCAGTGGCTGCGCCCTCCCACCTTCCTCAACACATCCTCGGGGGCTGGACTTGATGATCCTCACAGGTCCCTTCCCACCCAAACCAGTCCAGGATTCCACCCTTACAGTGGGATGGGGCAGCTCCTGAGGGGGGAATTCCAGGCGATTTCACAGCCTGGTGCTGGACAAAGCAAGAAATAAAAGGGGTCTGCACGGGCCCTCGGAGCTCCCTGGAGATGCAGCACTGCTGGAGCCTTGCAAGAGGAAATTTGGGAGCAGAAGCAAGGTGGTTGTGCTGGGGCAAGTGCAAGGCAAAGGACATGGAGCTGCTGGAGCAATTCCAGGGGAGGCCATGGAGATGCTCCAAGGGCTGGAGCCCCTCTGGTGCCTGGCTGGGAGAGCTGGGAATGTTCACCTGGAGAAGACAAGGCTCCAGGAAAGCTCAGAGCCCCTGGCAGGGCCTAAAGGGGCTCCAGGAGAGCTCAGAGGGACTGGGGACAAGGGATGGAGGGACAGGACACAGGGAATGGCTCCCACTGCCAGAGGGCAGGGACAGGTGGGATACTGGGAAGGAATCCTCCCAGCTATGCTTTCCACCCTTCAGTGAGCAAAGGGCCGGCTCGCCGGCGTGTTCCTAAATTTCCTGGCTTTTGAGGATACAAGCCAGGTCATTAACATTATTTATAGGTTCCTGTGTATGAGTTTCCATTTGTTTGCCTGCTTAAAACCAGTTAGGTGGAAAAAAAAAGCAATTCCTGGAGGTCAGACAGTTAAAAAACCCTCATGTCCATGGTCTGATGGACCCAAAAGATCAGCAGCTCCTTTAGAGGCATAACTGTTTCCTTAAATGCTTATTGTGTAAATATTTAAGCTACTTTATAAAACTTTTACAATGTACTTAGGAAGCATAAATCTCCCCAGCGGAGCACGGCAGGCCCTGGCCGTGCACGCTCAGGAACACAAACAGGGACATTTCCAATGCTAATGCTGCACCCAAGGGGCCCTGAGGTCACAATCCCAGGAAAATCATTACTAAGCTGATCCCCTGGGCTCACCCCAAAAGGGAGCGTGGTTACGTGCACTGAGTCATTGCTACGGGGTGACTTCAGCGTGGCTGCCCTTGAAAACAATCAGGGATTGATGGCTGGTGGGTGGTGGTGTGCATGGAGCCCTGAGGTTTTTCCTCTTCAAAGCACAGCTCTTACACTCCAGAATTATGTAATTCAAAAACAATCCACTAATGTTCATCCGTTTTAAGAATGAAATGATTTTTTTTTTCGGTGCCTGTGGAAGGTTTGAAGTCAAGCCCAACTCGTCAGAGCCCACTGCTGCATCCCTCACCAGTCCAAACCAGTGCCACCCACCCATGGCAGCCTCTCTCCTGGTGCTTTTTGGGGAGCTGAACTTCCCAGAGGTGAATATTCCCTTGCACTGGGAAAGAAGCCCCATGTGCTGATGGACACATCTGTATCCAGGCTGGTTTCCACAGGGAAACTGCAGCTTTATGGGATTTGCTCGGACACAGCACTCACCAGCTCCAATTCTTCAAAGAAATGAGACCTTATTTAACATAGGAAATCACATGTTTAGGATTTTTTCCCCAGAACAGCTTCTCTACTGTAATTTAGGTGCGTTTGAGGCAACAACAACAAACGGAATCAGGGGACTGGAAGTTTATTCTCTCTGCAAAGCACAGCTTGCTGCTGTATATGATGAAGTACATAGAAAGTCTGGAAAAAACTTGGATGGGAGTTCAAACACTGATGTTTTAAAGATGAAAGCGTGTTCTGCGATTAAATGTTTAAATAAAGTTTTCTGGTACTAAATCATTTAAACATTTTCACATTCCTCACATTTCTAGAAGTGCCGTTGGCTTTTATTTATTGTCATAACCCAGTGCCCTCAGCAAGCCACCAGGGCCACTTGAGGCAACCTGCTTTCCAAAGGGAAAGTTCTTTCCGGATGGTAAAAAGTCAGGAAGAACAAGGGAGCCTGAGCCTTATTCTCCACCCCCCATTTATTCTCCAACCCCCGTCATACTTTCCTCTCTTTTTTTACAAATAAATCCTCCCATGCTGCACATGGGCACAGGCAGGTTCTGCTCCAAATATTGACCAGAAATTCAGAGTAACTCCACTGACTTCACCATGGTTGTATTTAGACAGCTGGAAATCAACAGAAATTGGCCTGGGTGTTCAAATTGTATTTTTTAGCAGCCCTCAGGCTGCTCCAGGGTGCTGTCAGTGATGAAGTCAGAATTGCCCATGGGAACACAGAGCAAGGCTCCACCACCAGTGCCTCAGACAGCCCCAGGAAGAGGAAAACCTGAAGTCCTCGAGCTTTTTAGGAAGGTACAACTCATGAAACCACCAAGCCCAACGCTCCAGCCCAGCAATGCAAGGAAGCTCTGACCTGGCCTCTCCCAGCCCTGCCACAAAGCTTCGAGGAACTGCAGAGAGATCCAGGAAAAACGGGGCTAAACCTGTTATGAGCCAATTAAAAGTGGAAATGCTGGCGAGGTTTTTCCTGCAGGACAACGCAGCAGTAGCAGAGGAACGAAAATCTGAATTTCTCCTACGACAGAGCTCGATAAACAAAACGTGGTTTCCAAAGGCAGAAGATAACTGGGCTCAGTCACCCAGCACGCTGCTGCCGACCCTGATGTCCCCATTTCCTTGTAAATCCATCATTAAGGACTAAAAACAACCGCCCAGGCTCAAGGGGACATTGATGAGTCGCGAGCCCTGCCCGCGCTCCGGGGTCCCTGATGGTTCCATCCCTGCTGCTCTGCACTGAAACTCTCCCCAGGAGCTCCCAGGGCTGTTTGGCTAACACGGCCCAGGATAAAACTCCCTATTTATTTTGGCTCCCTTCACTCTGAAGGCCCTAAAACCCAAATAAAGTCCGTTCCCCTCTGTGTGTATCTCCAGCTATTGACACTGCTCGGGACCAATTTGCAAATCCAAACAAATGCACTGTTGTGTAATGGGGCTGGAAAAACAATCAGGAAGGGGCTGGGGGTGTGCTCACAGGTTCCTGCTGAGGGAGGGCTGGAAGGGCCGGCAGCCCAGGCAGAGATTACAAGAAATTCAACTTTTACTCTGATAACAACGGGGCTATTTTCTGCCCATGACATCACGCTCCCAACCCGCCACGAAGCAGCGGAGATGGCGCTGGGGGAAGTCACGGAGGACTTTGCTGGTTGTTCCAGTGGCCAACATCCTGCAGTTCCCTCTTTTAAAAATAGTGATTTTTTTCTTTCATTCCCAGTGCCTCACAGTCACCTAAATCCTCTCTGCTGCCTCAGCTGATCTGAGGATAAATCACAGCACCCCAAACCCATGTGAACAAGCCCAGACCCTCCAACCTGCACTCCCCAGCAGGGAACGATGGGGGCACAACTCATCTGCCCTGTTTTAGGCCTGTTCTGTAGAGAGAAGATGAATTGTGCCCTTCAACTGGCTCTTCCTCCCTGTTGGCTGCAGTTAAGTATCTTAAAACAACATCTCAGACATGGACTTCTGTATTATTCTGAGATTAAGTGCAAGAATTGCTACCCAAACACCATCAAGATGGTCCAAAACATTATTAGCTCTTTAATCACATGCAAAAGCAACATCTCACTAAGGGAATTCAAATCTTAGGGGCAATGTGTCATTGCCTGGATGACTCTGGATAGGAAATGGAGCTGGAAATGGATTGTGAGAATAAATACATGGGTGTGTTCTACCTGCAGACACAGAACTGATGTATAAGTGGTGGCATTAAGCTACACCTACATAACTGAAGGATGTCAGGGGCTGGAAAAGCACAATGCTGGGTTGTGAAGTTAAAACTCTTATTCATGAGCCCATTATTTCAGAATCAATGGTTGAAATTAAGAGCTGCCACAAACTTCTCCTGCAGTTTCGAGGACAAACCCAGAGCTCCATCCCAGCCACCACAGGGGCTCTGCTCAGCAGAAAAAGGGTCTGCTTTCAATGCAATGGAGAAGGCAGAGCAACAGCTCTATTTTAGCCCTGTTGCTATGAAATGTCTACAAAAATAAGTCCTGGTTGTGCCCTCCCTGAGGCACATCCCTGTCCTGCTCCTCCTCGCAGCCCTGTCCCAGCCAGAGCCTGGCCTTGGCCAAACTCACCTGGTTTCAGGTTTCCTGACAAACCCCGAAACATAAATACATCCCTAATTCTGCTGGGCAAGCTGAGCCAAGTTTCTGGCAGGGCTGTGCTTGGGATTGAAACAAGGGGGGGAACAAAATCACAGCGGTTTTGACCCAAAACCAAGATCCCCCCCCCCAAACTTGGCACTTCCCACTAATTTTTATTTTGACTCAAAACTCAGGGCTCCAATGCCCCGCTTGGGGAAGGGGCATTTTCAGAGCCCTGCAGGACATCCAGCTCCCTGCCTGACACTGGATATCTTGATGGAAGCGTGCTGCAGCTCTCCAGTGCCACGATGAGGAAATCCCAGCTTCCACTGCAGCAGAAAACCCAAAACACGGGGGGCTGTTCCTAAGCCCTCCCTGCAAATCCCATCCATGCCCAGAGCCCGGCACTTGGAGGCTGCACACAAACAGAGCTGCAGGCATCCTTCTGAGTTTAAAAGCAGGATGTTTGGCTGAGCTGCTCTTCCCTCAAATAAACACCCAGGACCTCACTCAAACAGAGAGGCACCGCTCTGGGAGCGCTGGAGTCGCTGCATTTCCAAAGAGCCAGCCTTGATTCCCCCCCTGCCCTGGGAGTGCCACCAGCCTGGGTGGCACCTGGGGAAGGCAGCCATGGCCACAGCTCTCCAGGGGCCACGCTGGAATTCTGACACATGCAGGGAAGTGTTTTCTCATCCCCCCTTTCTCACGGACCTGCTGGGTTGAGTTAGTCAGAAAAACTCTGCTCTGGAAGCTGTGAAATGCTGAATTGGTGAGAATTTCTTTCTGCATCACAGTCTGCTGCATCACAGCTGAGGGAATGAATCCAAGGTATCCAAGCTGATGCTGCCAGGCTGGGAGTGGATCTGCATTCAACACTCACTGCTGACTTTGTAGTTTGGAGACCACCAAACCTCCAGTGTGTGCAACTGCACCGCTCCCAGCAGGAGCCAGAGTCTCACTCCTGTGCCACCACTAATCCAGGATAAAGACACAGCACTTTGGAAAAACATTTCTGCTGCCTGCTCTTCACACACCCTACACACTGCTTCAGTTCATTCATGTGACATTAAGCACAACTTCAAAGGAGAAATAAGGAACAGAAGCTCCAAGATAAGCCTGTGCTGTTTCCCTCAGGTGGCTGCACTGCAGAAATGCTCCTTCCCTCTGTTAAACCAGCCTGTGCCCACCCTCATCACTGTCCTGTGCCACTGAAGGCTGGATGTGAGGAGTTTGGTACCTACTGCAGCTGGCACATTGAGTTACTAATGCCTGAACCAATTTCAGTCACTTGCCTGCCTTGGAAGCACCCCCTGAATCCCTGAAACCTTCCTGGGTGTTTGAACAGGGTGGGAAACATTACTCCAAATCCCAGGAGGTGCTTCCTGTGCTCAACACACACCTAACACTCAGCCCCAGGGACGTGCACCGAGGCAGCCTGACCCACAGAAACAAGAGAGAGACAAATGAAGCCAAATTTTAACAGCCTCTCATCCAAGCAGGGCTGTGCTGTGATGGCTGGAGGTGGCAGGGCCATGGCACATCCCAAACCTGGGTGCTCCCTGTGCCCCACCCCAGGATGCTCCAAGGTGGGATGGCTCCAAAGGCAGCCCCAGATGCCAGGAGTACCAACAGCACTGAGAGAGGACAGAGGCAGCAGGAAAAGCTCTGGGGGCTGGGGGAGAGCCAGGCAGCCAGGACCCACCCAGTGCCAGGGGAGAGGGCTCTGGGAGGCAGCTGGTTCTCATTGAGAGCCTCTGAGCCTGCCTGGGGGGAGACAGCCTGCAGGGAAGGGCACAGCCAGGAGGAGGAGGGGCGACAGGATGGGGATTAAAATAATATTGTGTCGAAATCTCAATGAGAGGGAGCAAAGGGGGAAGAGCAGAGCAAGCAGCGCCAGCGATCCGGCCCGAGGCTGAGCTGGGATCATCTGCTGGCTCCAGCAATGTCCTGGTGCTGCTTGGTTTGTCCTCATTTCAACCTGGCTTGGTCCTACTGCACACACCCAGCCAGGGCAGCTCCTTCCTCCAGCCCAAGGCTCCCACAGTGGACAATGCACTCACAAAAACCTTCCACAGCTTGGTCTGGGCAGACAGCCCCTCTCTGGGACAGCCCTTCCATTAGCACCTTCTATTTTATGGGGTTTTTTTTACACTGTTTCTGTGTTTCAAAGTGAGCAGTTCCACAGTGCAGCCCGCTGGGATGTGCATGGATACTCCAGGCTGGAGGGGAAAGGGCTCCAGCCCCACTCCAACACAATCTGTTTGGTGACAGACCTGATCCTGATCTGAACATGCACAAGTCCAGGATGTGAGACAGGTTCTCCCATTTTCCCTTCTGAGTCTTTGGGAAAAAAAAAAACAACAAACCAAACAGATTTCAAGCCAAGAATCAGGAAATTTCACAATATTATTTTTACTGTTTACCTTTGTTTGAATACTAGCTCTCGTCCAACTCAATCTCTTGTCTTTGGTTCTCACTGCCAAGATCTCAGCTGAATTTTCTGGGACCAACAATCCCCAATTCTCCAAACACACACAGGTTTTCCCTCACCCACAGGGAAGGGCCATGGAGAGAACCATTCTTGGGGCCACAGCAATGGCACACACCAGCACAGGCAGCTCCAGCACCCGTTTCCTACAGGAATAAGCCCTGGGCATCCAGTTTCCTTGAAAGCTTTGAAAAGCCACGCTCAGCTTTTCCTTCCTGCAGGTTTAACATGAGCTGACACTTCCCAGCGAGGCAGCAGAGCTCGGGGGACTGCAGAGCTCAGCACATAAAACACCCAGAGCTGCTGCCTTTGAAGCAGAGCCCTTCAAAGACAGGCACATACCAAATCTACTGAGGTTTTCTACACAAACAAATTCAGCATGGCAAGAGCAAAACTAATTTGCAAAGATCTTTTAATGTTGGAAGTCTCAAATGACCGACCCTTTCAAGCACAGCTGAATTCAATCCTGCTCTGAAGGTCTGCACTGGCGATTCAACATGGAAAAGACACAGAGATTTCAAAATATGTGCCTGTAATTACTGGGGAATAAAGAATGACTCCAATTTTCTTGTTCCAGCAATGAAGAAGATGCCCAATGTGCTCTTACTCTGTAACCTGTGAAGTGAGTGACTTTTTTTTTTTTTTAAATATAATTCTGCTGACATTTCCCTTCCATTCAAATAACTCAGCAATGGGGGAAGAGCAGCTCCATGAACTCACAGGATCTTTACCTTAGTTTGTACTCTCCCAGGAATTTCCTTGTTCTGCTGGGGGTGGAAGTTCCCTCAGTCACACACATCCCTTTGTGCAAGCACTGAACAGGCCTGCTGCAAAGGGAAGAGTCAGATGAATTCCCGTGCTGGGAACCCCTGTGGCATTTAAAGGTGAGCCAAAGCAGAACCGGGCTCGTTCTGGGGTCTGGCCTCCACACAAGCCAGCTCCTGACTCCTGGGACACCATCCTGTCCCCACCAGAGACAGGAGCAATCCCAGAATGGGTAAGGCTGGAAAAGCCCTCTATGATCAGCAGCTCCAACCATTCCACTTGTCCCCAGGTGCCACAGCCACATGGCTTTCACATCCCTCCAGGCATGGTGACTCCACAACTGCCCTGAGCAGCTGTGCCAGGGCTGGACAGCCCTTGTGGGGACAAAATTTTCATAAATATCCATTCTAAACCTCTGCTGGCACAACACCCAACAGCATCCAACACCTCTGAACTGGCACAGCCACGCTGGCCCAGCTCTTCCCCTGGATCAGCTCCAGGAGCAGATCCAACATCCCACCAATACAACTCCCGTCCCATGTCCTCACCTGCACCCTGCAAACCCACAGGAACCCGCCTGAGATGGAGCAGAGAGCCCCCAGGCAGGGCTTGCAAACTGCAGAGCTGCCACCCAGCTCAGGCCCCAGCCATAAAAAGAGCTCCACAATAGTGTTATTTATTTTTTTGGAGTCACAAATGATTTCCAGCAGCAGGAGGGTGAGGGATGCGGCGCTGGACCCGGCACCCGGCCAGTCTCATAAATGGTTGGCAGCCAGCAGAGCAGCAAACCCATTTCCATTGAAATCAGCTTGTTACTACTAATTTTTACTGGCTTCCTGGTCGATTCATAAAGTTTTGTTGGGGTTTTTTTTTGTGTTCTGTTGGGGTTTTTTTGCAGATCTCAGAAAGCAACTCCGCGACGCTTGAGGGAAACTGAGCCCTGGCCTCGCCACCAAGGACTGCTCTGCACCCAGCCAGCACCCACAGCCTCTCTGCAAACACTGCTGGGCTTCCAGGGCTTCACAAAACCTCAGCAGAAAGAGTTCTCCAGAACAGGCCACAATCAAAACCTGCTGGGTTCAGTTTTACAGCGATGGGAGCTGTGGCAGAGCAGCCTGAGCCCTCGGTGGCAGCTGCAGACATACAATTTTATAGGGCAGGACTGGCTCTGAGACATTAAACTGCCCATTTTCACATCTGCCCCTTCTCCCCACAGCTGGATACCCCAACCAGACCTAACCTTGGAGCCTGAGCTTTTCATAAGCACCAGTGACTGTTTGCTGTGAGACTTGGCAAAGCTTTGGGTCACAGAACCATGGAATGGTTGGGGTTGGAAGAGACCTTTAAGATCATCCTGTTCCACCCCCTTGCATGGGCAGGGATTCCTCCCACCACACCAGGCTGCTCAGAGCTCCATCCAACCTGGCCTTAAACACTGCCAGGCTGAGAGCTCCTGTCGGGCTATATCACCACTCCTCTGCATTTTAAGAAGAATGCTGGAAAAAAAACTACAGATTTTTGACCTATAGCTTCGATACCTTTTTTGAACTATAGTTCATTTTTACCTACAGCTCTCACTGTAGGGTTTAAAGAGCAACAAATAACAAAAAAATAAACAGGCAAAAAATCAGGACACAATGACTGCGTTTGCCACAGGGCTGAGGGGAAGATGCAGCAGTGCCTCCAAAGGAGCAACATTTATTCAGGACTAAGGGAAAGCAGAACCCTGGGAGTTCCCAGCCAGCACAGCCCGTGTTTGCCTTCCCTGTGGAGGACAGGGATGCTCCCAGACCCCACAGCCTCACGCAGGGGGGGATGAATCAAGTGCCTCATTCTTCCCCGTGGACAAACTTGGCTTTTCCCGGCGCGGGCTCGCACAAACGGGGCCTTGTGTGAGCTCCACGCTCAGGAACAGCAACAGGCCAGGCTCTGGAGCAGCCAGGAGGGCAAAAGAAAGAGGAAAGGGAAGAAAAGGGATGTGCTCTGCACAGCACGTCCATCCCAGCAGGAGCCTCTGCAGACAGGTGGGAGAAAACTGAAGTTCTCATCAGAGCAACAGAACGGGTTGGGTTGGGTTGGGAGGGCTCAGCTCATCCCACCTTCCAGGAGACCAGGCTGCTCCAAGCCCAATCCAACACTTCCAGGGATGGGGCAGCCACAGTTTCTCTGGGCAGCCTGTGCCAGGGCCTTACCCAGCACTCCTCACCCAGCCCCTGCTGCTGCAGCTCCAGGTGCCTTCCCTGATAAAGCAGACAGCTTTGCATCACTCTGTGTGAAAGCACAAAGCAGCTGGCACTTTTTTCTTTTCAAGTCTTTAACATTCTTTGGCTTCTCTCATGGAAAAATCTTAGCAAATGAGACCTTAATAAATGGAAAGAGCTGAAAAATGGCCTTTCTGCTGGCAGGTTCTGCTCCTGCTCATGGAATACACAGATAAAAGCAGCACAGTTGTGTCTCCCGCCCTTCCGTGGAGCCACTGTGTGAAATCCTGCCCAAGTAACCTTGGCATCAAGAGATGCCCCTGCAGCAGCTGAAGACTCCAACTTCTCCAGCCTGGAGGAATGGGCAGCCTGATCCTTCTGCCACGAGCACTTAGGAGGAGGAACATCTCCAAAGCCATAAACCAAACACAGGCACAGGAAGGGGAGGGCAGCTCTTCCAAGCCCAGGTGGGGACGTGGCCAAGCTGCAGTGGGGCCAGCAGAGCAGCAGTGTCCAGCTGGGACAGCAAATGTGACACCAGGGCACTTCCAGGAGTCGCCAGTGGGAAGGGAGGGATGGCTTTGGTCCAGCTTTTGCTCCGGGAATGCACTTGGAGTGGGTGGGGGATGCTGCAGGGCAGGAGCACGTGGGCTCCTCGAGCCCTCAGCAAAGACCTCCTGCATCCCCCCAGGAACACAGAACTGCTGTGAAGGGCAAAACAAACTCTCCACACATCCCTCTCTCTTGCACTGCTGGGAATTTGACTTTTTGGCAGGTTTCATACATGGGCTTGTATAACCTGAAAGGCAAAATGCTGAGGGCAGGGAGCAGCATCCCAGCCTGAGCCCGTTCCCTGCCAGGGACTGCATCCCTGTGGGGAGGCAGGGACAGGCTGTATTTTGTGAGGGTTTTCAGGCCTGGACATCAGAGGCAATTCTTAGCCATTTAAAGAATAAAACTAGGAAAATACAAAAAGAAAAAAGAGGGGGAAACCTGGGGCGTGGGGCTGATCAAGGAGGTGCAGGGGCAGGAGAGGAGCTTTGGGTTTAATTCTGCTTATATCCTCTGATGCTGGTGGCTTTTCCCCCAAGTATTTTCCCATATCCAAAGCCTGGGATGAGGAACCAGCTTCTCCCTGAGGGAGAAGCTTCTCTGGGAAAGGGTGGTGGGACAGCAGCACAGTCCAGCACTTCCATGCCAGAGCTGTTTGATCCCTGCTCCAGCCCCAGGAGCTGCAAAGGCCATTACCACTCAGCATCAGCAGCCCTGCCAGAGGTCAGCCAAGACAGGCATTTCCATGTGAAATGTTTTTGTTCTTACACAAAAAACACACCCAAACAGGAATCCAACAGTCCTGAGCAGCCCAAGCCCAGACCCCAGCGCTGCACCCCTTCCCCTCTCCACTCTCCCAGCACTGCCCTGGGGTGATGCTTTTTTCCAGCTAAGCACCCATTTTCTGGGGCCACAAGAAACCTGCAGAAGGACTTTTTGACAAGGTGGGCAGCTGGCACAGGTTTCCCAGAGCAGCTGGGGCTGCCCCTGGATCCCTGGAAGTGTCCAAGGCCAGGTTGGACCAGGAACACCCTGGGATGGTGGGAGGTGTCCCTGTCCAAGGCAGGGGTGAGCAGGGTGAGCTTTAAGCTCCCTCCTAACCCAAACCAGGATTTGATGAATCACCCAAATGAAAGGCACAGAGCAGGGGCAGAGCAAGAGCTGGGACAACCCCAAAGCCCCAGGAGCCAGGTGGGAGCTCAGTGAGCCAATGTCCCCCCTCCTGCACCAGCAGCCAAGAGCAGGAGCCTGGGGCAGAGCTGGAATCCCAGCCCCACCAGCCAGCCCCGGGCTCTCGGGAAGCACAAAGAGCTGAGTCTCCTTTGCCAGTAACTGAACCTGGGCTTCCAGGGGCTCAGGACACTTCAAAGCCCTCAGCAGCACTGAAGGGATGGACTTTTCAGCTGTGGAGCAGAGAAGTAAAATCCACACAAACAAGCAGTGTTCCAGAAAACCAGGTTTAACCATCAGCAGCTCCCAGCGACAGGGGGGATGTTTTTCCTGAGGGTTTTTTTTTCCCCTCCTCCTTCCAGTTTGCCTTTTTTAAAAATTTCTTACTAAAAGCCAGCTCAAGCTCCCACACCACACAGCCCTTTTGGGTCTGAGCATCCTCCAGAGGTAAAATGCTGAGTTAGACCTTGGAGCCCAGGGAAGGAGGTGCCTTTGATGAAGAGCAAATCTCCAGACTTCAATGGCTCCGGTGAGCGCCACACATTTAATAAGTTATTTCCGTGGAAAACCTTGGTAACTCAGTTATGAATCAAGCCTATAAACACCTCTCACTCATCAAAGTGCCACAAAAAAATCTATTACTGGGACTGTGAACACAAGCCTCTCTCTACAGGTCCCCTATAAGAAGCCAAAATTCCTCCTTCAAAACATTCACCGTTTTCAAAGGTCATAAATACACTGTGTCCAGTATTCAGCAAATCCCTTTAAAAAGCAAAACACAGGCACAGGGAAAAAGGAAAGTTCAAACAAAGCTGGATCCATGGGATCCATGCTGCTTAAAGGACACAACCAGAGCTACATCAAAGGAACTTTTACTACCTAGAAAGTCGTATCCAACCCCTAATAGGGTGCAAGAATGTAACGTTTAGGCTACAAAGATTAAACTAATTTACTTTTAAGTAACTTGCTTACTTCCTGATGTTTCTTTTTTTAAAGAGTGATGCCTAGGTGCTCAGAGAAGTGAGGGATGTGATTATTCTGTGATTCCAGGCCAAGCATCATAACTACTCAATGAACCACAGACAAAAACACATTTTATCTGGGTCTTGTACTTTCTCCAAGAACTTCTAGGTTGCAAGCATCCAGGCTAGCTGTGAAAATCCATCCCAGTTCTAGGTAACAGAGGGAGAAAAAGCAACTTTCTCCTTCTCTGTTGGAATATACTGAGGACTTCAGAGTCTTGCCTCCAAGGGAACCATGCTCCCCAAACACTGCCCGTGAAACCTTCCCTTCAGGGCATCATCCTGCCTGAGTCCCTGGTGGAAAATTCTCCTCTGGGGCTCTGGATCTGTGTGTACACACAAACACAGAGGCATCATCTGCAGAGCAGCTTTCATCTCTGCATCAGGCACAGGGTTTTACCAATATTGGTCAGACCAACCTTCTCCCACCCTTGTGCAGCCTGTGCCACTCCAGGCAGATGGTCCCCAGGCTCTGGCAGCCAGTTTGGGTTTTCCCCTTCCTTTTCTGAACAAGGCCCAACTCCAGCTGCCCAGATTTTTTAGGGGCAGCTCTGACTGTGCTCATTTCTAAAGTGAGACTGTTGGGTGGTTTTAGCAACAAAGGGACAAAGGGACATTCTCCACCTCCCAGGCCAGGAGACACCTGCCCTCCTGCCAGGCTGGTTTGGGAGGCTGCTGCTCCTTGCTGCACAGGATGCAAAACCTCAGAGGAACCTTGATGCCCCTCCTCAGGAGACCTTCAGCACAAACCACCCCTTCCCACCTCCAGCAAATTCCTCAGTGATTCCTCAGCCTGTATGAAATTAATTTCCCCTCCCCACATCGCAGTCCTGGCTGAGCCCTGCACGACAGGCCCGTAACCTGTGGGGTATTTTGTACCAACAGCTGCCACTGGCTTTAGGAACACCTCTGCAGCTGCACAGGCACTGCCAGGGCCCCATGCCCTGCACAGATGGAGCCACCTCTCCACACAAGACACGGGGTATGTGGCACCACAAAGGTCCAGTGCCACCAAGGCATGGCCACCCAGCAGCTCTGGGACAGCTCAGGGCTCCAGCTCTTGGTTTGGTGGCCCAACATGAGTTATCCCACAGGGTTTTAATGGAAAAACAACCACATGCAGGTAATATCTCCCTCCAGCCTTGATGTAGGGTGCTTCTCTTCCACTGGCAAGTCATGTAACTTCTTAAAAAAATTTCTTAAATTGCTGCTTGCTCAATGCTCTAAACAGCTCCTTCATCTGCTCATGATTTTCTCAGGCAGAATACTCTCTGCTACCACCAGGATTTGGACACAATGAGGAGCCCAGCTGGCCCCAGAATCAATGATCCCTTCACCTTCTGCTCCAAAGGAAGGGCAGAACTCCAGGAGCTGCCACCTGAGCCCCCCTCCATGGCAAGCACAAACGGGATGTGGAAAAACCCCCGGCCCTCCATAAAGCCACAGGCTGCAGGGGGTTCATCACCACCCCAGACAGACATCTTTATGGAAAAGAAAGGAGCACTCCTCTGTCAGAGGGACAGCCCTGAAAGCCCAGGGAGCAGCTCCCAGAGCTTCCCCATCTTCCCCTTCAGGGATTAATCCATGATTCACCCCCCAGCTGGAGAAGCTGCCTTTGATGCCAGCCCCAGGCATGGCCAGAAGCTGAAGCCCCAGGGAGGGCAGGCTGCTGCTCTGAGGCTCTCCCATGGGGGTTCCAACATCCATGGCCATCCACAGCCAAGTGGGAAAAGCCTCCAGAGCGAGCAGAGAATTCCTCTCTGAAGCACACTGGAAAATAGATGCACTTTATTTCCCGTTGGCAAAGTGAAACTATGGAGGAAAGCTGTTTAATATAAAAACATCTGACAAAGCACCTCCAGGATGTATTTTTTTGCATCAAAGAAGTAGCTCTTGGCAACAGGCTCGTTCCTCCGACCAGGAGAGGTTTTTAGCCAAACCCTGATTGTTCTAGACTGCACAGGGAAAGACAAGCCAGCAAACCTACAGTTAAATATGAAAGAAAAAAGAAACCAAAACCATTACTGGCCCAAACAAACATCTGGCTGTGATTAAACTGGACGCACAGATATGTTGTGTCTTTTTAAAAGGATTTGTTTCTGCAGGAAGGGAGGGGGGAAGGGATGAAAAGGCTCCAGGGTGGTGCTGGGTCAGACCCAGCCCCCAGCCCAAAGCTGTCACTGAGCCTGTCCTCAAAACCCAACATTTCCCCCCAGAAGAAACTGCTGTCCCATTGCTGACAAAAATGCCCTTTTTTCTATTAACAGGTAATTCCAGAACCTCTCCCCCAGCCCGGAAAGGGCAATGTTTGCCCAGTTGCCACACACATCCGCCTGACAGATTTAATGGGCTTCTTTTTTTTTTTTTTCCTACTCCTAACACACAGGATCTTCATAAATTTCCTTGTTAGCATAAATCCTGCAGCCTGTTATTTCTGGGGGGGAGAGGAAGGGAGACGTTCACTTTCTCCATTCAGTGGGTTTTAAAATATGCTTCCTTAAGTTCATCCTAAATATTGCTGGAAGCAGAAAAAATCCTCTGGCTCTCGCCTGGAGCTGTGGCATCACCTCAGCAGGGCTGAGTCACCAGCTGGGAGGGATGCTCCTGCCTTCTTCCTCCCTTTGGTGGTACAGGGACCCTGCTCCCCAAATCCAATGCCCCCAGCCTCACCACTGCCCTGCAAAAACTGCCCCATCTTAAAAAGAAAAAACAATCAGAAATAATTTAAATAAGCTCCTGCCCATTCAGTCTGTTTTTCCTCTCTGTTAATTCTCAGCTTTTCTCCACCATCATCAGTCACCAAGCACAGGTCATCTCCACATGGAGCTCAGCACCTTCTGGACATCAGCAGAGCTGCTGGGAATAAATTCATGCCTGTGCTTCCACTTCCAGGTGGAAAACACCTTCCTGCTGCTTTGGAGCACAGACAGAATTCATCCCTCCTCCAGCAAACCACCAACTCAACATTTCTTCTTTAGGATGCCCATTTTCAGCTACACCCAGGTTCACCAGAGCTGAAACTCTTGGAGAATTTTAGCACATGGGAAAGTGATTTCAAAATTTTTTAAAAAACCAAAACAACTATTTTTGGAAAAAACAAACCAGCATCTTCCCTGGGGATGGTCAAGTCAGCACAGAGACCTACAGATGCAAGGCCACCTTTGCTCTCCCACCTGCCCTCCCCTATTTAAAGCCACCACTAACAAGAACTTTGCCCAACGCTCATCATGGGGCTTTTTCAACAGGAATGGGGCTATTCTATGGGTTTTAAGAAAAAGTCCTTCCCAGGGCCAGTGTGGGAGAGCCCTGTGTGGTTCAGAGGAAGGCAGGCAATCCCAGAGGCAGCTGCTCCATCCCACCCCATCCCCTGCAGAGGCTCAGCCCTCCACACGCCTGGCAAGTCTAACGGGTACAGCAGCTTCTTGGCATGTGCTGGAGGAGCCAAGTCTGAGGGGAAGGGAATAAAAAATTACTACAAATGTTCCACCAATTATGAGTCACGAGGCTGAGCTTTTGTTCCTGCCTTGCTGGATTTTGCCCTTTCCCTGGTATTTCCCCAGCCCCGCCGGGAGCCGCGGGGACGCCAGGACTGGCCAAGGCTCTGCTGGCTCCCAGGGGACAGACAGGCTCAGCCCAGGCCAGGGAACCACCTGGGCTTCAAATACAATCCCCAACCAGCAGGTTCTGCTCAGCTCTGCTCCCCAGGCAGAAATGAATCTAAGGAGGAAAAGATGGAGCCCCTCTTTGTGCTGAACGTGGCACTCACTGCCTGAGCTCAGGGGGAGGAAACTGCGGGGTCAGACTCCTCCGAGTGCCTTTTCCCACCAACCCAAATCTTCCCAGGCTGTTGCACCTCACTGGGAAAACAGGAGCACCCCCATTCCAAGGGAGAAGCTGTGGCTGGACACTGACCCTTGCACAAACAACTTTGTTCCAAGACCCAAATGCCCTGAACAGGAGATGAAGAGGGCTCTGGGGCATCATCCAGGGATCCAGGTCACATCCACCCAACCACCCACAGCTTGTGCTTCTGTTAGCACTGACTGCTCCTCTGAACTTTACAGTGAGCCTGCTACTTCTCTGAACACTTTCCCTCTTTTTAAGGGCAATATTATAGCCATGGAAGGAAGGTTCTACTTCAAAAAGAGGGTTTGTTATTTTTTTCAATTAACACATACGACAGAGATCATCTTTTGCCTTCACTCTAAAACCTCCTACTTAGAAGTTGATCAAGTAAAGGAGAAACAGGAGAAGAATGGTTCTCTTTGTTACACAAAATTGAATTTTGTGGCTTTAGTAGGAAAAGCCCTTTTGATGATCAAAGCTAGACCAATAAATAGCAGTGGCTTGATGCTAGACCCAAAATGTACTTGTTTTTGGAAGACAAGTTAAATGCACACTGAGTACACAAGAGGAAGCAGGGAAGACCATGTGCTTTGTGTATCACTCCCACAGACCTACACTTCAAGCAGAGCTATTAAATGAGTTGAAATGGAGAATAAACAAACTGAAATGTGGCAGGTAGACTGGAGCCTAAGTGGGTTTTTCCCTTGTACTTCCCCGTGATGACATGTATGGGTTAACTTCAGCAGGGCTCTTATCCTCTTTCAGCAATCCTGAGCACTGGGGAAAAATAAATCACCCAGCCCCAGACTCTTATTAAAAGTTACACCATTGGAAACAGCACAGGGGGAGAGGAGGGATCTGGTTTCAGCACAATCTCGGTCACATGTTATCATTATATTGTTCAAGGAAAAGTTAAAATCTCTCTTCTTTCCAGCAAACCCACCAGATGTCCCATAAAGACTGAGCCATGAGGGAAGCTAAACCATTACATCTTCAGGAACACCACTTTTCCAACTTAGCTGCTGTAATTAATGCCAATTATCAAGTTACAACAAAAGCCACGGGCACGGGGAGCTTTAGGGATGTGCATCCAGCCCTAGGAATGTTTGTGAGGAATTGCAAACACAAATTTATTAGAGCACAGGCTGAATGATCCCAGTCCTGCTATCAATTGTTCTCCTGCTCTGGACACTTGGCAGCACAACAAAAGCAGTGGGCCCAGCCACAGGGACACCTGAAAGGAGAAGGGGAAGGGAAAATCCCCTGAGGGCAGTGTGCCACCCTGCCATGATACAGACCCTGTGCTGGCTGAACACCCTCTGGGGCTGGGATCAGCCTAAGCATCCTGAGGAAAGCCCAAGTTCCACCAAACTGACCATGGACAAGGAAAGAAAATGAAGAGAAATGCCACAACCAAGGGACCAGCACCCCAAAGGTCCCCTCCAGCACCTCCCTTGAATCAGAGCATCCCCAAGTGAGCAGCACATCCCATCCACATGCTCAGCAATCCAGCCAGGAGCCTCAGAGTGTCCAAGCCCCACCCAGCTGCTGAAGGAGGCACGTGGGGCTCCACCAAACCCCACGTTTGTCTGCCTACATCCCAGCTCTCAGACCACGAACCAGGCAAAGAGATTAAACCTGGTCCTACAGCCAGGCCCCTCCTGTCACACACAGCCAGCCCCCAGCCCGGGGTGGGACAGAGATGTGGGATGTGCTGAGCCAAGGACAGCCCCAGCTCTACCTGCTGTCAGGAAAAACCACCCCAGGCCTTGCAGAGCCCCATTAAGTGAATGAAAGGTTGCAGGGTGGGGCAGAGCAAAAACCAGGACCTAATTAAGCCAAGCTTTGTTCGGGATCTTCAATGGCTCGGGAGCTGGGAGCCTGCTCATGAAAGCAGGGAGTGCAGCCCGGGGCCAGGGCCCAACAGGTAACACCAGCCCGACGGTCCCAGCAAGAACCTCCCCAGAGCAGCAGCTCTGCAAGGGCCCCGCTGCTCTGCCCTGGAAATGGGGAGGGCCACAGCCCCACAGCCTGGGATTCATCCTGGTGGCCTCCACACGGGACACACGTGGCCCTGTGGCCACCTCCAAACGTCCCCGCTCCCCCCACAAACAGCATCTTATCACAACACGCAGAGCACAGACTTCTCTGAAAAACCAACTCAGTAACTGCTCTTTGTCCTCCTCGCACAAGCCAAGAGCAGGAGCAGGACCCCGTCCCCTCCTGCTGTCCTGCCCCACCACCAGCCCCCCACGGAGGGGTGAAAGCACCAAGAGCCGCCAACCTGAGAAATCTCCGGGCGTGACGTTGGGAGAGTTTGTAGCCTCTGTTTCAGTGTAAGACAACGTGGAATCTGATAGATCTGGGGGGAAGAGAAAAAAAACAAAAAAACAAGCACTTTTAGTCCCGCTGCATTTGCCAGTGCTACGTGAGCACCCGTGGCTGCTGGGCTTCCCACCACCTCCCCAAGAGAGAAACTCCCCACAGAGCCAGAAAGCAGCCATTAACTTTGTAGCTCCACCAGGCAAATGCAAAGTTTGAATTGCCTCGACCACAAAAATAACTCCAGTTAAGTTGATCAAACAAGTAGGAACTTGGTGCTTACTGGATAAAGTTACATTAAGCCTCTAAACAAGTCAGAGTTACTATACTTAATTATCACCATTAAAATTCTTGAAGCTGTTTATTCTTGCTTCCTTCCTTCCTCTTTGCTGAAGCGAAGGAAACTTTGTTTTAACAAGTTAAGAGTCTTTGTTATTCTCTCTTGCTTACACCCCTCTAATTAAGTGCTCAACTGTTTGCTCACAGATTAACTATTATTTTTCCAATCAAACAAGCCAGTGAAGCAAATTTCAACCCCTGGCTGTTGTTTTAATAAAGTCACGTGTCGCTCACTATCATCTCTCCCTGCAGCACAAGCAGTTTCTAAAAGGAATTAACTTGGAAGGGGGAATGCAGGGAGGGACAACTCCTTTTTTTTTTTTTTTGCCTCCACACCTAACAAAAGAAAAAAAAGCCACCAGCAGCCAAGTTGGCCTTGGAGGCTGCTCTGGTCACAGCCCTGTGGCGATGAAGGAGCCGGGCACGGGGTGCACACACGGCTGAGCTGCTCCCAGGCCTTGGCAGGGGCAGCTCCTGCCTTCCCCCGGGGCTGGGTGGGACAGGCAGGCACTGCTGTCCCCTCCTACCCCTGCCAAACCCCGTCTGTCTCCTCTCTGTCCCTGCCCCATGGCAGCAAAAGCAGCTCCCCCCGGGCATTAACCCCAGTAAATCACTGACCACGGGATGAAGGCAGAAAGGCCCCAGCTGCACCAATCCCAGCAAGAGTGCCAAGAGGGATCTGGGATTCCTCCCTTCCCTCCCATGCTCCCAGGTCTCTGCTTCCCATTTAACTGCACAAGAAGCAGGGCTGAGAAAGGATGGTGAGGATGGCAGCTCAAAGCACCTCCAGGCCAGTGTGCAGCACACAGGACCAGGATCCAAGGCTGCCAGCACCCAGCATCCTGCACTCCACACCCAGCCTAGCCATCCCAAAGCTGCTCTCACCAACCCTGCCTGGAAAACCTCTTATAATTCCCCAGGAGAGGTGACACCCCGCTCAGAAATGACACAGCATCGAGTTTCAAAGACTTTCCATCTCTTTGTAAGGAGCGGAGGAAGGATAATAGCTGGTTCCTCCTTGGAGCAGCACAGCCAGGCCTTTATGGAAATGGCACCCAGGAGCTCCCACTCCCGCAGATTACACACGCAGACAAAACATGACGTCTGGTAACCTTTCATTACGCCTTCATTAAAAATAGAGCTTCATATTATTTTGGAAAATATGCATGTGTCTACACGGTAATTTGGTAGGATAAACTGGCATCCATTTACTTCTTAAAACTTGTCAGCTGATGCTTGCTCAGAAATAATGAGCAGCCATAAAACCCCGACTTGTTGGCTTTTGCCTGGCGTGCCAGGCAGGGCTGTCTCAGAACCAGCACCGGGGCTGCACCATGAAAGAGCTCCCCGGAGATCAAGAGACAAAACACGTACCCAGTGGCTTTTGCTCATCATTAGGAGACAGCCGAGAGTAGGGAGGTGGTGGAGACTCTGGAAAAACAAAACTTCAGGTTAGTGCTGTGTTCAGTTTATCAACAAACCCTCTCGCTTTCTCTTTTGGGGTAGGAGGAACTCTTTCAAGGTTATAAACACCCAGTGGAAAACAAAACACTTGGAAGCGACTGGAGACCAGGGTTTCCCTTATTTTTGAACAATGGGAGTGCTGCACCCCTCTGCCCCACAACTGTGCCTGGACACCCACAGAATGAGTCGCACAAAACACCAAATTGCTCCCCAGGAACCCCATTTCCATCATCTGCACTGTGAGACAACCTTCCACGGGTGACTCCAACACACAGGGCTTGACAAGTGCTCCCCAAACACTTCACAAGCACTGGAAAGAAGGATTGGGTGGTGAGAAGGCTCCTCTTGGCACACAGGGCTGGCACCAGAGCCGGGCTGGCTTCAGCCACCAAGCCACCCCAAAAGGCTTCGGCACTAAAGTGGCTCAGGAGCAGAGACCACCATGATCCCCCTCACCCTGAATCCACCCCACAAAGCTCCCGAGCTCGGCTTTAAGCAGCAGGATTGAGCAGCCACGTGCTCCAAGTCCAGCAGGTCCTCAGAGGTGCTTTGCTGGACCAGGTCATTCAACCATTCTCACTGTTCTTGGAAGGGTCAAGACCACAGGGAAACTCCAGGCCCTGATTACAGGGGTTTCTTTTCCCCCCTCCATAGTAGGGCAGTGATGTTTCTTGAATTGTAATTTGCCAAAACCGAGTGTGCAGTCAGCTGGGCTGTATCAGCATTGAGCAGGCACGGACTCCAGTGAGAAATTGCTCTGTGAAGTCCATCAGTGGCACCAACCGACCCCAGAGCAGGGAAACACGGGAGGGCTCCTCAGCCCCCACCCAGACGTGGGAGCACCCAGCAGCAAGTGCAGCTCAGCCCGGCTGGGCTCCCCAAAAAGCACAAAAGCAGCTCAGCATCCCCCGTGTGATGGTTCTGGGGTCACCTACTGCTTCTCACAAAAGCTTCCCCATTCCCCCTAAGGGAGCAGGGTGCTCTTCTCACAGGGTGCTATAAATCCTAAAATACATAAAAATAAAGGTGCTGATGTGCCCATGTGGAGGTAACCGCCAGACCTGGCTGTGCTGGTCCCACTCCAGACCTGCTGTCACCAGGGACTCGTTGGAAGCACCCCAGAACTTTCACACCCCACAGCAAGCCGGGTGGGAAACGCCAACAGGATGATCCCTGTAGGGAGCCACTTGTGGAAAAAGGGCATCAAGGCTTTCTCCTGGCTCCTGTTACCAGCGCCCAGCCGGCGCGGGTGGGGTCCTGGCACAGTCACCCGTTATCAAGGTGATAAGAGCCACTTGATAACAGCTCTGCTTTCTACTACTCCCAGCACAGGGCTGGCAGCCGCTCACCGCTGGGAAAACCACCACGGCTGCAGGAAAGACACGGGGAAACTTCTCCCGTTTCTACAAGAAATGCCCCGTTCCTAAAAACGCAGCTCAGCTCCAGCTGGAGTAAAAAAGCTGCCTCCAGCCTCTAGCGACCTTCGGGAGAAGCACGCCCAGAATAGAAGTTTCTTTGAAAGAAGTGATGCAAAGCGAGGCAGGAGCCCAGATTGCAACAGAAATAATAAAATCAAAGTTCTTGCCAAAAAAAGGGACAGTCAGCATAGAATCATACGATGGTTTGGGTAGGAAGGGACCTTAAAAATCATCTCATTCCACCTCTGCCAGGGGCAGGGACACCTTCAGCTATCCCAGGCTGCTCAAAGCCCCATCCAGGCTGGCCTTGGGCACTTCCAGGGATCCAGGGGCAGCCCCAGCTTCTCCGGGCACCCTGCGCCAGGGCCTGCCCACCCTCCCAGGAAAGAATTCCTGCCCAATATCCCACCTAACCCTGCCCTCTGGCAGTGGGAATCCAGCTGTCCATTTTCATTACAGTTTTTGTACAGCCTATTAAATATTATTTCCATTTCTGCACCTCAGACTCCAACATGTCTCTGCTCCATGTAACCATTCCCTGCTGACATGGACACACGATCGAGTATTGCTGGAAAAAAACCAAAAAACCCTCAACAAGCCCAAACCCACGCCTTGAAAACGCTCATCTCTGCCCACCGTAAAATAAAAGAAAAAAAAAGAAGCCCTCGAGAATTGCAAGAGCCCCCGATATCCCCGCGGGTCCGGGGATGCCCGCGGCGGGGACATCCCCGCAGCCCCCCCGAAGCGCCTGCGGCTTTAAGCCGGCGGCGGTGACCGCCCGGCTCCGATACGAGCGAGCCAGGCTGGCGCCAGCGGGATGGAGCCGCCGATTATCGCCCGTCCGGCTCCCGGAGAGCGGGGAAACTCCGCGGGAAGGGGAAAAAACCAATAAAGAGAAAGGGCTTTTTACGCACAACTGGAACCGCTGGTTCCCAGGGAGGGGGGATGCCCGCCGGGGACCCCGGAGCAGGCGCGTCCCCCCGGGGCATCCCCGCAACACCGCGGGGCCGGGGCAGCGCTGCCCACGAGGGTTCGGATAAACCCGGCAAGGGGTCAGAAACCCCGAACCCCCAAATCTGTGCGTGTTTGTACCGGGGGGGGGACCCAACTCGCCGCTGCTCACCTGGCCCACAGAGGCGGCTGAAGTGGTAGGGGTTGCAGCAGACCGTGGGTCCGTCGGCGACGCCGAAGCTCTGGCACTCGCACAGGGGCTTCAGCTCGGCGGGGTGCTGCAGGTCGGGCCAGCGGAACAGCTTGCCCAGGAGGAGGTGCGGGGGCGCCGCCAGGCCCCCCAGGCGCACCTCGGTGCGGGCCACCAGGACGCAGCCGCCGGGCATCCCCCCGCGGGACTCCACCGCCTCCAGCAGGCTGTCCAGCGAGCGCTCCTTCAGCCGCTTCAGCAGCGAGTAGGTGACGGCCTTCAGCTCCTGCTCCAGCAGCAGCAGCCGCGCCCGCGCCTCCCGGCCCCGCCGCTCCGGGGAGCCGCCGTCGGCCGCGCCGTCGGGGCCGGGGGCGGCGGCGGCGGGAGGTTGGGGGCCGCCCGGCTCCCGCTCCGAGAAGAGGCAGCAGGTCACGGTCCGGCCGTCGCTCTCCGGCGCGGAGCCGGGGGCGCGGAGCCGGGCCCCGCGCCGCTCCGCCATGGGGTCCCCGCGCGGCGCCGCCTCGCCCGCCGCCTCGCGCCGCTCCTCCGCCTCCCGCAGCAGCAGGCTGCGCGCTACCGCGCGGAGCTCCACCGAGGGGCTTTTCTCCGCGATCTTGCAGCTGCCGGTGGCTCCGAGGTCGTGGCCGCTCCTGGCGCTCCCATCTCCGCCGTCCCTGTCCGGAATGACGCGGCTCCTCCAAAGTCGCCGCACCAGCCCTGAGCGTTTGGACCTGAACATACGACCCGCGGGCGGCCGGGGGTCGCGTCGCTCTCCGCCGCCCCCCGCCCTCCTCCGCGGGGCTCCTCGCTCCGCCGCCGGCTCTATCTCATCGCAGCCCCGGAGCAGCCCGGACTCCCCGCGGCGCTGCTGCCCAGCGGATCTCCGACGGCCCGCGGCGGGGCCGCACCATGGGGGGGGCGGCGGGGCGGCGCGGGCATAGACGGCGCCGCGGGGGCCGCTCCCGTGGCGGCGCTGGGGCTCGGGCGCGCCGCGCCGTGCCCTACATCGGCTGCCAACGCGGGGCCGGGCGGGGAGCGGCGGGGGCGAGGGCCGGGGGGAGCCCGGGGCAGCGCTCGGCTGCGCCCCGCGGCCGCTCCACCATACAAGGTGGGGAGGAGCGGGGAAGCGCGCTCGGCGCGGGGGTGCCGCCCGGCGGGGAACCGGCGCCGGGGGCCGCTCGGAGGCGTCGGATCCCTTCAGCCAAAAATAGTATTAAAAAAAAAAATTATTAAAAAAAAAAAGAGAAAAAAAATTAAATCAGGCGAAGAAGCAGCAGCAGCAGAGCCCGCAGCGCAGGCCGGTTGTCAGCGCGTCCCTTGTCCGCATCGCAGGGCGCGGCCCCGGTCCGGCGGGTCCCCGCGCTCCGTGCGCGGCTCCCGGGGCCGCCGCCGCCGCCCGCTCGCGCCCGCCCGCCCCTCGCCGGCTTTTGTGTGGCCGGGGCGCGCGCGCGGGGCCCCTCGCGAGCGGCGCCGCCATTGGCTGCCGCCCATCATGTGCCAGTCTAGACACTCCGGCGGCTCCGCGCGGCACCGGCCCTTGCGCAAACACCGGCTCGGGTTTCCGACCGCTTAAAGCGCCCCGCGCCCCGCGCCGCCCCGCGCCCGCCCGCCGCCGGCTCCGCGCGGGCCCGCGCTGCCGGCGGGCGGGATGAGGGGGGGGTCGTCCCGCGGGGAGCGGCGGAGCGGGGCGGGGGGGGTGGGCGAGCGCGGCGCGGTGAAAGTAGGTCACGGCAGCGCGGGGGTTAACGCGCCCCCCCGCGGGCCGCGCGCCGGACACACCCCCGCGATGTATCAACTTGTCCGCCGTGGCAAAAGTTCAGGCCCGGCGCGCTCCCATTGGCCCGCGGCCGCGTGACGCGCGGCGCCGCCGCCTCCCATTGGCCGGCGCGCGGCGCGGGCCCCGCCCCGCCCGCAGCCCGGCGCGGCCGTGAATGAACGGCGGCCCCGGGGCCGCGCGGTCCCCGCGCCCGCCGCCGCCACCGCGGGGCCGGGGAGCGGGGAACGAACGGGGAACGAACGGGGGAACGAGGGCACGGGGACCGCCCGGGCCACCAGCAGCGCTGCTGGGACCGGGGGGAGCTGCGGCATCGTGTCCCGCCCCACGGCGACACCGTGCCCGTGGGGAGCGGCACCCCGGGTTTGGGACCCACCCCAAATAACCCTTCCCCGAATACAGAATAAATAAATAATTCCCTATAAAACTGCCATTCCCGCACGCCCAGGGAAGCGAGTCCCGGGAGCAGGACGGCTTTGCCCATCCTCGCTCCATCCCAGGGATGCGGGAAAGTTTCCCCACCCTGGGATGGATCGGTGGGAACCTGCCGGAGGAAAAGCTTGGGGGCAGCCTGAAGGCTTCGCTAATGAGCAAAAATTAATCTGGGTAATTAATTCCCCAACAGTTGATCAGTTAAGGGAAAAACACCCAAAACCAAGTAAATGAAATTATTTCTACCAACAGAACAGGCAACCTGAATGTTCATAGCTTTTCTCTTGAACTCTTTTTGGTGGCTTTTTCCATACCCGAAGGCTTCTGTCCAAATTTCTGTCCACATTTCTCCAAAGCTGCCCTAATCCACACAAGAACATAATTTTAATCTACTGGATGAAGACTACCTTTTTCTTTTTTTTTTTTTTTTTTTTTTACAGCATACCTAATCAGTGCAGGATCCAATACTCCATTTAAAATCCATAGCTGTGTGCCACCAATGTTTGTCCCAATATAAGCACAGAATGTAAATAGGTATTTTGATTTTGGGGTCACTTCTGCCCCTTCTGACCTGTAGGACCAGGGGCAAAGCTGCTTTTCCCCTGCCATTTTGGGGTGGGGTTTAGGAAATGTGCAGCTTGCTTGGTTAAGGATGCAAAAACTCCTACAAAACCGGTGAGGGACTTGCTGCCATGTTTCACACCTGAGCCATGGTTTGGGCTGAAGTCACCCAACACCCCACTGTGGGAGGGAAATGCCTTTTTTTCACAGTGAAAAGGCACAAAAGAGGTAAAAAAAAAAAAAAAAAAAAAAATCAGCTTCAGACATTGAAGTAGAAACTGGGATTTCCTGGATCTCATGGAATCATGGTTTGGGTTGGAAGGGACCTTAAAACCCATTTGGTTTCACCCCTTACCCATTTGGTTTCACCCCTTACCATGGGCAGGGACACCTTCCACTGTTCCAGGTTGCTCCAAGCCCTCTCCAACCTGGTTTTGGACACTTTCAGGGATGGATCTCCAACCCTGGTGGGATCCCTGCCCATCCTGAGGCTGCTCCAGAGAGGTCCCAACCCTTGTCTGAGATCCCCACGGATCACCCTGCCCTGTGTGACCCCAGGATTCACCTCCCTAAATGCAGCTGATGCTTTTCTTCCCACCACTGTCTTTCCAAGCTGTCACCCAAATTACAATATGTCCCAAATGTGCAATTACCAGCATTTAAATACATATAAATCTTAAATATAGCACTGCTAGAGCTAAGAATAGGTTATTATTGCAACCAGCGACGTCTCAGTGCTCATCCAAGCTCTGTAATCACGGAGTGTGCAATATGGCAGCAAGAACAATGGGGCTTTGATGGGCTCAGGAGCAGCCCAGCATCTCCACGGGCACAGGTATGCAGGAGCAGCCCCATCGCACGGGAATGCCATCCATCCCAGCCCTCAACAACAGCACATTGTTCCTCTTCCTGCCCCGACGTGGGCAGCCACAACAGAGCCCTCGATTGTGCCCGCCACAATGCACCTACAATTGATAGTAATGGTGGTCATTAAAGGATTGCTAGTGATTAACAGCAATGTCCTCTCTCACTGGCTTTTATTTTAAACCCCCCCCCCCCTTTTTTTTTTTTGCCTGTCATAATAACAAACATTCCTGGGAGATGCTCTGGAACACATCCTATAGGTCTTGGCAGGGAAGCTGGAGAGAAGCTTTTGAAAGCCTGCCAGTGTTATCTGACATGAATCTCCCAGGTATGACAGAAAGCCAAATCCTCCTGGGTCCAAGAGGACTGTGGGTGGCCAGGAGGGCACCAACCTCTTCCCAAAGCCAAACTGCAGCTGGGATGGGGAAAAAAGGGGAACAGGACCAGCCCTGACATTGCCAGCCCCCTCAAAAGAATTAGCAGAGCCCAAACCCTGACTGTGGAACTCCAGGTGTTCCATAAGGAAAATTAATATCATCGCTTTCTGCTTCTTTTTTTATTAATCTCGAGTATTTGATGCATTCCTGATCAAAAAGAAGAACACAGGGGCTAAAACACAAAATGAAGAATTGACACTTAAATAATGTTGTAGGAGTTCGACTTGTAGGTTGTTTAAATGCCTTGAAAATGGGGGGCAGATGGGGACCCCCACGGGGTGGGGAGGGTTGGGGGACAGATTGAACCCTCTTTTTCCCCCAGGAATGGGGGCTCAGAGTGTCTGAGCCCAACCAGAGAAAGCACCACAAACCTGCTGCGCCAGAGCCAGGGGCTCTGCCAAAAACTAAAATGCCTCATAAAATCCTGCTGGTTTTTCTGGAAGCTGATTTTGAAAGGAACCAGAGAAAAAAGGTTTTGACAACATCAGAATGTCCCGTTTCCTTTGTTTTCATGACATTGCCATGATTTTCCAGCTCAAACTGACTTTTCATTTTGCTCTTGCAAATGTTATACCCTGTGTGGTAACACACTGTGATAGGACCTTGGCCCCTCTTCAAAATGGAAAAAGCTAAAATCAAAATGAGGCATTTTGATAAATCCAAAGTATTAAAAAATTGATGTTTGAAGAGTTTTCCTCCACAGAGAACTTCCCAACTGCTGGACTTCACACTCCCAGACCCCCCTGCTATCTTGAAACCCTTTGTGCACAGATGTGATCTCACCTCAGCACCTCAGGATGTGCCCCCAACCTGGAGGAGCAGCAGCCTTGGCAAAACACTTCCCATGGGATGTAACCACACTTTCCCAACCCTCCTGGGGCATAAAATCCTGCAATGGTTTGGTTTGGAAGGGACATTAAAGCTCATCCAGTGTCACCCCTGCCATGGCAGGGACCCTTCCACTGTCCCAGCTGCTCCCAGCCCCATCCAGCCTGGCCTTGGGCACTGCCAGGGATCCAGGGGCAGCCACAGCTGCTCTGGGCACCCTGTGCCAGGGCCTGCCCACCCTGCCAGGGAACAATTCCTAATTCCCAATATCCCATCCATCCCTGCCCTCTGGCTGTGGGAGCCATTCCCTGGGTTCTGTCCCTCTGTCCCTTGTCCCCAGTCCCTCTCCATCTCTCCTGGAGCCCCTTCAGGCTCTGGAAGGGTCTCTAAGATTTCCCTGGAGCCTTCTCTTCTCCAGGTGAACATTCCCAGCTCTCCCAGCCTGGCTCTGGAGCAGAGGTGCAGCATCACCCTCAGCCTTGTCCTGATGTGTGGGGACATCAGTGCAGGAGCCTCTGCCTGGCCAGGGAATGCCCAGGTGGGTGCACTGACATCCCAGCCCAGCGGCCAGCTCTGCTCTGGCACCTTTCCTCCAAGTGGGATCCAAGTTTCTCCATCCATCCATCCATCCATCCATCCATCCATCCATCCATCCATCCATGCATGCATCCATCCATCATCCATCCATCCATCCATCCATCCATCCATCCATCCATCCATCCCTCCATCCATGCATGCATGCATGCATCCATCCATCATCCATCCATCCATCCATCCATCCATCCATCATCCATCCCTCCATCCATCCATCATCCATCCCTCCATCCATCCATCCATCCATCCATCCATCCATCCATCCATCCATCCCTCCATCCATCATCCATCCATCCATCATCCATCCATCCATCCATCCATCCATCATCCATCCATCCATCCATCCATCCATCCATCATCCATCCATCATCCATCCATCCATCATCCATCCATCCATCCATCCATCCATCCATCCATCCATCCATCCATCATCCATCCATCATCCATCCATCCATCATCCATCCATCCATCCATCCATCCATCCATCCATCCATCCATCCATCCCTCCATCCATCCATCCATCCATCCATCCATCCATCCATCATCCATCCCTCCATCCATCCATCATCCATCCATCCCATCCAAATCCCACCATGGCCCTATGCTGGGGCTGCATCTGCTGCCCGTGGGGGTGAATTGGGGCCAAATCAGCCAAATTGCTTAGGGAGGGACTGAAATTAAATATCCTCCAATATTCATCACCATTGGGAAGAAGAAAAAAGAGGCAGAATCTGTCAGGACGTGGCCAAAGGCTGCGTTTCAGCAGGGATCCATGTGAACGGGTTAATGGGAGCTGCACAAGGCAGGAGCTGCTGAGTTTCCAGGCTTTTCAAGGCCCTTCCCACGAGTATCTGCTGTGGGTGGGGACAAGCTGACTCACAGTTTCCAGGGCTGTAGTAACATTTCAACACCCCGGCGCTCCAGCCTTGGGGACTGATGGCAAAGAGCACATTCCCAGCAGAGTGGTTGGGAAGCTTTATGACAAAATGTTTTCTTGGGTCAGAAAATGTCACTTTGGCAAAACCAGAATTTTTTTTTTTTTTTTTGCTTTTTGGTAGCAAAGTACCAGTTTCCACGAAATGTTGCTTGGAATGGTTTTCTGGGAGCAAGCCTGGATTTCTAGTCAATCCCACAGAGGTAAAGTCATCTCCCCAGAGGTCCTCGGGGTGGGTGGTGGCATCCATCCGTGGTGGTCCCCATCCCAGGAAAGGTCCCTTGCTTGCAGCAGGGACGTGGATTCTTTAAATCCCTTCTAGGTGGAGGGAGGCCAAATTGTAAAAACTAATTAAGCAGTTACTGAGGGAGAAAGAGTCTGACTTTAGCACTGGAGATGAGAGGCCTGATCTGAGATAGGAGAATTGGGTTCAGTTCCCTGGTTTGGCTCATGACAAACAAGGATTGAACCACAAGTCAGGCCAGTGCCACGAGTACAGGATTATCCCCTGTGCTGCTGCTTTCATTTTTAGGAAAACAAACTCAAGGCATCCCAGAAAAGCCCTGCTGCAGTCCAAGGAAAGCATTGGTGTCTCCGGTTTTGCAGCACAGGAAGAGTGAGTGCCTCCATCCAAACACAATGCCAGCCTCCACAGAGAGAAAAGGGGGGCTTTTCTCCTCAATAAAACATTCATTTCCATTTTTCCCATGGCAGAAGGAGCCAGAGGCACTTTGTGGCTCTTGGTCAGTCACAGGGTGAAACAGGAAGCAGGAGAAGCATCTCCTGTCATTCCCAGAGGTGCTGAAAATCCCCTCTGGGAAGTGCAATCCTCTCTGGGCAGCCTTGGATTCCTTCAGAAAATGCAGAGTCAGCTCAGCAAAGCAGAGAAGGGCGAGGGGCTCCTGAAGCGTGCCCAGGCTTGCCTTTGGCAGTGCCATGGGGAGATGACCTCTGAGCACAGGGCTGCCATCAGGGCCCCTCCTGCTGCCCCTGACTGGGATCCTCCGTGCCCTTTGAACTGATGAGCTCAGAAAATGAAGCGTGTGGTAGAAGAGGAGGAAGGCATCGATTGCTGAGCCTCCAGCTGGGCTTCATCCAGGAGCACTCCCCACCTGGTGGTGCACTGGGAGCTAGAGTGGGTCCCACAGTGGTGGGAGCACGAGGAGGGGAAGGTGTCCCTGCCCAGACAAGAGAAGATTTAAGATCCCTTCCAACACAAACCATTCTGGGATTCTGTCAGATGAAGAAGGGCATGGGGAGGAAAAGTCACCTTCAGCACCTCCAAAAATGGTGCACAGGAGGACAGAGGGGCACATGCTGAGTCCAGCCCCTGCCTGCAAGGCAGTTTGGGAATCTGGGCCATCTGCCTCAGCCTCAATCCTTCCCTCCCCAGCCTCGGAGGGACCAGCAGCCCCTAAACCCCTCCTGTCCTGCTCTGGCTGCAGGAGCCCAGCTCTGTCACATGAACCAGCTGTCCTGCTCGGATGGGAAGGGAATTACAACCAGAGGACATCCAGAAATCACACCCTCCTAACAAACACCAGCAGTTTGTCCTTCTATCAGCTCTTATTCAGCAGCTTGTGGAGACAGTCTGCCTTTCTGGAGCCCTTTCCAGGCAGATAACACCCAGTTCTGAAACTGCCCTTGACGTTCTTGTTGGCTTGGCTTTGGTGAATTGTCATTTTTGAGCTGGAAAGGGACTATTTGAGTAAGAAAAACAGCTCTGTGTGCTGCCACCACGCTGATCCAGCAACAAACTGTGTAACATGCCAAGCCCAGTGTCCTTAAAAAAAATAAATCTACCCCTCTCCATGTTTACCCATACAACTTGCAAACACAAAACTGGAAGTTCCCCAGGGGGATAGGATTAAAAAAGGATTATTCTATTTGGAGCTGGTCCAGAGAGCAAAGGGAGTATATATAAGTGTATATGTTTATGTCCCAAATGAACTTTAATTGAGGTTTGTTGTGAACAGTGGTGCTCTGCTAGAAGCAGGAGCTAAAAACACGGTGGGTCTGGAGGAATAGGAAGGTTGAGGAGGACACCAAAGCAGATCTGAGAAAGGTCAGCCCTAAATGGCAACCTGTCCATTTCTGCAGTAGTTTGCTCTCCTATTTATGATGGCATTTTCTGGGAAGAGCTGGCCAGAGCCAACTAGGGCAGGCTTGTAAAAAGATAATTTTTCTCCCTTAGAAAACACAAAGACAGACAGACTGGGCTGCTGGCTTTTCTCCCTGCCCAAGATCTGCTGCCCTGGGCAATTTGTTCTGTTGCAGCAGCTCTTTGCTGGAGTGAGTGGCGTCTGGGCAGCCTCAGAGCAGACGCCAGTCACTCCAGCAGAGAGCTGCTTAGCACAGCTTTGTAAATATTTTCTGCAGCGCTGCAGCAGCATCACAGAGCAGCACTGTTATTTCACAGGCATCTCCAATAATAACTCGGAGAGGAGAGGCCACAAGACATTAGCAATAGCTGCTGCCACTGACCAAAACTTTGGAGAAGCAGGAACAGAAGTGGGAAGAGAATAGAAATAGGGACTGAGTCACTGGCTGGAGAGGCAGCAAGGGAAAATTGAAAAAGGCTTCTGAAGCTGGTCTGGGACACGGCTGCGGGACCAGCACACGCTGATGCTTCCCCAGATTTTTCACAGCCTCTAAATGGGGACATGAAAATCATTATGGGAAAAGGAGAATATTGGCTTCCCTGTTTTGAGTCCAGACCAAAGGTAGCCAGAGGCACTCATTGCTGAAGTACCACAGCTCCATCTCCTTTTGTGCTGAAACTGCGTTTTGAGTGTCCCTGCTGGCAGCTGGCTGCTGGACCTCCAGGGCTGCTTGTCCGACAGAAAGCAGGATTAGGGAGGAAAGGAGCTGACCCCGGAGTCATTGGCCCCGCTGGGTGTTACTGAGAGCAAATCACCCTTACACAGACACCAGGACACAGTCTGGTCCAGCAAACACCCAGCTCCCACACCCAGCACAGGAGCAGGCTTTGCTGAGAGGGCAGATGGGGGTTGGAAGCCAGTCAAGTCTCCAGGGGATCCTCTCCATTCCATTGCCACACCATGGAATGAGAAAATCCCTCTCTGAGCTGGCACCCAGGGCTTGGCCCTTCTGTTCCTCAAACTGCTGAGAACCCGTGTCTGTCCAGGAAAACGCTGGCTCTGACATTCCAGGCTGCTGGGAGAGGATCAGGAGCAGCAGCTCCTTCCCCAGGGGGTGCCAGCAGCACCTCTCCCTGCTGCACAGGATCCTGGCTGCCAGCACAGGCACCCCTGGCCATGCCCTGGGGTGCAGGTGCCCTCTGCAGTCCCCTTTCCATCCTCTTGGAGCCAGGACTGGGGTTTTCCATAGCTGGACGTGCATTTCTGACACTAAAGCCTGGTGTTTTGGGGAGCCAAGCCCTGGTGTAGCACCTGTCACCTACTCCAGACAGGTCCCAGCCAAATTCTGACCCTGATTTCCCTCCTGAGGTGGCCATGGCCTGGAACAGCCCCCTGCCCAGCCTCACCTGGCACACTGGCTCTTGCCCACCCTTCCCAAAATCCAGCCTGGCTCAGGATGCAAAGCTGACCTGCTGTGTGCAGCGAGGGGATGCCTGGCTGGAGCAGGCACTCCACAGAAAACTGATTTTATAGAAATGAGGGGGGGTTAGCTCCTGGCCTCTTTGTATTCAGCTGGTAAATGCCTGATGCACAGGGACCACGTGCTGAACCCAGACCAAACCAGCAAGGAGAGAGGAGGAGTGTGGAGAGCTCAGCTGAGAGATTCAGGAACCAAAGCCCACCAATTCTTGTCCCACTTTTCATGGGACCCTCCCTCTCTTCACTGAGCTCCTCCAGCCCTGTGGCAGGGACAGCAGCTGGTCAGCACAGCTCAGGACAAGGGAGATAAATTAATAAATTCCCAAAGCCAGGTTAGGACAAAGGTTTTGGCCGCAAGTCCTTCCAACCCCTCCCAAAGCCACCTCCAGTGAGGGCAGTGCCCATGGCAGTGACAGTGACCCAGCTCCCAGTGCCACCCTGTCCCTGTGCTCTCCAGACAGGTGGGACATGTGCAGGAGGACAGAGGGACACTGGCCATCCCAACAGGAGCTGTTCCCATCATCATTAGCCAAGCAACAAACGCTCCTTGTGCCGCCATAAAGCCGGGGTGGCATTTTTATTAGCTGAGGTTTCCTCCTTTTTTTTTTTTCCTCCCTTTTTTATGGCCTTATCCACAAATGCTGAGAGCCAGAGGGAATTATTTGTTGCTTACATTAAAGCAAGAAGCCCTCAGACCACAGTGCTACAACCACTCCCCGTATCATTATTTTCTTCTTTTTGGTTTTATATGAAGCTCATTATTAAACCTGAGCTAACACAGACATCCTAACAAGGCACCCAGTGCTAATAACTGCTAAAAAGCATTATTAATTATTGTAATTACAGCACTTAACTGATGATATTAATACTTGCCTACTTTTCCAACAAAAAAAAATTCCACAAATGTAGCTTATTAACACGAATTCTATTCTTATTGGTAAAACTATTGTTAGATTTCAAAGACAGCAAGTTTGGTGCATAAACAGCACCAAAAAAGACAGCATAAAAAATGGCTCATGCTGGGATGGAGGGGCACGTTCCCGAACTCTGGTGTCGCTGAGCTGGGATGGGGATGGAGGGAGCTGGGCAAAATGAGGAATTCTGTCCCTGAAACCTGGCAGCAGCAGCACTGGTGGCTTTTAGGAAGGGCATAAGTCCATATATTCCCTAAAAACAGTGCAGGCAGGTCCGTGCAGGCTTGGGGAGGCAGGATCACCTCTCCAAAGAGTGGTTCTGTGCAGTAGAAGGGAATGGGAATGGCAGGAAGCACAGCCAGGCTCCTGCAGGCTGTGGTCAGTGGTGGGTCTGGTATGGGGCTGGGATCCTGTGACAGCCCCAGTCCGATTTGGGGCTGGGATCCTGTGACAGCCCCATCCTCACTGCCCCTCTGATGTCCAGTGGAATTATTCATGCTGAGCTCAGACACCCAAACGGCCGCATAAACACCGAGCTGCGCTTTTAATTAAAGATGTGCCGAGATAAAAAGCTGCACAAACCAATTCTGAACAATTAAAAGCAATATTGGAGGCGTTTGTCTCCCCAGTGTGCGTGTGCCCGAGCAGCTGGGGAGCCTCGCTGGCTTTCATGGCTTTTATCGCTGTCAGGGCTTTTCGCAGCCCTTCCCAGGGCAGGATGAGCCCGCGTCCAGACGGCTCTTTGCTCCAAAGAGTTAAGATTTCACTTGTCAGGCTGTTTTTGTTTCTATTCACATGTCAGTGCCTGTCATTTATTTAGTCAATGGGACATGTCCAAGGGATGGAGACAGACTGGGTTAGTCATTCTGACCGTGGGTCGCCAGTCACTGCAAACTGCCTGAGGTCATTTCCAAAAGCGCCAGGAACAATGAGAGGGAAGCTGGGCCCGGGAGACCTGCAGGAAACGCCGTGGAGATTAAAGACAGAGATAGTCCTTTGCAAAAGTACACTGGAGGAATGTTCCCTATGTTCTGTCAACAGAGTTTCTTCCTCGCTTAAGACTGTCTATTTTAAGTCTGAGCTCGCACCAAAAATGGAAATCCTCGCTCAATGGCTATCAGTGGATCTTGGGTTTCTGGGGCTGCCTCGGCCGAGGAAATGAACCCTCTGGCTGGAGCAGCTTCAAACGATCCCTCCTTGCAGCAGCTCCGTGCCTGGCTGAAGGATGGAGCTGGAGCCATGGCAGTGCCCCGTTCCCCACAGAGCCCAGAGTCACAGAACGGCCCAGCTCGGAGGGACAGCGCTGGGGACAGCGGCTCCAGGGTCCCTCCTCAAGCAGGGTCATCCCAGAGCACCTGGCCCAGGCTTGCATCCAGGGCTGGGCACTGGAATGGCATCCCGAGCCCTGGTGGCAGCACGGAGCCAGGCAGGGCTGCCAGGCCCTTCCTGGACGCTCTCCTGCTTCGGGGAAGGGACTGCAAAGGGAGCAGAAACACAACCATAAATATTTGCTGCAGCATCTTGGGCTGAGCTCAAGCCCCGTGACTGCAGATTTGGGGGAATGGGAAATTCCTCTGGCAGCAGCTGGGCCTCGGTGCAGGGCTGAAGCACAAGAGCAGGGCGAGGTGCAGAGATGCACTTTCTGCTTTCTGAGCAGAACAGGCCAGGCCGCCCTCACTTCACACATAAGGTACCTCTGGGTGTTTTGGAAAACACTAATAACAACCACATGATTGGTGTAAAATGCTGCCTTTTCCATCCAGACACACTATTGTTTTCAGATAAATACATTCCATCGAGCTTTTTTTTTCCTATCCTGACTTTCTGCATGTGGCTTCTGCCTCTCAGGAAGATGGGGATGGGGTTTGACCATGGTGGTGGCCCAGGAGGAGCCACTGGAGCCCTCTGGCTTGGGAATTAGGGATGGGGGCTAAACCCTGCCCTGGGTGAGGGTACAAGAGCCAGAGCTACGGGACAGGGATAGAAGGGTGAGGAAAAGGAGCTGCACGGTAGATCTGCAGGAATTTTTTCAGAGGAAAGCAGAAAATGCATTTTTTAGAACACAGCATCCCTCATGGACACAGACACACACAGAAGAAAAACCAAATTCCCGAATTCCTCAGCGTGGTATTTATGAAGCCACTCACAGACGTGATACCGGCCAGCTCCAGCTCCGGGAGATTTCTCCCCGTGTTGTTAAAGATTCAAATTACAGAGCAATTTGGAGCCTTTGAAGAGGCTGGAGCGGGCACGGCGAGCCCGGGGCTGCTGGGGCAGGGGCTGGCTGGAGATAAGGCAGAGCCAGCGATGACGGAGGCACTGGGGGAATTGGCTCTGCCTGCAGATAAGGGAAGCATCCTGCTTTGAGCACGGGGTAAACAACTTTTAATACACAAGTGACTTATCTGGAGAGTCCCACGGGAGGAAGTGGCGCTGGCCGAGGCTCCGTCTGTGCGCGGTGACACCGGCGGGGACGCGACACCACCGCGGCACCCGGGGCTCTGGGGAGCCCAGGGGGTCTGGGGAGCACAGGAGGTTTGGGGAGTCCAGGGGGTCTGGGTTTGGGGAGCCCAGGGGGATTTGGGTTTGAGTTTGGGGAGCCCAGCTGCTCATTGGTGCTGGGGGTAAGGCTCAGCCAGCTTGCACAAGGGGATGGAGAAAGATGGATTTGTCTCTGGCAGAGGGACCAGAGCTGCTGGTCCACAGGTGGCCTCATGGTTTTGCAGGTAGGGATTGAGCCAGCCAAAGGAAAAATCACAGGGTAGCTGGGCAAAATCAGAAAGACTCCAAAAAGAGCCTTAAACGCTCTTTTTAAACAAAAACCTGCCAACACCAATTATTTTCCCCACTAGCACCACAGAATTCTGGGTAAAATTCAGGTGTGTTTTCATTGATAAGGCCAGGAAAGCACTCCCCAGCTGGAGACAAGAGGTCCCAGCTGTTTCATCACAGCTGGAGAAGGCTGGTGGTTTCATCATGGCAGGATAAGGTTTGGAGAAATCAGGAGATCCCAGGCACTCCCTCGTGCTCCCTGTGTAGCTGCAGGGCTCATCTCTGAGCTCTGCCACCATGCTGAGCATCACTCCCAGGTGGGGACAGGGCCAAAGCCTCGTCCCTTTGTGGTTTTTTGGGGAGAAGAGATGGAGTCAGGAGGCAGCAGGAAGAGCTGCTCTCCAGTTGAGAGCCTGATTTATGGCCGAGGCCTCGGGCAAATCCCTCTCTGGCTTTGTGGTTTCATTTCCCCATCTCTACAATCTCTTTCACGGGTCATGTGTGAGGGGGAATTAACAGTCAAACTTTGTTTTTAATAAATATTTAAAGATTTGTCTCGTGTTTTATGGGTATTTCTGAATGATCTTCCTGCCCTTGCATAAGGGTCTCTCCCTGCCAGCTCTTTAATCCCAGCTCCTCTGCCTGGCGTGGAGCGATGCCTCTGCTGCAGATTTGGGCTCTCATTGAGTAACAATTAAACTGCCTCACTTAAATGTAAAGGCATGTGAAGAAAGTTTTCTGCTGCCAGATCAGTGCTGGGTGCCAGCAGCACCCTGAACTGAAGGGTTCCTCTGCAAAAACTCACCCAAAGCAGCACCCAGCAAGGAGCTCTGGGTGACCCCCAGCACTCCAAAATTCCCCAATTCTGTGTGAAGCATGAGTAAAAACTCTGTTTTCAGCAGCCCAGTGTGATTTGGAAGTGAAAGCACGGGCTTGAAGCTCCTCTGAGCTGAGGCCAGTGGAAATTCAGTGTGGGTTTGACCCCAGCACTGTGCAGACTTTGCTCTCTGCCTGTTTATTGTTAAACTCATTAAAACCATCAGGGTTTTTGCATCTTAAAAGTGTTTTCTGACTTCATAAAATATGTGAATGCTTAAGAAACAATCTGTGTGCAATTGTATAAATAGTGACTAAGGAGGAGGAATTCTGTGGTGTTCAAAGGCAGGGAAAGGAGCCTGTGGAATAATGAGTTAATCTGTCTGCAGCCTACCTGGTGCCCAGCTCACCCTCCCTCGTGGCTGCTGATGGGGCCTGTGCTCCTCCACCCAGATGAGTGATTGTAAGCTAAAGATTCAAAATCTGCTGTCTCAGATGTGCCCCAGCACAAGGTTGGTCCCTTCCTTACAATATGGATGCGGGATTTCAATGAGAAGAAATTCAAAGAATTTCAGAACGAAGTATTTTGACTCTTTGAGTTGAAATCTTCTCTATTTCTAACTGACACTTCATTCTGATTTGAAAATGTTATAAAGTTTGGAGAGCAAATCCATGCATGCATTCAACCAACATTCTTGTTCAAGCCCTCGTTTCCCAGAAAATAATTTGGTTTATTCAGAACTAGAACAAAAATTTGCAACTGCCAATGATCCGTTTTCATCCCAGATTTAATGTAATAAACTTTCTGGAACTGCTGGAAGTTGAAGATGTCATTAAGTGGATACCTTGTACTGTCACCAAGATTCATGGAATTCCCCAGACTCATCCCAGGCTTCAGCAGCCCTGTTCAGGGGGTGTTTACAGCTTATTCTCCTGTTGTAGGAGAATGATCCCAAGCCCTAAACCTGGTGGGAGGCACTTGGCTGTCTGTCACAGGGGCACCTGCTGAACTATGGCAGTGGAAAAAGCCAGCAATGCTCGAGGCACTGCAGAATCCCAGCAGAACGAGGCCTGAGAGGAATATTTTATATTTGGGCAGAGGAGGGGGAAGGCAGGAGCGGGATGATGCTGGGTTTTTAATGATAAAGAACATTTCTCCCTGCCATGGGAAAAGTTCCATGTTTTATTTTCCTGAGAAACAACTGTCTCCTGTGTTTCCCACCAGGTTGCTTATGATACAGAGCTGGAGCAATCCTACTTCCCCTCTCCATGTCCTTTTCAGCCCACAGGGCTTTATTTGCCAGCATGGGAAGAAGATTTGGAAAGCATAAACAAAACCCACAACATCAGCTGCAAAAAGAAACAACTGTCTTAATGTCTGTGCTTGATGAATGGACTTTATGTTGGATATTGGGAAGGAATTCCTGGCTATTGGGAAGGCTATTCCAGGCTGGGCAGGCCCTGGCACAGGGTGTCCAGAGAAGCTGGGGCTGCCCCTGGATCCCTGGAAGAGTCCAAGGCCAGGCTGGAGCAGCCTGGGACAGTGGAAGGTGTCCCTGCCCATGGCAGGGGTGGAATGGGATGAGCTTTAAGGTCCCTTCCAACCCAAACCAGTCTGGGATTCTGTGATCATAAAGGTCTTTTCCAACCAAAACAATTCCAAGATTCCAGCCTCATCCTCCCAGGCTGTCCTGAGCTGAGAGGTCTCCTTTAATCCTCACAGTCTCTGGAGAAGAGCCTGTTCCTGCCTGCCTGTTCCTGGGTGTTGTTTTCCCCTGGATCTTCTGTCCCTCCTGTGCCCTGCTCCACCTTCTCCCCGTGCCCAGGGTGGGGTGAGGAACCAGCAGCACTGATCAAACCAACAGCAGAGGGGTGCAAAAGGACCCAAAACGAGGATCCCACAAAAGCTCAGGCTGAAGAGACAGGGAAATGTTCCACAGCACTGCTGCACCTGGGGCAAGTGTCAGTGCCCAGCACAGACCTGGCAGTGAGGAGGGGAATTCACAGGTCCCTCTGCCTTCCAGGGAAATGAGCACTGGGATCCCACGAGTGACACACCGTGCTGCTGCCTGCAAGTTCCCCTCTGAGTGCAGAAACCAGTGCCCTGGCCAGGAACAGACCCATTTTCAGCAGTCACTCACATTTCGTCCCCAGATGCTCTCCCTGTCCCTGGGCCTGACCTCAGCACCCTCTCTCTGCCAGGGCTGCTCTGTCCTGGGTCTGCTCTGCTCCCTGTGAGAAGGTGGAACAATGCAGCTCCCCGAGCACCCCTCCAGCACGGAGGAGTTGGACATTGTTTTCTTTTCCTGTTTTGTTTTGTGTGGAATAACTCCCCTCTATGGAGTCACTTCGGCTCCAGAGCAGACTATTAATAAACTTAACTGCTTTGGGGAGCCCAAGCCAAACGCTGCCCTTAGAGGGGAAAAAATAAAATCTACAATTGCACAGAGCCTTTTCATCCCTGTGAACCTTCTGAGGGACATGTGGTGATTATCCACCACGTCACCAGGTCACTGCTGGCTCTGGGAGCCACCAGAGCCCAGCCTGGCCGTGCTGGCCCTGGGCTGAATGAGCTCTGCAGGCTCAGCAGGGGCTTTCTCTAAGCTGGAGCTCTTTGGTGGCTTCCATCAGCTTGGTTCATGAATAAACGGTCCTGTGGAGGGGACAAGGGGTGGCCCTGTGGTTAAGGCACAGAGCTGAAGTCAGGGAGCTCAGCAGAAGGATGAGACGGTGCTTTGGTATCAAGGTTTTCTCTGCTGGCCCCACCAGGTTCTGCAGAACATAAATTTTAGGTTTAAAAAGAAAAAAACAGCTCCATTATTCAGGAGTCCGAGGTCCAGTTCAAGCAGTCAATGAGGATAAAAACAGTTGAAGTCTGTGCTCCTCATTCAATGTTAAATCAGGCACAGGATCAGACTCTCAGGCTGAAGCCACTCTGGATAAAACCAAGGGTGTCCAGCAGCAGGAACAGTCAGGGATCACAGGAAGAGGCTGAGTTACTTTGGTAGGGGATGAGATGATATTTAAAATATACGAGTACAACATCCAGCCTAGAGATGGGAGCAGAGGTCCCATGGAAGCACAAAAGGAAGAAAAGCTTGTGCCAGATCTTTCCCCAAGTGATACTTGAAGCCAATGGAGTTGCTCTGGATCTGTGAGAAGCCAAAACCAGATTTTAGTACCAGTTCTGGAATGGGATGCCTGCAAAACTGACACATGGTTGTAAGACTGCCAGAGAAGGTTGAGCACTGAGTCCAGGTGCCATACTGGTATTGATCTCCCAGAGAACAGAGGGGTTCCATTGCTTTCCTTTTAAAAATGTATAAAATAAAATAGGGCTCTGAAACAAGAAACAGCACAAGCCAAGTGTTCAATTTGCACTCACAAACCACAAACCAGCACCCGACCCCCACCCAACTCCCAAAATAATCTTGAGCCTAAAATTCAGTAATTTTTAAAGCAGCAGGTCTCTCACTCAAAATCTCCAAATAACCACAGGTTTCACTTTCTTCCATGATCTCCAGCACCAAGAAAGCCTGGCAGCTTCCCTTCCATACCACAACTGCCTCTCCTTGGCACTAACCTGCCCCCAAGCAGCCCTGGAATGGGTCACCTGTGTTTTCCTGCCTGTCCTGGAATGAAATCACTGTTTGCCCAGGATGAGGGCTGGTGCCTTCCCCTTCCCCATGATCACCTGTGCTTGCTCCTGGCCCTCAGAACTCCCTGTCCATGTGCTTCCCCTGACAGACTGGAGTGTGTTCCCCTCTCCCTGTGGATGAGGCTTTGCCTGATGTGCAGGGACTTGCTTTGGCACCATCTGATTAGCTGCTGTTAACATCACTTATCCTGCTGGAGTTTCTTCCCAGTGAGCAATGAAACATTCCTAATCCAGGCAGATTAAAGAGAAACACGTTTCATCATCCACCTCCCAGCTTCCAGCACTCCATTAGAAGGCTGAAGGCCTTTGGGTTTGGGAATTGCTCACAGCTCCCTCGGAGTGGAGCAGCCCTGATGGAGACACAGCCTGACAGCTCCCAGCTCCACGGGGAGCTTTGGCTGTGAAAACGATTTCATGGTGCTTTACCTCGACCTGCTGCAGATGTGCTGTACCCTGGGGGAGCCCTGCCTGAGGTGCTGCTGCTTCCAGACACTTGCCAAGGCTTTCCATGCCGGGTCAGCTGCAGCCACTGCTGCTGTCCAGCCTCCTCCCTGGGCTCAGTCTGGGAAACTAGATCACACCCAACATGGCCTTATCCAGAACACACTTCCCAAGTTTTAACCTGCTCTTCTAATCTTGTGGAGCTGCTCTCAGTGGATGTGAGCACATGCACACATTGCCCAACCATGGCAGGGGCTTTTGCCTCCGGGCTGGGAGGAGAGCAGCCTCTGAGCACCGCTGCTGGGGAAGGACCAACCTGCAGCCCAGATGATGTGACACCAAAGAATGTACTGGCAGGATGGAAATACTGTGTCAGAAAGAGCTGGAATTGGAAGCTGCGTTTTTGTTGTCACCCAGAAATCCCAGCACAAGGTAAAAATAGGGAGGAAACCAGAGCTTCACTATTTCCGCTGCTCACGGGGCAAGTTATTTTTATTATCACAATAAAAAAAGATTCTGCCTTGGGAGGTTTGGGAAGGTACCACTGGCCTTCTAAAACATCTTTCTGGAAAGGGTGGTGACCACTAACCCCAGGTGAAACATTACAGTCTCCCTCCAGCCTTGATCTCTCCCCAGACTTTCCCGAATCCCTTGTTTTGCCTGATCCCCTGACGTTGTGCTCTTGGAGCAGGGGCTCTCATGTGCTTGCCTGGGGCACTGCAGCTCCTGAGCTCCAGCAGGACCCTGCTAAAAACCAGAAATGTTCCCACATTCCTGGGACATGGCTGGACACAGCAAAGCAAGAACAGAGGCAGCAGCACGGAGGAGCCCGGCCGTGCTGCTCCTCTCTGCCACGACACGGAGAACCAATTTAGATTCAAACCAAGCTTTTCACTTGCCACCAAAATAAGCAACTTATGGAATTGCTATCCTCCCCAAACCACAGGGTTGTTTTAATGACCTTCCATTTAAGCATTAAGGAGTGAAATGTCTAATCCTGTCGAGTGTGTAAGAACGTGACTCATTCCCTCAGCGCTGTAAGCTGCCTCCCTTTTGGCAGCTGCTCTGTACAGCAACGAGAGCAGCCTTCAAAATGGCAGGGCTTGGATCTGCTCACCTGGGATGAGAAACAAACCCTAACTGCAGGGAAGACTTCATTTCATGTGTGTGTGCAATAATATTATTCCAGTTGCCAAGCAGCAACCAGGAGGTGCAGTAAAGGACAGAGATAACCCCATGTGAACAGGGGTGTGCTCTCAGAGTCATTGGATCCTGGGAGGGATCTTAAAGCTCATCTTGGCCCCATGGGCAGGGCACCTCCCACTATCCCAGTTGGCTCCAAGCCCCATCCAACCTGGCCTTGGACACTTCCAGGGATGCAGGGGCAGCCACAGCTTCATTCCTTCATATGGGTGGGTTTATCTGATTGTGCTGGGTTTATCTGATCTTGCCCAGTGGTTAAGAACAAGATCTGCTCTGTCTGAATAAAAAGGGAAAGGTGATGGTTTGAAGTAAATATGGATTCAAACCTCACAGAAATCCCTGGCTGTCCTCCTACTGGCAGCCCTGAACTTCACACTGGGCAGAAAAGGGACAATGTGATGGGAGAAAATGTGGCCATGATCATCCCCTACGTGGGTGGGTTTTGCTGATGGAAAAGGTGATGGTCTTCAAATCAGCTCCTTAAATTGACTTGTGATATAAACAGTGAACAAACAAGCAGGAACAACCCATGGCTGTGTGTCCAACTGCTCCTGTTGTTCATGTAACCACTTGTTTGTCCATGCTGCTACTGGGGCAATTAATGGGGTGAGTTTGCCCCTAATGGGTTTTTTCGTCAGCAGAACCCAAACCACTGAGCCCTCCCTTGCAATTCTCCAAGCAGCACAGTTGCTGCCTTAGTCTTCCAGTTGAAAAGGGATAATTGCAGTATCAAGGAGAGCTCCCAAGATCTCCCAGGAGATGTCCTGGAGCTCGCAGGATCAGGTCCTAAGCGTGCATGATTCACTGAAATAAGCAGTGGTCTGCATGTTTAAACTTGGTTTTTAAATTGGCTCCCAGAAAGGAAGGGCCCACACTCCCTGCAGCAGCAGCAGCCGACAGGATGTCCCTAATAGAGGTGGTTGGAACCTCCTTCAGAATGAAAGTTTAAATTCTAAACTTGCTTCTAAAGCCTGGTTTAGCACACACAGAAATGCAGCTCTCAGCAGGCGTGCAAAAAAAGCTTTTGTATCTCTTTTTCCTTTCCCTTTTGGCTCTTCAGCTGGAGGAGGTGGTGCCCGGACCCAGCCAGCCATGCAGGGGATATCAGAGCTAGTGCCACCCACCAGATCCCCAAAATCATGCTCCTTTCCTTTCTGTGTTAAGCAATGCACTGCACCTGAGCTGTACCCACTCAAACACCTCTAGCTTCACACACCTTGTTAAACTGGCAGCTCAAAGAAATCAGGAACAACCTTAACGTGAAATCTGAGAGTCACCTCACTGCAAAATTACTGGTGTAGTTACTCCATGGAAAAGACATGAAAACCAAGGCAGTTTTAAAAAGAGACAGAGAAAGCACAAAGGAAGAGAAGAACAAAACAATCCTCAAGTAAATGGACTGCAATGAGCCCAGAAATGTCATTTACGGAGTGCAGTAAAATGTCATCCCCATTTTTTCTTTCTGTTTGAAGATCAGTTCAGTTAAACTGAATTTCACACCTTCTCCATGCAACATCTGGCTTTGTGTCTTGTCCAGCCCTCCAGCTGCCAGCCAGGAGCCCGCTGGCATCCCTGCCCCAGCTGCCAATAAAGGCCTGGCACCTGGATTTAGGGATTTCAGGCTAAGGATTTTCGGGAGGAGGCTCTTCTGCGCCGACAGTTATGAATCTCCAGGGCTGTGTAGACATTTCTATCAGCGCTGGCCATCACTCAAATGCTTGCAAACAATGACTAACAGGAGCCCACACATGGCTCGGAGGGAGCTGTGCTCTGCAGCTTGCCTGTGTCACATGTGTGGGGTCGAGAGACCATTGGGGCCGACAGGAGGTTCCTTCAAACCCAGAGAAGTCCCACTGTGGTGTCACCCTGCTTGGCACACACTTAGGAACCCACTCTGCCACGGGAACACCGTTTGGGGCAGCCAAGCTGAAAAGCCCCGAGGAAACTTGGGTCAACATCCCCACGGTCTGGTCACGCCTCTAATGGCAGCTCTGACAGCCTGTGAGTCACCCAGAAAAGATTAGAGGAAAGTTCCCCTCTGTTTTAATGAATGAATAAGCTCCAAGGTTTTTCTAGGGTGTGGAAAAAGATAAGGCTTAAGGAGGAAATGCAATTGTCTGTGGAGCCTTCAGGTCTACCAAGCGCTTCCATGTTCCTAGAAACAGCTGGCATTTGATCCTATAAATTAGGGGTGCCTTTGCATCATGTTCTGGGCTAACTGGAACCAGTGTACCTGAGATTCTGGTTGCAGTGCATTTCACTGGGTTTATGGGTTTTCTGAAGGTCATCACCCACTGCCAAGTGTTAAAAGACTTTAGAAGGATCATTCACTTGAGCTACAGCATGCAGGGAAGCTAATGGTGGGAAAAACTCTGCTGAGCCTAGCTAGATCCCTGGAAGTCTGCAGAGACAGCTGTAGCACCAGGAGCATCTCCCACATGCCCCAAGTAAGGGGCAGGGATAGGCTGAGACTCCCCAGCAGCAGCAGCAGAAACCAGAGGTGACCACATAAGGTGAGGCAGCTGGTTTTGCTGGCTCACCCCTCAGAGGTGTGGGTGTTGTGTGGGTGGGAGGCCCCTGGAAGGGCATCTCTTTGGGTCTGTGCAAGAGCCTTGTGGGCCAAACCCTGCCAGCAGCACAGGTAAGCAAGAACCTGCCGCACTCCCACCACAGAGCTCAGGGCTCAAACTGGAGCAGCCTGGAGCTCCATCGTGTCCACGCTGAAATCATCTTCACTGGGCCTTGCAGAGGCCCTGGAGGGCTCAGCCCATCAGTGCCTGGGGCTGCTGCCCTGCCAGGGCACAGATCTCCACAGGCACCCTGGGGGTGCCCTCTCGGAGCCCCCCTGAGTGGGTCCTTCCCTGCAGGTCATTTCCATCTCTTTTTCTCTCTGCCGTGAGCAGGGGTTTGAGGTGGGTTATCCCACGGGGTGTGCTGTGGCCAGGCAGGCTCCCACCTTGAGGAGCCTGGAACACCAGCACCACCCAAGGTCTTCTGCTGCCATCGAGTCTGGAACTGCTCAGGAGAAGGTTCCAGCCTGGGCAGGCGCTGGGAGCCGTGTGTGGCTGCCACAGGATCCCTCTCTCTGAACTTTTAGACTCCTTGCAGTATGAAACTATAAATTATCCCTGTTCTGGCCCCTCAAGATGCCTGTGAAAGATGCAGCCAGGAATGCTCAAGTTCACCCACTGGGGAAACGTCGTGTTACGTGAAGATTGCAGCCTCCCCCCTTATCTGGGAGGCAGCTGATGAAGGGGCTGGCGTCAGTCTGGCAACGCTGATGGCTCCCATTTAGCACCAGGGGAGAGCTGCCTATCAGCAGGACGCTGGGGCAGATAGCAGCCAGGACTATCTAATCACATACCTTTTGCATTAGTGCTGCCATATATTCCTTCCATTTACAATCCTGAGGCTGGGCCCGCACTGAATTTTCACAGGAATGAACTGTCAACAACCCCATCCTTCCCAAGGCCTAAAAATGGGAGCTTTATCACAGAGGCCAGTAGACTTCTTTTCTTAGACTTCCAGGCAATGGCCGGAGCAGACTTGGAGCCCCCACGAGCAGACATTAAGGAGACCTTTTTGAGATAACAGCAGTTCACTTGGCTCTCTCAAGAATGCCTCATGGCTGTTCCTTTTCAAAGCAGAAGTAAGGAAACCAGCTCAATTAGAGCATATCAAGAAACTTTGTGTCTCCTGGTTTGTTTACCTTTTATCAGTGCTCTTAATATGCTTTCCTGCTTTTCCAAGGGGAGTAGGAGGACTTTGCTTTGTAAGATCCCACTAGAAAAATCAAGTAAGAGGCAGTTTTTTAAAGTAACAAATCGGAGTTAATAACAGCAAGGCAAACTTTCTGCTAACTTGATGTTTCGCTGCTTTTGGGTGCGTGATTAAGTTTCATTTTGCAGGAGATGGCTGCGCTCAGCGCACATTGCCAACCTATAATCTCCGGGGTCATGTTTAAATAGTCTGTGCAACCATTAGTTCTTCGGCTGCCAAATGCACATTAGGACTTGTCCTAAATGAAGTGCCCATGAAACATCCTCTCCAAGAATGGCATCTCACAACATTTTTCCAAGCCAAGCCCTGACTCGGCAGCAGACTCAAGTTCAGCAGCTCTCGGAGCCTACATTATGCCATTAATTGAGGGCATAATTAACCATGGCCAAATCTCACAAAAGTGCCAAATTAGATTTCACTTGAGACAAGCAGATGTGTTTGGGATGACTGGAGCAGGCCAAACCCTGCCTGCCACTGAAGCCTGGAAGTCTGGTCACAGGCGGAGAATCAGATTTGCAGCCTTCACATGACTCAGCTCTCCAAGCTGGAATCAGAAGCTCAAATCCCAGAGATCTGCACACACAGTTCCCTGCAGTGCTCCTGAAAATAAAGAGTTTCTTTTGGAGGTCAATTGGTTCCTCCTCCATTTACATAAAAGCTTTTGTGCCTCCTGCACCCCTCACCTCCTGCAGGTGAGCTAGAACCCCGCCAGTGCCCTGCACTGCCACACAGATCCCTCTTGTGCTGAGAAGGGAAAACAATAACAGGAAAAGGAGAAAAATCCTTCACTAAAATCTGGTTTTAATCCACTGAAAACCCTGGATAAATGTTCAGAGGATTTTTTTACATTGCAGTAACTTAGTTCCCACCTGCTGCATCCCAGCACGGCCCTGAGCTGTGCAAACCTTGCTTTGTGACCTCTGCTTACCTCCATCGTGTTTGGAACTTTACTGATTCCCTTTGGGATGGTTCAGGAGAGAGGAAACACAAAGTTTGGCCAGTAAAGTCCAGCTATCTCCATGTGTAACTTAAGGGTTGGGCTACTTAACATCCAGTCTCACCCTGTCCCTCCAGAAAACTAATTTTACTCATTTCCCACAGGGAGATAAAATGCAGGTCTGCTCCCATTCCAGAGTTCCTTGGCTGGGACACAAATAGCTTTGGAAACACTCTTATCTGTGCTCAAACATCCTTTCAGAAAATGCATCAGCCTGCAAAGGGCTGTCCTGGAACCACAAAGCCTTTGCATATGAAAAATGGAAGCTCAGCCCACAACCAGATCTTGTCAAGGAGATTTGCTTTCCTCTTAACACCAACATCCCAGAAACCCAGAGGGAGGAACATCCCTGTGCAGGAGAAGCCTTTCACAACCCATCCACCCTGGGAGGAACCTGCCCACACACCTGGGGGCTCCTTAGCAGGATGTCCCTGAGGGTTTGGTCACAGCGAGGTGATGCTGCACCCCCAGCACAGCCCCAGTTCATCTCCTGCCTGGAGAGCTCCTGTTACCCAAGACAGTTTCCCTGGGAGCCCCTGTTTTTCACAGGATTGACATTTTTCATGGTTCCTCTAAGCCAGGCACAGGCTCAGCTGAAAACAAGCCAGGCTTGTATCAATGGCTGAAAGCAGAGTGGATCAGAAACGTGGGCAAATTGAAACCTGGGCTGGCTGGGACACCCCCATCCTCACCTGCTCATCCCTAGCCTGTCCCAGGCTCATTCTCATGGCAAAGGAGCCAGCAGGGCCACCCCAGTGCACAAGAGATGCCTGCAGGGTGGGTAAGGGATAGAGGAGAGGCAGAGGCTCCTCATGTCCCTTGCCCAGTCTTGCACCGGGGACCGTTCATGGCACAGGCGCTGCCACCCAAGGGAACATCTCACTCCTGATGGCTCCCAGTTCCTCAGCCTCATGGTTTGCCTGATGGCTCCCAAATCTCCTGTGCTGTGGAGCATCAGGAGCCCCTTGCAGACATCTCCAGATGAGCTGCAGGCTCCTTCCCATGGCCTCAGGGTCAGCGGCGCTGCCGTTTGGGACCCACGGCTCTGGAGTTGTGGGGATGGATTTCCACCGCCCTGCACTCCACACTGGTGTTTTTAAAGGCTGACACATTGCAAAATAGGAACAAAATGTTTGCAGCACACTATCAAACCTCAGTGGCTTCATTTATCCCCCCAGGACTGGTGCAAATGGTCAAACAGATAGTGAGGAGCCAGGCCCACTGCCCTTGGCCCGGAGCCCGGAGAGCATTTTCCATCAGCTCTGGTTAGGAGCTGTCTCCCTCCAACACTCCATCTACCTTTGTGCTTTGACAATATCCCCTCTCCCAGTGTTCCTGGGGTTAATCACTCCAGTGATGCCATTTTCTGCTGGGACAGTTGTTGCTGTCACCTTGCTCTGGCCCACAGGAACGCAGTGCTGCTGTAGCATGGTGGCTGCAGGTTGCAGCCCTGAACAATCCCTTAGAATCTACGGGATTTCATACAGAAAAAGCAGATTTTTTTTCTTCTTCTTTCATTTAATAAAATGGACAAACTTGCTTGGATTGCCCACTGCTCTATTTACAGAAATTCTATTTATTGACAGGTACCTCCCTTGCACACCCTCACTGCTCAACCCCCATGTGTCTTCACATGTTTATGTCCCCCAAAAATAGAAAGGGATAGAAAACCCCCTGCATTATCTGAAACCCATCATTTCACTCACTTAATGGAACACATTTTCACATGCTCTGAAGCTGGAGGCTGCTTTTGCTTGGCCATGTTTTTCATGCACTTCGTTTCCTTATCGCACCATATAATTTTCAGATGAATGAAAATCTGGGCTTTCACTTGCACAAACACTTGGACATGAAAACCTGCTCCTTGCCAACTCTTACAAACACATCCTCATAGCTGATGGGGTTTGTAAGGCCTGGGTCCTGGGAGACCTGTGAATGTACCAGAATCTCGACTTTCCTCTTTTTTTCAGGAATCATTTCTGGCCTTGATGGTTCCAGAGAACCCCAGGAACCCAAATAATGCCAAAGGTAGAAGGCAAAGGAAAGAACTCCCTTGTTACATTTTAAAAGAATATGCATTTGCTGGAGTTTTAAGGGGATCTTGTGAGTAGGAGTTGGCAGAGGTTTGGGAACACAGCACAGGACCCAGCTCCAGCACCTCCTTTGGAAATGGGGAGCAGAGCAACACCCTGCTGGGGGCTCTCAGCCTGGGCAGCCCTTCACCAGGGACTCAGCATCACCCTTTCCAGGCTGCCTCTCAACTGCTTACAAAAACCAAAGATGCATTGTATGTACAGGCTGCCTCTGCCAAGAAAAATAGACTCAAGAGATGCCTTTTTTTTCCAGGCACTGGCAGGCAAACCAACCCAAATATTAACAATCACTGTGTTAGACCCCAGCTCCTGTGAAATAATAAAAGAAGGTGACACTGTAACCCTGGGCCTTAAATCATGTGTGTAATGCACTCCTGTCCATCTGCTGCTTTCCATCCCAAAGCAATTAATAGATAAGTGTTAAGACAGAAAGTAATAATTCCAGGAAGTAGGACAATTAATTTTTATGAAAGACTGAGGTACTGTTTGCTTTTTTCTGGTGGCAAAAAATTCATTGCTGGTGGTGGCAGTGGGAATTAAAGGTCAGTGGTGCCTCTGTTGCAGACCTGTTGCAGCTCATGGGGAAAGGGCTGTGGAGGGTGCAGGATGCAGAGCTCAGGTATCTGTCCCTCCATCAGTGCATCTCCACCTATGTTTGACAGAGCAGCATCACACAGTGGGGGCCTCTAAAATAAAGAGCACCCCTCTGGGACCTTGTAATTAAATGCTGTAGGACAAAAAATTGGAGGGGAGATTTCACAGATTGTGGGTCTCAAGGATCTGTCCCCAGCTTTACAACTTTGCTCAGCTTTTCCTCAAAGGAAAAGCAGAACCAAGGAGATCAGAACACCAGGGGCTCAGCACATCCATGTTCCAGCCTGTGTTCCACATGCAAGAGCCCCAGAAAGTCCCTTCCTGCTGTCCCACAACTCGATGGGAGCAGAATCTGCTTGCTCAACTCCTGGAGAGTAATTGCAGGCTAATAACATGCACTGGCATGTGGGCTGGGATGTGAAGTATGTGTGGAGGTGCCTCTGGAAATATGTCACTTGGAAAACACCCCTTCAGCCCACAGAAACGCTGTTCAACAACAGGAATTCCTGCAGATCCATATCCATTCAAACTCTGAAGCCACTTGTTGTTGCTGTGCCAGGCAATAAAGCAGCGATAAATGAAGGAATTTACACATCAGACATCTCAGATTTCCCTTTCTCCTTTCCCAGGAGCAGGATGAGGGGACAGTTAATGATCCTAGTTTATGGTATAAATATTTTGACAGAATATATTTTGATACCATAAATTTTAACAGCTCTGGCTGTTTTTAAAGTCTGCTTATTCCTCACCAAGAATCTGTGTACAGTAATAATATCTGAAGTGTATTTTAAGGAGCATAACCTGTCCCTAGGAAAACATTCTCCTTCCTTTAAAATAAAATTGCTTTGCGTGACAAAGGAAGTCCAAATGTCTGGAATCACAGAGCATTCAGGACCCAGAGCTCTGTTTTTCCATCTTAGGTGAGATCTCTGTATCTGTGTAGGATCCTTTGCTCACACAACATTCTTGGTGGGCTCCTGTTACCTTGTACCTCTGAATCCCACTAATCCCAGCCAAGAACTCTCAGATCAGCCCAGAGGGAGGAGGAAGAGCTGGTCCCACACAGCCCATGGATAACTGGGAACATCTAACCAGGTTTCACCTCTCCTGCCAGAGAAACCATCACCCTGCTAGGCCACTTGCAAGGCTCCTGGTCCCTCCTCACCTGCTGAGCAAAATTTCCAACACTGAGAAGAACAGAGACCTTGAGACCTCAAATGTCACAGCAGCTGCCCTGGGGTGGCACAAGACAGGGATTTGTTCCCCCAAAAGGGTGACCAGGGCACCCAGGCAGTGCCAGCACCTTCCACTGCCTGTCCCATGGGAGCAGCAGGGACTGTGATGGGCAAGCCATGGGAAATCACCAGATGGGATTATTAGAGAGCCAGAGACTACAAATCCCAACAAACCCGAGCTTTGTTAGCACCACTTCTTAATGAACAACTGGTTTAATTACACAGTCCGAGAGGAACCAGCTTGGAACAACTTTCCAATAAGCTTCCTGGGTGTCATTACACCCAAATAGCTGCTAATGGGATGAATTTCAAGCAGAAGTTTAGTCGGATTTTAGGGTTTAGAGTGTGCTGGGACACGCTTCCCACAGCAGAGCTGAAATTCTCTGCAAACATACAATTAAAATTCTCAGATCGCTCTAAAAACTGCTACAGCTTCATCTTCTGCAGCAATTTCTGATGGTCACAATTTTCTCTTTCCTAGGGAAAAAACCTTAATATCTACAAATAACAGGGCCTGTGTCAATCTCCAGACATGCCAGCTCAGGGCTGAGAACGAGATAGGCAGAAAAATGTTGCTGGGAGAAGGCTCTGGCCGTATCTGCTTCCCAACTTTCCCAGGCACAGAAATGAAATGTGGACCCCGGCACCTCGGTGTCTGGCTCCAGCTCTGAAGTGGTTTCCACTGGTTATAGAACATGCTGACAGCCTCTTCAGATAAGTAGGGCAAGGCAAGGGCACTCGGGCACTTGGCAGCCAGAGGCTCCCGAGCCCTGCCTGCGTGGCTTCGGGAGCAGCTCCTGAAGCCCAGGCCTGTGAACAATTCCTCCACCAAAGGCACCTGACCCATAAATCCCTTTGGCAATTTAAAGCTCATTAAAATCTCCAATCAATAGTGCAGGACACTTGGAAGCCCTCGAATCCATTACTGTAAGTGGAAGAGGAATGGGAAGGCAGTCGCTGCTGGATGTGAGCTGACTTGCACGGCTGATCCCAAACGAAAAAGGATTTTGAGCTGTCTGCCCATCTTAGGTTTTTACAGTGTGCCCAAATCCTTCCCCATACCAGAGAGTTCCCAAAACTTTCATGGTATTCCTGGAATTTCTGTTCTTCTAGTCTCTTAAGGATACAATTCCACTGGGATCTGGAGCTCTCACAGGGTGATTTTTTTCAAGCAAGCTCAAATAATTCCAATTAAATCTATTTAAACACCCACTTAACGATGCTCTTTCAAGGAGGTGGGGGAGGCAGAGATTTTGAGATGGCTCGATTTGGAGTCATGTAATTTTGCCTCTCTCCTGCTTGCACAACTGACCATTAGCAAAATTGTTGGTGGCGTCAGGATGGTTGTTCCTGTGTTTTCAGGTCTCTCTTACACCATTACTGAACTTCCATTTCACAACTGCCGCGTCACTTTGGAAAGGGCAGGAATTGCTTTACAGCACTATAATGCTGTAGTGCAGGAGATAATGGGTCATTTGTATCAAGGAGACTCTTTTCCCATGAGGATGTTTCAGGGAAGCAGGCAGGTGCTGGGAATTCCAGCAACATTCCTGCCCCAAGAGCCCCCAGCATCCCTGATGGCGTGGTGGGCTCTGTGGGGGAGTGGACAAGGGACATGATGACACTTTTTGGAGAGAAATGAGCAGGAAAGGGTCCAAAGCCTTCGCCAGCTTAAGGCTCCAACAAAAGGGGTTTGAAGTGTGAGTTTGGGGCAGGAGCTGCTTTTTGGGACGGTTTCCCCATCCTCCCGGGACACGTTTGCTCCGTGTTGCTCAGCCCGGAGTCTCTCCTGGACAAACACCCCTGAATGTGTCCGTGAGCAGGGAGAGAGGCTGTCCCAGGGGATTACTCCCATCCTTGCAGTGCTGCTGAAACAGAAGCAGAGGCTCTTTCACACGCACACAAATTACGCTGCAGCGTAAACATCGCCCGGAGGATCCCACTCGGATTTCAAAGCTCCACGGCGCAGCCTGGCAGCCTCACACTGCATTTTACCCTCACACACACACACACACACACACAGAGGGGTTTAATGACAATGAAAAAACCCTTCTGTCTCAGCAGCAGCCGCGGGTTGATAAGAGCTGCTCTGCCTCTTCCCCAGCCCCAATGGCAGGCGGGCAGCGGAGCGTGGGGCCACGTCCTCCTGTGCAAAACTGCCCTGACCTTCCAAGCAGTCCAAGATGTCTGCTGGGCGTCAGCACCGGCCCTGGTGGGTCCTGAGGGCAGCCCAGAGCTCTGCTGACGTGTCCATGTGCTGGCATCAAGGCTGGAATGATGGCAAAGCTCTGCCCTGCTGCTGGCTCTTGGGGATGAAGGCCAGGCCAGCAGCAAGCCCAGCTGCTCAGCACAGGCTGCAGCGATTTACCCTGGTAAATCACATTTATTCTGTTTTCAGCATTCCACCAGGCCAGGCTGGATGGGGCTTGGAGCCTCCTGGGACAGTGGAAGGTGTCCCTGCCCTGGCAGGGGTGGAATGAGATGAGCTAAAAGGTCCCTTCCAACCCAAACCAGGCTGTGATTCATCTGCCTCTTACCCAGTTTCAGGAATATGATTCAAACCAGCAGTCTAATATCTTCAGAAAGCTCAAATTAGCCCGAGACAGCTCGGTTTCCGGCAGATTGGGGATAATTGCTACTGGTTGATCACCCAGACTTCTCTGCTTTGAACTCTCTTTTCAGTTGCTTATTCATTTCCCCCAGACTGTGTCTGGGGCTTATGGCACAGCGCAGTTGGGACAGGAAAGGAGCAGGTCCTGAGCTGCCAGCACCTCCCTGAGCTCACAAACCCCACAAACCCCACAAACCCCACAAACCCCACCTCCCCATGGTACCCCGGACCACGCCACGGAGGGGCTGTCGTGACAGAGCGTTTATTGCTGGAGCACCAGAGTAAACAGGATCCCACATCAATCAGGGCCGTTTAAAGAGTTTATTACATTTCACGGCTGCCATAATTGACAGGTTTGGAAAGCTTTTCTATTTTCTTTCAGGTCCCTGTGTAAGGGCTTTGCACATTGTTAAGGAGGGTCTCCTCACGGTTCAATTTGCCCTCTGTTCGAGATGAAACTTCCCAAATTTCCCTGGTGTGAGCCGAAGAGGTGTTAATGAGAGCAAGGCAAAGGAATGAACTGCAGCCAGCCCAGGGAGCCTGTTCTCGGCTGCGTAAAGAACTTAATGTTCGTGGGGAAGTGGTTGAACTGGTTTCTTTCTCTGAAAAAAGCCCTAAGAAGAGCTGGAAATGTTTTTGTAGAGCAAATGTCAACAATGCAGGGCTCTCCCCCTCGTCTCCTTCAGCGGAGACCCAAAGCTAATCCCGGGAGAGGCACGTAGGGCAGGATTCAAAGCAGGCTATTTAAATCTCAATTCACAATTACACTCGTATCAAGGAAACTTAATTATCTGCATTTTACCATCTTATCTCCAGTATGATTTCTCCAAACAAACAGCAGTCTGGAAACAGCCCGTAGATAATCCATCCAGCCTCTGATATCTCAGTCGGGAAAGTCAGTGCCTGGGGCAGCGGAAAGCGATCCTGGGGGAGCCAGGAGCTGCACATTCCCAAAGGGACCTGCTGGATGCCTGCCTGGGCATGGGGCACGTCTCTGCCGAGCCCAGGCTGGGCTGCAGGAGCTCTGGAAGGGGTCTGGCTGTGGGGGCAGAGCTTTGGGGCTCAGCAGGAGCAGGGAAAGAGGCTCCAGATCAAAGCTGGCAGCACAGGGCACTGCAGCGCCAGCCAGATGTGCACAGCTGCGGGCTGAGAGGCTCCTCTGTGCGTTATCGATGTGATAACACCCTAAATTCATTAGGAGAAATCACATGTGAGTAAGCACTTGTGGAAGTGGGGAATGTCTGGGAAATCACACAGTTTTTTCAGCATTCCTTTGAAGGTGAATGCTCTTGCTGGATTTTGTGTTTGCCAACAAAGAGCTGGGCAACAAATTCCCATTCCAATAACTCAGCAAGCACAAAGATGGATCCTGGATCCAGCCTCCCTCATCCTTCAGTAAAGATGGGCTCTGGGACACTCCCAAAATATCATCAAGTTCCCTGAGAGAAGTTTGGGGATCGATGAATCCCCCAGGTAAAGCTGTTCCCACACAACATTTTTCACAGGCTGCATCCCAAACACATCCACCATCCTACAAAGATGTGGGAGGTGCTGACCCAACTCTGGCTCCAAGGCCTGGTCCATCAGTGGCCAAACTCCTCGTGATGACGACAGTGCTAATGACTAATTCTGATAATAATGAAATGTCAAGGAGAACTTTCCATCCAAGATGATACCACGAGCACTAAGGGACATTCTGAGATAGAGGGAACAACGTGTGGAAGTTCATCCATGTGTAATGTTTCCTGCTTTCACACTTGCCAGAGGGATCCTCAATGGGATGGATAAAATTATGGTCCCTGGTACCATCTGCAGAGCTCAGAGCATGCAGTGACCCCTGAGCCAAGACTGAAGCCACCCTACACAGACATTTCACAACCCTCTCACTCTGGTCACCTCAGGCTCCCTCCACAGCACAGGGAGAGCTCTTTGCATCTCCAGTGGGCACTGCTTAAGACCTTAATTATTCCCTAAGATCTTAATTAATCCCTAGAGGTGTTCACCTGCATTCCTCCACTACAGAGGGAGCCAAGTTCTATGTCAGGCATCCCATGCAGTGAATGCCTAAAGAAGTGTGGGATGAACCCACAGAAGCACAGAACTGTGCAATGAATTCTGTGTGCTGGACTTGCCATGGCAGTTCTCTCAGCAGAAAATGGCACTGAAGCCATGACACCCCCTGGCAGAGGGACTGCTGCTCCTTCACTTGGGGTTTATCCCTCTGAAACTGTGCTCTTGCTCCAAACCAGCAGATTAGCCATTTCCATCCTACTGGGATGGCACAGAGCAGGAAATCAAAGCAGAATTCCCTGGCACAGGGTCTGAGCTGCCACAGAATCAACTGGAAACGGAGGAGAGTCAAATGCTCAATAAATTCATTCAGTTTTCTGCAAAGGCCATGTCCCAGTGCCAGACCCTCCAGTGCTGGCTGCAGGATCCCAAAACCATCCCCACCTTCCTTTGCCCATCTCAGCCACACTGTCCCTCCCTGCCACCCAGTGCTGGTTCAGTCCCACCTGGCTGAGGCCACAGAATTGTTTAGGCTGGAAAAGACCTCCAAGATCACCAACCTTTGATTGATCAACCAGGTCAGCAATTCCCCCAGTGAAATGGGGGAACTTGATCTTCTGCTCCATTTATCCTGCAAGATCTTTGTGCTCCCTCCTCCATCCTGTGGATGAGATCCAGCTGGGTGCTGGGCTCCCCTGACCCCCTGGAAACCATTCCCAGCTCAGTGTTTCCCAGGCACTGGGCAGATCTGGGCTTTGGGGCTCTCTGGAGGATCCCAGGTGTGCCCTGTCCACGTGAGCCTTTTGGTGGGATTGCTGCACCCTGGGAATTGCTGTGCTCTGCTCTACCTGGGGGATGGCAAGGTGCCACGGTCAGAAGTTCCTCCTCACTGAACTGCTAGTCCCATCTCCAAGGAAAATACCCTTTTTATGTGCTGAACCCAGCATCTCATTCCAAATGTAACAAATTAAAGTGTATGAAAGTTTGAAAATACCTTAAATGCTAGGATAAGCAAAACTATAAAAAGCTGAATGCCACGAATCAGGGACTATGCTGGAATAGGAGACTTTAAGGAAACCTGCAACATTTGGGATTGTCTGGGTGAGGGGATTGTGATTCCTACAGGTTGTTACTCCCTGGCATTAATTAATGAACTGGGAACAAGCATGAGTAGATTCTGATCTCTGCTGTTGTTGATAGACTTGGGCTCAGTTTTTGCTGCCTTTTTTTGGTTTCTCTGAGTTCTGTATTCTCAGAATGCATTTTAAAATAGTCCCTGCCATGAAAATGTTCTTCAGGACTTCCAAAAAAGTTCATTATAGTGAATTCAGGTTGTTTGCTTCTTTGCTGCTCACCCAAAGTCCTTTTATTTCTGGTGAGTTTGCTCAGAGCTGGTGCCAAAATGATCTGCAGAGTTTGCCACTAAAAACGCAGCCTCCTGAATCACAGGCTGCAGTTTGCACAGTAATTTATGTCTGGGTGGAAAGCACATTTTCCCATGCAGAGAGGGACAAAGGAACATCTTTACAAAATCCTGAGTGTGTTTGTACGTGTGTGAGAGAGGCACAGAACTGCTTCCTAGCATTCCTGCTCGGATTCATGGCACAGGGATCCAAACCACTGCGACTTGTCTTTGTGATGGACCCACAGCACTCCAGTCCTCACTAAATATTGCTCCTATTTCATCCCATTTGCACACTGTTGATTTTTCACCTCTTTCACACCATCTCGTAGTTCTGTTGTACAATTCCTGACAAAAGAACCCAAATTTGTCACAAGAATCAACAAAATTATAAAAGGTGCACCATTACAGCCTCTGGATTTCCACAAAACTTCTGAGTACTCTGCACCCACAGCCAGTACCAGAGATTCTGAACAACACTCTAAGCTCAACCTCTATCCCCAGCAATAAATTTACTGAATGTTTCCTGTTTGAAAGCCTATTCTATACAAGACAAGAAGGTTGAGTAAAGTGAGTCATAAACTGATGATTAAAAATTTAAGATTTTATCATGGAATGGTTTGGGTTGGAAGGGACCTTAAAGACCATCTTGTTCCAATCCCAGTGTTTGGGGGATGTTTTGTCCCTTGACAGAGGTTTCTGTGCAACACCTGGCACAGAGATCAGCCCTGAGAAGCACCAGGGGAATAAGTGACACCTGCAGAGCCCCAGGTCTCGGTGTCTCCTCTGTTTCATGGCTTGGAAAACCTTCAAACCCATCCAATGCACTCAACAGCAGCCAGGGTGTCCAGGGAGGAACTGGAGTTTCCCCCTCCAGCTTTGTGTCTAGTTTAAGAATCATGGAATGGTTTAGGTTGGAAAAAACGTCTGAGATCATCCAGTCCAACCATCAGCCAGCTCCACCACCATGCTCACCCTTAAACCACATCCTCAAGTGCCACATCCCCTTCCAGGGACGGTGACTCCACCGCTGTCTCTGGCAGCCTGTGCCAGGGCTGGGAAACCCTTTGTGCAGAGAAATTTTTCCCAATATCCAACCTAAGCCTCCCTGGAGAGGCTGTTCCCTCTGCTCCTGTCCCTGTTCCTGGAGCACAGCCCGACCCCCCGGCTGTCCCCTCCTGGCAGGAGCTGTGCAGAGCCACAAGGTCCCTCCTGAGCCTCCTTTGCTCCAGGCTGAGCCCCTGCCCAGCTCCCTCAGGTGCTCCTCCACCATGTCATGATCCCCCTTTGAAAAGAGGGATCACCAGGTAAAACTCAGCTAATGAGAGAGGGAAATACAGAGCTGGTGTTGGGAACAGGAGAGGAGAACCACACAACCACACGTTGCACAGGGAACATGTCAGGAGAGAGGCACCAAATGACTGTGTCCTCAAATGCTTTCATTAGATATCATTTGGTAATTGGTGCCGGGAACATAAAACTAGAACAATTGGGGAAGCATAAAAGAAAAAAAAATAACAGGACAAAAACCCAAAGGGAAAATCAGAAGTCGGAATTTTAAACAGGAAAAGCATGGCGTCGGAACGGGCGGAAGATAACAGAGTGCTCTGCTGAATACACAAACAAACAAAAAATAACAGAGACAAACTGGCAAAACATTCCTCTGGCTGACTTAACCACTGCTCTTCTCACTCACAGGTCTCCAAGCAGCGCTGTCACTGCTCCAGCATCCTTCCCTGCAGATAAACCCAAGGGGAAGGGATCCCTCTGCTCCTACAGGGCTTGGTAAGAGAGAAATGTGACGAGCAAAATGAGTAATAGCTCCCCTCCCGTGAAGTGAGGATGACACCTCTGCCCTCCCCCTGAGTACTTTCAGGCTGATCAGTGAAGGTTCTGGGTAAGGGTAGGACACCTTGCTGTCACTGCAGGCTGCTCCTGCTCCCAGGGAGCCAGGCTGTCCCTTCAAACCCACGGGGACCCAACAAACGAGGTGCTGGAAAGGCACCCCCAGCAGGGCTCCCTCCCCTCCCAGCCCTGTTGCACAGCCCAGGATGTCACGAGGGGGAAGCCACAGGCCTGTCCCTGCTCCTCCCATGGTCCCTGCCTCACTCCCTCCAGCACAGCTGTCCCCAAAGGCTCCTCCTGGCCCTTGAATTCTCCTTCTCCCCCATCCTGGATTGTCCAAGAGACCTCCCAGCTCTTCTTTCCCCAGCGATGGCACTCACAGCTTCTGGGGAGCTGACAGACGCCAGGGAAAGAGCTGATGGCCATGACTGTGCATATAATTAAAGTCTGGGTTCTTTAAAACACTAAAATCATCTGGAGACCTCAGCAAATGGCCCTGGAGAGTGAATAGCAACCTTCAGATCCACAGCCCTACTGACAGCCCTCAAGCAGGGATGGGACAGAGCCCACGATCTCCTGGGGAATGTGGAGTTCATTCCAGTTGTCCTAATTGTTCCTCACACTCTTTCCCAAACAGCACTGCATTCTCAGGAGATGAGGAGAGGATGGCTGTCTGTACCCTGTGATAACTAAACAGTGCTGGGGAATTATCTTATCTTCCCATCAGGATTCAGATGTGGAGGGTTCCTTTGTAAAGCCCAAACGAGCCCCCTGGAAGTTTTCCCGAACATTGTTTTACACATTATTTTATCCAAGGAAGTTAAAGGTCTCTCTTCAAAGAATGGGAAATGGATCACATTTTTTGTTTTCTCTGTGAGAAATCATCCCAAGTGGAGAAATCAGTGGAGCACTGAGGGGCCTCTCTCTTGCACAGACACTTCAGAGAGCTGCCCTCAGTCTCTCACCCTGATGGAAACGATGTGAAGCCAACACCTGGAACAGGGAGAGGGGATCAACTTGTCCTTGGTGTGGAAAGCCTTGGCTGATGGTACCTGAGCAAAATGCACCTCAAAACCCTCTGCTCCACCTTTCCACTTCATCCCTTTGCCTCCCCTGCAAGGCTGTTCATTGTATTGATTCAAGAAAAAAAATTAAAGAGTATTCAGGAAGAACCATAAGGGCACTGAGACTTTAAAAGTGTGATGGATAATTACCAGGGATAATTAATTTCCCTGGAACTTTCCTTATCTCCATAGTTTAGGCAGGGAAGAGGTGCCTGGAGAGATGCCATCCCCTGCCCAATATCATACAAAAACCTGTCTGAGAATGGGGAACCGGGGTTTTTGGGAGAATCCAACCTTTCTCCAACTGAATCATCACCAGGGGAACATCATGCACAAAACTGGGGCTCCCTTTTTTTTTAATAAAAAAATGAAAATAATAAATGACCAGAAAAATGACCACTGCCACCAACTTCTACTGAGTTCTGAGGGGACCAAATTTCCAGATAATTGACCTGTGTGCATCCTACTGCTTTTCCACAGATTTTTATCCTTACTGCCATCAAGTACCTTAGAAAACTGAATCTTTTCTTGATGTTTCTCAGAAGGACAGAGAAACGTGGGAAAAAAAAAAGGAAAGAAAAAGCATAACTATAATAAAGAAGAAACAGGAAAAGCCATTATATACAGCAATAAAAAGACTGCTTCCCCCCCCTGTTCAAAACATGATCATATTATCTTAGCAACCAGCACAGCCAAGCAGATTTTACCACAGGAATTGTATAACCATTCCTAAAGAAACGGGAAGGGGAAAACATTTATTCCTTTCTATATTTTATGACGTGAGAGCTGATAGGATTTGCCCAACCAGAGGCTGCACATATAGAGCCAGGGTGGGTTTCACACTCATTGTTTTTGCTTTTTGCTGCCCATTCGCTGCAGGGCGAGGTAGTTTCCTACTGCTGGTGTTGGAAGGGCCTGGAACCATAACAGTCTCTCTGTAACATTCCCAAAAGTTGACATGTTTGGTGCCTGTTTTGTCAAGCAAACCTTTGCAATCTCCTTCAGAGCTGTCTAGGGTGCTCTAAATTAGTCAGTTGTTCTTGCACTCAGTGCTTGCTGCCCAGGTTAATAAAAAGCCCTTCAGGAGAAATATATATGCATTAAAAAAAAAAAAAGCTCCCAGAAAAGTCTTTCTTGCTATATAAAGAGTGCACTCAGACCCAACCCCTTGGAAATGCTCCGTGGCGCTCACATTCCAGAACCTGGGAAGGGTTAAGTTGGATTTACAACCCTTTGGAGCAATTATCCAGCGCTGCAATTTAATGGTAATTCCAGAAAGAGCATCTCTGAACAAGACAGGCATGTTGGGAGAGCCCTGCACAGGAAGCTCTTCAGGCAAAACATTACATAGGCTCTTAATTAGGGTCATTGACTCCTCTGCAGAGCGATCTTATCACGGCTGGAGAGGCAGAGTCAGCACTCTGCCACCCTGCCCTGCAAGGATGGGATGGGGATCCAGCAGGGATGGGGATCCAGCAGGGATGGGGATCCAGAGTCAGCACTCTGCCACCCTGCCCTGCAAGGATGGGATGGGGATCCAGCAGGGATGGGGATCCAGCAGGGATGGGGATCCAGAGTCACCACTCTGCCACCCTGCCCTGCAAGGATGGGTTGGGATGGGGATCCAGCAGGGATGGGGATCCAGCAGGGATGGGGATCCAGCAGGGATGGCTGATGCTGCCTGGAGAAGCACTGGGCAGGGCACGCAGCTTTGCTCTTGCCTGTGAGCTCCAGCAGGCTGCTGAAATGCTCAAGTGACAAACGTGGCAGGAGGAGCTTTCAGCTTGAACAAAACCCTGTTTTCATTGCAGTTTTGCCCTTTTATTTCCCTGCAAGATTTCTCTTCGTGGAGGGCTTCAAAAAACATCACCACACAGCTGAAATGTGGGGCCCAGGGTACCTGACAGTTCTCAAGCAAGTCTAAGCCCTAATTGCAGGGACTGGCCTGCTGAATGCTTAAAATCTGAATAATGAATTACTTATCTTTGCTGTTGAGGCAGAAATGTATTAGGCATTACTAGCTCCAGCCTCAGATTCCTTGACTGGGTTCCAGCTGTAAACATTCAACAGGAAGAGGTTAATTTTTTGATTCAGTTAATATAAATACTGAAAGGTTCCTTACTTCACTGTCCCACATCACTGCAACATACATTCTGTAATTAGAAGCATATTTTTGTGATTTCAAGGTATATTTTGCCAAACCAACAAAAAAGCATCAAACTCTGACATTTCTGCCAAAAATACCCACTGTATAATTTATGCCAAATCAACAAAAGTCTTCTTTTGTCCTTCCCAAACCACACTAAAGAACAGTCTGTTGAGGAGTCCAAATGTTAAAGTTCAAAAAAAGCCCTCTATTATCCAGGGTGCAAGATAGGGAGGAACAGCAAACCCGTGGAAGGAGCATCTCTGTCTGCCAGGAACGGGATCTCCTTAACTCTGTTTATTCCCCCTCCACCCCACGCACACTTCTCCCTCTTTTTTCCTCTCCCCCCTCCATTTTCCTAAAGCCTTCTCAGCATCTGGAATGTGTAGGCAGCCATCCATGTGTTTGCAGTAAACTTTGAAAGCAGAGCCAACGAGGACCACATGGGCAGGTAGCCCTGCAAAGCCAACCTGGCTTTTGGGGCTGCTTGGCCAGCAATGGGAGATGTCCCCAAAACTATGGGACACACATAATTATGAACAGTGACACAAGGAAAAAAAAATAATAAAAGAAAGAAAGAAAGAAAAAGGGAGGGTTTTGGTGGTAATTAAGCTTTTCCTTTCCCCGACTCAAAAAAAAAAAAAAAAAGATTTAATTAGAAGTTCAAGCATTTGGTTTTAATTCAGCCTGATGCACAAATGGTTTATTTCCACACAGCATATTTTCATAGGCTACAGAGCAGCCTCCAACTAGGAAGCCATTACAGCCCCTGATTACAGCTTTTACATGCACTTAGAGCACTTTGGGAAGTCGTGGCAGAATGGATTCACTCCCATTTCTCCCTGTGCATGAGGGTGGATCCATGTGCCATTAATTAGACAGGCTTGGTACAGGCAATTAACAAACTTTTTTTTTGCCTTGTTTTTAACAGAGAAATCCAGTAGCCTTTACATATCCAGCATCAATATTGGAACGTGGCACCTTGCCAGGGTGCAGAGCTCGGAGCAGAATTTACTTTAGACCATCTGCTGGGTCTGTGAGCGACTGCACCACGACTGGAAGTTGTTTGGATGAACGTTGGACAATAATGCTCAGTCTGGCCCCAGCAGAGACCCAACATTCATTGCCATGGCAACCACTAATGCAAAGGGTCCCTGCAATAATAATTCCTTATTTATAGACGCATCGAGGATGCTCCAGTGCTGCTTGAAAGCGGCCAAAAAGCCAACAGCTTTTTCCACTGCAGAGGCAAACCTTGGGTGTGTGATGTGTGCTGGTGGCTAGAAGTCACTCAGGGGCATTGAATGCCAAAGTCTGGGTGTTCCTCAGCCCACCAAAGCCCTTGGCCCTATCCCTGGAAGTGTCCAAGGCCAGGCTGGATGGGGCTTGGAACAACCTGGAATAGTTGAAGGTGGCAGGGGGTGGGATGAGATGGGCTTCAAGGTCTCTTCCAACCCAAAACATTCCAGGATTCTGTGATTCTCTGATTTGGGAACCAAGAAAAAAATGACAGAGGTTTTGGAAATTGTCTTTTTAATCTATTACAAAGGATCTTTAGTGAAATAGTCCACGAGGCGGCATCTGGGGAGAGAGGCTTATCATCTTTTCACCCTTTTTTGCAAAAATTTCTCATTCATTTCCCACTGCCTACTGTCAGAGAGAGGGTACAGGACTAGCTGGGCCACATCCCAGATCCTGTCTGTGCTCCTGCATACTTAGCTTATCTCTCTGTGTCATGGAGCTGTGATTGCGCAGCTCGAGGGGCTAAAAACCTTGCCAAAACCTTTAAAAAGAGAGGCACAGCTTCGGTTCTTTAACTGCACCAATAAATGGAAATGACTGGACAGATGAGCACTGGAGTGACAGAAAACCCAGTGGGAGCCCACTGCTGCCTGACATGGCTCCAAAAGGTGCCAGGGAGCCTTTCACCTCCTGTTCACCTGTGTGTGCTGGGGGAAGCACCAGAGCCACCAGAATGAACTTCTTTTGGTGACCATTTATCAAAGCTGCATTTCTTCAGCTCTGGCCTGTGCTGGCTTTGCTCTCCAGCACAGCTTTGGCAGCAAATTTCATTGGAAAGCCAGAATCTGATTTGGGGGCACATTTACCTGGCTGCAAGCCCTTGGCACAGCCAAGTGGGGGCACCTCCATTGTTACAAGGGTGACTGAGTGGCCACGTGCTCCAGGTCCCTCCTGGGCACTGAGGAGCTGAGGGCAAGCACAGCCCCCAGAGTCAGCTCCATCCTGGGATCTGACTGCCAGGGATTTCAGCAGCAGCCTGGGGGGGTCAGGCACAGGGCACTTGGCACAAGAGGTGGGAAAGAAGCCAGGGTGAGACCTCAGAGTGAGTGGAACAGTGTGGGGGCGAGCCAGGGACACACACAGGGCTGGATAACACAGGGCTGCAAAGGGAATGGAGCCAGGAATCCAGGGGAGAGCCTGAGCCCTTCACCGAGGAACCTGGTGAGAACCCTGAGAACTTCACTGAGGAACCTGGTGAGAACCCTGAGAACTTCACTATAAACCTGGTGAGAACCCTGAGAACTTCACTATAAACCTGGTGAGAACCCTGAGAACTTCACTGAGGAACCTGGTGAGAACCCTGAGAACTTCACTATAAACCTGGTGAGAACCCTGAGAACTTCACTATAAACCTGGTGAGAACCCTGAGAACTTCACTATAAACCTGGTGAGAACCCTGAGAACTTCACTATAAACCTGGTGAGAACCCTGAGAACTGAAAACTTCACTATAAACCTCGTGAAAACCCTGAGAACTTTGTTAAAAACCTGGTGAGAATCCTGAGAACTCCATGGAGGAACCAGGTGAGATCCCTGAGCCAGATGAGATCCCTGAACCATTCCGCAGCCCAGCAGGCCAAGGAAAAGCAGGGGCTGCTCTTGCCCTATCCCAAACCCCACCAGGAGCCCGTTCTGAGCTGGAACAGCACTCAGAGCTCTGGCAGCCCTAAACTGCTGAACTCCACCAGCAGTGACCTTTCCCGTTACCTCCAGGACTGTTTAGACTGGCTGTGCTCCCCTGGCCCAGCAGCAATCCCCCTGACTCCATCTGCCCACTGCAGAGGAGAGTTATGGCCTGTGCTGCTGATGCAGTCTCTTGGGTTTGTTTTTTTTCTTGCAATCTTGACTTCATCCCAGCAAGGGCTCCTGTCTCTAACTGGCCGCTGTCAAAACAACTCCAGCGGGGAGATAAGGGAGAGAGGACTTTGAAGAGGCTCCTTCCTGCAAGCTGCTCACTATCTCCCCAAGACATTTGTCAGCATCCCCTAGGAAGGGCAGCAGACTTGGGGAAGGCAGGAACAGTTCCCCCTCCCAAGCCCCAGTCACATCACAACACAGTATTTAAAATGGCTCCTGAACCCCAGATAAAAAGCAGGCATTAGTGTCTAGAAGCAACCTCTGTTTTCTATCACCAGATGTGGCCGTTTCCCAGCAGGACAGATATTCATTCATGGGGGGACAAATATTTCTGTCCATTTTTCCCAGCTTTCTTGCTTTTCTGCTCTTCCCAGCCACCTTTCTCCTGATTTAAATTAGGCTGTGGCTTTGGAGCATGCCCAAATCCACCCCCAAGAGAAAATAAGATTAGAAAAGGGATGTGATTCATTTGGTAGTTTCCCTTTTCTTACATCTTGCCTTGAGTGAAGCATCATTGGACGAAAGCTGCCCCTCCATGACAATCTGCTCCTTCACAAGAGGACACAAGGCAGGGCTGCTTCTGCCCCTGTGGCTGGTCACTGCTGCCTCCATGGCGCAGCATGGATGAAATTCCTTCTCTTCCCCATCCCACAGCCCAGCTGGACTCTGCAGGCCACCACAACTCCCTCCAGCTGATAAAGGAATCGTGCCCAAACTGAACCAGTTGCTGCCATCAGGGAGAAATTCTCCTTTTGGCTGGGCTGGGTGGGTCATTTCTGCCTCTTGGAGCATTAATCCATGGCTCTGAGCTTGCAACTGGCTGAGGGTTTGGATGGGTTTGTACACCAGTCAACCACACACTTTAAGTCCCAATTTCCAAGTTTAACCCCGTGAAAGAGGGGGATTGCAAATATTTCCACTGGAGTTTTCTGGGTAGCTGATGAAGGAGCACGAGCCCACGAACAAGGCTGAGCTCCGTGCTCGCAGGTGCTCCTTGCTGTTGAATATTTTGATGGGCTTTAGCTGCAAAGTCTCCTTCTACCCTTGCTCCAAGATGGGGTAACAACAGTGCTGGCAAGCCGTGTTCCCTTGGGAAAAGCAGTGTCTTTCCCAAGGGCTCCCTGCTAAGAAGGTGCCTTGGACCCCTGAACCTCCCCCACGAGCAGCAGCTCAACCCCAACCCCAACCTCAGCACCACCCCAAAGCGCCCAGCACCGAGCAAACCCCAACACATTTCCTACTCCAGGGGAAGGTGTCCCTGCCCAGGGCAGGGGGTTGGAGCACGATGACCCTTCGGGTCCCTTCCGACTCAAACCATTCTGGGGTTCTGGGCGCTCGTGGAGCAGAACTGCAGCACAGCCTTTCGGGATGCCTGGCTGGGAGCTCAGCAGCTTCCAGCGAAGCTGGGGTGGGTCGGGGTGAGCTGTGGCAGTGAGCAGGGACAGGATGGACGGGTCGCAGCCCCCGAGCCCGCCCGGCTCCGCAGCCCCGCGCCCGTTTCCTGCAGCGGCGCTTCCCCGCAGCACAGCCGTGGCTGAGGTCTCATTGTGAAACGGGCAAACAAACACAGCGCTTCGAGCTGTTAAAAAAAAAATCCTGAAGTCTGCAAAGCAGAAAGGCTCCAGCTCGGAGCGACTTTCTCTACCCAGCCCATTGTTAGTGGGGGCGGCCGTCCCTTTCCCATGCCAGAGAGATTTGCCTGGTGCCGGCCAGTTCTTTATCCCACTGCGCAATTAATACAGCTTCCCCCAGATAAACAGCAGCTTGTTTAACTATGTCTCTTGATAGGTCCCAGCAAGGCTTGATAACATGGATGGTCGGATGTTGTCAGGACGAAGGAGTCAGACATGCTGGCAGCAAGCTTTTCCCTTTCAAAGCACACATGTTTAGAGAAGAAAGGGCTGCGCCTGTGCGCGGCACAGCCACCCAAATCTCACCGTGCCATCAGACCAGGGCTGGAGCTGCTCCCTCGCAGGAGCCAGGCTGCTCCCGGCACTGGCAGCCAGCTCCTGCAGTGTCAGGACCCCTCCTCGGGCCCTTCCCGTTATGATGTGTTAAAATCCACCAGTTCAAATTCTCGTGTTATGGTTTCTACGATGCCTAGCAGCAGCAGCGGCATAAAAATTAAAAATAATCATTGTTTTTAATTTCCCTTCTGGTTTTACCCCCAGCACGCTTTTATGTCAGCTCTCCAATGGTCTCTGCTGGTCACAAGCCCCAGTTTCTTAATTTAGCAACTTTTAAACTTTATCTTAAAGCCCTTTGATTTCATTGTGCAAGAATCTCAGCAGTCATTAAAAATAAACTAATTATGTTCGGTGAGATTGGGGATCAGGACAGCGACAATGCCACAGTAGTGGTGACACTCCCATGGAAATGATCCCTTTATGGATCAGGACTGCAGCCACATTCCTGCTTTTTGAGGTGCACCCTGGCTCCCCCAGGAGATGGATTTGGGGGTACTGAGGGTCACCCCCACCCAGTACAAAGGGATGGAAGGGAGACACCTGGGCAGGAGCTTCAATGGGAATTTCCAGGACAATAACCGACAAAAAGGATTTGAGGGCACCTCACTGATGCTGCTTTGGGGTCTCTCCACGCAGCCAGCCCACCCCAGGGGTCCCCTACTCCTCTGGGATTCTGTCAGGCCAGAGGTTGGGTTATCTCCACTGCTCCAAGCACTCCTATCTCCCAGCTCATCCTCTTCCCTTCTGAAGAAATCCCTTCCTTTCCCATCTCTCTGTTGGAAACCACCCTGTTCTTCCCATATTTCCTCTTTCCTTCCTGCTGAGCTGCAGACCCTGTTCCCAATGGGGCAGGGTGCAGGGGGAACAGGGCTGCTGCCATGCCCTGATGCTCCTCTGCTCCCCCCTGGCCCATCTGGAGCCCCCTGGCCTGCCCACCCCCCTGCCAGCTCTCCCACTGGCGCGTGTTTGGGACTGGGCAGCATCCCTGTGGCAGCTCCCTGCAGCTCTCCTGGGACAAGGCACCCCTGGAGCTGATGGGACACCCCAGGTGGGGCCACCTGAGCCTGCACAGGAGGAGCAGAACAGCACCTGGGGTCAGCTCAGGTCTCCAGTGTGATGTGAGGGAGCTCCAGGCGTTCCTGGAACAGCAGCAGAGCACAAAACCCTCCCAAACCACCCCAGACCCCAATTACAGGGGTAGGGCTCACTTCAAACTGGCCTTAGGCAAACCCAGGCAGGTTTATTAAAGTAATAAACCCCTGGTGTCTCAAACAGCAAAATACAGGGCAGCAGGATCAGATAAAAGGGGAGCTCTGTCCAGGGACCAGGTGAGCCAAAGGAAGGCTCCAAGCCCTCCCTGTGGAAAGATCCATCCCTGGCACCAGGAATTAATCCTGGGATAGGTTTCTTCCCATTGTGGTCACAGTTGTGCTGGCACCTTTCCCCTCAGCCAGCAGTTTGGGTCTGTGCTGTTTCAAAATCTCCACTTAACAGCCAGATTAAACAGGTTCACATTTGCAGTTTGCAAACCACAGGGGCAGCAGCAAGACTAATGAAATGTGGCACTTTCTGAATGAAAGCACCCAGTGACCTCTGTGGCACGGTGCTCCCTGATGGGAGAGCCGTGCAGGAGTGGCTCTGCTTGCAGCCAGCACCAGGTGTCTGCACCCATTCTGGCTCAAGGGGATCCCTTCCCATTTATTTAAAAAGATATTGATCCTTCAGAAGAAGTCAGGGGCAGGTTTGGAGAGGAAATGGCATCAGGAAGGCTGAGATGCCTTGTGCCAACTTGTCTGGAATTTTCTCCCTTAGCTCTGCTCTGTCACAAACCCCTGAGGTGTCCCTGGGGAGATCAGGGCTGCACAAGAGACACCACAGCCATGTCCAGCTGCCATCAGGGGACACTGGGGTCTCCAAGTGTTACCCCTGGAGGCAGATCAGCAGGGCAGGTCACCCTTCCCTGAGCTCCCACTGAACACAATTCCTGCTGCTGCCAGATGCACTCTGCCCTTTCCTTCTATCTAGAGCAGACTGGACCATAAATGGGCTGTTCCAAAATGACAGCAGTGTTTTTGAAAGGTGAGAGATAAGATCTGTGACCCAGAACTCCAGGAGCCAGTTAGTCATTGGCCTGGTGATGTTTTTTGGGAAGAGCACAACTGCAAGCCTGGGAAGGGCTGTGGGGCTGGGTTGTTTGGGGGGACCGTGAAAACCTACACAGATATTGAGGGCTCTGATCTGCTCACACCAGACCAGCTTTGCTACACCAGAAAAGCTCTTCCCTTCCACTCCATCACCCACTGCCATGAAGGTGGAGGCACCTGGGAGCAGCATCCACAGAGGCACGTTCAGAATCACATCCAGCTTTCCTTCATGCTCTGCCCCTTGCTGTGGAGCTCATCATTCATTTTTCAGCAGGTTCTTGCCCAGTCAGTGTCTCTAGCCCACAGCATGGCTAGAGTGCAGTGTTACAGTGCTGGACTGGCTCTGGCTGGCTCTCCCAATCCACCCTGCGCTGCCAGGCAGCCTCAGCCACAGCTCCAGAGCACACAGAGCTCCAGCCACAGAGACAAGAGCCAGGGTGACAAACAGGGCTGCCCAAAGTGTCCCACCCAGAGGGTGCTGACACCTGAAATGCTGTGGAGCCCTCGATTCCCTGGAAACCTGAGGGGTGAATTGGGATTCCCTTTTGTGGCACAGCAAAGGTACAGCAGAACTGATCCAGGGCATTCAATACCACAGGATTCATTCATTCAGCCAATCCCCAGGCTGCCTCCCTGGGCTGACCATCACTTCCCAGTGCTGACCATCCACAGGCACTGACATAAATGTGACAGAAATGACAAATCTTCCCAAGCACCTGGGCCGTGTTCTCCTCTCCCTACAGAAACTGCTGCAGTCACACCTTCCCCTGCTGCTCTGCTCACCCCAAAGAGCAAAATATCTCTGAATGAGGCCCTGAGCTACCCCTGAAATGTCCTCCCTGGAGGACTGGAGCTGGTCAATGGACACTGGCACGAGGCATCCTCCTCCTCCGAGGGAGAGTATTTACGAGGAAGTCATTACGAGGGAGGCGGGGAAGAGGGGCTGGGGACGCTGAGAGAGTCCTTTCATTGATCAGATTATTTTTAGAAAACAAATTTCCCTTAATGGGTTTATGGTTTCAGTGAGAAGAGCAGCTGGTGCCAATGTTTACAACTCTGAGTCACGTCACAGAATGTCGAGGCAGTGGAAAGTCTTATGAGCCCTGGACAATGGTCCCAGTGAGCAGAGCTGTCCGGGCAGCGCTGCCAGGCTGAGCTCCAGCCCTGCCAGGAAACAGCACAGTCACCCACCTCTGCCTGGGCACTGGGAGCTGTGCTGCACACCTCTGACACCCCTGCTCTCAGGCACAGGGGATGGGAAAGAGGGACAGCCACATTGCAAGAGCTGATGTGCTCCTAGAGGCAAGCTCATGTTTTTCTGATGATGTAAATTCCATTTTCATGTCAAAATAAGTTATTTTTTTTTCAACTTGGCCATGCTGGGATGTTTTCTGTAAATGCTTTGGTGTCTTTCAGCCACACAAAATCCAAGAGCTGCCTGCATGGGGCTGTGGGCTCTGGGGACACAGCTGCCTTTGTGTCCTGCAAGAGGGAGGGCAGGAGAGTGAGCAGGGATGTCCTGCGGGGCTGTTGCACCTCCAGAGTGCACTTCTGAAGCAAATTCCCCAGTTCTTTCCCACTGCCACATGTGGTGTGCCTGTGAGGGCAATCTGCAGATGTGTGACCAGATGTGAGCCCCAAATTCTGCATCAGGTGGGCAGCAGAAGAGGCTGTGAGGATCTGCCCTGCTGTTCTGTGTTTTCCCCCATATTCTCATCTTCTAAACTCAAGGAAGTCCAGGATGGAAAAACCCAACGTGGTTTTACACATCAGAACCCTTCCTGCACTAAACCCCAGCTGAGTCATCTCCTGCAGCTCCAGGGGAGTGTGGTCCTACCTCCCCATCCTGCTGGCTCCTTCCTCCTCCCCAGCAGAGCAGGGGCAGAGCTGGGACAGCTCAGCCCTGCCAGAGCCAGGCTGACTCCCCTGGTGTCACACGTGTCCCCAGCTGTCCCCAGCTGTGGGGCTGCTGTTCCCTCCACTCAAACATTCCCCTGACACAGATTTGCTCCCAGGGCAGCTCCAACATCCCTGAGGGTCTCCAGGCTGCCACAGGAGCAGAGGGGCACAGGAGCAGAGGGGCACAGGAGCAGAGGGGCACAGGCAGGGGCAAAGCCACATGGCGTTGAGTGGCTTCTTCCCAAGGATCCTGCAGTACCCTGATCTGCTCCAAACCCCATTTCCATCAGGATCAGGCCCCAGAAACCCAGGTCAGCGTGGTCTGGAGGACGTGGAACACACTTTGGCCCTGTCCCATGTTTGTTTTTCTCCTGCTGAGCATCTCCAGTGAGACTTCCATCCACAAAGCAGCCAATAAGCAACATTCAAACAGTAAAAATCAAAGAAGCAGCTCTAAGAAGTATTAAAATCAGCCTTGCAAAGCTTTGGTTGGGTTTGATTTTTTTTTTCAGCACATGAATTAGGCCAAAGATTCATGCAATGTGCAGGGCCCGTGGCTCTGCTGGCCCTTAGGTTGGAAACAGGGGTCAGATTTTGGAACATCTTCCGAGGGCACCATTCCACTGGAAAACGTGGGCTGGTCACACCCAGCCAGCTCGCAGGATTAGGTCAACAGATACTCATTTTTTAATTGTGAAGAAAGTCAGCCTTCAGGGAGGGAGAAGTATTCCTAAAAGATTGTTCAACAACTATGTGGGATTAACAGAAAAATCAAAAGCACAGATTGGGAGAGGCCAGTCATTCCTTAGAAAAAAGAGAAAGACAAAAAGGATGCTGGCCATTATGGAATATTGCCCTGTAATGGCACAGGGTGAGGCACTTTCAGTGGGGTTCTGCATTTTTGGGCAAGTTGAGAATCTGAGTCAGAGCTTTCCAAATCCTTCTGCTCACTCCAGCTGATGAGGGCATGCAAAATCCCTGAATGGACCCAAATGTCCTGAGAGTCAACATCTGGCTCCAATAAGCAGCCCCATGGTCATGCTTTAACAATGTTTGTTCCAAACTAAATCTTTAACTAAACATTTTCTGAAAAGGGGTTTTGATAGTGGAGTTGCAATAGTGAAGAGGCTGCTCGTGTTTGTTTTTACTAGAGATCCCAATTCCCTGGAGTTTAACTCATCCTCACACATTCTTTTGGGCCTGGAACTTGGTGAAGCAAGAGGGATTTCTCCCATTTTTGCCAGATTTTATCACGGCATCACTCTGGGGATTTCAACCTGCAAACTCCAACCTGGCACAGCAGCAGGGTAAATGCTTGTGCTCATCAGATTTGGGATTTCCCTCCTCTGTGTCCAGGATAGGAAGGACAAAGATAACCACAGCAAGGGGAAGGTTCAGGATAGATATCAAGACAATTATAGAAAGGATTACAAGGCTTAGGTAGAATTTCCATCCCACAAGGCCACCTGGTCTGGTGGGTGGCATCCCTGCCCATGGTGCTGGGGTGGAACAAGATGATCTTTAAGGTCCCTTTCAACCCAAACCATTCCATGTTTAGGAAACACCAGACTCACACCTGCCAGACAATGACTGTGCCCCGTGCCAGGGAGGGATGAGTGGATATGCCAAGGTCCTTTTAGCCCACTCTGTGATGCTGCCCTGAGGACAAGAGCAGAGACACATCAGCTGTACAGGGATCACCTCCAGCTCGTGCCATCACCTGCACAGGGCCAGCAGCTGGACACTTGAGGCCTCTGCACAGGAGACTTCACCCTCACAGCCACCTTCACCCCCACAGCTCCAAACCACAGCCACAACCAGACTTGCCCACAGCAGGCTGTAAAGTCTGAGCACGAGGCCAAGTTCTATGGTTCTAAAGCTATCATCACACAAAATCTTGGGTCATCACAGTTAGGTTTCTATTGATTGATGAACCTCTTCTCCCTATGCTATCATTTTTATGTTAGGTGTCAGCAAAGTCTCCAATGCTACATGGAGCACCTTCAACATCTGATGGAATGGCAAACTCTATCTAAACTTATGGCCAAACTCAATCTCTAGAAATGAGAAAGATCCCTTTTGACAACTCCAGAGGGTTGGGTGCTGGGTGTAAGACTGAGGTGAAATTGCACCAAGATGTTGCATTTTTGTATCAGGTGTAATTTGGAGTGACATTTGTAATTTTGTCTTTATTTTGTTTTGACTCAGGAAAGTCAAACATTATGCAAAAATGTATGAACCTGGGCACAGGAGAGGCAGCTGCAGCCCATCCCAGGCACGGAGGGACGGCCGGGAGGGCGGCGGGCAGAGACTCCTCACCTGTCCTGCTCCAGTCCCTTCAGCTTTGGGATGCTCAGGCTGGTGGCACCTGGGCACCTCTTCCTCCTCAACACTGTTTCAGCCATCACAGCTGAACCAGGAGAGGCAGAGACAGCAAATCACAGTCATTTCCTAAATTTACTGATATTAAAAGTTATAGAAAGTCCTCTTAGGATGCTGCAATGCTCATTCAACTTCCCACATTCCATATTCTGCTTCCTCCAGCTCCCAAATGCAACCCTAAAGCTAAAACTGGGTTTAAGACCTACTGTGTTTTATACCTCAGCCCCTGTGCAAAGGGATCCAGGGTGAGATCCTGGGGGTCCAGCCAGGACAGTGTCCACAAGTGACGCCGCATGCACCCTCCGGCCTGCCAACCTTGATTTGCAATTTTTTGTGTTTAATTGTCCCTCTCCCATTCAAGAGCCGTTTCCTGGCTTTGCTGGCAGAAAGGAAGGACACTGGAAAGTGCAGCTGTGGAGTCTGATTCCCATTTAGGACCGAGGGCCCCTTTACCCAGCTCCAGCTCCACAGAAAGGCTTAAATGCAAATGGGAACCAGGCCCTTGGAGGGCTCACTTTGAACAGGTTCTATTCTTACCACTTTAAACAAACTTCTAGGAGAGGGGAGCAACTGAGCTTTAACCAGTACAATATGGCAGAGGCTGATGGTTTAGGCCTGATCTTTTCCTTGTCCCAGCCCTCCCAACACCCTGGGCACTGCTGGAGAAGAGCTGAAGGGTCAGGGTCAGGCAGCAAAACAGAAACCTTTTTTTTTTTCACTGAATAAATATAAAGATACTGTATATGAACAAAAAATTAAGCGTGTTCCACAGAGGATTTTAAAGCTTCCAAAAATATTCCCTCAGCCCTTGCCAAAGGTAATAGAGCCAGACTTTCCATGGAAAGCATCATTGTGCACGGTGAGGTTCAAGGAGGTCGCTCTGCTTGAAGTGCACAAACAGCCAGCGCCCTGTCCCGTCCCTGCTCTCACACACACACTCTGCCACCAGGAACAAGTGCCCTTTTTTTTTTTAAAAAAAAAAAAAAGGAAAGAAAACAACTTTCTTCCCTCAAAGGCGGTATAGAGTTCACCCTGGCTGTGCAGCAGTAGCAGCTACAGCTTGTATTTACAAGCAGCCCCCTTAAGAGGACTTGGATGGCTGTTTATGTAACACCCCGACACCAACAGGTTTGCTCAGGGAGTTCTGTATTTCTGGAGGCTTTTCTAAGCCCTGCTTTCTTCCCCATGCCCAAAGCAGTGCCTGTAACAGATCCTGCACTAAGGAGGTGGGAACCTGGCTGCTGAGAGGTTCCTGTAACACAGGCATTACTCCACACTTCTTGGAGGGCTGGAAAATAACCCTCTTTTCTACAGTTGCTGCCTTCCACCTAATTATCCCCAAAGCTTTGACTTGTAAACACCTGACCTAATTCTTTCCACGGGCAGTTTTTAATAACAGAAATTCTTCAAAAGTGTCTTTATGATGCATCACACCATGGTACCTTGTAAATAAGCTGTGGGCCAGCCGAGCCTTTCACGGGGAAACAAGGCAAAGACACTTAGTCACTGAATATTCAGCTTTAGGGAGAGGCAGCACAGCCAGGGCAGCCCAGCCAGTCCTCAGCACTGGAGCTGGGTGATCCTGTGGGTCCCTTCCAGCTCAAGGTGTTCTGTGATTCTGTGATCTGAAATTCCACATCCCAGCCCTGCAGAGGAAGGAAGGTCCTTAGATCTTGTCCTGAGAGCAACACCGTGTCCATATGGATTTCCTTTCCCTTTTGCATCACAGAGCTTTCTATAAATACCTATCAACAAAGCTGCAGAATTTACTCAATGCTAGGTAGAGGTGGGGTTTGTAAAGAGAAAATCAGCACTTCCTGAGCTTCCTTCTCTCAGCACCACCAGTATCCCTGTGCTGGGCACAGGGCACATCACAGCAGGAATCAGCTCTTCCTGGGCACTGGCACACGTGGCAAAACCCAGGAGCCATTCAGGAGATCAGCAGGTACCCCTGAGCAGCAGCACAGCCAAGGGAAAAGCTGGGAGAGGAGCCCTGATTTCCCCAGTCCCCATCTCATCCTCCATCCTGTGCCCTGTCCTGGAGCAGAGCAGATTTTGCAAATCCTCCCTATTTGCATTTTGGATTTGTATGTGCTTATATATGGCTGTGCCCAAACCCGGAGTTGTTTTAGCCGCACGAATACACCTAAATCTGTGAGTACACCTAAATCTGTGAGTACACCTAAATCTGTGAGTACACCTAAATCTGTGATACTCCTAAATCTATGATACATCTAAATCTGTGATAAACCTAAATTTGTGATAGACCTAAATATCTGATACACCTAAATCTGTGATGTACCTAAATCTGTGATACACCTAAATCTGTGATTCCCCTAAATGTGAGCCTTGGAGCAGTGACCTTTGGGGTCGCCCAGCAGAGGGGCAGAGCCCTGGGAAGACGAGGGGCAGGGAAGGGAGTGGGGAGGTTCCCGCTGCTGCAGGGAGGGAGCTGAGGAGCAGCCCTGCAGAAAGAGCTGCCGAAAGCCTTGCAACACGAGAGAAGCTCTGCAGGCCTTTGATCTCGGAGCTGTTCTTGAACTGTCACTTTAATGATGTGTCAAAGACTAAAAAGAGTTCAGATTAAGAATACTGGAGCCTGGGGAGAGGAGAGGGCCATTTTAAGCCCGCTGGGTCTAAGCTGGGTTTCTGGAAGCTTTTAGACCCTCGCTGCACACTGTGCACCAGCACAGAGCTGAAAAACAGGCCAAATTTTGGCAGTCCTTTGCCAGGGTTTGCCTTATAAAAACCTGCGTGCTCCCTGCACGGGCAGATCCCTGCCCGCTCCCGGCGTGCACGTGCACGCTCTGCTCCAGCAAGTTCCCTGCACAAAGGGCTCCAGGGAGTTGTTTTCCTGAGTTTCCCCGTGGAATGCTGTCTCCCTTCACAGCCTGTCCCAGAGCAGTGCCATGGCTGGAAAAGGCACAGGAATTCCTCAGAACAGCCCCAAGTGCAGGAAACGCGGATGGTTTTATCAGCAGGACGCTTGGGCTCTCTGCAACTGCATATATTTCATTAATATCCCAGCCAGCTTTCATGGCATTACCATCAGGTTAATCTACTTTAGATTAATGAACCTCAGTTTCAGCCAGGCAAGCTAATTAAGATGATTTTCTTTGAACTTGTTCTAATGAATGTATTAATATCATTCAGGGCTTCTTTTGGAGCTACAAGCATGGCCATGTTATTCCTGAGAAGAGGCCAAACATTTTTTATTAGGGAATCATGTGCTGTGCAGAGTCTGGGACTGCCTTGCCTTTGTTTTCTCTGTGCTGCACCTTTACAGTGGCTGCAGAGAGAGCAGCCCTTTGCTTTGCAGATTTTGCTGTGGCTCCACAAGTCAGGAAAAGTTCAGGAGCGCTCTGCACATGCTCAGGGTCTGGTAAAAAAAAAAAAACCAACTAGGAAAACTTACTATCAACTACCTCTTGTTCTTAAAAAACAAATTAAAAAAGATTTATTTAACTACTCCTCCACCTCTATTCCAACAGACAGAGATCCAAATACAGAATCATTTGGGTGGAAAGGGACCTTAAAGCCCATCTCATTCCACCCAGGTAACAACTGACTGTGGTGCCTGGGGTGTCTGTCCTTGATTTCCAGGTCTAGAGAGGAATTGTTGTGTCTGACCAAAATGGGAAAGCAGCAGCTCACACTGAATATGGAGTTTGGAGTTATACACTGAAGACTTGCAAGATTACAAGTAGGTGAAAAATATAAAGCTCAAATCCTAAGGCATCAACAGAACAGGAAGAAATGGGAAATGACTTCAAGTTGCATGAGGGAAGCTTCAGGCTGGATATCAGGAAAAATCTCATCACTGAAGAGGTGTTCAGGCAGTGGCAGAGGGTGCCCAGGGCAGTGGTGGAGTCACCATTCCTGGAGGGACTGAGCAGATGTGCTGGGTGTGAGCCCTGGGACAGGGCTGGTTAAGGATGATCTCAGGGGGCTTTTCCAGCCTCAGGGACTCTGAGACTCCGTGCCGGGGGCAGCAAAGAGGGCAAAGTTTCCAGGGCAGGAGCTGAGCAGAGCTCCAAGGGGAGAAGATGGGAAGGAGGCAGGTGTGAGGGTCTCTGGTCCCTCAGCAGGGCACAGCCCCAGCGCTGCTGAGCCACACATGGGGATTTTTCAGGGGATTCTCCCCTGCGGGTCAGGCTGCAGGACCAGGCTCAAAGGAGGGGAAATCCCTCCAAACTTGCCTTCATGAAAAGCTGCCTCACACCAGGGTCTGCCTTGGCCTCTGCTCTGGGTGTTGGGAGCAAACACAAGGAAAGCCCAGGGATAAATACTGGGGTTGGGAAGCCTCCTGCAGCACTGGGGGTCCCCACGGCCCTGGGGGAGGCACTGGGGTGGGGATGAGCCCTTCTCCAGCCCCAGAACTCCCCACTTCCCTGAGCTCCACATCCCTGCCCAAGGGGTGGGAGCAGCTCCCAAACCCAGCCCCTGGCCCTGCACAGACATCATTGCAAGCTCCTTAATGAATTGTTACCCTCATGAAATAAGGAAACCACAGGTCACATCTCTCACAGTCACAATCCCTCAACATAAATAAAATAAAATAAACTAAACAGCCTGGAAACAGTTCTTTAAAATTCTATTGCCACACAGGTATCATTCAAAATTGGGGAGCATGGTTCCTTTTTTTTTTTTTTAATTTTATTTCCCTACGTAACCAGCCTGCAATCAATGTACCAGGCCAAGGTGGAGTTTATTTATAAATGCACATTTATGATGAATCATTGGAGGAAATGCAGGCAGACTGGAGACAAAAGTCTGCAGTTGCTAAACCAAATAGGAAATGCTCTTTACATCTGCCTCTTCAGTTGGCATCCACTTCCCCTCCCAGTCTCCTTTCTGCTGGGTAGGCCTGTTTATTTTTGGGCTACTTTTGTTTGCAAAGCCAAACAGAGCTACTGATTTTTTTGTATTTATCTTTTTTTTTTTTTTTAATTTGTAAACAGCATTTCTCACTTATTCACTGGTTATTAACAGTGGAAATCAGGGCACCTTCCTGCACAGAGTTGTTTACTCTCTTCAGGGAAAGCAAAGGCACAGAGTGGAAACAGGGTGGAAAAACAGCCTTGTTAAAACGATATAAAAATAAGGACAATGCTGGAACTACCCTGCCAACTCTGGAAGAATTGCCACCTCTGCTAGGTTTGTGTTAGATATTACTAAATTGAAGTGGATGAATTGGTACAGACCACCACAGGAGTGTCACCTGTACCTCAGGCTAGGCTGGGTGGGGCCCTGAGCCGTGAGTGCCATCCCTGCCCACGGCACTGCTGGGAGCTGGCTGAGCTTTGAGATCCCTTCAACCCCAACCATTCCACCATTCTGTGTCTCCAGGAAGTTTCCAAGTGACAGGACTCTCCTGGGTGACACTCCCATCCATTTTCACTTCTTTTCCCCCTGCCAAAGCCCCTCCCAGCACAGGAACAAGCATCCTGTGAGCCCTGGGGCTCTCCAAGGGGACGCCCCCCTGTCCATGGAGATGCCCAGCCCTCCAAGCAGAGAGGAATGAGCAGAGCTGCAGGAGAAGCACATCCCTCCAGGCCCCCTCCTGCCCCCTGGACGTGGGGACCTCACCCGTGTCACCCTGCAGGTTTTAGAGCTCTGCTGCTGCAGTGAAATATTGACTCTGCTGGAATATGAGCTGATGGGAGATAAGGAACAAGCTCTGGTTCATAAACCTGTCGTTCCTCCGAGGGCTGCTGCTCCCTGTGTGTGTATCAAACGTGCACATCAGCTATTTGATCACCCCTGCTCACTGCAGAATTTCTCTGCACAGAGCTGGCATGGCCTTTCTTTCCTCCAGGAGACTTTAAAATCCTTCCAGCCCCACTGGAGAGAGAATTCACACTGCCAATTTTTCTTTTTTTTTTTAATTTTTTTTTCCAAAGGTTTTATAGAATGTGCTATGTGTGCAAAACGCGGCCTTTAAGTGCTAGAAAAATACAGGCATCTGAAATGTGAGCAACAGAAATAGAGGCACACAAAAACAGCAACAAAGAGAGCTGATTTGATCCACTTCAGAGCCACTGCAGGAAGAAGCACCCTGGTAACTGTGATCAATGGTAAACACGGATCCTTATTTAGGGAGGCCCGAGCAGCTCCTCTCGTTTCTGCTGGCTTTTTATAGCAGGTTAAAAAATAACAATATTGCCGTGGAAAGACGAGGCAGGCAGTAACTTCCCTCTGTCTGAACAATCAGAGCAGTCAAGGCAAACCCAAGGAACAAAGTGAGGGACAGAAGCTCTCCCTCCCTTGGGCTGGGGACTGCTGGAGCCTGTGGTTGGGGCAGCTCATTCCTCTGCAATCTTGGCCCTGAGGAATGCTCTGCCTCCCCCTGACCTTGGCAGCAGGGATGTGGCCAGGCTGGAGCAGCTCTCCAGCAGCCTGGCTGCTCCCAGGAGCTCTCTGAGCCCCTCCTCTGGCCCTTGGAAAGCCGTGGGAGTCTTCCTATTTATTTTACTGCCCTCAGGAGCAAGGCTTTGTTTGGGAAGGCAGCCTGGAGCAGGTTTAGGGGCTTTGCACTCTCAGGAGCGATCCCCCAGCCCTTCCCTGCCTGTGTTTTTATAAGCAGGGCTTTTCTGAGCAGCACCAGCGGCCAAACCCCTCCCTGAGCTCCTGTCCCCTCTGAAGGGCTGTGGCTGCTCCTCCTGCCAGGTCTGGCCCCAGGAATGGACCTTTGAGCGGGGTCACAGCTCCTGCTGCCAGCACAGCTCCCGTGCCAGGGCTTCCAGAGGCACTCCAGAGCTGTCCAAGCTGCGCAGGCACAGGTTTGAATAACAGCCTGCTCCCAAAATTAAGAAGAGCTGTATTATGGCTCTTGCCAGAAATAACGTAAACCAATGTTACTCTAGGAATGGGGCTGGGGTGACCACTTTCAGTGCCATTTTCAGGACACTGAGGGGAATTTGCTGTTCTTTAAAAAAAAAAATAAAATAGCTCAACTAATGAAAAACCGATAAGAAAATCATTCAAATGCCAAAAATTCTCTCTCACACAAACCAAAGGCTAATTCTTGTGATATTATATATATTTATTGGTTAAAAGCACATACCAGCCTGTCTAAATCTGTGATTGGTGCCTAGTTTATAACACCTTTGTGGCTTTTAGTTTCTCACCCAGACACATCAAAGCAGGAGACACTTAGCCAAGGAAAACTTCATTGTTAGTATTAACTCACTCCAAGAAAAAGATTTTTGGAAGTTTGAGAATTTTTCACTTCATGGCAATTGTTGATTAATGAACCTCAATGGACTGCAGCCTAAAAGAGGACTTTGTTAATAAAAAATGCTAAACAGTGCAGGCAGAGTAAGGAGATACTTTCTTTGAACCTAATTGATATAAAGGAGTACACAAAGAAAAGACCTGAGAAGATGGATTTATTCACTGTGATCCTGTTTGCTTTCCAGTTCTGCCTCAGGCTATTTCTACCTGCGAAAAAACCCCAATTACTGAGGCCAGGGGGAGAAATCAGAGGATCACAATATAGCTGGAGAGATTAGAGCACTTGGGAGATATTTAACAATGGTATTTAGGGCAGGCAGAGCTTCCCCCTCTTGGCTACCCCAGCAGGGCTCATGGAGCAGAGCAGGACCAGGGGCCAGGGCAGGGACACCTTCCAGAAGGATCCTGAGAGACTCCTCCTGGCCCTCTCCTGGCTTTGTTTGGAGAAGTCATCTGAGATGTCTGAAGCGGAGTGTCCGAGTCTGGGAGCAGGGTTAATGAAGATGGCTCATTGCACTGGGGTGTCCCAGGTAATTCCTCTTTACACCCTGCTCTGGGCTCCCCAGCAGGTACACAGGTACCAGGGGCAAATGCAGATTTTGTGCTGTGAGCAGATGGTGCTGGTGCTGCTCAGGTTAAACACCCAGACCAGGGCAGGCTGGCCTGAGGGACCTGCACACACTGACCAAGCTGGTGCTGGAGGCAGCAGGGTCCCTTCCATCCTCACCATCCCCTGGGCATCAGCCACCACCTCTGGAGACTCCAGGCTTTCCCTTACAGCCCCAGGACTGGGAGGGAGGGTTCTGAGCAGGGTTCTGTTCTGCTGGGAGGAAGCAGCTGAAGGTGAGGTCAGGGTGACCTTGGGCATGTCCTTCCCCGCATCACAGAACCCCAGACTGGTTTGGGTTGGAAGGGAGCTCAAAGCTCAGATCATCCCACCCCTGCCATGGGCACAGACACCTTCCACCATCCCAGGCTGCTCCAAGCCCTGTCCAGCCTGGCCTGGGACACTGCCAGGGATCCAGGGGCTCCCTTTCCTCACTCATTTCCTCACTCATTTGTTGATGTGACTGAGAACTGGGATCAGACAGAGATCAGCTCATGGAGCTCATGTGAGGATGAGGAGCCCCCTGGGGTCTGTTCCAGTGGAATGTGTGTGAGGGTCTGGCCCATCCTTTCCTTTGGACTGTTGTGTGTTATTTTGAGGTTCCTGCTGCAGACAGGGGGAGCAGGAATGTAACATGATGGTACCAGGCTGTGTATTTAGGGAGGCTGCATTGCAGCCAGAGGAAAGGGCTGGATTATGGCAATTGTATGGGAAGAGATGTGCCCAGGCAGGGCTGGCTGTGCTCTGCAGTCTCAAGTCTCTGTCAGGGGGTGGTTAGATGAGGCAAGAGGCTGCTGTTTACTGGGGAATGGCCTTTCTGTCTATATGTTTCTGAGAAAGAAATGAGAATTGTGTTCCTTTATTAAATTCAGTATTTGTATCCTGCCTCTGTGATAAGGAGCAGTCTATAAATCATGGAATAAACCAGCTGTAAATCATCGTCCAAGCTATTAAACCTCTGGGGTCTTTAACAGATTTTCTGCCCCCACTAGTTCATAAACACAACCCAAAATGTCACCCAGACACTTCCTCCCAAGGCCCAGCTTTTTATTTTGGGTTGAGAGTCTGAATTCACAGCAGACCCAAGGCAGCATTTATCCCAGATGGGTGTTCCACATCTCACTGCTGTGTCTGTGCTCTCCTTCAGCTCCCTCACACCAGCACACACAGACAGCCCAATGCCCCCCCAGCCTGGAGCTCTGATTTCCTTGGAGCACAGCTCCAAAGGGGCAACAAGGAATGGAAAACTTGGAACTGGAGCTGCTGCTGCTCACACACAGCCCTGCCCTCCCCCTGAGAGTGGTCGGGTGCTTCCAAGGGGCTCCAGCCCCAACTTAGAATTTAAGGTTTTAGAATATAATAATATCTATAAAAGTAAGATAGAAGTTTTAGAGCAGTAGCTAGACCTTTCCCTTCATGAGTTTAGGTAGTTTTTATAATTAGATAACAAAGTCCACGTTGCGAGACACAAAAGATTAATGATTAAGTTAAAAGTAAAAATAATTTAGGTGTCATTTCTTAATTAGATAGTTTAACCTTAAAAGACCTTATAAAAAAAGATAGTTAACCATTTTATAACCTGTTAATAGAATGCTATAAAACTCACGACTAGAAAAACCATAACAGAGATAAGAAATAATAAACATAAGAAATAAGAAATAATAAAAAATGAAATAAAGTTATATCTCACACAGCAGATGCACCTTAATGAAGCTACTATTAGGTTAGTCTTTGAAAGCTCCTACTCAAGCTACAGAGAAACAATAAAAGGCTTCATAACCAAAACAAATCCCAAAAGCCTCCAGAGACTTTACCACTGAGATAAATTGTCTGAGGTAGCTGTAAGACACCGAGGATTCCCAGCCTGTTAATATTGCATTGCTGCAGGGGGTAGTAAAGGCCACACTCACAAAGCAAAGCTTAAGTAAAACTCTGATAATTCTAGTCAAGAACTGAGCAAAGCTTAGCTACACATCATTTACAAACCAACTCCTGCTTTTCTGGATCAAACCATGGAAGCCCCATAGAAATCCTTGCCATAAATCAGGAGATGAAACTGAGAAAGAAGATGCCATTTAATCTTGTTAGCACTTGAGCCCCCTGCCTGAAAACAACCTCACCAAAACGTGCCCTAGACCAAATACAGACAGGGGTTGTGATTGTAGTAAGTGAATATTGGGAATTCAAACCTTATCTAGAAAAGAACCAGCCTGACCAGATCTGTTGTAGTTTCCAGGCAGCAGATGTGACCTTGCACATTCTATGGCCCTTAGACAGAAATGCCCCTTTCTGCACCACTCAGTGGGGGAAAAATCCTCAATCCCTGTCCCTCCAGGCACCCCCAGAGCAGCAGGACACCAGTGAATCTGGTGTCACACCAGGAAAATCTCCATTCCCAGATGTGTTGGAGAGCTCAGCTTCCCAGGCAGAGCAGTGGGAGGAAGGGCGGCCACTGCCATGCCAAGAATGCTCTCCTTAGACAGGTTGAGAGGACAGGATAAGTTGGAAGGAAAAGAAATATCTTTGGCAAACCCAGTTCCAAGGGTTTTACTGTCAAGATGTTGAAGAAATGAAATAAATAACAGGTGACTGCAGCTGCCTTTCTCTGTGGAGGGAAGATGCACTTTATCCTCTGGGAACATCCCTAATATCTGCAGATCCCCATGCAAATCCATCCATGGCTGAACTTTGTGGAATGAATGCTTTGACACTGAATTAATTCTCTGGTGTTTCAGCAGGGAACAGGAATATTTGAGGGGCAGAATCAGAGCAGAGGGTGGCAATGAGACAAGGTTCACCTGAATGACCACCTGCACCCCCCTGTTCCTGTTGCAGGTGAACAAAACCAGGGATGTTGGAGGTAGGAGGGGCTGGCTGAGTATCCAATTCCCTTTTTTCCAGCATGCAGGCTGCCTGCTGCCAATTCCAGGTGTTCAACACTAATGCAGCAGTTACTCCCTAGTAACACCTATAATTTGAGTCCCTGGGACATTTCCTCTGGCATTTCAAAGCACATGGAAAGGAATGTGAAAACCTTTCATTAGCCACAGGCGGGCGGCCGCTGTCAGAATCGCTCAGAAGTGCCCGAAAAGTTTTCCAAAAAACAAATCCATGTCTCCCAGACACCAGTGGAGAGCATGGATGTGAGCAAAGCACTGATTTCTCCACACAGGAACAACCTCTCCTGCCCTCTGGGAGGGTTTCAACACCAGAACATCGTGTTCAAATCGCTAATCCTCATAAAGCATCACCTGTGCTCTCTGAGGGAAGAGGGATTCCCTCGCCCCCGGGGATGACAGCTCCCTTCCCCACAAAGGGCATGTAGGGTCAGAGCTGCAGGAGGTTTCTATTCTGCTGCTCTGTCCCTGCTTTTTGTGGGAAACTGCAGCCTCTCCTGCTCCTGTGATGCTCAGAGTTGCAAATCTCTGTCAATATTCCACGGGGTGGGTGTAATTAGCCAGATTTTCTGTTTACTATGGAAGTTCTACACAGCTTCAGGAACCCCTCTATTTTATAAGAAAACAGAGTGGCATATAAAAACATTCTTAGTGCTGGTTTATTTATACAATTAATGGTCAACAGAATAAAATGTACTTTTATGCACTGCACCTCCCTGCCCCAAATGCCAGTTTTGTTTGACAGACAGTTTTGTTCCACACTCTCAGGGGGTGCATTAACCTCTGCAAAATCCATGGGTGACTTCAGAATTGGCATCATCCCTCCTGCTCCTGCAAAGAAAACCGAGCAAGCTCAACACTGAGCCTCTCTGTCCCACCAGGAGGGAATCACTGAGCTTCTCTTTCCCACTAGAAGGGATTCTTTCAGTGGCATCCCTCGGTCCCACCCTGCAGCTCCGTGGCAGTCTGAGGCTGCCAAGTGGGAATGCTGCCTGCCCAAAGGCCAGCAGCAGCTCCTGGGACTGGGAATTCCCACTTTGGAACATAAAGTCTTTCTAGATGGGCCAGACACTGATGTTCTGTGCAGGGCAGCACTCCAGATGAAGTTGTGTGTGAAGGTTTTAGCTGCTCGTGGATCTGCAGCTCCTCAGGTGCTGTGGATGCCATGGATCCAACTCAGTTGTGGATTCCAGCCTGGAAACTCCACCAGAACCACGAGCCTGAGCTCAGGACACTGAATGTTCAGCCTTGAGCCATTCCAAGTCCCAGTTCATAAAAAGAGATCAGAATGTACAGGGGTCTCACAGGAGCCTCTGGCACTCCTGCTTTGCTCCTGACTGGACACTGCCTGATTGGGATGGCCATCCTCCTCCTCCTGTTTCCTGCAGCTGTGTGCTCCAATCCAAAGCCAGTTAATGGTGCCCAAAGTCACCAAGAGTCCAGAGTGAAAGAAGCACAAACATGAGATTTACAAGAAGCTAAAGAAGCAGAATACAGAGAACAAACCTGAAAAGTGAACTTAGCTCAGACCTGTAAATGACAACCAGCTCCCATCTGAGGAGTTCCTGTTTTTGTCCCTAACACATCCCAGCTAAACTAGATTTTAGAATGGATAAAACCAATATGAAGATGTCTACACTAAAGCTGTCTAGGAGTTTAATTAGATCAATTTGAGACTGATTTCGTTAAACCAGCGAATGTTTCGTAATATGGACCAGACTTTGAATTTCAAGCACTTCAAACCTCATTACATGTATCCTTTATTATAACAGTGCTTCCCTCCATGCTCTCATGGCAGATTCCTGCCTCCTGAGGTTTGGGCTGGAATGCCAACAATTCATTTTAATGCAGTTCAGACATTTTAAAGCTTTGCTGAGCTATCCCCAAAATAACCAGTGATAGTAGGTGGCAAGCACCCTGAAATGATTAGGGTCTTTCTTGTTGAGGAAAAAAAGATATTTGATGGAAAAAAAAAAAAAAAGAAAGCAAAACTGATGAGAACAGGATAAGCATTAATGGAGAAAAGCCATGTGTTGGAGTGCAAACTGGTTGAACTCAAATACTCAACATGAGTTACATTAAAAATATCTCTGCAGAACAATGGTCACTGGGATTGTTGTGTTGGGATTTCACTTGAGAGCTGGAACCATGTTCCCCTTTCTTATTTCCATGTCATTGCACTTTATTCCACCCCAGTTTCCCTCCCCATCACATTGCTGGGCACTGTCCCTGTGCAGTGTTTGATCCTTCCTGGTGCCAGTCAATAAAATGGATTTTGCTAAATTCCTGCAGGCTGGAGTGGGCTGGCAGCAGGGAGCAGCAGTGTGTGGTTAACCTGGGGAGGGGATGGCGTGCCATGTTTGGCTGACTCAGCCTTTTGAAGCCTTGCAGTGATACCAGGGCTGGTGTCTCGTGGTGATTAATCAGCTCTGGGAAGTGACAGCTCATTTGGAAGAACATGAATGAGCTCTCTCTCCGTACAGTGAGCAGCTCTAAACTGAAACAGGCACTGCCCCAAGATGAAATAATCTAAACAAGACCTCTCCTTCTCCATGGCTGCTTCAAAGTGTCACCTCTTTACCTTTGTAGGAGGGAGAGAGCTGCACTTCTCAATTTGTGAGAAATGAAAAGCCTGAGGAACAAAAGGATCTCGTTCAGGGACCCCAGTCCCAACCCACAGCACTTTTTAAAGCAGAGCAATTTAAGTCACAACCAGCATTCAAGTCAGGAAACACTAAAAACTTCCAACCATTAAATGACCTTTTTTCTGCCCTGGTTATCCAAGTTCCCTGTACTGTAAAATGAGGCCTTAACCAAGTAGGAATAAATATGAATTTTGTGACCCTCCAGGTTTTACCAACCTTGCAGAACTTCTGTGAAACCCAAAGCACAGCCACAATCCTGTTTGGATTTTTAAACAGATCCCTCTGCAGCTTCCAAGAAATAAAGTCAGGCAGAGGACGTCAGTGGGGTCTCTTTGTGGGATGCCTGGGAGTGGCAGGAACAGCAGGGAGGATGTGGATATATTATCTTACTCCAGGAGGGACTAGTGGGGAAAAATCCTTGTTGCTGGGTTGGTGCCTGAACAGCCCAGAAGTCGGTGGGAAATTTCTGGGCCAGGAGAAAGCAGGAATAGGAATGACTCAGGTGTTGGAAAAGCAGCCTCTGAGAATGGCTGAAGTGCTACAGAAGATGCCACCAGAGTCTGGAGAGATGCCCAGGGCAGAGAGGAGAGGCAGGGGCTGGAGGGAGATGGGCACAGAGCTGGGAGCCAGAGGCTCCAGGGGATGCTGAGCAGGGAGGAGGGAGCTGTTTGCTTTGGATTTTGTGCCTGTGTTTTTGCTGCAACGCCCCAGGAAGACACAGCAGGGAGTGAACTGACCAGTCTGGTGAACTTTTTATATTCCTTTTGGCCTTTTAATACCCTGAGAAGTGGAGGATCTTTTATTTTTAAACATAGCTGAAGGGCTAAATTAGCATTTTGGCAAGGGAAGTGAGCCTGGAAGGCAGCAGTGAGGGAAGCAACTGTTACCTGGAGCCAAAACTGAATGGAAACTCAGGCAGAAATCCCACCAGTGCTGGAGTCCCCTCCCGAGGGAAGAAGGTGAGGGGCCCAAGAGAAAAAGCTGCCCAAGCCTTTGCAGCATTCCCTGCTGGTGAGGCAGTGGGACACACCTCACTCAGGTGGGTTCTTCCCCCCTGGATCCAACACCCAGTGAGCTGGAGGCCTCCAAACCCAGCCACAGTGGTTAGGAGCACCTCAAACCTGCAGGGTGGGTGGTGCCAGGCGTGTTCATGGAGCAGCTGGGCACCACCTCTGCCTTTGTGCATCCTGGCTGGAGCAGCCCATTCAACACAAACATGAACACAAACATTCCTGCTCCAGCAGGAAGGGAGAGGGGCAGCACACACAAGGAACCCAGCTGGAAAATGGTGCCATGGAATGAAAGAAGCCCAGGATGGTTTGGGTTGGAAGGGACCTCGCATCTCCTGCCATGCCTGGCTCTGTGTGCTGTGCCAGCAGGCAGCCCTGGGGGCACTCACACCCCCACGCTGTCACTGACAGGATCCTCACTGCCAGCACAGCCCCTGCCTGCCATTAATGTCCCCAGGTCCCTACTGGCACCCTGGCAGGGGTCACACACACACTCTGCACAGCTCTTTTCCTGAGAGGAGCAGCTCATCCCAGCCTGCTCAGCTCCCCAGAGTCTGTGGTGGGGCAGGAGCAGGAGCAGGGCCATTCCCTGGGGATGAAGTTCTGGGGACACCCTGCAGCCTTTCCTGTGCTGCTGCCCACCTCTCCCTCAGTTCCACGGCCCTGTGCAGTGCTGCTTTGGGGTCAGGTGTTGATAGAGGTGCCTCAAAGCTCCCCTGGGCACTCACACCCCTGCCAGGCAGGGCCAGCCCTCAGCAATGCCTCCAAACAGAGATGTTCAGCTCCATAAAAATCCCCTTTTTTATAGATGGATGTGAGACAATACTGATACCCAGTGGCTGATTAAGTTAATTACAGTTGAGTAAATATCCCCCATGGCCACCCCCAGCATGGCACCCAAGGCTGGCTCCAACCAGCAGCCTGGAAGCAACGGGATATTCAGTTCCCACTCATTTTTGGCATCCTTCTAGACAGAATTGCTGCTAGAAACTGTTTTTGACTGAGGATCAAGTGCAAGTTATACCTCCTTTGCAGAGTCAAAACATTAGCTAAGGCAAGGGCTGAAGCCTTTAATCATTCCAGCATGTGATTTGCATTTGCCTTGGCTAACAAATGCCAAAGAGGCATTACCAAAACCAAAGCTGAATCCTGCTGAGGTCATGTTATGCTTTTTTCACAGCAATGTGCTGCACCTGGATATCAGTATTTAAAAGCAAACAGGTATGTTTTATCAATTTGTAGCAGGAAAACCTATGGTTTCATGAGGCTGGAAAAGCTTGGTGTGAATCAGGACTCCAGGCAGAACTCGCTGCAGCCCTCTCTGAGAAAGTTGTTCTTTATTTCTCCATCAATATTTTTCCTTCCCAAGTCCATGTAACGTGAAAGAATTAATGAACAGCATAACAAATCCCTGTGTACCACAAACATTAGGCAGCACATGGACCAAGGTAAGCCAGAGGGTGAAGGTTGGAATTTATCAAAACATGACAGAATAAACTACTTAATTATGTGGGGGTGATTGCCAGCATGCAACAATCCTCAGAGCAAAGAGCTTCTCAAACCAGCCTGAGGGCAGTGGTAGTTTGGAATCTGCTGTTTAACCATAGATTTCAGGAGTTTCCTGAGCCTCATGAAGTCTGTGGATTCCTGCCTGTTTTCCTGGTGACACTGATGGGCGTGGGTGACAGGGACCCAGAGCTGTGACAGCTCTCAAGGGCTGCCAGAGCTTATCCCAGTGTCTGCCTTTGGTCACAAGCTGCCTTTTGCTCTAATGAGCAAACCCCAAAGTGCCCCAGAACACAGGTCCAAGCCCTAGGGCCACCAGATTGTCCTGTTTCACGGAAATATCTGTGATCTCTAAAAAAAGCAGCCTTTGCTCTGGCCTGGCAAGGGTTCTAGTGAGATCTCCCACAATCTGTGTCAGAACTGTGTCAAGAGGATTTTATTCCCTGCAATTGAACTGTGTTCTTGCCTGTGTTCTCTGTCCTGCCCTCCAGTGCTCTCATCTCTGCAAATTTCTTTGTTCAGCCTAAAGAGACGTTTCATTAAATAAGAAATAATTTCTGGGAGTGGTTAATTACAACCTTTTTTTTCAGATGGATGATATGTAGCTGTTCTGTTTTCCTTTCTGTTAGCAAAAACAAAGAGAATCCCAGTGCCTTTCATGAGGTGTCAGCTCCAGGCACCCAAATTCCAACAGGTCTGTTTTGACCAGGCTGAATTTGCTCTTTGGAATGGCTGAAGCTGGAAGCACAGATAAATGTGGCAATTCTCATTGCCTGCAGGATGACCCATTCTGCCTCTCTGGGCTCTGCTGCCCTAGGAAAAAGATTTTGTGCACTGGTTTGGGTTGATCCTCTTCACTGTGAGCTCAGCACAGGGGAAGGAAAAGGCACAGGGAGGGAGAAGAGCCTGGATCCCCTCCTGCAGCCCCCTGGCAGTGGAATTACACCCCAATAAAGCACCAGCAGCACAAACCTGAACCTGCTCCAAGGTGGGCTCTGACATCTGTTTATCCCCTGTGGGCCAAGCCATCCTCACCAGCCTTCCCCACGGCTGGGGGGTGGGTAATGCCCAAAATTTCTGCCTTTTTACTTAATGAGACACTTCATCAAGGCCTGGTTTTCATCTGTGCTCCTCCTGCTTTGCTGAGCCCCTCACTTTACAAATCAAAGCAATTAGCAGGGCTGCTGCTAACAAAGCCCAACAGCTGGAGAGCCACAGACACCACTGTGCCCATGGATGCTCCCAGATCCAGAGGCAAACTCTGGCTCCCAGGGCAAGTCCTGGCCAGCCTTTCCCAGAGGGATCTGCTTGCCTGCTCCAAGGGCAGGACATGCTCCTGGCTCCTGCCTGCAGAGGCAAACACAGCAGCAGCAGCAGCAGCAGCAGCAAGACTTGGATCTGCTCAAAGTGTCAGAGGCAGCTCTGCCTGGTTTAAGGCCTCTGAGGGTTTGGGTTTAGCCAAACCAGGCATTTTTCTACAGGGCAGAAGCCAGTGTGGAAATCCAGAGCACAGAACCATGACCAGAGACTCTTCCCAGGCAGCGCCAGGACTTGGACAAAGGTGCCACCAGTGTGTCCCAGTGTCTGCCAGTGAGTGACATTATCCATGAAAAGGATCTCAGCCTGTGTCTCTCTCTTTTGTCACAAATGTTGCTGGGAATCACCCCTGGCACTGCTCTGACTCTTGGATGCAGCAGCAGCATCCCTGTGCCCGCTGCACCACGGCCTCCTATTTAACCTGGGTGCATTCCCAGGCTCACACTCTGAAATGGCCAAACTCAGCAGCCTCAGAGATTAAATTCTTCAAGTTCCATGAAAACAGGCTGCCAGGTAAAGAAGACAGGGGATTTTTGTTTCCCCTTTGGAAGAGAGGGAGGCTGAGCGTGAGCTCACAACCCTTCCCCCGCTGGAGATTCTCTCAGGTGTGTTCCTGGGGATCCCAAAGTTCAGGGGTGCTCTGGGAATCACTTCTGAACCCCAGCCCTTCCTCACCCAGCACATCCCTTACTCTGGCCAGAAGCTCTCTGGGAAGTCAGGAAAACTGAGATACAGGTCTTTCCCCCAGCAGATTTCCTGTGTGACCTGGGCAAGTCACTTATAATCATGTGAGATCTAAGAAGTGCAAAACATCTTAAATTCCCTTAAGTAGAAGGGAAACCTAAAGGTTTCAGAATAAGATTTGCTCATTTGGAATTCAGCCAAGCCTTTGGGTTTAATACCCTTACATTTGCAAAAAGCTGTTGGGGATCCTTAATGCCCTCCAGAGCTCACAAGCTCGGGTTTAGGTTTCAGCTGGAAGCCAATAAACAACCAAAAAGAGTGAAATAACCACTTTTGTGTGAATCTGAAGGATGGTATTTCCAACCAGCACCATGGAAGTGTCATTAGGGTTGCCTACAAACTCCCTACAACATGACATAAAATGACCTGAGTGTTTTAGCAGAGAGGATGAGGAGACAAATTCAGCATGGCTCTTTCTAGATTCCCCTTTCCCAAACTTTTCCAATAAAACCCCCAGTCACACTCTCTGCACTGCTCTCACTACACCTAGGCAAATAAAACAGGAGTAAGCAGATATGCCCAGCTTGTTTAAGCTCGAGTAGCAAATTCCAGCTGGCAGCTTCCAAACTGTGCCTCTGATTTATTGGCATTTCTAAATGTTTTACTGAGCCACGGTCCACTGGCACCAGAGCCTTGTCACACTCAGCAGAGAGAGGAATAACACAGCACAAAGCTCTTTATAAAGGTGCCAGGTCCTCAACATCCTTCTGGGAGGACGCTTAGAGCACAATTCAAGTGTTTCCAAATAACTGTGTTTTCTGCCCAAAGAGCCTGGAAAGGAGCCTTGAGACAAGTGAGCCTGGTCAGACCTGAGTTCCTTGTGGGAGTTACAAGATACACAAGTGAGCTTCAGAACAGCAAAAGCCATCCCAGCAAAGCCATCAAACCCCATCCCAGCAGGATCATCTGCAGCCCTGGAGCATGGATGGTGTATTAATGTAATAATAGCTGAGAGCACAGGGACTTCAATGATGGCAGATCTCTGAAATGAAAGAAATTTCATGGTGCTAGCTCAGGGAAAGCCCAGGAAAACCTGGAGCAATCATGCACGAGCTGCTGAGGTGACTGGAATAAGCTGGGCAGAGAATTCACCTGCAGTCCTTGGCAGGAGGGCAAGAAGGGAACGAACTCGCAGCAAGCACAGCGCTCTCCCCGCAGCCCAGGCTGTGCCCAGGGCACCTGTGCTGTGGCTGGGTTTTACTACAAGAAAAGGCATCTCTGAACCTTCCTGTGAAGCCAAAGCTGGACAAACTGATTTCCCATCTTCAGCCCAGCCAGCTACAGGCTGTGGTGTCAGGCAGTGCAATTCTTCCCTTCCTCTTTATCCCTGTCCTGTTTAAATCCCACAGCTGCTGATGTGCCTCTGCCAGCCGTGGCCTGAGTACCCCAGGGAGGGAGAGGATGGAGCTCTGGGGCTGTGGTTACTTCCTGAGACCTTCCACTTGTATTTTATAGGAACTGGAGATTGGAGCCACTCTGCATTCCCCTCAGAGAGGCACAGCTGGAACTGGGGAGGGGGGAATTTTAGCTGCTGGAAAGGCTGACATGGAGTCAAATAGGAACACCCCCAGAGTGTCCCTCACCCCCTCCCTCCCTGCCTGGCCCGTTCCAGTCTTCCCAGTGGTCAGGAAAGCCCAGGCCAGTGCCAGGCAGCCCCTGCTCTGTCTCACAAGCAGAGGCTCCGTGCTCCAGAGCTCAGGGTATTTATGCAATCCCAGCTGGCTCAAGGCCCACACCAGCTTTATTTATCTAATGTCTGCGCTGCAGGCGATGGATTCAGAGAGAAGGGATTATTAGAAGACAACACACAGAAAGGGGAGGAAAAGAGTAAGTGAGAAGTCCAGTGGAGCGAGGCTTTGCTGCTCTCCCAGCTCTCCTTGGAGCAGCGGAGCCGGGACAGCCACGCGCGGCCCCGAGCTGGAAGGGTCCTGGGCAGGCTCCTGGAAGGGTCCTGGGCAGGCTCCCTGTCACAGCCTTGTGGAGACCCTTCCCAGGAGTAAATTCCACTAATTGCTTCAAACTAATTAATTATGCAAGAAAAGATGTAGAATGAAAATTAATTCCATGAAACCAGTCCACGAAAATTATGCTGGAACCTTAAATTGGCATTTCCACAACAATTAGAAGTTCCTCAGGACCCTTTTAATGTGGGAAGGAGTCTTGAGTCACTGTTTCTTGTCATGTCAGAAAAAAGCTGTTTCCTGGAAAGAAAACCACCTACAGAGACTTGATAGTTGGCTGAAAGGATTTAAATTTCCAATGTGTACCTAGAAGGGAAATGCATCCCCCGCAACAACGGCCATCCCAAAACTGCCTGTGCATTGAGGAGATGATAAACCTGTGGGATCACAGCCCTTCAGGGATGGAAATGTCAGAGCACAACAAACCTCTGCATTTGATTTGCTATTTCTATTGCTGTTTCCCCCTTTTCTATTTCCACCTTTGGATTCAGAACTGAAAGTCCCGTTAAATCTCATGCTTCAGTCAGCAGAATCTGCCAGGGCTGCAAATCTGAACAGAGATGGCATTTTCCTACCCCTAATTTGGACACCTGAAAGCTGTAAGGGGCTGTTTTGTTTTGTTTAGGGGTAAGCTTAGAGGATGTTTGGTTTTGTGTTTAATTCCTGAAGCCTTTACCCAACTCTTAAGGAAAATGAGAAAAGCAGCAGCTAAAGCCAAGGGTGGAATCCTGCCTGTGAACATCCCTGACAGGGCATTACCTGTGAAGAGTTATTTGCCACTGTGCACCAACTGCCAAAGAAAACTCCTTTTGTTCCTCCTTGTGATCATCTCCAGCCTACAAACCACCCAGCTCTCACACAGACCTGGATGGTGTTTAACAATGAGTTACCTCTCAACTTGGGCTGCTTTAGGAGCAAAATGCTCACTGCTGCAGCAGGCACAGGGCTTGAGTCATGCCTTGCTCCCTTAGTACACTTGGTTTTCTGCCTCTTTTTCTTTCTGTGAGCTCTAGGCAGGGGGAAAAGTGCAGTGTGGGGAACTTGCATTGCTGGGGCCTCAGTAATATCCGTCAGTAAACCTGTAATTAGATAGGGAGCCCTATTAATCTTGTGCACTGCCTGAGGGGCATTGCCAGCATCCAGCAAAACCTCTATTGATGAGGGAGGATTCCAAGCATGCCTGTCAGAAAAATGAAAGAAATGAAGTATTTACTTGCTTTACCCTTCCCTCAACCACTCATTCCCAACCTAGGGATACTCCAGAGCCCAACAGACTAAATTTCCTCCTAACATCAATGCCTGAACACAAAATGCTCAGCCTTTGGGTTCCTCATCAAGTATTTGAAAGAAACCTGAAAGTGAGATATTTTCAGACATTTTAATTTGAAGTGTGCTTATGGAATGAGAACAGTTAATGCAAACAAAGATGTTGGTCAGTTGTGATAATGGAAGGCAGAGCCTGTTCATCCTTTCACATGATTCATAGCTCACATCTCATTCATCTGGCATCAAAGATGTGATTTATAGATGTTCTTTTTCTGCACGCTCCACCCTTGTTTCCTGGAGGAGCGGGAATAAACTGTTTTATACAGAGGTAGGAATTTTTTTCAAATGAGTCTGTAGGGTGAGGGATTACTCTGGCCTATTACAGAGAGCTGAAACACCCCAAAAAAGAGTTTTCTTATTGGAAAGGCATGTAATAAAACTGGCATTGTTTCTATTACACCTAACTGCCAACTTCATCACTTCTCATCTTCCTATGACTAGTTTTCTCTTTTTCCTCTTTTTTTTTTTTGCATTCATCTGCCTTATGAGAATTACTTGAATGCTGCAAATAGAAAAGAGGCCAATAGATGGAAACTGCCCATCCACAGGTGTTCAGTACATCCAGCTGAAAACAGTTGTGCATTTTTTACAAATGTGGAGAGCAGAACTGAGACAACTTTGAATTTTTTCCTTTGAGGCTTCTTATTTTATTTTTCAGCCAATTGCAGTATCCTTGTGAAAAGCATCCCCTGGCAGATGCTATTCCCCAGGTTTGCTTTTTCTTAGGGTGAAGGAAAAATCATAAAATCACAGAATGGTTTGTGTTGGAGGGGACCTTGAAGCTCCTCTGATTGCACCCCCCTGTCCAAGGCAGGGCACCTTCCAACAGACCAGGCTGCTCATTCATGGATTGAATCCTGGGGTTTGACCTGAACACAAGCAGGACTCTACCCCACTGCTGTGAATTAACTGTGCCAAGGCTCAGTAATTATGAAATGTGAGGAGTCTGACAACATGAGCTACCAAAGGAAACAAGGCACCAGCTCTAGGGTCTTGCATTAATCCCAGCAAGAATTGCAGTGTACACTTAGCATTAAACTGTTTTGATAGAAATGTGACCATATAAAGAAAATTAGCATTAGTTATGCACCCAAGTGTTTTGGATATCAAAGCCAAACTGCTCTGCAGTTAAAGTTTGGGGACCACAGCTTTACAAAACTCCTTCCTCACACATGGCCACCGAGCTGGCAGTGGATTGTGCAGCCCCTGGACATGACTCAGGACTAATTTTCAAACCCTAACAAGCGTGAATGCCATATCTGTTAGGACTCTGAGGAGAAATCCAACCTGCCTGCTCCATTTTCCCTGTGGGAATCCCACCCACTGTGTCACAACCATCATTTTCAGTATTTAACTTCTCATTTTTGGGAAAAAAAAAAAAAAAGAAAGAAGTGGCTGCCCCAGCAATGAAAGGAGCCCAATGTGTCCTGTGTGTACCTGCAGGAGCTCAAGGAAGTGAACTCTCCAGCTGAAGCACGTCTGTGATTTCAGCACAGCACTTGCTGGAAATTGAATCAAAATGGGCCAATCTAATATTCTGCTGCAAATATTTTTCCCTCTTAGGAAGTGGCAGGTTCTGAAATCTGCCCATTGTGGCAGTGAGTCAGGGAAGCTCATTAAAGCAGTTCTCAGGAGAGCAGCTGGATGAGTTAAGCCAGAAAATTGCAAACTCCATTTGCCAGTCACTTTGCCAACACTTACATTTTTAACCCAGGGCTTTACACTTTGGTGCCACTGCACTGCTGACTGAAACTGTTCTTCCCAACATGACCAGACAGACTGGGAATGGGGATGTTTTATCAATCTATGGTTTTATTTCATGCTGAGCCTGTGTGAAGGAACTCTGCTCTAAGAGGGTGCAGAGTCAACCAGAAAATATCTGATTAAGTCCAAGAAATATCTGAGTATTTCCTACCCATTCCTAGACATTTCAAATACACCCTCCAAGCCTTCCTTCCTTGGACATGCCTGAATCTGGGCTCCATCTGCAAAGCCAACTGCAAAAGCTGGTCACACAGGAGGTGAGAAAGAGCTCCTAGGACCTTTGTCTGTTTTTCCTTTTTCTGTTGGGTGGTATTTCCCAGCAGCAAGTACTTCTCAATTTTAGTCCAGCAGATTTCTGTTCCAGAGGATTTTCCCTATGGGAAGAGCATTAGCTTAGGTGTCCCTGATAAGTTCTGCATATAAATCTTTATTGGTGACACTGCCAGACAGATTATTAGAATCAAACATTTGTGCTCAAAGACTTTGGTCTCTATAAACATAACTCAAAAAGCCTTTGGGCCCTTTAAAATGCCATATGTTCTATGATTAAGGGCTGCATCTCCCTAGAGGCAGCCAAATTAGGACTAAAAATTGATTATTTTATTTAAAGCCTTGTATATCCAGCTTTGCTGTGATTTGGGGAATCTCACATGGAATCCACTCTCATTCAGCTTAGGGTTTGGGCATTTGTAGGTTCCAGACAGGATTTTTGTCCCCTCCAAGCAGCCAGAATCTTCCCAGGGAGGTGTTTGCCAAAAGGGAGTCCTGTGATTCAGCTCCACAGAACTTCTGGAGGATGCACAGTGCAGCAAATAGAGCAGATCAGTTCTGGGACTTCCCAGAGCACACCCATGATGAGCAAACCTAACACAGGCTTGTTTTCCACTTGTCTGACTCCCAACCTTTCTTCCCCTCCTTTCCCTGTGTGACTCTCTGGTGTTTCATGGAAGGTGAGCTGGGCCTCCCCCCTCAGCGAGGTGCTAACAGGGGCTCTCCCACTCATCCCCCTTCCCCTGTTTCCCCCAGCTTGTAGGAACAGATCCCTCTTTGAGATCTTCACCCTTTTGCTAAGTCTGGCTGGACTTGGCCAGTGAATTCAAAAGCTTTCAGACACACACATACACCCCCAGAGGCAGTGGGATCACACAAGGCTCATTTCCTTAGGATATTAGGCAAAAATGCCTACTTGAAATGTGTTTGATGTTGGATGCACCTTTCTCCATTTCCTGGTTCTGCATGAACTGCCAGGGAGAACCAAAGACATCACAAGTAAAAGCCCATCCCCAGCAGACTGTTATTAGCCTTGTTTCCAGAGCAACTCTTGGCTGGATATCAAAACAGAACCTCCTCCCCCTCTGGGCTTTGCTCACCCCATGCAGATCTGTGGGTGGCATCTCCTGAGGATCCTTCTCTGCAGATCCTGCTAGCAACACCAAGGTGTAATAGAAATAAAATCTGGTTATGAAAATACCCTACAAATCCTAGTTTCTAGCTCACTGTTTGAGTCAGGATGTTAATGCTGTTGCTCATCACTGCCACTGACTCTTAGGTGAGCCTGGTCATCAGCAGGGACATCTCACTGGTGTAGCAATAATGTCACTCCAGGTGGACAAACCACTCACAAACAGCCACTCTCAGCCTCTGATGCAAATCAGGGGCTTGAACTAAATCAGGCACTTGAAGTTAGTTAGAGGAAATGATGGAAATGATGGTCTTTTGGAAGATTTAGCACAGCTTCTATAACTACTGGCAGATTCTGTTGCTCTGGTAACCCTGCTGCCGGTGAAATCCAACCACAGGTGAAATCTTGCAGGTGAAACACAGCCCAGAATGGAAAGAGAAATGAAAGCCAAAAGGATGAATGAGCCACTTGGGGTTTATTCTGGGAATCAGAGGGATGCGGAGGGAAGCAGAGAAGTGATGCTCTAGCACGACTCCATTTGGAATTATGGTCAGCAAAGGGGCTGTTACTGAGGGGTTATTCCAGACGACTTCCACTTGTGGTCAGCCCTCAGACAGACTGATGAAGGTGGATCCCTGCTGTAAGGCATGTTTTCAACATTTAGCTCTAAGGTAGCTCCACTCTAAACCTGCTCATAGCAGAATTATTTTAAGCCCTTAACCCCAGAGCCATGAACCAAACGCTGATCCCAAAACCATGCCCTCAATCATCTCCCATTCAAATCCCTCCTTCTGGGAGGTGCTGAGTTACCTCTGCTCTCATTCCCTCCAGTGAGAGTTGAGGCTGCTTAGCACAGCACAGGATCAGACCTGTATGCTGGAAAACTCCTCCAGTTCCTGAAGAACCAGCTTTAAAATGAGGAGCAGAGCCTGGGTCTGAGCTGGGAGCTGAACCCAGAGAGGGAGGCAGCAGATCCACACTCCAGTTAATTATATTAAATAACACCTTCTCATAGATACCAGGATCCCTGTCCCTACCACTGCTCACCTCGGTGCCAATTATGCTAACAATGGGTTTCTTTTCAAAGGAGGGAGAAAAAATAACATTCAGTTGAAACTGCAGGAAGAAACTCCAGTGGGCAGAGGGTAATGATCCAAACTGGAATCCAGCTGGGCCACTGGAGTAACAGACCCCTGCTCTGGCTGGCAGGGATAAGGGGAGCATTAAACCCACGGTGAAGGCAGCAGCTCTTTCAGCACAGCATTTTCAGCCTTTGTTTTCCCATTCCCTGTCTTCCTGAAGAGACAGAATCGTGTTTTTCAGATAACCCCACCACAAATGGAGAGCTATGAAACCACAGAGATCTATTTTAAATTAACGTTTGCCATGTAGCTGAAACCCACAAACCAAGGCAATGCTCTCCCCACCATAACTCAGGGCACAAGGCATGTGAGATAAGAGAGCTGCAGCTTTATTTGGTAAATTTAAAACCCATCTCTCAGGCAACCTCTCAGTATCTCCTGCAGCTGCAGCACAGACAGCCCAGGTGGGTGGGTGCAACCACAAACCTGAAATTTCCCAGCTTTCATTTTTAATTCAGTTCCTTAAAGTTCTTGGAGGGAAGGGAAGGGATGGGCTTCAGGGTTGGGTTTGGGTGGCTGGTGGTTTGTTAGCCTTTTTTTTTTTTTTTTTTTGCTTCTCTGCCAATTTAAACTTCATTTTATTATGCTCAGTGCTATGTTTAGGCCTCTCTCCAAAGACTGTCTCCCAAAAATTAAGAGACAATTTTATTACTACGCAGAGGAACTTCAAAAAGGGATCTGATAGTGGGGGACTTTTCAACCTTGCTTAATGAGATCTAATGACTGGAACTTGCAACTAGACATATTCGACCTTGCATTCAGATGTAATCTCGTAGCTGTGAGGGTAATGACACACTGGAACCACTCCTCAGGAAAGGTAGCTACCCTACTGCTCAGAAATCTTACCCCCAAATCAGATATCCTACAAGAAAACAGCGTCTCATTTGGGGCTGGCTGCAGGTCTAGGGGCTGGAAGGAAAGGGGATGAGATCAGGCTGGATGTTTATCTGGGTTTAGGCTGGGAAAGTCTCTCTCAGCCCAGGTATCACTGTCCTTCCCTGCCCCAGGAGAAGGGGACTGCCCACATTGCTCTCTGTGCTCTGCAGCCCCATGTCCTGCTCCCCCAGCTCCACAGCAGGCACCAAGCAGCATCTCCTCTGAGAGCAGGTCCAGGGAGAAGAGATTCCTTCTGGGAAGGTCTCACTGGAGCGCCCCTTATTGCCTGGCTGTAACCAAAATTCTTTTGCAGAAACCATCTTAGCCTGAAACCATATCCCCTGCTACAGAAATGAGGTGATTATGGCTTATTTTGAAAATATTTTCCACTGAAAGGTCACAAATCGTGGAGTTTTATCTTGGTATTTCCATCTTTCCTCCCATTTGGTCAGAGGCCTGGTTAAGAGCAAAACTCTTTTTGGAGAACTCCCAGTGACCACCTGAGCTCACCCTGTGGTCACTGGGCAAGGGAGAGGGGAGGAACAGGGACAAAACCCTCCAGGGGCAGGGTACACATGGCACACACTGGGGGGGACAGCTGGCTCTGGGCCAGGCCGCTGTCACCTGGTGGCCACATGCCACATGGGGCCAGCAAGGGCTCTGGTTTGCTAACCCACATCACCTGTGTTTGGAATATATTTTACAAATATGAAGAGAATCTCTAAAATATTTACAAATAAGCACAATTTCTACCCAAATAACAGAATCTGCTGCTATTCTGAAAGGCTTGAATTTGATTTTGTAGAAGTTTGTGGAGAAGAGTCAAAATAACTGGAAAATGTAAACAGCACATGTTCGAAAAAAGTGAAAATAAATGTCTGAGATGTTTCACACACTCAGGTGATTCCTGCAGAATTTTTCAACTGCCTGATTTTTCAGACCAGCTCATGCAGGGATGACTTGCAGGTGCTCAGAGTGACACTTTGTATCTGCAAGAGCAGGACAAACATCATTTGTGGCATTTTGGTGAGACAGGTCCAGTGATTCCCATTGTGCTGGTGGATGAGAAGCCTTTAATTCCCACCAGGTCCCACTTTCCTGGCTATTTCCACTGCTTTGCTGGATGTGGAAAGACTCATAAATTTTGATGAAATTTTTTAAAAAATGGAATGGGAAAGTGAGGAATGGTCACGGAGGCTTCCCAAATCCCACAGAGCCCCAGCATATGAGGAGATGTCATTGTTTTATGGAGTGCCTAAAATCCAGTTAGAGCTCCTGGTGCTGTGAGAAAGGAAAGGGCCAGTTCAGGATCCTTCCTTAAAGGAAGAAAAAAGACGAGCTGGAAGCAGGCAGGAATGTTTTCCAGTAACAAATGCCTTTAGAAGGATCCGATAAATCTTGGCCTGGATTTATTTGAAAAGGAAAATTCACATAAAGACACTCCCTTGATCAACATAGCTTGAGTGGCTTATCTTTAAATCAAACCCAAAAGCTCCAAGGCACACATCTTTGAAATCTGAGCTTTAATGGCATTAAGAGACTCAGAGACCACCAGTTTCAGACTCAGATCCTGAAAAGCAGGACTTGAACCAAACTGGTTGATTGTATCCAGAACAGCATTTTTGTTTTCAGCTCGGGGGAGGCCAGAGAGCGAAGGGTCAAGCAGGACTGAGATTTATTTACTGGCACTGAAAAGTAAACACCAGGCATTACCCTGATAACAACCTGGCCCTGACAAAGGCCATTGGCAAGGCACATTCTTGAGGAGGAAGAGTTTGGGTTGCTGTATTTCTGCTTTGCTAAGGGGATAGGCAGTGAAGCAATTGCATTCTTGAGTGCAGACAGGCTGGGAGAGCTGCCCTGTGCTGGACGTGGCAGGGGAAGGTGGGAGGGAGGGCAGCACTGCACAGGCAGGGTCAGGGCTCAGGGCTCTGCCAGCCCTTCTTCATTTCCCTGCTGGATAAAAACAGCACAACTCCACTCTCCAAAACCCAGCAGAGAAAAGAAATGGCTCGTTAGAGAGCTGATGGCCTCACTGCAGAGCTTCTGTGTCAGGGTTTGGTTCTCACCTGCACTTAGACAGTTACACTTTTATCCATCCATCCCACTGGCACCAGTGGGGAAGAAGCTTACTCCAGGAAAATCCCTTCTGGGTAGGCTTAGAGCAAAAAATGGGGAGGAATCTGCTAGGGAAAGGAAATACAATTGAAAATCCTCGTCCTGGGAGGCTTGGGAAGAGCAGCACAGACCTTGGCTCAGTGGGAAAGGCCTCCTGTGGCTGGCAGACTGATCTATAGCACCTTCACACTCTGCATTTCATTTGGCCATTATAGTTAATTTGGACTATTTCTTAATTGCATAGTAAAGAACACTTCATTTAAACAATAATTAACTTTTTAAAGTTGTAACTTTCTGAATGCTGTCCCTCTGACACAGACACTGGGGACACCATGGACCTGAGTTTCAAAGGGGAAGATTAAGAGCATCCCAAAGAACTGCACCAGGATTCTGGCAGGAAGCAGGGTGAGCAGCCAAAAGCACACAAAACACAGCTGCAGAAAGTCCTCCAGCCTGAAAACTGAGTTTCTTATTCTAATACAGATGTTTTTCTCAGGTGCAGAATAATTGCTGGGGGGTGGCACCTGCAGCCACAGTCCTGGTGAGGAAGGGCACAGCCACATGCAGAAAACTGAAATTACTATTTTAAGTGTGCAGCTGTAGAGAGGTTTCACAGGTTCTCATCCCAGCCTGCTTCTCTTCACTTATGGATTTACTTGTTTACATCAGAACCTTTTCTGAAGGAAAATACTGAGAGCTTTTAAATGCTTCATTCTCCTGAACCAGAGCTCACTGAAAGCCCTTTGTTGTCACAATCTCTTTATCTGCCTCATAGTCCTGATTTTCTTCATTTTAAGGGACCTTAACATATAGCACAGCTTGATAAATTTATGTCTCAAATTACTCTGAGAATAAGCACAATTTAATACTTTGTATATTATTTGCAGATTTGATTAACATTTGATGACAATGTGTCTTGGCTGGGAGCCCAGAGTGCACAATGCACCTGTCAAAAATGAAGAGCCCTTTATACCCATTGCTTTCCCTGGGACGTCCACATTAATCATCACAATTTGCTGCCTTTTTTATTTTTTTTTTTTTTACCACAAAGAAACCTAAATAGTGGGTCTGGACTGAGTGCTGCTGAAGCTGTTGATGGGAGAGATGGAATGGGCTGCTGGCCATTTGAGTGGACTTGGATCTGTGAGTTGGGTTGGCCAGTCTCACCAGGATCTTACTGCACTTTTCCACCCTTTTTTTGGATGCAAAAGAGGGAGAATTTAGCTTGTCAGAGCAAAACCCCTGAGAAGAAGCAACAGAGCAGTTGTGGCAGTCAGTTTTGCATGGAGAAGCAGCTCTCCTGGCTGCTGATCCCCATGGCTGCACTTTGCAATTCCATTTTTACACATTTGAGGTATAGGAGTCTTCAGGTTCAAGAAAATCAGTTAGTTGGTAAAGTTCCTGCCTGCAAACCCAAAATACATCCCCTTTTTTTCTGGTGACAGCAATCTGGGCTAGGACACTGCCAGATTCAGCTGCACTGAGGGACTGGATGTGGCAGAAGCAGCTGGAAGAACTTCCTGCCAGAGCTGCTGAGTTCCCCCCTCCCAGCACCTGCCTCATTTTATTTGTGAGGGGCAACTCTGCAGAGATCTAAACCTGAGGAGTCATAGAATCACTAAGGCTGGAACAGACCTCCAAGATGATTAAAGCCCAACTTCTGACCAATATCCTCTTTCCCACTCAACCTTATCCCAAAAGGCCAGGTCTGCAGGGTTGGTGACCACTCCCAGGGATGGTGACCCTGTCCCAAGTCCTGCACTCAGCCTGTGAGCCAGGCAGGGCACGGCTGGCATCTGAGGCACAGAGACATCATCCCAGCCAGAGTCTGCTTCCATCTGAAGGCAGGTTGCTGGAAATGGAACAGGGAAAGTAGCACTAAGAAAAACCTGTGATATTTCAACATATTTTTGGCTACAAAGACCACACTGCGACATCTGCTGATATGGAAACACCTCAAGGCATGTTTTTTTCCCCCTGGCTTCTCCAATATAATAAAGATACTGTTGACAGGTGGCAGACTGTGGTCTCCCAAACTGAAAGATGAAGGAGGAAAATAAAGCTGTCAATCCCTGCTGTGCCTCCTTCGGAGCAGGGAACTGGAGGAGCAGGAGCACTCCCACAAAAGGCCAGCACGAAACAGGGACTCTCTCTGTTTAACCACACAATTGCCCTTTATGATTGTGTGTTTTGACATGTTCTTTTTGATCACTTATGATCACTTTTATTATTAAAAAATTCAAAGCTCAGAGTTCCTCTTGTAAGCTGTCAACATAGAAGAGCCACTTCTATTTGCTTTAGCCAGCAGCATGTGGGAATTGTGTATTGTGTGTACTGTTAATTAATGTTTCGTAGTTTGATCCTGAAAAACTCAAGAAGCAGCTGAGGTGACGGAAAGCTCAACTTTAACTTCTCTCTGTAACTTATTATGAGGTACCTGTGCTGGTACAAATGGGTTGTGCTGTTGCCAGAGCAGAAAGGTGGATTTTTACCCACACTCCACATTCCTGCAGATACCACCAGAAAAGGGACAGCTTCTGGTAACAGAAATACTCAGATGTCTCCTTCATCCACTTTCCAGTTGTCCCTCAGAGAGGATTTTAACTCATCTGTAGTCCCTGTAACATGTGGGGTAACAGGGAGCAGCACTCCCTCCTTCCCCTTCTGGCCTTTCCCTGCTCATCTCTTTTTCTTTTAACATTTTCTTTTATTTACACAAAGTCCTCCTGCATGCTTTTAATCTTTCTGGCCACTGCTGAATTATGTTCTGTAAAGATGTTTAAGGAACTCTCAGCTCTGTTTATATACATACATAGAACAAAATGCAGTAGGTAGTGCAAAATAAACTTTCCCATAATCCTTATAAATCTGTCTTGTTTCAGAAAATTGTTCTGCGTGGGAGAATGGTGAGGTCACTCCAAAGGCCTAATTGCCAAACTCCTTTGGCAATCTTTCCCACCTTCTCCTTGTCCTCACCCCTCTGCTCCCCTTCCCTGCTCCATCCTGTGATCATTCCCCTTCTTCCTTTATTCATTTTAATCCCAATTCCAATGCACCTGGAAGGAAACACACGTGAGGGCAACTTCAAGAGCAATAATGAAGTCCTTCAAGAAAAGCACGTGGCAACTCTGAGCAGTAAAGAATCCCAGAATCCCAGAGTGGTTTGTGTTGGAAGAGACCTTGAACCTCATCCAGTGCCACCCTGCCATGGCAGGGACACCTCCCACTGTCCCAGGCTGCTCCCAGCCCATCCAGCCTGGCCTTGGGCATTTCCAGGGATCCAGAGGCAGCCCCAGCTGCTCTGGGCAGGGCCTGCTCACTCCCCCAGGGAACAATTCCTTCCCCATATCCCATCCCTGGCTGCCCTCTGGCAGTTTGAAGCCATTCCCTGTGTCCTGTCCCCCATGCCCTGTAAAGCAGAGCCCTGCTGGCAGCGCCGGGTGCATTTTGTGCTGAGCAGGGACCATTCCTCACCTGTCAGCACAACTGAGGTCACATCACCATTTCCAGGAGCAGTTGCACTGCAAAAAGAAGTAACAATATCCAGCAACTCCTTCTTAGCAGGTTTCCATTCTCAAGCCTTTTCTAGAAGCTGGAAGAGCTCAAGGGCTGCTCTCGGTAAATCCCACTGGATAAATAACTCAGCTGAAAGCACAACCAACGCTCTGCTGTGCTATCAGGCTACAGAGCCAATAAACTAAAACAACACTCATGAAATCACTTAACCAAGAGGAGCTTTCCCAGTCTTGTTTCATGGGAAGAATGGCATCCAGCCCTGATCCCCAAAAGCAGCAATCATGCTACAGGATTAATAAACCCAACTTCAGCAGACGCGGCTCCGCACAAAAACACGCGCTGAGGTTCTCTTAAAAAAATTCCCCAGCTAGCAATGCAAGGAAAAATATGTGTAATGCCCTGATACAACTGACAAGAAAAACAGAGAATAAGATTTATAGAGTAAATTCATTAAACTTTCAACTCGCATTCCATCGTTCTGGAGTCCAACTCAAATTACTGTATGAAAGCTCTTTCTCATGGAACCAGATGAAATTTAAGATTACTTTTAATTACAAAGGGTGTGGGAGAATGTTTTCATGGGAGACAAATACCTCTACACCTCTTACCAGTGTGGATTTAAGAGGTTCACAACAAACAGAAACTGATTTATGAGCATTGGGGCATCATTGTGTCAGGCTGCAGCATGGGCTGAGACTTAATTTCTTTACTTTTACTGCCATGTATATATCTTTTGCAAGTTCTAATTGGAAATTAAAATGGCAGAAATTTTATGGGAGGAAAGTTTATTACTACTAATGGTTTTCAAAACTAGGCTACAGAAAAATATTAACTGTGGTGATGATGTGTTCTTTTTAATTTAAATTTAGCTGTGCTTTCAATAACTTTTTACATAAATCACGGTTCTGCCAAATTGTTTCTCTGGTTAATCAAACATATCCTGTTTATTGAATAAATAGTGGTCTCTGCCTTGCTTTTATTTGGGAATGAACAATTGTGCAGGAGCTATTAGCTCACATGCAGGTTGCAACCCTTCTTTTTATCAAGATTTCCCAAGTTTGCCAAAAAGAAACCCTTTTACAATTTCCTGTCACCCTGCCAAGCTAACCATTCCTGCTGAAGCTTTCTGTGCTAAGTACTGGGTTGGTTTTTTTTTTATCCTAACCAAATGGTTCAGCAACTTCAGAGGAAAAGGGTTAAAACAAAGGAACAAACCCCCCTGGTAACCTGTCATTAAAGACAGATAACACAATACATGTGCCAGGGGGTCAGCTGAAGGTGAACTGTGACAGTTCTGAACAGCCAAGCACTTGACTTTGCAGAAAAAGAACCTTTTAAGGCAGCTCAGGTTTGGATGTAAAAAACAAGCACATCCCTGGCTGCTGAGCATCTGTTTGCACACATTCACACCCAGCTGAAATGGATACAAGAATAAATTAAATCTACCAAAATGCAAAGACAAAACCTGGGCACACATGAGCACAGAGCATCTCCTGGAGATGTGGACACTTTGGATTGAAGAAAGTTAAAAAGAAGAGGCTGCTGTACATCAACTGATGTACAATTTAAGCCTTAAATTATTTTCCTTTTTGATGGCTTCTGCATAAAGGTGTAAACTGTGAGTGCACTCCTCTCTGGGAGCCCTGGAATGGAATTATTGGCCCACAGAAAGGTGAAGGCAGTTCTGTGAGACAGGTGCTTCTCCAGCTCTGAAAGGCTGCTTGTAGTGGGGGCTTGGAGGGTCACAAGAACAGGGTTTGGAGGGTTAGGAGAACAAGATATCAACAAAAAAAAAAATCTTCTAGATTATTGCTTTTTCCATTTCAACAGGAAGAAAAGAGATCAAAATTCAAGCATGATTTGGGCTGCCCCAACCCTCAGCCGACCCAGCACACAGAATTTAAGATAAGTGCTTATCTCTGCATCTAGCACCTTCTGTTACTGGGACTGGTAAATCCAGTGCCCACACCAAACTCTGCACACAACCCTCTCTGCTCTCTTCCTTCCATCCTATTTCCAACTTTTACAAAGGGGTGGAGAAAAGCTGTAGAAAACACCAGGATGCAATTGCAGGGTCATTAATTCCAGCATAGGTCACTGCTGGCACCGTGTCCATCCCTGCTGGCCTTGCTGCCTGCCCTGTGCCAGCCCCACAGTCCTGCCTGAGCTGGGATCCAGAGCAGGGAACTGATCCAGCTCAGCAACAGCCCAACCCACAACAAGGTGATGTCAGCACAGGAGAGGAGCTGGGATGAGGAGGAACAGCAGGCAGGAGGATGGAACCACCCTGCTCCACTGCCAGATGAAAGGAACCATAGAAACAGACTCAGAGCTGATGGGTCACTGCAGCTGCTGCAGTGAATTCCTGTATAAATGCACACTTGGATCAGTGAATTCCTCTATAAATGCACACTTGGATCAGGGAATTCCTCTATAAATGCACACTTGGATCAGTGAATTCCTGTATAAATGCACACTTGGAGTGGCTTTGCAGGTCTATCCCAAGTTCCACAGTTTCACTGCTGTGGCTCCAAAGGCATCCAGACAGGATGAAAGACTTTGCTCCTTCAAAACATTTTGCAAAAGCTAATTATTACTCCTGTGCTGTCCTTCAAAAAAAGAACTAAGAAGATCACGTGCAGAGGCACAGGTTCTTCAAGTTAAGGGTTGGTTTACATCCCTGCACTATCAGGGGACTGGATCTTGCTTTCAAGAAAATGCATTTCATGCTGCTGTACTTCTAAAGGGAGGATCCACTCGTTTATGGCAGGAATTTCAGGCAGGAACCCAGGCTCTGCTATTCACAGATATGGGAGTCAGAAGCCACCACCTTCTTTAAGGAATTAAATGAACAGAAATTATTTATACAAACAAAACTCTCAGGCTGAACTGATGTCCAGGTGAACACGTGGAATTGTTACTGCGCTTCCAAGATGTTTTTTTCTTTGAACTGAGATGATGATGTTGATTTGGTTTGAGGTCATTTTCCAGATCTGCTTTAGTATTAACTGAAGCTTAGCTGGTACTTCTTGTGGCACTGTGCTCTCTGCCAAGCTTTAGTTTCAGAGTGATTGATGGCATCTTTCATGCGTCACCACCCTCATGAAAATGCCAAGTACACCTGCAAGGAGTCTGTGGCAGCTCACAAGTTACAATTCCTTTATTTTCTGGTATTTCCTCTGTTAAAAGTTGAGTTCCTACCTTGAAATACTTGAAATCAAGGCAAGGTGTCTCCATCACAATCCCAGCATGTTTTGATGGTGACCCCAACCTGAGCTGCAGGAGGGAACTTGCACCTGGGGAAGGGCAAACTCTTACCTTAATTCCATGGATGGGGAACAGTGTTCAGAGAAAGTTCACCAGGGATTTTTGTTGCTGTTTTTGCACATTTTCCTCTCTATTTTTGTGTTGCTGTGGCCAGTTCTACTGCCCCATCAACAACTTTCAATGATTTTCCTTATGTTCCTTCACCAGCCATCTTTATCTCATAAATACTGATATTTTCCAGCCTCATTAGCAGTCTCCTATTTCCCCTTTATTTCCATTCCTGCACTCAAATATATGCAAGTCCCTGTTTTCATATTCATTTTCACACAGCAGCTTCCATTTCCCTTCTCTGCTGGGCTGAGGGAGGGGAAGGGGGTGTTTGGTTCCCACTGACAAAATCCTCTTCCACAACTGCAAAACTGTGACTTCTACAGCATCTGCTGAAGTTTTCTTAAACCATTCCCCATTATCATCCCCACTGTTTGCTTTAGGGTGTTTTTCTTTTTTTTTTTCCCTTTTCAAACCACTTTGCTCATAATTGCTTTAATCTTTGGGAAAACAGCCCTTTTAAAGAATCCAGTATATCCATTATAGAATTAATGACTCCCAGTGGTCTTCCCTAGCGTGAGATGCCTTGACAGAAGGGAAGTGGAGCAGATTTATTTGCAATGGCACTTCACAAGATCTTGTTTCAATTTCTTGGCCACGCTGCTTTCTGGGACAAGTAGGTCATAGCACATAAACAGACAGCACTGCCATCAAGCTTTCCTTATCTTCCTCAATTTAAAAGTGGGATATGAAAAATTAAGTGAAAGCTAAATTATTATTCATGGTTTTGTAAGGTTTTAACACTCCTGTTACTGTATGCTGTGTCCCACAGACGTGATCAACAAGCAACTGTGAAAACAAACACTGTAAAGGGAAGGGTGGAAGAAAGGAAACAGGATTATTCCCATTTTACCAAAGGAGCATTGAGGCACTGAAAGATTAAACGACTTGCTCATAGCACAGGCACACAGGGAAATGGAAGAAGAATCTGGGACTGAACTCAGATCTCCCACAACACAGTCCAGGACTTTAACCACAAACCATTCTTCATCCATAATGAATAGCTCCTGGCATGCACATCCCAGCACCCAGCCAGGGAAAGGGACATGTCTAGTCAGGAGAATATTAACACTTTGTTGCAGAAGGGTCACTGGACTGTCCCTGGGAGCGCAGGACTCAACCCAAGGTTTGGTGAGATGATGAAGCAATTCAACCGTTAACTGGAGAGCGATTCCGGATAAAAAGGGCAGTGATGTAAACCTGGGACAGGGGCTGAGACTCTCATTTTCTGCAAGAAACACATTCGATTCATATGCTGATTTAGTTTAAAAAATGGAGCTCATTTAAAATGGGGTGAAGCTTTTGGCATTCTGCAGTCAATAGTTCATGTAACGTACCATACCAGAAGATCTTCGTGTTCCTGCCAAACTTGCAGCCAGCAGAATCCTTCACTGGTGATAGTTGAACATTGCAGCTCTGTGAGAAAGCAGGCATTTCCCATGATATATGGGGAATCATTTTCTTATTGGCAAGGTCATTGGAAAATTGCAAAATATTTTGCCTAAAACAGAGAGAGTTTCATGCTACTTTTTGCAGGAATGTGTAAAGAAAAAAAAAAAAGATAGAAGGCAGTTCTGCAGTTTCCAGGGGATTTCTGTTAAAAGATAGGAAAAATAGGCTTTTTGTTTGAAGTGCAAGTGTGAGGTTATTGAGCCTGTGATGTGTTACAGCTCCTCAGAGCTACCATGAATGGAACAGCCTGAAGCACTCTTGGTTTATCGTTTTGGGCTCATTCCTGAGGCACAGCTCCCACTCCAAAGTTCTCAGATTTTCACCTGCAGCAGGGACAAATTCCCTGAATCCTCCCCAGGTCCCAGAGCAGCTCAGGACTGCTGGAGCCATCAGGAGTGGCAGCACAGAGGTGGCTCAGTGACAGCCTCTGTCCTGTGCATCCCCACCTCCATGTCAAACCAGGCACTGAGATGCCTCTAACTGAAATCAGATGCCAAACAAGACACAAGCAAAAGCAAAGAGCAGCACTGAAGCCTGACACAGAAAATTCCAGCAAAAACATCTTTCTAGAGGGTTCAAGGAGCAGTACTTCTGCTTTCTGCCACTGGAAGGTCATCTTGGATATGATCATGAACCCACTGAGATTTTTCAGTAGCACTGGAGAAAAAAGGGCTGCTGCTGAACAGCAAAAGCAGCAAAGCCACACCCTGGCATTTGGCCTCTGGCCAAACAGAAATTTGAACAGAAGATAGAAAATTTATTGTTGGGCTTTTGAACTAAAGCTTAACTCTTTGCTCAGAAATAAAGAAGAGCCCCAGCAGAAAAGCCCCACACTTTTAGGGACAAGATAAATGAGAGGAGGCAGAAACCCTGTCTGAACAGCCTTGAGAAAGTGTTGCACCAAGTGTGGAGATCACAATGTCAAACAGCTCCTCAACATTTTCTCTTCTCTCAGAGGTTTACTGGCTGAAAGAGAGGGCTGGAAAGGAGAGCAGTCAATGTGGCCACGTGTCCAGGCCTGTGTGTGCCACATGAGATGTGCTCTCTTGCCCCTGCCTCCCACCTGGAAGCCGTTGTGCCTCCCTGGAGCTCCTGGGGCACAGTGGGAGCTCTTACTCACATCCACTGCAGGTCAGCACGACCTGGATCCACCAACAAGCTCTGTCTTGTGCTCAGTAGCTGCTCACACTAAATGAGTCTTGGATTATTAACTCTCCAGGAGTATCATCAAAACTGAATGAAGACTATTACCCACATGATGTCTGCCAAAGGTAGCTCAGCTAAGCTATGGCTGTATTTCCTTTTTGGGTTTATGAACTCAGGGTGTGTAGTGAAATCCTGATTTAAATTGCAATATCATGAACTGGAGTCCCTGAAGCTCCTGATAGCAGAGATGGCTTCAAACTCCTTCCAAGCAGAGGCCAGATTTCCAGTGCCAAAGCAGTGTAGATCTGGGGCTGGTTCTGCCCACCATGGAAATGAATCTCAGCTCAGAATTGGCTCTCCAGGGAAGATGGATGGTTCCCCAGCATCTGAGGCTCTGGGGCTGTAACTGTGTTTTCATTAGGAAGGTTCCCAAGTCCACATCCTAGTCCCAAAAAAAATGAATAGAACTGATAGATGACAGCTCTGTCCCCACAAAACAGCCACCAGTGGGAGGAATCCCACTCCTGCACCCCAGCATGGCCCTTTTACTGCAGTGGGGAGGGAGGGCACATGCACTGCAGCAGTGCTGTCACAGGTATCATCTGTCACCTCCCCAACTCAGCAGCAGCCCTTAAAACTGTCTGGCTGCAGTGTGAAATTGCATCTGGAATGGGGATGCTCACGGAGGGAACTTCCTGGAAAAACACATTAGAAAACACTTTTCTTTTTTTTCAAATACAGGACTCAGAGCCCAGAGCAAAAGCTAAACCCAGCATGCTCAGGCTGTAAATCTTGGTGCAGAACCAAGCCCTGGTCCTGGCTCAGCAGAACCTCTTAGATTAGGGGTGACATTTGCTGCAGGTTTAGAACCAGTGTGTATAAATTTACCCCTGGCTCCCAACTGGTGCAATATTTCCCCCCTTTCCTCCCAGATGTGATTTGCACAGAGCCCAGGTGATGAGGGGCAGCTGTTCCACATCACCTGCAGGACACAGCTCGAGTGCAGCTCCTGCATCTCCACGTGTTTGCCTGAAAACGCTCGCTTTGGATCCGTTTTTCTGACATCTGCTGGAAGAGTTTTCCAGAAGCGCCCACCCAGAGAGGGCTGCTGTGCTGTGCAGGGAGCCATGCTGCCCACATTCTGGGTCAGGAGCTCTCCATGAGTTCTCCTTTGCAGGCTGGTTTCAGCCAGGCTTGTAGCAGCTCCCAGCAGAACTCCCCATCCCTGCAGGTCACAGCTCCAGCAAACCCAGAATTGCTGCTTGCCCTCATACAATTCCCATTCTGGGAATGCTGAGCACAGGATGCTTCTTCCCTTTCATTCCTCCCCACATAGAAAAGAAAACACCTACATTTATTTTTTTAAATCTAAGGCAGTCCAGTGACCTTTTCCATTTTGAGAGCACTTAGCACTCCCTCCAGGCACCTGCAAAGAAGGCAAAGGGAGCTATTCTACTACTCCTCAAGGAAAAAAGAGGAACCTTCTTTTCTTTCTTCCTCTTTCCTTTCCCTCTCTGCCTTTGCTGCAAGATCCATTTTCAGCCTGATCCTTTTCCCCTCTCAGAGTTTCTTTCATCTGTCTTATATTTCTACTGCAAGGATGCAGAACTGGAGCAACTGCTTGGATCTGCTCTGCACAGCCTTGGTTCACCCAGGAATGGATTTTGGGAGGAGGAAGAGGGATTACCTCATCCTTATCTTGAAGCTGCTCCTTTCTCTTGACTGTATAATTTCCCTGACATGCACCAAGTCCACTGAACACCACTGAGCTGGACAGGTTCCAGTCCAATATTCATGCAGGCTCCTTGTTAACTCCAGGATTTCACAAACCTCGGTGCAGGAACTAATGAGAAATCAGAATCTGGCGCCACGGCTGGACTGAAATCAAACCATGAAGCTCCTTCCCGACCTATTATAAAAATTACAGTGTGGAAAGTGAATTTAATGGTGCAGAGTGCTTAATTGTAATATCAGTAAAGGCTTTGATCTGGGTGACTCTTGACATCACAGAATGAGGAAACTCCCTTAATGATTTGAAAACCCACACGAACGGTTAGGGAAGGAAATTTGTTTTATGTGTATATATTAAAAAATATTACTAAGTCTCAGGAAGAATTTTATTTTGGTGGGGAGGAGGACTGTTGGAAAAGGGATCTGTATCACAAAGGGAAACAGAGGTTGGCTTAAAAAAACAAACAAGACATCGAGGACATTTTTAGTGCAGTGCAATCACAATGGCCCGGTACAATGTTGCTGAAGATTAAAAAATGTGATGTTCTTAGCAAGGCCTGTGCTAAGAGTGGGGTTTAGCCCAGAAGCTGCACCTCAGGTGTCTCAGAGCTCCCCAGGGCTGAGGGGTGAATCTTTGCCTCCTTAGCCCATGGATGATGCAAGACAGATCCTTCTCCAAAGCAGCTCTCTCCACTTGCTGCGTTGGCAGAAGAGCCATGGCTCCGCTGACCCTTCCAAGTGAGAGCCCGGGAATTTTCTTTGACAGAGGCTGCCTGAAAGAGCCAGGCAGGGGCAGAGAGGAGGGAACTGTACCCCAGAAATCAAACATCAGTGCCTCTCCCATTCCCCCTCCCAGGCCAGAGGTCTAAACACCTCAGGAATGCACTCAGCAAGAGGTCCAACCTCCAGCTGGCAAGGAACAACCACAGGCTTCAAAGGGCTGCCCCACTTCTGCTGGATCTTCTGCATCTACCTCAACGTCAGAGATGACATTTCACTGAGCCAGGTCTCCCAAAAGGAAGAATTTCCTGCACCTTAGGCTGCTGACAGCTGCCAGAGTTGATCTGGCAAGACTATTTTCATAGTCTGATGTGAAAACCAGAACTTTCAATGACGCCAAGGCACAAAAGTGTGATCTGTGGCTTAGGAGAGGAGAGGAAAAAATACATCTATTGGTAGAACTAGAGAAAAACAAGTCAGGGTGACTCATGAGGTGCCTATGGTCTTTCAAGGAGAATTCCCAGGTACCTGGTGTCCACTGCAGCTCAGGCTGCCTCGGTAAACCTCCAAAGCCACCTGCCTGGGTGGGAAAAGTCTAATTTCAAAGGATTAAAATGTAGAGCTCCATCCTAGTGTAGTGGTTTGCTGATAAGGTGATGTTAGGTCATAGGCTGGACTCGATGATCTCAAAGGTCTTTTCCAGCCTATTTATTTAATTATTTATTTATTCTGTGATTTTGTGATTCTGTGGTGTATTGCTCAGCCTTGCAGGGAATCTGGAAAACCTGGAAAACCTGCCCTGAGGTTGAAGCTGGTGGGGATGCAGCCAGGAGAGCTCTGCTGTGTCCCCTGCCTGGGGATGGCATTGTCCCACAGAGCAACTTCCATCCCTCCTTGGGACTCAATTTACATAGAGCCAGGATGTGGCACGAGACAAATGAAGGGGAAACTGCACTAGGTGAGTTCCTGGGTTGGAATGCTTCAGTCCTTACAAGAAAGCTGTAGGAGAACAACTCTAAATCTGGAATATTTTATCTGAGCTAAAACATGAGTGCCTGTCAGGTAAAAAAGTATTCATGTAAAGTTGAAGTGTGTACCTGCAAAGTCACCTTCCAGGCACTGAGAAATTCCCATGACATTCAGACTCTGGCACATAAAGCTGGAGCAATCCAGCTGTGAACAGACCAGATCTCACTCCACCTATGAGCATTCCACACACCTTAGCCACCCTTTTCTCCATGCTCCTGTGTCTTTTCCCTGCCTTTTTCTCTGCTGTGACTTGTAGGCTGGAATGCCTCTGGGGGAGGCACCTCCTGAGGCTGGGACCCCTCAGGTACAGCCATCTGCAAACACCACTAAATAAATGCCTCTCCTGCAAAGTGCTTTAAGTGCAGGGAATTTACTTTTCCCCAGTGGCTGCCCACTGATACAGGAAATCTAATCCTAAATCTCATTAGGTTCTACAAACAATTCGGCCTCTTTCCCCAACAAAGTCACCATCCTGGGCTGCTGAATGTTTAGATTTTATTGCTCAACTCCTTTTTTTTCCCCCTCCATTCCCCCGCCCTTGCAATTTTCCTTTTGGTAAATATTTCTGCATTGGAGAAGTCTGGCCAAAAGAGATTTAAAAAAAGAAAGTGAACAGGAGAGACAGAGTATCAATCATTTACCTTCAGTTCCCCTGGGAAGAGGTGGGGAGAAAGAACAGCAAGGTAAAAACTTAAAAATGGCAGAACCACACCAGAGTTCTTTGAAGAGCATCCAAATCTATTTCTTCCAATGTTAAGGCCCTTGCAACATGTGCCAGGACTTGGAAGGCAAAAAAAAAACCCCAACCTAATTCACTTCCAAAAGTGAATTTTTCAGCATCAAGCCAAACTACTCAATGTTAATTTGGTTATTTGGCAAAAAATAACAATAATACTAGTACCTGAACTGATGCCATCTGCTTCTAAAGATTCTGGCCAGCCCATTTCCCAGGCCAAGAATTACAGCAGATACCCCTGACTATTAAAGAAATAGTTTGCTATTTAAATGTCTATTGTATAATGAAGTGTTGCATTGTCTTGGGAATGTACTGACAGAGTATCTTGTACACAAACAGGGGATGAGGTAAGAAAAAGTGATCTATCAATTGTAGAAACACTTCAGAGGTCGAATATTGGCTCCCATTTCCTGTCATAAATGCACAGCTTTAATTAAACACTCAGAATAGTGCTGGTAAAGTGACTTATTTTCCTTTGTTCCCCACAAGATAAAAATATTAAAGAGTGTCCTCAGATGCCACATGTGGGAATGCCTCGAATGAGCAGGAAAAGGAACAAGGCTGCTCCCAAAGAAAAGCTCCTGGCAGCTCCTGGGGTGAGCCATGGGACAGTCCCAAGGAGACCACCACAGCCTTTTCTCCAAAAAAAGCAGCAAGATGTGGAGCTTGGAGAAAAGCTTTCAGCCAGAGGCACGGCAGGGTCAGGCCCAGGGATGGGCAGCAGCCAGGGGAGGACAGGATGCAGGGGCAGCAGCCAGGGGAGGAGGGACACACAAGAGCAGCCCCGTGCCAGGCCCATCCTGCTCTGCCTGCAGCCAGGAAGGAGCCCCAGGGAGCTGCTGCTCTGAAGAAAGAGCTGGAGGGAGAAAGGAAGGGAAAATAAGGCAGAGGTCTCTGCTGGCTGCCCACAGACACCTCAGGGAGCTGCTCCAAGCCCACTCCCAGCGCCAGGCTGGAGCCAGGGTGGAGCCAGAGCTCATCCTGTGCCTCAGTCATGTCCCTTGGTCACCTGTGCCACCTCTCAGAGAGCCACAGGGTCAGGCAGAGGATCCGGGCCCCCTCCCAGGCTGGTCCAGCACGTGACACCCATGGGAGAGCTCCACTGAGCTGCCTCTTTAAGCCAGAGCAGGGAGAGTCCCTCCTTCCCCTCCCAGGGAATGCACTGCCTTGTCATTAATTATGTTTGGATGACTCCTGAAAATCATGCCTTCAAATGATTGGACAGTGGCTTAATTCAAGGCCTGATAAAAAACACATTGAAAGCTGAAGGAAGGGTGCTGCTGGAATGTTTGTTTGTGCAGGGCTCTTTTTATGGAGAGTCAATCCTCTGTTTAAAGCTTCCACTAATGGGCCAGGCTGCTTGGAAAGTTTCCTGCTGATTTAAACACTCACACCACGGACCTTTGCTCTCACACAGGACCTTTGAGAGCTCAGAGAGGACCAGGATCTCACTGGGCTCCTTCCCTCTAGACCATGGTCATGATGCAGCCAGCTTGGCCTAGAAAACAGGGATAAGGATTGTGAAATAGAACACAAATTCCCTTGAATTATCCTCTTTTCTCTTATGAAAGCCCTTCATACTCAGGAAATGCTGGGGGATTAACCTATCCTCCAAAGAAGGGAAAAGCTTGCAATTAAGAGGAGCTCCCTGAGTACTTGCCCCTCATCTCAGCCTCTCCCTAAAAAATCACTTCAGGAGCAGAAATCTGGCAAATCTGGGCCTTGTGGGCTGGCAGTGACAGAGCTGTGAACCAGCAGCACCAACCAGTGCCTGGGGCCCAGACCAAAAAGCTTTGTCCCAATGACACTGAGGGTCAGGATTGATATAAACACAATGGAATTTGGACTGATTAAGGCCTTTCCTCCCCATGCTGGATATAGGATTTCCTGTGCTGAAACATGTTGGAGTATATTATTTCTATGCCAGGGAAGGGAAAACACTCTCATACACTGAGGGGAGAAAAACAGATCTCATGGGGTGGGGAAAAGATACAAAGCAATGAATCTCAGCTGAACAACACAAATGTTGGGGACTTGCATCACTACTGACCACCCTCTTCCCCAAAGCTTTTTGGGAAGGAAAGGAAAAGAAGCCCCAGGCCTGCAGCCATCAGGAAGGGGGAGAGAGAATAGAGCATTAAGAATTGACAGTATTGAAGCTCTAATTCATGTTCTGAAGTAACTGGATAACCTCATGGGATTCTTCTGCCCCAAAACCATGGGAATTTGGAGACAAACACACTGATCAGGGCAGTTCCTTGAAGTGGAACTTGTTTATTGCAACCAAAGATATTTTCCTGCACCAGCCCACACGGTTCAAACAGAAAATGCAACAGTGAGGCAGAATTTTTACACCACCAGGAAAATGGAGCAACAGCCAAATGATCTTCACCAAGGTGTATTGCAATGGTTAAATGCAATGAATGGATGATGAGCTCAGTCCACCACAGTTACTCACTCAGTACCACTGGGAGTAAATGAAACCTCCCAAGTGAAGTTCTGCCTAATAAAAATCCCCCTGTGCAGGACACGTCCTGCCGCTCACGTGCTGCTCTGCAAGAGGCCTGAAAGAATGAAAGCAGCTCGTGGTGCTGGGATGATAAAACACATCTCCAGGACATCTTTCAGCAGCACAAGCAAAATAGTCCTGGGACTGTTATTGATCCTGGGGAAAATAAACGCAGGGAGCCCAGCAGCCCTGGGACTGTCAGAGCTCCGTGGGTGGCTTGCATTGCATTAAGGGCAACAAGGTTTCCTTTTCAAAGGGCGTTCTGCTGTTTAAAACAGACGTGAAAGAAAGAGGCATTACCAGCAGTGGTCATTCCAGGAGATGCATGAACTCAGGACTGACTGCATGGAAAAAGGCATCAATAGCTCAGCTGCTCATCCATCACAGGGATCACACTTTGCTCTGTGCTCTTACACTTGGGGAAAACGCAGATGCCTTCCAGAGGGTTCCTTCCCTCCAAGCTTTTCCCTGCTCAGGACCTTCTCCAGCGGGCAAGCCCTGAGCTGTGGGGCTGTGAGGAGCCAGAGCCACGCCAAGGAACCTTTCCAGAGCAAAACTGCACAGATTGGCTGAATGCAGCACTCACAGGGGAGGCTGCAACAGGCACGGAGACCTCCAGCAACAAAGCACTCCAGAAAAAAAAACAAAACCAAAAACCAAACAAAAAGAAAAGGCCAGAGGAAAAACAAACAAAAGACCTGGAGAGTTTTCAGAGGAAAGCAAGAGTAACCCTTGAAAGGGCTGCATGACCACTGTGAAGGGATCAGTAAACCAACATTGCCTCAAGGCCAGGGGAATATGGAAAACTTCAACATAATCCTGCTGTGCCCCCAGGCCACGTGCAGCACAAGGATCAGTCCTGCCCAGGAGCCAGAGGGGTCTTGCTGAGGGCCCTGGAAGGACTCAGCTTCTCAGCTACACAAATTGTGTTGAAATGGAGAGTCAGGAGGGGCCAAGTGCCACTAATTAATGTTTTTGGCCTGGCCCAATGCAAATCAAATCCAGTAGATAGCTCAGCTGGAATATATGGAGCAGATCAATACTGGGCATCCATTCCTTTGCACTTCCTTCCTCAGGCAACTCAGTGTGGACACAGTTCTGCCTCTCTCCATGCTGAGTCACCAGTCCAGCTCCTCATCCTCTCCCCCTGAAAGGCAGGCTGGGTGCTGTCTCCAGGGAAATGATGCCTGGTACAACTAAATTTTAATTTGCACTCACAAGTTTAAGCTTTTCAAATCCCTACTGAGCAGCTGTCAGGTACAGTGTCACTGCAGGAATTTGAGCAAGTAGTTGGTGGCTAGAAAGATGATGTTTAAATGATCAAACCAGCAAATTCAAAAGAGTTTAGAAAATCCCAGCTGAATACAAAAAGTTAAGCAAAACACTGTCATGAAAACATTTCTGATTCCCATCCAAAAAAGCCTACCATTTATTATGAAGCCTTTCAAATTGACAATGAGGGAATTCTTCACTGTGGTCTCGCCCTCACTTTCACCCTACAAAGCAATGCTGTATGGAGGCAGAGTAAACACTCTGTGCTGTATTTTCCTAAATAAAGTGAAGGAAAAAAACAGATCAATGTCTATTCTGCTGCCAGCAGATATGGAGTCAATTAAAAAACCAAAATATACAATAACTTAACTCTTTGCACAGAGCTCCAAACATATCAATACAGTGAGCAGAAAATTGTTTTCCATACAAGCACTGAAACACCCTGGGTTGAAACACACTCTCAGTTTTTAGATTTTGAAGGTGAATTTGTTATTCCAAAACCAAAGGATCAGCAGGCAGCCCCCAGGCAGCTCTCACAGCCACTGTAAGATTTTTCCTTGACCAGTTCTGCCAAGGATGTTCCCCAAGTCCATCCTTTCCCAGGACATGTGCCAGGTATGGCCAGCCTGGCAGGGGGGACATGCAGAAGGGGCTTTAGCCTTTCTCCAGGCTCCAGCTTTGGGAACAAGAACACCAGGCAGGGCTCACCCTCCTGACAGGCAGATAAAAGTGGCCCTGGTGCTCATGAGAAGCTGGAAACAGCCAACAATCTTAAATTTTGAAGAGCAATTTTTGTCCTTCTCTTGTTTTCCAGTTCCACAGCTGCCTTAAAAACATAAAAACATTCACCTCATCTTTTCAGCCAGTACCAAACCAAAATCCATGGATCAACTCCTGAGTATGGGAATGTTCTGGAGGTGAATCCACTTCCAGAACTGCAATCTGGGGCTGGGCAGCAACCCTCCCACACCCCCTGGGCTGTGTTGTGCCTTCCAGTTTCCCAGGAATTCTGCAGGCCTGCCTGGGAGAGCCAGTGTCCTGTGTTTTTCTCTAGGACAGGATTCCAGGTGCCACATCCCCACATGATGCCATTACATGCTGCTGGAGCCAAGCAAAATGTTTCCTTGCAAATTTTGGCTCTTCCCTCCAGCTCAGCCCTTACTTAGACAAATTCTCCTGCCTTCAGATTTTTAATTCCCATTAGCATCACTGTTTTCCTGAATAAAAACTTTTCAAAATGGGCAAAGTCCAGGAGACTTTGTTAGAACAGCTGCACAGCTCATGCATTACAGCTCCATTTCCAAATGTTTTCAACAGTGTGGCACAATCTGAGGAGCTCACATCCATAAAAACCACCTTGCCATACTCTGAAGCAGGCAGGGGCTATAGCCAAGGCCTTGGGAACCACCACTGCTGCAGGCTGGGTGTAGCTGTGGCAGCAAGGACGGCCACCAAAGAGCTGCACAATTCCAGCAGCTGCTTTTTGTCACTTATCTGGGCACATTTCAGTGGTTTGGAGGCAGGTGGGGCCCTGCTGTGTGCTCATTCCCCTCACTGGTTGGCATGGCAGGCACTCTCCCCCTCTGCCTTCAGCTCGACTCCTTGGCTAGAAATCCCAACCCCTGGCAGGGCTGTGCTGAGGCAGCCAGGGTATTTCTCCAGCCCCATAAAAGAATTCCTTCCATACTGAAGAACAGGATTTCTAAGGTACCTTTTGTTCTCCCAGCATTTTTATCTGGTGAATTTTCAAGCCCCTGTGCTGCCCTGGGGAGGGAGCTGCTCCCAGCCCCAAATGCTGAGGCAGGGACTGGGGCAGCAAAGTCCCCAGATCAGGTGGGCCAACCTCTCCCAGGCCATGGCATTTCCCAGCCAGGTCCAGATAAGAGCTATCTACAGCCTCCACCTGCTCTAGGCACAGAAGCTTCTGGAATGTTCTGAGAATTCTGAGGAGCTCTCAGGCTGGAGGGATGCACAGCCCGAGCTGGACCCAAGCTCCTGCCTGGGCTATTCCCACAGGTTCTGTGAGCCCCCTGGACCACAGCTAAGCCCACTCTGGATCCAGGACTCTCTTTGCCCATGTGACTTAGGTTTGTCTGAGAATTTCAGCCCCTTTAGAGGGTTTTAAGTTCCCCTTAGGTTTCAGTATGCAGCAGTGGCTCTGGCCACCTCTCCCAGAGGTGCCCGGTGAGCACAGCCCTCCCCTGGGCCCTGCCTGCAGCAGGGACAGCTGCCAGCCAGGCCAGGCCTGAAGAAAACCAGACTTTAATGCTATTTAAGAGTCACATTTTTGCATTCTTTGAGAGTTAAATAATGTATTTGAGAGAAATAATCCTGCAGTGATTGAGCTGTAGCTTTCTTTCATATTTTTATGCCCATATATTCACCCAGGTGCCCCATATGGATGCTCTGCCTCTAGGATGGGTTTATCTCAAGGGTTTCCTGCTCCCCTTGCAGTGCTGCTCCCAGAGTGAGGGGCAGCAGAGCTGGGGGCACATCTGGCCATCCCAGAGCTGATCCAGCACTGCCACTCTGACCATGGGCTGAGGGAGATGGGCTTGGTGAGGGGGCAGCCTTGGACACAACCTGTGACACCTCCAAGGTGCAGGCTGGATGAACTGCCCATCAAACAATGGTTTTAGTTCCTCCAAGTCAGAGAAATTGTAGCATTCACTTGTAGCCATTGCCAGGGCCTGCTACTAGCATTGCTTGGCTTGTAAAATACTATTTCCTACTGATTATTCTTTGATTACTTTCAACATTTGGGTTGTGGTCTTCCAAGCAAGTGTCTGTTTCTAGCTGCATTGCTCACAGTCATTTAAACCCCAATTGTTCTGGAAAGGAATATAAAGTTAAGCGCTGTATTAAAGCGTTTGATGACACAAATTCCAAAAATTTGGATTCTAGCTGTTTCAGACTAGGCACCCTTACTCACTTGGTTTATTTTTATATGTATTTATTCTACAAAACAATCCTGAGCTACCTCTAACTGATGGTAAAAACCCATTTCTCTTGATTGGAAACATTGGAGAAAGCCAGTCATCTTAGTGAAGCATTCAGGTGAAAAACTGGTGAAAACCATGCAAACACATGAGAAATGGAGCTCCAGACTGGAGTTTTCACAGCTGGCTGCAAGGATGGCCTTGCCCACGTGGAGGGTAAAGAGGAGGAATGAATACCCTGCAAACACACAGCTAATTAAATGAGCAGCTCTCTCCCATGGGGGGTGGCTTCAGAGGCAGGTGAGGCTGCAGAGCTCCTGCAGCCCTGAGCTCACAGATAAGCACAGAACACTCACACGTGGAGCCAGAACCACCTCAAACGCCAGCCCAGGAGCTCTTCCCGTCCCTCCCTGCTTCCAGGGGTCCTTGTGCTGTTCTCCCCAGCTTTGGAGCCTTCCCTGCACACCCACAAGGTGCAAATCTTCCTCTGAAGCTTTGTTTGTTTGCTTGTTTTTAAACAGAAAACCGCCCAAATTCAGCGACTGTTTTCTAATTGGAACATTTTTATTTTCCACGGGGGAAAAGCAAATCCCCCAACACAAGTAATTGCCACTCAATCCTGCCCTGGGTTAGAGTTCCCCGTGGGTTTCTCATCTTCCAGGGCTGAAAGGAAAGATTTCCCTCGGGACCTGCAAACGATCCCTCCATTATGTGGAGGCCGTGCTGCGCATTCAGGGATCACAAATCTGAGTTGCCTTGAGTGGCTCTGGCGTGGCTGCCATGAATCCATAGGAAGCCATTCCCCAATATTTATTGTCAGCAGCATTAGAGGATGCCTTACCTCCTGTTTCAGAACTTAATGGCCCATTGACCACACTTCCTGCCAAGCACAAACTGTGTCCCACCACACTAAATCTGTGCCACGCTAATGAAAAGCCCTTTTTATTTCAGGCCGGTATCCAGAGGGGAAATGATTTAGATCTCAGTCACTGGGTATTTTAACTCACTAACTCACTATTTCTTTAGTAATTAGAGATGAGGCCCATGGCAATGCCAAGTTGTAGGCTGACCCAAACATGCCTATCTATTCTGGATACTCTCCTGGAGATTTTTATTTAACACGTTTCAAATTAGAGCCGAGGTGGGAATGAAAAATTCTTTGGCACAAGCGAGGGACGCAGATCAGCGCATTTTCCACTCGCTTTTTTTGGTCCTTAACACAGCAATATTTTAATTTGTGTTAAAGACACCCAGATGAGATGTGACAGCAGGGATGAGCTGGATTCCAGCAGGGCCCTGCTCGGGACTGCCAGAGCAGAATGATTTCCCCTCAGCACCTTTGGGCTCGTCCTGCAGGGTGACTTGGGCAGAATCACTCACACAGACTGGCAATTGCTTTCCTCCTCGTTTTATGTTTGTTATTTTTCTAACCTCTTCAATCTCACTTTGCTGAAGCAGAGGAAATGAGGTAAATTGGTCCTAACACAGGCCAGGAATTGCTGTCCTACTCCTGACATGGGGTTTAAAGGCACTGTGGGAGTGGAACAGTAAATCTCTGGAGCACAAATTTCTTGTGATAACACTAAATTTACCCAAATTTTATTGCTAAGCTACAAAGTGTTATGGCAACATGGAAGAAAACAAGTTCTAAGGTTTTCCTTTAAGGCATAAAGATCCACAAAACTCCACACACTGCAGCCTACACTTCAGCAGAGATGTGCTGAGACTTCAGTAACACAACTGTGCACTCACATGCTCTTTCTCAGTCCTGTGCCACCAGACTTGGGTTTTCCTTGCTCAGCAAGCACATCCATAAGCTGCTGTGTGGATTTACTCTAGATCCCTTCAGTGCCATCTGCTTTTGCATTCCCTCTTTGTCTCCACAGAGAAGCCCAGGAGCACTGCATGCCCTGGTGTGTGGTGGCAGGGGGAGGGCAGGAGGGTTTGGAGTGGAACTGGAATATTTTCCTGCAAGTTAGCAAGAAACATGTGTGAAACTCAGTGTAACTCAGAGACCCTCCCAAGCATATTAAATAAATCTGAGGATAAGAGCAACAACACAAAGGTCAGTGTTTTCAAAAGCATAACCTATGAGAAGCATTACTAATTACATCTAACAGGCACAAATACACACACAAACCATCCCATGCTTATTATAAGATAGTTTTGGACCTAAAATCCACGTTCTTCTCCTTGAAGTGAAAGCATCACCTTGATTGCACATGGATCAAGCAATCCCTGCAGTCTTTGCCTCCATCCTATTTTTGATAAGATATTTCTACTGTGTATCTTAGGTTAAGTATTAACTTACATGAGAAACAGATGTTTCCCCTCTGCAAGGAAAAGCATCTTTTCAAAGGTCATCAGTGGGAGAGAAGGACTTCCAGGATTTACACAAGGCAGTGGCAGCTCTGGCCACTGTCCCTTCTGCTTTTAAGATCTTTTCCATTTGGCTTTAACTCTACCCAGTTTTAAAGAGGTTCTTTCATCCCACTACCTGGTAAAAGATATTTTCCATACTTCCATTGCAACCAGACTCATTCACTGGGCCGTTCCTAAAACCACAAAGGCTATTTTGTTGAATAAATCCAATCCCTGTGTTCATTCCTAAACATAGCTCAAAATATTTCAACGGTGCCTCCCCTACTTTAGATGTTTTAATATTGGATAGGGAGATTTGCAGGATATAAGCTTTATAGCCTGTGAAGTTTTCACATCTCCAGGTGGAATTGCTTAACAGTTACAAAAAAAGAAAACTTAAAAAAAGAAAAAGAAAAAAGAGGGAGAGAAGACTTGAACCTGCTGGTCCACAAAAGAGAAGTTAATAAACCACAGAGAACTGTGAAACAATAAAGATTTCCTCACTGGTTAAACACAATGGAATTAATAATCTGAGTTTCAGGGATATCTAAAAGCTGTATTGCATTACTTTGTGCAAGCAATAAACAGTCCCTGTCCCCTTCCAGTATTTCACCCTCTTCAGGAGGATGAGGAAGAACTTTCATAAATAATAATGTATAAATATGCAGCTGTGCAAAGATAAACAGCACATAGAGACAAACAGCAGAGCAGAGAATAGCTCAGACCAAAATTAACATCAGCACCCACAGAATTGAGAGAATTTGATGTGTAATCCTTGATCTCAGCACATGAATAAATCAGGCTGGAGGAAAAGGCAGATCTAAACTGAGATTCTCAGTCTGGATCTGTTAACTGCAGTGTGTGACTTTGGGCAGGGATAACACCCCACTCCTTCACACCCCCAGCTGTGGGAGTCACACGTGGAGTGAGGAGACTGAGGGGCTGTGAATGGAGGAAGAACTCTCCCTTCTTCCTTTGCAATAGCCTGAGCTGATCTGATCTCCCAGAAAGGCTCAGACTCTCCCTGGGAGGCTCCACACCTGGAAGGTGGCACAGTCCCAGCAGCACAAGGACTTAGATCACCCCAGCTCCTTGATTTCTTCCCAAAGCACAAGCTGGCCCCCGGGTCCCCAGGAGCCCTGTGCTGGGGAGAGGGAGCAGCACGCCCAGCCCCTGGGGGATGTGGTCCCTGCCAGCCCTGCCAGCACCCCCAAAGCTGCCAGAGCAGGGCAGCAGCTCTCCAGGGAAGGGCAGAGCCATGCCAAACCACAGGGTGGGGTGAGCAGAGTGTCTGCAGGAATTCTTGCAGCTCTGGGACAGATTCTGACAGCGTCAGGGACTGATGGTGTCAGGATCACACACATTTGGAATTATCAGCAAGTCAGGAGAGCACAAACCCCACTGCATGGCCCTGCCCTGGCTTGGGCCGCTCTTGAGGCCTTTCTATGCTTTAAATAAACAGAATCAAAGTCCAAGAGTTAAAACTCGACTTCAGCTCTTATAAACTGCCAGTTTCTGAAATGACACAAGCAAACAATCCTAAAATAAATAAAACCTACAGGCGAACCCTTTCTAAGAGCCCACAGCATTGTTAATGTCAGTACCAGAGTTTGTCTTCTGTGGAGTTATATGAAGTCTTGGTTTGGCTGAACTCACGTTGTCTGGTCACTTCTCCCTTCCCTGGAGAGAATATGAATGGTTTCTATTTCGAGGAGGTTACAGGTAGCCATAAATTATCACCTAAGTGTGGGCTGCCTCAGCCCAGCACCTTGCCAGCTCCTCAGAGCACTGCATGGCTTTGGCACTGAAACCTGCCAAGCCTTGGGCCACGTCAACTCAGTTTCTGACATGTGTTATGTGGATCATAGGGAGCCATTGCAGAGACCTCGTTATGGAAGAATGAAGCATTTTTTCCCCATCTATCATAGGTACTTTTCAGATGACTGCATTCCTACAGAACTAAATCATCTTTTTTAAAAACAATTTCAGCTCCTCGCTGCCCATCCCTAAAATATCAGCCATGACCAGGTAGCTGAGACTGTCACAGAACGGAGTTAATTATCACCTGCACATTGCTAATTGGGAGCTTTGTCTTTCAGGCACAAAAAGAAATTAATTACTACATTTAACTTTCTGACTCAAAGAAGTGAGTTGACATAAAATCCTGCCACAAGTGGAGATGCACACAAAGGCCTTTTCCAAAGTACACATTCCCTTAATGCTCTTGGAATAAAGCTATTTATATGTAATGCATGTGATATATGTTAGCTCACTGATCTTTTGTAGTGTATGAAGGGATGCACTTTAAAGGCAGAGTTTAATTAAGTTTCTTAACACTCCTTTGTGAGGATAAAATAATCATTCCTGTTTTGCAGGCAAATGCTAAAAAGTTAATTAAATTACAAGATCCAGACAGTGACTTAGAGGCAGAGGCAGGAAAACAGGTTGGAAGGTTCAGTTCCAGTCCCAGCTGACAGGAAACTCTCCCCAGTGAATGTTCTCCATCAAGACAAATTTCACCTGACTTCAGATCACAGCACAAATCTCATATTTTACTGAAGAGACAACCTGAACTGTGAGAAACATTGCTTTCTTATAGAAAGCATAAAATAATCTGGGTATTGTAGAATGGTAACAATGATAGAGGAATACTTTGGATTCCAAATCTCAAAAACTCAGGGAAAAATCCCAAAATTAAAACTTGAATCAAAACTGCAATAACGTGAAGAAAGGCAATAAAACACCTGATTTCTTTGGATTCTGGAGCTTCTGAAGGGTTCTGCCCTATTTGCTTCCTTCATCAAGTCCAAGATAATCTGAATTAAATTAGCAAATAGTTATTACTGGATGCAAAGATGCTGCTTGAAAGAAAAAGTGAGCTGGAGGGCAATCATTAAAATGATCCAGGTAGAAGGTCCCCTGATTTACATAGAAATGATTTGTTATTATTGTATTAATGATGTCATTTCTTTATCAAGTCACGATACAAACCAAGTCAAGTGCTTGGCAGGGGATGAAAGGAGAGCTGTAACCCCAGTGAACATGCACAGCTTCATTCTTTCAGAAGAAAGCTTGAATATTCAGTTCATTGCACCATCACTCCTTTGATTGGGCTAATTAAGTCAATTATGTAAAAATATTCTGGCTTGCAGGGTAGGCAAGACTTGAGGAGCAGTGGAAAAGAACAGAGGGAAGGAGGGTGTCCCAAAAGCCTTGAGGAGCACCAACCAAGAAGGCAGATGGGTGAAAGCAAACCCAGTAATTTGGGAACACAGGAATTGGGGAAGCCTGGCTGGGTTTGGTTTGTGACACAGCCTGAGGTTGAGTCATGGTGGTGCCTCAGTCCTGAGTGGATTCTGGGGTGTTCAGCAAGATGTGAGAGCTTGTCCAAGCCAAAATATTCATGGCATCTCCCCTGTCAGGGCAGCTTCCCTGTATCAGAGTGTGGGGTGTGTTAAACTCCTTTGGGTGAGCAACTTCAGCTGCGCCTGTCTGTACACACACACAGAAACCAACCAACTTTTCCTTGGAAAACCAGCTCCCAAACAGCATCAGAGAGCAGGTGTCAGGAGAGGGAAGGCACTGGGCATCCTCCAGTCACCTCTGGAATGGCTGGCAAAGCTGCAAGGCTCTGGAGACACCAGAAATCCACCTGGATTTAGGGCTCTGGGGAGACACTCAGGTGTTCTGCTGCTTTTAGAAGAGACCCTGCAGCACTTCCTCTAAATTCAGCAAGTCTCACAGCCTGACCTGGTTTCCTGCTGCCTCTGACATCCCTCAGCTCAAAATGCCTTGCAAAAATGGAGCAGATAAGAATGCAGAGGGTTCCTTATCACAGGTCAGTTTTCTGTTCCATAGGGGGAATAGTCATGGCTTTGCCTTTCATTGCTTAGGGCAGTGAGAAAGTAACTTTTACTTAATGAAAGGTAAATGCATTCCTGTTTTTCTAGAAAGATTATTCTGATTTAGAATCAACCAATTTTAACACAAGCAAAAAATGACTGTGAAAACCCTACTTGGGCTAAAAAGGCCCTTCTTGTCACTAACAAAGCTGGCCTGATCTGGTTGTTATTGTCTCTGAGCACCTGCTGCCCTTCCCTGCAGAAAAGCTCCTGTTTTGTCCCTGCTGTGACCAGGACTGTGTATGGGCAGGTGACAGAGCTTGGGCACCCCCACTGTGAAGAATGGATTTGTAAAGAATTCTCAAAACTTGACAGAAAGCTCACACAGCTTTTTTGTGTGATTACTGTTAGAAGTAATAGCAGCATTGTGTGGCAGAAGCTAATAGGCTGAAAACCATTTATAAAGTATTATAACCAAGAAATAGGTGTGCTTCTGATGGAATATGTGTAAGTTTTACATCTCTTATGTCTCATCCTTCACTGAGACTGATAAAAGAATAAAATCTTTTAAAACATGTCACACTGCTGGAACACGAGGTTTGTCCTGAGGACACGGGGACACAGCAGGGACTCTCCCTGTGCCCAGCACAGCCTGATCCCTTTGGGCAGGCAGAGCTGGCTCTGGGCAGTGCTGGGCAGCCTGACCTGCACAATCCCAGCCCCGGGAGCACCGCGGTGCCCCCGCCCTGAACTCTGCCCTGCGCACACAGAACCAGCCGGGAGCAGCAGCCCTGCTGGCTCGGGCTCTCTGCTGGCCTCCAGTGCTCCCCAGGTGCAGAGGTGAGCATGAGGTAATCACACCTCCCGAGTGTGAGGTTTAGTCTGCAGGAAAGCAGCAGATTTATGTCATTCTGGCACGCGGGGTGTTTCTCCTGTGTAAATGTAGCAGCCAGTAGCAGCCGGAGCTGCAGAACAGAGTGTGCACTGTGCTGCAGGGGGATCGCTCCATGGCAGGGCAGGGCCAGGGGCTGCCACCTCGCCATCCTCCTGACATCCTCCTGACATCCTCCCCACGGCTCCCTGCTCGGCTGGGACACCTCCCCACCGCTGGTAGTGCCCAAGGCCAGCGTGGAACCTGGCACAGTGGAAGGTGTCCCTGCCCTTGGCAGGGGTGCAGTGAGAGGAGCTTTCATGTCTCTTCCAGCTCAAGCCATTCTGGTTTTGTTCAAAGGGGTTTTGAACAGAAACTGTGTGTGTTAGCTCCCAGAATCTAAACTCTCTCTTAGGGGTACATTTCCCAAAGGATGCAGCAGGTTGCTGCATTTTCAGCCTTTTTCTAATTGCAAAATGATCTTGTACATAGAGTTCCTTAACCAAGTTTGAATTCCAGTTTGACTCTCCGCCTCAGAAATGAGCAGAGCCCTTTCAAGGGATCAAAGGCTTGCACTTAGAGGAACAAAACATATTGTTCTAAAGGTAAATACATTTCAGCTTGTTAGTTATTCATCCTCATGCTCTCAGACAATGAGTTTTTAAGGCTTTTCAAAGTCATTGAGCTGTCCTGTTATTAGACTTTTAGAATGTATTAGGCCCCTCATTAGGTGGCCACACTGTGCTATGACACATGTACTGTATTAAAAGCTGTGAACTTCTGCATGCCAGTGCTTCTGGGTTCTTTATTTTGTTTTACCAATGAGAAACATTTTATATGAATACAAGACTTTATTGTAAAAAAAAAAATAAAAAAATTGTATTTCCCCAGTGCCTTTTTGTGTCAACAAAGGACTTTCCTGGAGAGTAATGAGTTTGCACTAAGCAGGCAAACACAAATAAACGGAGTCTATGTGGATAACCAAGTGTGGTGTATGTATATATTGTATCTCCAAGGATTTAAAAACCCAACAGCACAAGGAATCTGCTCCTTTTGGAAAACAATAGCCATTTATGAAACATTTCTGCCAATTAAATTGCCAGGAAAAATTAACCCTTACTATTGCAGATATTTCCAGAGATTCTAAATAATCTGTCTGCACCTTGCAGAGGGAGGAGGGTCTGGAGCCGCCTTGGGCTCGAGCTGGGCCTTTCAGTGCTGGAATTCCCAAAGCCATTAAGAGATTTAGGTGCAAACATCCCCCTGAGTTCAATGGACACAAAGGGTTAAACTCCTCCCAATGTTTAAAAAGCCCAGCACAGACTAGGACTGGCTTCACCACCACTGTGCTGGAACTTGGCAGTGGCTTAAGAGGACACATCAGCACTAAACAACAGTTTGAGACAGGAAGAGAAGATGAATATCTAATCCAATTGAAACTCCAGAGGAAATATCACGCAGGCTGCCTGGAAGGGACCCAGCAGGCTCAGCCTAATGGCTCTGGGCTCAGGAAAAGCTCTGCTCTGCTCAGGGTCTCACTACCAGCCATCCCTGCCCCACGTCAGCAGCTGGATTTGGAGAAGCCAGGACCTCCCTCTTATAATAGAACTGAAAAAATCAATCATGGATCTTCCAAAACTCAAACCAGTCCGTTAATGTGGATGCACTGATTGCCAGGCATGTCTGGGAGGAGATGGAGGACCAAATTCACCCTTGTGTTTCTTTTATACAGAATATATGACAAAACAGAAATACCTCCTATTTAGGATACAAGTAGGAGGAGCATTGCTTCAAATGGCAAAATAAATAAACATTTAAAGTCTTTCACCCAGGAGTCCCAGAAGACTCCAAAATTTCCTGGTTATCTAGGAAAACCCATTTACAGAAGTGCTGTTTCCCAACACAGGAGCTGTAAATTACCTCCAGGCTCTGCACAGGAACATCCCAAGAACTGAAGCTCCCGAGAGCTGGGACAGGAGCCAGAGCCTCGGGAGCAGCCGCTCGGGGCTCCCACACCAGAGCTGCTCCACGTGGAGCCTCTGGAGTCTCCAGCTCTCCCTGGAGGCTGTTCTCATGCACATCCCAGAGAATGTGAAGGAACCTGTCTCTCCCAGCCTCAGCCCATGGAAAAAATGCTAATGCAGGGCAGCTCCCACGTGGAGGAACCGCTCTGGTGAGTGGCTGTGGCCGCTCGCCTTGGCCAGGGAGCAGCTCCTTTGGGATAGAAGTCAAACTTCCAGTGATTCATTCCTTAGCATGGCTCTCACCTGGAGATTCCTTAGCATTTCCCACCTGGGAAATTTCCTCCCATTCCTTAGATTGGCAAATTTTAAAGGTTCAAATTTAAAGTTGCAGAGGCACTCCAGCCTGGCCTAAAGCCAACCTGGGGACTTCTGTACTGATTTATTTATAGTCTAGCTAGTTCTTAGCTGGATCCATTTTCTGGTCCGAGTTATTGCCCTGGTGCTGGAGCAAGGGAGGCAGCAGCAGCAAACATCTGGAAGATGAGGAGAGTGAGATGGGATTTCTGTTGTGCCAACAGCAGATAATTATTTCAGGATGAAGTGACACCTAACAGCAGCCTTGCTTGCTTTTGGGAACATCTTCTGGACACACCACCCCAGACTGCACTCTGGGCATTTTTCCAAAGCAATACCTCTTTTTAAGAAAGAGAATATTCCAAAAGAGAAATGGATTCCCATAAGAAATGTGGGGATACAAAAGAAGATGATTGTTGTTGCTCAGGAGTGTTCTACAGGAGACTCCTGTACTCCTTTCTCTTAGATTCCCATTGGTTCATGTGCTGTATCATCTCATGCTGCACTTTAAAAGTCCTGTTTAAACCTCATGAATGGTTTTCCAGGGTGAAGCAGGGAACAGAGCCTTGGCAGCACTCAGACACAGGCACAGTGACACTGCCACTTGCTGCTGCACTGCTCCCCCTCGTGCCTCTCCCAGCAGGAGGGGATTCCCTCCCTCCCTCCCACCCCACAAGGACACACTGGACGCATGTTCGGAGTCTCTGAGGTACAAGGATGACATTTCACGAAGGACACTGAAATCTCAGCTCCTTATCAACACATGTTTCATAATCAGAATCACATTAAGTGTGGTTTTAGCAAGGTGGTCCCGTCAGGGTGAGGCCTCTCACGGTTGTGGTTTTGATTTACTGGACACAGTAATTGCTTTTTGAGATGAAAGAACCAAAATATGTGTCAAAATATTAATGGCCAATGTCTAAGGAGGCAGAAGGCTTATGCTGGCTCTGGGGTGATGTGATGAGTGTTAACTCTGTCAGTCCAGCTGAGCAGCTGCCCCTGAGGCAACACAAACATCACCCTTCACTCATTTCCCATCTCACTCTTTGCAGAAACATCTCCCAACGGGAAACTGTTTGCCCTCAAGATTTCAGGGGTGTGAAATGCATTTCTGCATTCCATGAATGCAAAAATAAATTAATCAGAGGGAATAGAGGTATGCTCAATCTGGATAGCCCTACAGTGGAGCTATGTGTGCAATGACTTCATACAGAGGTTGTACGTGGCAATTCTTTTCACAGAAAATCCCAAAAAAAAAAGGGTCTGGTTTAAACCAGGGACCTGGGCAGCTTCCTGAACAGAAAGAGCTGGCCCAAGTCATGTTTGGATTATTCCAAAAATGACTTATCCCAGCAGGACTTCACTGAGCTTAGCTGGGCACTTTCTATTTAGATCCCAGTGTCAAGGTCCAAAAAAAGATCTGCACTTAATAAACCTTCTTTATGCTGAGGGTTCAAACCCTGGGATTTCACTTCCCTCTCTCCACACACACATTATTTTGACCCACAGGACAAGTTTTATGCAGCCTGTCTTCAAATGCAATAGAGCACAAATTTAGTACTGACAAATCCATTTTTTGCCTAACCCACTTTCTCCTCAATCACAAATCCCACTTGGAACCACTTTGAACTGGACACCTACTAATTAACAGCCCCACAGAAATCTGAATAATTCTGCAAAAATGAAGCATCTAAAATGAAAAGTAAAAAGTCCTGTCTTTGAAAGACCCTCAATTCCCAGATCCAGGTTTATTGCCAAAACCTGCCACATACAGGAAAACAGTTGAAATAAGGGAAGAAATAAGGATATTGCAGCCTAATTCACTTTTTAAACATTGCCATTGGTATTATTTCATGAAGTTTTGTAGAGGGTTTAACTTTCTCCCTAGGTCTCTATCAGCACTTTTTCAAGTAGTGACAAATCTGATTTGTTACAGGAAGAAGTGGAGTGTATCTCAACCCCTGAAGTACAGCTTAGGACCAAAGAACATCAACTCCCAGCTTCCAGATCCCTCTGGAAACACTGCAGCCATTGTACAGGACCTTCTCACTTCACTGCACGGAGCCTGTGGAGGCTGAAATGGGCTCAGAGGGATTTGTGATGGAATCCTGACTGCCCTGAGGTGAGAGAGACTTGTGTCAGGGATGTCAGGACAGCTGTATTTCATTGCTGGAATGTTCCTTGTCTCCAGTACATGCACAGGGTCCTTCTATTGGCCCTCCACAGCCATGCCTTTAAAAAGTTTTGATGTCTTTAATTGTTATTTTGTTACACATATTTCACCACTTATCAGCATTTTTCATTCTCCCCCCAATCTGGTAGATTTACAGAAGCAAACCAGTACAACTGGTCTGGATATAATGCTGTAGCTCCCCTTATTCTGAATGGTTTGGGATTTTATTTGCTATTGCACACAGGCTCCAGAAGGTACAGATTGCATCCTGTGTGTGTGAACACGGGGCTGTAGCCTTGGGAAATTCAGAATTTATGGAACACAGAGTCATCCTCTGCACCAGTCAGCAGCTCACAGCCTGCAAACGCAGGAAGCCCCGTTAAGGAAAGATCTGAAGACATGTGGGACTCCTCATGAAGGTACTGACAGCGTGTTTAACCCCAGAACCCTCACAGGGACTTCCAAATGAAACCAATAGGAAAGGCAAAACACCTTTTTCCATTAAACTTTCCCAGGGAATCTAATCTTGCTGATTTTAACCCACTTAAGTTGCTCAGCTGCTGCAGAGGGATTTTAGTTCCTTAGCTACACTTTGTTCACCAGCATCAAAGGGAAAATTTGACTTTCTGGATGAAGAGAGTGCCACCAACTATGCTCAGCCCCAGGCTCCAAGGGGAGGACATTTCCTCCCTCTGCTCTCGTCAGCTGTACCTGTAGCTGGTGTCTGCTCTCCCAGTGAGAATCCTCATTGGAGAAAAAAGCCTTTTTTCCTTACAGGGGAAAACATCAGGACATAAAAATCTGATGAATTTAACTTACAAAATATACCTAAAACAGAATTTCATCTGCCAAGGCTCCATTTTGCTTTGTCCTGGCTGTTGTCACTTTCTTGCACACCTTCTTCCCATAAAGATGCATCCTGAGCTCAGAGGGCAACCAGAGGGACGCAGGTGACTCCATGACCATCGAGCTGTCAGGATAAAACCAGCTCCCACTAATTCCATGGGACATAAGGCAGCCCAGACCTCACCCAGGGATTCTAGGTGGCACCTGAGTGCAAATGACAGCCCATGACAATAATGGCCATTAGCACTTTTCCTGGCAGAGCCCGTACTCCCATTTCCTTGAATGAGATGATAGCTATGGACAGGAGCCTGCAAAGGCCCTTTTTTGCCATAACTATTCTGTTTCCTCACTCCCAGTCAGATGGTGGGAGCTTTCTGAGTGCCCCTACTGTAAATTGCCAAGAATAACTGTTGCCTCCCCTAAAATGGGAGTGAAAACAGCCCTGCGGGTTCCCTCTGAAGTGACAGCAGCTCTGACCGACTTCAAAGGCAACACAAGGTTTTTAGTGAGGGCTGTTTGTTGATTTTTTCTCCAGTGAAGTGATATTACATGGCATTTCCAACCCTCAATCCTATTAAGTGACAGAACTACCTAATAGCACTCATTAAATAACATAACTTGGTGTCAGAAATTCACTGACAGGCTCCTGCAATTGAAGTGGGAGATTTATACCCTAAAAAAATACAGGTTTGGTGTTATTGTGACTGGGGTTTTTTAATAAATGTCATTTATTTTAACAGGTGAAAGCCTAAGAGCCAGGACAGTTCATGAAAAGGTTATCACAGCTGAGAAGTTGGTGCCTGAATTTTATATTTAGAGGGAAGAAAGCACTAAGAAAATATTCATTGCTGCTGAATTCCTCCAGCTCTGGGAGGTCATGTCTTGGGTGACACCACCCCTCTCTGCAGTGGTGTCACAAGGAACTCAGGCAAACCTTGCAGCATCTGAAACCAAAATCCCAACTCTCACAATTGTCCAAAAATATTTGAAGTTGTTTTTTATTTTCATGCAACATGAATGCTGTTGCAAAGATTACTTCTTTTTGTACTCTAAAAGAACAATACAACAAAAATCTTCCTGGAAATAACAATTACCAGTTAAATCCCTGACTATAACATTTTGACCAAAGGCAGAATGCTCTAAGGAATACCAAACAATGCAGTGAATATTTGTGCAGCAGGAAGAGTTTGGAGGTGTTTGTTTATCATAGTTTGTTCCTACTAGACAGAAAGGTTCCTAAAGAACCCATATAAAGAGCCCTGATTATTAATAGAGTGGTGAAATGGTATTTCTAACCTGTTTATAAATGGTTCAAAGGAAATCACAAATACATTAAAAAAACCCCAAGTTTACAGTAAAAGTGCAGAGAACTAAATTGGTTATTCCAGTAAGCAATATGTTATATGGAACTGAGCTGAGCATGTCTGCCATCATTCTACCTGGAAAAAAATCAAAATGGGGAGAGGAGGAAAGATTTTTAGTTTGCCTTTCTTCTGCAGAAGCCAAACAAAAGGGAAAAGCCCAAATATTGTATTACCCTACTGTACATATGGACAAGTAATGCACACAATGATTTCACAACGTGCTTTGAAAAGATTCGAGAATGGCTTTGGAAATATGGGAAAGTCATTTTTAACACCACATAAAAAAGTAATAGAGGGCCCAATCCTGTCACCACTAACTTAAACTGGGGAGAGCTGAACTTTCAGGATCTTCTGGCAGATTTAGAACAGTTTTAAACAGCCTTATTCAGATATTAGCAAAGCCCAGCCTGGCTGGCTCCCACCACATTCCCCACTTGCTAAATTACTCCCCTCCTCCATTAAAATTTAAAACAAAAATATTTTTAATGTGTTGAGTCTTTGTGTATTTGGACAGTGCCTGCCTTTCCCTGTCCCTCTGACAGCCCTGAGCACTCTGGCCATCAGCTGCCTGAGCATGGAGAGCTGCAGCCCAGCCAGAGCTGCCCACCCTCAAGAGCAGCCCTGAAACCACCAGAGTCTGGTGAACTTCTGATTTTCTGCATAATACTGCCACAAAAACCAATGTCTCCCACCCAGTCAGAGGGAAGTCCTGGAAATGCAAAGAGAGTTCAGTTTCCAAAGATCTTTATGTTTGAAAGAAACATTTTGATCTTGTCTACACAGTCAGAAGAATGCCAAGGACAAATGTATGGACTGAGGTTGTGTTAGGACCAGCCACCTCCCCCATCAATGACATCAGAATATGGCACATTTCACAAGGTGAGCTTGCACTCAAGAGCCCTTCCCTTCCTCATCCACCCCATCTGCAGTTTGAGGTGGTGCTGGAAATACCAAACCTCTCCATGTGGCACATGTGATTTCAACCATTGCCCTGCAAACCTGCTGCACTTCCCAAGATGCAACTGGATCAGACCAAAATTCTGATGCAATTTATTTTAAAAGGGGAAAAACCCAAACCAATGAATACTCAGTTACTGTTTCTCATGCAGTCTCAGTGGCCAAGTCTGTAGTACAGGGCTCACCCATTTCTGCCTCCTCTGGCTCACGCCTCGGACACAGCCGGCACGCTCCGATCCAAGAGCCCCCTGTCGTGCTCCAGGGAGTTCATGCAGTAAATACAAGGGCAATGACCCACAGCTCTCACTCACCCTCTGCTTGTCTCACAGTGTTTCCAGAAGAATTTCTGCTTTAAGCATCTAAAACCTTTCAGTTTCCGTCAACTGATGCAACTCGTGAACTGAAACCTCGAAGCTGCACAAACACAGAAGGGCTCTGCCCACAACACGCAGCAGGACTCAGGAATCCTCTGGGGTGCCTCCTTCAGAGCCACCTTCCCCTTCACTTCCAATCTGTTAAACCCACAATTCAGCCCAAATAAACCACAGGCTCTAAAAGATCCAGTGGTTCCTTCTAGTCCCCTAGTTGGGATTTATATGCAGTGCTGGCTTTAAGTTCAGCTCTGTCTGGATGCCTCTACCAGTGCCTGGCAGTTCTTCACATGTTCAAGACAGCTCATCAGATTAATCCAGGCTGTTTTGTCTTTTCCTTCCAGTTTGGTGTTACCCTCAAACAGGGAAACTTTTCCTATTTAATTCTCTTGGTGCTCTTGAAGGGTTGAAACAATGTGGTAAAAAAGTTCTACCATGGTAAAGTTGGTCTTGAGAAAGAAAGTTCATTTCTGGTGCTTTTTATGACCTTGATGACATTTCCTAGCCATAAGCTGGAAATGTTAAATGATAAAAAATACAATATTCATCAACCAATTGAGTTGCCAGTTCTAATTTTGGATAGAAAACTGGACAGAGAAATAATCAAAGACTTACCAGAAAAGCAGATGGCTGCAGAGTGCTTCTGGCAGTCATGCTACTCGCACATGGGACCACTTGTGTTTAACAAATTGGACAACAGAGAGAGAACTGAAATGGAAATTGGGGCTCTACTCCATTCAAATTCTTCAGAATGTTTGTTTTGGATTTGTACCTCTGCTGCAATTTACAACTCTAGATTAGATAGAGCAAGAGTAATATTCTTGACTAGAAGAAAAACAGAATGGCTGAACTGTTTGCCAGCTCACAGACATTGTCTCCCTGTGTACAAATAATACCAACATATAAATGGCTCTAAATAAAACCCAGGACTGAACCTGTCTTTTACTACACAGCAATAAAGTTGCAGGAGACATTTCCCTGAGTGAAACTGCAAGGCCCACATCAGCATGGAAACAGGATGGAAGGAAAACCCAGAGCAACCTGAGATGTCACAGCTGTCCCCATGCAGCAGGGACCTCCTATTGCAAGTGAGAATCCATCCCAAAACACACTGCTCAGGAATTAAAGGGGCATTTGATTCCAGCATGAACCAGTTTTGAGACACAAGGCAGAGTTCAGTGTTTCTTAATTGATCAGGAAGGTAAAAAAACACAAAACCAATGTCAGCTGTATCAATACCAAGGCACACAGGTAGCAGATGACACCAAAAAAGGAAGAAAAAAGATTCATTCTGCCAGCCTTCCTGTAAGAAATCAGTTGCCTCAGTGTTTAACAGGAAAACATGAAGGTCTTTCTCAGTGAGATGCCAGTTGAAGCTTAAGGAAATGTATGGCCAAATATGACATCACCTACCACAACCAAAAATTAAGATGAAAGTTGTGCTGGTCTCAGGGACCAGTCACTCACCAGGGAACCGGTGGTTTTATGTGCACGCCTTCCTGAAGAATCCAAAAATAACATTTTTCCGTGGAGCAGAAATTCCTGCAGCGTTCACGCTTTTCCTCTCAGCAATGCTGCAATCCAACGTGCCAGCCCTGTGTAATGAGGTCATCCGACAGTGTAATTTGTAGTATTTTAGTCTGTCAAAATTGATCCTAGTGTTCCTATGGCAACTAGATCCAAACAAAAGATGGAGCAGACAGAATTCGTCTCTCCCTGCCACCACCCAGATTTTTATATAAATATATATGTGTATATATAAAGCATTACACATATATAAAGTTAATGTTCATGATTCATCATTAAGCAGCGCTAGAAAACTGGCACTGGAGAAACAGCAACACACAGGGCTTACATTAAAAAAAGGTAATAAATGTATAAACTGACATCAATAAAATACATTAAAAAAAGGTAATTCTTCAATTCTCAAACACCTGGGAACACAGCATGCTTTTCTCCTAAAACCCAGTCAGGAAAAGATATTATCCATTTCTGGTTGGGACAGATGGAAGGGGATCTTGGCTTTGCTGCCATGAGGTGAAGAACATGACACCTCCCTCCCAGAAAAAAATCACCCTTCAACCATTACTGTTAACATGTTCATGCTTAGGAAAGCTTGACTGTTATCAGCTTCCTAAGCTTGAGTTTGGAAGTTCTTATGCAATTCTTGCATGTCTGTCAATTTATTTTAGTGCCCCTGCAGGAGCTGAGCTGGGTCCAGCTGTTGGATGGGAAATTCTGGATGTGGAACCCAAAGCCATTTCCAGTCAAATAATATGATTAACATCAACACCAGCCAGCCCCTTCCTTTTGAAATAAAAATGTGGGATGAGAAGCTTGATTTTCCTACAGATCACTTCTCCTTGACATAGGAGAAGCTTCTGAGCACCCCTCAGGAGATCTCATTTGGGTCCTGAACACAGACAACCAACTACACACCATGTTCCTAACACAACTGCTGACAATCCATGCAAATCCCAGAACAGCCACATGGGTCCTGACTTGGGCTTTAAAGAGAGGATGAACCTCCCCTGACAGGTGACGTGTACCTGCCTCCAGAAACCTGTGTGGAGTCCATGAATGATTCTCTGACTCCTGTGCAGTGTGACTTTACAGCCTCTGGCGTAAAAACATGGGACAGTTTGAGCAGATCCCTAAAATGGGTGGGAGGGAATTTCTGAGAGCTGTGAGAAGAGGGTGATACACTGACTTTTGTTGTGCTGTGTCACTGCAGGTCCTGTGGGTTTGCTGCTGGCTGCCATCTCTGAGGTCACCATGTGCCTGCTTCCCAAGGCTCTGGATCAGCCATGGGGTGGGATTGTGGCTGGAGGGCAGTTTGTCCTCTAGGCCAACTCCTACTGCCTGTTAAGAAAATGAGAGAACGTTAAGTTAGAGAAATATTGGCCATTTAAAAGAAACAAACACCCCCAAAAGCACTGATCCCAAACTAATCCCTAATTCTCCTCCTAGAAAACAGAATTTCCCTATCAGTTTATGTCTGATGGACAAAAAATTCATGGTGAATACAGGAATAAAATGGTGTGCACGCATAATTTGAAGCACAGGAATATTTCCACACTTTACCCTCCTAAAATTAAACACACTTAAGTCTTTCACCTGAGCAAAGACCCTGACCCCACAAAGCTCATCCACTCCATGGCAATTCCCTTGAGTAATGAAAAGTGAAGAATCCAACCCTGGCAGAAACTGAACTATGCATTAGACCAAATTACAGATGCTTCTTTAACAACTTCTGTCTTTACAGAATATTGGCATTTCATAGCTTATCTTACAGCTGACCCAGACCTTGGCATGGCTTCAGGAGAATATATTTATAAAAATGTACACCATGAGCTGTTACCTCTTTTTAACTTCAAAAAAAATTATTGCTCTGCAACTGCAGCAGAAGATTCAAAATACTTGTTAAGGCAGGAGGGTTTAAAAAGTAGAAAAATGAATGAAACTGTGGATTTCTTCCTAATTATCACCAGTTTGTGACTGTCAGAGAAGATGTACCTTTTCCATGTGAAGCCCCTCATTACCCCCTTCTTCCAATAAAGGCAATCAACATTGAACTTAAAAGTTCCTGTCTGCATCCACTTTACTGGCTGCACCGTCCTGCCCTTTGAAACAGAGTCGTGTACGAGGCCCATCAAAAAACTGGAGGAAATTGGAGATAAAAAAGATTTTAAAATAAAACCAGTATTTATGTCTCCCAAATGGGAAGTGGGGAGCAGCGAGGGCAGGAAACGGGCCGCTGTTTAAGCTGATTACCCGAGCAAAGTCCTCTGCCTTTTCAGCAGAGCCGCGGTCCCTCAGTAGAACCATTTCAATTAATTGGAGTTTGGGGCAGGGGGAGCGGGGGAAGATGTCAAGTTTTATCTGGAGTGTTAGTGATGGCTGGCTGGAGAGGGGCTTTCAGGGCCGCTAATTGGGCGCGTTGGCCGCGCTGCGCTGGCGGAGGCCCTAACGAGGCCCGGGCGCAGGTGGCCGCGGTGGCCGCGCTGTCGCAGCCGCTCAGGGCCCGCTCGGCTGCGCCGGCGGCTCGGGGCCCGCCGGGCATGGGCCCAAAGGCCCTCCCCGGAGAGGCAGCGAGATCCTTCCCGTTTGTACCAGGAATTCGCGCAAATAAAAGTCTCCTGGGCCACGCTGGCCCTGTGGACATGGATCTTATGATGCGTTTTACCTAATTATCCAGAGGGCTTTTCTGCTCGCGGAGCCCCGGCCCCGCGGGCCGCGCTTCCACGGCTGTTTGCACACATGTACAAACTCCAGCTCCTCATTCACACTTGCACATAACTGACGAGACAAATAATATTATCCTAGTGGGAAGAGCCAGAATTAGAAAGGAAATACTGCAACGTTTAGATTTAATCTGGTGAGCGTTAGATCGTGATTCACTCTGACATAAAAGCTCAAGAGCGCATTTAGCCAGGGTGAAACGCATTACTGTGTTTTACATGAGAAGGAAATAAGTCTGATGTTTCATGGGCTGCATTATTTGCTGTTGAAATCCTAATGACTGCCCACGCTCTACACCTACGTTGTACCTAATGAATTGGGTTTAAATTTCAGAAAGCTCCAGCAACAAATTGGACGATCGTATTTGCCTCTGGCTCTCCACCACAGAGGAGTTTTTAGTAGAAGAGAACAGAAAAATGACAATAAATTTTAAAAAAAGGTTTCAAATGTAACACTTCATTTATCTTCCCCACATTTCATGGCAGTATTTTTAAAATAAGCATCTTTTTTGATAAAATATTTTTTCTAACAGGTAACTACTCAAACAGCGTAAGCAGGATTGGTATCCCTGGCTTTCAATATCCACAGCCAAATATCCTACTCAAGTTTTACAACCTTCTGCTTTCTTCTCACCCACATCCACAAGATCCCACTGCTTCCCTCCCATCAACTCCTGTTTTTTGGTGGCCACAGGAAAGAACAAATCCCTGCAGCCTCCTGCCTGCTCATTCTCTCTCCCATCGGTGGCAGAGCAGTCCCTTTGGATGGCAGCACAGTCCTGCCCTGGTTTAACACAACCCAGGACTGGCAGGCTCCAGGAGAGACCTTTTTCCTGGGACACATCCAGGCCCTCTTGTGTTTCCCAACCAAGGCTCTCTGTGAGAATTCCCAGCACTCTCTCAACAGGACAGAATAGACTTCATTTCACAGAATCATGGAATAGTTTGTGTTGGAAGGCACCTTCTAAAGGCATGGGCAGGGGCACCTTCCCCCAATTCCAACCTAGCCTTGGACACTTCAGGGAAGGGGCATCCACCATCCCTCTGGGCAACCTGTGCCAGTGTTTTACCACTACCATTGAAACAATTCCTTTCTTATGTCTAATCTATGAATTTGACCTCTCTTCTGTTTATGGGAGAAATTTACAGTTGAGATGTGAGCCACGATGTGTGCAGTGTGTTCCTCAGCCCAGGGCATCCCAATAAAACCCCCATGTCTGGGTTTCCAGTGTCATTTAGGTTTTACTTGGGTTTGTGTTCATCTCAACACATTTCCTTCATGTAGCAACAGGAATGACCACATCTAAAAATCCCAGATGCACAGAACAAGCTGCTGACTCTTTCTCACAAATGCCAATTCCCAGGAGCTGCTGTGACTCCATGAACACAGTTCTCCTGTGAACCCAGCTGAGGGTTGCAGGGCTCTCCAAAGATCTGCAATTTCAAGGCAGATAAATGTCATGTAAACTCAAATTTTGCAACTTTATTGCTGTGTATTATTCCATGCCAAGTCGCGCTTTACGTAGAAAGCAAACATAGTTGAATTTATTTTCTGAAAAAAGCAAACTAAAGTTTACAGTTCTGCCTGGCCTCGAGTTTGTTTATAAACACAGGAGCAGACTGGCCTTATTACAATGGAATGGCAGAAAAAACCTTTTTGCAAGCTGATCATGAGCCAAGAGTGCTCTCAGCAAGTGAGGGCTTCATCTGAGGGTGGCCTTGGCCTCTTGGGCCTGATGAAGAGATGGTGATTTAATAACAGGTTATCTAAGAGGAGACAGATACAACTCCCTCACTTGGAGAGAAATTACAGTGATGACAGAGCCAAACTTCTTGTTTGAGACAAATGCTGGAAAAAGGGGCAACATCAAAAACTGCGCCTTGGCAGGCTCAGATCAGAGATTAGCAAAAAGGTTTTTCAGCAGAAAGGTGGTGCAGCCCCCAGACAGGTGCCCAGAGAGCCACAGGATGGTGATTCTTGGAGATATTTCATGCTGAGCACATGCCTTTTGACACTTTTGATAAAGTGTGTTGCAAAAAAACTTCTTGACAAGGTATTGGAGGAACCACGGATATTTGGCACTTCTCAAAAGCACCTGTCCCTCTTTTTTTAATAAACAAACACCTTCAAAAGCCTAATCATAAAATGCCTGATGACTTTTGCTCCATGCCCTGTATCTCCAGAATACTAAACCCTCTGGGGCTTCCATGCCCATGCAAACCCTTGTTCTGATGGAATATACCCTATAAACACAGACATAGGAGTAACAGTGCAGGATCTGTCCAGGCAAACTCCAGATATTTGAAAAGATTATCAGTCAACTACAGTTCTTTCCACTGTAGAAACAGTTACTCAGTTAAGATAAACAAAGAAATTCCCATGCACTGAAAAGGAAAACCTATTAACTGATTAAACATGTGAATCAGTTGATAAACTGGTTATCAAAGTTCTGAAAACATTTTTAACAATGACCCTTCCTGCCATGTTTAACAATGACCCATAAAAGCTAGAATAATTCAGCCCTTTACAGGAAACCAGCTGGAGAGAAAACAGAAAGTATTTCTGATCTAAGAAGCTGCAGCTATGCCATATGAGCTGACAAATTTATTCACTAATTATGAGTAAAGTAGCTATAAACATTTAAAATGCCAATTAAAAACTTTGCACAAAGTTTTTTCAAAGGTTTCTAACTCTTTTCAGCACACAGAAAAAATTGGATGGATGTTTGTAACTCATTCCTCATTTCAGGCTTTTCAGGTAACTATAAAAATACTTATTAAAAACAAAACCAAAACACCCCTTAATTTTTAGGACAAGCTGGAGATCTGGAAGTGGAATAGGAATATAAATACTTGTGTTTTTTGTACAACTGACCATGCAAATCCCATCTCAGGGAAAAAAAACCTCCACCTCAGAAGTATTTGCAGACATGCAACAGCAGAATTTAGCACAGACTAATAATGACATCTCCCCTGATAGAGAACATAATTTTACTTGTCAGTACATCTTAAAAAAGGTAAATTGAGAAAACTGTGAGACCTGGTCCTTGGGATAGTTGAAAGATCCTTTCAGATAAGTCCAGATCCACAGAAGAGCAAAAATCTGCGTGCCAGGTAATGGTCCTGGCTAGCCAACAACTGCTCACATGCAAAGCATGGACAGAACTGGCTCCACATCAGGTGGAGATTTACATTTTCCCAAAAATCAGAGAAATTTTCATTTCAGAGCATTCTATCCCAATGCCTGACAGTACTCCCTTTCCTCCTAACCTTTGTATCAGACATGTAAACCAAAATATCCCCAAATCCTGCTTCTGCATGGCTTCATGGCAAACAAATTGCCTAAAGGTTCATTTTTCACTATCAGAAAAGTCTGTCCAGCTAAAAGGCAACACCACAAATCAGAAAAACCCCAGATTGCAAGAGATTTTCACCAGGGTCTTCTACACCAAGATAGCCAAGACTTTGACAAAAAACTTTTCAATCAACTAAGAACTTTTTAAGAAGTCACAAAAAAAGATTCAGGCTTTCTAACAATTACTGCAGAGTATGGGAAGTAAGTTAAAACAGTCAGTATTTAAACATTTGGCTTTACAATGATCTTAAAACAATCCAGTCTTTTTAAAAAAACATCTTCCAGCCTTCTCCTAAGCTGAAATAATAACACATACAGAATTAAATGCCAGTATTCTATTTTCATTCCAGAAAAACAACATTTAAAAGCAATCAAACGAGGCATTTGTTAACAGAAGAGCATAAATAAAATGTCCAGAGGTTTTCAATTTTGAAAAGCCTGCTACCATTTCTGGGAACATCATATCTCAAAAGTGTGGCTTGCTCACTGTATAGAAAGACAGTATTTATTTGGCTGCAGCCCTGTTCTCAGTAAGCACTGATGGCTCTGCTTTTGGAAGAAGAAGAAACCAAGAATTTCAGAGTTATTTTGAAGTGTATTCCAAGGCTAGAATGGATTTGGAACACAGCTAAGCCCCATGCAGACCCAGGATGTGGAAGGAGCATCTCTCTGTGAAGAGTTCCTCAGTTCACCAAATCTAAAAAGAGATGAATACTCCAAGGGTTTGAGAGCTCCATTTCAGTAATTTGAAAAAGATGTCGAAACTGCCCACTTCATATAATTAAGGTCATGCTGCACTTTTCTGGTGTCCAGAAACAAAGCAGGAGCAGAACAGTCTGTTCTCCCCCTCATCTCCCTCTCAGCACTGAAAGCTGCTCCCACTGGAAGCTGCTGCCTTGCAGAGGTTTAATTGTGTGTGAACACAAAGTCAGAACAAGTTTCCCCGTAACCCCTGGCTCAGGCAGTACCTCCTCCTCTGCCTCAGAGCTGGACTCCACGTGGACTTTGTGTAAAATGCATCTTCTCCATTGCCAATAATCTGAAATATTCCCTCAAACAAGATGAAGCAGGAAAATGTACAGCCAGGTTTGCAACCTCTCCTTTCTCCTGCTTACCCTCACCTTGGAGCTGCCACTCTGACATCAGCAGTGCCATTTTGTAAAACCAAACCCTACATTTTTACAGAAACTGCTTGATTTCAAACGTTTCAGTTACCAACTGCTCAGCTTGGGTACCTTGAAGAATTTTAAAGTTTTCAGGTGGTGAGAACACACAACTTCCAAGTTACCTTTCTCCAGACAGTCCAGAACCACAGAGCTCACACTGATCATCAAACATTTCCAGTGCCTTGCTTACCTGTAGATACATTTCCAGCTATAGCTACTTCCTACATCCCAGTTGTGTCAGCATTCAGTTCAATTCCTATTCTACTTAGATATTTTTGCAGTTACACCTGACATGCAATCCTTGTTTTTCTTCTAGGGATGAAATTTGAGTTGTAAAAGCAGAACAAAGTGATGTTGAGATTCATGGTACTGCTTTCAGACATCTCCTTTAGAACCCATGACACAATGAAGCATCATTTTCAAAACCAGGGTTCAAGCTTTGCAGATGAAGGCAAAAGTGTCAGACAGATAACAGCCAGGTCTGGCCCTTGCTGGATCAAAGGCAGCAGGGCTGGTGTGCCAGGCTTCCTGCAGCTCCTCTTTGCCACTGGGAATTCCTGCCAGCTCCAGGGAAGGTGTTTCATAGCTCACACTCAGCCTGACTCATCCTTTGCAGCTCCATGCTGCACCAGGCATCCCTGTGAGCATCCCAAAACAGCAGCTGGGGATGTGTTCCCATGGAGTGCTGGGATGTGTGGTCACATCACCATGTCCCATGGCTGGGATATGCTCAAGCCCCACCAGTTTGGCCCCTTTGTGCCTTTCCTAAGTGGGAGGATAAAGAAAAGGGAAGGCCTCTGGGCAGGGATCTTTCCTTGGCTCCCAGCCAGTGTTTTCTATGGCAGAATCCCATCCCTGCCATGGATGCTCCCTCCTGTCCCATGTGTGCCACTCATTTCCAGATCCAGAGGGGAGCATGATGGCAGCAGGTTGGATCAGAAATGAAAGTATTTCCTGATGTGAACTGGGACTGCAAATCCTCAGTTAGAACAAACAAATCACTGCAGCAATAATGAAAGGTGACTGAGCAATCTCAGACTGGTGCAGCCCTGGCCAGGTAGGAGCTGTGCTCAGTGGAGGGAGTGGCAGCAAAACTTCTTCAGTTCACTATGAAATATTTAAACTCTCTGCACTGTTGAGGCAACCTTTCAAATTGAGTAATTCTATGAAATTGCCACAGACTGATAAAACAAAGCAACTGTGTCAAATCTGTGCAGGTTCCCTGAAAGACCTGAGGGAGAAAAAGAGTTAACAACGACCCTGAAGGTCTTTATTTCAAAATAAACCACATGGTTAAAAAAAGGAAAAAAGAAAGAAAAGAAAGGGAAAAAAAAATCACTGTCTGTAACATTATAGTTTCCAAAGACTGTGCAGCCAGGAATTACAGATAAGCCCTCTTAAGACCATAAAGAAAAATCTTTTGATAGTGTTCAGCTTATTGAACTGGCTCCTCGGTGTTTTTGCAGCAATAAAGCTGTCAGGCAGACAGAAAAGGAGAGCTAAGTGTTTCAAGCCTGAGCCACATGAACTCCTATTAACCTGCATTACCATGCAATTGTTGCTGTGAGCACAGCGTTCCCCGTGTCAAGTGCTTGTAAAGGACACAGAAAATCTCTCAGTGACAGACACGGGGAGTGCTGCTCTGTCCCATCTCTGAGCAGACACTCTGCCTGGCAAGCACCACACTGAGCTCTGAATTACTCCTGGAAACTTCCTGTCTGCTGAGCAAATTTCAGCATGGGAAGAGATGTGATTTCCCTTTAATAACTCCCACATTTTCCATCCCACCGAGCCGCTGGTGGTTTGCTGGAGTCTGAGGGCTGGATGAACCCTTCCTGCCTGATCACACATGGAATGTGTGGGGGGGATCTGCTTCAAAGCTCTGACACACCCTGACAAATCCAAGGTGATGAGACAAGAGGACATTCAGGATACAACCTCCACATTTTCATCTTCCCTTTAGTCCAGCTGCTGTGTCCAAGCTGAATGGGAGCACACCTGGAATTCTCCTGAACACAAACCCAGGCTAGGGAGCACAGACAGATTTTTGGACCTGGCTGCAAAGCACATTCCCATCCCCTGGAACCAGTAGCTTGGAATTCTCTGCACTGCTCCCTCAGGCACTGCAGAGATGCACCTTTAGGATGCACCAGAAGTGAGGCTGAGAGGAGGCACCCAGGGCTCTCTGCAGATAAATCAGAAGGGCAATCAGCAGGAAGAGCTCATCCAATCTGAAAGAAAACATTTGCACAACAAGCAGTGGATACAAGCCAGCCCTTAATAAATTTCTGCTAGAAATGAGAAAAAGGTGCAGAAAGATTCTGGCACAGCCTTCCAACAGGATGGGAGAAACCACACAAAAAATGTTACTGTGGTTTAAAATGGTTGTTTATAAATGCACAGAGCAGATGAGAGGCTGTAGTGACCTGTGACTGCAGGGACTGGATTTTCTCAGTTCTTACCCTGGATTTGTGCTTCATATTTTCCTAAATTCCCCTCCTGGCGACATCCTGGCATTTGATTAACGCTTGTGAGCTCCAAGGCTATCACTGAAAAGATGATGTGGGAGTATTCTCAGAGGGCAAGCTATAAGTTGCAGAGATAGATGTGCTTATACTGTGCTGGTGGTTTGTTATGGACATTGCTGGTGCAGGTGAGGAGGTGGCTGTGTCCTTTGGGCTGCTCATCGAGGCCTCTGCCCTTCTCTCAAGCCCTACCAGCCTCATTTACAAGATCACAGAAGTCCTGACTGATACCAGCAGGCCCAATGGGAGAAGGAAGGGTGAGAGCCCTCACCCAGTGCAGGGGCTGCCAGAACAGGGGCAGTTTGCTGGGGTAACACACTGGTGATAACACCACTGCACTGCCCTACTGAAATATTTTCTGGAATTGCTTCTGTGAGTCCTGCTGTGCTTCCTTGAAGATGTTTTTCCTGGGCAGGTCCCTCTGATTAAACTTGAGTGTCTGGAAGTGAAGGGCAGCACAGCAGCACACACTGAGCAGGTAATTACAAAGCCAACTCTGCAGGTTTCATAAAAGCCCAGAGGAAGTTTAAGGCCCATTTACTCCCCTGGGTTTCATTCCAGGCATTGCAATGTGCCTCCCTCACCTGTCACCATCTTGCTTTAGCAGATGTAGCCCGGGGGGATTGCAGAGCCTGCATCCTCAGCCCGGCTTGAAGTGGCTGCTGCTGACAGACAGAGCTGAACCTCAGCTCACAGGCAAGAAGCATGGAGCTCAGCTTTGCCAAATTACTTCAGAAAAGCCCTGGTTGAAAGGGATCTTCATTGTAAAATGCTGAAAGACACAAACACACATAAAAACCCCTGAAACCACTGAAGAGCACGGGCAGAAGGCAGGAAGCAGGCTGGGTTTTCTGAATCTCATGGATCTGCTGTGTTCAGCTGATGGCCACACCAGATTAAGGCATTCCAGACAAAATGCCCTTCATGCACAATCCTACCCAAGGCCAGCCTGATTTCCACTGTAGTTAAAGGGCTGGAGGAAGTTTAGGTTTGCTGAAATCCATGCCAGCAGTATCCTTGGAATTCCATCGAATCACTTTTGCTCTCCCATTTTTCTCCTGTCTAAGCACAACTGCTGAACAGAGATTCACTCATCAGGCTAGTTGTAACTCATGCTGTCTAAAGATCTCCCAATTCCTGTCTCATACCATCCTCATCATGGGACACTTCTCCTGGAGATGCCCTGGGGATGTGGCTAACAGAAAAGAAATAAAACACACATCTCTCCAGCCCAGCTCCAGCACAGAGGGCAGGGCTCTCCTCAGGGCACTCCCAGGCTGGGGGCTGTGGCATCTCCCTGCTCTCTCAGTAGCCACAGCAACCACCAAACATTTTGTAAGAGATTCACACTTCTGCCTCTGTCAAGAGCAGATGGCAGGAGTGCCAGGTGCCTTTCCCACTGTGATTCCAGCATCCCTGCTGAGTGAGAGCTGCAGGAGCCCTGGCTGTGCACACGGGGCACAGACCACGACAGTGATGCACACCCAGCTGCTTTCACCTTCATTCCCAAGACATGTTTCAGCCTGACTGACCTACTTCTTCAAACCTTCTGAGAAAAAGGACAGAACAGGGCTCCTTCAACACAGTAGCCACTGGAATTCACCATCCAACAGTTCCCTTTGTAATACAAGAGCTGTAACCACCGACAGCAACCACGATTTAGGATACACAGCATTCACCAACCATTTCATTGAATTGAATGTGTATGAGCAGCAAAAGGAAACACCAACAAATTCCAGATGCAGAATGTAATTATGTTTGGATGGCAGAATGTTTCATATTGTTTTCTATAGGAAAAAAAAAAAGTCATCATTAAAGCAGTGGAATTTCAGTAAACTATTTTTTGGGTTACAGCCCAGAATAGTTCCACTTGGCAGTTCAGAGGCTTGGGTAAAATATTCCAAGGTTCATAAATCCTTGACTTTAATTTGTAGATATAGGTTACAGCTTTAGTATCACTGCAAGGGGGTAAATCATGCTCCCACCTCAGCAGCTGCCAAAGGGCACCAGACCAAGCCTTTGGCTCAATTGGGCAAGGTTTGGGAAAACCACACATCAATGTCTGTCCTGTTCCCATGGCACTCAGATCCTCTGTGCTCCCAGGAGGTTCCTTGGCTGGAACAGGCTCTGCAGCACCTACTGTTAACTCACACTTTAGATGGTGGTTTCCTGTGAGGGAAAATGATACATGGAGGTGGGCTGGACATGGACAAGGTGATTCCACTCTCACATCAGCTTATATCAAGTGTCTCAGTCCTGCAGGCAGTTTGGAACTGGGAGGGATTAATTTGTAAATCCAAAAATCCAGCAGCATTCCACAGCCAATAAATAATTGCATTTACTTTGCATTCTCTGAAACAGGTTAAAGAATTCCAGCAGTATTGGTTTCTTCAAAACATTCAAAGTGACACGTGTGGTAACCTGGCTGTCACACAGTGCCAAATTTCTGCAGAAAGGGAGTCCCTTATAATCTGGCCAGACTTGCTTTGTTCTTTCCATTCCTGCTCACCCACAGCAGCTCTGCAAATACATTCTGAGGCTGAGCCAGACTCCTCCAAGCCACCAGTCCTGCCATTGTCTCAAAGAGCACCAGGAATTTGGGTGGCTCACCCAGGGACTCTGTCTCCTTACTGCTTGTTTTCCCTGGCAGCCTCCTATTAAACTACAGCAACATGTCCACACAGCAAACAACCAATAACCAGGTCACCATCTAACATCCAGAAATTAGAGAGCAGCTCCACTTCCACTGCTGAGCCAAACCCAAAATGAAGTGCTGGCCCAGATTAAAAATTCTCCCAGAAAGGGAGAAAATTGTGGCCTTGTGTCTTGGAGTCTTGCTGTGGCTCTTTCTTGGAGGGTTTGGAGGCTTGTACTGGGCTGTGCCAGACAGTAAATCTTCAGTGGAGACAATCCTGCTTTTCTAGAGATCTCCTCTCCTGAAAGCAAACCCCAGTTGTCCTGCATCCCAGCCCTGCCTCCCAGGCCAAATGCATCTTCTCCAATAAATGTCCCAAAAGAAGTCGAAAAATAAGTAAAGACATTTCCCATAAATCCAGAGTTATATATAATATATATTAAAGTGCAGATGGCAGAGGAATGTAAAATGCTTTGCTAATGGAAGAATTCAAGGAAAAAGCCAGAGTTTCAACATGAAAAGAATGCAAATATCCAGCAAAGTGTGCAGATCCATGGCCAGAGGAGTGGACAACCCCAGCTGGGTGTGCAAAGAACGTGTGGAAACCCCAGAGCTGTTTGTACTTTTATGTTACTGACTCCCCCAGTGACTATAATGTCTCACTCTTTGGGTTCTCCCAGACCCAGATTCTCCAACAGATTCAAATCTGGGAGGCTTGGGACTCATCTCGAGGATGCACAGCACTGCTGGTCATAAACCAGGCACTGAGACTGTGCTTTCCAAAATGACAGCTCTGGCTCCAAGGCCTGTGTTTGGAACAGGAAAAGAGATGGATACAAACAGGCAGGAGAAGGCAAGGGAATGCTTCCAGCTCAGGAGGATGGGCAATATTGGCAACTCAGCTTCATAAACCCAAGCCAGCCAAGTCCACAAGCCAACAGGAGCTGAGCCAGGGACCTCTGAGATCACCCAGAGCACCATCCTGGGAAGGTGGCTCAGCTTCAGCCATCCTGATGGTATTCCCAGAATTCCAGACTGCTTGGGATTGGAAGGGACCCTACAGACCACATGACTACTCGCCCTGCCACGGGCAGGGACATCTCCCATCATCCCAGGGTGCTCCAAGCCTGTCCCACTTGGTGCTGGACACTCCCAGGGATGGCACAGCCACAGCTCTCCGGATATTCAACAACCATGAGGCGTCAAGCAAAAATTGTACAGGACACAACCAGGGAGGTTTGAGTGACTGTGCCTGCAAATCCAGGCAGGCATTTGCACAAGCAAAGGTCAAAACCAGGACACAAAGCATTGGAAAAGGGTTTTGCATCTCAGTTCACATCCGGTCTACAACAATTTCTTTTCTGTATCTTATTTACATCTTCATCTGAATAGAAACACAGTAAATGAGGTGAAGTTAAAATGGTAAACAAGAATTTCAGCTTTAAGCTTTGATTTAGATGATCTGCTTTCTGATAGTGCTGATGTGAATTGTGCCCCTCAGTTATTTCTGGAGGCAGAGTTTATAAACAGGTAATGCACAACAATGTTTCTTAATCCCCCCACCCACTTAATAAAGTGAAGGATCACCTAAATTTAAAACAATATATTTAAAGCACCAAGAACCATTTCCTGGAGTGTTGCCTAGCTTGTTTTAATTTTTTAAAACAAAAATAAAAGAGAAGTCCAAGCTGTGAATGTTTGTTTATTGCTCTTATGTTTCAATTGTACGAATTTCTGTGCTCGTACAAGTGGAAGCACATAACTTTTAGTTTTACAACAGCCTTTTTAAAAAGGGAAGTCACTTCTGCTTCCAATTGTGTGTGTTTTCAACTAAGGACCATAAGATATGAGAAAGTGGACCACAGAATGATAACAAAGATTAGTTTTAAAGGTTTTTCTGATATATCCTAATGGGTAACTTGCAACCATGTTTAGATATGCTTGATTATGGGAAGCACATGATGCCCATTCCAATTTGTAAAAAAATTTCAGACTTCCCTAAATTCTTAAATTCCCTAATCTAAATGTCTGGAGAGTTTAGAGTCTACCTCCCACAGCTTCCCCAGGGATATTTCCTAAAGCACTGAGAATGGACAGATAAGCACTCCTCAGTGCTCACACTGTTTGCTGCATTGCTTCATCTCCCCCCAGTTTTCAAAGAAATCTATATGATAATGGCAGTGCTGGTCTCTCATCAGGCAGAACCCTTGTTCCCATGGACATGGACGGCAAAACAAGCAAGGAAATGATTCCTGGGGTGTCTGTACAGGGCCAAGGATCTGACAATCCTTGTGGGTCCCTTTCAGCTCGGGATATTCCATGTAAAACACCCAAACCACACCACTCCCAAACTGTGTTCAGAATGCAATCCTAAGCGTTATGATTTTCAAAGTATTTACAGTTTCCTGCCTAAAATGGAATCCCAAAAATCAAAGTGAGTTTCTGCCATACCTTCACCTAAGACCGAAATAGGTTTTTAAAGGTTTTTCTTTAGGATTTAAAGGTAACAGATGCAAAGCTGTTCTATGGAATAAGGAAGAGAGCAGCAGGGATAGTCTCTCCCTTATGATTCCTTCAGCAGATGTTCCTTCCCTGGCATGGAGGACTCTGTGCTAAGCTCCATGAAGACCCTCCTTCCTTTAAAAGCTGTCGAAAAGCAGCTGTGGTTGGGCCACCTCTGCCATGAGATTGACCCCTGCCCTGCCTGCTCAATCCAGGCCCCATTCCCCAGGGACACGGGGAGCAGGGTTGAGTTTCCCGGCTGCCATTCCAAAGCAAAAGCCAGAAATCCAAGAGTCTTTGCTTAATAAATAAAATTCCAGCACTGTTCAGGACTCTGGTGGCTCAGTTTACAGGGAGAGTTGACAGTTTTCTTCTTGCTTGGGCTCGAGTGAGTTACGGCGATGAAGGAAGACCCAAGAATGTTGATTAATAGATATTGGAATCTCCAAAAAGGAGGCCCAAAACCCATGGCTGGAAAAGCACAAGGGCAGGGCTAAGAGGCAACCAGAGCTGCAGCAATGTGGGGTAGCAGTGACACTCTGGCCAGATCAAGTAACACTTTGTTCTTTGCAAATCCAAGAACGACTCATGGTAGAAAAATTCTAAATACCAGCACTTCCAACTGCACTGAGACAACTTCCAACTTCATGAGCTGCCCAGAAACGTGCCAAATTTGAGGCACTGACCAGAAGCAAGATGGAAATTAGTTATCATTCCATATTTCTTCTCTCAAGAGAAGCATTAGTTAGGCTTCTCAGGGGTTTGGTCCCAGAGTCACAGAGCTAAAATAGAAAAAAAATAATAAAATTCTGCTAGGAAGCTGCTGGAGCCCTGGGGACACTGGGTGAAAGTCTGGTTTGATCCAGCTGGGGAGAGCATGAGCTGTAACCATGGGAGGTTTGAGAATGGACAAACAGCTGTCAAGAGTGATGTTGGTGTAGGTGACCATGGCAAAGGACTGGGAGATCTTCTGAGGAACTCCCCAGTCTTCTCTTCCAATTCCTGAGCACTTTCACATCACCAGCCCTGCAGTAAAGCATTGGAACAAACTGCCCGGGGTCGTGGTGGATGTGGCACTTGAGGACCTGGTTCAGTGGTGGTCATGGGGGTGGTGCAGGGTGACAGTCAGACCCAATGATCTTAAAGGTCTTTTCCAACCTTAATGATTCTGTCATTAATTTGATTGTTATTCCTACATAACTGATTTCACAACAACAAATTTATATCCAACATCCACAACGTCACTGATTACTGACACACTACTAATAAATCTTCTAAAATCCAGGTCTCTCTCAGCTGACACTGGCAGTGAAGGAGGAGCAGGACACATCTAACCCTGTCAGGAATCAGCTCAGCCTCAGGCAGCCCAGCAGAGCATCCAGCTCTCAGCGAGCACAGATCACTCTGCACAATCTCAGACACGAGTATGAGGAGCAGTTTTACAAATTCCAGACAAACGGCTCGTTCTGGCATCATGACAATGCAATAAACACACATTTCAAAGCCACTTTTGTCAGGTTCCTCTGTTGTTCACTGGACAGCTGCCAGGAGGAATGAAAATGTTACCCAGGGGTGAGCTCTCTGAAGGCATTGGAGCTGGGGCTGAACTGTGCTGATGGATCTTACAGAATCTCAGTCAGGAGCATGCTGGATATTCTGAATTCCATGTTAGATTTATGGAAAACACGGTGATACTTTCTTTTTAAAAATTTTACTAAATAAAGCAAAACGCAATTAATGTTTCAATACTGTGATAAGAGATTTCTCAAAAGGGGGAATAAAAAAGGAACCAGAACTAAACCAAACCCCAAGGAAGAAGCAACCATCAGTCAGCTGTTAAATGAAACCTGTTCTTTCTTTCAGATTAGCTACTGTCTAGTGGTCCATAATTAATATTGATTTGAAGGCAGCCTGCCCAAGGGATCCAGAGCAAGTGAGTGCAGCACATGCTGACAAATGAAATATCATAATGGTCACTTTGCAGCACGCCTTGAATGAGTGTCTATCAGTAGGAGGGGGTTTCCCCCCCTCAGATTTCCAAAAGGCAACATTCTAATTTGACCAGATTTCAGACACTGGAAAATGGAACTGATACTTGAGGAAACTGGAAAGTACTGCTCTATTTTTTCAGCTACTTTAATCAGTTTTTTATGTCAGGCCCAGACTGCGTGTCTCGGGGAAGGAATTCCTCAGTGAAAGTCCATGGACTAAAGGATGGCATTAAAACTTGCATTCCTGGGTGGGTTTTGTGTGAGTGCTCCATGAGCAGGGACCTCCCCTTCCTGGGACCTTCCCCAGGGGAAGGAGGGCCAGAGGTCAGGCTCTAACCCAGGGTTTTAGCAACCTGAATTTCTTGGCCTGCCACAGACTTTCTATGAAATGGGGGCAACTCTCTATCTTTTTGGGGTTTACTTTCACACCTGTGGATCACCTTATGGAGGCACAGACATTATAGAAACCAAAGAGCTGAGAAAATCTGGGCCTCTGATCAAAGTGTGATTGCCCAAAGGTTTAGAAGACCATAACCTTCTGCAGCCAACATTGCCTGACACACAGAGAAATGCAGCGGAGGGACCAAAATTCAACACACTGAAGGGTTTCAAGCAGTGTTTTGATTCATAAATGCAAACAGCAATCTTCTCAAAGGTAAAACATGAGGGGGGAAAGGGTTTTGAAGTCTTCTCCCCCAGAGCCACACCAAGGGGCCTCTGGTGGGAAAAAGCAGCGAGTCCTCTTTGCTGCCTTCTGTCCCTCTCCAAGGGGAGGGTTCAGGGAAAGGGTAGGAACGTGCTTGGGTTGAGAGCAGCCTCAAGTGACAATTAAAAGGATAAACCAAAAATGGCTTGCACAAGGAAAGCAGCTGCTGTGGGAGAGACCTCTTTACACTCAGCACTGGGCTTCCTTTCATCTCTCTAATGACTCGTGCAAGCACCAGAGTTCAGTGCAATTCCTCCCTCCCCACAGCAGAACATCAACTCCTGACATGCAGCTACTCTGAGGATGCAAGACACAGTAAACATTACATAATTCAGTAAAAGCTGTGCTCATGACCAGGACAGGAGCTGGAAAGATTTCCTATGTTTCCATAAAACATCCCATTTCCCTCTATACAATCCTATCTCAGGAAACAAACACAACAAAACAAAATCTATTAATTCCATGTTCTAAAGAAGGAAATGACAAGTTATATTAAGAAAAAATAGTGTGGCACTTTAAAAGAAAAACCAAGATGTCCCCAGTTACTAAAAGCAGTTTTGTGTGTTCCCTTTGGTACTGAAGCAAAACTGAAACAATTTTAGAATTACTCCTTTTTCTTCAGTTTATTTTTAAACAAGCATGCTGGATGATACATAAAAACTTTAATAAAAAATAATGAATCATCCCAGAAATCATTAATATATTTCAGTAAGATTATTTAAACTCCTTAAACTGTTTGTTTCCAAGTCCAAAACAGTTAAAGTTCACTGTGTAAATACTGAGCTTCTGAGCATCCTGCTGAATTTGACAGCACAGAAAACCTTCGGCATCATTAGAAATAACACACTGTTTGCATTTTTCATAAAGACATCAAGTGTATTTCATCCCCCTGAAACACGATCTCCCCTGGGGAATTATGGATGAGCAAAACCAGGACAAGTGGAAGTTTAATTTTTTTTAAATGCCAAGAAGCCAATGGGTTAAGCTCTCAATTTATCTTTGTTTCTCCAAAGATACAACACTCTCCCAGAGACATTAAGAGCGAGACCACACCTGTGTTTCTTTAGCGGTGGCCTGCTGAAAATATTTGTCAGGCATTGTGTCAGGAGCCAGAGCACATTCCTTCACTTTATGATTAACCTTTGGAGAGATTACGTTGGGAAAAGGCTCAAAGTGACATTCAGAGTGAATTAACGGCGCTCAGGCTCAAGGCTCTGCCCTTGAAGCTGCCGGTGTGTTTCAAACAAAGCCCAAGTCAGACGCGGGCTCAGTGTCCAGAGGAAACAGAACCCACAGGCAAGAGCTGAAAACGAGCCAGGGACGTTGTGATATTTGGGCAGTGGCAAATTCAATACTCCATAGGAAAAAAAAAAAAGATAAAAAAGACAGATGAGAGAAAACTGACCCTTCTAATCAGATCTGGTGACAGGGACGAGTAGAGCAGGTTCAGTGGAGTCAAACCTGACCAGAACCAGGGCTCAGGCTGTGAGCAGATCCCTGAGCCCACGTCCCACAGCACCCCAAACATCTGTGACAGGTTCTGCCATCTCTGCTGGGCTTGGCACTGCTCCGAGCCCTTCCTCCTGACAGGGTTTGCTCCCTGGATCTGTGTCAGCTGGGGCAGCTCCAGCCTCGTTTCATTGAGAGTTTATCTCGAGACTAAAGCAAAAGTCAGAGGCTGCCTGAGTCTGGGCACTCGGCCAAATCTCCAAAGACAAAGAACTTTGTCCAGCACAATGCTAATAAATGATTACACCCTCCTTCTACAAAACATTAATTCACTTGACTCGGGGCACAGGATCCCTTTTCCAAGTGTACAGTAGGGGTTTTAAAAAAAACAAACCCATGGCAAAGCAACAGCAGCAAGCCCTGACCAAACAGATTTTCCTGCTGTACATTGCCCAGACTCCCCTGTCCCACAGCAGCGATTCCAGGCAGAAATGGAGTGCCAGGAGCAGTACAGGAGTGAATGTGACCCGGGTGTTTTCAGACGTGTCAGGAGCACAGGGCAAAGCTTGTTGTGTTCCCCAACCCTGGCATGTCAGCACAGGACAAGGGGGATCCCTCGCTCCACACCCAGCTTCCACTGCAGTGCTCAGGCACTGCCTGGGGACTGTCCTGTCCTGTCCCAGCGCTCTGCCTTGCACCTCTGCCCACGCCGCGTGTTTGTCCCCTCCAAGCCCGGATGCAGAATAACTCCAGGCCAGCCAGGCCAGCTCTCGCTGCCCAGGGTGACAGAGCTGCTGAGTGGCAGGGCTGGAACCAGCGGCCCCCAGAGCTCGGGGAGGAGAACATTCCGTGTTGTTGAGCACCATCTGCTGGTACCTTGGCCACGGACACACGTGCGGCCACATCCACCTGAGGCTCCTCTTCCAAGGAGCTCCCTTACCCCACCAACTGCTCATCTTGCTATCTTCCCTTTCAATTTTTTGTTATTCTTACAATACTGCTGCAATGCCAGAGCCTGACATGGTTTTTCACGGAGGCCGGGGTTGGTAAAAGTGTTTCTGCATTGGTCAATACCTGTCTGAATCCAGCTTCACCTTTACTTGAAATTTATTCCATCAGCTACAAGTCCATCACTTGAGGATGAATACTTAGCAACCTAATCTCACACAAAAAACAGATGATGCCCCTCCTGAGAACAAGGACTGCCCTAAAATCTCCTGGCAAAGGACTTCAGGACAACCAGAGGATGTATGGTTTCATCTCCATCCCCCTGTTGCTTCCTCATGAAAGGCAGGATGACAAGGGAAATTGTACAGTTCACTACAGTAAATTTTCAGTTCTACTTTAAGCTTTTTTCATGTGATTGAGAATAATTCCCTGTCTTCAATTATTAAAAGACCTGTGACAGGGATTGGCTTGAGGGCTCCAGCCTCTGCAGTCTCAGTGCCTCCCAAAGTGCTCCCATTTTCCATACTGCTCCACAGCAGTTTGCTGCTGCCCTTGGAATGCAGTGAGCTGGCAGCTACATCCATGCATTTATCAGGAGCCTGTGAGCTCCAGATGGGAGCACAGGATTAATCCCTGCATGTTCCTAAAGCATCTGATATTCAGGAACATCTGGGATTTCTGCAGTGTCCCACAGTGCAGACCCTTCCTATCACCAAAGCATTAAACTCAGCTTTCCCAAGTGGAAGAGAAAGAGCCAGGACACTGGCTCAGTCCCCAAAACCCAAGGATGAGCCTGGAAGCTGTGGGGTTTGGGACAGTTGTGGGGTTTTGGTTAATCAAAAAGACTTGATACCAAGTAAATAATAGAGTTTACAGACATTCTTTCCTTGTTAAGGGACTTCTCAGTACTTGGACTTAGAGGTTGTTTCTGTCAACATCAAGGATTTCTGGGGTTTTCTTTTTTTTTAATAAATTCCAAAAATCCTTGAAAAACACTAAGACAAAGGCATGACTCATATTCAGAATTTCCTGTTGATTTTTTTTTAATGACCAGGATGTCATTGGACAGCTTGTCCTAAAATAAACTGATTACAATGGCATTAAGAGGCATGGGATTTAAAGCAGCAATTCTGCCTTATGAGCCCCTCTCACCAGCAGTGCTGTGAGTGAAGCCTCCAGGGCAATCTCTGGGACTTCTGCAGGTACAACATTCCCAGCAATGAGTTTTAGAGGTCCAGTTCTCACCAAAGACTGACAAAGCTCTTCCTGTAAAATGAGACTCAGCAGAAACAAAACCCAAAGCCATCTCCAAAATCAGAACTGTACTTCCAGGTTTGTCCTCCTGTGGGATACCAACACAGCTGGGAGGCTGATAGGGACACCAAGGGCTGATAAGTTCCTCTTGCCCTGGACCAGGCACCCTGGGAATGGGGAGGAATGGCCAGTCTGGATCACTTTTCCCCATGCTCCAGGGCACAGACAGCTCTGCCACCCAGCACCACATCCCTGTTTCCATGAGCAGCATGAGCTGCCTTCTCTCCTGGGCTGCCAGTGGCAGGGAGATGAAGATAAATGGGAAGGAAGCAGGCTAGGAAAACATTAACTGGGGAGGAAGTGGTTTGGGATGGCACTTGGCATTAACTGGGGAGGAAGTGGTTTGGGATGGCACTTGGAAGTGGCCCAGGAGCACAAGGCTGGCCCGGGTCCTGCTGGAGCCCTGCGGAAGTTGATCACGTTCCTTACAGGCATATTAACCAGAAAAGGCAATTCTGGGTTTTTTCTCAGGCTCTCACATTCATCCAAAGCATTGCTCTCTTGGAAAAGCATTCTATTTGTTCATTAGATGTGGGGATTTCTGCTGACCAGAAAGCCTGAATTTCAATGCCACACGCTCCATAAACCCTGCCTGGATAACGCTGATGAGCTGTGAGTTATTTCATTAGCATCATGCAGCTCTAAAGGGGGAGAGGCCACGTTAAACTCCACAAAACTTTCTGAATCCTGTGGAGGAGGGGTGAGGAGACTCTCATAATCCAAATAACACACTATGAAACTCAGTTTTGGTCAGGCTGACAGGGTTTGCTGGTGAGCAAATTAGATTTTGCAACTGCAGAGGAAAGCCTTGGTACAAATTACAGAAGGTTAAAAGGCAAGAGAGCCTGTTCCTTGATCCATTCTGAAGTGGGGCTGATCCCAGAGCATGAATCACAGAGCCAGCTGAGCACAGGATGCTCAAAGGCAGGAGCAGGCTCTGGCTTTGCAGGGCTCTTGATGTGAGAGCAGCAACAAAGCGGGGCAGGAGGTGGTAAAGCCTGGCTTGGGAGCACAGCCTGCATGACTCATTCCCCAAAAAGCATCTCTCAAAGTCTCACAGCTGAGGAGCAGCCAGCCAAGAGACTTCTTGCTATTCAGAAATTTAGTATACAAGGAATAAAAATTTGTTATGGAGTTACATATGGCACTACATCTGCAAATATTTTACATTTTCATATGTTTAGAGAATTACAGAAATACTAACTCCTACAGCCTCCTGTAAATGTTCTGAACACATTTTATAGAAGCAGCAGAGGCAGGAAAGTAGCTTTCTCCAAAGTCAGACAGTTGGTAGCAGTTTTGAGGAGATCCAGAGCTAAAAAATATTGCAGAATATTTAAGAATGCTCATTTCATAGCACACACAGATTTAGCACAACAGCATTCACACCCACTTTTATACTTACAATTTGGGATCATTATAAAGTTTTAATTAAAATTCCATCACATATTTATGAAAAGGAGGTTGGTGGCACCACCACCCTTACACAGCTATGATAATGCAAATAAAAGAGAACCCTTTGGTTAATTTTAGGTCCTTATTATCTCTGCATACATTTCATGATATTAATGACTAGTGACAGTAAATGTGATGTCGACAAAACCAAGGGCTATGTGGAGGATTGATAATGAAACATCCAGAGAAAAGGCTCCTTTTGAATCCTGATTTAACTCTTTCTACTTATAAATTCCCAGCCAGGCTTTCAGGATGCAGAATTTAGTTGCTCGGTCAAGTACTGCACATACAAAATTATGGAAGAAAGAGAAAGCAAAAAGTTTGGGAACATCTTGTGGGCTTAAATCTGCTCCCAGGAAATCAGTCCTGCACAGATGACACAAGTGAACCAAGAAAAATGAAATTCTGCTAACAAACAATCAATAAAGAGGAGAACAAGTCAGTAAATTACTGACTGCAGGCTCTGCTCAGGAGGTGCTGGCTCCCATTCCCCAGCTCTGTCTCCTAAACCACCCCGGGTTGTGCCACACCATCTCCCGCTGGAGAAGGCTCAGCTTTGGGTGTCCTGGTTAAACAAAAGGCTGCAGCCCAGGACTGGCACCATGCCAGCAGGGTTTTGGCATCCTCAGCTCTCCCCTCCCCATGCACACCCCCATGAACAAACACGGGCTGTGCCCTCCCGGGACGGCCAGAACACTAAGTGGTGCAGCCAAGCTGGGATGGACCTTTCCTCCTCCTCCTCCTCCCTTTCACTCTCCTCACGCACTCCCAGCCCAGATGGCCAAACCCAGGCGTGGTTTTAGGGACTTCCACTGCTGCACTCCCATGTAAGCCAGTGTTTGTCTGTTTGCAAAGGACACAGGAACTGATACAACACATCTGCTCCCACAACACTATTTCTTTCATCTGTTGGAGTTTTGGCTTCTCGGAGAGGAAGTAATTGGCTGTTAATTATGGGGGCTGAGAACTGGTCACATCACAGAACTGTGTTTGCAAGCGTGATTCATGACAGCATCATTTCTCAGCAGCTGTCAGCAGTAAAGGCTCAGCACTTACAAGAAACTATTATAATATTATACCAGCAAAGGATGAAGACAAATGCTGTGCACAGCTGAGAAAGCAGCAAACAAAATATTTTTCTTAAACCTTTATTCGATAGAGAATCAACTTGAAACATGCTGTTTCTCAGGAGAGATAAACAACAATGCTGCCAGCACGGCTTCCCAGACCGTGAAACTGAAATCCAAACTCTTCAGATGTCCTCCCCAGAGCTGGATGAAAAATGAAAGACCTTTTCTCATTAATAGCTGGAAATTTTAAACTTGTTCTTAATACTCCCCAGACTGTCTCTGTTCCTGTGTCTTTCTCGTCTTGTGCTTAAATTGTTTGCTCCTTGGGGAAGACATTTTGATTTGTTATCTTCATATAGGCCCCAGGAGATCTGGCCAAAATCCAGCCCTAAAGTATTTAAAAGCAGGCAAACAATCAACCTGCATCAGATCAGAAGTCCATATAGAACAGCATCCTGTCTCCAGTGGCTCCCAGCAGCAAATGTTTTGGGGCAGAAAATGCAAATATCAGAGCATGGTGGACTGAACTTCTTCCTGACTGTATTTTCCCTGCTCCCTGCAGCTTAAGAAACAAACAATAAGAAATAAAATGTGCATTATGGCTCTAGTGCATAACAGAGAGATCTAAATGCCATTTATTGTTGCTGTCTCTGTGGATTCTTTCTGACAGAGCTTTGGCAAGCCAGGGGAAGTCTGTCCTGTCCAGTGTCACCTCATCCTTGCACATCCCATCACCTGAGGCAGCTCCAGAGCCCCATTTTACAGCCTGAGCAGTGATAAACTGCAATCAGTGGCAGCTCAGGTGAAACTGCTGGGCTGCAGGCTGGGGGGATTAAGGAATGCCTGCCACAGGGTCCCATCAGCCATCCCTGCTAAACCTGCCCACGCACAGCACACAAACACTTTCATCCCTTTAAACAAAATCCAGGCTTGAGAAAATTTCTTCCTAGAAGCCAAACTTCAGTGCATTGGTCACTAGAAGGAAGAGTTCCACACAACCAGTTTGTCATAACCTCAGTTCTAGGTTGGGTTTCCACAGCATAAATAAAAATAAGAAATTCTAGAGAAGCTGTGGAGAGCTCTTTTCTCCTCAGCAACAACCATAAATCTCCTGCTTGCCAGAGCAACCACCATGAGGAAGAAGATGGTAAAATGGGCAGCACCTCTGCCATGGTGAAAAACAAGGTGGCCCAAAGACAACACTGAGGAAGAGGAGTTTTTACAAGAAGCTCAAATACTTTTGCACGGGCTTCAGACTTTTTGGTGTGGTTTAACATCCGCAGCTCCCTTCCGGATAATTGGCGCTGGGGAAAAGTCTGGCTTGCAGTAGGCAGGAAAAATTAAGGCTTCATGTTGTTTGTGGGCTAAACCAAAATACCAGGACTTGCATGTAAAACACAAATGAGAAGAAAGGAAAAACAATGTTATAAAAATCCCTCAAAGGAATTTAAAGAGAGCTGACAGATAACGACATCTCCACAAAGGCCTGAGCCTTTTCCCACTGAATTCCTGAGACTTTGGAGGAGAAACTGAGCAAAATGTTTGTTTCTTAATAGTCAGAAAGCTTTCAGTCCAGGACTACTTATAGGAAAAGGGGAGCCCTAGGAATTTAAAGATAATGATATACTGCCCTCAAAAGTCTGATTTTTCACATCAGAGAAAAGCAAGACATTGCCTTAATTTCATGAAAACTGACTCTCCCTGGGATTAGAAACAAACTACTGCAGTTTTATTGATGGGCAAGTGCCTGCCAGAGAGCAAATCCTTTGTCCAAGGACCAGAAAGTGAGTATCAATAAGAATTTCTTCAATATCTTTTAAGGTTCCACAGGGCAGAGCTGTGGTTTCACAGTGCCATGTAATGGCTGTAGGGACAACACACAGCAAGGTGAGCAGGTCTGTAGCTCAGGGTTTGTCTCTTGGTGAGTATAAGCTCGAAAAACTGAAGGTGCTCTCAGCCCCAAAGAGTCAGGGTTTATGCTCTAATACCATCTGACTGAGCTTAATCCAACAGTGACCAGTTCCTGATTCATAAATCTCTGTGTAACTCTTCAGGTCAAATTACTAAACTCCAGACCCAGTCCCTCTGCACCATCCTTGAGTCTGGCCAAGTCACTGAGCACAGACACAGAAAGAAATAAAAAAAAACACCTCAGACACCCCTGTCCTCACACCTGTTCAACATTCCCAGCCCCAAGACAAATTAACCCAGGCCCTGCTGCCAATGTTAACAAAAGTTATTCAAAGAAAAACAGTAGGTAAGTTCTGAACATAGAAGTTTGGAGGGCACCAGTCTCTGTTTCTGTAAGTTCTGCACAGCAGACAAATAGTTCTGATGATAGCTGAGAATTTAGTCTGCAATAAATGTGCCACAGACCATAGAGCACAAGCACCCCAAGAGTTAAAGGCAGTGTTACCTGACTGATCAAAAGCTGAGTGGTGAAGCTTTTCAAACTCTACATACTTATCCAGGCTGTCTTCATCATTCCTGGGCCTTAGAGACATCCAGAGCAGGGAGAGCTACCTCAAACTTTTTCACTCACAAAAAGATTTCCAAGCTCCTTGTGCCCCTGACAAAAGCTCGTCAGCTCTGTAATGGTTTTCAGGTAGTCCCTATAGACAAATAACGATTCTGCCCTGACTGGCATCACCTGTGAGGGTCTGCCTCCCAGCCTGCCCCTCCCTGGTGAAACTCAAAGCCAAAACACACTGGGTGGGAGAGCTGAGCAGGAGCTGGAGCTGCCCAGCCAAGAGCGCACAGCTGTGCGTGGCTGCTGCTGTTCTCACAGGCTCCCTCCCAGCACTGGGACAGTTGGTGGCTTTTGTTCCACAGCCACAACTGGAGCCATGCACCCTCATGTGACTGCAATCAGGCAGCCAAAAATCTGCCTGAGAGCAGCCCTGTCACACAGAGCTGGCAATGCTGGCCAAAATCCCACACCTATGGTCTGTGCCAAGGCGGTTCTGATCCACTGGGAGTGCGGGAGCTGCACCAGCCACCCCCAGGAACAGAGGGTGGCACACAGGCAAACCAGCTGATTGTCCAAATCATTCCTTAGGTGTTCTCCTTGGGACACCCTGAGCTGGCTTTGCCATCCAGGGTGAGGATTTAGGGGGTGTCCTGGACAGCCCTGGAGGCACTGCCTGCCCACCCAAGATCCATTTGCAATCCGCTTCTGGAGCAATGCTGAAGATTCACCTCAAAACCAAACGTCTCAGCTGGGTAATCTTTAACCAATTCATCACAAAGAAAAACAGCATCTTTTGCAGGACTCAGAGGAAATGTGGACAGTTCCCTTCTGCACAGATTTATTGGAAAGGTTTTCATAAACACAGATGTTGGGAACGGATGGCTACTGTGTAATCATGTGCAGAAAAAGCCAAAGGACAAAATATCCCTTAATGAAGGGATACATACCATGCAATATTCCAAAACAAGGGAGGAAGAAATATGGGTGGTGTCACAAATACACAAATTGCAAGAATCCAGATGCCAATTTTTTTTTTTAATTATTTATTCTCCCACTCTATTTGTAAGCAAAAGAGCCCAAAAAGACCTCGCTCTGAGCACACACAAGGCAGCTCAAGAGACCTTTGTGGCATTTGAGTCAGTTTTTAGAGAATTAAGCCCAGTTTAAAACAACAGCATTGAGATGGGAGATAACTCTCGCTATTTCTGATATCCTGATTTAATGCTTGCAGGGACCGCACACACATTTTAATTGGCATTTTAATGTCACAGTTTATTTGAAGAGCTTTTACTGGATTTTACAGAATCACAGAATGCCCTGGGTTGGGACTTCTTTGGGCAGTTTAAGATTTTGGTCTGTTTTGTTTCAGAGGGTTTTAGAGGTATAAAATAGATAAAAAATCTTGATGAAAATATTTGAGGCAATGTACCCATTGCCCTCTGCAATTCCCAGTAGCAGCACTGATTCTGTTGTGACCAGGAATAATCCTGCATTAGCACAGAAGTGTTCACCTTTCCCAAAGAAAAGAAGAAGAAATAATTGGACACTGAAGCAAATAGAAAGTCTAAATTTCTGGCTTTTAGCAGTTATTAGTGCAAAAATATGTATTTTAATTTTTACAGAATATCTTCATAGCATTTTTAGGGAATTTCACTCTCCCTTCCCTCTCCTTCATTTGTGACTTTCATTCACTTATCACAGCAAAATAATATCCAAGAAGAGAAACTTAATTTTGCCAGTCCAATATCCCTGTTATGCCAGTGAACTTTACAGAAGAACCCCAAACTCAGGCAACTTAAGAATATATTTGTAATATTCAACAAAATAATAAATTCTGCACATGACACAGGAAATAATAATCAGATGATCTCAGCCCCAGAAGTATTTCACTGCTGTGAAAATGCCAGGTTGGAGAGTTCATGTGGAAAAGGAAAAGCCTTGTAACTTCTCCAAACATCAGTCATCACTTCCAGATACCTCTAAATACAGCCATTCATTTCACACTGCAGGATATTGTATTGAAAAGCAAGGCAGGGCCAACACAGCACCTTCCACCACTAAATATGCACTGCACAAACCTTAGCTAAGTGTGTTTTTCCTATTTGGAATAGGGCTCTTTCATTTCCAAAAAAGAGCTTCATGCTTCTCGCAGAGAAAAATATTTATAGCCACATGCAAAAAAAAAAAAAAAAAAGAAAACTACAAAAGAGCTTGAAAAGGCAAATCCAGAGGTATTCCAAGATAGCTCCGTGTCAAATATAGAGTGACTCATCCACCTCTTTCAATGAAAATGTTCATCCCAGATAGATCAAAGGCCCTGAGTACACCAAGCCCTTTTTGCTAAACCTGGCAGGAGAGTAAAAAGGGTTTCAATCAGCAGCCACTTGGTGGGAGGTCCGGGAACAAATGAAAGCCAGAAGACGCTGGCATTTGAGAGAGACCATCCCCTACAATGCACAATAGGGACAATGTATATAATGTAAGCACAGTTTGTAAGGAATAGAGGAAAGCCTGGCTGGATGTTTTTGTGCAGCTCTACCAGATGGAACTGATAGGAGCAGTTCTGCCTTATTTTTGCATAGACTTTCAAAGATCCTCCCCAGTGCCTATCACCCACGCGCTTTCACAGCCGCGGCTTTGAAGGCCGGGCTCTTTATTGAGGATTTCTTTGGAGCCCGGCCGGATCCTGCCGGCTGCCCAGCTCCGGGGATGCTGTGCACTAAAGGAGCCTCTGCAAACTGCGATGTTCCTGAGCTCCCATTTTACCGTTTGGGCTTCCACCTCTCCCACCACCCCCACAAAGGTTGGGCTGCGGGGGCAGGGAAACCACAAAACACAGGAAAGCAAAATGTCAAAGTCTCTTTTAAAATAACCCTGACCTGCAGCAGCGGCTGCTTGCAGTGGGAGAGCGCAAGGCTCAGGATTATCCTGCTCAGCGGCGTTTTGTGTCGGGCTGCTGCTGCAGCTCGGCCCTCCGGCCGCCCCGGCAGGGCAGCGGCTCCCCCGGGCCCGGGATGGGCCCGGGATGCTCCCGGTTCCCTCGGCAGTCCCGGGCAGGTCCCGCATCCCCGATCCCGGTGGTTCCCGGCCCCCGGGCGCTCCCGGCCGCAGCGCCGATCCCACGCTGCCATCGTGCGGTGCCGCCGGCTCCTCGCAGCGCTCGCTCGGCCGAGCCGGAATTCCGGAACGCTTTGGGTTGGAAGGGACATTAGAGATCATCCCGTTCCACCCCACGGGCAGTGACACCTTTCCCTACCCCAGGCTGCTCCCAGCCCCATCCAGCCTGGCCTTGGACACTGCCAGGGATCCAGGGGCAGCCCCAGCTGCTCTGGGCACCCTGTGCCAGGGCCTGCCCTCCCTCCCAGCCAGGAATTCCTTCCCAACATCCCACCTAACCCTGCCCTCTGGCAGGTTAAAGCCGTGATCCCCTCCGTCAAGCACTGCTGGCGTTTGGGCAGACCCGATTTCCTCAGGATTAATTTTGGGGACTGTGAGCTCTCACAGTCAGACAGGACGCAAGTGGCCTCCCGAGGGTTAAATAGGAATGGATATTTCTGGCTGTGCTCCATGCCCAAAGGTTCAGCATTTCCCTGCAGTAAAGCCATCACCCCATCCTGCTCTCACTGAGTGCTTTACCTCGCTGTTTATGGGAAATGGAGAGAACTCTATTCTGTAAATGCTCCTTAACTCCTTCCCAATTTCCTTTGTCCTCCTGCTTTGCTGGCTGTTGTTTACCGTTCCAGCAGCACAGACAGCAGGCCAGGAGTCCCATTTTCATCCTGCAGCGTGGCTCATCCATGACCAACAGACGGCCAGAGGGAGCAGGAATACACAGACTGCCCAAATCACCCCCGGGGAAGCAGCACTGCCAGACCACAGGGCACAAACTCCGGCTCACTCCACTCTGGGATACTGCAAACACCAGGAGAGGGATGACACAGACTGGTGTTGACACCACTCTGACCAGAGCACGGCTTACTGCAGCTGCCTCAACTTTCCATACGCAGGAATCATCTGGGCCATGGTGCTCCAGCCTTGCCCCAGCAGCCAAACAGTTTTTAGGAAGCCATTACAGTGAGAAAAACTAAATTGCAAGTTCCTTGAATTTTTCTGCTATATTTTTGTAACTCTTTTTAAATATTAACTGTGCAGAATTGACGATTCCTACAGAAGGGAAAATCTTGACACTAATATGCTTCTTAGTCATAAAGAATTCATGCATTTTGCCCTGTTTTGAAACTCATTAACCAAGCTTCTGGAAACAATTTTTCCATGATCCAAAGTAACAAACAGTTTGAAAATTTCTCTGGGTAACAGTTGCCTACGAAGCACTTAAAATTTATAAACTTCTCGTCCAGTTTGTGCCATTTATCATTGCTAAAGTAAATGGAAGCAGTGGAATCGACGATGCATCATGAGTAATATAATGCAATATTAAAGGACACCCAGTGGAGCACTTGGGAGGCTGAAGGATCTAAATCATACACTCAGTGCTGGGAAACCATCAGGAAAATGTGCAGCACCATTTGTTGGTGGCTGGAGCTGTCAGTGCTCAGCACTCTGTGAGCACAGGGGTACAGCAGGGATTTTCTGTTTGTGTGGATGAGGAGAGGAAGGAACACAGGAAAGGATTCCTAAGGAGGGATCACAGGCATTTCCACACCACCCAAGCCACACAAAAACTTGCATGGGGATGAGGAGATGGGTTCAGGGAAAAGCCCAGCTCTTCCCACCTTCCTCCCCACTCCCTCACTGCTTCTCACCTGGATCCCAGGAGAATATATAGATTTATTTTAGCATAATAACTAGCCATTGGAATTATTTTCTTTCATCCTCTGTTTTTAAATATATTTTCGTTTTTAATTTTTCACTCATTTTCTTTCCTTCTTTTTGATTTTTCCTTCAGTCCCACTGAAGATGCCCAGAATGATGATGTAAGAAATAAGTCATCCTTCCCATTCCTCTGCTCCTCCTCCAATAAGCTGCAAATTCCATCAGCTGAAGGATGTGGGACAGGGATGGGTGGGGGCAGACAGGGAGGCCAGACACAAATCCTGCCTGCTGCAGGGCTGTGCTGGTACTGGGGAAGAGTTTTAGCAGAAGGATCAGGACAAACCCTAATCATGTTACAGAACTTGTGAGATGAAAATGAAAGTTTAAATTCCTTGAGTGTTTATCTTCATTTGTCCATTTTTGGCTCTTAAGATGGACACATAGACATTACCATCCCCAGTCAAATGATGAGAGGATTTATGAAAGATGAAGCAATAGGAACTTCATCTCAAAAGTCTCAAAATGCTATTTAATTCATGTTTGTGTCTTTGATATCAAAATATACATTATTATTCTGGTATGATGGTCAAACAGTTCTATTGCTCTTTTGGGATAATTACTTGTATTATTAGCAAATGAGAAGCTTCTGAAATCATTAAAGTGATTTTCAGAGTGCTCTGTTTTCAGAGCTTTCAATAAGAAGCTTCTCTCCATCACAATTACAGAATAAAAGTTTGAAAGAAAATAGATACAAATATTCCAGTGACCCCAAAACACCCAGGAGACAATGAATTTTGAAAGCACGCTTATCTGCTTTAAGCTCATGGTCTTTAACAAAATCTCCTGTCTTTAGAGAGCATTTTTGGCTTTTGAATGCTACCACTTGGATCTATAAAGCTGCTCTTCAGAGCCACTTCCTTCAAATCTTTGCAGAAAACATCTGGGGCTGACATAGGGAGCAAATGAGGCAGCAGGAGTCACACCAGCACAACTGCTCCCCTGTTTTTATGTGCTCTATGTTTTTATGGCAAAGTCTCTTTATTTGTAAAACCAGCCATGTTTGATCAGTTACCCAGTACCAGGGATCACACAGTGCAGCCAGTGAGCAAACCTGCCCCAGGAGAACCTGGAGATTCCACATGGCTGGAATGATTTTCCACACTCAGGAGCCCACGGAATCTTGGCCTCCAGTGACAGCTGGATTTCCCAGTGAACTTCCAGGCAGGATCAATGTGCCAAGCAGACATCTCCCCTTCCAGAACATTCTCAGGTCTTCCATCTATCCAGACTGAGGTTACCAAGAGTAAACTTGAGCTGGGGGCATGTGGCACCCTCACCAACATGCCCAGTTTAGTCTGGAAGGAAAGATTTCCCATTCCCAGCTCTACGTGACATCGTGGTCAGCTCTTCTCCACCTCCAGAGTCAACAAAGCACCACTGCATTGTCCTCCCCCAGCCTGTCCTATACAGGGAGCTTGTGGAATAGTAAATGAGGCTCTGAGCTTCTTGGGGATCCTTTGGGAAAGCATTAAAAGAGAGGCCATATTCATATTCTACTATTCCAGCTATATTCAGTGCAATATCAAAGTCTAGTCCCCGTGGCTCTGATTTCCAAAATGCCAAGTCGCTGCAGGACACACACACACACGCTTCAGAAACAAAACACCATAAGAAGATCAAAGATCCCTCTGGGAATACATTCTCTGCACTCTTCAAAGCCAAATGTCCCCTCACTTGCCCCCTTGTAAACTGATTAATTTCAGTGGGAAGAGTGCTCACAAAACCAGCAGATCCATGCAGTGAGGATAAGTGTTTGTACATGTTAACTCCACAAAAACCCTCTGTATTTTTCTCTGCTCGACAGAAACAACAGGATTTACACTAATTCTCGTTTCCAAGGTGCAGTTGGTGTTTAGTGTGTTAGCAGGCAGCTTTTCCTTGAGTGTTTTTGCACATGGATGGATGCAGCCCCTTTCTTTCCCTGGATGCAGGAATAAATGAGAGCACCATCTGGGCAGCCCTCCTGCTCCAGCCCAGCGCCTGCGGTGCAATTCCAAAATGTGAGGAATGCTCACCCAGCAGCCTCCGTTCACATCCTCCCTGCTATTGACTGAGGCTGCTCTGTCCCTTCTGGGCTGCTTTAGAGAAGAATTTGGTGGGAAGATGAGGGCTCTGAAATCCAAACCATCTTCAAATGTGCCTGTGTGTGGTCCGTGCAGGCAGCTTATGCAATGAGAAATGGGAAGCCACTAAAACGATTCTGCTTCTAAATATTTTGACCTTTATTGACATTTATAAGTAGCAGGCAGCTTAATTACCAATTAAAGGAAGTTATTAGCTACAAAAGGAGCCTGTTCTTTTTTTTCCCTCATGGCTCCTTTCCCAAACCAGGGCTGTTGGATGAGATGTCTGTGGCAGGACAAGGCAGAGGAGCCCAGGAGACCTTGGCTACTTTATGGCAAATCTGTGCAGAAATCCTTATAGAAGTAAAAAACCTTCATAAAGGGGATATCCAGAGACAGCTCATGCAGAACAACACGCTCTCCATTGCTGCTGGGGTTCAAGCCTTGTTTTACAGAACTGTCCCATTTTCCTACATGGAATTGTCTGATGGACATTATTCTGGCTGTTTTTCTTTCAAGCACAACCATAAAAACTGGTTTTTATGGGTTTTTTTCCCAAACTGGTTTTGTGGGGGCTTTTTCCTCTTTTATTTTTTTTTTCCTTCACCATATGCATTTAGGGGTTGGCCTGAGAAGCTGAGAATATTCAGGACTTGGCTGCTAATCCTGACACACACTGTTAAAACAACTGGAAGTTCTGTCCCAGAGATGGATGAATTCCTAGAGCAAACAAAGCAGCTCCTTTAAAATCACCCAACCCTTCATACTGGATTGCAAGGGCTGGGAGCTCTACACATATTTATTGTCCCACTAGAGCACTGGGATTGTTTGCTGGGTGATGGCACTCATGAGAACATCTTAATTGAAAAATATATATTGGAATGATCAATGCTCTCCCATAATTTTAGAGTATCTTTCAACAAAAATTAAGTACAACACTGCAGGGTGAGCAAAGCTCTGATACTGACAGATGCAGGTATCACTTTTTAAACTAAATTAGTGCTAACATGAATTTTAAAATAGTGAGAGAATTACCCCCCACTTGTATTATTTTCTGTTCTGTAACACACATTATTGTTGTTTTAAGAGTCTTTATGTATGAAGGAAGACACAAAGTAGAGAGGACATGGAAACCCAAGGATCCTTAAAACATTATTTCCTCCCTGGGTGAATAACCCCAAGGTATGAATTCCCCAGTAGCTGGGAAGGTGGATGAGTGACCCAAACCTCATTTTGGAGTATGGTATGGAAGATATGAAAGTTCCAGGCACAGTGATTTGGCTTTTCCTCAATTCTTCTCCTGCTTTTATCCAAAGAGGTCCCACAATCCTTTCCACCAACCTCAGCTTCTGATTTTCTGGCAAACTTCTGGACTCCCAAGCAAGAATTTAATGCCTTTTTTTTTTCTTTCCCTGAATTTTTACACCAGATCTTCATGGCTTTTTTGCTCTGTATTCTTTACCCCTTTTTTACTGAGTTGGTTATTCACCCTCACTTTCAGAGGGAAAAGAAATTTTACTTTTAACATATTTGAAACTTAGAGTTTGATCCTACAATCACTAAAATCTAAGGCAACAAGAGTGTTCTGTTGAGAGGGAGCAGAACAGCCCCAGGTGCCTGGACTTGGTGTTTTCAACCAGGGAGCCGTCACATTTAAAAGGAAATGTGTGATTCATTGTCCACATACACAGGATGGGAAATTTGCTGGACAGAAAGGTTAAATGTGCTGATGGCAGGAGGGCAGAGCTGCTCTCAGCTGTGCCTGCTGCAGGAAAAGCCAGCAAACCCCTCTGCAGTCCCAGCTCAGGGGAACCAGAGCTGGTTCTTGGGACGGGGAGGCTCAGCTGAGATCCCTCTGTGGGGATTTCAGCCCAGGAACTAAACCAGAACTAAAGCTCCAGGGAAAGGAGGTACCACAGGGAAGCTGCTGCAGCCTGACACAGACATCCATTATCAAATGTCTGAGAAGAAATTCTGTTCAGATCTGTTTTCCTGCAGTTTAATAACAAGGAGAGCTTGTGCAAAAGCAGCTGCAAAGACTGGGGAAAGCAAATCAAATCCAAGCTTGCAACAGTGAACAGGTATCAGTGATAATGAAATATTTGCCTGGATTTTGACAACCTTGAACAATTCAGTAAATCCTAGCACTCCATGTGCACAGCCTGATAATAATAATTATTATTATCAGACAGCTTCACTGCCCTTGAGAACTGGGCAGTGGGTTCTGGGAGGAAGGAAATTGCTGCCACATGCAGTAAATAAAAAGAAGTTTAAAAAAAAGAAATACACACAGAGTTGTGCTGCAGAATCATTCCATTGAGCCTGGCTAGAAACACAGGCAGCTACAAACCAATCATTCATCTCCAACATAAACACAGATTGGGTTCGACTTGCAGTAACATAGGTTGAGATTTTTAATAGATGACATAAATAAATGTATTTTTATATTTCCTGACCACATTAAGCTTGAAATCGAGAGTTCTAAAATGTGAGCCATACACTGTAAGGTTTCTAATAGCCAATAAATTCAGACAGTCACACTGAAGCAATGTTTTCTCCTTAAAGGTACATTTTGCTGCAGTGTATACAAATACAAGGGGACTTGGTTTTTTATGGATTTGTAATTATATGTAGCTGAACACAACCATTCAATAAAGGTTAAAGTTCTCTTAGGAGGACAGCAAGATGAAAACCACTTCAGAGGGTACAATCTCAGATCCCAAATATTATTTCTACATGGAAAGACATTAGTAAGGAGATGGGGGAAGGTTGAGGAAAATTACTTTCTCCAAAAAAAAAGACTAGTCAAGGAAAGGTAAAACATTCTGGCACAAGAACATCAATGCATTCCTCTGTTTCTGCCACACTAAGGAAGCACAAAACCAGTTCTTATCCTGCCCAGTGCATCAACTTCCCACAGGTAAAGCAGGGCTCAGAGTGCTGGATTTCCTTCAGGTGGTGTTAAAGGAATGAACCATCCTAGAGAATCATCAGTGATACTTAAGAGCTAAAACACTCCCTCATCAGAGGTTGTTTTTCATCTCCAGCCCTTACAGCACTTCAAAGTGGAGCTCAGCATAATCCCCACACTGGGAAATGGAATACAGCCGAGCAAGGAATTTTTCAGCTTTGCAGGAAGGGCCAGCAGCAACGTCAGGAGGGATTTCAGGTGGCAGAAGAGGTGTGGGAGATGCACAGAGGCTGATGCCCAGCAGTCAGAGAGCTCAGGGCCAGGGATCACAAGGTTGAATTTCAGCTTTGCTCCCCACACAAGCTCTGGCTGAAGGACACAGTCACTGCCAGGCTTGGAAGGCAAAGCCCTCAGCACAGACTGAGCCTGTTTGTGTGTTGGACCCAGCACTTGCAGTGGGTCTCTCACAGAGCCGTGTTCCCAGTGGGGGAGCCATAAAGAGTCAGTGTGTGCTGGCTCCAGAGCCCCTGATTGCCTGGATGTGCTGGAAAAGCCAACTGGAAATGTCTGAGTGCTGATGTCACTGCAGTTCCACAGCTCTGGAGGCTGCTCAGCTTTCCTTGGGGCGCCCGTTCCTTGCAGGAGCCTCGCTGAGCTTTGTGCCCTGGCTGGAGGCTTGTGAGCAGAGAGAAGTGAAGGTGGCAGCTGAGAGCCTCACTTCTCAACAAGGCAAATCCTCCTTTTCAGGGAGAATTTCTCATTCCTAGCCCAGCTTAAAAACCCGTAGTTGGGACTGAGTAAATGAAATGGAATTTATTTTCAAAATAAATTTGAAAATATCAATGCTTTCAAGGGGAATTGAGCTGCCTGTGACAGAATCAATAAGAACCTCCCCACTCTCCTAAGTTAGGGTTGAAAAGTCAAGTGTTCAAGGGCTGGAAACACCAGAGTTAAGGCTGCCATGTGCTCTCCTAATTCACATCTCCTGTGTGATACAATTAAAAGCTATTTTCCCCCATGGCCTCACCCCATTTAGTGGGCAGGATGAACAGAGCTATTCAGTATTTCTGGTTGGGTTTTTTTTTTACCTTTTGGAGTCAATGTGTGGCCTTGGCTTTATTTATAGCATGCCATTTAAACTCTTCACTGAAAACACGATTATTCACATCCTTGTGGGTTTTAATATAACACTTATCACAGAAATATTTGCTTCAAAAACATAACAAATGTCTCATGACAAAACCCCTGCCAGTGAGGTAGGATGGTAGCACAGTCCCTTGAGCCCAAATGCTTAATCAGAATCAGAGGTCCCACAAGCTTGTTTTGCTTAGGATGAGATCATCTGAATGTAATACAGTGTATAATATATTCTTGGGTTTTAGCAAACCAGTGGTAACAAAACCCCATTTCTCTGGGACACAGCTCCAAACCTTGCAGTGCCCTGAGCTGTGGTGTTGGGAAAGCATCTGTTTCCTTTCAGCAGTGGCCACAGCATCTGCAAACCTTGTTCTCTGTGGTTTAAAGCACCTCCTTCTAAGACCATGGGGCAAATAAGCAAGGCCTGATCTGAAGCAAAGAAACGTAGCAAAGTAAGGCTGGAGTGAAATTATTCTTGGCTCACTTGATTCTGGAGGGTGCACACTGAAATTTGCAATTTAAAAGGCAAAAGAATTACTCCTACCTCTGTTTGCAGGCCTCTGTACATGCATGGGGTTATGTAGTACACCTAAACCCAAAATGTTGTCATATTTGATTACAAAAAACCTGAAACTTCTTTGAATGTGCAGCACACAACAGTGCAAATGTTCTTTTTCAGCAGTTAATCCACCATCAGCAAAGGTTTAACAGACTTTAGCTCAGGCACTACACAATCTTTCCCCTCAAACACAATTCACATTTACCCTTTGAATGTGGATCTGGGTTACAAATCAAGTAACTTTGCTTTTGAGACATTGTAGAAAAAAATGTTGCTTCAGGTTCTTCCACAAGTATGAAACCATTTGATAAATACAATTTTCAAGTTTATACAAGCCTGCAGTCCCACCTGCACATCCTGTCAGGGAAATCAATCCATGATTCCCTGTCAGGCTGCTTGTTTTACAGCACAGGCTCAGAGAAAAGTGCTTGTTAGAAACATTTTAGAAACATTTACTCACTGTTCTGACAGCCCATAGGATCTCTTTCCCTTCTTGTGGTCTGTGTTGCTTATCTCTCACTGTTCCTCAGCTGTCTTCAGAGGCCAGCTGAAAGAAAAATGCACAATGCCAACAGTTTATATCCACCAGACTGGAAACCTGGCATGTCTGCAGCACTGTTATTATTATTATTATTATTATTATTATTACAAATATGTTTTGGAATTTGTATTTTTGGCATAATGGGAAGATTCATTCTAAAGAATGTAGCTTAGCTTCTTAAAAATGGGCTAAATCAGGTTGGATCACATCAAATTGGAAAATTTCAGAGATGACTGGGACTAAGATTCTTTCTTGAGTTGAGGTAGCAAAAAGAAAGTTCACAAATATAATCTCAAGCACCACTTAGCAGCATCTTAAATACTTAAATTCTTCTATTAACAATACTGCTATTATTATTGTGTTTAGGGTGTATTTGACCCTTCCCATGGCAAAGTGACAGAGGCTCTCAGAACTCACCCAGCCAGGCTGTACTTTGCTACACTTTTAACTGATTTACCTTTTAAACAATAAGGAGGCTGTGATGGAGCAGAGTGCAATATCTGCACTAGGGCAGGCATTTCACTTTACGAACACATTTCATCTCCAGGGGCATCACTTGGTTTTGGATTTGAGCTGAAGTTGTTAAGGAGCATTAATGAGGTCTTGTCTCTGAATTTATCCCTGAAAAAGCAAAAGAAAAAGATTTTGTCATTTTTCTTCTCACTGGTTTTATTTGTTTGACTTGATAAATAAGCCACAAGAAGGTCAGGTCATGGCACCAAACAACTGTGACTGTGAGAGCTGTGAAAGAATTTCGATTATCCCAGTTCATATTCAGTTTCTGAAAGAATTTCGATTACCCCAGTTCATATTCAGTTTCTCCATGAAATTTAAAATTTTATTTAGGAAATCAGGAGCCTGAAAATTTAGAAAGGACTTTTTTCAGGCTGTGCTTATGTGAGCAAAGCCCTCCTGTCCCTGGCAGCTCCTGAGGTTGTGCAGAACCTTCTGCTCCCTTTGCTGCCCTTCCCCACCTGCCCTGGCCATCCCTGACTGCTCAGGCAGAAATCAGAGTTTGCAGCTCCCTGGTGCCCTGTGCAGAACCTTTCCTTTGCCAGGGCAGGCCAGGCTGGCAGTGCCCAGGCTGTCCCCAGGCTCCAAACTCTCCTCTCCAGGCCCAACTCCAGCCCTGGGCAGAAGCAAAATGAGTCTGGATGTCTTTAGTTATTAAAGTGTTTTATCTGTCCACTCTCTGACAATTTGTGCCCGTCTGGTGCATGAGAAAGGGCCCTTCTGGGGCAAAACCACAGATAAAATGTGTTTTAAAACTGAATTTAAAGCCCTGAATGTGGATATTTCATAATCTAAGCTGAATATCCATAGAAAGAACAACTGTATGTTTTTAGTAATGACCTAATTCAACTAATTCAATAATGAACAATTCAACCCCTTCCAAAACAATTCATGAACTCTTACTCATTATCAACTGACAGTGCTTGGGGACCTTCACTAATTACCACTATTCTTTGGGGCTGGATGTATTTATGTCATGGGTGCAGGGTAAAGATGGACATGGAAAGAAAATATAACTGTTTCTTTTTGTTCCTACTCACAAACAGTGATGGGAAAACCTCCAAAAGCTTTCTTGCTGTTTTGTGGTTGTCAGGACACTTCATTTTCTCTCATTCCCAAGCTTCAGAAGCTTCCTCTTTGTGATTGCAAACAGATGATGGCAGAGGCAGCAATTAGACTAATCCAAGTAAATTCCAATCACTGGTAGCCTGCAGCAGCTTGCAGGGCTCACATCAAATGGAGGCCCACCCTTAGCACCAAGCTGTCAGCAGGAAAAGAGAAATTAAAATTGATTTTTAGAAGCAAATTTCTGTGACCTTCCTCATTGCACCCAGGAGTATCTGTAACATCTGTCATTTATTATATATCATGGCTGGGGTTTTTAACCAACCACTGAGCCTGGCCATTCAAATCCAGTGTGCACCTTTGACTGTAGCAGTGCCAAGTCTCAGGAGTTTTGACCATTTGGGAGTTCCACAAAAGGAGGAAGTGTCTACACCTCTCTGCATACACCAAGAAACATTAAAAATGTACAATTTAGGAGCTGGGTTGAAAATGACACCTTTAAAATCGGTACTTTAACTACAACCAGAATAGATTTGGCAGATTTATCCTATCCTTGCCAATCTTTACAATCTTTCTTTGCAAAACAGAGGTGGCAGATCCTCAAAAAGTTTAATTTTTTTAAATAATGACCCCAATAAAGCCAGTGGCTAGTGATAGCAGCTCCTCAGTGAGCTCAATGGCATAAAATGTGAGAGCAGTGTCTCTCATAATAGTGCAGGAGCTGCTAAGGAAATTTAGTGTAAGTTTCAGAGTCACTCCTCTCCATCTTTTCTCAGGAATCCCAGTTCAAACACAAGATCTCTCAAACTCTGGAGGTTTTCTTGCAATGGAGACTGTTTCCAGAAGCTGCCCACAGATTTCCAGATAGAATACCAGATAGGATACCAGACTAATGTTCCCCACAGTAAAGCAAACCATCCTCATTTCTCTTCCTTCCAATATTCTTCCATAATTCCAATGTTTTCCTCTGAAAAACAAAACCAGGTCATAAACCCAGTTGAGCTTTGGACAAAAAGTTTCCAAAAGCAGCAAATATAATGCAAGGAAAGTCATTTTGTAACACAGAAAAATACAAGCACAGTTATACAAGTGTTCTTGTTCCAAGAACAATTGTAAGTGGGTTTTGTTTTGATTTGGAAAAAACTCCAATATCTCAGTGTAGTTGCAGCAGACCACACACTGGAAAAATTACATGGTTTTCTGGTGGCTGTATAATGAGAAAGGATTTTTATTTCAGAGACAGAAAAGGCCTATTCAAGGTTGGAAAGGGAGTGTAGCTCAGAAGAATGAAGAATCAGGAAGCTGAGGAGGTAGGTCAGAATTGTGTGAGGGTGATGTGGTCTCATTGTCTGAACAGCTGCCAGGGAATTAGGAAAGACAGCTTCTCCTTTTTCATCAAAACACAGGGGCTAAAAGCAGAAATCCAATAAATAGCAGGTTTAGGTGTTTGCTGTTAGGGTGGCTCCATCCCTGGAGTCTAGCTGGAGATAAGAGGTTTTGCAACACAAAGTGGCACAGATAGAAAATAAAGTGGGAGGATAAGCACAGTGGGCTCTGTGCCAAAGGTGTTGTGATGTGCTCACACAGAATCCTGCAGCAAGAGAAGCCATAAATATCTGCAGCATTTATGGATGAAGATCCACTCCAGGCTGGAGACAAGTGAAGCACTCTCAGAGTCAGTCCCTGAATTCACACTCATGGAGTGAGCCCATTGCAGAAGTTGGTTTCCAGGTTATTTTATTGCATCTTACTTCACTGACCAATTTTGGATGGACTCCAATGAGTAGATTTTTTAAAAAACATTCTTTTTACCAATAAAACACAATAAAAGATTTTATAGCCTTGATGTGTTTCTGGCACGGTTCAAAAACTGCTGCTAATAAAACTTTTCCAAGAGGAAAAAATGACCAAGCTGTCACAATGTAAATATGATTTTTTTTTTTAACTTGAGGTTTTATGCAGGAAACTGGGAAACAACATCACAGGAAAAGATTATGTTAAGAGGAGAAAACCTATGCAAACACAACTTCGAGTGGAGCAGTGTCATGTTCCTGGCAGCCCATGTTAAATGCAGTTGGAAAGAATTGTGTTTTCATGCACACCAAGGGCTGGCTCCTCCCGACCACTGAGTCAGTGACAATTCACCAAGTGACTTCAGTGATGCCCTAAAGCAGCAGCCTGGCTTATGAATATGGCACCAGGCAGCCAGACCAGAGCTCTGAGCTCAGCCCTGGCCTGATCCAAGCTCCCTGTGTGAGATCCGTGCAGCTTCTCACATGGAGAGAGGGGTGAGCTGTCAGTCTGCTCCCTGCCAGCTCTCTGAACAGCCCCAGCCTCTCCTGGCGTGCCAAAGCCTTTGTTCCTGAGGTGTTTTTAGGTGCAATTATGATTTAACAAGGAATGAGTAATGCCCACCCTTAATCACCACACCTCTGACTGACATCGTTCAGCTGTGGTGACTCTGGTTCACTGCCCTGCCTGGTTCTGCAGGAGATAAAATGTGCCAAATGCCAAAAAAAAGTGATAAAATGTGCCTCCAGCACCCATGTCCCCAGCAGGTAGTGCAAACAGCGCTACCCTTTGTGTGTAGAAGCTGCTGGATTTTCAAGGATCATCACCTCTGTCCCTGAAAATGGCTCCTCCTGAGGAGCAGGAGGGCAGGCAAGTGGACAGAGAGACCTGCAGGGATGAACAAGGAGCTCCTAGTGATATTCTTGCTCTCATTTCAGTGCATTTTTTATTTCTGAGATCTCTGAGATATCTCTGGGATCTCTCTTCTGAGAAGCTTTTTGAGAACTGCAATGTTGATATTTATTTTACTCTACCAGGCAGCATTCTCAGCTATTAAATTGGCCACGCGAGGGCACCAGCACTGCTCAGGAAAAACAAAAACAAAAAAAAAAAAGGAAAAAAAAAGACAAAACTGTGTAAGCAAAGGACTAAAAGGAGCTTGAAGGAGTTTGTTTACAAACTCGAGCTGCAAAAGCACAGGAGAGCGAGTCCCGGGCAGGAGCCACCCAGGCAGAGCATCCAGCAGCTCGGGGGTGCACAGCAGGGAGGAGAAAATCCCCCACCCTCAAAAGGAGCTGAGCTGCTCCTGCTGCCCCTGCCAGGCTCCCCTTGCCCAGAGATCCCTCTCCTCAGGTGGGTGTGGGAAAAGCTCCCACACCTTTGCTGTGCTCCGTGCCCAGAGCCTCCCTCTGCCCTGGCTCAGGCACAGGCTCTGCCCCTCTCCCTCAGCACAGAGAGGTTTTCTCACTTGACAGCCAGGTGAGCAGAGATGTCTGAAATCACAGCAGTGGTTACCTGGTTTTTTGCCTTTTCAATGGACATTATGTGTGAGAGGGACTGACTGTAACTCCAGAAGTAAAAGAAATGAATTTTAGTTTGAGCTGAACATCCAGACTGGAGAGTTGTTTTTTCCACAAAGACATCACTGTAAGGAATTCCTTTAGAAAGAAAAGAAAAAGCATGTGATTTTTCAAGCCTGCATCTTAATTTTAAATGCATCTGATTTTAAATGATGCTATGTATAAACAAAGCCCTTGGCCTCACCAAATCTGTCACTGAGTGCTCCCTGCCAAACACCATCCAGGACACAGACATTTGCACCAAGAGAACATCATAGAATTCAGAATCCCAGAATGCTGAGTTGGAAGGGCCATTAAAGAATACCTGATTCCACCCCTGCCATGGGCAGGGACACCTTCCAGTATCCCAGGCTGCTCCAAGCCCCATCCAGCCTGGCCTGGGACACTTCCACAGATCCAGGGCCAGTCACAGCTTCTGTGCCAGGGCCTCCCCACCCTCACAGGGAAGAATTTCTTCCATATATCTCACCTAAATTTCCCCTTTCAGTTTGAATCCATCCTTGGCTCATCACTACAATTCCTGATGAAAAATATCTACAAAGCCCCTGTTCAAGAGGCAGTCCTGTATGAATGTGTAGATAAGTGCAAAGCTCATTTTGCTTACAAAGGAAAATCCTCATTGCTAACAGATTCCTGTGGTTAAGCTAAAGCTCGTCCTGCAGCATTGGCTGTGGATACAAAAGGATTGTTCTTTTTTGTTGTGACTGTAAGTGAAAAAAATGCTGTTTGCAACTAGATGTTTCTCCCGAGGTTTTGTGATAGCCTGGATTAATTCCATGCATTTATTCTGGGCAAGTAAATTTATTCTGAATGCCCTGGTAGGTTTGTGGCAGTTCAGAGGAATCTCCCAGATAGGACACATCTGTTGTGAAGAACACCAGGTAAGGCAGGCATGGGGGAAAATGGAAATAACTCCAGCTACAATCAGGGCAGAAGGGATCCCAGCTGCCAGACAGCAAGGGGGTGAAAAGGGTTTTACAGGACCATCCTTACAGTCTAAACTTATTAACCTTATTAAACTTATTAACCCCTAAACTTATTAACCTTTTTGTACTATTTGAAAAGCTATTTCTTCTACTGTGATTGTAGAGATACATGCCAGAAACCAGAGCAATGAAGAGCTCCAAAATGCACATATGAATTTGAAAAGTGTTTGGTTGAATATTCCACAGTAGATTGTGCATAGATTGTTTTATTCAATACAGAGTGCTGTAAAATCCTTAAGTGTTTTATTGTTCTTGAGGTACTGAAATTATTTCTAATTCTACTACTAAGAATAATCAAGCCAAAAGTGAAGAATTGATTTTGTTGTTATGCCTAACTCCAAACTAGTTCCGAGCTCCTAGCAGCACTCAGTAAAACCCCCCAGCCCTGCTGCCCTGGGGCAGTGCCTCAGCTGCAGAAACATGCACAGACCCCTGGAACATTTCCTGCTCTCCTGGCTCCTTTTCCTGGGACTGTTGGTCAGTGCTAATGAGAAGATGAAGGGCAATGCTAAATTTAAATTTACTGACTAAACCAGAGAGCTTTCATCTAAGTTAAAATCACATGTATTTGCAACCTTTTATAAATAAAGGTATTTGCAACCTTCAAAATAAAAGCAATTCTAGAGTATCTAGACCTGATTGAAAATGTTTAGTCTGCTACGGGCTTTTTTTAACCCTGCAATCTAAGTGTTCCCATTTGGAATGCCGAGGTGGAGATATTTTTAATCCAGGACTAAAGGCTTTAGTGCTGAAGTAGTTCCATTTTCCCAAGCCAGCTGTGCAGTTCCTGTGTTAATTAGGACATGATCATTAATAAACAGAGGAACAGGAGGTCTCTGAGGCTGTACATTCATTACACGTTCTGAAAAGGGGGGGGGGGGTCAGTCCTTTGCCTTTTGTTTTTTGCCACATTTGCAGGTTTATTTTGGTCAGGAGCCAACCTGCAAAGCAGCTCAGGTACTCCAGTGCAAAACATTATTATTTAAAATATTTGTTCTGCTTTTCCTCATGGCCCAGCCCCATCTTCAGATCCACCAGCAGATGCTCAGGAATGTAAAACATCCTTTGGGGACTGTATCAATTTGGGGAAATCAGTGCTATTCTAAAAAGCCCTTCTGAAACTTTATTTAACTCAGCTAAAATGTGTCTCTCTAATAATTTAACTCGATGTCACAGTTTAAAATTGATGCTGGGATTGGATAAAAAGGACAACATCAAGATAAAAGCTGCAATTAATTAAAACTGCAATAATTGCAAGTATTAGTTTTCCTTTTCAGCTTCCACAGGGATTGTTACCATGACAGGTGGAAATATGCTACCAGCATAATTGTTTCTTTTTGTCATGGTTAGAGGGTTTTACTCACTGATATTTGTGGGACAGTTTGAAATTCAGAACAAAATAGGTACCAACAAAGAGACCTTTAGAACAAAGATAAGTAACATTAGAGAAAATATGTGGCTTCTAATAATTATAATTTTGATTGAGGGGATCAATCTTCCCTCATTTTCCCCAGCCTGCAGAAGTTTAACTGCTGCTTCCACTCTGCCCAAACTTTCAGCCTTAAATTATAACTCCCATTCAGCAGAAAAAGAACCAGCTTTTCCCTTTTGACCCCCCAAATTTGTGGAGCAGCAACCCCTGACAGAGCTCTGGTGTTTTCCCTGGCAGGGACAGCTGGTGAGGATGAGGAGGGACACCCTGAGGCGCTGGGCTGTGCTGGTGGCAGTGATGGCACTGAGCGTGGCCGAGGACTTCCCGTGGACCAAGAACAACCCAGGCTCCTTCTACTACGGCACCTTCCCAGCTGGTACGGCCCAAACCCGGCTGCTTTGGGACTTGGAATGTTCTAGACCTGCTCCTTTGCACAAGGAAGTGACCCAGAGGTCTTCCCTGTCCTCCCAGGGAAATGGCAGGAACAGAAATGGAGGTGGCTGCAGGATGCAGAGCGCTCTGGGATGTGCTGTGGGAATACAGGGATCCACATGACCCTGCATTCCACAGAGCCACTTCAATAGGAAACACAAGGACAGGCTCACAGATAACAGCTCATGTCCAAGTGTAACCTGAGAACTCTCCTCCTTTTTAATAAATTACCTACAACTAATGAAATAAACTAAAATACCCTTTGTTATGCAGCCAATTTAAGAAAACGGTGAAATAACTGTGCTGGGTTTGTTTTAAGCTGTTCAGTATTTTCCAATCCACTCTTCAGTATGGATTTATGAACCTTATCCTTTCTTCAACACATATTTAAACATACTTCATCCAAGCAAAATCAAAACTAGAAATATACAGGCACTGACTGGTTTTCATGCTCAAGTTTTTAAGTCATTTATGATATAGTATTTTGTGTAACAATAGGGAAAAAAATCCAGAATATTTCTGTATATTTTACATAACATCTAAACTTGTAGTTGTTAAAACTACCATGAAAACCAGCAGGGAGAAATGATGTGGAACCCTAATTTGTTTTTTACAGTTAGACATTTCTGCCACACTATCAATACCCTACCTCATCACTGTAAAATACAGATTTTACAGGTTTAATAAATGAAAGGATGCCATTTCTTTTTTCAGTGCATCAGAACAGGACACCTTCATTTATTCCCCATTTTCAGACCTATTGAGGCACAGACACATTTTGAAATGCAGAAAACCTCAGCCTCTCCAGCAGCGCTTCCTTTCGCTTCCAGTTCCTCTCTCCTATGAACATTTAGCACCAGGATCAAGCAGCAGGAACATGTTCCAATAACTCCCCTGCTTTTACCTTCAGGTTTCTTGTGGGGTGTGGGAAGTTCTGCCTACCAGACCGAGGGGGCCTGGGACAAGGATGGCAAAGGGCCCAGCATCTGGGATGCCTTCACCCACAGCAAAGGGAAGGTGCTGAGGAACGAGACGGGAGATTCCGCCTGCGATGGCTACTACAGGGTCAAGGTACGGCTCAGGAGGAGTCACCTGTGCCTCTGCAAATGCTCTGGGGCCCCTCCTTGATCCTGGTGTCCCATTTTGAAGGAACAGCTTTAGCTGCTCTAAAGGCTTATTGACCTTAGGAATCCAAGTGCTGATATTTTTAATCAGTACAGTAAAAACTTCTTCCTTTATAATCTCATAGAATCAATAATCCCACAGTGTTTCCCAAATACATCTCAGCTTTTCAGGATTTTTGTCCAAAAAATATTGTAGATGCTGCAGGAAGTCCAAATGCTTAGTTAGAAATACAATAAACATACTTAACCTTTAAATAAAATTAACTTTTTCTCTGTGTGTGCACTTATGAGGTTTTCCAAGTATTTTTCAGAGGCTTTAAAATTCAGTCTGGATGTTGCCCATTTTTTGAAAGGATAACAAATAATCAATGCAGCTCTGTTCACAACATGTTTCCAAGGCTAATACCATCAAAACCAATTTTGAAATTACTGTGCTGGAGGAAAGACAGATACACAGCAAGAGGAATCCAAATGACTGTGAGAAGCCAGGGTTACATAATTGTTACATAATTGGAATTGCAACAAATTTAATAAAAGTTATATTCCCCTGAAGTTTCTCCACATAGATGAAGTTCAAAGGAGAACCAGAGGTCTCAGCAAGAACTAAGAGAAAAGTAACTATGCCTTACTCTCCTAAAATGGGAAAATGCACGAGAGGTTTCATTTGAGCTCTCAAACCAGCAGAAGTTTGAAAGAACAGCTTAAAAAGTATCTCAGAGAAGCTGGGGCTCTGAGCCTCCCTGGGGTGTGGCACCAGAAGAGATTGACACAGAGATTATTTGGATTTGGATTTAGAAATACTTTCTAAAACTTGCTTGTATTTGTCCACTTACCTGGTCCTCTTTATATCAGATCACTCTTTGCTTTCATCATCAGAATCCTCTCTGCATTGGCACCAAATACCACCAATTTCTAATTTCATTGAACACTGAAGATGTACAATTTCTTAGCAAAAGAACATATATTCATATGGGATTTAGGAGGTTTTCTCATTCCAGTATAAGACAGTGAAGGAAAGTCCAAGTAATTATGTTTTTGAGCCTGAGCTGAAAATGTTTGAAGTCAAGATTTACAGGCCTCTATTATTTTCTAACACAAATTCTGATATAAATATAATAGTATTGCAAAACCTCAGCTCATTTTTCTGTAGTGCAAACATTCAGTCTCCACAGTTGCACAAAACATTACAGGACTTCTTTGGCCTGTCAAAAAAAGTGGTTAAAGAGGAAGGCCTCAAGCAGAACGAGCCATCACCTCAAAGATCAGAAGAAAACAGATTGAATCCTCTTTTGTGCAAATTTTCCATAGATTCTCTGCATTCAGAATTAGTTAAGACAGATGAGGAACTGAAGTTATTCTGCTCGGCCTCAGGATGTGTCATTTGGATTTTCTTCTCACAGGATGACATTCAGTTATTGAAGGAGCTGAAGGTGAATCACTACCTCTTGTCCATCTCATGGCCAAGGATTATGCCCACAGGCATCAAAGGTAAGCACAATTTCACCACATTCTTCCCAATATTCTCATCTGGAAGGAATTTTACTCCTGAGTAACCCTCAGTTGTTCAACTTTTCTGTTACACAGATTTGTTTGTCTGCATTTTATTATTACAGAATTCCCAACACTGTAATGTAAAACTCCTTGGTTAATATTTTCAGATTTCTGTTCTTCCAGTTATTTGGGAACCAATGCAGGTAATTCCTTGTCTGTGCTTTCCATCAGCTGAGCAACTGAATGAGAAGGGAATACAATTCTACAATGACACAATTAACAGTCTTCTGGAAAACAACATCACCCCTATTGTGAGCCTCTACCACTGGGATCTGCCACAGGTCAGACTATTTAAATTCGTGAAACAGCTTAAATAAAGCCTTCTGATAGAAATAATTTCTTAAGGGTAAGAACTAAGGGTACTTAAAAAAAATAGAGAAGCCTGCATGATTTTAAGAATTTGTAAATATTTCCTATTCATTTGGATTTTATGTGCATTGAAGTTTTGAAAAATCTCTTTCTGAGCTAGAAGTAGAATTAAATAGAAATAAAAGTCTTTTTAAGCAGCAGCTGACTTTGAAGTACAATTATTGAATCTTGAAATTTTTCTTTCCAAAGGTTCTCCAAGAAAAGTATGGTGGCTGGCAGAACATAAGCATGATGAATTATTTTAATGATTATGCAAATCTGTGTTTTGAGAAGTTTGGTGACCGTGTGAAACACTGGATTACATTCAGCAATCCTTGGGTAAGTCATCAATGCTTTCCTTCCAAACTCTCCCACTGCACTGTTCTGTTCCCAAAGTTCTGTGCAAGTGACACTAGAGAAGAGTAGGGGGAAAAATGGAGAGGGAAGGGGAAAGATTTAAACCATTAATCTCGGTGGCCAAAAATCTCAGTGGGCAGATTTTGCACACGGGCAGAGTTTTAAGACGTGAAATTCCAGGAAAATTTTGAAAACTCCTTAGCTGGAGAGACTGAAATTAGAAATTAGGAACTGGAAAGGCAGTTGTTATTTACCCTTCCCCATTCCTCAGCTCACCCTCTAACCCTCCTCACCAACACCCTGCTCCCAACACACCACAGCTCAGTACCAAGCAGGCAGGAATTGGGAGCCAAGGGAAGAGGGGATTGGAGAGGGCCAGCCCAGCAGGGGAGCACAGGATGCAGAGGATGGAGCACATCCCCTGGCTCTGGAGCCCAGAGCAGGACTGACTGTGCCTCTGTGTGTTTGCAGGCAGTGGCTGAAAAGGGCTATGAAACAGGAGAACACGCGCCAGGACTGAAGCTCGGCGGCTGCGGCGCCTACAAAGCTGCTCATCACATCATTAAAGTAAAAAAGCTCCTGAAATTACGTGTCAATTCAGGATCTTTATCAGATTTCACTCCTTAAACTGAAATGTAGTTTCACAGCCCTGAAATTATCATCTGGCTTTAAACCTCCAGTGCAGAATCCAAAGCACTACCAATGTTTGGTGCTTGATTTAACACTTGCAACAATTTGAAATTCCTTATATTATAAATGTCTCTTCTAATTTGTTTCAAGCTGGCTGAAAAAGAAAACATCCAGGTTAGTCTAGAAACAAACATCCTGGCCTGTTGAAATGAACCTGGATGTTGCAAGTGACTTCAGGAAGTCTCTGGTAAAAATGAACTTTCATTTGCCTGAATAAATGAGGGAGAGACATCCAAAGAGCAGAGCCATAGGATAGAGCCCTGTCCTGAGGGCTGTGTGTCAGCTCCATGTCCTGGAATTTAGGGAAGGAATCTTGCACGAAGAATTTTGTGATGTCTTACATGAAATCAAAGTTTCTATAATGAACACAAAAGAAATTCTGTGGTATTTTCAGGGAGACCTCAGTGCAAAAAGTGCTCACCAGCTTTCCATGCCATAAGGGATGAAAATGTGCACAAGATTTATTTTATTTTAACATTCTTTTTTACAGACTCATGCCAAGGTTTGGCACTCCTACAACAGCACCTGGCGCAGGGAGCAGAGAGGTAATGAGGATTCATTCTCTGATTGTGCTGCTGTTTCTGTTAAGGCCTTCAAGAACTGCAGAACTGTCCCTCTATTTTAAGGGATGGTTGGAATTTCTCTAACGAGTGGCTGGGGGGAACCTGTTGATCCACACAGCCAGCCAGACAGAGATGCTGCTGAAAGGTACATCCAGTTCCACCTGGGATGGTTTGCAAACCCCATTTACAGAGGGGACTACCCAGAAGTTATGAAGAATTATGTAGGTAAGTCCCAGTAGCTGTGACATGGATAGATCCACAGTTCTAGCACACTACAGGGGAGTAACTCCTGGCCAACATGTGCTTTAGTCAAGTCAGGGCACAGGGGAGATAGCAAAGCAAAGGCCCCCGGGCTGGACACGGCTCCTAAAGCACTCTGGGGACACACCAGGACTCTTGAAATCACTGTTTCTCCATGTATTGTACCCAACTTAATTCTCCAAACCAAAAGGATGAAAGGTGATCTCATCTGAAAAAACCAATTAAGCTCAGGTGTCCTCAACATTAACACTAAATTAAAGAAAACCCTCTTTGGCCCCAGCACAGGGTGCCCAGAGAAGCTGGGTCTGCCCCTGGCAGTGTCCCAGGCCAGGCTGGGTGGGGCTGGGAGCACCCTGGCACAATGGAAGGTGTCCCTGCCCATGGCAGGGGGGGAGGTGATTTTAAAAGTCCCGTCCAACCCAAACCATCCAGGATTTTATGATTCCATGATTTATTGCTGGTGAGATAAAGAACACCAATTTCTGTGCTCCTCAGAAGTTGTCTCCTATAATTATTTTGCTAGGTAGGAAGAGTGCCCAGCAGGGCCTGGGGACATCAAGATTACCAACTTTCTCAGTGCAAGAGAAAACCTATATTAAAGGCACCTCGGATTTCCTGGGAATTGGTCATTTTACCACTCGTTATGTTCTGCAGAAGAGCTTTCCCTTCCTCCAAGTGTCCAGTTACCGCACTGACCCTGACCTGGCTGAACTGGTGGACCCTGACTGGCCAGCCCCAGGCCCTAAGTGGCTCTACTCTGTGCCCTGGGGGTTCAGAAGGTTGCTCAACTTCATTAAGGTGAGCAGAGCAGATCTTTAATTATAAAGGAAGCAAACAAAATGCCTGGTTTAGATTTAGATTTTCAACAGTTCCAGCTATTGGTCTTGTCCTTGTGGGAATTTTCTTTGTCAAAAACCCCTTAATTTCAGCTCAGGAAACTATATAATTCAGTCATTTTAAAATAAGCCCCATAGTTAACTAAAATTCCTACTACACATTTTTCTTAGGTAAGTAAATGTAGAAAATTGTTTTTAATGCACTTTACTAATTCACATATTCTGTCAAAATAAAATTATTTTATGTGAAGCAATTTAAACATTTCTGTTTGCAGACCCAGTATGGGAACCCCCTGATTTATGTGACAGAGAATGGAGTGTCTGAAACAGTGCAGTGCCCTCAGCTGTGTGATGAGTGGAGGATCCAGTACCTGAAGGGATACATCAATGAAATACTCAAAGGTCACTTGAAAACAGCTTTATAGGATTTGACTTTTGGAGTATTTTTTACTTTGTCCTTTCCATCACAGAGGAATAACTATTCACAAGTCAAAATGGACAGCAAACCAGACTCAAATTTTCACCAAAATATCAACCCAAGCAAACATATTAATACTAATAATTACAATAACCTACCTGAGATTAATTACTGCAATATTTCAGTTTTCACTCTCAGAAAGGAGATTACCATGCCCATAGAGCTCTAGAACCTCTAAGCTAAAGATGATTTCAAAGAATCTGAATTAATTTGTACTTCCTTTTTCTGTCCTCTTCCCCATCTCTTCCTACTATAAACCAAAACATTTCCAGAACCATATTTGAAGGACAAACCCCACCTTTAGCAGTGATTTGTGTTCTGTTTCCAGCTCTAAATGATGGTGTAAATGTCAAAGGTTACACTGCCTGGTCACTGCTGGATAAATTTGAATGGAACAAAGGCTTCTCTGAAAGATTTGGGCTTTACCACATTGACTTCAAAAACAAGAACAAACCACGGTACCCAAAGGCTTCTGTTGACTACTATAAAAAGATTATCAGTGCAAATGGATTCCCAAATCCAAGAGAGGTAATGACAGCTGCTAATTCTGATTTTTTTTCCCTTTTTCTTTGATTTATGTGCAAATATCACATTGAATTTCAGGAAACAACTTGTATGAATATGTTACAGAAGTGACACTTTGTAAAATAGGGATCTGTTTAATACAGATATTCAGACACTGAAAGTGGAAGAGACTCAATTACTGTTTCTAAAGCATTCCACAAACTCCAACTGGACTTACTGATGCAGACAAAAGTTCTCCATCAGAAGTTATTTAGCAGTGCTGTCAGATTTCTAGGCAGAAAACTCCACAGATGTCCTACCCTACTGGCAAATAACTGGAATGTATTATCTGCCATCCAAATTTTTTTAAACAATTAACTCGGAGAAATACCCTGAAATAAAAGCCACAAAGAAACTTTCAGGAACCCAGGTGTTGGTAGAATGAAGTGGTTTCAAGTTAATTGCAGGGACAAGGAGGGAGCTGTGGGAGTGAGGAGGATGCTCAGTCTCACAGAGTGTCACCCTTCCCAGGTGGAAAACTGGCACCGGAAGGCCATGGACACCTGCTCTGCCACACACCAACACCTTGCTGCAGGTAAGGAGGGCTCTGCTTTGTTCTATAAAAGCAGATTCTGCAAAGTTCAGATATTAAATTGCTCTCTGAATGCTGCTAAAAGGTATTTTCTCCCCAAAAGCAATACAAGCCTCTAAAGAAACATGTTTTTATTTGTTGTCTCCAACTAAAACCACTGTGGCTAAATGGATCAGCTGTGGATGTTACTGAAATACAGGAACTAGAAGAGTTACTACTTAAAATTGAGGTTGGGGATTCTCCTTAAAAGAAAACTCCTGAATGCTTTTTCAAACACTAACTAAACCCAGACAAATCAAGAAAACCACACAGACAGAAAATCTCTAAATGTTTGACTTTTACATAAAGTGGAACTATAAAAAGAAATAAAAGGGCTGAGGACTGGCCTAAGATAAAATTTGGGCTCTGACGCTCCTGGTAACAAAGAAACCCCAACACAAGTGATCCAGAACACTTAAAAACCTCCTGGTGTAATTCAGGACCTTTCAGAATTCCTGGAGTAAGGATTTTATTAAGATCAAATAACTACTATAGATGTTTACAAGAGGAAGAGCTAAACTCCACATGGTAGGAAACATCCCAGCAGCCAGCCTAAGTTAATCCTGCTCAGCCTCCACTTCCAAGTCACGTTCAGTGTGAATGAACTGGGTTTACTGAACTCTTCCAGGCTTCTCTGAGGAATAAAGTTCTACAAAATAAAACCCATTTAATTTTTCAAACAGATACAGAACAATCATAAAAAGGCCAAAGTTTCCCAAGGATTTCTCTTTGACAATTTTCTTTCACCTTCAGGTGAGGGAAATAAATATCAGAGGATCAGTAAAATATTGTTAATGCACTGCAGCTAACTCACAGCAAGGACAATTTCTGCAACCCTTTGAGCACTGACATGTCTTCACAAACAAAGAGAGGAAAAACTATCGTGGATTTGCCCCAGCTTTGGCAGACTTAGGAAGTTCTGTTTGCTTTGTTTGCTGTTTATGTCAATGTTAACATTTTTATGTTCAAAAAAAATCTTTATGTTAACTCTAAGTTAGGTATTACTGTACTCCAGGGGATTAAACCTCTCACATATTCCTCATTTCTCAAATTTTAGATTCCCTGGTTACTCACATGGAAATGGTGACAGAGATTGTTCTTCCTACAGTTTTCACACTCTGCATTCTCATCAGTATTGTCCTCCTCATATTCTACCTTCGAAACCACAGCTAAAATTGATGTTTGCACACATCTTCATGTGCCAAAAGAACTAAGCTGCAACTGCTTTATTTGAGTAGTTTAAATTTACCACAGATGCTTCTTTTTATACCCCTGTAATGAAATACTATTTACCAATCCACCTAGAGCTTTCATCATCTTTCTATTCAATTCCCAAACATCTTTTTGTTTTTACCAAAATACATTCTCTTTCCACTGATTCTAAGTAGTAGATTTTACAATCCTTATTATTTTGGAAACTTTTACGCATTTTGTTAGTCAGAAAAATAGTTAAGAGTAAAGTGATTCAAATCTTGCCAGTACAAATTTCAAGTGATCAAAAGCTGCTTGCAAATTCTGATTTCAGTCTGTTCATCAACAGCATTTTGATTACCATCTATTTGAGGAAAGACATGTGATTTTAAAATATAAAAGGACTTAAATATTCCAAAAGCACTGCTTAAAAATGAATTTGTTCATGTCTAAAAGTTAGAATAATATATACCTTGCTATTTAGGTGTGGAGAAGAGTTGTTTGAAGTGAGTAATCCAAGGTGACAACTTCTGAATCAGATTTAAACCACACCCCTGCAGTTTAAACTTACCTTATACAACTTTATAATATATTACACACGAAAATGTGGATTTTAAGTAATCCAAGTACTTCCAAAATTAACATTCCACCTTAAATTCCCTTCTACTGCAGGTAGAAACAAGTACTATAAAAACTTGGTTCCACAATTCAGCTGGCTGTACTTGAAATACAGTTTTGCTTGAAACCAGAAGTTATAAAAATTTATAATAATAATAATCTATAACTTATATTTTTAAAAGCATGAATATTGGGGGGTTTCCTTATTCTTACTTACCCATAGTTGAGTTTTTAATACAAAATATTTCTGTCTCAGATCATTTAGTCAGCATGTACAAAACTATGGAATTGTTTAAATTAGACCACCAAAATGTTACCTCACTGATTAATCAACATAACACATGCAACTCCCAACACATTTAAATTATTAAGTCAGCCAATTATACTGAATTTGTTTTTTAAAAAATTATGCAAAACATAGAAGACAACACTGTTAAAATAACTCACTTCACATTGAAGGAATAAAATAATTTGAAGAGAAGAGAGAAGTATTTTCAAGAATACTCCAAAATATAAATACAGGGACAAAGAAACCCAAACTGGCTCAAGATCCCAAGGCCCTGGATGAAGAACTTTCCAAATCCTTCAGGATGATAAAGCATCACTCGATCCCAGGAGAACATAACAATATTGCTTGGTTTGTTGGTTAAGATAATTCACACTTTGAACAGTGTCTGATTGCATTTTTAATGATCAAAAAATTAAATATGAACCCCAAAGTGCACAACTTTGTTGAATGCCTCTAAATATATGAAAAATATCCGCCATATTTACAAAATATTTATACTGTACAGTGATAATTGCACTGCATTTTTAACAAATGAGGTGCTACAGGTGAATTGTGGCTGTGGAGATCCCACTTAAGTGTAATAAAACAAATAAATCAGTGAAGATAAACTGTTTGAAGCCTTAAGTTTCTAAAGGTTCTGTTGGGACAGAAAACACTAAACTTTCTCCCTTTCTGTACCTTTCCAGTCCTGCTTGCTCAGTAACATCAACTTAAGTGAACTGCACCTGACTGCACTGAGTCATGGTAACAAAATACAGCCTTTCTTCACTGCTTCCATTTACTGTGGAGTCAGACAAGAAACCTGCAAGGACAAAGGGAAAAGTTGGGATTAACCCCTCTTGTTAGAAGGTAGAGATTAGTCCAGATTACTCCTTGGAGCAGCCTCCAGAACAGTTTTCAAAGTGCAGTTTTACTGAAGCACTTCATGACAAAAATCAATGACAAGGAAGATTTACCAAACCCTCACATCAAACCTCATCCCAAAAAGGCAAATCATTTCTGTACCAGTCTCTCTGCTTAATTCTTCCCCATTCTGATGCTTTTCCACTTGTTCTGCATTTGCTTGCAGCAAGGCAGACTCTCTCCCCTTTGCACCTTCTCTGACTTGAGACCAGCATTAGCAACATGGAAATTTGTCTTCAAAACTCTTCTCAGATTCATTAGCAAATACTTTAAAAATAAGTTGCAAGACTTTTTGGGTATCAATCATCTCATATTTATAGCTATTCTGTCATTTTAACTCTAAAAACATAACTCAGTCAAGGTGAGAACGCAAAAAATCACCATTTTCTGAATATCCTTAATTCTGTAAATACCACCTCACTCTTTTAGTAGAAGGCAAAATATCATTTCACTTTTGCTGAAAAGTAAATATAAAGTTCAGACCTGCTGAACTCAGGATAAAAACTGAACTTGTCTGAAGTTTGTGCTTTGATTATATCATTTCACCACTACCATTCCCCACCTGAATTGTTTGATGTCCCATGTTCAACTGGAGCATTGGTACTGACTTGCCACATTGTTTTAACTTCCTTCTGTCCATGCCCACTGCTTATCTCCACCCTCCAGACTTCAGGGTTATCACTGAGAGCATAATCAAAAAACATCAAAATTGAGTCAGGTATTCAGTCACATCTGAATTTTATGCTGCAAATGCTGAAGTTTCTCTTACTTTTGATAGAATTTCTTCACAAGAGCTGGTCGGATGGGCAGCTGAAACACATGCTTCTCATTTAGAGGGTTTTCCTTGTAATACTTCATGCAAATCCTACAAGAGATATCAGGTTACTTTCTTTAAAGAAATGCTTGTACAACAGAGCAAAAACCTTGTGCAAAATTAACTATACTCTCACACTTTATTATTGCCTTTAGTTTTTCAGTTTTAGTCCCAAAGAAAAATTTGGCAGGAAGATCCAACTGCTCCTTCTGCAGTCTCACTATCACCAACATTTTGGTGTTTTTTTAAAACTGCCAAACAAACTCTATTTGTGACTGTCATTTAAAGTGCAAAAGTAGAAATGAAATAATTACTGTGTCAAAGGGAAGAGGTTCTCATGTCTGAACTGCAGTAAGCCTGTACAGCTGACCATTATTTCCAGCATATGGTGAAGCTTTTGAACACGGTGGACTTGTTCCTGGAGCTCCACTGATGTGGAAATGAAGTAATCCTGGAAGAGCAAAGAGCTTCTGTTCTTACTTGAGCACTCCCTTGATACAGACAAACAACACACCCTCAGCAAATAAAACCATCTTCCCGTTTCTTTGGAGAAGCCAAGATTTTTAGAGTGGCCCAGCAGACTCAGAACCAAGTCTCATCAAAGTGTGACAAAGGTTCACTGCCTTGACAGTGACCCAGATCAGATATTAAGGGAATTATCTGGGAATGAGGAAACAAAACAATGACATTTCTGCATTTCTGACATTTCCAGCCTCATGATCTGCACTTCAGTTTCTCAACTTATATGATTTGCATCCCACCATCAGCTAAGCATGCTGTGCTTTATAAAATAAAAATAAAGCATCTCACCAAGTAGGTTACTGTTGCAAGTTCCTGGCCTGTAAAAGGAACAGCAGGAAGAAAAATTAAAATTTAATATATGGTATCAGATGAAATATAAGCAACGTTCAGGTGATCAAACAGGAAATCTACTAAAGGACAAAGTCAGCAGGAGTGCGATGTTATTTATTGACATGATCATTCATTCCAAACAAGAAAACCCCTCTAAAGTGGCATGGTCAAGGCATGATTTCATTTATCACCAAGGCTACACAATGAAGAAACCCACCGTGTACTTGGAGACAACCACCCTCCTCAGGACACACAAGTTTACAAAAGTAGTGAAAATAAAAAAGCAAATAAACAAAGAATGAGAACAGGATGACAAATGCCAAAAAGAAATGAAGGGGTAACAACAACAGTAAAACACAAAGGTATGCTTCTTTTGAAAAAAATAAGTTTTTAAAATTTTGAAATTTAAAAGCTGAAAAGTCCCATTATTAAGGAAGCTGGAAACTGCACTTCAGCAGATGGGAATGAAGAGATAGAGATTACCCAAAAAGTTCATTGTTTCCTGCATGGAACACCTTTTCTCCTGAATTCCTAATGCTGTTACCAAGTGTCAGGCTCACCTATGAAAAAACTGACATAATCTTTCTTCATCTTCTCCAAGCCAACCTCCAGGAGCATCTGAATGGGAGTGATGTCACTGAGGGTAACATCCTCCATCTTTCCATGGTAGGACTGTTGGATCAACTGACTTAAGAAAGTGCTACTTCCCTGATGAATCTAAAAAGAAACAAATCTTTTTGTGATGTAACTGTGCATGAAGCACCACCAACAGTGTTCAGAAGTTCAATACCAGGGAAACACACAATTTAAAAACAACACAAATGAGGGGCAGTGAAGGGACAAGAACTGCATTTTACTCTAAACTATCCCAAATTTTAACTTCTATTGTGAAACACAAATACATACCCATGGCTGTATCTCACCACATTCCAGGGATTTTATGACCAGTGTGAAACAGTCTATTAACTCCTGATAGGAACTGACACCTGGAAAGAGAACCACAGCATTTGAATTATCAATTCAGGCTCTTTCTCCAGCTGTTAAGGCACTAACACCAGGTCAACACAGCCTTGCATGAACAAAACCCCTCAGTTAAAGAAAGAGAGCTGAAATTACAGACTGCACAGCTTTCTGGCACCTTTGTCATATGATGACTTTAAAAAAGGTTACTCAAAACATTGATCAACAGAGACCAGTGAATTCTATATACACTGAAAATTGTCCCTCAGATCTTGAGAAAAAGAAATAATAAAGTTTTCAGTTTTAGAGCAGATGGATTTTAGCTTTAGAGAAACTACCAATGGTTTAACACCTTTTGCAGTCAAACAAAATGAAATTATCTCCTGCTAGATGCTGGTTAGCCATGGGAAGGTTGTAAGAAAATAGATCATCCTACATCCTTAAAATGGGCTCTTTTAGGAAGAGAGCAATTGGTATTGCTGATACCAATTTTCTGAAGAGCTGATGAGTCCTTAAAACTCAGAAATGGACAGGAATTTCCCTGAAAAAGCAATACTGTCTAGCAGACAGAGAAGAAAATGAAAGGAAAACAAGTCACAATACACTTACTTTTCATTTTGCACCATAATTGCTCAGTGAAATCCAGGTCTCCTCGCTCACCAAAGATTGATTTTATGCAACTGTCCACAGCAGCTGTGTCACATTTGATTTTCTGGAAGAATTTATTGGTCTTCAATGAAAAATGGTGCCTTAAGAGTCAAAAACTTTCCACATCTGAATTTCTCCAGAGATCAAAACTGGCTCTATCATTTATTTCCTCCTTTTTCCAGGGAAACTACCACACAGTATTTGGCAGTATACTTGTATTTAAAAGTGAGTCTGATTCTTTACAGAATTATCAACTGGACAACTGCTAGCCTTGGACCAGGAAACAAAAGCCACTGCAGAGAGACTTCAGATCTCCGCCAGGTATTGTCTGTGTACCCAGCAGTGCCTGGGAGGCCAAAATCCAGAGACACAAATTCTCAAAGCAGAAAACTATTTCCCTGTAATCCTGACACAGAATAGTTCTGTTGACACAGAAATCAATATATTCTTAGATTATCAACAAAATGCTGCTTCTCTCTTAATAGAAAATAGATCTAAACCTTTCCTTGTAAGCTGAGAGGGAAAAAAATCTTAATATAACCAAATATATTTTTTATAATTTGAATTTGCCTACTGCTTCACAATACCATAAACCTCTAGATAACTAAGTCACATATTCAACTGATACTATTAAATTAGCATCAAATAACTAAATTAGGCAAGAAAAGCAAATTAATTACAGAATGCAATGGCAGAAAGGTCAGAATTCCTGGAAGAAATCAGACCTTTTCCCATTATTTTTAAACAGCAGAGACAGAAAGCAAGAGATCCATATTGCTTTACATCACTATTTACACATATAAACAATATACAAGATTTAGTCAAAATCTGAAATATCTGCAGTAAAAATGGAAGCAAAATGACAAAGCAGCTGTTAGGAAATTGCACAAACCTCTGTTTCATTCTTGTCTTCAAATATATAATCTCCATCCAGCTTCTTCTTTAAATCTAGTAGAGTTAAAAAAATAAGTTCCACCACTATGAAAAGTGTCATCAAACCCATCCTTAATGCCCAGGCACATTAAAACTAACAAATACACTGAATAAAAGATCTGAGTCCTTTAAAACTGGTTTTATTGGGTAAGGATATAGTGTGAAATTTTTAAAAAATGTTTTTTATTATTATTACTTTGATCTATGATATTAGGACAAAGAAAAATGACAAATATGTATTAACCTATTTAACTACTCTGTGCAGTGCTTACAGCACAGAAATGAACATTCCCAGTTCTAATGCTTTAAAAGTTGTATGTGGAATTCCCCTTTATCCCTGTGAAGTGCCACACCCCTCCCTCCCCATGGAACAAGCAGCAATTACCAGTCAGAAATTCCTGGACCAGTTTAAGAGCTGATTCAGACTCTGAAGGCTCGGGCCACTCAGTCACACCCGTCTTCAGACCTTCAGCCAAAGCCTAAAAGCAGCAGGAAAATCCCAAAAGAAATCAGTTCTTCCTGGGAGGCCTGCATGTGTCATCTTTCACAGACAACTTCACCAAGAATCACAAATCTCTGCACAGCTAACCAGGAGTTACAAATTTGCAGAATTTCCTGGATGACTTGCCCTCATTCTATTCAAGATTTCTAAAACTGAGCTCAAAGTTTCAGCTAAAATAAACACTTGAAGTTATCTTTGAAAGGTCTGATGAAGTTTTCAATAAAGGAAATTATTGGCACATAAAATCCCCCTTCCATGCAAATGTGAAATTGGAATTTGCCCCCTGCACTCACCAAGAGGAACTGCAGCTCTCGGTACAGCTGGAACACAGGACTTCTGGGGTCCCCCGACTCCAGGGCAATATTCTGAAAGTTCCACAACTTGATCTCAGTTTCAAACTTTAGAAATTAAGCATCTTAAAATTTTCATCAGTGAGAAGCCTGTCTGCACAACTTACAATTCAGCTTATGAACAGGCTACACTGCTTTTATCTTCTATCCTTTATACTACACATGATGTGAATATTGTGCCACAGGCTTGAGTTTATTTGCTTTTTCCATCCTGACTTACCAGGGTGGCAGCAGAGATCACTGGGGGAGTCTCCAGAATCTTTTCCACACCATTCCATGTGATATCCACATAGATGTTGCTTCCAGATTCTGCAATGGTGTCCTCTATTGCAGCAGCTGCAATCAGCTCATACCGAGCAAATCCTTTTGTTGTCACCTAAAATGAACAGATTTTAAAAATAAAAACAACAAAACTACTACAGGCAAAGTAATTTTAAAAGCATCTCACAGCAAGCAAAAAAGGATTAATAGCAGACAAATACATTATAAACATAACCTGAAATACTACAGAATCATACTAAGGTGGTTTCCCCAGAGAATCTAAAAAGCCTCCCCAAACCAGCATCATAAACCCAAAACAGAGTTTTTAAACTTCAACTGAAGCCGTGACAGAGCATAAAAACCTACAACAGATGCATGATGTCTTTTTTTATGTTCCATTTTGAGCTCTTCCAGGTTTGGAAAACGGGTTTTATCAGCTGTAGGACCTAGGAAAGCAAAAAAAGTGAGAATCAAAAACCCCCATTTGACACAATTCAAATGTGGCACTTCAAATTCATTCCCAAATACTCCATTTGGTGAGGCATGACTCGTGCTGTCCTTTAGAAAGCAGGAATTCTGCTTGCATTTCTCTATTGGTGATAAGAGCTGATATGAGCATAGATAAATGTTTAGAATGAGTCAGGAGTTCTGTAAGATGCTGAATGGAGCAGTTTAAAAACGAGCTGAGGTAGGCCTGCACAGCTACAGGTGCACCAAGTAGATAAAAAAGCCATTTCCCCCCCACAGCATTGGTAAAAATATATTTTCTCTTATTTTAATCCCTTCTTGCTCATTGAAACCAGGAATACAGAGCATTTCCAAGCCAGTATCACACAAAGACAGCATTCTGACATCAGCATTCCCACATTTTTTAGCCTTCCTCGTTTAATTTTCTGTGCACCAAGACCACCTTACCATCACATGAAACCAGGTAAATATTGAGCCCTGTGACTTTGTTTCCAGCCTTGAGAGGCTCAGCTCCAATCCAGCAGGTGTGCTGAGGATCTGAACCATCACACCTGGCCCACAGGGGAGGAAGCACAGCCAGGTCACTCATCCCCAGGGAGGTCATGTTTGGGTTTTGCACCATTGTGTACAAGGAAATCAACTGCCTAGAAACAGGAGCAGGGAGAAAGATGACAACAAATAACAAAATATATTAATGTAGACTGAAGACTCTAAAATTATAATTGAATATTACATTCTAAGCTAATTAAGAGAACACATTAGTCAGGTAAACCACATTTTGGTACCATGCATTGGTGTTTTAATAACACCAAAGATGCAAATCAGCTTTTTTTAACAGGAGCTTTACCAAAAAAAAAAAAAAGGACACTGCACTGAAGTCTTACTGAGCTTTTTTGCTCATCTAAGTGCTTTTTGACTACCTGGATTTTAGCTACTTTTTAAAACACATCTAGCCATTAAAAGTAGGAAGGCCCTTTTGCAGGATGAAAACAATCACAACTCCTCATAAACTAATGAGTCATTTTATTTAGGGGATTAAAAATACAGATTATGAATATTAGAAAAAGACACAGAATTACAAAAGAAAACTCCCTCAAAAGGGGAGGGAAAGCTTTCACACTTACTTTGCTTTTCCAACAGAAAGAGCCAGGGCTCCAGGACTCTCCTTTGGCAAAACCTCAGAGGCATAAACAGCATCATCTGTTCTTGATTCCTCCATGGAGTCTCTTTCTTCACTGTGTGTCTTTAAGAGAAATGTGTATGAAAGGTGTGAGAAAAACATCAGATGGGAATCCAAAAGTCTGGATTATATTTAATATCTACCAAGCACACTTACAGCTTTCTGCAAAATATACACTGCTGCGCTTCCGTTCCAAAATCTTTCAACAGGATTTTTGCAACTGCCACCAACCAATGAGATCTCTACATCAGTCTGTAAAAAAAAAAAGAAAAAAAATCAAAACTTTTTAACTCACTGTATAGAGACACTGCATTGCATCATTTTTTTTAAGAGGATGGAGTTGACAGGACAAGGTGGAACAGCTTCACACTGACAGAGCAGGTGTAGATTGGAAATTAGAAAGAAATCCTTCCTGTGAGGGTGGGGAGGCTCTGGCACAGGATGCCCAGAGCAGCTGTGGCTGCCCCTGGACTCCTGGCAGTGTCCCAGGCCAGGTTGGACATTGGGGCTTGGAGCACCTGGGACAGTGGACAGTGTCCCTGTCATGGGCGGGGGGGGAATGGGATGATTGCCAAACTCCCTTCCAACCCAAACCAGTCTACGATTTTACCTCATAGAGATAGGGATGTTCGGGGATACTGTCCTTTCCTTCTTCGCGTATCCTGAAAGAAAAGAAAACGTTGTGATATGCGACCTTTCTCCTCAGCATTCCCCATTAAACAGCATCATTACCCACATACAATAAACACTCCAAGGTTACAACCGGAGCCTCAGGAGCCTCCCCACAAGCAGGGCCAGACCTCCCTCAGCAGAGCAGCGGAGACCTCCAGGGCGTGACCCCGATCCACACCGGTTCAAGAGCCCGGACAGCCCCGGGAACAGCCCCGATCCCCACCGGAGCAGGAGCCCGCTCAGCCCCGGGAACAGCCCGACCCTCACCGGAATAGAAGCTCACTCAGGACGCCGCCCGCCCGGCGCCGCCGCTCCGCCGCCATCGCCGCCCGCCACAATCGAACCTCCCGCCCGCCGGCGCTATGCGATGTCTGTGAGGGGAGGGTGACGCGCCACTCCGGATCCCTCCGCCGGAACAGACTCCCCTGCTTTGGCGGGGAACTGAGCGAGACAAAGGCGCCCGAAGAGCTCGGGATGGGCGCAACGGGGCCGAAGAGACTTGGATAGGGACTGGGACCGGGGCTGGAGCTCGGTCCGGAACTGGGACTGGGTGTCGGGGGTTGACCGGCCGGCGCGGCAGAGGCGGCTGTCACAAGGCGGAGGGACATGTACGTAGTGACGGGAAGGTGACGAGTTCTTCCTTTTCCGGTCGGGGCGCGGCGCAGGCGGGCGGCCGCACGAGCAGCTCCGCCGCCATGGTGAGGGGAGCGCCGGGCCCGGCCCGGGGCAGCGGGGGCCGGGGGGGAGCGGAGAGGGCAGCGGGGCCGGGCCGGGAGAGCCGGGCCCGGCGGGCAGGGCCGTGCCACGGGTAGCTCGGGGCCCGTGCTGGCGGCGTGGGGTGCGCGGCCGCCATTTTGAGCCCGTCAGTGCTCGGCGGCCGCGTGGAGCCTGTGAGCGACCGAGCGGGGCTGGGCCGGGCCGGGCCGGGGAGGCCGCGGAGGGCAGCTCGGCGTAGTCGGCCCAGAGTTCTCCTTTCCGTGGGCACGGAAAGGGATGGGATGGGTCCCCACTGCCATCTGGCAGCGCTTTGTAGTTTCCTTATGTATTTATCTAAAGCGAAACAGGCCCCACGGGAGCGTTTGCGCCTATCTAGAGTGGGGAAGACGGCTTGTATATGTCTCTTTTTTTAACCGATTTTTCTTGCAAAACAGGTTTTAAGAGGCCTTGGTCTAGAATCAGGTTGCAAATAAATCTTTCCAGTACAGCTCAGATTGTGTTCTGATGGCTTCACCCTGGCCAAATTTGTTGCTTGTGTTGGGGTCTCAGGGTTTACGCCAGGGGCCAGAGCCTTGCTTGTGACCAGTGTCACATGCAGAGGCGGCCCTTCTAGTGTTATTGGTTACTTAGTTTGGAGTTCTGAAGCATTTTAATACCTCTACAATGAACTGCCAAAGGGGAATCAGAATGCTTTGCTTGTACTGTTACTACCAGATTAATTACCAACCAATACAACATAATGCTAAAATATTTTTTTTAAAGGGTGCTGCTCATCCTCTGCCTGTTTTTAGGCGTCCTTTCAGCCTTTTGACAAGCAGCTGGTGCTGAGAGCAGCTTAATTTTTCAGTGTACAAATTTTAAAGCACCAGAAGTTGTTCAGTGTCCTCTGACACTGATGAGCTGGTTACAACATTTCCTAATTCAAATTACAAATGTTTGGTTAACACGGGTGGGTTTTTTTAGTAGTAGCAGGGAAGTAGTTTTGAAGGGGTCTATTAGAGAGCCCAGAGACTGAATTATGCAAATGCCTTGGAAATTCAGGTGTAGTTCTCTGGAGGTGAGCTCTGGAGAACAGTATTGCTGTGATGACGTAATTTGCGTCTTATCCAGTGCCCAGCGACAGTTGCCTGCTGTCATCGTGCTGGCGCTGCTGAGCTGACGACTGCTTGGTTCTGAGCAATATCTGAGGGGGTCAGACCCCAGGAATTCACTTGACTTTGTACTTAAAGGCTTTGTGCTTCCCCAGGCTTGCGCTCGGCCGCTGATCTCCGTGTACTCCGAGAAGGGGGAGGCGTCGGGCAAGAACGTGACGCTGCCCGCCGTGTTCAAGGCGCCCATCCGGCCCGACGTGGTCAACTTCGTGCACACCAACCTGCGCAAGAACAACCGGCAGCCCTACGCCGTCAGCGAGCTCGCAGGTACGGCTGCGCGCTGCCTCGGCCTTCGGCTGTTCCATTGCTCAGGTTCTGGGGTGCTGTAGGGTGTGCATTGCTGTAGTCTCAGCTTGGTGATAGGGGATGCTGAGCTCTCTGCACAGAGCAGGGAGACAAAGCAATTCCTTCTCTAGCTGGGCACCAAGGACAAATGATCCAAATCTCAGCCCAGGAGCACAAGCAACATGAACTGAAGAGAGGAAAACAAGGATTGGATTTCATAAGCTAAAGCTGTAATTAACTCCAATATGCTAATAGACCAAAACTTAAAAAATTTGAGACTCCGTGACCAGGCACGGTCTATTTTTGAGACCATTTTGATTGATTGTGGGTGTAGCCCTGGCTGGGCTCTTATGCTGCCCAAGGTGTATCCATTGAAGCCTCCAAATAAATAAGCCTCCTATAACTCCATCTAGCCTCTGTTCTAGGTCAGCCTTACAAGGCATCAGGGCTACACTGCAGGGGGGTTCACATGGAAATAAAGCTGGAGTTGCGATAAGAGAAGTGTTTATCTGTGGGGTTCTGCATAAAAGGCGAGGCCAGTTGTTAACAGTGTGGTTTTAAATTATTTAAAACTGTTTAAAATGTAGCATAATGCAGCAGTTTTATTATTCTGAGGAGCATCAAGGTGGTGTTTTGGGGTACTCTGTGGTCTTGCTTGAAGTGCACATTGCTGGAAGTATCACAGTCCTCAGATGGAATCATCATTCTTTCCAGGAAAAATGTAGAATGGCTCAAAGTGTTCCAGGTGAAAATCCCTGCTCCACATTGACCTCATGAGACTTGCCTGAGGCATTCACCAAGGAAAAACCCCTGCAAATGGACATTTGTTAGATTTGCTTTTGTTGTTTGTGCTTCTCAAGAAGTCTGTGCTCGAATGTGCCTTTTTAACCTTATTTCTAAGTTTCACATAAACATCCTAACTTGCTAGGTATAGCAGTGCCAAGTCAGACCTTCAGATTGAGGATCAAGCTTAAAATAAGTGTCTAAAAGATCTTAGGTCATAATCAAGTATGTTAATGGACTAGGATTAAGTTTTCTTGATCAAGATTTGTTATGCTGAAATGATGAGATTCCACTTCATTGGTCCGTGTTTCTGAGACACATGATTGGGTGGAAGTTCTGATCAGTGCCCTGAGTTGAGCATCCCTCTGGCTGTGGGAGCATGGCAGTGCTGTCACCTGAATGACCCTGATGATGTCTCTCTGTTGCAGGTCACCAGACCAGTGCTGAATCATGGGGTACTGGCAGAGCTGTTGCTCGAATCCCACGTGTCCGGGGTGGTGGCACTCACCGCTCTGGCCAGGGTGCCTTTGGCAACGTATCCTTCCATGGCTATACTGGCTTTGGGGGCACCGAACTCAGCCAGCAGAAACGTTTTTAATTATCTAAATGTGAGATGGAATCTTTTTCTTGAGGTAATGGCTGCAGCTCAGACTTCATCTGATGTGATTCCCACTCTCAAACCACATGACCCTTTCTGTCTTGCCATGATGTCGTAATTTGCGCCTTACCCTGTGCCCAGGGACAGTTGCCTGCTGTCAGAGTCCTGGCACAGGTGGTTGACGACCCATTAATGCTGAGCAAGCAATAAGGAGTCGCTTTGGGATAAGAAAGCTCCAAAAAGTTGTTCTTAACTGCAGCTCCCAGATGTGTCGCGGCGGCCGCATGTTCGCCCCGACCAAGACCTGGCGGCGCTGGCACCGCAGAGTGAACATCATGCAGAAGCGTTACGCCATCTGCTCTGCTCTGGCTGCCTCTGCCCTGCCAGCTCTGGTCATGTCTAAAGGTGAGAAATCTGCCTCTGCAACTGTTTGTCTGAGCCGCTGTTGGGTGCTTGTGATGGCTTAGGTGGAGTCTTGTAGTGCAGTTTGATTGCTGTTCGTGGAGGCAGAGACTTAGCACTCAGGTACACAAAGTCCTGTGTGAGTGGGACCTGTAAGACACCACTGGAACTTCACTGCTCTGGTTACTGTACCTGACTTCATTTAATGAATTTCTATCATGAATTTTATTTATCATACATCATTTATGAATATACAAAGCAATAACCTTGAGGAATGGTCTGGCCAAAGTCAGTGAGCAGCACTGAGTGTCTTGTGAAATCCTGTCTAGGCCACCGCATTGAGGAGATTCCAGAACTTCCTCTGGTTGTTGAGGACAAGGTTGAGGGCTACAAGAAAACCAAGGAAGCTGTTCTCCTCCTGAAGAAGCTTAAAGCTTGGAATGACATCAAAAAGGTGAGCTGGGAAGGTGTGATCTGAAGGGCAGAACACAGGTGATTCAGGAGTGCAGTTATTAGAGTAGGAATTCCAGATAGTTCTGTATTTTGACTCTGGAGAGTGATGAATGTTTCACCGGTCCGTGTTGCAGATCTGCAGTGACGATGGTGAAGTTCTGACCATGCAGTGTGTTGGGTCTGGCTGCTGGGCTGTGGGCTCCTGGGATGTTCAGTTTCTGCTTTTCCCAGGTTTACGCCTCCCAGCGCATGCGGGCCGGGAAGGGCAAGATGAGGAATCGCCGCCGCATCCAGCGCAGGGGACCCTGCATCATCTACAACGAGGACAACGGCATCATCAGAGCTTTCCGGAATATCCCCGGTAATTAACCTGGCACACACTCGCTCCTCTCTTGGGACACTGCTTGGAATGATGAGATTCCACTTCATGGTCCGTGTTTCTGAAACACATGATTGGGTGGAAGTTCTGACTGGCTGCAGTAGTTGATGTGTTCTTATAGATGATACTTAGGGGTTTTGTGACAAATGTTGTGGCTGTTCCCAACTGTTTTTGGGGCAGTTAAAAATGGGGTTGGTGTAGTTTGCCATTGGAAAAAGGCTTATTGTTGATTTAAAATTCAGTAGATTGAGGTATGTGTAGCTATGTAATACCAAAGCCAAAAACCCCCAGTCTCTTTCTGCATCTTGTCTACTGCTTAGCCTCACATTCCTCAATTTTAACCACAAACTGAAGGGGTTGCTTTGCCTGCTTTCCTGCAGGAATCACTCTGCTGAACGTGAACAAGCTGAACCTGCTGCGCCTCGCTCCTGGGGGCCACGTGGGGCGTTTCTGCATCTGGACCGAGAGCGCCTTCCGCAAGCTGGACGATCTGTACGGCACCTGGCGCAAGGCAGCCACGCTCAAGAGCGACTACAAGTGAGTGCAGCCAGGGTTTCCCCTTTCTCCCAGGAAAAGGGATATTGGGACTTGCTCCTGAATGCCTGGTTGTGGTCAATTAGCCATGGTTTTATCACCCACTCACTCTCCAAACGTTGGTTTCGCAGCCTGCCAATGCACAAGATGACCAATACGGATATTGGAAGAATCATGAGAAGCCAGGAAATCCAGAAGGCCCTGCGTGCTCCAAAGTGAGTGATTTTATTTAATGAACGAGGGCTGTGCAGGGAGGTGAAATTGGTTTCAGGCTGTGATTTCTTAATTCCTGGGTATAAACACAAGGAATTGCAGTTGTCCAGATCTCAGGGAGAATTTAGCAGAAGTGGCACTGTGGCACTGACCATACAACGTGGCTGTGCTTTTCAGGAAGAAGATTCAGCGCAGGGTCCTGAAGAAGAACCCACTGAAGAACCTGAGAATCATGATCAAGTTGAACCCGTACGCCAAAACCATGCGGCGCAACACCATCCTGCGGCACGCGCAGAACGTGAGTGGGGCTGCCAGGGCTGGGGCTCGGGGTTCAGGTGGTGCCCTGACTGATCCTCTCTCTGTCTGTTCTAGCACAAACTCAAGGAAGAGAAGAAAGCCAAGGCCCAGGCCAAGCTGGCAGCTGCCAAGGCCCCAGCTGCACCCAAGGCAGAGCCCGCTGCCAAGAAGGCCAAGACAGCCAAGGCCGCCAAGCCCGCAGCGAAGGCCAAGGCCGAGGCGTAACTGCGGCCATGCTGCTCTGGGGTCCCCGCGGGGGCTGTGCCCGCAGGCTTTCCCTAATAAACGTTGTTGGAATACAGAAAGCCGTGTCCGGGTGTGCGTGTCCGAGCAGGCGTTCGAACGGAAACTCGGGGAGAGGAGGAGAGGAGGGCGGCGTGGCGGGGCCGGGGCCGCGCCGTTTGGGCCGCGGGTGCAGTGACCGGCGGTGGCCGCGCGGGGGCGGCCGCCGCGCGCCTCTCGCGGTGTGACGTCAGGCGCGCGGGCCGTGACGTCAGGGGGCGGGGCGGTTGGCGCCCCGGCGGGGACGATGCTGAGCCGGCTGCAGGAGCTGCGCCGCGAGGAGGAGACGCTGCTGCGGGTCAAGGCGGCGCTGCACGACCAGCTCCGGCGGCTGCGGGTGCGCGGGGACACCCCGGGGCTGGGGCGGGAGCGGCAGCGGGAGCGGGAGCGGCGGGGCCGGGCCGGGCCTGCCCTCAGCCCTGCCCGCCAGCGCGGCCGCGCTCCGCCGCGGGACGGGCCCTGCGCCCAGCGGCGCGGCGGGAGGGAGCGGGGAATTGCTCACAGGTGGTCTGGGAAGGGGGATCCGCCTACGGTACTCAGAGAGGTAAATGTAACTGTGCAGGGTATATCTCAAAGAGGTGAATGTGAGTGTGTGTAGGGCACTTCTGTCATAAGTACCTGCAATTGTGAGTGTATGTGTACATTAAGAGATAAATGTAAGTGTGAGTGTATGTAGGATACGTCTCAAAGTGGTAACTGAGTATGATGCATGTAGGATACACTGAGATAAATGTGAGTGTGCACAGATACCTCTCTAAGAGGTAAACGTGAGTATGCAGGATCCATTAGGAGATAAATGTGAGTATGATACATCGCTGAGAGGTGAACGGCAGTGCTTGGTTTGCCTTAGCGGATGGATGGAGAAGGGACAGTTTGAGGAGTGGAACTGAAGACTACTTGGCTTTAGAGACTCATGCATGTCATAATAAAGGAGCTTAGAACAGAATTGCAGAAGATTTAACAAAGCTTTAAGAGGTAAAACCCGGCGAGTTGCGGGTGGGGAGCGTTGGGCCGTGCCGGGCCGTGCCGGCCGCGCTCAGTGCGGTCCCTGCAGGTGGAGGAGCTGGCGCTGCAGTCCATGATCCGCGCCAGCGAGGAGAACGTCCCCGTGCCCCTGCCAGCCCTGGCCGAGGACACTCAGCAGGTAAGGGGGTCCCTGCGCTCGGAGGGGGCCCCACGGGGCTGGCAGCATGAGCTGGGCTCTGCAGGGTTCTCCTGTGCAGCTCCTCGTGTCATCTCATTGATGCTTCTCATCGCTGCACACTCAGCTGTGAAATGCCAGTTTTGCTCCTGGTTTGTTAGAGGGCTTCACCTTTTCCCATCCCCAGAAGGAGCACGGTGTTTCCAGGGGGATTGGGAAATACCCTTGTGCTGTAGCTTCAGTCCACCATGTGTTAAATATTCTGATTAATGCTTGTGACCCTGGGCTGGCACCGGTGCTGCTGCTTCTCACTCAATACCTGGCCAGCCTGGCCCAGATGCAGCTTTTCCATGGAGATCAGGGCCTTGTTGCTATGATGGGCCCTCAGTCAGCACTTCTAGCTTTGGGATCTTTAATTAACAGTGACTGCACAGCTCTAACAGTGATTGAGAAATGTTTGGTGTCTGTGCTAGGTTTGGTAATCAGCCCTTCTCTCTGACAGACTCTTGGACAGATGGACAATGAGGCTGCCATCAATCAAACTGAGTTACACCTCAGTCTTCAGGATGATAAAGAGGAGGAGGAGGAAGAGGAGGAGGAATCTGATTCTTGAGAGAAAAAAAATCAGAGATGATTTTTAATACAGACTCAGGAATTTCTTCTTCATTCATCTGAAACTCACCAAGTGATTTCCATTTTGTGCTGTGTGGGTATGAACTGCTTGACATAACAGAGTCGAGGGCAGTGACACTGAACACGTGAACTTCCCAAGCTGGGCACATCTTGACTCAGATTTTGAGAGAATGAAAATCTGCTGCACAGATATGTAGCATAATCCATTCCACATTTCAAACCTAATGTAGCTCTTACAACATCTCTGTATGTGGAAGGGAGAAGCAATTGATCAGCCAGACCAATTAACACGTGCACTAAAGCAATAACTTGTCTGTTCTCACTTCTGATGTGAGAGACACATCCAGGTCCTGGAGCTGGTGCTGCCCCAGTGATTACATTCTAACCTCATTTGCCTAAACTGGCAGTCTAAGATACAGGTAAGAAAAGATGTGTCCAGGGCTGTCTCCAGCCTGTAGCTGCTGTGTTCTCAGTTCCACGGAAAGTTGGAGTTACTTCCAGAGTCCTCCCAGTTCTGAGCACAGCAGGGAGGTGTCTCTGTCCCCCTGGTGCTCTTCAGTTCTGTCAGTCTGTCCCAGAGGACTTTCTACTTCTGCTCCTTCAGAGCAGCAGCCAAGGAGCCTTTTATTTGTCCACAAATTGTAGACTAAGAAATGATCCGTGGTGCTTGTACTAAGCTAATACTCTTAAATTGGTGTTATTTTGTTTTTCTCTCATTGTAACCTCATAAATCAAGGCCAGTTCACCTGCTTTCATGATTCTCAAGGAGGAGCATGAGGAGTGTAAGAACTTAAGTTATAAATGGAAAGTGATGTGAAATCCCCACCATTCTTGCATTTGGAAAAGTGTCTGGTGTCCTGGGGGTGGTCAGAACTGGCATTCAGCCTCCAGTGAATTCCTGCCACTGTTTAATGAGTGTTAATTTGGCTCTTGTTTGGTTTGTACCAATGGAAACTGTTGGGATGTAAACGTGGCTTCATCCTGTGCTAAAGACTATTTGGGTTTTGAGGATGCTGGATGTCTTAATGAAGGAATCAGAACAGGAGTGAAGAGATTGTTTAACAAAGCTTTCCCAAGCCTGACAGGTAAAAACATCCCAGAAGTCTGAGCCAACAATGCTATGGTCAAACAAGCCCTCGCAGTGATGTGTGTGAAGAGCTGGTTTGGGAGGAGCTCAGGAGCCATCCTGCCCTTTCTTGGCACATTTCAACTCCAAAGGGTAATTTTGACTGTTGAAAAATGTTATCTGTGCCCAGCATGGTCCAGAGTAGTTTTCATGGGTAGAATTCCTGCTGCTTTTGTGAACGAGTGCTTTTGGGTTTGAACAGCCCAGTTCTAGTGCATGTTGCAATAAAGTTCTTTTCCTGCTGTCCTTACAACTGTGCTTGCAGTGCCCAAATTCTTGCTGTGTGGGGGGACAACCCAAAGTGGGGGCTCAGCCTCCCAAACCTCGCTGTGCACTTCTTTCAGCAGACAGCAAAGGGCTCAGTTTGCTGGGTGTAGGAAAGCTCAGCAGTGAGTTTGATTTACACCCTCCCAGCTGTCACTTCAGCTCTCATTGCAGCCAGGGCAGGCTGGAGGAAGGCCTGGATTGTCAATGAGTCATTTCCTGCCTCTGCTGTGCCAGCCCTTTGATACCTGATCCTTTGGCCATGTGGAAGTTCATGGCCCACTGATGGGGATTCCTTCTGGGGAAGAATTTCAGGCATTTCCTCATCCCAAGCATCCTTTCAAAGAGCTGAAATTTATAGTGCAGTGACCAGATTAAAAGCCTTGGTCAAGTTTTAAAAAAAGCTTCAAGAAGTTACTTGATAATATATTTATTAAGAGAACCCATTGCTAAACATCTGAGAGAATAAAACAATAAAGGATTTTCATACACTTTTAGACACTAAACACAGTTGTCATGACTCTTTAGGTTAAAAGAAAGCAAAGTGCTTGGATCATTGTCTTGATTCCATAGGACACTTCCAAGAACTAACTTTTAAAAATCAATTAGAAAGACATACATCACTAAATCCAAGGATGATGATATGTTCGAAAAATAAATATAGAAATATGAACAAGTCTACAATTAGAATATTGCCCTGTGCATTCTGAGAAATGCAGAGCTCTTGCCTTCTTCACCTGCAAAGAGAGAGATCTCTAGACAACAGCAAAATTGGAGCCTAACTTTTGGGAACAGCTGGGCAGCAGCAAAGCATGCTCACAGACAGGCTCGGAGCATCCCGATCCCGAGCCCGGGGAGCTCAGGGAAAGCATGATTGAAGTACCAACGATTTACAAAGAGTCTTGATAAAGTTCAGACGAGCCAGGGGCCACCCCCCCCCTGCCCCAGTGATATTTTCATTAAGAAAGAATATCCATAATCACCTAAAATCAGCAAGCACTGGAACTTACACAGCTTACATTTGGTCAGTGAACGACGGAACCCGGAACGATACCAATTAGTTTAGGACGAGATTTAAAACCGTTTTGGCACATGCTATCGAGACATTCTTCCTCGAGAGGTGAAATACATGTTGGAACAGGTACAAGCTGAGGAGAGAGGACCAGGAGAGCGTGGTTGTCACCAGAGGTACAGTCCAGGAGCTGGCCCCGGGCTCAGACGCCGGCGGCGTGCGTGGGGGTGCTGGGCTGGTTAAGGCCGATGGTGGAGCAGAGCCACCCCGCAAAATCCACCTCCTCCGCCTCGGATCTCTTGATGAAAGCGTGGATCTGGGCACAGGAGAACAGGGTCAGGGTGGCAGCCCTCAGGCTGCTCAGGAGCAGCCCTCAGGAGCACCCGTAAATCCACCTGGAGCAATCGAGCTGTGAAACTTCCCAGGGAAAGGCAGAACAGCCAGCACCAGGTAAAGTGTCCCAGGGGGATCCTGCCAGTGCCTGCTGCACCACAGAAATGATGAGCATGTGACTCAGCCACTCAGGGTAACTCTCTGGAAAATGTCTGCCTGGGCAGAAAGTCTCTTTGCACTTTGCATTTTGCACCATTATTGTGCAGCAGGGTCAGGGCAGGGAAAACCTGATTTCCTGCAGTACAACTGAAGTCCTGGCATTACATTAAAATCATAAAAAGATGCACTGAGACTGATATGGTCATTTCACACAGAGAAAAATGCAGGATGTGTGCTGAGTTCTACAGATTTTGCCAGACAAAGCTGGTAAAAAAGTGACAAATCTTGTGTTTCACAACAGATGATTAAAAATGTATTTAATTAGTCCATATGGTATGTGGAGCGTTATTCTTTTGTCCTAAGAGCATTAATCAATACTTTATTATTAACCAATATACTCAAGAGAGAATTCTTTTGTACATTAATTTAAGTCACCCATTGTGATTATCAAATGGCAGACTCCAAAACCCACCAGACTTTTGGTCTCCTTGCCAGTCCCTGTTGTAGGAGGTGTGAAACCTGCAGCCCCTTGATCTCTAGCTCAGGAAAGCTCTTCCTGCTCAAGCTGAGCTGCTCATGGGCCACCAGCCACCCTCGAGGCCACTGCTCTGACCTGGGCCAGCTGAGGAATCCAACCTGCCTGGGAAAGGGCTCTTAGATCAAATTAAAAACCTTCACTCACCATCAGCTGCTTCAAGTCGGCTCTCTCAGCAGGATTTTTAATTAAACTGGGGAAACACAAAGTGGTGCACAAGTTACACTCCATTATCTTTTAAAAGAAGGCTCCAGTTGGGTCCTGTTGGCTGCACTGCTCTGCTCTGATGACACCACTCAATAAAAGCACCAGGTGCCTCTCAGACAGAGATGGGAGCCTGCAGTTCCCTTCTGTGGGTTCCACAGCTCCAGGTAGGAAATCCTGAGCTGGCTGAGACTGATGAGTGTCTAAACCAAGCTGGGGAGATAAATCCCATTTCAACTCAAACAACATGAACCCCTTTATCCCTCATGTTTCTTTGCCCCAAGTCCTTCAAGCTCAGGATCAAGCAGAGCTATTGCATGACTGTCCTTCCTTTTGGAAGCTGTAAATAGAGATGTTTGATAAATAAACAAACTTTTGAACTGCAATGAGCTGCCCCCCTTAGCACTGGTTCAGTGCTGGCACCACTGAGGTGCAGCTGGGGAAGTGAGGAGATGGGGAATGGCTGCTGGGATAAAGGTGCTGGCTCATGGGCAAGGAGAAACACCTGGAGCCTGCAGGACTGTGTACCCCATGGCCCAGCAGGGCAGGAGGAGGTGCCTGAGCCTTGCAGTGGCTGTGCTGGGGCCACTCCCTAAGGGCTGCTCTGAGCTGCACACAGCAGCACAAATTCAGGGCTAAAGAGGGGAATCCCCCCAGCCTTGGGGCTCCTCTGGATGCACCTGTGGCCTGTGAGATGAACTTGAGGCAATTAACAGCCAAAGAGGATTGATTATGCTGATTGCAATCCTGAAATTTGCCCTGGCTTGCAGCAGGGACTCTGCTTGCCAAGTGCCTGACAGACAAAGCTGAGCCCAGTGTGTCCCTCTGCCACTCAACCACAGAGAAAACAGAGAAAATACTCACCATTTGTTAACAAAATCTTGAAATTCAGAACCAAAGACACCATTGGGCAGTTTTGGAGGCGGCTGCAAATAAATAAATACATTTTTAAAATCAGCAATCATTCAGCATAATGTTACAGTGTGGGACAGTGCCATGTCCCACATCTGAGCAAAGCTGTGCAACCCTGGCTGATCTGGGTCATCACTCCCAGCTGCAGGACTTCAGGTGTTCCAGTACTAAACCAGCCTCTCCCTGCTGTGGGGTGGGTTTTGTTGGGTTTGGTTGGTTGGTTGTTCTATTTTCTCTACACACACACCTGGATGGGGTGAGCACAGCCTCAGCTCTCATTACAGAAGGCTCAGAGCACTAATTAGCAACCTGTCATTCTCCACACTGCTGAGGGAAGATGCCCTGCACATCATTAATTCCATAATCCTTTTGATGTCAGTTTTCTGTCCCTGGGAATGAGTTTGTTCAGGCTCTGAATTCAGACAGAATTCTGACAAATAAAGAAGGGGGAGTGCATAAAGCTGCACGTTATTGCCTTGTCTTCCAGGAGCTGGCCACAGGATCAGGGAGAAGTTCCCATCCTTACACTGAGTTCCTTTTCTGCACAGGGCACCCCTCCCTCACTGGAGCACAGCCTGTGCTGGAGGGAGCAGCTCCTGCTGAGGAAGTTTGTGCTAAATCAGAGGTGGCACAGGAAAATCTTGCCAAGCTCTGAACTACTGCAGCTCCTCAGCCCCAAGTGGCCCCCTCGGGGATGCTGCAAGACAGGAGCAGAGCAGCTGAAGTGATTCAATGCTAACTCCCTTCCCAGAGTTAGTGCTGGCAGACTGGGGTTTGTATAATATGCAAAACAGATTTGTAATGGGAGAGAATTGTGCAAGCAGATGAGTTACAGAAGCCATTAATCAATTTATCAGTGGCACAGGCAATGCAGGGACCCAGACACCAACTGTGCCTTTCAAATGGGTGAGCTGGACAGTTTTCAATAATTCATCCAGCTGGAACAATTGTTATCCAGCTGCTGCAAATGACAGCTAACACGAGCATGCTTTTTTCTTTTTTTGAAGAACACAAGCAGTGGAGCCACACAAGTTTCAGAGGTACTTGTGAAAATACTGGAAACAACCCATTCTAAAATCTGAATCTCCAACTAGCCTTGGAGCTTGGCTATTTGAAAGAGAATTGTGACTCAGTCATAAGGCTAAACCAGACTAAACAGCACTAACCCCAAATTCCAGGATGCTTTCTGAGTTTACAGTGGTGCAGATTTTTAAGTTTATAAATTACCTCATTGACGATGTAATCCAGAAGTTCAAAGATTGCCATTGGGGGTCTGCTGTCTGATCCATAGGCTGGGAAGGAATGGGAGAGAAATTGGAGAAATTGGGATCAGTGTCACTCTCCCTCCATGGCTTTAGGGGTGCTTTAGGAAGCCTGGGTCTGACACTTCTGGCACCCAGCAGATTTACAGGGAAAGGCTGCAACAGGGAAATGCTTTCACAAAAGGAGACATTCCCAGGTCTGACCCAAAGCATCCACTCCACTGGGATCATCCTGCTGCACTGGGATCAGCATCCTGGAGAAAACCAGAGCACCAGACTGGGACCTCAGAGTGGAGTTTTTGGTTTTTATCAGTTTTTTATCAGATGATGAAATCTGAAGGTTCTGAGTTCGATTCTCACATGGGGCACCACTCTGTGGAGTTTTTGGGGTTTTTTGTTAAGGCTGGGATTAAATGTGTGAGATGGTATTTCTTGTTCAGACTCAGATGTTTATTAGTTCTCATCTATATTATAGTCTCACAAATTGTGAGTTTTACAGCACTTAAAAAAAAAACTAAAAATGGAGTTCCATCTTTCTCTCTACAAGGGAAAACCTGTCTAATTAAGAAATCACACTTAAATTATTTTTACTTTTAACCTAATAACTAACTACTTGTGGCTTGCAATGTGGACTTTTGTAGCCAATTACACAAAACCACCCAAACCCATGGAGAAGAAGGTGAAGAAGGACTAGCTTCTGCCCTAAAACTTCTATTAGCTTCTATCCTAAAACTTCTATCTTGTTTTATATCTATCTTGTTTTATATATATTACTATATTCTAAAACCTTAAACTCTTTAAGTTTTTTACTATGTGATATTGTACATTTCTATTCAAACTGCACACCCACAATCCCAGTTCTGTCATTCCATTTTGGAAGCCTTCTCCACAGCCTCAGGTCAGTGCAGTGTTCTCTGGGGGGTCAGTGCCTGGCAGCACAGAAATCTGAAATCCTCCCAGCCAGGGTTCAACATCTCACTGCTGGGGCTGCTCACAAGAGCCACAACAAAAGGTCTCTGGTGCTCTGCTCCTGCAGGGCTCCTCACAGCGCAGCTGAGCCAGGTGCCCAACACAGCCCTGATTCTGTAAAAGCCTGAATCCCCTCTGTGCAGCCCAGGATGAGATAAAAAGCACCTTGAAGCTGCAGGAAAAGCAAGGGGAGGGTTTGACTCACAGCTCATGGGCCGGCCGGGCGCTCTTTGCCGGGGCGAGGTCTCTGTGACGGGAGAATCGCCCTCCACGGGGCAGCCGAACATCAGCTCCAGCTCCTTGGAGTCAGGGGGAGGGATGGGGTACCTGCCAATGGCCATCTCCACCAGGGACAGCCCCATGCTCCAGATGTCTGACTGCACCGAGTAGTGAGTGCCCTGCAGCCTCTCGGGCTGCAAAACACAGGGGAGGGGAGGACAGGCGGCTTGGTGACAAGGAGCTTCCAAAAAGTGACATTCTGCAATGACCTGCAGCAATTAAAGCATGAAACCCCGGCTTATTAGCACAGCATGCTCAAATGAGTGACTTCTTGGTCTCTTCCTGAAGTTCCCCAAACATTCCAGCACTGCAGACAAGTGTGAGACTGTTCAGAAATTATTCTCTTATGTGCTGTTTTGTTTCTTTAGCACACATCTAATGAACTCTTACACAAGGCTCTGCAGGCAAGGTCAGACTCAGCCAAAAATCCATTTTGTATTGTCTTTAGGAGATTCACACACGGTAAAGATATTTAGGTGTGGGTTTTTTTGGTCAGTTGAATCATGATCAGAAAGAAGTGTATCTGACTATTCCAGTCCCAGTGCTGCACAGATCCTCAGCTTTGAGCAGTGTATTCGCCTCCTGCTTCTGCCAAAACCACAGATGAGTGCTGCACCAACTCCTTTTGCTTAGTTTTTGCACCTGCTTTGTCAGCCTATGTTCAGTGCTGAATATGGCTCCAGAAATTATTAATGCATTGATCTACTTCACCCTTAAGTCCATTTTTACTGAGTTCTCAAAGAAAACGTTCACTTTTCTGTACTCTTTTTAAAATCAAACTCCTATTTTACCAAAATGGTGCAGATTCTTCTCTGATTGCATGCACATATTGGAAAAATACATATGCAATCTGAAGCTCCCTCTCAGAGAATGTGAGCATGCAGTAAAGCCTCTTCCTTCTGCCATAAGGGGGTGATAGTTTTGTTTAATTTGTTTTGTATCATTTACTGAGATGATATTTGAGTTTTCTCCAGTGCTCCACCTCAGTCAGTTCCAAAGCCATCTGGACAGACTACACAACTGCTGGACAGCAATAGAAATGTCCAAATCCCAAGATTTTCATAAAATGTAAGTGTAGAGGAAGGTGGGTGGATGAGGAAGGGCAGGAAACAGAGAGACCATTTGTTATATAAATATAAATATAAATATAATTAAAATCTAGAAGTCTGTTCAAGTAAAACACTGCTATTTTCCACACTTCCATGTGGTAAAAAGGGATGTTTGCATGTAGTAATTCCACATGGTTTTGTGTGTATAGAAGTGTGCAAAGGGAGCTACTACAAGAGAAGATCCCTCAGACAGTAGCAGGACAAAATCCCCCTCGTGGTCTGTGATGCCAGAGAGCAAAGTAAAACTGCCCAGGTAAAACCCTCAGCCTGTAAAAACAACAAACTGAAGAAAATGAAGGCAGAGAGCACTTGGCTCTCATCCCTGCTCCTGGAGGAGCCAGGGCCAGGCAGGAGCATGGCTGAGCTGAGCTGTGGATTTGGTTTTGCTCATTAGCAACAGCCCCCAGGGGTGAGAGCTCCGAGCCCAGCCTGGGTTCAGGTGTGTCACCAAGGAGAAGTGACACAAAGACAATGCAGGGCTCCTGCTGAACAGAGCCAGCAGTAAAGCTTTTCCCTCCAAGTCCAAGCCCACACAGCTCTAATCCTCCAGCCAGAGCTGGGAACAAGAGCAGCAGCTCCTGGTGTGTGACAGTGCAAGAGCTGCTGCTGCTGCCATCAGCTGGGCCTGCACAGCACACAGAGAGCCGGTCTGGAAAGAAGCTCCAAGGTGTTCCTCATGCCCAGGGACACAGAACACCCTGGAACAGCCCCAGAGGAACTCCCTGCCCACTGCCAGGATTCCTCCTGTGGCTGCACTTTGCCTGCAGAGCCAGCCCAGCAAATGCTGGAGTGGGAAGAGAACCCAAGGGAAACAAACCATAAACACTGGGCTTTTCTGGGGGACAACATGTGTAACCCCAAAGGTAACCCCTGACTGGGCTCTGCAGAGCACACACAGCCCCAGCTCTTCTGCACTGTTATAAATATTCCAGGTTTTTGGCTTTTCCTGCAACAGCTCTTCCCCAACACACACAATCTGATGTGACACCGGAATATTCCTGGAATGCAGGAAGAGCTGGACCAGGAACAGCAAGAGTTGGTTCTTGTTTGATCACCAGAGCTGGGACAACTCAACCCTAACAAACTCAGAGCTGTGTGATCTGGATTTAAATCTGTACTTACAGACATGTAGGAGCGTGTGCCAACAAAGGAGTTCGCCATGGAATCGATCAGCTGCCCGCTGACACCAAAGTCACAAAGCTTGATTTCACCTCTAGAGTTTACCAAAATGTTGGATGGTTTTACATCTGGGGAAAAAAAAATCATGGATGATTTAAGAGATGAAACAGGAAATCTGACAATGCAAGGTGAGAATTCTCATGTGAATTCTCATGTGCCTCCCTTTGCTTCCCTTCTGTGACACAATTCTGGCAATAATCAGAGATTTGGGTCCCTCCCAGGTCCACCTCACAGACTGTCTACTTACCTACAGATAAATAAAAATAAATATTCAAAATTACACATGAAAAACTGATTTCACACTACTTGATTTCACCCTATTTCCTGGCTTTTAACTATTAGGTTTGGGCATCCACATCCTCCTTGCAGATAAATGGTCTCCTTTGAGATAAATAAGTGTGCAACAGTGTAACTCCTCCTGAATGATGATGCTTTGCCTAGAAATGATCAATAAAGAGGCCCTGCATATTTATTTTACAAAGGTCAATGAATTACAGCAGCCAGACTATCATTCCTTCATATCTACATAGGCATAAATCATCCCATGGCCAAACAAACACGCCCTGGAGTGGGATCTTGCTCTCGGGGTTTGGGTTTGTTGGGGTTTTTGGGGTGGTGGTCTTGGGTTTGTTTGTTGGTTTAGATCTGGGTGGGGTTTTTTTGTTTGTTTTTTTTTTTAAAGCTCTGAAAAAATTATTTTCCTATTATTGAAAATGTGTATTTTAAATAATTGGAGGTTGTTTTTTTCCTGTGACAGAGCCCCCTCATGGTTTTGAATTCATCACTGTTCCTAAATGGAAATTTAATAAGGGTCACTGGTAGCTTAGCAACTAATAACAGCTCTTTGTGAATGCAAAGGTACAGGGAACAAGTGTTCAGTGTTTCTTTTATAGCTGCAAGGAGGTTTTTCACTGTATCTCACTGCTTAGCTGGTCATTACCAACCATTATCAAAATAAGCAACCAACAGCCCACATTGGCAGAGTAATGCTGCAGAAAAAAGGGAACTGGGAAATTGTTTTGAAGAAAGAGAATCATGATTCCACTTCAGAGCAGACTCAGAAGTCTATGGCTGTCACATTTTCATTTGTTTTTCACTTTGAAGCACAGATCTATTCCAGGAGCTGCCCTTTGGCTGGGATGTCCCTGGGAGGGGGACACTGATGTGACAAAGATCTCCATGCAGGAGGTTTATGCCTCACTGAGCAAGATCCGTGGGGAGGGGAAAATAAAACAATTCCAGCTGTTCCTCCCTGCTCCTTTTGAGGAGTAGCACCAAGTTTGGATGATTATCTGCTTGGGGAAACTGTGGCTCCATGTTTTTGTCCCCTTCCAGGCAAGTGAAACGTCCAGGAGCAGTTTCCTGCTCTGACTTGTGGATGGAAAATCCAGGCAGGTATTCTGTGTGTGCTGCTTTCCACTGCCCACCCTGGGGGAGGATCTGGCCTGCTGGGCACACAGCTGCACCTTCTGCAAGCTCTGCCTGCTGAGAGAGATCAGAGCTGCACAGGAATCTGCACCCAAAGCTCTGTGCAAAAGCAAGGTGGGAAAAACAGTGTTTGCAAAACACACTGGGAGCACAGCAGAGCCTCAACAAACCACAGCCAGCCAGGCTTGTGCTGCTCACCAATGCACAGCTACAAACTCAAAACAAAGATGTAAATCCTCTCTTTCATCTCTAGAGTTCATTGATTCTTCATCATAAAATGGCAAAGAAAAAATCATTACCATTCCACTGCCAGTGCCAAACAATTCTCTTTATGAGCATCTTGAAGTCTCAGCATCCCCCTGGCCTCCTGAAGGTCTCCCCTTTCCCCTCAGTGTTTTTGCAGGTGGCAATGCCACCCTGCAGCTCCCAGAGCAGCACAGCCCCATCTCCTCTCTGCATTTCTGCACAAAGCTTCTTCTCCCTGGAGTATTTTCATTTTGCACACAAGGCACCCCATGTGATCAGTGTGATGTTTGGAAGGCTGCTGCATTTCCACCCCTCTAAATGTAGCACCTATTCTATTTTCACTCCAGAGCCTCTGAGCACTTGAGCAGTTTCTCTGGAAACCAGAGATTTGTACTGCCAGAGGAACAGGAATGCCAAGGCATCCTGCAAAATGTATGCTGGAACTTGCAAGGAACAGACAAAAGCAACACAAAATGTGTTATGTAAGCACTTCACCTTTAAAGAAAGTGGAAGATATTTTATACACCACCCCAGACAAGCCAGGAAGAGAATTCTGGAGAAGTCCTGTGCCAGGGGGATGGATTTATGGCACTGCAAAGGGAGCTGGTAGCACAGAGAAGATTCCAGAATGCCTGATAATCTCTGTGAGAGGTTCCTTCCTCTGCTCTGCCCCACAGGCTCATTCTGAAAGGTGGCCCTGGATGTTATCATAACACCTTCAGCCAGAATTCACTCTGTACCAGCTACAGAGCAGACATGTGAGCAGACACAGAGCAGAGATCTGTCTTGCAGCACATTTTTGGGATCTTCCAATCAGTTCCCATTTGTCAAGGCAGGATCTCACCAGAATCCTCTGAAACAGAGCAGTGACACTTCCCTGAGCTGCTGCCTCCAGCTGGGGTTCAAAACCTTACACAGCAGCTTCCCTGCACAGAGAGACCTTCCAGAGAGGATTCAACTCCAGACAGCACCACAGATATCTTTATCTAACAGAACAGAAGAGATTATTAAAATATCCAGCACAGTTGTGCTTCTCACCCCTTCCTGGCCTGTGCCTTGGATCCCACCAGCTGAACTTCCAGAGGTTTTGTGATTTCATTCCTGTCTGCTCAGAGAGGACCAGAGCACAAAGCACAGTGCTCCACATGAGCAAGCCCTCTAGAAAAGAACTCCATTCTCCTCTGGAAAACAACTGTATTTTCCTTTAGAAAAAGGCCTGTATTTTCCATTCCTGCTCTACTAAGCCCCAAAATCTTCTTCCTTGAGCTGTCTGGAATGACAAGGGAACATTTCTCCTCAGTTAGTCCAGGACACAGCTGTGCATGGAAGCAGTTTGGATTAAATATTCCAAACTTGCTGATATTGCCACACAAGTAATAAAACAGAGCAGTGGAATAAACTCCTTTCTGCAAATGAGTTCTCACAAGCCTGGCTGTCTTTAGATTTTAGAACAGATTTTTTGGCCCTTTGTTGCTATGTTCTCGTGTTAAACAGGGATGTCTCTTCATTTTTAAGTCACCCACTCACCCCACAGCACAACTCCAATAAATCCTGCTGAAAACAAGCCCACCAAGTGCACACATTTTCCCCAGGGATGGATGAGTGAGAACAAACAGCCCATGTGAGATGCTGTTCTCACCTTGTCAGTGCAGGAGAGAAAGCAAAGCACAGAAATCTCCAATTATTAGAGCTGTGTATAAAATAATGCTGACACAGTCACAGGAAAAGAGCTTTAACCAGCACTGTTTATCTCAGCTGGGATCCAAGGGAGAGGCAGTTTGGAAAAACTGCCAGAAGCAGCTTCACCTGCACTCCAGCCTTCACAAGGGGAGTCCAAAGAATGCAGCAGGTCGGTGCCACAGACAGACCCACGGACAGCACCGAGGACAGAAGCTGCAAGTTTGGCTCTGCTGTCCAGAGAAGGGAGAAGCACTCACTGCCCTGACTGATTCTCCTTTCAGCTGCCAGCACTGGCCATGATCAACTCCCAGAATGTCATTTTGGCTCCCTCTTTATCAGACACCACAGATGTGATCACAGAGCAGCTTCTGCAAGGAGTGCACGAGGTCACCAACTCCTGCTGCTGTCAGAGCACTCAGGAGGGAAACTGGGTGAAAAACAAAACCACCACGTGGACATGGAGCTGGACACTGCAGCTCAGTCCAGTACAACTGGAGGCAATGCAGAGGAGGAATTTTTGATTTGTGCTGCTCCCTGAACCTGCGGTGCAATCTCTGACGTGGCGAACACCGGGAGGTTAAGCTGCACTTAAACAAGATCAGGAGGGCTTCACTTTGGATTTGTCAGATTTACAGATGGTAAAACTGAAAATAAATAAATAAAAACTGCTGCCTCAGCTGAGCAAGATCAACCTAAAAAAAAACCCCAAGCAACTAACATAGTAACAACCCAACAACCCACTGCTGTGGCTGACTTGAGGACAAGATGCAGCAGTAACTCTTCCAGGGTGCCCTAAAATAAGGTGATCTCTTTCCCTGGAGTCCTTATGCTCTGAACAGAGACAAACGACTTTGAAACTGTCACCAGAAATGTTTAGAGTCTCCCTCCAACCTCCCTGCTCCACAAGAGAGCTATATTTGTTTAAAAAATCCCCACAAACCAGGAATGTGTGATAAACACAACTTCATGTGTAAGGTGATCCTACAACAGCTTGTGCAAGCTGGGACTGCTGATTCCTCTTTTTGGTCTGGGCAATAAATGTAAATTCAGCCATGCATTAATGTCTGCTGCAGATATTTTATAATCTGAATATTCTCCTGTGGTCCAAAGCTGCCCAGCAGCTGCTGTGGGTGGCACCCAGGGCACCAGCACTGCTGCAGCCCCACCTTCACAGCACACCCACAGCAGCAAAAATGGATTTATTACTGTTCCAGGGGCAATTTTTCTTTAATGGAACATGCAAGAGATTAATGGAGGAGCTGGATTTTAAAAAGGGCAACTAAAAGCAGAAAATAATTTCATACATTTATTCTAAAGTAACTAAAGAGGCAGGAGAAGCAACACTCCCATTTTACACAGCTTCAGCATGGTGTTTAATTGTTTTAAAGTATGCAAAGGATGCAGTTCTGCATGACAGCTCTCAATAAGCAGCATGTGCATGTGAGAACATGGGGAAGAAAGTCTCTCTTTTAAGAGTTTTCATGGCAGTGACTACTGAACAGTCAAATGAAATTTAGCTCAGAGGTTTTCACTGCAATCAAGTTCTGTGTGCAGAAAAAATGTAAGAACAGCAGTTCAAGCATGGATTACAAACCCAGATAAGCTGCAGGAAGACAGAAGCTGAAGACACCTGATAGTCATGGGAAGAGATTTGGATTTAAAACAAAAAGTTTGCCTTACACTGCCCAAGAAAAACCCTTTGACCAAAGTAATATGGAACCATAAAGACCCAAGCATAGAAAAAAAGAGGTATTTTAATGTGAATAAAAATCATACTCTAGGAAAGTTACAACACAAACTTTTATCTCACCTCTGTGCATTATTTTATGCTTTTCTCTCAGATATGTGAGTCCTTTTATTACCTAGAGACAAATGAAAAGCAAATTAATTTAGGAAGCAGAAGAGAGAGTTGGATGCTTTGTCTGCACAAGAATTCCAAATGCATGCAGCTTAACAGAAACCCCAAAATGTTTCAGAAGACCCCAAAATGTCACTGCCAATCAACACTGAGTTTTAACCTGTCGCTTCAGCTCGGACTAGAAAAATGAAAAACAAACCCAACCCCTTCCTGGGAGTTCTGTGTACAGGGAGCTCTGTGCAGATTCTTGCTGCAGAATGAGAGGAAAAGGTAATACTGAAAAATAAGGAAGTGTTAATTCAGCTCTCATCCAGAAGCATCAACTGATCCCAAAGCAGCAACTCCAAGCACACACCCCAGAATGTGTTACTCATTCCAGTGCCCACAGCTACCAACTGAAACATGAAAAACCACCCTGAAAAGCTTGGGAATGTTCCCTCCTCCCTCATCCCATCCCCCTGATGTGGCACTGCCCAGCCCAGCCCAGAGGTGCCACCCCCTGCCCCACTCACCGCAATGCTGACTTTGCCCAGGATCTGCTCTGGAATCCTCCCAGCCTTTTTCAGCACTTGATCCAAGGAGCCACCATCCTAACAAGAAATATTTGAACAGTCAAACTTGAATCAAATTACTCTAAAATATTTTAAGCAGGGCTGTAAACTGAAGCCTTAATTTGTTTAAAAAAAAAAACCAAGTTGTTCTTCATGTTTGCTTTAACACTGTTGTGGTGCAAATCTGAAATAAATAAATCAGGGAGGAATCAGTCAGGTTTGTGTTTATTTTAAATAAACATTTGGCCACTAACAGCATCCACTCAAATAAACACTGCACACAATGCTCTTCCAGAGCAGCACTTCCATGGTTTGGATCTCCTTAAGGAAGCACTGTCCACAAACAGTGACAAGCAAGCAGGAAGGACTTCACAGCTTTCTGTAATTTTCAGCCCAATGCATTTTCTTTTGTCACATCCATCCACCATAATCCTCCCCCTCCAAAGACAGAAAAAAAGATTTTATTGATCCTGATTTCTGAGGCTGAAAACTCTTCATACTGAAAGAGACAGAGATTTCTGCTTGAAAATCCCAGAAGGATGGGGCTGGAAGGGACCTCTGTCCTGGGGCAGGGACACTTCCCACTGTCCCAGGCTGCTCCAAGCCCTGTCCAGCACTGCCAGGGATCCAGGGCAGCCCCAGCTGCCAGAGGCACCCCAGGAGGATGAGAGAGCCCAGATCCCTGTCCCAGAGCAGCTCCTGCCCAGGAGGAGCTGCCTCTGTCAGTTCTGCAGGTCCAGGGTGACTCTTCCAAGGATGGTTTGGCACAGAAAGATCCCAAATAGAGAGAAAATGTTTTGAAGGTTCCCTGGTAAGCCATGGCCTTGTTTATTAGATTAAATAAACTGCCTGCATGCACACACACCCCCAGCAAAGGCAAATATATCCCACTGTTGCTAAGAGCTTTTCAAAAGGAAAACTGGGAAAAATGTTGTTTATTTTTAGCAACTGATTCAACAATAGACTTGTGCATAAGGTCTGGATTCTCTGGAGCACAGCATATACAACCAAAGAAGAAATTGAAAAGTTATTTTTCCAATTTAAAACCATATCCTGTTGTCTGGATCAGCACTGGGTAACTCCCAATGCTTGCCATAAAGATCCAACTGGAGTAATTAATTGCCTTCTGCCTTAACCTCCCCTTTGGAAGTTCCCATCAACCTTTACACATGGTGAAAGCAAAAAAACTGAACACAAAGGTTTATTATTTGAGGACTCAAATCTACAACTCTTAGGAGAAGGGAAGTATATAAATACTTATCTGATCACGTATTTTTGTGAAAAACACACCCACATACTCCACACTTGATTAAAAATACACCAGCAGAAAAAAAATATCTCCAGAAATCTCTTGCTAAACCAGCCTGAATTTCTGGACAGCTGCCTCTGCTGAGACACTGGTATATTAACCATAATTTTATTACAGAAAAAAGCCTTTTTTCCCCTTCCCTGAGGAGCAGCTCTGATCCCAGACAAGGCTGAACACAATTCAGCTGCCTTGTCTTGGCTGCAGCCTTCAGTGTCTTGCAGGAGCTGCCTCCAACCCTTTTGCCTGTTAAATACCTGCTGCTAAGCAAAGTTAGGCATTGATCTTGAATTCAGGTACCTAAAAATATCAAACACTCAAGTTCCATGCCCGTTCCACCTCCAACTTTTTGTTCATAATCCTGCTTAGGTTTTGTAACCCACTGCTAAAAATAAGATTTCTGAGTGGTAACAACTGAAAAAAAAATATACCACACTGGAGATTTTCATCCAATCTTTTATCCAAAAAGAGACCAAAAACTTCTACCAATGATCTGCATGAAGGTTAATGCTAAATTAGGACTATAACAATAAATTATTACTATAATAATAGTATAATAATGATAGTATAATAGCATAATAATAACATAAATTAAGACTATGATAATCCAGCTCTCTTTTGATTTCATAACTTATTGATCAGCTGTTCTATGTGTAAAACATTGTACCCAGTCTGGCTTGGACCAGATTCAGCACTGAGCCACCAGATTTCACCCTGCCTTCTCTCAAATTGAAAATGTTTGCTGTCAGACATAATATTCCCTGTCAGATATATTATTTCCTGCTTAGGAACCTACAAACCCTGATTGCTGCTTGTGATTTTCTCATTGACAAATAAATTGAGACTCTTTAGGCCTTTTATTTCTCCTCTGGAATGTGGCAACACACAGGCTCCTTCAGCAACTGCAGCTGTGCACATCTGTGACATTTAACATTTCTCCAACAATGCCCAGACAGTTTTTTTACCACCTGCTTTCCTATTTTCACTCTGCTTTTCCATTCTGAGAGCTGGAATTCCCATTCCCAGCAGGAATTTGGATTTTGGGGGTGCACACCTTCCCCTGGGCTCCCACATCCTGGAGCCCGCCTGGTGAGCGCTCGTTCCTAAGCAACCATCGATTCCTTCTCCAAATTCTGAGGGACCACAGAAGCATTACAACAATCACATGCACTTTCCAGAAAAAATACAGCTTCTCTCCAAAGAAACAGCTCTTTTCAGGGGAAAAAATAAAGAGGTCTTTGGCTGTATTGTGCTCTGTGTTGTTAAAAACCTCCACCAAGTGAGGCAACAAATTCAACTGTCCCTTAATTACAGAAAATTTACTTTTCATGTTTTGAGTCCATATGGCTGGAGAAAGGCAAACAGATGTCGAGAAGAATGTGTACTTTGTATGAAAATGAAACACGGTGAAAAATATTTTTTTGGCGTTAAAAAAGTTGTGTAAGATCCCTCTGGGCTTGCTTACTGTTGTTCATCTTTGCATTTTCTGTAACATTTTAAAAAGGGACAAAATATGGATTCATATAAATAAGAAAAAAAAAAATAGAATCTGCACAGCTGCAGCATCAGTGATCTGGTTCATTCTGCAGAAAAAACAAACTGAACCCCGGTCAGAGCAAGTGTTTAAGTAGCAGGACTGGGTAAATATTTTGAAATACAACAAAAGGATAAAAAAGAAGCAATTGGGAAGCTACATTTGTGCAGGGCAGACACTGGAGAAGGGGATAAAACATCTCCTATCAATCCCAACCTCTGATTTGCAGAGTAAATCCAAACCTCATCTTCAGAGGAGAAGAGAACTCGGGTAACTGCAGTGCTGGTGGCTCTGAGGGTTTGCAGGAAGGCTCAGGGAATAACCCCAGGGGAAAACTCCCAGGAAATAAATTTTCTGAGCACCCACCATGTGCTCCATGCAGATGGAGATGATACCTCAGGTTTTAGCTTTTATATTTTTCACATTTTGTGCTGCTTTAGTGTGTACTTCTGAGCTTCACATTTGGGGATGCTGAGCTCTCTGCACAGAGTAGGGAAACAATTCCTTCTCTAGCTGGGGACCAAGGACAAATGATCCAAATCTCAGGCCCAAGAATATAAACAATGTGGGCTGGAGAGAGGAAAACAAGCAGGGTGGGACTGCAGGGGCTGAAGCTGGGATGGGACAATGAACTGCAAGGTGCAAATGGAGCAGAACTGATCCCAGGGAGAGACCCCGTGCCCCATGTGCATTTTGGGGCCATTTTGGTTCATCTTGGGTGCAGCCCTGGCTGGGCTCTGCTGCTGCCCCAGGTGCATCCATGGAGGAGATCCTTTGGATAAATCCCTGCTTTATTCTGGAACTCTGTCCAGCCTCTGCTCCAGGTCAGCCTTTACAAGGCACCAGAGATCTCCTATCAGTGATAACCCACTGCTGCACTCACCATGTGCTCCATGCAGATGGAGATCCCTCCATCAGTGGATAACCCATTCCTGGCACTCACCATGTGCTCCATGCAGATGGAGCTCTCCCCATCAGTGGTTAACCCATTCCTGGCACTCACCATGTGCTCCATGCAGATGGAGATCCCCCCATCAGTGATAACCCATTGCTGGCACTCACCATGTGCTCCATGCAGATGGAGCTCTCCCCATCAGTGGATAACCCACTGCTGCACTCACCATGTGCTCCATGCAGATGGAGATCTCCCCATCACTGTAGAAGGCCCCATAGAAGCCCACGATGTAGGGGGAGTTGCACTCGTGCAGCACCTGCAGCTCCCGGATGATCTGGTTGCGGATGGCTGGCTTGATCTCCAGGTGGATTAACTGCAAAAGAAACCCACTCAGTAAAATCAAATCCACTCTTCAGGAGTGATTTGTGCCTTTCAGAGAGGTTTTCAACACCTGGCAGGCCCTGAGATGTCCTGATGTCAGAGCTGACTCTGCTTTGAGCATCTCATGACCTCCAGAGGCCCTTTCCAACCCGAATTATTCTACAATTTAACTGTAAAATAATCCATCCTTGCTTTCCTAGTGTGTGGGAAATGGATTTGTAGAGAATTCTTAAAGCTTGACAGAAGGTTCACACAGTATGTATTTGTATGTAAACTGATGTATGTCATTTGTATGTAAAAGCTGATAGGCTAAAAAACACTTATAATGTATTGAAATTAAAAAATAGTTGGCTTCTGATTGTGATGCTGTGAATTATAACATCTGTACTCTCTCACCTTTCACATGAGACTGAAAATGGAATAAAAGTTTTTAAAACACCTCTCAGTTGCCCCATCTTTGGGTCAAAAAAGGGCAAAATCCAACACTAGTGACCATGGGAAAACACTACAACACAGCACCCAGGAAAAGGCAGGAATTCCATCCTCTTTACACAAAACACTTCTCCAGCAGAAACTTTTTGTTGCAGCACATTTCCTTAGGGAAATGTGTCAAAGATGCACTGACTCAGAGGCAGCTGCTGAAAAATAGCTGTCCAGGTGTTTGTAAAGCATTAGTGGAAGGAATGAGCTGAAGCTGCCATTAAAAGCTCCCATTAAAAGCTCCCCAGTACTTTTTGCCCACCAGACTGTTTATCCCACACAATACAAGTGGGTTTCCTATGTGAAAGGAAAGATTATGGAAATGAAATTTTGGTTAATAAATGGAAGAAAAATCACAATTCAGCAAACATCTCAGTTGCATCAAATATTAATGAACTGGGTCAAAATGTCCTGTTAGACCTGCAGCAGATGAAAAAACAAAAATCAATTAAATTGATTCAGTTCAAGAAAACCTCATTGACTTGTGCATTTTGTAATTCTCACATCTCAGAACTGGGCATTTTCCTTTGCTTCTCCCCAAACTGCCAGTGTCCTCAGCAGAGTTTTTTCTTAGCACATTTTCCTTTATTTTTGCTGAAGATGACACTGTCCCCATCTTAAAAAGAAATACCTTAAAAAGAAAATTATTTTTATACTATCTTTTAAAGAAGTCTTCAACTTCTGAATCAAAAAAAGGGAAGTTCCCAGTGTAGTAAAACAATGGGACCTGGGATGAGTGTTCTGTTCCCAGGGATATTGACAGGAAGTGAAAGCTCCTCATGTAAACTAAATGAGAATTAAAACATCAAGCTATTTCAGTCACAAAAAAAAAAAAAAAATCTCAGTTCTCTTGCAAACTAGGTCACAACTGCTCCAGGTTGTAAAGCATGAAAAATACTCTCAGAGAAGGAAAAATCCCTTCCTGCCCAGAAATTGCATCCCAGGATGGAACTACAGAACAGGAGATGCCACTGAACTCCACTGCATTCCCTCATTCCCATTTTTTTGAGTTCTCTTCTTCTCCAGTCTCATCCAGAGCTCTTTTCTGCTGTGGGCCTGTGAAGGAAACTCTGAAGACAGGTGATACCTTTTCCATTCCTCTAAATTTACTGCCCAGGATACAGAATATTGCCACTTTTGTCTAAGTGATAATTTCCAGTAATTTTTTAGGCCTCCTACTCCTGAGTGAGAGGAAAAGGAGGAACAAATGCCAATCCTTTCATTACTAACACGTGTGACACTGCTTCTGAAAAACGGGGATGCTCATGTAGTCTGAGGAAGAGCAACATTTCCTACTGATGGAAACACATCCCCTTCTCTGAAAGCTGGCATTAAATAGTAATTTTTGTGTGTCACCACCAATTATTTCTCTGAATAAATTCACTGTATTTCAGAGACAACACCCTGTACAAACACCATCCCCAGGCTGCTCTTTCTGACCCCCTCACCTTTCTTGCCATGATGAGGCCGGAGGGTTTGTGAGACACCTTGAAGACCACACCACCATTGCCCGCTCCCAGCTCGCTGATCTTCTCAAAGTCATCATCCTTCAGCTCCCCAACCTTCTGTTTCTGGGTGAGGAACGCCTCCAGGCGCTTCCGCTGCTGCTCATCCAGCTCCAGCTCCTCCAGCTTCTTCTGCAGCGCCTCCAGATTTGTCCTGCACCAGAGAGAAGGGCAGGGCTGAGCAGGGCTGGGGGGAGCAGAGGGCAGAGTGAACCCACTCCATTCTGCACCTGCACACGCTGCTCAGGAGGAGCCAGCCTGCACAGTCACCCTGTGGGATGTGTTGCTGCACCTCTGATTTAAGTAAACTGTGTTTTATTGTTTTATCCCAGATAAAACAATGGCAAACACAAGATAGCCAGCTTCCCCATCCCTGAGGTCCTGCCCCAATCACCTCCAGGAGTGGCTTCGTGACTCTGCACTTCTGGTCAGAGAGAGCTCCTGAATCACAGCACTCCCTGCTATTTTTAGTTGTGTGTTTTCAAGGTGGTGTTGTAATTTCCTCCTGAGTTTGCCTAAATGTTTTATTGACTGATTTCCACAGCACTGTATAGCCAACAATTCATTCACAAGTTTCTAATTTAGTTATTAGTAAAAAGTCATCAAGCCCAGACAAACACACTCAGAACAAAGTCACTGGTAATGTGGAAGTCTTTGGCCCAAGGGTTTTAAGCTGACATTAATTTTGTTTAAGGACACATCTGCTGGAAACCTCATTTTAACATGAGGATTCATGTTTTTAAGCAACACAAAATAGAAAACCAAAACTTTATGCAGGAGTTAAGTTTGGAACTACAGATATAAGTTCAGTGTTCCAGGAACATTTTAACAACTTCAGTTCCTATGGAAATGCTTCATTCCAATATGACAACTTAAAGGCTCCTTTAAAATTTCCTGCTTCCAAGTGCAATAATAAATTGCTGCAAGAGTAAATATTTAACAGCAAGAACCTGTTTTGCCTCACCAAATTTATGCAATGTTCCCAGGGAATACAGCGTTGCTAGGATGAAGAATTTGAGGGAGATAATCTATTTCTTCAGAAGTATGAAGTACAGAACCCCTTTCCATTAAAAAAAAAAAAATAAATTTCACCAATAATCAAAACTATTTCTATTCAATGCTTCATAAAATGTTCACTCTGAAAATCTGTTGTAAAAGGGACGTTCTCACAGCCAGTGAGGAGCTGGTCAGCTGAGAGGATACATGACTGCTACCACAACTGCCTCTATCTTACCTTAAAAATCAAGTATCTGCACCAAAACAAAATTATTTTTATACTATCTTTTAAAGAGAAACTTCATTTCTGTCCTCATACCTTGTTTGATACCTATATAATCACACACCAATAATCCTGGAGTATCCCCACTGAAAAATCCCCCAGGTAGATAAACGTGGCTTACACGAACATCCAAGTTAATCTTTTTCCTGACTCTGTTTTAAAGAGGAATCATTAAGAAAGAAACACATTTTTTTGAAATTCAGAAATGCATAACTGAATGATTAATCCCTGGATTTTTTTTTCCCCATCAAATGTGCCCAGTGAAGCAAACAAATTCCAGGCTGAAATCAAAGTGAGGTGTGTCTTTCCTAGAACACCCCTGATCCAGCTCTTCTTACACCATGAGTGAGAAGTCAAGCACCCCTCACTTTCTTGCAATAAACTCCAAAACAATAAATGCTGGACACAAACTCCACGTTTCACCCTGGAAAATTACTGCTGTGAGAAGGCAGAACTCAAATCTTCATTATAATTTACAGGTTTTGAGAAGAAACTTGCAGTCAGTTTAAGGATTACTGAATAAGGCAGGGTTGTCCATTTGGAATTTAAAAAAAACCAACTAGAGACACAGAAACAGGATGCAACAAGGGTTTCCTTGCTGTGCTTTGAAGAAAACAACTATTCAGTTTTTCTCTCAGGCAGAAGGGGGTTTTTGGCTTTGGAGACAACACAGAGATGCTTGAGCACATGACTTGGAGCAGACAGACTGCTGGTGTGAGGGAACAAACAACTGTCCTGCTGATGCTTTAGGAACAAAAACACTTGCTAGGATAGCACTTCTCACATCTATTTAGTCTAATGTTTGTCTGGAGAAAGCTAGTTTTTTAATATAAGTTGCCTGCTTATCTAAATAAACTGGGTATTCACTTCAAACAGGTATTCCTGGCTTGAAATGATGAATTATTGCTGGGGTCCCTGCTTGAATACAAGTCAAGAGGTTCCAAAGGCTCTCCCAGATGGGAAAGCCTTGATCTCATGAATTTCAGCACCTCAGGTTTCCCCACCAGGTGTGGCCACCAGTCAAATCACCAGAATGTTCTAAACTCTAATTTCATTACTTGCAGTGATGAGCAATGAAGTTCTCAGATTTTCAGGACCAATTCTCTAACTGTAAAGTGAATTAATCTGAAAGATATGAACCCAACAAATGCATTGTCAGAATCACTATTCAGAGTGCAACTACCAACATCTCCAGGTAGCTTTATGAAGAGAACAGAGCTATCATAACTGAATGCCAGGCATCAGGAAAGAATTGATTTTTTTCATCCTGGTTCTTTGCTGGAAGGACTGGACATTAATCAATTTAAAATGCAGACAGGTAAACAGAAGTTGTATTTTTGTCATCTAAATTGGTGGTGTAACCTACTCAGGGTGTTTCCAGGAGGCAGGACTTTGGAAGTTTCAGCTTTTCAACTCCAACTACTGTAAGAACACTCCCCTGACTGGTGGCTGGGACTGTCATCACCTGGCCCCTCCCCAGGTAAAAACATCACAGCAAGTTCCAAAGCACAGAGAAACAGGGGGGAAAGTAAATCATTACACAGGAAGTTTTACAGACTGAATGAAACCAGCACATCCAGAATACAGAAGAAGGAATACTTTAGACAGTTCATCACCAGGCACCACAAAAATGTTCAGGAACTTTGGCAGCTAAAATAGCAACATGCTACTGTGCAACTGTCTGCCTCCAGAAAGAGCACTGGGAGTCACTTAATCTTCTATAAAACTTTTATTCAGAGACAAAGATTCCTATTAAAATTCATCCCCATTACCTGCTGCAGTCTTGTGGTTGTGTTTTTCACTGTCAAGGCACCATGGCTTTGCCAGGGATCCATCAAAGCAGGAAATCATCAAATCAGCTCAGGGCTCCACGGTGCCAAGCACCACTCTGAAGCAATAGGTGATCATTTCATTTATTGCTAGCAGTGTGGGAGCCAAGCACTCTCTAAACTGCACCAGGGATGGGATCCAGCTCTCCCAGGGTGATCCTTGGGATGAAGCCACGGGGGGGTCAGAGCTGCTTCCTCCATTTGGTAAGGAAACAGAGGAATCCCACAGAACACCAGCAGTAAACACCTCCCTGCTCAGCTGGCAGGGGGAGAAGCACCCTGCACAGGCAGCAGACAGAGCCCCTGCACTCCGTGCTGCATCCTCACAATTACTGAGAGAGCTCTCCCTTCCTGCCTAAATGGAAAGTTCAAAACAATACACACTCAGGGCAAGTTCTTGGGAAAGCTGGTTGTTTCTTCCTGTCTGCCAAGGGCAGCATGAGGTACCAGGTGCCCTAGAGGAGGAATTCTCTGCACCCACATTTGATCAGGGAAGATCTGTCCTATTAACTCCTATTGCTTCTTCCTTTCTGTGCTCAAGGAAGTGTTCTGACAGGGCAGCATCCCCCCACGGCACTTCTGTGACCTCCCAAGTTGGAAAAGAATGCAGAAAGAACCAAACCTGCGTTTCCTACTGCAGGCTGGGCAGGGAGGAGCCACAGACTGTGACCCAGAGATGCACAGAAGGCAAGGGGAGATCCTCAGCTCCTGGCTTTGGGAACAGCCACGTCAGCACTGAGGAAAGCACTCCTGGAGGAGATGCATGAACATTTCAGAACACACTTGCTCTCTTGGAAGCAGTAACAGGAAGAGAAATGCTGCTTGTAGGCTGCTAGCACATAATGGCATAACAAAAACCAGAAAATAAGTCCTTAATTAATACTAGTACTCCAAATCCCTGGGAGCTTTTTTTTTTTAATTCATGTTAGTGCTAAGTTAATACACTCAACCCTAAAGGCTACAGTAAAGCTGTTACTCAACACTAAAGTCTGCTTTAGAGAGAGAGGAAAAAAATGTGGCAGGGGAAAAAGGAGAAAAATCTGAGAGCCTTTACCAGTAATTTGTCAAATACCTGTTCAAAGGCATTACTATCAGCGCTGCAAGCTGAACAATTAGCATGAGTGAAAGCATCAAGAAGTACTTTCACTTTCAGATCTCCTGTCGCATGAGGATACAAAGCTTGGGGGTTGTTTTCCAGAACAGTGACATTAATGCTTTCCCCAAGCCCACACAACTGTCAGTTTGGAGAAGAAAGTAGGCAGTTCACTACATAATTTCCATGAACAACCTCAATCAGGGAGCTGAAATTAAGTGTTAGGAACATGAAGACATTCTGTGGTTTTGAGAAGACAGACTACTATGTTGTGTGACTCTGCCAAACCCGGGCAACAAGACAAATTCTTATTAAACTTTTCCTTTAGCAAAGAGCAGTTCACAGAATAACATGGAAGATAAATGTAATTCCAGAAGTCCTCCAGCTCAGAGCACAGGTGTCTGTCCGGGTTAACTCCAGCCTCACAAAACTTGCAGTCAGAGCATCAACTAAAAAGAATCCAAAATTCCCTACAAATGCAATGAGTCTGCTTTGGAAAAATACACCTTGTTGATTTTCAATCCTTGCAACGTGTTAGAGGATCTTAAAAATTTTCCCTTTTACTCAGGTGGGGTTTGTAGGTGAATTTATCACCTGAATATCACAGACTGGCTCTTTAAAGCTCATCTTGTCCCTGCCCTGCCCTGGCAGGGACACCTTCCACTGTGCCAGGCTGCTCCAAGCCCTGCCCAGCCTGGCCTTGGGCATTCCAGGGATCCAGGGACAGCCACAGCTGCTCTGGGCACTCTGTGCCAGGGCCTGCCCAGGGAAGAATTTTTCCCTAATATCTAAAATACCATCCACTTCCACATCACAGTGACACTGCATGGCATAGAGCGAGGTTTGATACTGCCAGAAAAAAAGGAGGCAGACATTTGATTAAAATCCATTTCTCAGTAAAAGGCATGCAAAACAAAACCAATAGAAAAGCACTGCTCTGTCCAGAAGAGTATCCTGCTAGCCCTAATTTAATGTAAATTCTCATTTTTCTAAGGCTGAAAGGCAGGAGTTTTAAAGAAGAAAGCAGACACAACTTCAAATCCCCTGTTGAATCTCCAACCAACTGGACAGCTGAACTTTCAAAACTCCCTCTAGGCTGGGAATCTTTGCTTTAAGCCTCCTCCTCTTTCTCTTGCACTCACCACCATCCCATTTTCCTCCCCTGAGCCAAAGCCCACCATGGGGCTCTCTAACCAATGCCACAGAGAGGGAGTTTGGGGTTTTTTCTGAGTTAAGAGCCTTCCTCAGGACTTACCATTGCATTCAAAATTTGCCCTAAATCAACTCTGTAATCTCAAGAAATTCTACAGCCAAATCTTCAGAACCAGAAATCCAAGCTCTCCATCTCCCTTCCATGTCTGTGCATGATTTTTCCCAGCCAACACTACACATTATCAGGATAAAGGAACCCAGGGCAATTAAAACTTCCTTATGGACAGAAAAATGAACTTATTGATTGGATAGTTAAAGCACAAAACAGAGGATACATAGAATTATAAATTCTGATCATCAGCTGACACATATATTTACCCAAGGCCTGCATTCCCATTGTTTTATATCTCTGGATTAGGAGTTAAATATAATGACAAAACCAAAGGATGAGCACATGCAATAGTTACAGTAACAGTATCTTCCCAACTCTCCCATGTGGCAGCTACACAGCCTTTGAGGGCCACTACAATAATAAAAAAGATGAAGTTACAGGATCAGTTTTCAAGGCCCCTGAATTAGGCCAGGATTAGAATTGAGACTCCTCTGTGCAAGGGCTGAGCCTGGAGCACAGCAGGACAAACTCCATCCAGAGCCACAGAGACCACACCAGGGACCAGGAAAAGAAACTGCCACAAACTGCCTGAAAACAGACCAAAAACCCCACAAGTGGGATTCTGAGCAAGCCAGGATGGAAGGTTTGCCTGTATTTCAAATGGATGGGTTGCATAACACTGAACATTTGTCAGCAGAGCCATTTAGCAAAAGAAAGTAATAACTTTTACCTAATATATGAATGGAGTGTACCAATACATACAGAAATATTCCCATATCTATATCCAAAGAGAACATTTTTTTTCCCCAAAAGAATGTGTTCTGCAATCTGCTGACTCATCTTCCCACCACACTGAAAAAAAGTTCTGGAAAAGCACAGAACAATGCTGAGTTGTACAAAACCCTGCAAGAAAGGAGGAAGAGCTGCCAGGAACTTTCAAGGGTTTGTTATAAAAACCCATAAGGAGATTTTAAAGAAGATTCTCGTTCATCCAAAGAATCCCACACTGTTGGAATATTTCCATCCTGGTGCTCAGGATGCAAAGGAAAATAATCTGCTTTTCTTGTATCCCTTGTTAAGGACTCCACTTGATGGATGAGGCTGGATCCAGGTGGAAATCCCATCCTGAGGTGTCAGCAGGGAGGAGTTCTGCTGGAATCCACCTTCCTCCTGCCCAGACAGGACTCAGGATGACAAAGGCTCCTCCACAGATGTTTGCCAAGAGATGCTGAGCACTGAATGAGCCTTGCCCAGGTGTGCCCCTGAACTTCTGCTCCAAAGAGTAACCATGATTTTGTCTGAGTAATACTGAGCACATATCAAAGCAGGAATCATCTGAGTACTGATTTCTAGGGACAAAAGTGATTAGAAAAAGAAATACACTGCTTCCTCAAAAAAAAAAAAAAAAAAAAATTAAGACGTCTTTGGAAGAAAGAACAATTCCCCAAAAATTCACTTTTGCCAGCTAACATTTCTTCCTCCAAGAGACATTCTTGTGTTTTGACAGTGGAATTTGCACACTTTCCACAGCCCAGGCAGCCCCCAGGGCAATGGTGGGAGAAAAAATGCAGCTGTAAAGAAGGTAACGCAGGCAAAAAGGGGGAGGAGCTTTTTTACTGGAAAATTGACAAGTCAGTAATTGAAAGGGAACAAGCTACCTAAAGGTGAGATGGAAAGGTTTGTCAGACCTCATAGAAAATTCCTTCCTCAGCTCATTTCAGAATGTTTTTCCTGTTTACAGTAAAATGCATTAAAAAATCCACTCTAAAAAGTGGCTGGTGGTTTTCCTGCCTCATGTAAATTCCCCACAATTTTCATGTTTGGGTTTTTTTAAGTTAGTGCTAACTCAAAACCTCTTTTCCCAGGCTAACAACAGCAGCACTGTTGCTATACCAATAAATATTTCAGCTACATGTTGGCTTTACCCAGACCCTCTCAATCCTTTTTTCTTGCTGTGAGACAACACTGGAAGGTCTGGCAGGAGATTTGTTCCTCTTGAGACAGAGACCTGAGCCTGCTCCACTAAAATCTGTGCAACTCAGGAATTGCTGCAATTCCTGAATTCCAGCATCTCCCTGTGCTCTGTCCCTCATCCTGCCAAGGCAGCAGGTGATGGTCTCATTCTGCCCCAAGGCTCTCATTCCCATTTACAAATTAAATCCCATTTCCAGTGGGATTATTTCCCTGGCTGAGCTGACCCTGTGGCTACCCCAGTGCTGGTGGGCAGAGCTCTGAGAACTCCTCAGGGCTCCTCTGGGGGGTTCTGAGCTCTCAGCCAGGAGAGGAGAGACTCTGCAGAAGGAGCAGGATCTTGCACAAGCTGTGTTGTGAAATCACACCTCTGTGCCTCCCTGTAAGGACAAGAAAAGCAGCTGGATGCAGAGCAGAGCTGCACTTCCCTCACCACTTATCCTCCTCACATTTCCTCAGCAACAATTATTTTTACACCCAGTTTTTAACTCCCCTAAACCAACTGAAGCTTTTTAAGCTCATACAAACTAAAGTGTTCCTCCATTACCATCATTATGCTCAAACCTGACTGTCAGAACATAACAAGACAGTATTAAATGTCTTAAAATCCCTCCTACATCCATAATTGTCAACAAAAAGCTGCCTACAGCCAGCAAGAGCTGCACAGGTCAGTGTGCCCCTTAATTCATTAATTTCTGTGCTACTGGTGTACACTTAGCCAGAATTTTTTTCAGCACAAGTCTGTGAGGTGCTGCAGGCTCTGACTTTTCATTATTTTATTATCACAGATCACATGTTCTATTAGTGTACTTAAGTAACATTAAAATGGTATTTCTAATTCAGTGAAGGACAATGCCAGGCTCAAGCACATTAAAAGAGAAAGCTGTGCATGAGTATATTTTAATTTAAAATGCACTCTCTCATATCACATGTATTTGAAAGTTTGATTAATCCTTCATTAGTAGGGGATTTTAAAAAGAGGTTTTTCTGTCTTTTTTTTTCTTTTTTAATATTTAAAAGCCTGCAGTAATTCTACATGTATATGGAATGCAACTGCAATCCAACCAGATTGGTCATAAAATTCCAGGGTTTAATCTTCCAGAACACTGCACACAGGCAAAAAAACTCCCCTGATGTCCAAGGAATTCCAAAGGGGAAAAAAAAACCCAAATAAAAAATCCCCCCAGGAAGCAAGGCAGAAATGACCCTGCCAGCATTAAAGTGAACAACTCTGTGAAAGTCTTCCTGTCCTTTTATCTAATCTCACACCCAAGAAACTGATAAAAAACCTACTCCATGGAGGACAAATCCTCTTGGAACAGGATCCACTGGGAAAGAGCCCACAATGGGAACTTAAAGCCCAAAAACCCAAACCCAAAGCCCCACACCCCCATTTCTCTGATGGGACATAGCCTGCCCCTCTACTCCTCAAAAACCCAAACTGAAGCTCCCTTGAGAAAGACACTGAAAAACACAAAAATTGCAGGAAGCACAAAAAGTAAACAACTGTTTACTTTGTAAATTGTAATATATATTGAAGTGCAAACCAGTTCTGCACAATCCCCAAACTTTTCTTTGCCAAGCGACCGCAGGGAGTTGCAGCAGCCATTTAGGGACCTCCTTAAATGCAATTTAACTAGAATAAACAGCAGCAATAAGAAAAGGCTGATTAATTAATACTCAAACTATGACTGGAATTTGCAGTCACCCATTTTTACAAAATTACTCTGGCTTGGACAATTCTAAGGCATAGATTTGTTATAATTAAAGCTTTAAAAAGAGAAAACCCTGAATAACCACATTGTACCTGATGACTTGGTTCTACTCCCAGTTTGCTTTGGATTTTCTTTCTTTTTCAAAGAGAAATACAGCTCCTAAGGTGGTATAAACCTATGGACAGCATCTTAAATCTCTCTCAAGGGCCCATTTCTTTTCACCACATCAGAAAAGATGCAAATTCTGTTGCCTACCTTTTTTTTGCTCTCATTTTTATCTAATTAAACACAAACCTCCCTATTGCAGCCGATACTTGACATCTGAGATTTGCAGAGGTCACAGCTCAGGCTTGATTTGGGAGACACCAGTTGTTGCTAAAACACATACACAGTGAGACTTTGAAAAGAACTGTATTTTGAAAAAAAAATACAATTCAATCCTATCGTGTCAAAGCTCATAAAATACATAAAAGTCAGTGGCACTCAATTTTTAAAAAGAATTGTTGTCATTTTTGTATTTTATCAAATCCCAGGCACTTTTGGAAGGTTTATATTTTAACACCAGAGCTGGGAAAGTTGTTTGGATTTATTAAGACAAGGTAAAAAAGTCAGGTTTCAGAGCAGTTAGTTTGACCCTTCTCTTTGGTTTTTTTTGTTTGTTTTTTTTTTTTAATTTCAAAGACACAATTACAGAACTTCATGAAACACCTTTCTTTCCATGTGAACAAAAAACTTAATCTAATATGGAAAGTGGCATTATCTCAAAACTTGCTTCTTTGTCCTACCTCACGTTCTGAGGCTGGGTTGGCTTCAGAGAAACAAAAATTGATTGAAAATTGTCAGACAGTGAAAGCAACAGAGACTTAGAAGTTTGAAAGGAACATAAACCCATAAATTGGAGATTTGTTCTTGTTTCTTTTGGCTATTAAGACACCAAACATTCAGCCAGAAGAGTTTTCCTTCAATTAATTTTCATTCAGGTTTGCTCGGCTGGGTTCTTTTCCTTTCCCTACAGAAGCTTTGCACAATTATATCTGTGCAGCTCCAAGGAATGAAATTAAATCTGCAGCTGGCCAGTGTCATCTTGGTTTCAGCCCGAGGAGCTGAGGCAGCTCAGAGCCGCAGAAAGGTTCGGCCCTCGCCGTGCGACCGCGGCTCCGCGGAAGTGTCAAAAGCAGAAGTGAAGCTCAGGGCACAGGAAAACCTCTCATGAAGTTGTCTCTATTGTCCAACTGGGCACAGCCAGGGATTGGGAAGGCCCTCGGGAAAAATTATTGGTACGGGATGTTGTGGTTAAGTAATAGCTACAAGTAACAAAATCTGCTGTCGGAAAGAAACATTGTGAAATTTTCATTTAAATATTTGGGATACAGGTATTTAAATTGTAAGTGTGCTAACTCCCCTTCATACTACCTTGCCAGGAAAAAGAGGGATAAAAAATAGAAAAAGAAAGGAAAAGAGGAAAGAGCCAGGCACATGAGACCCAGGCCTCCTGCATACTCCTAAAGCCCCACACCACGTGCTATAATAAGCTTTCCCTTGTTCCAGTCAATGAGCTCCCATCACCAAATAAGGATGAAGACAGAGGACAGGACACAAATGCAAAGCAGGACATCCTGAATCATCCAGCCCCTTCTTTCATTTCCTCCCTTTCCCCTTCCTTTCTGCCAGGAAGTCACGGTGTCAGAAGCGCTCATTCCTAAAAGCATTAATGAGTTACAGAACCTTCCCCCTGTGACAGAGAGAAAGGCTCAGAATTCCAGCACGCAGCTCCCCAGGCCCTGCACATCCGTTTGGGCCAGTGCCAAAATCGCCTTTGGGCTTGAAGAACTTCCTTCCCTTCCCTCGGGATGCTCGGATCCTTGGGGCACTCACAGACGGCAATTCCAGCGCCTCGCTCGGAATCTGCCTTCTCGCCCTGCCAAGTCCTCGAGCTCCTGCGGTGCTTTGCCGTGTCTGAGGAGCAGGGAGGCGTTTGGAGAGGCACAGGTTTGTGTATGTAACCAGTAACCAGAGCCTCGCATTGCCAAAATTCCAGGAGGGCAGGCTCGGGGCTTTAGGAAGCGTTAATATGGCAGCGCAGGGATGCACGGCATGCACAACAGCCTCGCAAACACCTGACCGAGGAATTCGGGCAGTGACCAAAGGGGGAAAAAACCCAGAGCAGGCTCGGGGAGGAAAATAAACAACCCTACAGATTAAGGAAATGAAAAACAAAACTGTTTTCAACTCAATTCCAAAAACATTTTTAAATTCTGATGCAACTGTTCTTTGCTATTTGAAATCTTTCACAACGAGGGCTTAAAATTAGCAGGATGAGGGGATATTTCCACCATTAATTAATCCTGGCTGTATATAGGACAACTGGTTGCTGAATTTACTTTCACTAAGCTACTTCTTTTAAAAATACTGGACACCTCTAAGCCTGGCAAAAGCCGGGTATAAGGTCCTGTGTGTGGCACAGATCACAAGTCTGGGGACACACACACAAACCCCAGCCAAATCAACACACGGAGCAGAAAATGAAGCAAGGCAGTTCATCAGTGCAGAAAAGACCCAGCACTCCCAGGAGTCTCCAAAGGCTTCCAACAAGTAAATGAGTACCATACATGTAAAAGCAATTTAAAATTGATGACATTTCTTGCGGGAAGAGGTACGATATTGACTATATTGGGAGCGAGTGATTTACATCAGGTACTACAAGCAGCAAGTGATTGGTGTATTAGATTTATTCTGCAGAACAAGACTAAAACGCACAGAGATCCCTGAAGACTAAATCAACGTATTCCCAACTGCCTTGAGAAAATCAACTGGAAAGTGCTACCCAAGCAAATATAAAAACACAGTATTTTTCCCCCTGTCAATCCAGAACAAAAGCTCTGTAATATTTAGATCATAATGCTTAGATACAATCAGTAACTCCTGCCAAAGAACAGTTTTTAAACAGCTCATCGCTCACTTAATCATCAAAAGAGTTTGCTAGAAATGTCACAGCTGGAGCTGTTAGATGCTGAATTTTTTATTTTTTGGGAGGTGTTTGCTTGGTTTTGGGGTTACATTTCTTTTGCGGTTGATTTAGTTATGGTTGTTTGATTTTTTTTTTAGATGTTTGGGTGGTTAAAGGAGATCTGAGCTTGTGTGAAAACGTGGCACTGATGAACACAGAGCACTTTAAAGCCCGAGAGCCGCACATGTCACTGCAAGGCAGCCTCACATCCTCTGTGTCACCGCGGTACAGCAGCACATCGCAGCTCAGTTTACATCTCCCGGAGAAGACAGAACTGACCATACAGGGGCAGGAATCTGCTCCTCCAAGACACACCTTTGTTTCAAGGCTCACTGAAGGGCTGGCCCGACACCATTGTCTAAAAATCAAGGTGTGAACATTGACCCGTGAACCTCAAATGAAAACCTGCTGTAACATTTCATCACTTGGCGGTGCCGGTGCTGTGTCTGCCTGACCGAGGCCACCCTGCCCACCCACATCCGAGAGAAACGTGCAACAGAGGCTTCACCAGCACCACCACGCAACCACCCAGTGTTCAGTGTCTTTCCCCCAGAAGTGTCCCCGTGATTAGCTCAGCCCTTCCCACATTTACAGTGTCATGTTTGTGTTGCCCACAGAGGAGCTCCGAAGCTGTTTCTCCACACACGCTCCTGCCGTAGCCAGCACAACATGTCAATTAGTGACAAACAGATCTGCTCAAACTAACGATTGTTTGGGTTAAAGCCAAGGACGAGGCAAAACAAAACAAAACACCTTTTCTACAAATATGCGGGTTCCAGTATAAATTCTCCCACACACAACGTTTATGAAATATGCCATCGCAAACGTGTAATTTGGCATTACTAGGTAATTATATAAGCTAAGAACCCGGCAGACACCATTACGGACTAGGAGAAAGGAGTTATACAAGTTTCCCCCTATTTTTTCACCAGTTTTTTTTCCCTCGCCTATGTGACAGAAGTTTGTTTACTGCCGAAGGCAGCATCCCCTCATTCCGCGGAGGGCACGGCGAGCATCCCCCGCCCTGGGGTACCCGGGAGTCCCGCCCGCGGTGCCCGCGGCAGCCGGGCCGGGGCGTGCGGGGCAGGGCGGGCTCGGAGCACCGCACCCCGCGGACAGCGCCCGGCCCGGGCCGGCCCGCACCCCGCCCCGGCGGCACTCACTCCGCAGAGCTGGTCCCGTTCACGGCGGATCCATCCGGAGCGGGGTTCAGCTGGATCGGCCCGGGCTTCTTCTTCGGCATCTTCGCCCGCACACGGCGCGCAGGGGAGCGGACGGAGCCGCCGCGGCCCCACTTCGGACAGGTCCGAGGGACTTCCTGCGGCGCGGCAAACCGGGCGGGGAGCTGCCCTTCGCGGCGGTGCCCCCGCGGGCTGCGGACAGGTGGCCGTGCGGCTGCCGGACCCCGCTCCGAGCGCTCCGAGCTCCGGCGGGCACTGCCCGGGATCGGGATGTGCCCGGCCGGGACCGCGCCGGCGCGCGCCGCCCGCACCCGTCGCGCGCATGCGCGGGGAGCGCGCGCACGCGCACGGCGGGGAGCGAGGCCGCGGGAAGCGCTGCCCTCAGAGCGCTCCTGCCCTCAGCGCGCTCCTGCCCTCAGCCCGCCCTGCCCCGGGGTGGGCGGTGGCAGCGGCAATAACGCTGCCCGGGCAGGGTGGGCAGGCCTGGCACAGACTGCCCAGAGGAGCTGGGGCTGCCCCATCCCTTGGAAGTGACCAAGGCCAGGCTGGACGGGGCGTAGAGCGCCCTGGGATAGTGCAACGTGTCCCTGCCCATGGCAGGGGATTGCACTGGGTGGGCTTTAAGGTCCCTTCCAACCCAACCGATTCTGTGATGACTTAAACAGAACCTTGTTGTAACACCAACTTGCTTCCGCAAATCGATGAACGACTGATTTTTTTTGTAAGAGTCTGCCACTTAATACTAAAGGACGTGCGAACGGCAGTATTACAAGCAGTGGGAGCAGAGGGATCCAGAGGAGAGGCAGGACAAAGGTGTCCTGTGCCATCGGCTGGACCTGGCACAGCACAGGTCACTCCGCCCAGGACGCGTGGGGCTGTCACCCCACGGGCCAGCGGGGCACGGCACCCCCGGGCAGGACCACGGCGTGTCCGTGCCCCAGTGGGCCCTTCTGCGGCAGCAAAGCTGCTTTGAGAGCAATATATATATATATATATAAAAATATCTCCTTGCTATGGTCAGTGGAAGGTGTTCTTCCATAGCAGTTCTCTCTCTACCAGGGAGAGCTGGAATGTGAAGGTGCTGTTGTTTGGCTGTGGGTCTTGCAAGGGGTTCAGGGGCAGGATATGGAATATTAAAGCACCCAAAGGCCCTGTTTGGGTGGCACAGCCAGTCTGGACACACGTGTGCAGTTAATTAACTGTGACACACACACTAATCACATGATAAGGTTCAGGAGATAAAAGGAGTTCCATGCATTTGACTTCCGTGAACAGAGTGACACTACAATCCTGCCTCTACTGCTGAGATCGGTAAAGAACTTTGCTAAAGTTTGAATTGCTTTATAAGATTAATTTCTCATTGTCTGAATCCAGCAGAAGTCAGCTGAAAACTCTTTTAAGGCCTGTGGGAGTTATACAGTGAGAAGGGCTTACGGATTTCTTCTGATTTCTGACACAGCTGAGAAATTCTTTCTCTTGCTGCTGTACATTTCTGTACCACACAGTGCTCCATCTGTCAACAAACACGACACATGGAGCAGAAAAGACTCTGCAGTTACTCATAATTTTGCTTAAGTGATAAATGAAACCTCTCACAGACACACGTGAGCTGAGAAGTGAAGCAGCACCAGGGAACTCAGCACTGAGGTGGAGGTAGTGCCTTGGTACTGGTAAAAGAGTGAAAAACCAGTCTCTTTGGCTGCTCTATTTTTTCCTGAAATTCCCTAACTGTCCTTTTCATATACAAGATACATGAACACACCACCTAAATGAGTAACATCTTTCCAGCAATGGACAGGTTTTATACTCCAATGAGTTGATTCAGACACCAGAAGAAGTGCAGAGTTAATTCCATAACAAAATTTCTGCTGTGAATACTGTGGATAAAGAACCAGCCTGAATCCTGTATGATTTAAATTTTTGTGGTTTGCAAAAGTACAATTATATTTTAATCAAAGTAATCATTAATGTTTTTACAGAAACTGAAATTATGAACAAGGTTCCCCATATATAATGCAAAAATGCTGAAGAGTTCCTATCATCTTATCCATCTCTAAAGTAATTTTTTTTTTCCACAGCTTTGCCATTAAAGTCATATTTCCTCTTTCCAATGCCAGATATTAAGGGACAGCTCCCTCCTCTGGAGTGTTTTATCCTTGCACTGAGAACACTGGACTGTGAAATTACTGATTGCATCAATCTCTTTTCAAATCCCTTTTACCAAAGCACAAAACCCAAAAAATATCTTGGATTCACTGTATCTAGAAATAAATTCATGGGCATATGGATTGATGCCACTGCAGAAATAATTTCTGTACTGTTGTCTGTAAAACAAAGAGTTTTAACTTCAGGGCATTAGTTACTAAAAATTAAGTGCATTTCTCAGCCAAAACAGAACGCATGTTTTGGAAATTTTAATATTCTCTGTGGAAGGAACTGTGTTTTGCTGTACAAACAGGTGTTTCTGGAGGTGAATGACAGAGGAAAAGATGAAGAAAAAAGAGAAGGCACTGTCATTTCAGCGAGAGGCTTCTGAGCGGGGAGACTTTCTGATTTATTGATTTCACCACTGCTTGGAAAAATAGAAATAATTTGTCTCTGAAAACAGAAGTGGAACAAAGAAGCTTGTCTTCATTACCACTTTTTTCCCCTTATAGAAACCAAAATTTTGCCTGATTTCTTGCATGAAAAGAAAACCACAATTACTATATAGAGCAATTGCATCTAAATTAAGCCAACTTTTCAAACTTGATTGCCACATAGAGCTACATATTTTACAGCCAAAACATGTGCACACAAACTTCTATTTGCAAGATTTAATACTTCTTAATCTATTTGGTGGTTAGCAAAGCAAGTTAGGGAAATAATTAGTCCCATAAAGCAATGGAATTTAAGAAGTCTGGTTTGAATTTTAATGAAATTGGCCAAGAGGATCAAAAATTATTATAAGGGAGCTGACAGAGAGCCTGACAGAGATCACACCTCCCTTGCACCTTATTTTCCTCAAGAAACACAGATTTAAAAGAGCCTTGTGGATCACAGCACAATTTGAATGCTTTGTGATATACTAAAAGCTTAGAAATTAACGTTTAAGGTGGCTGCATAATATCAAATTTAGATTAGATCAGCAAGGTATAAATGTAAATAAGTATAAATTACAAATAACTGAAATTTGCTTAATCCTTAGGATGTGACTTCCCATTAAAACAGATACAATGGGAGCACTTGTGCTGAGGGTTTATGGCATGAACAGCTTTGCCAACACAATATTTGAAGGGTTTTTTGCCAAGCAAATTCTGCTCCCTTAGGAATAAACCCCTTCAAGCGTGGAAGCAGGCAATTATCCATTTGACAGATTTGCTTTGCTGTATATTACGTGTAACAAAGCAGGAAATGAGACTGAAATATAAAATAAGGTGCTAATTTTCTGCAGTTTTTCTAATGAAATTACAGTCATCAAACAGAAACAAGCAGTAATATTTCCTTTTCACCTAAACTAGAAACCAGAAGTGTTTTCTAGAATGAAGGCAACCTGTGGGGGGGTGTTTTGTTTGTTTTTTCCTGACTTATTATTTTAGCAGCATGTGGCTGGTTATTCATTTCCTGAGGAAAAACCAATAATCAATGCTTGCCAGCATTTGCTTTTTATTTAATTAGGAACATAGGACTGGAAAGAACCACCTAGGTCATCAAGTCCAGATTCCAATTAAACACTCTTCAAAAATATTGATTAATCAAAGTCGCATAAATATGGTGGGGTTTATAACCCTGTGTCCTCTGCAGAGATTGTAAGCGATCTTCTGATTTTTTTTGTTGTTGTTGTTTGTAAGGATTTTTCAAAGAGCACCTATTATTTTCAATGCAAAGAGCTCATCATGTAGATATTTGATTTTCAGTAATTTTATATGACAATTACAATAGTTTGTGCTGGAAATTAGCAGCACTTGATCTATGATTATTATTAAATCTCTGTGTTAATTTTCCTACTTCAGCTGCCTCAATCGATTGAAGAAATTGGCCATATCTAAAAAGATAGAATTAACTGATTCAGTGCTAAAAATCCATTAGTGTGTTCTCCCTATATTTAATATATTCTTGATTATAAAAGATGCTACAATGTTAGAATTCACATTTTAAACATTAACTGTTAAAAGAATTTTAACCAGAAAGTAACTGCCATTGATTTTGCCATACTAGAAAGAATACATTAAATTACCAGAAACATTGTATGTCAAATTTGAATTTATAGAGAAATAAGGGAAAACCAATTCCTTTAATGGATTAATATTTTACATTAATTTATATAGTTTTGTTTAAACAAAAAAATGACTATAATTTAAGTCAGATACGCTTCTATGGACTGAGCTGTAAAAATATGAGAACAATTTACAGCTCCAACTGCTTTGGAGACAGGAGCCTGGAGCCTCTCCTGTTGTCCCTGCAGCCCAAATCCTTACATGGCATTTTATGTGCATAGCTGCCAAACCTCTGAGGGCTCGGCATATTTATTCCAGCCTGGACAACTGCAGACTGTTCAGTTGTCAATTCCCAGCAGGCTTTGTCTGGAGAACATCTCAGGATGGCTCGCTGTCCTGGCCCTGGTGTGAGCCAGGGTGGGAATCCCTGACCTGCAGTGTGGCCACAGGAGCAGGGCACTGTTGTTTTGCATTACTGCATTTTTATTTTTATTTTCCCTAATAAAGAACTCCTTTTCCTACTCCCACATCTTTGCCCCCTAATTTCAAAATTATAATGATTCAAGGGAGGGTGTTTGCATTTTCCATTTCAAGAGAGGCTCCTGCCTTCCTTAGCAAACACCTGTCCTTTCAAACCAAGACACCAGGGAGGGGAACGGAGCTGGGCAGGGGCTGGAGCCCCAGGAGCGGCTGAGGGAGCTGGGCAGGGGCTCAGCCTGGAGCAAAGGGGGATCAGGAGGGACCTTGTGGCTCTGCACAGCTCCTGCCAGGAGGGGACAGCCGGGGGGTCGGGCTGTGCTCCAGGGAACAGGCACAGGAGGAGGAGATCGTCCTGAGCTGCACCAGGGCAGGCTCAGGCTGGACAGCAGCAGGAATTTCCCCATGGAAAGGGCGCTCAGGCCTTGGCAGGGGCTGCCCAGGCAGGTCTGCAGTGCCCATCCCTGGAGGTGTCCCAGGAATTCTGGAGGTGGCACTCGGGGCTCTGGGCTGGGGACAGGGTGGGCATCGGTCACAGGTTGGACTCGATGGTCTTGGAGGTCCTTTCCAACCTCAGGGATTCTGTGATTCAGTGAAGTGACAGGAGATCAACAATTTTCAATCCCATTCCTGGAGATGACTCATCGTGGGGCTTTGCAACATTGGATATTTCAAATTAAACACTAATCCCCAGCAGGTTTTCACTGAAGAGGTGACACTACAGGCAGCTGGAGGTGCTGGTGGGTGAGACATTGGAATTCCCCGGCCATGTGCAGTGGCAGCCCAGAAAGCCAAGTGTGTCCTGGGCTGATCCCACAGCTCAGGGGAATTCTGCCACTCTGCCCTGCCTAGGTGAGACCTCACCTGCAGCGCTGCCCCACCTTGGGGCCCAGCACAGGAAGGGGAGAGAGTCCAGAGGAGGCACCAGGATGATCAAGGGGATGGAGCACATCTCCTGTGGGGAAGGGCGGAGAGCTGGGCTTGTTCAGCCTGGAGGAGCTTTGGGGTGACCTGTGCCCTTCCAGCTCATGAGGGGGCCTTACAGGAAGGATGGAGAGGGACTATTTACAAGGATCTGGAGAGACAGGACAAGGGGCAATGGCTTCAAACTGGCAGAGTGGGTTTAGATGGGATATTAGGATGAAATTCTGGGATATTGGGATGAAATTCCTCCTTGAGACGGTGGTGCAGCCATGCAGCCAGGTTGCCCAGAGCAGCTGTTCCATCCCTGAGTGTCCAAAGCCGGGTTAGACGGGGCTTGGAGAAAGCTGTGATAGTGGAAGGTGTCCCTGCCGAGAGCAGGGGGGCTGGAATGCGAATGAGATGATTTGTAATGTCCCTTCCCACCCTGGGCACGCCCGGACTCCATAGTCCTGGGATGGCCTCAGCCGCCTCGCCCCGCCCACCGCGTTTTGGCGCCAAAACCCCTGAGCCGCCGCCTTCGGGAGCTCGCGAGACTCGGAGCTCTCGCGGGACCCGGCGCGCGCGGGGGCGGCCGCGGCCCCTCAGCCCGACCCGCGATCCCGCGCGGCCGGAGCCGGTCCGGAGAGCGCTCCTGAAACGGAGAAACGGAGAGACAGAGAGACAGAGCCATTCCTGCCACCGCCTCAGCCCAGCCCTGCTCCAGAAACAGAGCAACAGAGAGACAGAGCCATTCCTGCCGCCGCCTCAGCCCAGCCCTGCTCCTGAAACAGCAACAGAGAGACAGAGCCATTCCTGCCACCGCCTCAGCCCTGCCCTGCTCCAGAAACAGAGAGACAGAGCCATTCCTGCCACCGCCTCAGCCCAGCCCTGCTTCAGAAACAGAGCAACAGAGCCATTCCTGCCACGGCCTCAGCCCAGCCCCGCTCCAGAAACAGAGCAACAGAGAGACAGAGCCATTCCTGCCACCGCCTCAGCCCAGCCCTGCTTCAGAAACAGAGAGACAGAGCCATTCCTGCCGCCGCCTCAGCCCAGCCCCGCTCCAGAGAGCGCTCCTGAGACAGAGGAACAGAGCCAGTCCCGCCTCAGCCCAGCCCCGCTCCGGCCGGGACAGCCGCAGAGGGCACTCGTCCCTCCTCCAGACCGCGCTTCGGGTGGGTGAGCGCGCTGTGAGTTTGGGGAATTGCCGCCCCAGCCCCGGAGGCTTTGGCGGGGGATGTGAGTGGCACGCGGCTCCATGGATAAGCGCTGTGGTCAGGAATCCACTTATTTTGGTTAATTCCTGACACTCCCAAGTAACTTTGACGAGTTGAAACATCACGAGCCCTTGTTTTATTCGGCTCAGCAAGGCTGGGCTGTGTTATCCTCTGTATGGTATCTGCTGTTTAATTTGTATGATGATCAGGTTGGCAGATCTTTTCCTGAAAAAGCTGTAAATGTTGTATATAATTGACGTTTATCCGCTTCTGTGGCAGCCTCGCTGCTTCTCCTTAAATGCTTTTGGTATTTTCTGCAGGAGGGGAAAAAAGGCTTCTTTGTGGCAATGTTAGATCCTTTAGAGAACAACTTGTTTGATCTTCCTGATTATGAGAACACAGAAGACGAAACATTCCCACCTCTTCCACCTCCTGCCTCTCCAGGAAGAGACGATGCAGAATGGGCTCAGGCTAATGGAGGTGAGCACCTGGGACCCCTAAAAATCCCATTTTAATGCTGTGCAATCGAAATTAGTGGTGTTGGATTTCAGGGCCTAAAAATAGGCGGAAAACAAACTATAAAGTGTCAATCATGTGATGCTTTCCAGCTTGTGGGAAAACGTTATTTTTGTAGAGTCCATGAAAATATATGCACAAAGGAATTTTTATAAAACTCAAGCTCTTCTGACAAAATGTTGCTACAAATAATTGTGCAGCAATGATCTATAGTTACTCTTTATGACTTGGCTTTTAAAAGAGATAAGAGTGTTGGATGTGCTCTCAATGCACTTATCAGAAATACAAGTAGAAACTTAAAACGTACACAATACAATCCGAGGTGATAGCAATTGTTTTGAATACTTAAATGATGCGGTTTTCTTCCCCAGATCCAGATGGAAACCAGCAGTCCCAAACAAAGGATTCTGCTGTGACCACACAGAAGGCAATAAAAAGACCAAGGCCTAAATTAGATGCCCAAAGGTAACTTTATACAGGATATTTCTTTGTGTGCTGAGTTTGATGTAGGGCTGTGGGAGGAAATTATTAAGGTACTTCTAAAACTGGTGTGAGTTCTTTATAATCAACAGAAAACAATCCAAGCTTTAGGCTGTATCAAGCAGTCTGAGAGTTTTTTCTCTCTTTTTTTTTTTTTTTTTTTTTTTTTTTAACTTGTTAATTGAAAGAAGAAAGTTTCAAAGAACTCCCCCATTTCCTATTCCCAGGTTAATTTCAGAAAGAGGGCTCCCAGCTCTGAGACACATGTTTGACAACGTCAAGTTCAAGGGCAAAGGGCACGAGGTAAGAGCTGGTGAGCCTTGGTTTTGTTTCCTGGGAGGTGAGTGTAGGTTTGCTAGAGTACTGCCCATCTGATCTGGGGAGCATTGACAGGACTCCTGCTAGCCTGCTTCCCAGCAGTACCTGGACAAGCCCTGATGGCATTTGGAGCTGCAAATTTTAAAACAAACATTAAATGCTTTTTAAAAAAATCCATCTTTTGATCATAAAATTCTTTTCCTCAACTCTAAAAGTAGAATATCCCATCTGTGACTCTTGTATTGTCCATACTAGCAGGGTTTTGAATCCCAAAGTTTTTTTAAAAGTGTGACATAGCACTTGAGCAAAGAGAAGGCAGGACTTTCTCTCCAAGCTTTCTTATCGTTTTGGGTGCACTTCAACAGGCAGAGCTTATTTGTAATGATATTACATATCATTATGGAGTTGGTTGTAGACAGGGGAGGGTCTGTCTCTTCTCCCAAGTAACAAACAGAGGACAAGAGGAAACAGCCTCAATTGTGCCAAGGGAGCTTTAGGTTGGTTATTAGGGGAAATGTCTTCATCAGGAGTGTTGTCCAGCCCTGGGAGGCCTGTGCTGTGGAGCCATCGTCCCCAGAGGGATTCAAATGTGACGCCTGGGGACATGTTTTAGTGGTGGCCTTGGCAGTGCTGGGGGAGTGGCTGGACTCTGTGATCTTCAAGGACTTTTCCAACCCAAACAATGCCATGATTCTCCTGGCACACTGCAAGGACACCTGTGCACCTCTGGTTTATGTGTTCTCATTACCACTGGAGCACAAAGGAACTGGGCAGTAGTGCTGAAAGGTGCAAAAACCTCTCCTAGATCAGCCTAATTTGATGTACCTGCATTCTAAACATCAGGATCCATGATCAATGCCAGCTGTGCCCATGTGGATTTAGTTCAGGCTGAGTTCAGCCCCAGTTGTTTAAGGACCATGCTTCAGGACCTGCAGATGTTTCACAGGATATGCAGATGCTCCCCTGAACTTGTGTCAGTGCTGTTCTCACAGCCTGAGCTTACACTGACACTGGGAGGAGGAAGGAAAGGTTCTCCTCACATTGGTACTGCTGACATTTTGCAGAGACTGGCAAGCTGCAGATGCTCCATGTGTTCAGGAGTTGCTGTCCCATTTCCCTCTGCAGTCTCCCTTCTCTGTCAGCTTTAGCAGCTGCGTGTTGTCTTTCCTGCTCCAGGCAGAGGACCTGAAGACGCTGATACAACATATGGAGCACTGGGCTCACAGACTATTCCCAAAACTGCAGTTTGAGGACTTTATTGACGTAGTGGAGTCTTTGGGAAACAAAAAGGAGGTTCAGGTATGTGTTTCTGTCAGCTCTTCATGGTGGTAGGTTTAGGGGATCAATTATGCAGCAAAAGAAGAATTAGGTTGTACATACTGCTGAGAAGTATAATGTTATTTAAATAAATTTATCTCAATTTAGAGCTTTGTCTGGTATTTATGTTTATATTTAGATACAACCTTTTTTAATTTGAAATAATCCTCCAGAGAATTGGCTTCAGCATTTTCAGGCCATCTTTAACCACAGCAAGTTGCTTAACTAGCTGGAACTGGTTGGGGGTTTGGGTTTTGTTTGGTTGATTTTTAATGTTTGAACCTGCAAAAGAAGGCTGATAAAGAATTCAGCTTCACCTGGCTGGGGGATAGATGAAGGACTGGGAAGATGATCACAGCACTGAAGGTCTGTGTGTGAAATGGACATGAAGTGAGAGTATTTTTTCAGAGTAATAAAGTGTAAAATTGCTGTGGTTTTCCCATGCTCCCAAAGTTGAACATAAAATCTTGCTGCAGATGAAACACCAGTCTTTTAATGTCCCACCTGCAGACCTGCCTCAAGCGGATTAGACTTGATCTTCCTATTTTACATGAAGACTTCAAAAATAATGAAGGTATGCTCTCTCTGCTCTTTGTTCAGTACTTCAGCGCTTAAGATTATTTATTTCCCTTCCTACTGACCAGAAGTGAATGGTCATGATAGGCTTTTCTAGTGTAGAAGAAATTGTTGAGAGGTCTCTGCTTTAAAACCAGGCTTCTGTGAGTCTTATGATGACACAACTGGACTGGTACTTGTACATATGTGTGTAAAAATAAATAAAATTGCATGGTCTGCTGAAGGAAATAGAAAATGGGATTAACCAGCATTGTTAGAAATATTCTTCCAAAAAAGCCCCTAAAACTGCAATTATTGAGCACTCAGGTTTGTGTTGTAGTCTCACATGAGCGCTGTCTGGAGAGCTCTTGGGTCCTGTTAAAGCAGGAATCACAAACTCATGCTGATTATTCTCTGAGGAGTTGCAGTGCAGTCAGGGGGTGGTGTCCCTCATAGGCCAAGTGCTGCTTGTGCTGGGGGCACTGTTGTGTCTGTCAGAGCTGGCACACAGCTCTGGGAGAATTCCTTCTGCCAGGAGGATCAAATCCAGCACTTAATGAGGATGTAAGGCAAGAGTCTCTTCCAGTCAAAGAGAAGTTACACATAAACAGTTTTCTAATTAAAGAGGAAGTAGGGTTCACATGGTTGTAAAAAACCTTTAGCAGCAGAAAGGAGGGAATTTCATTGTCATTCCTAAGGATCTGTGCAGGATTTTGCATTTCTACTGTCAGTCTCTCTTGAGAGCATTATCTGCCCATTGTCCCATTTGTCTCCCCGTGGACCTCGGCCTCCAGCCCAGCCAGTGCTTGGGAATGGTGGATGAGTTCAAGTGTGGAAACAGCTGGCCTGGGCTTTGGGGTGCCCTTGGGGCAGTGGTGCCACGTGGCTGCCTTCAGTGCTGCTGCAGTGTGAGAGCTGCACTGCAGCCAGAGGCAGCCACGGACAGCAACGCCAGTGGTTCCTGCCGACAGCGTCTGCAGAGCGAGCGGATTGTTCTGTGCGATGGTTCCACACACGGCGCTGCCAGCCTGCTGAGCTGGGCTGCTCTCAGCTGGGGACTGAGGGCACTGCTGCAGCCTTCAGGGGAGGAGCTGTGTGAAATAAAACCTCAGGCTGGGGTGTTGTATTAACAACCCAACCTTTTTGTTAGCTCTCCTTTCTATTCGCAGGCTTAAAGTGATGCAGAGGCCTTGGGTGCTCTGCTGCTCTGTGGGTGGGTGAAGTTTGTCTAGCTGAACTGCCTCCACTTTGCATGTTTCAGTGCTGGCAGATGAGTAAATATCTCTGTAATAGAGCACACTGAATTCAGAACTGACTGCTCAATGGATGTGTTCAGACTTCTGATTCACAGAATCCTGGATTGGTTTGGGTGGGAAGGGACCTTAAAACACATCCTGTTCCATCCCCTGCCATGGGCAGGGACACCTTCAATTAGTGTCACACAGCCTGGCCTTGAAAGGTTGGAATTCCTCCTGTAGGACTCCTGCCACTTTTTAAAGGACAGTGTTTTATTAGTAGTGTTGGGAGGAAAATTACCTGGCCCTAAGGATTTGCTGCATTTCCTGTCCCTTTTGACCCTTCAAGCACAGCTGATGTTGCTAACTCAGTACACAGAGCTGTGCCTCTGCACTCATGCATTGATTGTTGTGTGTGTGAGCTCTGAGCACTTGTGCCCTTTGAATATTGGGTATGTGGGCCTAGACAGAAAATTTCCCATTAAAATTAAATTATGGAATGAGTTTCAGCTGTCAATACAAAATGTAGAACACGGAAATGCTTTCAGAATGTTCTCTTGACTGATGTGTTGTGGATCTCTGTGGGTTTAAAGTGTTGATTCTGCCCCTCTTCCCTGTGGCACCCCTCCTTTTTAACCAGAAGGAGAAGGGGACAGCAATGGGCTGGACGCAGCTGCTGAAGATGCACACTGCCACTCTGGCAGTGCAGAGGAGCTGAATTCCCTGCCTGGGCCGAGCCTGACGGAGGAGCAGCAGGAGCGGATGAAGAAGAACCGGCAGCTGGCCCTGGAGCGGAGGCAGGCGCGGCTGCAGGGCCTCAGCCAGTCCCAGCACCAGGGTAAGGACCCCATTGCTGCGGGAACAGGAGCCTGAGCTGCTGGCTCACGGCCCTGATGGCTTTCCTAGGAAGTGCTGCAATGTGCAACTCTCACATTTCAACAGTTTTCCTGCAGTTAAACTCCCTGGTGGTTGTACCAAGCTGTGACAGCTTTGTCTCTGAGCTGCCTTTGCCACAGCCTGGGATTCTGGTGATGGAAGCATCAGTTAAACACAGCAATGGTCTCTGCTCATGATTTTTTTTTTTCCCAACAGAGCTCCCCAGCAGTTACTCAGAAGAGGAGTTTGACAGCCCAGTTGCTCAGGATCCCCCTGACCTTACTGAAGACACTCAGGTTCCTGCAGCCAAGGATGCTCCCACAGAAGAAGATGGAGATGATGAATTGGGAGGTGCCAGGGAAGAGCAGTAGCTCCCCACACCATGAATGCCTTTCTTGACCAAAAGACCCTCCTGCTTTAAGTACTTTCATTATACTGAAATGATGCTGGCTCTTGGCACTCCAGAAGCTTCAGGGACATCTTTCCCATGGCATCACTGAAAGACAGAACTCATTTCTGGGAGCTGCAGCAGGGCAGCTCAGTACACCAGGAAATAGAACAAAGTTCTTCAGCTGCGCTGGAGCCATCTTTTCCACCTCCCAAAACATTTTCTAGGAAATGTTTATGAGTTTTTGGACCTACTTTGAATATAGTTTTATCATTTATGTTAAACTGAATGAACTGGAATGGTGATGGATTAAGTTGCTATTAAAGGTGTGTTTGGTTTTTTTTTAACAGGTCTTTTAACAGGGGTACTGGATTTTTTTAAACTGCTTATCCATTACTTATTTATTTTTCATATAAAATGGAAGCTATTATCAAACCTCTTGTATGAGGCTCCTACAAGGCCAGGGCTCCCACACTTTCCCCTCCCTTGGGTCAGACATCTCTGCCCAGAAAAGAACCTCCTCTCTGCTTGAGCCTCTGCTTCATCCTGTGCTTAGAATTCTGGTTTTCCTTACACAACAGCTTTTCTGTTCTGAGGAATGAAGAGGAATCACCCCTTATAATAAAAGGGTAAAAAGTACTGAATTTCTACACACTGAATTAGGCCACTACCCTCAGGGCAACAGGTGTTACTTTATGAAGGAATTTGCTTTTTATATCCTTATAGGGAAGAAATATTTAGGTTTTAAGAACTTAATTTGTGGACAACATGAGCAAAGTAATTTTTGGAATGATTTTTAAAAGAATTCACAGCACACTGTCTTTAGTCTGAAATATGAGCTTTATCAGGTATAAAATCTTTTCATAACTTATCCATACTCATAATCAGATAAAAATAATTCTTATTTAAAATAGACATTTAACTTCTTATCGAAAGGACTCTTGAATATTTAAATAAACTGCTTTTTTAAAGATCCCCAAGCACTTGTGCACAGTGAACAGGAGTGGGACAGCCCTGGCAGGTCCCAGTTCAAGTCCTGATGTCCTCTGTCACATCCAGCAGTGCCAGCTCCCGGATCTCCTCCAGCAGCTGGTACAGGCTGGGTCCCTTGGTCTGGCAGAATTCCCTGGACTCCTCATCCATCACTTCCAGCCTGGCCGTGTCCTGGGCACGCTGGGCCTCCTCTGCAGACTGGCTGACTTCTTTCACCAGGTCAGACTTCACCACGTGGAGGCTCCTCTGGGCAGCCTCAGTGTCCGCAGTGCGGTGCGGCGCGTTCCTGATGATCTCCAGCCTGATGGTTTCAGCGTGGCAGCGCGAACTCTGCACAAGGATTCTCACCTGCAAAGCAATACTCTGGTTACAGTTCTGATGGTGCCATTTCCTTTTCCTCCCCACAGTGAGATACTCACTGTGATGTGATCAAAAAGGCTCAAGGTCATCGAGTCTCCAGCAGCTGTAGTGGAGGTGATTTTATGCTGAGAACGATGGAGGGATCCAGGCTTCCACTGGCAGCTCCCAGCCCCTTGACAGGAGATGACCAAGCCCTCTTTGTTTTTCATATAGGCTGCACCTTTAATTCCGTACCTACAGAAGAGCAGAGAGAAGATGTTCTAACCAGGGTTAGGTCTCTTAGTTTTGAAACCTGCAGGCTGGCTGGGATTGTAGGAAAGCAACAGGAAGGGGCAGGCATTGCAGCCTGATAATCCTGCCCCAGGAACAGGATAGGTATTGTTACAGAAACCAGACATGAAAACAGCATGGAGACAGGAACTGAAGTGTTTTGAGAGCAGTGAAGCAGAAGTGAAATAGTCAGTGATCCATTATCTTAGCACTGGGTGGGGCATGGAATGGATCAGTGATGGGAGAAGAGCAGCTTTACAGGTTTTTCCAGCCAGACCGTGAGGAGTCAGTTCTCCATTTTAAAAGAAACTCCTTGAAGAGCAGCAGCGTGTTTGCCCTGGGTTCTCTGTAAGGCAGCAGCCTTTTCTGGCTGGGGATGCTCTTGAGCCAACGCTGTGGAATGCTGGAGATGCCAGATGTGAATTGAGCTGTGCCAGGCTGTGCCCTCCCAGCATTCCAGCAGCACCAGGTGTCCGTCCCAGCCCCGGGCTCACCGTGGCACGAAGACGAGCACGCCGTTGGTGCGGATGGAGTAGATGACGCCGTCGGCCACGCAGCGCTCGTCGCTCTCGGCGCTCCTGTCTCGGAAGTACATGCACTGGAAGAGCTCTGTGGACTGCTTCTGAGCACGCTGGGCTGCCTGTGAGCACCCCCCCCCACACAGAGACAAAAACCTACGTAAATATTCCAACAAGCAGCTCTGGCTTTCACTTCCACAGCTGCTTTTTCCCATTATTTTTTTCTCTTACCTGTCCCCAAGAAAAATTACATCTAAAACAAAATCCTACGTGCAGTGCAAGTGAAGTATAAACACCTTTACTACCACTCTCAGAAGAAAACTGATATTTAAAAAAACCCCAAAGCAATACAAATAAAAGTAAAATGATGTTCCTAATTCACAAAAGCCAGAGTCAGGAGTGGTATCCCATTCCCTAGGGCACCATGGAGACTCCCAGAAGGATGCCCATACCCGGTTCCTGTTATTGATGTGCCTGCACAATTCCTCCAGATCCTTGTTGCTGATGATGTTATCCTTCACATCCCCCGTGGTGCCCCTCAGGGTCGCTGCCATCAGGAGCCTGTGCACAACGATGTCAGCGTATCTCCTGATGGGAGAAGTGAAGTGAGTGTACTTCTCCAGGGCCAGCCCTGCCAAGAGAGAGGAACAGGGATGAGCAGTCAAAGCCTCCCCAGCAGTTGAGAAATCACAGGAAAGGCAGGAAAGTGACCAGATACCATAATGATGAAACTGCTCCTCGGGACAAGAGCCAGTTGAGAAGTACAGGGCGTTGGACATGGCGTGGGTGGCCATGGAGCGCAGCAGTTTGTTCACAATGGGATCCGAGGGGTCGTTTGCTCTGTCCAGAGACTCAGCCAAAGCCTTGTTAGACCTGGCAAAAAGGTGTTAATTCCAAAGAAAATGACACTGTCCCTGGTTATAATGGCTCACAGTTGACAACAGCATAAAACCCATAGAGAAGTTAATAGTTATTCATACAAAAACGGCAAGCAGAGTGATATTGAAACTCTAAATGCAGTTTAGTAACAACTCTGCTCTAAGAAAATGTTTAGAAAAATCCCAGTTTTCACCCAGTTGTCTGCTGCAACCTGGAGAACCAGGGACTGGAGCAAACTCCCTCCTGTGCAGTACAAAAGAGTGAGCTGGTCCAAACCTTTGTGTCCAGCACAAATGGGACAAGGTGACCCCCAGGTCACAGAGGCTCTATAGATGCCCTTCACCATGGCCTTTTCATGTTATCTTGTCCAAGTAATTATGAATTATTTTGAGTAATTTAAAATGACTACATTGCACAGAATTCACCTAATTTAAACCACTACTCTTACATGGGAAATACAGTGCAAACAAGGCCACTGCAGAGCTTGACCACTGCACAGCGACTGAACAAATGTTTTGTCTGGGTATGTCTAAAATTATTCAGCCACTGCCATTTGGAGTACAGCCAGCAGAAGGCAGGCAGCTTCTCCTGGTCAGAACATCATCAGAATGGTTCTGATAAAACTCCTTTGAAGAACTGCTATGCCGTGTCTCTTAACATTGATATTCAGAGCTGGAACTGTTTAACAATAACGTGGCCAAACAGTTAATTGCTTGAATTACAGAACTTTAGTAATAAAAGCTACCGTGTGTCTATTGAGAAGCCTTTGGCACTGGCACACTCCCGAAGCTCAGTGAAGAATTCCTGGCGCGGTGGAGGGTGCTGCCGCAGCAGAGCTTGGTGGGGAAAATCCTCGGAAATCCTTTTCGCCACCCAGTGGTTGGCCAGGATCATGCATTCCGCCACGGTCTCGTGCACTTCCAGCGGCTGCTTGGGGATGAGGTCATGGATATTCCGTTTGTCATCCAGCTGCACTCGGATCTCGATCCCCTCCAGCTCCAGCGCGCCGCACCGGTCCCGCTTAGCCCGGACGTGTCGCGCTATGTCGGTGAGCTTGGATATGGCCCAAACCAGCTCAGCCAGCTTCTTCTGCCTCGCTCCTTCATCCAGGCCTTTCAGTTCCAGGATATCCCCCACGACACTCGTGTCCCCATCCAGCAGTCCCTGGGCTGTCTCATACTCCAGCTTGTAGGCAGAGCGGATCAGGGTTTTGCTGTACTGAACCCTCAGCGTCTCGAACGATTCCTTCTCCAGCTCCCACAAGACACTCACAGCATATCTTAAAGACAACACCACAGTTCTGGAATAGTTCTGATAGACCTAAACTCCCATTACAAGCACATTCAACTCTTAGAAATTTATAGATTTAATTCTGGTTGTGGAAACATCTTTTTTGTTCATTAAACCAGTGCTCAGCAACACCACTAAATAATGCACTTGCCTTTCAGTCTCATGCATCACAACTGAAATGAGGACCAGCTACACAGCAGTACCTTCAATGCATCTGCTGAAGCACAGTACCCCTAAGGTATAAAATCTCCTTTATGTTAAAGCAGAGCTACACTGTGATAGTTACTTTTACCCATTTTTATTTTATTAGTCAGATGCATCCACAACAAACATCTCTGTACCCTGAATGTCCTCATGCCAGCCTAGCATATCCTCATGCCAGCAGCCAACTGAGCCTATCAATTGATATAAAATTCACCCTACCTGTGGTAGAACTGAAAGGTAATTTTTAATGTACACAGTTCTTCCAGTAATAATGCAAAATGACTTGTAGAAGTGTCCCTGCTGAGAACAACTCCCAAGCCTTACCTGTCCACCCCGCTGAGGAGGGAGCACAGGTCAGCGCTGAGCACGGAGGGCAGCATGTCATAGCGCCGGTCCGCCAGGTAATACGTGGTAGCCCTGCAACAAAACACAGCTACTGCTCTCCCCACCCATAAACACTGCTCCACAGCCTACTTGAAAAGGTTATTCCCACAGAACAATCACAGGTGCAATACCAAATTCAAATTATCGAAATAGCGATTTGTACAATACAACCCTGATTTTGCCTTCCTTGGTATTTCAGCTGCCATTAAGGGCAGAAGCAGGGCTGGACAAAATCTGCTCACTGAAGAAGAGGTGACTTAATCAAACATCTCTGCTGCCTCCACATTATACTTCTTTGACTCAACAAAGAATACAGTTTATTAAGTGATTCAGCAGTTTAAGTTCAATACACTGGCAATAAAAGAAAAAAGAGAATGAAATATTTGCACATTAAAAGACAAGACTGAATATTAAAACATAAGCCTGACAAATACCTCTGGAATTAAATTCATGTAAGACTTAATTCCATTTTGTGGGTGTTCATCTCCCTTGGACTGCAAACAAGTGGTTTTTAAAAGTACTTTAAGTCACAGATGTTAAATTAGACTATAAAGCAAAGAAGAGTGGTTAGGGAAGAAGAAACTTGTATAGCTTTCTGGAAAATGTGTCCAAATAAAAGCAGGATGTTCTTAGTTACCTAATATACTTTAATTAGCTTTAAGAAATCTTTAGTAAGAAATGAAAGGTGAAAGCATGTTTCTTTCCTTCCAAAGTTTCCTTAAGGTAGCATCACAAACTTCTGAGCTCCATAAATTTTCTAATTTCCAGAAAATAACTCACCTTGCTCTGGCCTCAACATCAGTGTAGGAATTTGCTGCCACAAAGTGAGTCACATCTGCAATGTGCACCCCCAGCTCAAGGTTCCCGTTGGGCAGAGTCCTGACAGAGAGAGCATCATCCACATCCTCGCAGCCCTTGGGGTCAATGCTGAATATCAGGTGGGTATCTCTCAAGTCAAGGCGTTTTTTCACCTCCTCTGGACTTACTTTCCATGGATTCTTTGGAGAACTCACTGGCATTTCACTCATCTATACGGAAATATTGCTGATGAACATAGATTTATGTATTTTCCACAAAAAGATGCCAACAATTAGGTTGAATTAGTTTTTCAAATTCTTCTTTTGTTTCATTTTACAAGTCCATTACATATACTTTACAGAAAGGGTGGGAAAATTGAAAAGAATTCTATGTGTATAAGTAACCAATGTTATTACTGTGGTGATACTGCAGCTCTGGCAAATATAACCATTACATATTGGTTTTTTAGTCTTCTTTCTATTAATTGTAGGTTAAACAAAATAGTTATCCATGAAAGCTGGTTCCTCTCCCAGTTGAAAACAAAGTATTTAATACAATGATTTCAGCAGGATGAGGCCTTCAGGATCAGTAGCATAACCATATACTAAAGACAGAAAAATCTTAATAGTCTGCCTCAAATTTGAATTAAGAGTTTGTAATCTTCTCCTCACAGCAAAAGGATTATCTTAAAATCACTACTGACTTGAAAATCCCATACTATCAATAGAACTACTGATCCAAGAGATTCCAGTAAAATAAAGCAAAATAATAATAAATTTTCAGCTTTTACAGTGGGCTTTCAAAAACCCACTGGCAACAAAGATGTCGAGCTGTAAGAGGCTCCCTCTCTTTGAGAAACAAGATCCTGGAAATGAACAAAAAAGACTGGATCTGATCACAGAGACAAACCTGGATTTCTGAGAAAGGGGCAGCACAAATGCTGTTCTCCACCAGAATAGCTGCAATTTCCCCCTCGAGATCCCCAATTCTCCCCAGCACTCTCACAAAGTGCCCGTTCGGGTACAGGGAAGTCGACTCCCAGGAATCGATGCGCACCACAACTCTGTACTCCTGCAGGGAGATGGCTCTGTTAGAACAGCTCTGTGCCCCTCAAAAGTACAATTTATTCCCCTAACACAACCTTAAATTTAGCAGAAAAAGCCCAAAGCAAGTGGTATGTAAGTGCTCAGGGCAGCTGGACTGTGGTCCAAATTCAGAACTCAAGCTTTGGTACCTGAAGCTGAAGTGGTCCTGACAGGAATTGAACACAATCCTTCAAGGCAGAAATTGAACCCTCACAGATTCTGTTTTACCATGGCTTTGTCAAGGAAAACATCATTAGAGCCTATTATGCCCACACAGCTTTGTAGGAACACAGAACAGAGGAACACTTCAGTTAAATTACCTGTAATGCTTCAGCCTGCTGAGTGCTGATCCGGATTTTGGGAATTCGGTAATCCCAAGGTGTTACAAGGACTTTCTGAGCATTTCTGCCCTGGGACTGGCTCTCTTCTTTAGAGGGGAAAGTGACCACATAATCCCTCCAGTTCTTCTGGATGATTCCAACTACTTTACCTTTAAATCAGGAACATAGTGCATTAAAGAATTAAACAGAACCAAGAAAGCAAATATGTGGGAGTGCAGGAGATTCAGTGCTTTGTAAAATCAACTGATGTGTCCCCAAATCTGTTACAACTGCCAACAACATATGGTGTGCAGACAATACAAGTGTGTGTCATAAACTACTGTTGGCACAGGCAGATTTTAATGAGCTTTTATTTATGTGGAGACTAACTCATTGTATAGATTTGAGCTGATACACAACATAAATTATTCAGAGATTCCCACTGCTGCTGAAATGGGGCCAATTCTAGTAATACAGAGAATTTTTAATAGCAAAGAGCAAAACAAAACATGATTTCCCTACAAAAAGAGAATTAACTTCTTGAAACTTTTAGCTCTGACCTCAACCAACTTTTAAGATGCAGCTACAGCTGCAGAATAATAATTTCAAACAAGATTTTAAGTTCCTATAGTACCCAGGCATTTCACACAGAGATACTTTTTCACTTAACATTTTTTCCCCCATTATTTATCAGCAGGGAATTAAAAGGATGCTTCTCCTTACCTGTGGGCATAGGGTCACCTGTGGTGTCTGCAGGTGCTTTGTCCTCAGTCTCATTTTCACAGAGGGCAACAGTCCTTCCCTTCCATTCATGCACAGGCAGCAACTCAACCACAACCACATCCCCGTGGATTGCACGATTCCGAGCCTTGGTCCCATAAATAAGGATGTCACTTTGAAGTTCTGTATTTAAAATAAAAGAAAACAGAACTATAATCTGCTAAAAAAATTCAAATCCCTCCATTCTTGGCAGCATTCTGCTGCAATAACAGAAAATGACTTTTCCAAAATGATTTCTTCCAAAAAGGACTACTGGCAAGAAATTAATACTAAAAGGAAATGAAAACATTTTCCTCTTGGTTTTTTTTTTTTTTTTTAAGGATCTTTTAAGGAATTCTGTAAGTGAACTTTTGGATAAAAAGCAGCATAGGCTGGGATAAGTTTATTGTTCTCTGGCATCAGCTATAACAACAGACAGCATAGTTAAATTGTGAAAGCCACTGCCACAGGATTCTGGGGAGGATTTAGAATAAAACAAGCTTTTAAAAAATAATGAGTATATTGAGCACTGGTTTGACTGCAGGGTCTGTCACAAGAATATTTGAAAGTAGCCATTGGTGAGAGCTGGGCCAATGTGTCTGTGCAAGGGCAATGGACTGTTCTTTCAAAGGTGCTGATTAGTAACTCAATCCTGCATCACTTTGGACCAGCTTGATCCAAAAGGCAATTTTCCAATTATGTTCACAAAGACCAGCTTCCTAATCCTGCCAACATCTATGCAAACTCTTATTGCAGTCAAAGGAGTGGCCAGCTGAGGTTAGAGCACAGCACAGGGACAATTTGCACCAGCATTTCCCTTCAGAGAGGTGCAGGCAAACAGGACAAGAGGCCAGAATTGGCCAAAGAGGGTAAGAAAGAGGAAGGAGTTCTCCTCACAAGTTCCACCCTCTGGTTAAGCTTCAGCCTCTTTTCTGGCCCATGAAAACCACACAGGCACTGCAGGGTCTCAGCCCTCAGCTGGTTTGATAACTGAACACCTCTCACCTGTGTCTTTGCTGCCAAACCCCTGAAGCCGAACGAAAGCTTCCAGCTGTGCTCGGTGCTTATTGACATTCAGTGCACCCTGGAAGAGACCCACAAACCCACAATGGATGAAACAGTCACCCTAAAAATAGACAACTTCAAAGGATAACATTTTGGGGGTTACAATTAGTTTTGCATTAATTAGTTTTTATTGATCTGTAGGTTAATTTGAACACAACTGTTCTCTCTGCAGGAGGGAATGCAGGGTGTAGGACTTTCGTATTCACTTCTGGAAAAGTAAATTCTTTTAAATGCTGAATTTATTTTTAAGATGGTAAATGACATTTTACTCCAAGCACAGGCAGTGTAAAATTACTTTTGCTGCCAGCCTTAGTAGAGAATCTGGCATTATTCCAACAAGAAAGAAAAACCTCAGCGTTTCTGTTTGTATTTTATTCCTGCCTCTGCTGAAATTGCCAAGAAAGGAAAAAAATCACTGCCGCTAATTCTTTAAATTATTTTTAAAAGAAGGACACTTGTCTACCAACAATCCATATTAAGACCCTTAACAACCATAAACATGTAAATTAATTTCATTGACTGGGAGATCTCTGTGCAAATGAAGTTAGAACTGTTGCCTTTGTGCAGCACTATTTATATTTAAGAACAAGGTCTCACTGCTTCAAATCACCCGTGGTCTCATCACAATTTACAGGTACATCACATATCAAGGAAAAAACATAGCAAATTTCAAATCCTCAGTAGCCAAATCTTACTTTAACTTCTCCAAGACAAAAAAAAAAAAAAAAAAAAAAATCCACATGGGAATAAGGGAAATACTTTGAGAATGCTAATCCCTTCCATCCTCTTGTTTTTTGTTTTCTTTTCCTCTTCCCACCACAGCCATATTTCTTTCTCTAATCACTCGAATTCAGGCAACTCAAGTGATCAAGCACAAGACTGCTTTGTTCTGTGTATGTTCTCTATGTAACAAATACCTGCAGGTATCTTCCAGACTTGATCCCAGCCTCCAGTACTTCCACAGGTAAGTGCTCAGGATATTCTTTTCCATGGTTCTCTTGGCTTTCACTCTCCCGCTCACGCCGAGCTTGGACTATGGAGTCAAAGAGCTCATGGGCAGCCTTCAGGTCAGGCCAGAAGTTATCCAAGTAATTCTGTATGCACAAATAGAAATAAACAGGAAAGTACTCTGAGATCTCTGTTCCTTTAATAACGTATTTGCAAAGCCCATATTGGACAGGATCCGTCTCACACTGCATCCAAATAACGCAATGGTAATGACGAGTCTGCTCTAAACCCCCCAGATCTGTCCCGGGTTCAGCCTAATCCACTGCTAAATACAACAAGGGTCAATCAGTTTGGTGCAGTTTTTACTCAACATCTTTTCACAGCTCAACATTAACATCCCATCCCCAGATCCCACTGAGTACCAGTGGCATCAGAGATGGACACCAAAATGAAGAATTATCTTCTCAGACATCACTGGATCCTCAGCAGTCCAGGCAAGAACACTGTTAATGGATATTTAGGCTACAGCTGCTTATGGACTGCTTGCATTCCAGATTTAGGCAGCTGCCTGAGGGAACTGGTCACTGCTCATCAATGGCAAATTCCTTAAAAACAACAGAAAGGTCTCCTGAGAAAGATGACCTTTATCCTCAGAGCTGCTGTTTATCTTTCCAGCTCTCTGCTTTTTTCTGAGATTCCCATAAGTGACATATTTGCTTGCTTTGATAAATGAAGATATGAGCTACCTCACAGTTTTCTTGAATGTAAACTCTGGCATGATTTGCAATCACTTTAATGTACTTGCTTCATCATTTTGATACAGCATAAAGGAAACCTTTTATTTTTCTGGCATGTTACCTTGAAGGAAATCACAAACACTCCTTCTGTTTCATTTCCGTACTGCCTGATCGCATCGTCATCTTCTGTTACCATAACAACTGGCATCTGACCCAGGCAGTGATTGTGATACCAGGCTGCTGCATTGTAAATATTCCTAGAAAAGCAAAGTTTGAAATAAGACTTCTGGCACAGCTCACTTGCTACTTGCAAGATTTTGCTGGCTTTGCATAAACTCAGACTTTTGAGAGATATACACCAAGCTAAAGAAACATTTTTCAGCAAAAATGTTCCTGTGCCATTCTTAAGCCCCACAAGAAGAGAGGAGAACACAATGTTTCCTCCCCAGTACATCCGCTTGTAACACAACATGAAGTTCCTCTGAGTGACTGTAAAAAGCAGGCTGGAGGTGTAAAGACTCTGATGCTACAGTGTGACTTTAAACTGATACAGCTTTTTCTTTAGCATTATTGCATTTAATTTAATTACATTCTATTTCCCTAAGAAAACAATGCTGATACTTCTATAATCATAAAGCACAATGCAGACTTGCAGTGCCTGTGAACTGTTGCAGAGCTAAGCAGAGAAAGAGCATGAACTCTCAGTGGCTGGTGCATGCTCACATTCCTAAAATCATGATGCTGTGCAATGTGACACTGCAGAGGTTCAAACAAACCTGGTCTGCCACTTCTCCATGGATTCTCCCTTCTCCCTGGGCAGGTAGCAGTCCTGGTGGAATTCATTAGCGAACACAGTACAGTCGTGACGGGGATCCTTCAACAGATTCCGTAACTTGTTGTACTGCCTGCAATGCAAGAAGATAAATATATTCCTGTTCCTGCTTTTGATAATCCTATTTTAACTCCACGTGAAAATACAGCTGAAAAACTCCGGGAAACTTACTGTCGTGCACAGAGAAATGCACTCATTAAATCATACCACTGATGATAAATCCTAAACCATCACCTGCAAGCAAACTTTATTAAGTTCCATCGTGAACACTTCTGATTTTAAACATACTTATTTTCCACTGAGCCCTACAAAACATCCTAAGTGTTCAGGAACTTGTTTTGTTTGTCACTTTTGGGGCAAGTGCTATTACTTTAAAAGCCTTCATGCTTTAGAAATATGAGAAGGCCCTGAGAGCAAATTTTACTCCGAAATGCTATGGCAATGCCCAGGTTAATGTCTGGTGAGATAAGTATCATACAGTAATATTAATTGCTCCCCAAAGACAAATGCTCAGGCATCAATAGAGGAAACCAAAACCTGTCCATAATCTAGCTGTGGGCACATAATAGATCATTACTGCCAATTGATCAGTTAATAAAGCTGCAGGTTTCATATTGCTCCTATCAAGTGAAAACTATGCCAGGCATTGATATCCACGGATCATAAAGGATCCCAGTCCTTCCCCTTCTGTAAAACTACACTAAGACACTTGAAAGGCCTAAAACCAAATGATACATTTTTTTCAAAAATCAGCATTTTTACTTCAATCTAAATAAAAAATAAGTTCTTACGGGATAAATACCTTCGTCCTTTCTGATGTTGCACGGCCTGACAAGCTGTTTGCATGAAAATAATTCCTTTCAGCTCTGGAAATTCCAGAATCTCCAGGTACTCCTGAACAACCTTGCAGTCGGGGACAACATAGTGCGTGACATCATCTGATAACAATTTGCCATCTAGAAGATAATTCAGAGTTTCAAGGTTCAAAATTTCAGTTGCAGTAATGGTTTCTTGAAATTCTTTCCTGATATAAGAAAATCAGAGTTGTGTCTCCTCAAATGGGTACATTTCTTTTTCTGATGAACAAAATTACAGACATTATGGTTTAATTCTGTGGTCCATAAATTCGTGACAAAAGCCTTTTGCATCCACTGATGCAAACTTTTGTGCATATTCTATCCAGAGGAGTGAAAAAGATCCACTTTCATTATGAAAAGGCTATAGCTTAAAAGAGCGAAGGTTACAGTTCTTTCTTCTCTGCTTCCATATGAAAAAGGGACTATACATCTGGCACAGAAAATCTTCTCATGGCATTTCTAAAGGCTGTAGAATTATGAGCAGTTCCTTTACCCTACTCCCACAGCCCTCTCTGTTCAAACACACCATTTACAGCAGGCTCTTTACATAAAAGAGCACAGGTAAGGGTGTGTGTAGAGAAAACCACTGCTACTGCAAAGAAAAGATGTTTTTAAACCTAAACTATCAACCATCATTCTTTATAGAGACTCTATCCCATCAAAATATCAGACACAACACATCACAGATGACATCTTAAAAAGTACCTCAAAATTCAAGAGTTTAATTGCTTTTGGTATTTCAAAGATTACCCAAAAGCTTTCAGATGGGAGGGGATCTCCACTGTATTTTTTCTTAAAACCTATTTACTATTTATTATAAACACTGAACTCATCACAGTGCAGGCAATTATACAGAGTAAAGCATACAGATATTGACAAGTCTGGTTATTTTTCTGTATTCCTTAGAAGCTGACACGGGACACTCTCTGTGCATGCAGTAACTTGGCCTCATCTCACACTGAAGGCTTATAATGGATGATGGCAGCAGATATACAAGAAAGCAAATATTTATTAATAATTCAGAAAAGCATTAGAAGTGAAATGTCACTGGAAGATTTAGGAGCTGTGCCCATAGGAAGCTATCCTTGCCTAACCCATCCATCTAGAGCAGAATGACTCCCAGGCAGGCACAGCCCACCCCTACAAGCACCTGCTGATGGGATTTTTGCAGGCGGTCTCTCTCAGGGCATGAAATAGATTTGCTCAGCACACTGTGTAAAGTCAGGAAGGAAAATAAATATTTCTCTCACATCTGGGTTACCTTGAATAATCACACGGGGACATATTCTGACAGTCACCTGTAGCACATTTTACATTTAAGTACAAAAGAGGGGGAGTTAGGCACAGCAGGAAAGGTTAGAGTTTTTTTTCTGATATGTGCCTTTAATTTATCCTTGAGGAATTCACAACCAAATACAGTATTTTAGGGAGCAGTAACTATCACTAGTCCTGATCTCCCAGATAGCAGTAATACACTATAATAGTCTAAGTCATACACCTTCTGGCCTTGATTGCAGCCTAAATCAAAAATGAAAACATCTATGCCAATCACAGCTCCAAAGAAAAAAAAAGTGTCACAATTCTTAACCTTTTCTTTCAGGCAAGCCATTCGGTCGATTTCAACAGGTTGGATATTATGTTTATTATTTACCAGTCATTTTCCTGCAGCAAATAAATTTTGCTATTGAACAACAACAACAACAACAAAAACAAACCCAACTGAAATATCAACCACAGCTCTGGCGATGATCTACGATGCACATAACAGCACGTAAAAACAACAAATGCAGACATCAGAGCCTGGCAGCCTTCCCGTGTCTGAAATGCCCTGATATAACACAGGCAATTACATTTAATTACTGAACAGAAATAGCTGCTGATGCAGAATTACAATGGCTTCAAGATAATGGCTTGGCCCCATTGTAATACTTAACAGGTATGTATAGAGTTTAACTCGTGCTATAAACCACCACCCTGCAGAAATTAATTCATTTTAGAGGATCTTTTAAAACAAGAGAAGTGTAAAAATCGAACAATCCTTTAGTCTTTTATCACTGCCAGTAAACTGTTCGCAGTTAAACCCTCTAACAATCAACTCCTCGATTCCTTCCGCTCTTAACGCCTCGTTGATTCCTCAAGCATCTCGCTTTGAATGAAAAGCATTGCTACAGCCGCGATTTGTTCAGCACCATCCGGACACGCCAGGACGGGGATCACCCCTTCCCCTTCAAGGGATAACCCCTGCCCGAGAATCATTCTCTGTCCCCAGCTCAGAGATCACCCCAGTTCAGGGATCCCCCCGGCTCTGGGATCACTCTCTGTCCTCAGGGATCGGCTCTGCCCAGGGATCCCCCTCTGTCCTAAGGGGTCCCCCCAGCCCAGGGATCACTTAGTCCCCATCTCTGCCCCCCGCACCCGCGGCCCCGGGGACGCCGCCCACCGCCCCAGCCCGGCCCGCGGGCGATCCCGGCCCTGTCAGTGCTCGCCCCCGGCTCCCCCCAGACCCCTCACGGCGGAGCCTCACCGCGGGCGCAGGCGGCGCGGCACTGGGCGCGGCGGCACAGGGCGCTGCGGCACGGCACGTCGGGGCGCAGGTAGTGCTCCCGCACCACCCGCACGGCGCGGCCCTGCTGCCCCCGCAGCTGCAGCACCTTCTCCGTGCGGAGCATCGGGGCGGCGGGGACCGGCCGGGAACGGCGAGGACCGGCGGCCCTGAGGCCGCGACTGCCGGGGCGCCTGCGCGGGGCGGGGCGCGGGGTCACAGCGTGGGGATCGGCTTCAACCGAGGGGCGGGAAGAGAGCGGGTGGGGCGGTCTGAGGGAACCGGGCGGGAACGAGCTGAGGGGACCGGGGCGGTCTGAGGGAACCGGGCGGGAACGAGCTGAGGGGACCGGGGCGGTCTGAGGGAACCGGGCGGGATCGAGCTGAGGGGGACGCGAGCTGAAGGACGGGTGTGAGCGAACGGAGGGAGCTAGAGCTGGAGCTGAGGGACGGGCGGGAGCGAGATGAGGGAACCGGGGCGGTCTGAGGGAAGCGGGCAGGATCGAGCTGAGGGGACCGGGGCGGCTGAGGGAACCGGGCGGGAGAGAGCTGAGAGACAGCGGGGACGAGCTGAGGGAACCAGGGCGGCCCTGAGGGGCGGGCGAGAGCGGGGTGAGGGGGAGCCCGACCAGTGTAAGCCCTGAGGGAGCCCAGGCTTGTGTGGCTGGGCGAGCACAGAGGGCCGATTCCCTTCAAGTGGGGGATGCAGTGGTGTGAACCTCCATGGTCTTTCACGGCATCTTCCAGGAGAAATTCCGGGTCCGTTCCTCACCCCTGATTTTGTGTGATCGCATGCCAGAGCGCTCCGGGAGGTGGGGATCAGGGAAGGGTGTGTAAGGAGAGCAGGCAAGCCCTAATGACAACTTATTTCTCAGTAATCACCAATATTGCCCTTCACGTTTACAGAGCAGAACATAAAGGCACTGACAGATGAAGTCTAGTCCGAGATGAAACAGAAAAGCAGTGGAAGGTCAGGAGTCCAAAGCAGTGTCTCCGGTTGTGAGTCAGTGCTCTGTGTCTGTAATGCTGCCAGTGTGGCATTTTGGGGATGATTGTTTTGACTCTTAGAAAAGCATTCATGTTTTCTCAAATATAATTGCCTACACCATAACTTCACTTGAACAGAAATACACGGTGAGAGCTGTGTAGTGTTTGTCCTTAGGAGGGAAAAAACCACTGGGAAAGAGCCAAGGCAGTATGTCACTGTATGTTCCTGTTTATTCTACTTCTTATTTTTCACATGTTTTATAAAATGTGTATCTCCAGTGACTAATACTTCTAAGTAACCAATTTGTGCCAGTAAATGGAAGCACCATCTGTAAGAAGCTGATTTGCAGAAGCCAAGTTCTCAAACATCTGAGGAGGAGGAGGTGTTATAACTTAGTGAGAGACGACCAAAGTGTAGACTTGGGTTTGGGAGTCAGGATGATTTCAGATTTATTATGTAAGCAGGATGTGAGAGGAAAAGGGAAATGGAGAGCAAAATGATGGAACTCTTGTTCAGCAGGAGCAAAGATGAAGTAACCCATGCTGATAGAAAGGGTAAGAAAAACTCAGCATTTGGTAAAAAAATACATTTAGTTGAGTTTGAAATGTAGCAGATGCTGATTGCTGACATAGTGAGGAACACAGACCAGTGTGCTTACTCAGTGACATTCAATGACTGTAATAAAACAAAGGTTAATTAAATAGAAGTAGCTGAGATCACTGCTCCCATTTGTGCACTGTTTCACAGAGGAAAATGGAAGACCTTTGGGCCAAGTTCGTGCCCTGGGGATACAGTTGAGTAGCTGCATGTGTATTTATAACATCCTAGTCTGAACAGTTTTATCATTCTTGAGTTTCTCCACTTCCTTCCTCTCTTAGAAGAAACCTCAAATGGTTGCAAAAGGCCAAGCTGGAGTCACTAGAGCCAAAGAGAACTCTTGACACTTTATCTGACAGCTGAATTTGTCCCTGTGAGATCAGAGATGAGCTTTCATGCTCTGGTGTTTCACGCTGATCTGGTAATTGTCTTTACACAAGGCAAGAAATTTGTGCAGGGCCAGCCAAAACTAGCAAGATAACGTGTGCATGTTTAATTGTTTAAAAATAAAAGTTGCAAAAATGTTGGTGTATCAATATTAGAAGATCTTAGCAAATGTTGAAGAATAAAGATGAAGTGCAATCTGCTTGCAGAACTATGGGACATACATTGCTTCATACAGCTTAACTTCATAAAGTACTTTGTAAAGAAAAAAATCATCGTAGAATGTATTCCTCACTTTGTGCAATGCCCCTGTGGATAACACCAGCAAGTGCTAGAGAAGCTTTTATTTTTACATGGGCAATGGAAGTCTTTAAGTTGTGCCTGCTTGGGATGGGAAGTGGGAGCCTCTCAGGAGCTCTCCCTGCCTGCAGAACCCTGTCAGGAGATGCAGGACAGATTTCAGCGTGTTAACTTTTAACAGAAGTGTTTGGGCAAAGAAATCTGAGGTCACTGGAGAATACCAGCAATTGGCTCAAGTTTCCCGAGCCTGACTCATCTGACAAATGCCACCAACAAGGGGCAGAAGATAAATCTGGATCCACACAGTCGTGGAATCAATAGAAATTGTATCTTTCCATTTGAAAAAGGCCTTTTTATATATTTTTTTTTTCCTCTGAGTACTCTGTGACTGAGGTAGAGGATGCAAGATTTGATTATCTTATAGCATATTTTTGAAGTTGGTTCTCCCATTCTTAAAGCAATTGTGGAGCAATTGGCAATTCAGCATCTCCTTCTAACTCATCCTAAACTTGATAAATGTTCTTTTCTCTTGGAGATTCCTTCTCCTGGATCGCTGGCTCAGTAAAAGCCAAGTATTGTAAAAATTGCACCCACACCTAGAAAGGTTTCAGGATTAATATGCCATTCCTTGCACTCATAAAAAAGAAAGATATCAGATGATCTTAACAATGTCTGTTTTATGTAATCCCGTGTCCACTGGCATTAATTATGTCACCCTCTGTTAATTATTTTTGTCAGATCTCATGTTAATTAGACTCTTATTTTGCTTAGGATTGCACTTTGACTGATGATCATCTCATTTATCCTTTAAAATAATTTATACAGCGTTACAAAGAGAATGCTAATTTTCTTCTCATTTTAGCGAAAAGAAAACGATTTTTGATTGCATTTTTGGGCTTCCGAATACTCTCCGTGGATGTCCGTTCGTGCAAACCCCCCGCAGTCCTTTGCGTTCGCAGTACCGGACACCCCCGCTGGGGGACGCTCTGGAATCGAGTTTGGGCTGAAATCGGACCTTTTAAAATCCCACCTTTCAGCTTCCGTGAACAAACTGCTTGGAGTTGTTTATAGCATAAAGAGACAATTTTCTCCACAAAATAAACTAGAAAGGGATGCTGCTCTATAATAAAATAAAAAAAAAAAGGCTTGCAGATCTCTTCAAGCATGTCAGGAATATGAAACTACACGATGTTTACAATTATTGGAAGCATAAAAGCAATTTATCACAATACCTGATATTTACTATGGCATGCATTTGATCTTCTTTCCCCCACCCTTTTCTTCCATGGATGCAGTTCAAAAGTTTACAGCACAGGAATGCAAAGCTGTGTGCTCTTGGTGTTTTACTTTCTGTACCTTGGCTTAGTTTATGCAAGGCTTTCCCTCTGTATTTACTGATGAGAGATCCTAAGTATTATTTAAAGGGGAAAAAAGCCTTTATGCTGAGATGATTAGAGTGTTTGTTTCAGGGAGCTTTAGGTTGTTTGCAGCTGATAATAACTTGGTTAGTATCCAAGACAGTAGTCCAGAATTTCTGCTTTCATAAAATATGCTTATATTTGCTATGCTAGAAATTACGAAAACAATTTGGATCAGAGGAGAAGGCCGCCATATCAATCATTTGTCATCAAAATGCATTTGATTCGGTGGGATCCTTGCACTGAGATGATGCTCAGGGTTGTCTCAGCCCCCAGAGCAGCTCCTGCAGGGTTCAGAGGATAATGGTGGTCAGAGATGGAAAGACCCAACAGGTCAGATTTTCCACCTACTTCCAAATTGGGAGTGCTCCCTCTGGTACATCTCGCTCAGGTCTGGGGTCAGTGCTGCACAATATCATGCTCCAAGGTTTATTTATTTATATACCCCAGTAAATAGAAAACAGAATAGCAAGGGTGACTTTTTACCCCCCTGCTTTCAAAAAAACAAGAAGTTTCTAGGTGAAGCTGATTAATTCCCTCTTAGGCTCCTATCAGCAGAAATTAAATGGGGTTGACTCATGGGGAACTCTGCAGTTGTGATTTGCTCTACAAATGAGATATAAGAGGTTTTCCTTGAGAGCTCAATGATGTATAAAAGGAAACTAAAGGAAAATGTATTACACTGCATTTCTGGGCTGCAGCTGTGCATCTTAGGTGCCTTAAATTCTTCTTACTAAAAGCCCTTGAGCAAAGATTTTATGCCCATAACTGCTCTGTCCTCTGGCAAATCATATTGCCTGGCAGGGCAGGGCAAATAACAGGTTACTCTTTAAAACAAAAATTACAGAGGAAAGAATACAAGATTTCAAGATATTTTTTTTTCACGATTATTGTCAAGAACTAAGTCTCAGCCAGCAAGTAATTCAGGAATACCTAGTTGTGCATAATAATCCTTTAACCTGTGCTGCCCTGTTCTGTATCTAGTGATATTATTTGGGTTTCCTTGATGTCCCTGTGTGATAACTGACCAACTGTGAATATTTTTAATTGATGTAAAAGTCATAAAATGACACATGTACTGCTAACCACTTATTGTGCAATTGGAGGTTTTCATTTGGCAAATGTTCAAGCTTAAAATGTGTTTTTCATGATTATTCCCCTTATTAAAGCTCATTTGCTATTCATGGAAAGTGAGCACAAAAGAGATGTGAACAGTCAAAGAAACTCATTTAAAAATTCAAATGAATATCCAAGGGAAATGGATTTCAGTGTTTGCCCAACTCTACTGGGACACTCAGCTGCTGAGCGTCTTCTTAATGGGTGCCTTTGTCATTGTCCTCAAGGCTTCCATCACAAATGCTGCATGGTTCCTTACGACTTCATATTGCAGTCATTATGCAAAATTCATTCTTGATATGGTTAAAGTGGTTCATTAGAGAGGCAAGGTGAGAGTGTGTTCACCACCTGCCTGCTGCTTTTACAAATGAGGCAAAAAATAATTTGTTGTGATACTGACTACCGAGTTTAGTGTGGAGTCAAAGGAACTCAGGTCTTTGGCCCTTGCTAAGAGCTGAGATACCCAATGGCCTTGCTCATCCTGGCCTCAGGGACTCCAGTTATCCCTCTCTGTGTCTTAGTGATGGGAAGGATCTGATCATCAACTGTGGAAACAAAAAACAGTGGCTGATATTTATTTTCTACCTAGGCTGAGCTCCTGCAAGCTAAATTACACCTTTATTCTTCACTTGCTTTCCTGGCAGCAGGATCTGCATGCAAGGCTCCTTCTTCTCCACTGCTTTCACCCACAAGTCTAATTGAAGTAAGTCAGGTGGTCAAGAACTGTCCTCTAGGTCTCAAACCTTGACAGAACCACCAAAGTTCTGCTTGTTACCACCTCACTAAATGGTGTAGTTCCTTATTATGCTGAAAATACAAAGTGATGTGAGCAACCACATAGCTTCTAGGGATAGATAACTGAAAAAAACATGTTGCATCATTCAGCCTGAGACTTTGGAGGTGCATTTACTCCTGCAAGCTGAGGTCAAAGGCTGATGCTTTTCAGAAAGGTCTTGCTTCTTAGCCAAATTTTTAACTGCTTCAATTAAAGAAGATCAGATTCTTTGCCTGGGGTCATATGGCAGCTCAGTGGCTCAGCCAGGGTTTGAGCCAAAGATCCATTCTCTTGGTTCATCACCCTTGAATGCAAATAGGAAATTTAATTCTGCTTTATGAAGATACTAGGCAGATTTTATACATTTTATGTTTCTGGATTGTATACAATATATATTTCTGAAAGAGGCTGAGCTGCCATTATAATGAGGAAATAGTCTAATGGGTAATAAAATTTAAGAAAAACAAGACACAAAAAATGTTTCCAGAGGAAGAAATTGGACCTTGAACTAGTAGTTTGTGGCAGCTGATAAGATGTGGAACTTTCTGAGGATGTGAAGGACAATAGAATGGTAATTGAAGACCAAAATGCTCATTTAACTTAGTGAGAGACTGCCTGATTTTTTTACACTGATGCTTATTTTAGGTATTTTTCTACTTTTTCCCCAGCTACACATTGCAGAATGCAGTGTGTGGAGGGAGTGCACAGCACTAGTGTGAGCAGGTGTCCCCACTCTGGATGAGCTGGTGCAGCTGCAGGTAAGGGAAAGGTTTTCTTCTGGTGCAGCAGAAAAGTCAAAGAGCAGCCCCAGCTGCGGGACAGAACTGTTCTGGACTTGCAGTTAGGAATGCTCCTACCTTCAGCAGCCCATACCTTCAGAAGCATGGAAGAAGAGAAGGGGCAGTCTCAGATTATTTCTGTCTAATATTTTTGCTTAAAATTGAGTTCACCATGTTATTTTTCAGCTTATCTCACCACTCTTCTTTTTTTTTTTTTTTCTTTTTTTTCCTTCTAGAATGACCTATCCCTTCAAGTTTCATTTTTGGAATTTAATATCTCCTGTTGATTTCTGTTCCTTATCTTCTCTTGATCCATTTCTGCTTCTCTTTTAGATTCTGTCTCCTTCAGTCTCCAACTAATGTCAGATTAAAAAAAAAAATTTACAAGATACTGGGCTGTGAAAGGAACTAGGGAATGTTTATGTGGTTGCAGCAGGCTGACCATTAAAGTGACTTTATTTCTACGGCATTTCAGATGCTGGGCTTGACAGTTTCATTTCTGAAACTATTTATACTCACAAAAATCCATAACAGCATTTCCATTATTTCCTTATATGATTTTTTTGCCTATATTTTATCAAGTCATCTTCTTCTATTCATGCCTGATTTCAGACAATAGGAATACAAAGTGGAAAAATCCTTTCTAAAAGAGACTGTAGCTTTTTATCTATTAAAGCATCTTTCTGTATCCCAACACATTTTTATCTCAACCTGCTTTTCAGCTTCTCCTGTTGATTTGATCCAATGGAATGACATGCTGGGGAGACTTAGATGAAAGTTACACCTGAAAAGGGTGTGTGCTCAGAGCCGAGGAACCTTACTGAAGCTGCCTTCCTCATTATTCAGCAAAGTCCTCTGGCAGCTCTGGATCCTGATTGCAGACCATGCCATATTAAAGCAAAGGCCAGCTGCAGCTGTTGCCTCCCACTGAAAACATAGAAGGAGTAGGTGTTTTACTAAGCTTTCACCACTGGACATCACAACAGAACAGGATGGATAAAAATGACGAATTTTATATTATTGCTTTTCTAAATATCATGCTGTCCAAGTATTTATATATGGGATGTTCTATTTTTTTATCATTGCAAGAAAAAAACCAACCAAACCATAACTTGCAGTTTTGAAAAGGAAACTACAGCTAGCATTAAATATTCTTGAACAACACCAGTGTATTAAATTCTGGCACAGTTTGCATTAAAAGACTATGTGGCAATTTGTAAGAACATGTGAAATAAACATGTTAAGAGTATTCCGGTGTAACTTGTTCGTTGCCACAGTAGTAAAATCAGTGATTCCCAGACTTTCTCATCTGGCAAATCATTGCCAGCCCTCAGGACTCCTGCACAGACCCCCAGACCCCCTCAATGTCAGTGGCTGTTGCAAACAGAATAAATAAAGGTTCATTATGGTTTCACAAATAGAGTTTGGAAACCACCAGACATAATGATGGCTTTGGTTCCCTGCAGCTCTACCCTCCTGTGGCTCAGGACTGTTGCTGTGGCTCCAGGGAATGGTAGGGTAAGCTTGTGGTGGAATATGATGATAACAACACTGAGCTACTGAGCACAGCCCCTTTTGCTTGCCTTGGAGAGACGCTGGCCCAGGAAGGTCAGCAGGTTGTTTGCTTCCTGCTGAGCTAATTGGCAGGGTGACAGCCACTGCCTGCCAAACACATGCATTTGTTTAATCTCTGCTGGTTGGGGATATAAACCACCAATAGACAAAAGAGGCCTTCTTTAAAAGAGCTCATTTAGAGCTGGGCGAAGATGGGTTCTCCCCTTAAACCCCAGGGTGTCCATAGTAGCTGCTCTGGATGTGCACAAATAACACACACCCAAGCTCACTTTGGATCAGTAGGAGGAGGGGGTAACTATTGATCTTGGTATAATCTGAAAAGTTAGCAGGATCAGGTAGATTTGGCATCTGTAGTTTTGTATTTAAAAGCTGATGCCGCCCATAAGTGCAAGATTGAACGGATTGTAGGAGAGACGAGGAGCTTCCTGAGCTGATTTAAGATGCACCAAGCTGCTGTACAAAGGACATGTGCAAGGCCCAAGGGAGTCAGTGCAAAGAATCCTGTTAATGTTTATGGGCTTTTGATCAAGTCCTAAAGACAGACTCAAGAGCTGAGATGTTTTGACTTTGAAACAAAGGCCCTGGTGCAATTATATAATTTCTATTATTCTCTTTAAACTGGTGTGTGTTATTCATCATTCTGATCAGAACATGCTTTGTATCTCTGTCCTATTTCTGGTTTGATGATTGTGATAAACTTGGTAACCTTTTGCAGGCTGTGAAGTTGTACACTTCCTTCAGATCCTCTGTTAGGCTTGTGAAAGTGCTTTTTAAATTCTAAAGGACAAAATTTGTGTTTGTTTTTGCCAATTAGGGATTACCAGGGGCTAATCTTATTCTAAAACTATAGGAATGATTGTGATAAACTTAGTGACCCTTTTCAGCCTGAAATATGTCCACTCCTTCATTTAGATTGTCAAAGTGCTTTTTAAGTTTTAAAGGGCAAAATTTATGAGGTTTTTAAATTTCACCAGTTTGAGATTATTAGGGTCTAGTGGTATTCTAAAAATATAACTTCTAGTACAGCTTCATCTTTGCCTCTTTCAGAAATTTGCATCCTCTCCATTTGTATGGAATATACCTGTTGCTGCCACCTCCCTTTAACAGAGGGCTATCTCTTTGGTATCCTCAGGATTTGCAGGTTTTAATTAGAATGGATTTATGTTGATTAGAGTTGATGGGATTGAAATGCCATGTAGTTATTAATTTCCTAGTTTTAATTTTGCTACTTAGTCATACGTTACCAAAAATATCTTGGAAATGTGTTTTTTCCCTTGTAAAGTGGCAAACCAGAGAAATAAATGCATCTCGGCAGGCTGTCATTTTGAGTACAACTCCTGCTAGATCCTGACTTAGAATTCTGTGAATGACTATGCAGCTGGATGAAAATGAAAAGAAATACCTGCAGTCAAGTTTTCTTAGATTTTCTTTGAAAACAGGAATGAACTTTCAGGAATTTCTGCTAGGATTTGCTTGGTTTCTTTTTTACATGTAAATGTCAATGAACATAATTCCTTGACATTCCAAAATTTCAAAATGTCCATTTTAATTTTCATCTCTGTAACACATGCAAAACAAACAGTTTCTGGGCAGAAGTCACTATTATCCAGCACATGGAATGCTGTTTCCATGTTTGCAGGGAGGAAAGTGAGGCATGAAATAATGTGTGCTCCACTCCAAGGGCCATTGCAATCAGTCTGAAGTGCACCCTCAGATCTCACTGCTACAGGATAAGGTGTTGTGCAGGTGGACTGGCTTTGCAGGCTGCTCATCTCTGCGGTGATGAATAAAAGCAGTAACAAAATTTCCAGAGCAGATAAAATTTCAAATGATCCTCTTTCCTAAGGTCTCATGCTGAGCCCATTACAGATGAAGAGAGGGACCACAGCACTGAGATACACAAGTGGCAGAATTTTGGTCTGGGAATGAGGACTGTCTTTTGCAGAGAAGGGGTTCAGTGCAGAGATGTTTATATTCAGTGCTGGCATTCAACTAGTTCCTAAAACTTCAGGGTAAAAATTTCTGCAGAAATCGATCCTAAAGATAAATTCACAGCTTCTTTCAGCTTCTCTCTTCTTTCTGTAATCAAACCCATTCCTCACTGAGTACAAGAGCAGTGAACTCAAAATTTCTTTTGATAAAAGCAGAGCTGAGCAGCATCGTTCCACAATGTGTCCAAATAATGCCAATTGCTGTAACACTACATTTCCTGCAGATTTAAGTTCTCTCCTTAATATTCCATTTATCTGGAGACAGCTGTTTGAAGAAAACAGCTAAGCTTGATCATAAATTTGCCCCAGCATATTTAGAAGTATTTGTACGTAAGATCTGAATGAATCTATCCTCTGGACTTCTTCTAGAATACCAAGCACCAACTTTGGTCTGCTTCAGTCTGTATTTTACCTCTCCTTCTGGTTTGCTATCACTTGGAAGTTTGGTCACCTTTCTCCAAATGGGAATTTTCTGAGGGAGAGCAGCTTTTGGGTTCCATTGTGAAGGAGCAGAACTTTGGGAAACCTCATTGCACTGGTGTAGGCAGATGGAGAGAATCAGGATTCTTCTTTATCTTCTGAGTCTATGATCCTTTTTTGGTCTGTACTTGCTCAAGGCTGTTCCAGCCTTTGGGTTTAGGTGGAGGTGAAAGAGAAATTCAAAGAGATACAAACTCAGGAGATGGAGAATATTCAAATAATTGACTCAACCACAAATGCAGCTGATAATGTTCAACCTGTAAATGCGTGGTTGGTGTTGGAAAGTTGGGAATTGGTTGGGTTTTTCCCATAGCCTTGATTCCACCTCAGGCAGTACTAGGAGGGATGTCCTGCAGACACAGAGGAACACGGCAGGTAAATTGTCGTTTCAGAACCAGAAGGTGAAGGTGTGCTTGGAAGCTATTGGTTTCTTGCTTCAATTGCAGTGTGAATTTTCTGGATAAAAGAAAAAAATCTCATCTTGCAGTTTTCCACATAGGAATTTGCACTAAAAAGCCAACACTTGCAGTCTGACCTATATGACATTGCTGTTAATTATGTATTATATATGCTGCTTTTCCTATTTTTTCATTGGGAGGGGCCTCTTGGCTTCTCAGTTCATATGCATTACTCTCATTAACATTCATAAGAATTTAGGTGTTGTTAGAGTGATTGTCAATCTATTTTGATATCATTCCCCAATACTTACCAGGGTCATGTGCTCCAAATAAAGGCAGAATGTCATTCTGGATATCAGGGTGTACTTGGGATCCTGTTTCCTACAGAATTACACCCTGAAGCTCCTGGAGCCAACCAGGATTCCATGGAGCTCTCTTACATGCTCAGTCCATTCTGATCCGTCCAAAGAGCTGATGTCTTAATGCAACAAAGCTGTCACAGCCATGCTGCAGCACAGAGTTCCACTCATCCCTTTTGTGGAAGGCTGGTCTCTTATCCAGTTTCCTTTATAATAAAAGGAGTAATAGCTGTGTGTATCTGAATTTCTCTGTTGTTTTTGTTAGTGGATCAAATTCCTCCCTGAAATAACCAGCTACAGTTCAGCTGAATGAAGGCTATGCCTTCATTTGCATCATTGCATAATTATTTACTTCAGCCTTACCAAATCCTTTGTTTATTTTTAAATTTACATCATGCTAAGCAGAAAATAATGTCATGGCCTGGAGCAGTGCAGAAACCATGATTAAGAGAAATAGCAGACACTAAGAATGATGGTCATACACACAGGATTAAGAGTGGAATTTGAGTTCCTACAGGTCAAGATTTACACAAACCACTTGGTCACTGGCCAGTTCTTAACTCATTTTGAGTGTCCTTTTTATTAGGATTGGAGAGCAGACTTAAAAGCTGTGTTAATGAAAAAAACAATTGGCTTGATTGAACCAGGCCCTAAATGCTTAGTATCTGTTGGAATTAGATGAACAATTCCTGTATATTTTGCTACTGTAATGCAGGATTAATGTTTTCTGATCATGTTTTCATTACTTGTTCTCTGAGAGCACTGAGACAATTTGAGTGAATCTTTGTATTTGTAATGGTTCCATCATGTGGGAAAAGATAAATGAACGTGATTCTTGCTGTCCTTATTTGGAGAGATCAGGGATGGATTGGGAAAGTCAAACAAAACCTGTGCACAGCTGGCTCTAGTTCAGACTGTATTTTCCACACTGCCTACAACTAATATGTTTGTATTTGATTTGGACACTTTGTATTGGTAAAAGGGAGTCAGGCATAAATGAGGCCAACACTATTATTCAGTGTTATTAATGATGTTGTCTACTCTTAGTTCCTCAAAAACTAGAAAACTAATAAATTTTACATATTGGAAAAAAATCACAGATAAATCAAACAAATACATAAATTCTTTAAAGTATTTAATATGTGTTAAGAGGACAGGATGATGAATTCAATATTGAAAACCAATATCAAGTTTACAATTATGTACCATTTATCATCACTGATTGCACAGACAGAGTATTATTGTGGGGAACAGAATGATGCATAAACTAAAACCCTGATTGGTTTTCTAAAAAAAAAACAAGTTAAAATTCATGTTATGTCTGAAAAGCTTTGTTTTTCTTTTTCAGGCATTATTTTCAATAGTAATTGTTCATTCAGACACAAATGATGCATATTTAATTTCTTGGGCTTTGATATTAACATATAATAATTTTCCAGTGTTGATAACTTGTGCTTTTACAAACACTAGCAGGATTCAGTTTGCTGTTGTTTCCTGAGGCCCAATTTCCCCTTTAAGCAGAAAGAACATATGGAAAATGAAAAAGTGGAGAGGAACTAGTTTTGAATTGGACATGTAGGAGCAAGCAAATGAAAGCAGCAAAATGCTCTTGAAAGCTGAATGGACTTTGAAGAGAAAACCTGTACAAGTGCCTGGTTTTACTCAGCAGATCTTTTCAAAGGGTAAAATTCCACCTCCCCAAAAGTCAACAGCAGAGCTTGCAGTGACTTCAGTGTTTTCAGACTCCTGTTGTCTGTGTGAAGGACATACCTGCTCACCTTTATGAAAGAGCTGCTCTTCTTTAAACTCCTGTCACCCCAGCTGAGCTCTGGGAGAGGGAAATGAATTCTTCTCTGGCTCACACTTTATCAGCAGAATTATTAAGCAGTTTTCTGTGCAGAGTCACTCTTGTGATATACTCCTGCTTTTTTTTCCCCTTTTTTTTTCAAATTCTTTTCTCATTTTCATGTTGGTGCTCAGGTTTCTTGGGGATAACCAGATATCATTTCACCAAACTGAAGCTGTGCACTCATAACTGAGAGTTATTTTGTCCTTCAGAATCTCAACAACTCAATCTGATTTATGAAAGAATCTGGCTAGCTTGAAGATTCAGCTGGAGTTTACAGAGTTATAACTCTAGTCTAGACTCATTGAGTCAACAATAATAAGAAAGGAGCCAAACTGGTCTTTTTATATATCTTTTTTGTAAACGACACATTTTAAAAACAGAAGCACTGAACTAGAACCAGTGTGCTGCAATCTAGTGCTGTTTGTACTGAATATGTTTTAGAAAGGGGCTGCATTTAAATAGACACCAAGAAGAAATGAGTATTCCAGTAGTCAGCCTCAAATGGAGAAGCATCCATAGGCACATTCCTTGGCACTTACTGACATCTACACCCCTGCAAGCAGATAACCATAGTGCAGAGACTGCCAGAACTTTCCATGGGAAATTACTGAGCTGGATGGGATTTTATATGAGCAAGAAGAGTGGGGCTGAATGCTTTGCCTCAAATATCTGTCAAAAGTCATACAGCAGAATGTAATATCTTGGGTTTCATTGGTGTCCAGAGAACTCATAGTTTGACAGGCCACTTCTTTGGAAAGTTTTACAGAGAGCACTGAAAGACAAAGAAAAAAAAATGTCGCAGCAGGCTTGCCTAATTCATTTTAAGCAGTCTGGTTTAGTCTCTGTGCATTTCTTACCATTTAAAAGGGAAAATCAGGGATGCTAAATAGTTCCCCAAATGGAAACTGGTAACAAAACTGAGTTCTAAACAATGCCATCAGTATTAAGCAACTGGTGGTATTTAATATTCTTAGACAAACAACAAAACCTAATTATCTTTATTTATTCAATAAATCAAGTTCAAATTTGATCTCTTGAATTGTATTAAATATTGAAAATAATTTAATAAATGAACACGATTGCTAATTTATTATTGATATTCATCATTAGGATTTTGGTAAAAAATAATTTGAAACAGGTGGAGAAAGGCAGTGAGGAATTCACCTCAGGTACCAGTACTGCTGCAGAACCTGCTTAGGTTGCCTTAGCCATGGGTAATGAAGAAAAATAGCTTGTGAAGCCAGGGAGGGAGCAGAACTGGGCCTGGAAAAGAGGTAGGGAAGAAGGAATCTCTCCAGCAGCTGCTCCAGCACCCAGGGATTCTCCACTGCCCCATGCTGCTGGCTCAGGGGGCTGCTGCAAGGTCTCAGGAGTGCTGCAAACCAGCACTGGCAGGCAAGGCAAGGCTGGGAACCTGGGGGCATGAAAGCAGTGCTGGAGTGAAGGAGTTTTTTGGGAGGCTGGGAGGTTGCAGGGAGTCCCTTATGGAGCCAATGTACCAGTCCTGGCCCAAACCATGTCCTTTTTGAAACACTGCCATCGCCTGCAGTCATGCACTGGCACGTGACCAAGAAACACACAGTGCAGGACAAAGGATTTTGGCAGCCTCATATGGACAAAAAATACTGTACAATGTGGGGATTCATCGTGTGGCTACGGTGACAAAAAAAGTTCTGCTAATCCTTTTGGTCTTTTATCAAAAAGGGATTTGGTCTTGTGTTTCTTGCGTACTGAGATGTTAAAAAAGCAGGATCACAGCCAATATTGTTATTCTAATTAGAATATAATCAGTAATAGTACCTAACACAAGTAGAGCATTTCATCTTGAAATGCCTGTGCCAAGCATAAGATTGCTGGCTAAGAGCTAAGTTAGTGCAGGTGTTCAAATCACCTGTCATGATCCTTTTGGTCTAATGATTTTAATCATTATGCATTTGTAACTTCTGGTACATCTTTCAGGAAGAAAATGGTAACTGAGGGGTGCGACTCATTCCCTGGCTGATGCCTCCCTGAGCATGCAGTGGCACTGAGCCACCCGAGAGCAGCAGCGATGCAGTCGATGTGACAGTGCAAGGGCAGGTGCTCTGGACGGTAGAGGATGCTAGAGAAGAGGTAAATTTTCCACGGCGCTTTTCCCCATTAGCATCCCCTGAACCTCGCGTGGTATCAGCTCGAGCCAGCGTCTCCCCGTGCAGGGGCTGCTTTAGGCACTGCGAGCCGCGTGTGCCTGCCCGTGTGTGCCCGCTCCTCCAGCTGCGTGCGTGCCTCTACTTGCAAACCCGGCACCTTGAAATGGGTCCAGAAGTTTGCGTGATCTCCCTCTGAGCATATCCGCGGAGTCTGAGAGGTCTCTGCTCGGGAGATCGCGGTGTTTCAGCCGCAGGAGGCAGGGAGCCGTGCTTTCCCCCCATCTCCTGCCTCTGCTGAGCCACCAAGTGTTTCTGCCTCTGCTACAGTTTGCTTCCTCATTCCCACATGTTCGGGCGGCAACCTTGGGATGCCGGAGTGGCAGTCTGATTCCTTGTCCTTCTAGGCTATTGAATGTATTTTAATTGAATCGGGCAGAGAAAAAAACCCAAAATACATACACAAAGCCCAAGGCATCAGGACTAGATCCCCCTTCCTCGAAACAACAAACGGTTAAATAAATAACGAGATGCCAAACCAACCATCACCAAACGAATAAGCCAAAAATCAGCGTCAGCGCCGCAGGAAACGGGAAAGTTTCTGCGCTCTGAAGCTGGTACCGCACGTCAAAGCGAGAATCCAGGGGGAGGGGAGCGGAGCGCAGCCTCAGCCCAGCGCCTGCGAGAGCCGGGGATGCGCTGGTGCGCCCAGCCCTGCATCCCGGAGCGACTGCCCGAGAGATGCTGCTGTGACTTGGTTCAGCGCCGGGAAAAGAACGGCTCCGAGCCCCCACCCCCGTCTCCTCCCGCCCTCCTCTTCCTTCCCCCTCCCCCGGGTCCTGCGGGGAGGCGGGTTTAAGGTGGGTCTTGTGGCCGCGGTAACTTTCCTAACAGAGCCAAAGAGGCGCCCGGAGTCCCCCGCAGCAGCATCGCCCGCCCGTCCTGGGCAGCGGCACCGGCGCGGTGCCCCCGTGCGAGCGGCCCCGGCTCGGCCGAGGCTGCTCGGGCTCCGCTCGCCGCCTCCAGCCGTCGTCCCTCGCCGCAGTCCCGCGGAGCCGGACCCGGGTACCGCCGAGGTAGGTGCGAGTCGGGACAAGCGCTGGGCGCTGCCGGGGACGCGGCACCGGAGCCCCGTGCCCGCAGCTGCGGCTCCCCGCGCCCCGTTTGTTCCTGGCGCTGCTGCGGGGCAAGGAGCATCCTCTGCACCCCCGGCTGCGAGGGACGAAGCCCCTGCCCTGCTCCTCCTGGAACTGCCCAGGCAGCCAGGACGAGCCGGGGGGAGGCAGTCTCTCTCCAGTCCCTTGCCTCAATCTTTGCGTTCTCGTTGGTGCTTTTGGAAGTGCTGAGCTAGGAGATGTGCGCGTGGGTGAGATCTTACGGCTTTATTAGGACTCTCCCCTATCAGCGCTTCTCTCAGAAGCCGCTTCCTGCCCCCCGCGTGGTTTACTGGGGTGTTGTATCGGTACGAACTTTCTTCTGGTTGCAGGAGACAGATTTGGTCCCCTCGTGTCCCCGCGTGTCCCCGTCCTCGGGCTGCTGCGCCGCGCGGGCGAGCGGACTCGGGCTGGCGCCTCGCTGCTCGGATTGTGGTGGCTGTAGTGGCTTCCCTTGCGTGTACCTGCCGGGGATCCTGGTGGGAGAAGGTGTTCGGGGCAGGGAGAAGTTGTAGGATGCAGTGTGTAAGCGACACCTGCGTTTCTAGAGCCTGGGAAGGGGGTGGAATCTCACTCTCACTGATGCTACTCGCTGCTGCCAAACATTGCCTTTTGCCTAGGCAGGACTCAGGCCACGCTGCCAGATGGTTCCTAACAAAGCGAGAGAAGTTTGGCAGTGTCAGGACATCGGCTCCCAAACGCGGCGCTCAGCGGTGTCCGCAGGGACAGCGCGCAGCTCTGGTGCCCGTGTTTGTCTGTGCCGGTTCCTCAGCGCAAGCACGGGGCACCTGAGTGATCCAGAGGGGTGGGCAGGGCATCCATAGTTGGGAAACCAAGGCAGCCGTCGCTCCTCGTAAATAAATCTCCTGTGGTCACTGTGATCACTGCAGGCTGGGCTTAGCCCGTCCTCCCTCCTCGCAGGAAGAAAGTTAACTAAAAGGAACGCCACAATTCATGCCTTTATTGCCCCCTGACTTAGAACAGAAGTATGTAACACATAAATTAGCCAGAACGGAGCAGCCTGTTTGCCTTCCACGACTTGTCAGATGGGAGAGATCCCACCCCCTGTCAAGCTCAGTCCTGTATTTTGTAATAGAAATCTCAGGGTTATGTGACTGGAGATTATGTCTCAATTTCACATCATTGGGCTAAGGAAATCAGAGAAGACTTATTCTGGGATATCCAAGTCTGAGTCAGAATCCTTTCCATGCTTTGATGTCTCCTAGAGTCCATCTAGAGCTTTGCTGTCCCTCTTGCTGTTTGGACCTTCCTCCCATGCCTACATTGTTATTAAATCCCACAAATCTTCCTTCTCAGAGTAGTTAGTGCCTGCTGGATGGATCCTTTCAGGTCTATTGCCCTGGTTATAGTGCTGCTAAATAAAGGTGACCAAACCAACTGAAGAGCCTCACCACAGGGTTGGATTTTAGCCAATCTTTTACACAGCATGGATCTGTTCTTGTTTATGAACAAGTTGATGTTCATGGGCCCTGCTCTGGAGTCTCTTAAAGTTGGTGTGGGACACCTGAAATTGTCTTTGATGAGGTTTATAAATGCTAATAAGCATATCTGAAATATGTTTGCATAATCAGTTTCAAGGCTTATTTGTCAGTAACAACCTATGGAGGCTTCTTCAGTGTTTCAACTCTTGATTTCAGTTTTATTGCTGCTTCTTGTTGATACATGGGTAAATTTGTTACAGAATTGCAAGAGTTTGATGGTAAAAGTGTTTTAACATATGAAACATTGAAAGTGGTCTTGTGGCCATGATCTGTTTTTCAAAATGGTCTCAGTGTTGTCTTTATTTCCACTCCCAGTCACCTACTTTAAAAAATTCTGTCATTTTAGTTAAAAAAACCAAATTGGCTGATGTTAAATACTCACTAGTAGGCTGCATTACATTGCTCCAGCTTTTTACTTATGAAAAAGGCCTAATTTGATCTCTTGGTTTTTAAAAAATATAAATTAATTGTCCAAAGAATCAAACAGAAGCCAACAGTCCCTTTTAAGAAGTCCCATATTTACTGTGAATGAGGCACTCAGCTATTTTCACTTTGAACAATCCATCGTGCCTTAAACACCAGGCAGCAGAATTAATATTTAAGCAAATGCATACGGCAAAACTATAAATCACTGAAAACAGTTAATTATATTGGAGCTGTGAAAATACCTTCGAGTACAGTCTGAAATAGCATAAACTATTTCTCTCTAGCATGATCACAATTCTTGCAAACCTTTTATCCTTGTATGTGAAATCATTTCTAATTCTGTGTTCCTGCAAAGCATGTGCTTGGTTATTGTTTTCAAAACCATGTGGTTTGGGTTACTATTTGAATATAATATTTATGATACTACTTTGGTTGTTCAGCTTAAAAAGGAAAGTGCTGCACACCATTGCATATTAAAAAGCTTCCATGTAATTACTACTTTTTGCACTACTGCTGTGCAAATCTCTGGGTCGGGAATTTAAATGGAGATTTTACAGAGTTCACAGTTACTTTATAGAAAAGCCATAAGTCTCCTTCTAGAAACATGGGGGCTGCAGGCCCTGGGGAGTGTGGAGTGTGGTGCCTGCACTGTTTTTTACCTTTTTCTTATTGCAGCATCTATGCTTGCCATTGGCCTTTGTGTACTCCTAGGTGCATGGAGAGTGGTGTGGTCTCCTAAACCATCATCTGTTGGTCCCCTTTGGGTCTGAATTACCTATTTACACATTTACTGTCATATTGTCACCTTATCCAAATATGTCTGTTCTGCTTGCACCTTGCAGAGGAGTGCCTGACATGGGAGGCACTTCACTGCCCCTCTCTGCCTTGCCTCTCCATGCAAAGGAACCTGTGAGGCTGCAAGAGGCAGAGTCTGTTGCCAATTCAAAGCCAAAGCCCCTGGGAGTTTCTTCAGGGATGGTGATGGACCTAAGACCATGCTGTAGATGCTGTAGAAGCAGGATTCAGGTCTCACAATTCCCTTACACTCCCCAGGGTATCCTGCCTGGTCTCCAGCTGCTGCTCCACTAGAATTCCGTTGTCCTGGGAGACACACATTGGATCTGGTGCCCAATGCAGATATCTTGGTTTTCCTCATGTGTCTCAAATAGCATTTGGGATCCCTGTAAAGCCACAGCATCCTGCCCTATCTCACATATTACAAAAAATGGCTAATATGTAAAACCCTGTATCAATGAAATATTTACAATTACCATTGTGAATAAATGAGTTCCCCCCAGAAAGGCTTGTTCAGATATTAATGAAAAAGATAGAAAAAAATTCCCCCTCATTGTTCTATGCCCTGCAGACTGACCATGCTGCCAGATCCACCCATATGTTCCTTTGCACAAAACTGATTGAAACCTCAGTGGAGAAGTTCTGTATGTTAAAGAGTGAGACATGAAAAAGCTTGTAGAAAATTAAAAGAGCCAGTCTCAGAGGAGACAAATCCCAGACAGAATCAGTTTGAGATTGCCAGAGGAGTTCAGCTCTATGACACTTCTCTGTGAATCCTGTGAGTAATGTACAATCGATGTGTGCAGGTAGAGAGGAGGAATTTTGTTTGAGAGTTTGTAGAATGTGACCGTTGCCTTATGAATTACAGATAAAGTACCAAATTCATGAAGAGACAATATCCACACTGCTGTGAAGATCAGACTCAGCAGCTGTGAGAGTGGGTGCAGCCCAGAGAATCTGAGGCATTCACTCAAGATGACCAAACACAAGTGCAGAATTCTCTGGGATGAGTGTGTTTACAAACACTTGGATCTGACCAGTAGAGCTCAGCCCTCCAGGCAGGTTCCTAGTCTGGCTGCTGCTCTAAAGGGAAGCTATTGAAATTTGTATGAAAGCTTCTTTCTGAGCGAGGCAGAGAGGTACGAGATGAAGGTCACCACTTAGCCCGCTCACAGAAATGCAGCAGGAATGAAGAGCTCACCCAACTCACACCAGATTGCAAACGAGAGCAGAACTTTAGGGCTCACTTTTCCCTTTGCAGTAAGAACTAGCACTGAGAATTTCTCCTGGTGCCAGCCTGAGAACAAAGGCTAATGAATGAATGAATAGGCACGAGGCTGAAATGAGATTCACTGCAAAACATGTGCTCTGCCTGGAGGAGGAGTAAGAGAGAGTAGCTGAGTGAAAATTGTTCTGTGCTCTAACTTCACCTAGTCCATTTTCTAGTTCTTTTTTCACCAAAAACATTTCATAAGGGCTAATAGTCACTCCAAAAATATTTTAAAGGGTCAAAAAGGCACCATAAAACTTGCCAGAATATGACAGCTGACAGGTTGTCCAAGTGAGGAATTTGTAAACAAGTTTGTGTTGTTAGTTTTTGGTTTCTTGGGGTTTTTTTTCCTTGGTTTGTTTTATTTTTGGTTTTTATTCTTTTGATATTTAACTGGTAGAGTGGAAATAGGTTCAGGTTCTCCTAAGCTCAGATATTCAGAAGTTTTACTTAGCCTTTTATCTTGGATTCCTTGTTAAGATCTAGACTTTTGCTAACCTCCTGCTTTATCACAAGTCTTACAGAACTTAATTTTTTGCAAGGTTTATGGAGTGTTGTGAACACATGAAAATCTGATTTCTCTGGAACACAGATAGTAGGAAAAAGCTATAGAGAAATGATCAGATGGAGTATTGGAATTCACAGTGGCCTCCTAAAGGGGCCAAACCGGGAAGGGAAATCAAAAGCTTTAAAGCTTTTTAAAGAGCTTTAAAGTTAAAGGATATAACCTATTTCTGTAGACTGTAGGGACGGATAAGGTGTTTTGGGAGCATATCCTACTTTTTTAATATGTTTGAGTCTTTAACACTCACATCTGGTTTTGAGAGAATTACTTGAATAGTAAAAACTATTGTTTGGACATTGCTGTTTTAAGAGCCTTTAAAGCTTTGTAAAGGTTTTGATACAAATATTTTTTTACCAGTATAAAACATGGAGGTGTACTGATATAAATCCAGTGTAAGCATGAGGAGAATCAAGTTCTTTATCATGCTTTTAAAATCTACCAAGTGAGGGGAGCATGGAAGATTTGTAAGTAGTCAACTGGCATATGGTACCATTATGATAACATCATGTTCACAGCACTTTCCAGATTGATATACAACCTTTCTAAAATAAGCTCTGCAGAAAAATAAAGAAGAATGTAAAGTCATTTAGCAGCCAGCACGCTGTTGGCACAGCACAGGACACTGGGAGGTGACTTCTCTGACAGTGTGTCACATGAGCTGTGCATCACAGCCTAGTACCTACTGACAGGCAGTCACTGCACAGGAGTGCCCCTGGCCCCGTGTGCTGGGGCTGATTCCTGCGCTCTCAATGCACCAGGAAACGCTGCTTTCATTCTCACTCCACTGCCCCGGCCAAGTGGTGGGGTTGGCACAAGCTATGGGATTTGTTTCTCAGGAGGAAGTCCAGATTAAGCCCTTTGTTAGCAGTGGAAAGAGAGAGGCAGGGGTTACCTGGGGATGGAGACTGAATTACCCTCTAGTTCTGGATGGAAATATCCAGACTGAGGTGGAAACCGTCTCGTTGACCTGCTGTGTCATTTATGGTTCTCGAGGAACAGGAAAACCATAAATATTCTTAGAAGCAGGAGCCTTGACAAGACAAACTGCAGCAATGTTTCACTTCTCAAAGGGCTTTTATCTACTTGCCACAGCTAGCTTAATTCTGTTAAAGAATTAAGACAATAATACTTTATTGTAGCATAAATTTTACTTTTGTTTGCCTTCATTTAAATGCACAAGCTGTAAATATCATTTTTAAGAAGTGCTGGCTGATTAATTTGAACTTATATTAACTTCTGTGTGTTAAAATGGAAATGGCAAATCAAAACCATTATAGTCATAACACCTTCCATATTCCTCAGACTGAGGAAAAATATCTGAAGTAGCAATATTCTTCACCCCTTCTCAACTTCTAATTTCTTTTTCCTTGCAAATTCCATGTAGCCATTTTATCAACCAAACAGGTCCAGTCAGTTATTCTATAGATACAATTCAAGCATCAAAAAATGTAATTCTTGGTGTTCTTATGCAATGTTTTCAACAAACACTGTGTGACCAGTCATGCCCTTGAACTCCAAGGAGAGAGTTCTATGCCCATATTTATTTGCAAAGGGTTGGGGTTTTGGAGGCTTGTTTTGGCAGGGGATTTCACCTTTAGGACAAGTGCCTTCTGGGCATTACACCTGTCCCCTTCCTCCATGGGGGTCTAAGCAGTCCTTGGCAGTCTGCTGGTCCTGACCAGGCCAGGCATCCAACTTTTGTACTTCAGTTTGGAGAGATGGATCCCACCCTTTCATAGTAATACCTGGTTTTCATTTTACTTGTGAAGAAAGACTAAAAACCTTATGATAAATGAATGAATGAACAAATTTGAAAATTATCATTTGTAACTCTGAGCTTCAGTTTAGACATGATGAGTTTTGATAGCTGTAGTGTTCCAGAATGACAGAGCTGAGATATAGCAAGCAGGAGCAATGGTTTTGCTGCTTTTCTGTAAGCTTTCCCTGATGATTTTTGGATGTAGCCCTAACTAATGGAGGTAATCTTTCAGCTGGAAATGTCATTGCACTGAGTTATGTTGAACTTGTTTTGAGGAGCAAAGTACAGTAACTGCAGTCACTGACCAGAACTACAGGTAATAACTGTGCCAGAACACTGCAAAATACTTGAAAATTAAATACTCCAACAAATCAGTTTTCTTTGGTGGTGGTGAGTGTAAATTACCTCAGGAAGTCCTTTTGTGTTAGATTCTTTAGTGCTATTATAGTGTCTTAAATTATGTATTATATGTTGGACAGGGAAGGCCTCAGTAGCCTATAGGATGCGTTAATAGTAATTAAGGATTAATTAGATGGAGTCTGGGTAGTGAGGGCTACTGGGAATGTCACCAAAATGACAAGAGTGGTGAATTCTATTTATTAAATTATATTTATTATAATTTGTTTCTATAATTTATTAAAATATATTTACAAAATATCCATTTATAATAAATACTGGTGGTCAAATATACAGAAAGATATGTGAGGAACTGAACATGGAAAGAGACTAATTTGCAGTGCCTGTTGCAGGAGAGGATCCATCCTCTTGTTACCCAGCACTGGGTTATGAATTCTGCAGGGCAGAAATTGTGATTTATGGGAACTGAGGTCTGTGCAATGACAAAATACCATCTGCTGCTTGTGGTCAGAAGGTAGCAAATGAGTGAATGCAGTAGGTGTTCTTAACAGTTGAGGCAGATGCTACATCCATTCCAATCCACAGGAATCTGGAAAGTTTTATTTTTCTTACTGTATTTTGATTTATATTGTACCACTCTGGCTCATGAAGATGTAAGTGAAATTTATTTCTCAAAATATGTTCCGTGGGATTGTTTGTGGATGATCTGAGCCCAGCCTGGAAACTGAGCTTGTTCCTCTTGCTCTGATCTGTAAGATGCAAAAAATGTGGGAAATCTGAATAAGGGGCAAACGATGTTAAACAGAAAGGCAATGGGAAATAGCCTGGCAGGCAGAGGTGTGTGGGCAGGAAGGACACAGAAAGTCACTTATATATAGAAAAAAGTGAGAAAAAGAAGTACAATTCAGAAAATAAACAAGAGGGGACAAAGAGACAACTAAATAAAATTCAGTAACAGATTAAAGGCTCACTCAGAATCACTGACTTGAGAATGTGAAGTGAGGAATCAGATCTGTGTATGGTGTGCAAAAGCCTTTTGCCTGACAGAAAGACAGAGAAATAACTAGCAGGATGCTGCTGCACTGAGTAGTGTCCATCATCTAACACTGATGGTTTCTAGACAATCCAAGCATCCTCCCAATTTTTTGCAAGTGGGTTTTTCTCCTGCTCTCCTATTGTCCTGCTGGTCTTTTGCCTTGTCCTCCCCAGCCTTCTTTTAGGCTTTCTTAAGGATTAAGTTTTCCACTTGAAGGACAGCTTGGTAGAGCATTAACCAGAGGAGAATTTTAGTGTCTATGTTCCCTTTGTAGTACAGAGCTAAGGTTGGGGTTTTCTTTTGCATGCAGGCATTGAAAGGCAGGAGATCTACTTAAAATAATGTGCACTGGAATCTGAATGTAAATTCATAGTTCTGTTGACTTTTGTAAGAGAAACATGTTTGCACAGGTACTCAGAATGGAACAGGCTCTGGGGCTCACACACAGCCCAGCAATGAGCAGGCTGCTGAAGGGGAATATCCTCAGCTTGCAGAGGTGCTGCTGGGATGCAAATGCTGGTGACATAGCCTGGTGGGTTTGGCCAAAGGGATATGGAAATGCTGGGCTCTGATTATTCTGTGCTGCTGAACTGTGCTCGAAGCAGCACCCAAAGAGGGAAGGACTGGTGTGTCTGTGCTGCTTTTCCTCCTGGTGATGGAACATGGGCTCAGTTTGGCCATTGCTTGGTTTTGCCATTGCCAACAGGCAGCACGATGCCTGAATTAGTGCTGGATTTACTTCAGTGAATCCATTTGGGAGCCATGGAATCATAGAATATTCTGAATTAGAAGGGACCCACAAGGATAATTGAAGTCTCACTCCTGGCCCTGCACAGGGCACCCCAAAATAGCATAAAAATAGCCCTGTTAGGAGGGAGGGGTGAGCTTGACTCCTTGTGTGAGAGGGTGAGCACATCTGCTCTCCTGAATCATCCTGGGGAGCAGTGTGAGGAATGCAGCCTTTAGAAGTTGTGTCACTTCAGGTAAATGCTCCAGCCACAGGCAGAAAGATGTTTGAGCAGATGTGTTCCCTGTTCAGGCCATCTGACCCAGCCAGGAGAGAGCAGTGCTGCAGTGTTTGCATTTCACTCTGAACCCCAGCTGCCAGCTGGACTCTTCCCAGCTAAAATCTTGGACATCTGTGTAGAAATTCAAAGAAGTCTTGTGTTGCATGTTGCCTGTCATACAAGAAAAAATATACTTTGATACAAGTATTTTCTTATATTAGCATAGTAGCTTGTCATTCATTATGTAGGAATTAATAAGGGACAAAAAATTCTTCTTGTGTAGCTAAAGCTAATTATTCCAAGGGATGGGAAACTGAGGAGTTTGGCAGTAGGATAAGGTGTTCTTGTGCCATTTTCCTTCCTACTGTAATATTTTCAATTGCACATGAGATTTCAATCTATACAATGTAAGCCAATAACTTATCCTGTGTTGCTCACTGGTGTGTTCAACACACTTTAGAAGTTTGCTGTGTGGAGGACAACGCTTTTGGTTGTTTAAAGCTCTCTCAAACTGAATTTCAAACCAAGTCCATGATGGTGGGAAGTGCTGGCAGCTGAGATATTCAACTGCACTGAAGCCTTGTGTTCTTTGAAGATGAGATTTTCAGAAATATGTGGGACAGTGAGTATTTATGGATGCACAGTTTCTTTACATAAAATATGGGGGCCTTCCTTCTGCTTGAGACCCCTGAGCACTTTAGTAAATTTGATATTAAGTAATAAATGTTACAACGAATGTTGTTTATTTGATAAACCTAGTGCCAGAAAAAGTGATTTGTTATAGGATCAGGAAAGGAGGAGCTTGTCCTTGGCTGTGTCAAAGGCTGCCTCTAATACCAGTGCTTTCTATTTTTTGGGCATACTAATGCTCCTGATATTTTTTTAAATCTTAACATATTTGTAGAGTGCTCCAAGATCCTGTGCAAAGTTCTTGGGAGCACTGTAGGCATCCCTGGGCAAATTAGTCCTGCATTAGCTATAGATCAGTCTGCTCTGCTCATTTCTCTTAATTTTATGGAGGTGACTGCTGCCAGTTGCTGCTAAGTCCAAAGCCAAGTAGTTCTGTTCCAGTTTGTTGCTGTATTTTGTGCATTATTGGATGATCATTGTTTCATTCCAGAAGATCTGATTGTTTTCTCAGCCACCTGAAGTCTGCTTAAAAATAGAACTTGATATGTAAACAAACTTTTCTTCTCTGATAAAATCATATTGGATTTCTCTTTTAATTTCTAATCAAGCAGAAGCTTTCATAGAAAAAAATATGTGAGCAGGAGAAACACTTCCAAGAAACTATTTCATCTTAGGTCATCTGTGGCAGCATTGATTCCACTCAAAATGCCCAGAAGATGAACACAAACACAAAATAATACTAATTATTTAAAATATTGCTTGCTGTGATAGAACTGTGAGACACATATCTCTTTTCTTCAGCTGGGACAGGATCTGGTTTTGAACCAGTGTTTGATGTCAGGTGTCTGTTGCTTCAGCTTTTCTAAAACTTGTAAGTCATTAACAGCCTCACTGAAAACCAGCTGAAGTTAATGAGTGTATTTCAAAGGACTCAGAATTTGCACCTAAATAAAGAGGCACTATGCTGGCAAATGCTACTCAGTGTCTTTAAAATATATTTAAATTAAATAAGATTCTTTTGCCTAATTTAAAAGCCAAAACAAAACCCAAACTATTCTCTCACAGTGAAACAACTAGTTTTAAAAAGCAGCATATAGTGGAACTCCTAAATGCATTTCTAAATATGTAAATTCTGTTAAAGTCACGTTTATGTTTCCTTAGTCAAGCCACTTCCTCATGATATGTGCTGTGCTAATCAATATCCAAATAGAAAGAAATTGAACTTGCAAATGATGAGGCACTCCTTGGGTTTCTCCACTTGCTCCCTAAAGCTTCACGTCAAACACAGTAGACAAATCTTCACATCTAAATAATTCATCTGCAAATGGTGGGAACAAGAGGAGAGGAATAAAAAGACAACGTTGTTCCATGCTAAAATACAATAATGCATTAAAATTAATCAATTTCCTCCTGCTGGGGAACAATCATTTAGAAAACATTTTAATTACCAAAACTGAATAATGGGATCAGTGTTTTTGAGAAGGTTGGATTCACCCTACTGAGCACTGGAGAATCCTCTTCACAGGAGCCCATAAAAATATTGCTGTTTTCAAGTTGCTGCTTTCAATCATGATACTTCTGGGGAGAAATTGGATTTTTTCACAGCAGCTTTTAAGGAAAATGTGGAGTGGACAGCAGGCCTGTGTTAACTGTTCTGTGCCCAGAGCCTGTCTTGCATGTGCTCCTGTATTTCTCTTTCTTTTGGATGAGAATTTATTGTGCATTGCTTAACACATATCTAAAGTCCAATGTTCAAGCCAAAGAGTTTGGCTGCAACAACAGCCAGTGTTGTAAAGTTGTAAAAATACCATTCTTCTGTCTATATTCAGCCTCACAAGGAAGGAAACGTGCAGGAATCAACCAGTCCAGTCCCTTGTCTGGGCCGACAGTGGTGCTCCAGGACAGTGGTTGTGGTTATTCCATTAGGGATAATGACCTTGGACTTCAGAATTTGTCATGGAAGAACCTGCTTTTTCTCCCTGATGCAGGAAGGTCTTGGTCTCCAGCTCTGATTTCCTGGGCATTTTTCAGAGATCTGAATGTTAGAGATGTGAGTCACTAATTTTAGAACATGTGGTGACTCCCAAGGAATAGCCACTATCTGGCCATCTGGGAAAGGTGGAGGAGACTGTAACAAAAAAAGTGTTTGTAGCAGTAGTTTCTGCCCATAAATGGGGTATTTTGGTCTAAAACAGTTCATGTCACTTATATATTTTTTTTCCTATCAAAGTGTGGAAGTTTGGCTTTGCCATAAACATGGCATGGCAGGCACAGAGTCACATTTACCAACAGGTGCCCAGGGAAGCTGTGGCTCCCCCTGGGTCCCGGGAAGTGCTTCAGGCCAGGATGGGGCACTTGGAGCAGCCTGGGATAGGGGAAGGTGTCCCTGCCCATGGGACAGGATGGGCTTTAAGGTCCCTTCCCACCCAAACCATTCCAGGATTCTCTGATGTGATTCTATGAAGTCCCACAGCTGAGGGGATGGGAAGGGTCTCAAGGAATCCATTTCACAGGAAGATGACAGAAAATTGTGCATGGGGTGTTTGTAATGAGAGTGGGAGAGAACTGGGATTGGAGTCAGTGCCAGTCGTGGGAGGGGCACAGGGCTTGGCAGGGCTGTCCTGAAGCTTTTATTCCACAGCTGAGGACACTGGTCAGCAAAATGATGAAATAAAGGGTACCTGGGTACCTGCTGAAGATTGACTCACCTGAAAGATGAGTTTGCTGAAGCTGCCCTGCACGAATTCCAGGATCATTTACACTGACTGGGGTCTTCAGTGTGTGCTCAGGGTAAGCTTCCATCTCAACACTTTGCTGAATCAGGATATTAAGTTTGCAAAGAAAATTAAAATAGATTCACTGAGAATGATGTAAATCTTTATGCTCACAGTAGGGCACAGAAGCAAAGTGAATATCCTGGTAATAAAAAAGTACCTTGTAACTCGTGGAATGAACAAAGTTCCCAGAATGGTTATTACATGCTATATTTTCTGTTTTGGATTATTGAAATAGAATTACTGAGAATTAAATTGTATAAAAGGCATTTTCTTTTTTATTTTCATAATTATTCTTTCATCCACTTAAAACTTTTTTCTATCTTGAAATAGTCTTGGTTGGTACTGAAAATTGCTGTAGCATAAGTAAAACCAGTCTAATTGAGATTCATAAATCCACTTTTTAACAAGTACAATTAGGAATAGTTATTAGAGACCAGCTGGAAAACATTAGGGAGGAAAATTTACCATAGGAGTTTTTTTACGTGTTTGAGACATTATTTGATACCAAAACCTAAATTAGATCACCAGAGAAATGAACCTGCTATTTGAAATCTAATTTGTACACAGAAAGTTAAATCTGAATATTCCTATTGGTAAAAATTTTTGTTATTAGGTCTTGTTAAACTGTCTATTTTTAATGGAAGTCTGACTTTCACAATGCTTTTCCTATAATTAAAATATGAGAAGTAGCAACTTGATTATATTGAGTGCATTTATGTCCAGTGGCTGTGTAATAAACTTTGGTGCAAGTCAATTCTATTATCTATTATGATTTTTGGAAGTAGAGAAGTTGATTGGGCCTAATTCCAACCCAACTCAATTCAAAGGAATTGTTCAGCTGCTGTGGCTGGGATGAGCATTTTAGGAACCCAAGCACAGGGTTTTAAACAAATTCACGTACAGCCACTTCAGTATCTATGACTCACATTTTAAAATTCTGTTAAGTAAAAGAGCTCTTGAGAAAATATATTTATTCCTTAAGAATTTAACAAATAATTCATGTTGGTTATGTAAAAGGCTCAATCACAATCAATAGAGGAAATTATGGAAAATCCATTCTCAACTTTTCGTTGAGTTTTCACTTTCCTCCTGTTGCAATTCAGGTTTTATTTGGAAAGTGCTGCTGCCACAAAGAAAGAATGCTTTTAGCCTAATTGAACTGAGTGTCTTTAAACAACTTCTCATCAGTCAACTTTGAGGCGTTTTTTCTTATTTGTGGTTAATTGTATTTCCCTCCTGGAAAATTGGACAAATCAATGTAAAAGCAAAAAGATAATTATTAATTTTTTAGGATAAATAGGTAAGTCATGTTAGCTATAATAAGGCATCTGTGAACAATCCAAATCAAGGACGTAAATTCACTGCAGTCAAATGTTTTACACCATTGATAAATTTGACACGTTTATTACTCATCTAATTAAATTGTGCATGCAGAGCAGGCAGGAACCAACAATGTATGCAGATGTCACATGGATATTTAGTACACTGCTGATTAAGATCAGCTCGTTTACATCACACTGGGCTGATTTGTTATGATCAAACAAAACATGTTCAACAGAAAAGACAATGATTGAGCCAAATTCCATTCTCTGGAAGTTGGAGACTCAGCGGTTTTACCAGGCTGTGTGGGTGAAATTAGCAGGAAAAAGGGCAGGAGCAGGCAGATGTTCTCTTGTAGCACTTGTTTGGCTGGGAACGCTCCGGGAGCACACAGGAGGTGTGGCTGTACCTGTGGGACACCCTGCACTGGAATGGGGACAGTTCCTGGACAGATGTAGGGACATGTGACATTCCTATGGCCTCAGTGCCCCGGGATTTTGGAGACGAGAGCTCAGGGAAGCTGCTGAGGAAAGCCAAACTGTCCATGGATTGACACTTCATGTTTAAATATCTTTGTAACAACAAACCTGTTGAGACAACAGCAGAACTCTCAGTTCCCATGGTGTTTGCACAGATCCCAGTCCCCACTCAGGGGCTCGTTTTTCATCTGCCCTTCCAGTGCCTGCAGCAACAATCAACTCAGTCCCTTAGCAGCAGGAGCTGGGCTTTCCCTTTTTGTCAGCCCTCTCCCATAACCCATTCCCTTGTGAGGCACAAGTGAAGGGAAGGAACATCCCTGCCTCCTCCTTGAAAAGGCTTCCAAGGTTTGCTGTCAGCAAAGGGAGGCCAGGGTGGGTGTTCTTGAGCTGGGTTTTGTCTCTCTGCCTGTGTAACTTAGCTCAAGCCATGGCCTGAGTGACATCCAGCTCTCAGGAAAGAAGGGTGCACCCAGCAAGGACTTAGTAATCAATATTTTTCTGCCCAACTTTATGAACTGAGTTATCACCTCAGAAGGTGATTTTATTTGTTAAGTAATCAAACTGGCTTGTATTCAGTCCAGAGCCATTTGTATTGGGCAATTAATTACCACTTTTTATGCCTTCCAAATTTACTTTTGAAAGAATTGCATTGCCAGGGGCTTTCTATTTCTGGCAAGACTAGAGCAGTGCCAGGATTGGGGTACACACATCCATATGTGTCAAATCCCTGCAGTAGCCTACTTGTTTTATCATGGAATCCTGTGAAGGCAGTTAGCACAAGGATAAATACCAGGGAAAACCTGTGCTTGCCAATAATGGAAAGCAGAGATGTGAAGACTTTGCTCATCATCTGGCTGGAGCTCCAGAAAGCAGAATTCTAAATGTGGAGATTTTCTGATTCCCAGCCCTTGAGTCTGTAGTTTTTGGCACTGACTGAATCAGAGAGAATTTGAGACCTGGACTGGGACTGTTGAGGATTTGTGGCATTTGGGAATTCCGTGTGTAAATGGGCAGATCCAGGGTGCTTTCCAGGGATCTCTTAGCTCAGCACCACCAGAGCTATAGGCCAGGGAATAGGATGGAAATGATCCAGATGACAGATCTATGTTTAAGAAGAATAATCACAGGTTTCAGAACATTTGAAAGTAAAAGCAATAATTTCTAGGGACTTTTTTGTTTCCTACTCTCAGAACTGGCAAGGAATCTAGGTAGGATTTCAGGCCTTTTATTACTTTGAGCTTTGGCTTCTTGAGAATGTAGGGGTCTGCTTGGTTCACTAGACTGTGTCTAAAACAAGAATCTTCTTTTCTGGCCCTGCAGCCAGGAGGAGACAAGGAGATTGCTGATAAGAAGTTGATAATGCTTTAGTTTATACTAGTATGTTCTTTTAGAGCTAAAAAGCTGATGTAATTCAGCAGAGACACCATTAACTTCAGCAAATTTAAAGCACTTCTGTAAGAGAGCATGAAACTCATCCCATGATTTGATTTTGCTGCTGTATTTTCAATCTGGTTAGGGAATAACTCAATAACATTTTCCAGTCAGCTCCAAATTAAATGCAAAATCTTTGTTCTTCAACTGAATAACTTCTAACTTAGAAATAGCCAGAAATATCCTTCCCTGAACATCCTGTACCTGGAGAAAATGTTGTGCCTCATACAAGGTATGTGGTTTTGGCCAGTGGTAAAAGCATGTCCTATGGCTTTGTCTCAGAAAATACATTCATTTTAATCTGAAACTCTGCCATTACCCCTCTTAATTCACTTCCTTACAGAACTTACAAAGCACTTTAGGTGTTTCTAGTTTTTAGCTTGTATTTTAACCTCTTTTTACTACAAATTCCCAGCCTATCATTAAGTTTATCAAAAGAAGTTGTACATATTCCTATACTGTTTGTGTTTCCAAGTACTCCTCCTTCCTTGTGTCCCACACACTCTGAGCATTCCCAGGCTTTACAAGGGTCTTTAAAATTTAGATTTTTGTCCTGGTCTATTTTGGTGATTTTATTGCCTCTGAATTCTTCAGAGGAAATGAGCATTTAGGACAAAAATAATGAAGGGACCTTAAAGGGACTATTCCACTTGCTTTAGGTGTAAAATTACAGGTGGAAACGTGTCATTACTGAAGGTCTTCCTCTTCTCTGGAGCTACAATTTTTTTCTCCTGACACTGCTTTCATTTTATTACAAGCTTTATCTCAATAATCAAATCCAGCCCAGTACAAGACATGAGGTCTCTTCTTGCTGTGGCCAAGTTCACATACATAATTCCTTTTGATACAGCAGCACATCAAGAGGAAAAGACACCACTTGGTGCTCTCAAAAGCTCAGCTTCAGTATTAAAAACCACATTCCTGGAGCAGTTGTACATGGATCTGCCTGGTGTCAGAACATGGAAAAGCACATTTTTCACTCATTTAAAATACATCAGTCAAACTGTGTCTGAGTGTACCTGCTGGCTTCATTGACCCTCATGTTTTTAAGAAACAACTGATTATTTGGATATAAATGTAGAATGGATATAAATGACAAGATGAGCACTTCTGATTTGCATCATTTACAGTTTCTTTTGAAAATGAGAACACACTTTGTAGGCATAGCTTACACTGAATTATCTTTGAACCATCTGCTGGAACATTGGAATACTTTGAATGATGCTTTTCTGGTCATCATTAGGAAATATTTCAAATTGAAATCTTCCATTATGGGAGAGAAATCTTCAGGAAAATTACACTCTTGTAAGTTCTTAATGTAATTAGAAGGCCTGTTCTCAGGTCTGTGAGCAGGGGAGTTTAGGGAGAAAATAGGAGATAGAAGCACACGTGCATTTATATATAAAAGAAATTCTGTGTATGTGTGTATATGTATGTATATATATATATATATATATATATATATATATATAAAATAGATTATTCAATAGATTTTATTTTCTGGAGTTTTGATTCCATGGTACTCCCTTTGTTTGGTTAAAGAAAGGCCATTTTCCCACATTGCTGGCAAAACTGTTCACAGTGGGTATATATTTAAGTGTAGATGGTACAATGCACCTGACAGCAATGGCAATATCAGGAGCTTTCTGTAGATTTTGGGGTCAGTATTCAGTTGTAGGATTAATGTAAAATCATGTCTTTTTTCTAAGCATATAACAGAATAAAAAAACCCCAAATTACACCAGTGCCTAAAAGTTATAATTACCACAGGAGACCTTACCATAAACAGTAGGAATTTTCTGGGTTTTGAAGGCTTCTAAACTTCTGTGTGAGGAGCTGATGACCTTTGCAGTGTGCTTTTCTCAAGTAGCAGAGAAAGGTAAATTTGCCCATGACAACTTCCAGTCATTTCAGATCATAGGGAGAGTATTTCTCAAATCTATATGACAAAGCTGTGCTGAGATCATGAAAATGTTTCTTTGGTTACCAAAAGCTCCTTGTTTGAAGCTGCTAATGATGCTAAAGGCTCAAGTTTTCTCTCAGTGCCCCCTGCACAGCCAGGAGGTTCTGCAGAGCCCTCAAACAGTTCCATGAAGAATGTGGCAGCCAGGGCTGCACAGACACAGCTCAGGGGAGCTCTCTGGAACTCTTTGTATTCAGCTGATGGGCTTGTGTTATTCTGAGCTAGACAAAGCTGCCTCCTCCTCCTCCTCCTCTGATAATCACCACAAGATGTTTGGAGCTTCCAAAGAAGGCTGAGTCGCCCTGCCTGGCTCAGTCAGTTCTTTGCTTCTCCTGCTCTTGATGGAATGTCATTCAATATCAGATCTCTATTCAGTTCACTGCACAGCAAAGATTGCACTGGGTTGTTTGGAAGCATCTTTTTTTCCTGGGGCAAATGCACCACATTGTGTAGGATTGGCAAAAGCTGCTGTTGTGTGTCTCTCTCCAGCTCGCAGGCGTGGCTCATCCCACCCTCTGCTGCTTTCCAGTCTGTCAGAGGCACCATTGTCCCACTTTTTACTGTGGAAGCCACCTCAAAATGCCTTTGATGAGAACAAAGGAATAGGCAAAGCCATGTGGCTGTGCTTGAGCAGGCTGGATGCAATATGAACCTCTGAGATTGGGGTGAGACTTCAGGTAGGATGTCCCACGAGGTTTTTTTGTCATGGAACAAGGATAGAAGAAATTCAGTGGATCTTCACTGGGGCAAAACTTCCATTGAGGCAGCAGCTCAGGGAAAGGAATGTAACTGAGAAAAACCAAAGGAAAGTGTGTTGGTGTCTTTTTTTGTTTTATCTTCTTCAGCAGATGTTCTCAGTATTATTCCCCGTTTCAAAGTGGGGAATATTTTACATTATTTATAACTATTATATTATTCTTCATTTCAGAATGGGGAATACTCAGTTACTCCTAGATTAGTCCACACATGTTCTGAGGAGAGTCCAGTCTAAGTGAATAAAACAGGAGTGTGAACCTGACAAAGGGGCTCTCCTGGGGTGGATCCTTGGCAATGCTTTGTAATTTGCAGGTCTATAGGAAAGCACTTCAATATGTGTTTATTTTTAATAGACCCATAAGTCAGTCAATGTCAAAGGGAAAAGTGTTGTGAACTCCTGAACTGAACTCTCATCCACGCAGAATCTGCCTTGAGAGAGATCTTTGAAAACTGAGCCATCCAAAATCATAAAGAAATCTCAAGACCACAAAAAAGATTTGGAAAAGATGTAACTTTAAAATGACAATGTCTTAATCTTAACTGAGTAATGGTAACTGTGTCACCAAGCTGCTTGAAGTTTGTTTATCCTTTGTTTCACATGCCCTATCCTGTGCTCAGGATCTGATCTACCCTTGGCTTGCCTGAGCACTTATATGATAAAAAGCAGCTTCCTGCAAAATCTCTCCATCTCTGTATGTTGAAAGGACATTAATTTATGAGTTCACATTCCTCTTGCTGTGACACAATCCCTGCTTTGTGGAGAGCTCCTCTCCATCCTTCATATGCCCAGCCTGGAGGCAGCAACTCCCCAGGCCCCTCCAGCAGGGGATTCTGGAGCCTGTGCTGGGAAAGGGGCAGGTTGGGACTGAGACAGTTCTTGGACACTAAAGAAATTAATCCTGAACTTATGCACCAAGTGATCCTAGACCAAAGCCTTTCTGTTCCATGCCTTATAATGGTTTGATGATCAGAATATAATGGAAACTCTGTGATATATTTATTAATATCTTCCCCAGAATTAATTCTCTTTAAAATATTACTGCCTCCCTTTTTTCAGGCCTGCTGTTTGTGGATGACCTTGCCTTTCTTCTTTTCAGCTGTGCCCATACACATCACTTGTAGCTTCCCACTGTAGAGCTATAAATCCTCAGCAGCACTCACAGACAAGAACAGATGATTCAGTCCTATCTGCTGCATTAATGTACAATCAAGCAGAACTTAAACCACAAAGGAAGCCTTGTTGGCTGTGTCATCCCAAGGCATGAGGCAGGAAGTGGAGAGACAATACTGGGCATTTACTGCACAGATGAACAACTTTTGATCTTGCAAATCTTCATGCGTTTGCTTTTATGTGATTCTTACATAAAATCTTGCATGGCTGCTGCACCATCACTGAGTTGCTCTGTATGCAGCACATCCTGTGTTCCCTGTTTAGAAAGCTAAGCACAGCCTTCATGGGAGATTTGGAAGAGCTTCAGTGACTCCTGTGCACCATGAATTTGCTACTTTTTCAGCTTGTATTTCAAACTGAAATTCAGGAGAAAGTATCTTCTTCTTTTATGTGCTTTGTGGTGTCACCTTCAAACCATCTGTAACTGGTCTGTGGAAAAGGATCTAGAAGTTCTCCAGACACAAAACTTTTCCTCACCCAATTTCTTTCTGCATTTATTGATGATTTATTATGCTGTAAAATGTCCTCATTTGCACCCTGAAATACTCTCCTCCTTTCTCATAAAAAAGAAAAATCTTCAAGAGCAGTTTTTAAAATTTATAAGTGGAGGAAAACCTGAAACTTGTGGGGAACAGGATTTGCTCAAGTTTCTACAGTAAATCAGTGTCAAGTGACAAGCAGGACCACTCTAATTCACTAGAATCAGTCCAGATCATTAGTTTATTCAAATACTCCCTAAAGAAATAAGCAGGATATTTTTTCCTTCAGTTCTTTGCTCTGTGATAGTTTATATTTTATTGAGATCTTCCAGCTCAATGAAACCATGTGCTTTTAGTGGACGTTCCTGGCATAGGAATATGTTGTCAATGCTCTATTGATCTACCTGCACAAGCCAGTCCAACAATGCAGTGTAACTTTAATTCCTTCTGATAGTTTGCTCTTTCTTGACGGGCTATGCATCTTCAGAGACTCAGTCTCCATGCCCGATTAGTATTGTAATTCTTATATTATCTGCTTATATGGTGGAAACTTCAGATTCCTGTTAGAGAAACTGTGTAAAATCTTTATCTCCCCCCTCTTCCCCTTCATTCCTACAGATTTGGCAAATGCAGAACCTTAACACCTTTTAAAGACTTTCTTAAAAGCATTATTTACCTTCTCCGTGGTCCTTCCAATACTGGAGCTGTGGGGATTTCAGGCTGCATTGAAGTGATGGAGTTTATGCAAGAGCAGTGTACCTGCAAAGCAACTTTGCAGTCCATTCATTAAACTTTGTCTTTTTTTTTCCTCGTGTCCATGTAACAAATAGTTGCCATTTCCTTCTCAAGAGAGCAGATGGTTAAAATAAAAGCCACTGAAGATCAATGCATAATTTTTGGTGTAACTTAACATCCTGGCCTAAATGGTGGTTTTGTCTCCTGACACAGCACTTCTTTTATTTCATTTCCTCTGAATATTATATCATAACAAATGTGGTGCTTCTTGCAGCATGCTTTAATGTGGAAATCCCAGTGTTAAAAATCAATGAAGTTAATTAGTAGTGATGAATGAGTGAACATTAATTGCCAGACTGGCCATTAGGATTGCAGGCGGTCAGAGCTGTCAGAGGGCTTTAACTGCTCAGCCTCAGCTCAGATTGTTTGGTGCACTGTGGGCAGTTTGGTTAGTTTATCATAATGCTAATTAAATGCCTTGAATAGAAACCATTCATGAAGGATATAAGTTACCTATCACCAGATCTGCAAAAATTTATCAGTGTATCTTTTCTCTCTGTTACATTAACACAGTGATTGTCCCACTCTGTGATGATGGGTCAGTCTGGAGCAGCACAGTTGACTTCATTAGAATTATTTGAATTTACCACAGTGTGACTGAAATAAAAAACCTGTCAGTTGTGATTTATTTGCTGACTTGCTGTGCCTCAGATTCTTCTTACTATTCACTGAGTAACTCTACAGAGTAAACAACCAGGGTATGAAAGTGACTTTTCCCTGCTCCAGTACCACAAGCAATGAGGCAGAGCTGTGCAGTTATTTGTACACGGGGATGGAGCAGACCCTGGCATTGCAAGCAATTAATGCTGATTTTTTCATTATCATTTCCTGTCTACCCTTAGCATCGGTGATGTGCGGGGCTTTCACACAGCGCGTCTGTGGCAAAGTTTGAGAATGTCACAAAGCTTTAAAAGGCCCCCTTCCCTTTCATTATGTCATGAAAGAAGAAGAATGCCCAATCCCAAAGAAAACTCTTTTCTTCTTGCATGACATAACCTCTTTCGTATTTGAAAGTGTAGTGCCAGAAGTTGAATTGCTTGCTATTTAATCTTTACTAGAAGCAGCACAATTTAGCCTTTGGAGGGGAGGAATTGGAGAACAGAAACAAACAGAAATACACGACTGTCTTTCTGGTACAGATAGCTATTAATGGACTCAGAGGCAGGCCAAGCTCTTGCTCAGAGCACAGCAGTTTTTTATAAACCAACAGAGGGCTTTTGGTCTTTGTGGCATTACGCTTTCCTGCTTCTAAACAAAAAAGAAATAAAGCTTGTGTTCACTTGATGAAATGTAAACTGACTTTCTCTAAAAGGAAAACTCTTGCCCTCACAGTGGGTTGTGCAGTTACTTTCCAAACTGAGTCAAGGTTACCGATATAAGAGTCAGACAAATGATCAAATATTCTGAGAATTCTGATTTATCTTTTTTGGCCTTGAATCTCCACTTGCCTTTTATTTCTCAGCCAATATATTTGAGTAGAAGGGCATATTTATACTCTGTAAATGAACCCTTCCCATGTCAGCAGTTGGGCTGGGTGGGCTGTGACTCAGAGCCAGAGTTAAGTGTTTGTTCTGAGAAGCTCAGCTCAGTGTGGTCAGATCACAGCTGGAGCGCGTAAATTCTAAATGCAGAAATTATAACTTGTTCTTGTGGTCTAGATTAGTTGGCAAAGTATCTGAAAATTAAGAAATCAACATGTTTCAATTACTTGCTGGGTTAGAAAATCTTTCTCTAGCTACTGCCTGTGTCCAAACTCCCACCTCACAGAAAACCTGTCCTTCCACAGCCTGGATAAACAGGGAAATCCCTAGTCAGGTTTTCCCATCAGGCTGAAAAAAGGAGGTTATGAGCTGAGATTTCAGAGATCTTTCATCTTTCCCTTTCCTTGTTTAAAAAAGATAAAAAAAGGAGAAAGTTAAACATAAAAAAAAAAGTTCACATAATACTATGAGCAAAGAAAATTAGGATTGGGAAATAAAAAAGTGAAACCTATTTGTTGGGTTGGAACTACGTCATCTCCCAACTCAAGCCTCTCTGTGATGATTTGTATGATTCGGATTTTAATTTCCATTCTCTACGGATGGGTGTGTATGCAACCTCCTAGGCACTGCAAGTGAATGACATTTAATCCTTGGTGCACTAGAGCTTGTCTGAAACTGTCCTATAAGTATTATAATAAATTAATTAGAGTAGACATTTTTAAACCAATCAATTTTGATGTAATTATCATGTTGGTGTTCATTACTCAGCAGGCAGAACAATGAATCCTGAACAGCTTTTGTTTTATTTATATCAAATGCCAATATCTTAAAATAGATTCTCTGAGCAGCAGAAAGGTTCTTCCTGTGGTTTCCTTCTGTGTGGGGAATTTACACCTTGGGATGAGCCTTGTTGAGTTCCCTTTGGGCTGGAAATGCACCAGAGCCAGCAGTGGCTGTGACAGCAAAGAGGGGACCAAGGAGACCCTGCCAGGTGTGAGAAGTGCCATGAACTTCTTCCTCCTTCTCCTTCTGAAGGCAAAATCCAACTTCTTTAGTCCTTGGCACTCAGCTCTTCTGCTGATGCCACAAATTCATTTTGAGTAGGATGACCTGGTATCCACACAGGTACAGCATTACAGGACCAAGGAAAAACATTTTGGAGATGATAAAAACACCTCAGTGTGTTGTGTGCAAGAAAAGGGCATGAAAAGATAAATGTCCAAGTTTAGGGCTTGGAGCAAATCTTTGTTTGGGATGTGTTTGGCTTTAGGCTGTGAGCTGCCCCACACATCCCAGGGAACAGAGAGAGCAAATTCCTGCCCCAGCCGTGGTCTCAGGCTGCAGGAGGGATTACCTGGAGCACCTCTGTGCAGTGGCCAAAATGCAGATTTACTGCAGCCACTCTGCATCTTACCCTGCACAATCAGTCAGTCAGGGGGGCCTCATTTCCTCTCCAGTTCTTTGATCTGTTCCTGTACTTGGAGGAAAGGTGAAATCTGTGGTTTAGCACAGACCACGAGGGAGAACAGCTTCCTGAGCTTTGTCTGGAACATCTCAGGCACAGAGACACTCAGGTGTGCTCTGTGCCCAAAGAGGATCAGCCCCACTGTCCCCAGTCCCCAGTTTTGCTTTCCCTTACGCACAGAAACTGCCTTAAATGTTGATCACCAGTGTGAACCAAAGGGCAAGGATCAGAGCTTTCAGTGGGGTTGGACAAGGCTCCTAATATTCAGTATTTTTCACCTCCAGGCTTTGGAAATATGGGATGGTTTTGTGGAGCTCTTTTGTCTAATGGCAGCTGGCCAGACTTGCTCAGAAAAAGTTACAGATTCTAAGTTTCTCAGCAGTGAATTGTGCTGACATAAGTAGGCAGTGTAAAAACATGTGAAAGACAAGGCTTTGCTTTTTTTTTTTTTCTCCTAAGACTGGAGAAAAAACTACAAAAGGATTTCCTACTGCCCTGAGCTAAACTGGGTACTGTGGGTCCTGTGCTGGCTGAGTTGCTGCCCAGAGCTCTCCATCTGTCCCACTGGAAGTCTACCTGAAAAGAATGAAAGGAGCTGTGAAGGACACGGGAAAGAAAAGCAACCCAGGAGCAAGAAAAAGAAAATAGGGAAATCTGACATTATGCTAAGAAATATTTTTTCAACTCCCACATGAAAATATATTCAAGGACTTTTCATCTAATTAATCTAGTTATGCATCTAATTAATATATTCTTTATTTAGAGGATTTGCATGTTGCTATACAGCAAGATTTTGAATAATTTGGGTTTAAAATATGATTTTGCTGGTCAATAATGAATGGAAAGTGAGCAACATGATTAGAAGAATGCATTTCCTCAGCAAAGGTCCACATCTTCCATTCTCAGAATGGTTGAGCAGTGCACAATCAGAGACATAATTCCAATAATAAACTGCCAATGGAGCTCACACCATGTGGACATCCCAGTGTGCCTTGGTAAAGCCCTCAGATGAAAAAACAAATTAAAATTTCAGATTGTGACATCTCAGTGAGAAATGTAATTTTGTTTTTCCCCAGAAAAAAAGCTATGCTGATTTTGGTTTGTGTTTTCACCCCAGGTTTGCACTGAGCAGAGGAAGCAGTTGGGTGATTATGATGCCTTGAGACAGTGCTAAAGGAATAAAGTGAGGATTTATTAAAAGGCCTTCAAAGGATACACCTTGGGCAGCCAGGCACAGGAGCCTGGCTGAGGCTACACCCAAGATGGACAGCAGGTCAGACATTTTCACACTTGTATAGGTTTTGGTCCATTTCCATATTGGGGTTAATTATCCAGTTCCAGCTCCAGGTGATGCAGTCCCACCCTCCCAGTTTGCTCTCCTCAATTTGCTGCTGTTTGCACTTTTTGGGCCTGAAGCTGCAATGGGTGTCATTGGTTCTGGGGCTGGAAAAGGATTGTTTTGTCTGACTGAGCTGTGAGGAGAACTTGATAACACTCTGTGTGAGGTTCAGAATGATGTACTAATGCAGAATAGAATCTGGAAAATAGAAAAGCTAAACCTTAAGGCATCAGTTCAGGATAGCCACAGCTTTGTTCTCTTTTGCTGGGTTGCAGCAGAGAGCAGGTGCTGTGTGATACCCCTGGAGATTCAGCCTTTCTCCTGTGGTACCCCTGCTCTCCTTCCTCCACAGCTGTCCCTGAGTCTCACCCTCACAGTGCCCATGTCCTTGTGAGCTGTCCCCAGCAGAGCTCTGGATCACAGCCTTTGCTGGATAAATGGCTTTAGGACAAGGGTGTCAGTGCAGCCTCCCTCAGCTGCCTGATGGCTTCCACTGAGGTCAGGCCCTGGAGACACTTTCTAGATGTGGTTGATGTTCCTGAGCATGTCACAGCTCTAAGACACTGCCTATCTCCAGCAGATCTGGGTGAATTGATACTTTTTAGTGTTAACTTAGTATTAACTCTAGAGAAAGTTGGACAGCTTTGCCTGTGTTTTAGTTAGTTTTAGTTTTGCAGTCAAGCAGATAAAGACACTCACCTGTTCCATTTGCCTGATTCCATCAATTAGACAGTGACTGGCAGGTGAAGAAGTCACAAAAACAACCTTTTCTGCCTCCTCATTACTTCAGTGGGAAATTGTTCTTGTAGAATGTGTCATTCCTCCTGCTGGGGCTCTGGGAAGGATTCTTTCCACACCATGCTGTATTGGGTGTTTGAATATTCTTACACACTTGGCTTAAAGTGATAGATAACAAAAAAAAAAAAAAAAAAAAAAAAGGCAAGAAAGTGTAATTTTCTTTAAAGCTCCTAATCAATAACATATTGTTTTGCCAAGTGATTTAATATTCAAATAGCATTATTACAAAAACCACACTACTTGCTTGAAGTGAGTCTGCTCTTCGTCATGTCCAGAAACTCCTGGATGTTTGTTTTGATCATTTTCTTAGTAAAAAGTACTTCTGCTGCTTCAGATCCTGCTTTTTCCAATGCAATACTTCAATGAAATATTCCATGAGGTAGAAAAGACATCTGTCCACGTAGATTTGAAAGGAGACAAGCTTGCACCTTAAACTTACAGAAGCTAAACACCATAATTAAATTACAGTGTCTGTGCCGTGGAAATATAGATTTATGATAACACAGTGGTAAAGTCTTTTCTTCTGGAAAGTAATTCATTTAAAGAGCTCACTCATCTCATCTGGAACAATACTTATTGAAAGATTCGGACCTCAGTTCATACATCATCCTTAATGTATTCTTATCTAAACTCTGCCACGTTCTGTGGGATAAGGACAGGCAGGATTTGAATACACCATGTTCCTCCAAGGCTTTGGGCTTACTTGGGAGCCATCACCCACCTGAGCTCCTGGTTACAGAGGTCTGAAGAGCATTATGATGGCAGCAGAAGAGCAGGACTGAGGAACACGTGGGATGTGCCAAAGAAGAAAGAAAAATAGAAAAAATATTCTTAATATTCAGGAGTAGGAAGAATCAAAGAAATCTTTGGAGCAGATTTCACAGCAGACAAGCTCTCCTAAAAAGTATTAAAAATGCATGATTGAAAACTGGAATGGCAAATACTGAGTCTGTTTACAGCAGGGGAGGAACAAAGCCTGACAAGGAAAGCTCATGAGTCAGCACTGGCTGATACTCCACGAGGGGCTCTGGGAAGCAAGTTTCCAGGACAGAGGGAGCGGTGCTGTCATCCCTGCTGCAGCAGAGCAGCGCTCACACTCCGAGGGGGGGTAACAAAGGCACAGAAAGGCTGACTCAGGTTCCTGCTCTGCACTTTGAAGGGCAAAATGGCTTTTTTTTCTTTTTTCAGGACTCTTAAAAACCCAGATTTTGCAGCCAGTGCTGAACAGGGTGATAAAATCCCACCACCAGATAATCATTTATGGATCAGGGAATGATTTTCTTTTGTTCCCTATTGACATTTTTCCACTTAAGGGAGGCCAGGCACTTCTATCCAATGCTGATGCCCCCAGTGCATTTACAACAACCTGCATGGAGGTTCCTTGGCACCTTTGCTGTCAGGAATGTACATTCTGGAAAGGAGCAAATTAATATCTGAATTTTACTCCTGTCAGGAATTACATGTTACAGACAGATAGTGTTAAAGATCCATTTTTACATAATGGTTTTTTGAAGTGACGATTTTTCTTTTTGTTTCTTTGGGGGAAGTTGTTTGGAAAGTGTTGTGCACCATTTGAAGCTGCTGCAAAAGAGATCCTCAAGGTTTTGTTTTTAAGGGAATTTTAATTTAATTAAAATTTAATTTTGTGATGCTATAGTTTTGGTAATAATTTATAATGAAATTTTAATCTTATAAACCACTAATAAAATGCACCTTTTTATCCCAGAAAGTTTTATTTCTATATGATACAGCCAAATTATATGCTTATTTAGCTGTGAATGTATATTTCCTTGCTGTATCTTTGAATGGAAAAATAAATGTAATTAAATTTTAGTCAGTCTAACAAGCTTAACTAGAGCATCTTCCAGCAACATACTCTAGAATTTCATTTTCCAAATAAACTCAGTGTGTCACTGATGTCCAGAGAGGATCAATAGAATGGAAATTGCAGTTTGCCTGCAGTGCTGCCATGTTTTATTGCTCACCCATTTCCAACCAGTCTCCTTTCCCCTGCCAGATGGGGCCCAGGGCCATGCCAAGCGTGTGGCATACAAGGAAACAGAGAGGGAACATCTACAAATGATGCACAGCTCACGCTCCTTTTCCTTTCTGCGTTCCCCATCCTACTCTGGCAAGGTCCCGAGCTGCTTTGTCTCCCCAGGGAGCAGGAATCCCCCTAAGGGTGCTCAGTGTTGGGAAGGTTTGGACTTGAACTTTGCACTCTTCAAGAGGACACGATATCATCCCCAGCCCTGCAGTCTGGGCCTGATGCTGCTGGCTGGGAGAGGGCAGGGATGGAATTCCAGCACGGGGGAAATGCCCTGGCACTGCTGCAATGAAGCCGACCAGGGATGGGATCTGGTGACTTGTCTGCTGGATTCATTGCTTTTCTTTAAGCTGCAACTTGTGGCCCAGAAGCTCAAGAGCTAACCTTTAAGTGCATCTGAATATTTGTGTGTGTTTCTCACCCAGTAATGATGCCAAGCTCACCCTCAGCCAGTTTTGGCACAAGGATAAGGAGTTAAATCTGGAGAAGCAGCTGGCAGGAGGCTGCTCTGTGGCAGCACAGGCTGCAGAGGAGGGGGTGGATGGGCCCAGACAGCCACTTTGGGACTGCAGTCTCTTTTTGGTGTGATATTACTTGATTTGACATTAATGGGAGCAACTTGTGTGCATCAAACACAGATTAGACTTTACAAATTCGTTTGCTGTCTCTCCAGCTCTCCCTCCCCCAGGTCATATTCCATATGCTGGGAGAATTTTGTTTGATTTGTCCCCACACAAACAGAGTGGAGCACTCTCTGCAAGGCCAGGGCCAGCGGGGCTGTGCTCATTTGAGGCTGGTTCCTGGGCTCCAGCAAGTGGATCATGTCTCCAGTGCCGAGGCTCTCGGGGTATTCACGGGGTGTTAATGATTCCACATGAAGCTCAATGCAGTCTGAGGGGACACAGGGCTCTAATTATTCAATCCCTGCCCAGATGCATCCTGAGCACTGTAACAAACCCAGGGAAACCTTCCACTACTGTTAGTTACTCTATTTAGTCTAAATTAATTTGAAGTCGAAGTCATTGCCAAGATTTGAGTTCACTGGAGTTTTTCCCAAACAGAATGAAAATTAAGACAAACATACAGAAATTCTTTTTTCCCAAGGCTTGTATTTATCATGCATTTTTCCAGGTTCCCCATTGCTGTTTTTGACATCCAAGTTCTTTCACCTGCCAGCTGCAGTGACTTAATGGAAGAACAGATTCCTGAGCCTTTATCAAGTTCTTAATTTCAATCTGACATTTATTTATTTCTCGTTTGAAATTGATAGACTTTGGCTTCTCCTTCTAATGAATATTGGATAGGGGGTGGTATTTATTTATACACCCTTCTGTTTGTTCCAAACTGGGGCCATCTCTCCTGTACTCTGATAAAAAGAATCTTCCCGTTGTGTTGTAAGGAATGAGAGTCCCACTGGAACCCTCCCTAGCCTGGATCCTCCAACCCTTATTGTGATTCATTGGGGAATAGCAGCACAGAGGAAAACTGCAAATTCCTGTGGCATATTGTGGGTAAAATCTATTTGGAACTTTCCAGAGACCAGGGTACATTTTTGTGTTCTGCATTTCTCCTCGTGAGATTTCTTCCTCAGCTTTTGAAAATGCCTTCAAGATTTTGGGAAGTTGGTGTGCTCTGTGTGGCTCTTAGAGTTCCACACCAGCCCTCAGACCTGAGCTGGGAGCCTGACAGGACATCCCTCCAGTGATGGGGAGTCACACTTATCAAAAAGCATTTCAAGGAATAGGTGGGAGTAGAGGGGGAGAGGCTGCCAGCCAGCACTGTCCTCATTCTTTATGCTGACCAGGGATTGCATTTTTCATTCAGGAAGAAGGGAAATGTTTAATCAAGTACTGTGCACTTGCTTTCCCTCACTTTTTCTCCGTGTCTTTGAAAAAATATGAAAAATGCATAAGCTGGACAGTGATGTTTGACAGATTATCTCTGGCATCCCTTGGGAATGAAGAGATTTTGCAGTTGGGCTTCCTGACGTGTTATTTAGCAGAACAGACAGACCTTGAGTCATTTGGTTTCCCACTTCCCAGGCTCCTGGAGTACAACTGAAGTACATGCTGGAGCAACGTCGTTCTCCTCTACATGGGAAAAAGCATTATCAGATAATTAGACTGTGTCATGAAGATGTAATAAAAATCCTTAGGAAATTAATTAATGCACACGTACAATAGCTACTTTACACCACAACACTTGAGCCATTTAAAATGAGGTTCTTTTTAAATAGCAAAAGCAATTAGTCTGCTCGGACTGATTGCTGGCCAATTTTCGTAATGCAAGACTTTTTTGATTTATGGGAGTAAAAAAATTAAGAAGGGAAGGGTAAAATTCCATTGTGGCTGTTCTTAGCAAGGAAACTATCAAGCTCTGTAGCTGTTATTTTCTGAGCTGCAGCTCTCTCTTGCTTCCTGCAGTCCTGAGTTTGAAACTTTTAATGCATTATCTTCACAAATATTAGCTCATGTTTACTAACATCTCCTATGTTCAGATACAGAATTAGATGCAATAATGTTTACTAATATCTGCTGTATTCAGATACAGTGTTGGACAGTATTTTTTATGGTAAATCTCTTCCTCTTTAAAGAAAACTTATTCAGGCTGAAATATCCACATTCTTTTCAGCAGCATCTTGAAATAAAACCTCCTCTAAAGTCCCTGGTGCCATAACTTTTACTTTAATAACAATAAGCCAGAATATTAGCAATGAAAGTTAATCAGGAAATGCAGTGTGTCCCTGGAGTGGCCACAACCTCCAGGGCTGAAACAGAACTCCTGCTCTTGGGCTGGGTGCAGCACAGATCTCCTGCTCCGTGCCTGACTTGAAACAGGTCCATTGGTCCTGCTGAAGGGCTTGTACTTGAACATGGATTTAAGCATTTGGTTGAAACCCAGCTCATCTGGGAAGTCAGGAAGTTTTTTGGGCTACAAATAAATATGAAAATTTCCTCTCCACAGATTGGGCTTGTAGCAAGACCTGGAGGAGCTGAAGGGAGTTGTGGTCATATATGAGGCAGAATTTTAGGCAAGTGAGGAGCAGTGAATGCATCATAACTTTGATGGTGGTGTCAGCCAGCTTTAGCTGTGCCTCATTCCCCTGCAAATGCTCTTCCCCTCACAGCCCATCATCATCTCCCCTGTCCCTCTCTCCATGAGTTTTCTGCTAGCCTGGGCTCCTTCAGGGGAGGACACATTTGCTTGGCTTCCCACCTCCCTGCCTGCACGACCTGGAGCAAGATTAGGGCTTCACATGCCTTTTCTTTGGTAGAAAGGGAAAAAATATTGAGTAAGCGACACAGAAGAGGAATTGCTATGCATATTAAGCAGAGAGTGATTGCTGACAGCATGCATTATGTAAAAGGGGAACCTGCACAAAATGAAATACAAACCTTGCTGCAATTTAGCTGTTATTTTAATGTATATTATAGGATTTTCAGGTATTACATTGTCTAGGGACAACCCAGCTTAAATTTTCTTACAGTTCCCATAATGTACTTGTGGTTTTTCCATTTCAGCTGCATCTTAGAGTGACTTTTAAAGAGCCTGTAGTGACAGGACAAGGGGGAATGGCTTCCACCTGAGTGAGATACTAGGGATGTGAGATAGTGAGGCCCTGTGGATCTGACCACAGGGGTCTGCATGGGGGGCAGGAGGATGGAGCCAGAACCTTCTTAGGGTGATGAGCAGTAGGATCAGGGGCAACAGGCAGGAGATGGCAACAGAACATTCCACCTGAACACAAGGAGCCTTTGCATGACAGAGCACTGAGAAAATCCTCTGCGCCAGGAAACAAAAAATGTGTCTGGTTTGCTGGGAGGTTAACGTGTCAAAGCAGCTGTGAGGCAGGGAGCAGAAAGAACACTGAGCCAGGGCTGAGGAGCTGAAATGGGAAATAAGAAACAAGGAGAGAGATGGAGGCAGAAGCTGTTCTGTGAGGAGAGGGTGAGAAGAAACAGGTTCTTTGAGTGGCCTGATCCGTTTTGTATCAGAGGAACCTGAGATTTGCATCACTGCAGAGCGTTATTACTGTGACCTGATAGATCCTGGTGTTCCTGTCTGTTATTGTGAAGTCTCCTGTGTGTAACAGAGGGGCTTATTCAGCAGGAGCACTTGACCCAAAATCGATGGCTTGGACTGGAGATTGTAAATTAAACAGCTTTTGACCAGAGCTGAAGATTTTGTACTGCAGAAGTGAAAATTCAGATAATGGCTCTTCTATGAATAATATAAAAGTCAGATTTCAACAGACAAACTGGGATGGAGGAAGTGCAGGGATCATTTCACTCTCACTCCATTCACAGGTACTTGGTTGTGCTGCCTGGGAGGTGAGATATTCCCTGAACACTTTTAGTTGGACATTAACATTGGGTATTTGAATTGGTTACAGGGGTGGTACAACATGTAAAAAAAAAAAAAAAGAAGAAAAAGAAAAAAGATTGTTTTTTAATCTGTGTGGTTGAGGTGAAGCTGAAGGAAGCTACTGACATATTTGCTGCTATGGATTTTGACAGAAAATTTGCAGGTTCACAGTCTTAGAAAGTGTTAAGTACTTGGATTGTCTCAGCTTCATGAATCTTCCCAGGAACTCAGTGTGTTGCAGGACAACTGTAAACAGCTTCAAGAAACCTTCAAGCCATCAGTTGGGGCATGTTTGAAACCACATGGTGGTTTTTAAAATATTGTTTAGTGGTGCCAAAATTTAAAAGGCTTTAATTAGTAATTTACCTATAACATTTCACCTGGTGTAGTTATGACCCACTGGGGAATACCCCACAGAATGAAGGTATGGGTTGCTTATATGAGCTGTCAAAGAATGTCCCTTTTGTATGCTGGGCTTTCCACAGCTATCTTTAGGGTTTGGTTTAAATCCATTAAACTCAGGGAGTGATCACCATGGCATGCTGGAGATGTGCACAACTCTTTGGGAGCAGCAGAAAGCAGCTGTCTGTTTCCTCACCTGTGTTCCACCTTGGAGCATGGCACAGCTCTCCACAGTGCCTGCCAATCCATGCCTGAAACCACTGGGATTAAACTGCAGAGCTCAGTGAGAAGCAGAGGGTGAACAGCTCCAGTGCTCTGTCCACCAGGATATTCTTTCCTAAGTCTCTTCTTCCAAGAGAAATTCACATTCTCTCAAAATGAGGGTGGATTGTCTGCTTGATGCCACTGTCCTACTGTTTCTACTGGGTAAAGGAAAACTCTTTCTTCCCACCCTAAATAAGAAGCTGGATCTTTAGCCTGCAAAAGCTGTCTTCCTCTTGATCTCAAACGATGGATAATGATGTATCTTCAAAGTGTGTCAGCTTCATCTTTTCCTTTTTCCCTCTCAACAGTGTCTAGATATTATTTAAACCTTCAAAAATGTTTCCATGAAGAAAAAAGCCCCACCTATTCTCATTTCCTATACAGAGAACTCGGAGGCTTCATTTTGGTGAAAAAGTTCCTTTATTTTAGGACTTACTTGCCAGATTCTGAGCTTTCAGGGCAAACTGCCAGCCCCACGGTTTCTGCAGGCATCTGGGAGGTCACTGAACTGGTTTATAAGGAGTTATCATATAGTGATTACTTAGATGGCTTGTGGTAATGCTATAATGGCAGTTCAATTAATATGATAAGATCTTAATGGGTTGTGTAGAATATTGTCTTTTAATCTATGCAAAGAGCCAAGGGTACAGCAGAGGTGCATATAAATCTGACTAAAGCCAGAGTGCTCGTGCCTCTCACTTGCTGAACCCCGGCTTTTAGACCACTGCAGGCAGAGGAATCATGTAGGACACTCCTTTTTCCCAGTGGTGATAATACTGTTGGTGAAAATTCTGCCCACAGAGGGGATATAGAAAGGTCTCCAAAAATAGAGGCCTCAGCTCCTACTCAGGGAAAGGAGATGCTTGATCAGCAAAGGAGTGTCTGACAGGCATATCAAAGGCCAAAAGAGTGACCTGTGGGCTGAAAAACATTTCAGGAGTTTCAGCTAAAAAGTTGGGCTTTTTAGATAGAAGTTTTAACAAATCTGCTTTATTGAGCTCAGTTTGTGACTCCTGGACATGTTCAGATTTAGGGATGGCTCTCTGTATAGCAAATAAAAGTCAAATGCCAGTGAGTCAAATGCAAGTGAGAAGCCTTGGTTTTCTCACTTACCTTTCCCTGGCCCATTAGAAGTGTCTCCAGCCCATGAGAATTCCCAGACCTATTTCAAATCTGGGAATTGGGCACAGAGAAGAGTCCTGTCATAGAAACTGGTAAGGGACCTTCCAGCTCTATTGCACACGAGTTTACCTGGGCTAACAAAAGTCATAAATACCCATCTGTACCAAAGGCACGTTATTGTATGGCATTAAATAAGACTTGGTTGCCTAGTTTAGATTATAATTATTTCCATTTCAGTTTGTATCATCTGAATGCAATGGGGTATGGGAATGTCTCAGACAGCAGGGCTGTTGAATCTGAGTTTTTTCAGTTCATATTCACAGAATCATTTAGTTTGGAAAAGCCCTCTAAGAACATCAAGTCCAACCATTCTCCCAACACTGCCAAGGGACATTGACCCATGTCCCCAAGTGCCACATCCACAGGGCTTTTAAATCCCTCCAGGGATGGGGCCTCCAACACTGCCAGGGCTTGACAGCCCTTTCATTAAAGAAATTTTTCCCAATATGGAACCTAAACTTGGAATTTTTCTTTTCTGCCACAGATTAAAGTAAAGGAGCTGTGGTAGAAAACTTCCTGCAGGATCTGGAAGTGACTTTGGGCATCAGTTGTGACAGTTTTACACAGGGGAAGGGTATGGAGGAAATACAAAGAGCTGCCCGTGGTTAAGGTGAACAACTGGGACACAGATGATGAGGAGGAGATGGGAACCCACAGGGAGGAAAGGAGCAGTAACTGCTTGATTCAGACCCTGAAGGCAAGAACAACCTTCCTGTGCTGAGAGGAGGGGATGGGTGTGAAGGCTCAAAGGTTTGGACATGGTTTCATAATTCAGAGTTTCTTGACTCTGAAAGTCAAACATTTCTTCAGTGAGAGCCAGAACGATCCTGTCTTTGATGAAATGAGTTCCACAGTTCCAGTGGAGGGGACGTGATCTCTCCAGCATGTCCAGGGCTATCACAGTAGGAGTTCTTGCCCTTCTGAGTAATTCTCCTGTGCAAAAAGGTGATGCTGAGCTTAGGCAGATGTTTTGCTGCTCCTCCTCTTCAGTGGTCAGGTTGTTCATTCCACACCTTGCATGTGGGCTATGAATAAACAGCAGTCTGCAGTTCTCAGAGAGCAAGGGAGCGTTTACTCAATGGTTTTGAGCACGTTCCCTCAGCTAGAGAAACATTCTGTCTTTATTCTGTTTTTCCACCTCTGCCTTTTTATTAGGAAAGAGGACTGCATCTTTAATGCACTGCTTTACAACCTTTTATGTAGAAAGATTAACAAAAAGGAACCACACTTAATTTAAGATGACAACTTAAGTTTGCCTCTGGATTCTTTTTTGGCAGGCGTTCTCTTAGTAAATTACATTTGACAACCTGAAATAAATTCAAACCAAAATTTATGCCTGCATTTGCTCACAGGGCTGTGGTTCATCAGACTGTGTGGTTAAAAAGCTATGAAAAGTAACAACTAATTTAAAAATTTATTTTTAGACAACCTACACGGGCTACTGATGCTAAAACTTTGTTTAAGTAAAATCAGGTTTCTGAGCATGTGGAGGTAATTTTTCAGTTGATAATAGAGTTACTTGTAGATGTTTGTGCAAGAAAAAAGAAAACAACATTACGAAACAAGAAGAAATGAGTCATAATGATACAATTTCAGTTGAAGTTTAACACAAAAAAGGTTTTAGAAACATAACCAAGGACACGGCATCATTGAAAATTTTCCCAAAGGAGAAGTCAATGTTAGCTGAGATTGCCAGAATTTACTTTAGCTATTACTATGGATGAATAATTATGCTCAATTCAGCCAGTGATATGGGTTCACAGCAGGTTAATTGGTAATAATGGGTTTCATTCCAAACAGTGAGGAATGATTTTTCAACAAAAAAAATGCTTTCACTGAGAGCTGAAGATGTCCTTGCTTTCTGTGCTCCACAGCCACAATAGCACGTGTAGGACACCCGGGCTCTGGGTTCAGGGAGCTGCCCCTGGTTGCTCCTGGCTATTGACAGGGGATGGAACAGGCTGAAGCATCATCTCAGCTGGGCAACCTTGGCCTGCTTTTAAAAATTATTTTCCTTCCCCCTGGCTAAAATTTGTGTCTAGACCAAGGAGAACAGAAGGATCTTGTTAAAATCCCAGATGCAGACACCTTTATCTCTGTTACAGAGGTGTAAACATAGAGTGAGGCATTTGAAGAAAAGAAACTTGCTATAAATTTGGCTAAGAAGAATTTTCTGTGCTTGTGCCTATGGAATAGCATGGGAGTTCTCCATCCCTTCCTCACTGCACCATATAAATAATAATGAAGCAGGAATAAGTCTATTGATTGTGAGCTGGCTGAGAACAGGATCTGAGCTCTCAATTCAGAGTCTTCTCTCCCTTCAGCACCTTCCCCTGAGACAGGGCTATCGTTTGTCATGTGCACACATGCCCAGGAATGAGGAGTATCAGTGTCTAGGACAGGAGAAGATAAGAGCACAGTTCACCCTGGATAAGCCTCCTCACCTGGGTTACACCCAAGTCATCTCCCTTGAAGTGTTTTATCAAATTCTTCCATCCTTCACCTTCTGTGGATGATTTCCTGTCTCAGCATTCAAGTCCTTGTTTTCCCTTTGCTTCCTAAATTGTAGTTTCTGCATTTGAGGGTCCATGTGGCTTTATCAGAGGCTCTCCAGACAGCAGGGAGTAAATCTCAATTTAAAAAAGAAAAAAGAAAACCCTCAATATTTAGTCCTTTCATTAGTTCAAAAAGAAGGAAAAAAACCCCAAACCTCTGTATGCATGTTCAGAAGCTGCTGTGTCTAGTTCTGTTGGATTTGTATGCAAGTCATTCCACACAAAGAGAAGTTGGAAATACATTAATAGGACACTTCCAAGGTTGAAATATTTGGGCTGTTATTTTCTTCTCTACCCTAACTGATGTTTTTTTGTGAAGTTCCCCAGAGAGAAAAATGCTATTACAGTGTTTGGATTCTTCCCCACTTTGATGAGTCAATGCCCCACACTCTGCCTTGGGATCTGTTAGAGCTGTAGCACATGGAGAGCCCATGGAGACAAGCACTGAATGAATGTTTCCCTCCCAGCCCCTGAAGTCTGGAATCACAGGGCTGTGGGACTGAGCAGTCCCCAGCCAGGCTGGCCTGGCCACTCAGCTCTGCCCCTCAGCCCTTCCTGGCAAAATACCCAAAAATTCAGCATATTTCCTGTGAGCAGTGCCTGCAGCAAGGCATGGGAGCAGAGATACAAATGTCTAAATTCAGGATGTTTAGACATAACAAGAGAGTCAGCAATGGATCAGTGATTGGAAATGGCACACACACAATGTGCTCTGCCTGGTGCTGTGAGTACTGGGCTCAGCTGGGAGCTCAGTGTCCTTCCAAACACGAGTTTTAGACGGTGGGGAAGAAGGTTGTGAGTTTGGTCCTCATATGGGCCATTCAATGATCCTTTTGAGTCCCTCCAACTCAGACCATTCTGTGATTCTATGATTTTCCAACTGGGCCTTTTATGCACAGTGTGGGCCTTTGCTCTGCTGAGCTTTCTACTGTTCTGTCTTTTGACTCTGCTGCTTATATTAACTTTCCATACATTTCATAGATTTTCTTCTTGAAAATTTTCCACTGTATTTATTTTTACTTTAATTTCTTCTTGATTTAGTGCTGTGTGATCTTTTTCCTTCCTTGCTGTTTGACACCTTCAAGCAGAAGGAGGTGTTTGTTAGGTGTCCTGAGGAAGGCTGGAGCCTGTGCTAAAAATCATCCCCATTTATGTGGACACAGGTAACCCTGAAACACTGACCAGCCCTTGCCCTTTCCTCTCCCCAGAGGTACAGACTGCTTTGCCTACCATTAATTACACCACCTGCAATCTCACCTTGGACTTTTAAAACCTTCTGTGGTGTTTTTACTCCAAGATTGTCTCAGATACAAATTGCAGGTAATTATCTAAATCCATCATCCTTCCCTGTGTTTCATTAAACATGGAATGGTTCTGCACTGCTGTCTTGACTTCTCTGTTCCATTTCCCTCTCTGCCCATCAGTGGCATTAAGGGATTTTTGCTTCCAAAGTCTTCAAAGGGCAGCTAGAATGAAGTCTCAGGAATTGGAGCACCACATATTAGAACAACACCACTGCATCCCCCCCAAAATAATAAAACATCCAGCATCTGTCTTGGGTAGAATAACCTTTTGCTTCAGGTTTCCTCGCTCCTGGGAGCTGTATTTTACCCTGAGGAAATATTTTACTGCTTTTGTTCCCCGAGTCTGCCACCAGAGTGATATATGTACATGTATTTAATGTGCTCTCCATGCAGAATGCGAGGTGACCTATCCATCCTCAGATTCAGGAGCCTGCCTCTGGTTTCACTAACCAGGAAGGAGCTCTCCTTCAGTCAGGGAGCCAATTCCAGCCTGAAGGGGGTGAAAGTAATGAATTAAACCATGAGATTGTTCTGTGACTACAGGAGTGGAGCTTTTCCAAGTGCTTTCCTTGCAGTGTAAATCACTTGGATTCAGACCCTGAGCTTAACTGAATCACTCATTCCACTGAAGCTTTGAAACAATCCAAGGAATCTGCTCACTTCCTCAGGCAAGTGAGAAGGATAGCATGTGATGCTCTGATTTAGGAGCAGATCTAACACTTTAAAAAGTCCAATTAGAATCACAAAATTCTTTGCATTTGAATGCATTTTGAGCAACACAATTTATATAAGAAATAAATCTATTTTGCAAATAAAGTTTCAAAATGTTGCTGCTCTAGAAGCTGAATGAGTCTTACAGATGTGACAGGAATGCTTTGAAATGTAGCAAAATGCTTTTTAGCCTGTTGAAGAGCTAGAAATTGCTCACATTAGAATAGAAATGGGTAGTAAATTTATATAATAAATGATGAGCAGTCTGAAGTGCATGGATCAGACATTCAAATTAGTTTCTCTCGTAACTCCAATGAAATTTAAGTTACACAAAGATGAAAAGGGAAGATGTGAAACAGCACTTGACCAAGGTGCAAGGTCCTGTGCCTGGGTCAAGGAAGGGGAACATCCAAGGCCAAGATGGGCTTGGAGCAGCCTGAGGTAGTGGAAGGTGTCCCTGCCATGGCAGGGGTGGCACTGGATGGGCTTTAAGGTCCCTTCCCACCCAGACCATTCTGGGATGCTGTGAATAGCTCAGAGGTGAGATTCAGTGGGATGCTGTGAATACCTCATTTGGCAGAATTCGTATGAAAAATCAGGCATTCATGCAAATGAGAAAAATTATCCACTGTTTTCTAGTCCAGATTCACTTGCATGCCTCCAGTACGTGGACAGTAAGGAATGTGAACTACTGGGACTGCTGCTTTGACTAAATGTAGCATTTTTAAAATCTCTTTTTATTTCTATAATATTTCCAGCTTTGCAGGTGCTCTGAACCAGCAGTGATAGTGACAATATTTTATCAACTGAAGAAGTGCTCCAGTTCTCCTGCATTTCTCTATCAGGATGTGAATTCCTTCAACCATAAACCAGCATCCTAATTATTTATATATTGATTATATATATATATAAATTATTTCTGACCCACACTCTAGGAGATTTATTGGTGTAAAATCCACTTGTTGATTTTTATTATGCTCTAGGTGGTGGGAAAGGTTTTGATTGATATCCCACAATGATATTAATAATATTGTTTGTATATTTTAATGATTGTAACTCAGCTAAATGAGGATATAGATCTGCAATGCCAACATATTAATTTTGTAGTAGTACAAACATCTATTTTTTGTTAATGCAACTTTTATGTTCCCTTTTAATTTCATCAGCTGATCCTTGTGTTCGTGTGCAGGAGCAGGTGGAAGAAGCTCCAGAGTCATCCATCACAATTTATAAAAACTTTTCAGCAGTGTGTGGGTTGTCTCATGCTTGCAGGGAGGATATCATTCACTGGCTGTTTTCTGCTGCTGAGGAAACAGAGCCTTTCTCTGAGAGCAGCAGGACCTGGCCTTCATTTATGGCTTTTTTTTCTCCTGATGGTCACAGAGTCTATGGAATGGTTTGGGTTGGAAGGGACCTTCAACACCGTCTTGTTCCAACCCCAGTTTCCTCTAGACCAGGCTGCTCCAAGCTCCATCCAGCCTGGCCCTGATCCTCATATCCCTTCACTCTGAGAGTACAGCACAGCCTTGTCTCACAGGGGAAGTTTAAATTATTTTCCCTCAGCATTAAACAGATGCCCTGGAAACATTTCTGAACAACACAGGTGAGAATAGAAAAGGTTTAATTACAGTCAGGACCTTTCCATTACAACAATTGCGTGCCAGTGAGGTTCTTTGTCATCTTCCCAATAAATACCTGGTCCAGTTGAACAATTCCAGTGACATCAAACAGAAGGAAGTGTCTTTTTCATGCTCATATTTATGTTTATACATTACAGGTGTGTATAACATTCATGTAACACTGTACTCATGAAGTTGGATGGCCCAGATCTAAAACCAAATTTCAGTGTCTGCCACTGCTGCCAGGGAGAAACCATTGAAGCAGAACCACAAGGAAAATTAAAAAAGCAAACTCAAACATGGGGGTATTTTACTGGTGTAAGTGTTGTTGATGGACATTCAGGTGTATCCTGTACAGCTCTAAAAAAAAATCAATACCCAAGTTCCTTCAGTGCTGCTTGAAAAATTGTACAGTGACTGACACAGTGACTGGTTCACAAACAGCTTTGGAGGGCTGTGAGTCCATGTGTGCTGCTGATTTAGAGCTGTGGGCTCATTTTTTAGAAGGTAGTGGGCAGAAAGCAATCAGTGAATTAGGTTGTGAAAAAGTAAAAGGCCTGCGGCTCGTTTGCTGCAAAACTCTCCTTGGTCCTGATTTACCAGCCTTCCTAAATTCTTGTGAAGTCTCTGTATCAGCTGTTCCTGTGGAGTAGACACTTGAGTCAGCAACAAGAGCAGACACTTTTGTGATAGGATGCTGTTAATCAGAAAACAATTTTGGCTTTTGGAAAAACCAAGTCCCCTGTGGTGTCAGTTGGGCAGCAGCTGCAGTGGGGTGTGCACTGTAAGGTGAAACATTTGGGAAGTGCTGCTGGATCTGTCAGTGCTTAGATAGGCTCCAAGAAATTCATTTTTAAGAGAGTGATGGTTTAGGAGTTTTTAAACCCAGAGATTTTATACATACTGCAATGTAATAAATTATAGCTTACTTTGAAAAAGCTGATCAAATAATTGGTCATTACCAAGAATTTGTCTTCTTGGTACTAGTTAAGTAAAGGTACATGAAAGATCCCAGTGTTTCCATACTAAAGAAGCAGGAGCTGAATACTTGTTGAAAAAGAAATCAAATTGGTGGTTTAAGAACCACTGATCTGTAAAAATGAAATTTAAATTATATTCTACTGCATTTTTCACATTCAAGACATGAAAAACATATCTGGTACATTCCCAGCATCTGGCAGTTATTTGTGGCATTATAGGAACTTTCATCCCTGGAACACTAGGCCATATCCTTCACTGGAAAAAATCAGTTTTAACCCAGTAATAACTTTGTTAAATACAGTGTACAATGCTCTTGCACAGGAATCCTCCTTTTATCCAAAGGTCTCAGAACTTGATAGCTCTGCCCATTAAAAAAGTAAACAAAACTTTAACCTTCCTTCAGAGATTCATCAGAAAGGTCAGTGCTCAGTTCCCTCCAATTTCCCAGGCTCAGCTGGGAGCTGATTAAAGCTGCCAGCTACAACTTGTCAGTTTTGTCAGAGACAACTTTATAAACCCCTTGTTATTCACTTTGCTGTGTGTTATAAATATATTTATCTTCCTCTGTCAGGCGTGGACTGGACAGGTGCTAAAGGAGCAGTTCAGCTCTAACATTAATCTCTCTAACAATGTCATTACTTAGTAACTCAAACCAAAACCATGGGCAGAATATTCAGGAACTTTCTCTAGTTCTTCTTACAGGTGACTGGAGTGGTTAGGGGGAAAATGTTTGTTATTCCAGGAGGTTTCCAGCAAGTCTATGTCTGTAAAATCAGAATTGTGACTGGCTGTTATTTTGTGTCTCTGGAGAAATTTTCCTGAGCTTTCCTGTATTTGGGACCCAAATATTACCTGAAATCAGCTCTCTCACTTCCTTTCTGTAGTTGCTGAGGCTTGGGAGGCATCTCCAACTGAGCATAGAGATCACATTCTACAGCTAGAGGTTTAGGCATAATACTGTTAATCCTGGCTGTTTCTAAATCAAGTAGGACTTGTGAGTAAAACCAGGCTGTATAAAGTGAATTTAATCTAAGTAGAACTGTTCAGCCTTTGAATGTCTTCAGTAAGCTTCTGCAAAGCTGGTTTGTTTTTCCTTTGAGTTTGGTCTGAGAGATTTTTACTTACACAGGTACAGATACAGCAATAAAAGGCTGTATGACATGACCTGCAGAATGCAAGAGCAGCTCTGGAAGGGGCTGTGCTGTGCAGGTTTCTCTGGGAGCACACACAGCCCAGTGTCACCCTGACACCAGCTCTGAGCTGGGCTCACAGCCATCAGTGAGGGCTGGCTGAGCACAGGCAATTGGCAGTGATTCCTTAACCCCAAAATATCAAACATGAACTTACCTTTCTGTCAGAGCTGGTGCACTGCCTTGGAGGAGGGAGAATTCCTGCTCACAGGAGCAGGGCTGCCCATCTCCAGGTGCCAGCATTTGGATGGGACCTGACTCAGTTTCACAGGCCTGTTTTTGGTTAAGGCCAAGGGCCTTAATCCCTGCCTCTCAAAATGAGTTTAGGGGCTACAGTATAGCATAAACTGTTACAGACAGGTGTGTGGTAAAGCATTCACTGTTACTTCTCTAAAAGGTCTGAATTCATTTCAAATCTTTGACGTCTTGGGAACTTTCTCAAGGACTAGAAACTATTGCCTTTCTCTAGTACTGGTGAGTTTCAAAATGTACCATCCATGTGAGTCTGGAATGGACAAAAGAGCAAAGGGCAGAGTGTGGCCTGGGTGGGCAGCTGTGGAGAAGTGGCAGAGTGTCACTTTTAGATCCTTCCATCCATTAATTTCCTGTCCCTGCTTCGCAGTCTAAATGCATTGTGACTGTGTGTTACTTGTTCCTTTCATTTCTCAAGGGTCATGAACAAACAGCCCCATTTTAGGATTTTCACAGCGTTTTTGACAAATTCTTTGACTTTTGGACTTGTCTGGAATATTATTTCAAACTGCAATAAATTGCAATCTGTGTTGATATGCAGCACTTCCTCAGAGGCTTTATTGTGTTCTGCTCTCAGAGCTGAAGATGTTTCTTTTGGTTACACTTAGAATCACAAGCAACGTAAATTTAGTGCTTTAACAAATTCCCTCCTGGACTTTTCATCACCCAAACTGATGTTTGTAAGTTTGAACATGCTGTTCTCTGTAAGACAGTCTGTTCTGGAATCAGGAATGAAGAAAGACAAACAGAGGATTTCTTCCAGGTCATGTCTGAGTGAAAGTGTTAATGTGAACATGCTTGTAGTAGACTTTAGTTTCTAGTTATAATCAATACTTGACATATTTTTCCCATGATTAAATTAAAGCTGGGAAAGTGAGATTTCCCTGAGGAGAAAACAAGTGGCAAAAGAGTTCATTGGTGATCTGCACCTAATCGAAATAAGTGCTATAATTACCTCTACTCTCATTCATTTCTTTGTCCCTGCCCCTGGCCTGGTGCCCAACAACCTTCTGGCTGATCACCCACATCAGAGAAAGAAAGAGTTCACACACTGAACTTGCTTTTTCAGGGCTCCACAGGATTCCTTAGGAGTGAGGCAAAGGAAAATTGTATTAGAGTTGTGTTTCTTCTGCATATTTTCCAACAAAATGAAGAAGCACTGAGCATCCTTAAGGTTCCATGTCAGATCCACAAGGAATTTTTCTCATCAGGAGTGAGGACAGCCTGGGCTCCCACCAGCACAGCCATGGGACACTTTAGGCTCCTGGAAGGATAGGTTTTTCCCTAGAGGTTGGTCTGGCAGCTGGTGCTTTCCTTGCCTTGTGTTGCCCTGTATTTGTGCTAGGGCTGGGTTTTACCCACCTGGGCTTGAGCAAGGTGTGGGGTGTGGGGAGCATCCACCCCTGCAGAGAGGGCAGCTCCTTACAGATCCTCTTCCTGCACCTCCATCCCTACCTGGGCACTGGGATTGGTGGTGTCAGGGACTGACTCACTTGGTTCTTTCAGGGCAGTTCCAGGAAAATGAAAACAGGAATCAAAATAGCTTGAAGAAAGACATCAAGTAGAAAAATGTGACTGGAACCATTTAAAGAGTATTTTCTGGAAAATTATACTCAAGCCTTATCTTCCCCACACCAGCAGTTTGATTGGATTCTGAATGGACCTTTTCAGAGTCCTCCTGGCAGGTCAGCCAGAGCTCACCTGCCTCTGGGAGCCAGCTGCAGCCTTATTTCTTTGTTTCTAGGAATAGAACTGAGCAATTGCTCCACCATTAATGATTTCTGCATCCTGAGTCTCTTTCCATGTGGCTTTTTGAAGGATTAACCATTGGAAACAAATAATTCTTTTATACCTCACATTTTTTAGAAAGATTTCCTTTAGACCATGAAAATAATCAAACTGTTTTGAATGTGGAAAATTGATATATTATATAAGATGCTTGGGTTTTTATTTTGAAATCAAACTTTCTTTGTGCACTGCTACTGAACTAGGAAAATCCTTTAACAATATCTGACAAATACAGATGTTTACTCAGTTTTTCCTCTGAAAAGTGTAAGAATGTTGTAATTTGTGCTACATTTCTGAGGTACCTGCTAACAGACTGTAAGATCATGTTCCCATGCAAACTGAAAATTATGGTGGGTTTAAATTAAAATTAAGAACTCAATCTTTATGACATTAAGTCAGAGGCAGTCTAATGCTATCCTGCCTACAGTTATTTACAACCCAGATGTTTACAGAAAATGAACCAAGGTCTTTATTTTTATTTTTTTTATGGAACTACTGTCTCCTCATTAAGTCCCTCCTCGGTGCCAGCCCATGTGGCTCTTTGAGGCAAACATTGTTTATGACACATCTCTGAGCTGATTCAGAGCTGAGCAGAGAGAAACTGGGAATAATCCCACTGCAAAAACAAGCAACAGTTCAGGTGTTCAGCTACCAGGGTGGAAAATTGCTCTGACAGTTATGATGTCGTTCCAGACTTAAACATCATTTCCTTCCAAGGCGTCACTGCTGCCGTGGTTCCCAGCACTCACCAGCCTGCCCTGTGCTGCTCATACTGGTCATACTGGTCATACTGGTTCTGCTGGGCACTGAGCACAAGGATCCACTGCAGACTGGGCCAAAAAACTTCTCTAACAATTTCCACAGATTATTTACCAAGCAGGAGTTCTTCCCTGTTATTTATGCTTGAACACCTTACAGTGAAGCAAAACACAAATAATGAAATACAGGGAGCAGGTTTATCAAGCTGAGTTTCACTTTTATACACTGAATTATGAGCATTCAGCTATTTCTTCATGAAATTCTCTTTAGCCTCTAATTAATATGAATGCAGAACCCAGAGGCTGCATTTCTATTTTCTAGATGTAAAGTTTTGATGATAAAAGACAACTTGATAGGATTGAGAAGAATTTGGTAACTTGAATGCTTGACTCTAGAATCCTTTGTATTTTTTTTTCCCCCTTATTTTTTATGTTTTGGGGGTTTCAGCTGGGAAAGCTTTCAGATATCAGAATTCTTGCCTGTTCCTTGCTTGCTCAAATGGCACTCCATGATTAATGTGGGGAACTAATGAGCTTCTCAGTATCAGTGGGTTTTAATAGAGGAAGAACTGGATGACCTTGTGCACTGTAAAAACAGCAAGAAATTTAATACAGCAACTACAAAGATTAACTGCAATTAACTAAAATAATGTCAGTCTTTGCTGTGAGGTAGAGGCTCATCATTTGGAGTGGCAGAGGAGAACAGAGATCTAGTTGCACTCAAGTGTTCCAGGGTAGATTCAATGAGGTGTTTTTGTGCAGAGAGGGAAAAATGTCAGAACCTTTGTACAAAGCGGTGTTCCTACAAGGCAGAGTGGGAATGGGAGAGGTCACGAGTGAACAGAAGAATAAATTTGGCAGAAAGAAATAGAAACCTCTCTCATGTGAAAACTTGTTTATTCATGAACACCGTAAAGGCAATCATTTTTTGAGCTCACTCATGGTGCCAAAAGTGGAGCACGAGGAGCAACGTGGCCGAGAACAAGCATCAGATGTGAGGCTGTGTGATGTCACAGAACCATTCTGTCACTCAATGCCAATGATTTCCAGGGCTGATTGCAAGCAATCATTAATCACTTTGTATTGAGAGCAACCAGCTCCTTCACATCTGGGGCAAGAACAAGTGGCACCTATTTAGCCAATGTTCTGCTCTCAGCAATTTCACACGTTGTCTTGCAAAATAAACCAAACTGGGAGAGGTGAAGCAAGATTATCTTTTTTTCCCCCAGGAATTCAGATCATTGAAGACCATAGTTTACTTCTAAATTCAGTGTTCCCCACTCACACTGACAAGAATGTGCCAGTGAACAGCAGGCAATGTCCAATGTGGAATTGCCGGAGCTGCTGTAAGAATATTGACAATTTCTGAAGATTATTCTACTTCTCTGTATGGTTATTAGAGAGAAGAGTGAGATCATATGACAGCTGTTCCTTTTTTACTCACTTGGGCTAGAAAAGGCTGCTGCAAATCAGGTGTGTACTGAGATTATGGATTAGAATAATCTCACCAAACCCAGGGGTCAGTTAATATACATGGCTGATATAAAGCAAGAGTATCAGGATATATATTTCCCAATTTATATATATTTATCCCCAAAGCCAAAATGTCTTGGGAAATGGGACCTAATAGAATCTGCCCTATGCTGTTAATACAATGTATTTATTCCACCCTTCCTTTTTAGTTTAGAACCAGATTTGTTAAACCAGGTACGATGTTTCTGGTGAATCCTGCAGTGTTTCATAATAATGAAAAATTTCCCTTTGCCTTTCTTCTGTGCCTGACAATCATGAGAAGTTACTTAGACAAGTTATATCAAACTGGAATATTTTTAAATGTAAATGTTTCTCAGTAGCTGGGGTCTCAGGCAGTCAAAGTGAGAGGTAGCAAAGTGCTGCATTTCTAGGAGTTAATGAAATACTTTGCCTTTCTATAATCGCTGTTCCCTAAGGATTGCAGTTGTTCCTTTGAAATCCTGCCTAATCTCCACAGTTATTTATTTTGTCAGTACCTTCAGTCATGATGGTTTGCTGTCAATCATCTGTTGTCAAAAGACAAGTGAATTTCATCAAATATTCTGTAGGTGCTGTCCCAGAGCTGAGGAAGGATTTACCTGCAGCCCTTGGCATTGTAAATGAGACAAAGCTCATTAATGACGTGGCTCATCTGCTCTAAGTGGCTCCTTCAGGCAGGAGAAAGCAGAGCTAAAGATAACTCATAACCCAATGTCTTCTCAGAGTGGCCTAAACAATAGTCATTGATCTAAACATAAATTGCAGTTATTACAGACTTCATTTTTTTGTGGTACATAATTAGATGATTCTCCAAAGGACTTTTTATCACATGCATTTTCATTAATTAATATTAAATGTCATTAGCAGTCAACTCGGCTTGATCAAAGGCAGATAAGTTGCAGCAAGATTCTGAGAAATAACATACCATTTACTAATTATATTATTGATTTTCTGGTCTGAAGCATCCTCATTACAAGGGATCCAAAGTGGACCTTGCTGAGCCTGCTGGGGGTGCTTTGAACATGAGGAGTCGCTGGCAGTTCTGAGCCTCCCGCCCGCATGAATCACTCCTGGGCCTGCTTGTGCATCTGTTTTCAAAGGTGATGCTTTAATGGACTCTGAAAGCTGCAAAAGTGTGTTCTGTGTGCCTCCACATGAAAGAGGGAAGAGATTTGGGGTTTTTTATTCCTGATTTTAATCATTCAGAAAAGATTTTAGATCTGTAGGCGGATACTTTTGAACAGTGGAAATAATGTGGCATAGTTGATTTTAATTAGTAGGCCAGCTTAAGACAGAATTTCCCATAGCTCCCTGTGACTTTTTTATTTTTTAAATGAGTTTTTAGTACTTTTTTCAAAGTTAATGATACATTCAGACTTTCCAAATTTTAATTTCATGTGAAGGCAAAAACTGAAAAAAAACCCAAACCCAAAACAAGCCATGAGGTGAATATTTGATTAGAACAAATGTGGATCTGAGCAACAGGAGCAACCTCAGATGTGTCTTATGTAAGTTTACTGCTTTCATAGGAAAATGAAAAGGAATTGAGATCAATGACATAATTATGAAACATTACTCTTACCCTTAATTGCTTATACTTAAGAACATGAAAAGCCTAGATTTTAAAGTATGTGTCTGTGTATGTGATTAGCCTATTCAGTTGCATGAAATTTCAATTTACTCTCAATTCATGATAATAAGGTGAGACATTACTCGTAAATATTTTGTTTAGATTGTGAAGTTTGAACATCTTTTAGAGCTAAACCACTATCCAGACTCCAGCTGGCCTTTTTGTGCCTGTTTTCATTGAGGTGTTAAAGGATTTTGACTAAATCCTTCAGAGGAGTAACTTACAGACAGATAAAGGTCTTGGTCAGAGTCAGTATTCTGAGAAAAAGAAAGGGTCTGAACAATGAGAAATTAACTGTAATTTTTAAAAATCAACTTCCGATTTCAGATTTTAAGGTCTTAGAATAACATTCTAAAAACTTCTGACTGCTCTGTTCCCACCTACTCATTCCTACTCCCACCTTCTGTTTGACTTCCTAGTTAGCAAATCAAAGAATTGAAACAGGCTGAGAAATGAATGTCTGGGCTGGTGGGTGGGCTCCAAGCTTAAACAAATAAACAGACGAGCAAAACACATCCTCTCCCTGCATCTGTTTGTGCCTGAGCCTGCTTTGGCACAGGATGAGGGCTTTCATTCCTCAGCAGATGAGGAGGACACACTGTGGGATCTTTTCCATTTGGTAGGAAACCCAGAGGATATTTCAAGGTGTATTAACAGCACATTCCTCAAAAATCAGTGTAAGGAGTGATTCTTTGGATAGCCCAGGTTATAAACTAGTAATCAGTGATTTATTCAGGTGTTTGGGTGTTGTGTTTTTCTGTTTACCCCTTGTGGCAGTTTTTAATTGGACAGTAATTTCTCTGGCTCATACACAGCTGTTAAACATCTCCAGCTTTGTGTGGCCCAGCTATAGCAGCAGTAAATCATGGAAAGAGTTGGGTTAGGAGGAGATGAGCTGGAGTTTAGCTTCTCCATATCTGAAAAAAGGAATTCCATGAAAGGAAGCAGTGCCATGGAAGAAAGAAGGAGGAGGAAGAGGTGGTAAGACACAAAAGTGGTGTGCAGGCTACTGAGATTCCAATGAGTGGCCAGAGGAGAATTTACAATCACCTGTCCTGCTTCCACTCAAACATTTTCATGCACAGAGAAAACTTGTTTGTTCTGTGGCAAAGGAGGGATCACTAAATTATACAATCTTGACCCTTTACTCTGCGGCTCATGGCACTCCTGGAGTCCCAGCAGGTGCTGGAATTCATAGCTGAGAGCGTGGAAACTGCACAGGTTCCCTTGGAGACTGAGTTGGGTTGAAGTTTAAATAAATAGAGATACAATTGCCTGTAGTGAGTTCTGTGAAGGAGATGTGGCAAGTGGCTGTTGATCTGAGAAGAAGTTGCCATAAAATTCTAAGTGGAATTCTCCGGAGGGGTTTTGGACAGCAGTGTGTGAGATAGCAACACCTAGAAGGTGATGGTCAGAAAAAATGGCTGAAGAGGGAAACAGGACTCATAGTATGCACCTAAAGAACTGGAACAGGTGAAGGAGGAGAATAATCTGTGGGGAGTTTAGAAAGCCTTCATTGCTGCTGTGCTCTGCAAGGGAGATCAGCATCAGCTCACACAAATTAAAGTTTTCCACAAGTGTGGTGCTAACAAAGCCAAAAGTCTCAAGGCTTCTGCTTTTTTCCTGACTGTGCTGAAGCTGGTATCTGATGGGACAGGAAAATGGGGAGCTCCCCTGTTTCCTGCCAGCCAGCACCTCCTGTGCCCACTTTTGGAGAGGAGGATGGGTTTGGTTAGCAGGATAACTGGTGTTTGCTCAGAGAACCTCAACACACACTGAGCTCTGGTAAACTTTACACAAAGTTCAAAGCAATGTAAGCAATTTTTAAGCTCTGATTTTTTTGCCTCTGCTGAGATATTGATGAAGAGCTGGTAATGAAGTGCTTTCCTTGGTCATCTGAGAGTAGTGGAGCTGAGAACAAGCTATGGAGGGGGCTCAGTAAGAGGACTCAGCAGATGGTACATGCGTGATGTGAAAAGAACACAGAGAAAACTGTGCTTGTCTTACCTGGTAGGAAAAAGCCTTAATTAGTACATCTGAAAATGAAGAAAATTAAGTCCTAAAATTTCCCCATAAACTCTCTCTTTTATAATTTTCATTAATGTTTTTCTCAAAGCAGCTAAATAAGTTTTTAGTGTCAAATTTAGGAAGAGGGGGAAGAGGAAGCCAAGGCAGTTGCACACACCATTTGTTCAGGTCTGGTTTTGTCCATAGTGGTTTTCCCAGCTCTGTTTTCCTGCCAGCAAACAGACTCTGGCTCTAACCTGAGTAGCTCCAGTGCCATCTGCATCGGACTGAGCTGGCACATCCAAATTCTCCTCAGATTCAAACTGGCACAGAGAACTCAATGGACTTCAGCCATTTACACCAGTAGAGACTTTGGCCCGTGCATCTTCTTTGCCTTTCTTCCACCTAAGATACTCCCTTGCAATCCTGCAGTTCTCTGTGGGTTTTTTCTTTCTGATGTGTTTATGAGTGCTCCTCCCTTGACTTTTTGACAGACATGTTGCACAGTGCCCTGTTACTGTAAGCCAGGTGCTTTTATCCTTAATGAAGAGTTTCCTGGAAAAAGAAAAAAAAAATAAACAATAGATAAAGTAGGTCATGGAGACAGCAGAGTCGAGAGCTTTGCATGGTGATGTAAAATTAAATAAAGCTGGGGTCATGTTCTCGTTTATCTCTGCAGTTACTGCTCTAACAGGGTCTGTGATGGTTCCTGGAAAGGTGAGGAGATTTTGGAGGGCTCTTTAGATCTGCTGGGAGTTTGGGGCACAGAGAGGAGAAAGCAATCACAGAACTGATGGACCTGGCTGTTATCAGAGAGCATTTGCAGCTGCTGTTCTTGCCCATCTCAACCCACTGAGACCCCTCTCAGTTCAGGTGCAGCTGCTGCACTGAGAGTGATCCGGGGCCTCTGTGGTGGTGTAGCCTGAGGCTCACCCTCATGCTGGGTGCTTGAGAGATCCAAGTTTTAGTCTGGCTTGCAGAGAGATTTTGCTTCTTGCAGCGACTTTCCCCAGCCCAGATGTAGCCCTTGATGTGCAGCACTCGTCTTGCCAAAGATCTTCCTCACACACCTTCTCCGTGGCATCAGCTTTGTGTCCTAGCAAAGGGCACATCTGTTCAGCCTGTTTTCCATGTTGGATGCCTGAATCTGGCAGTTTATAGCCAGCACCCGAGTAAGCAGCCTGATTCTCACAGATTTGTGCATGCTCTAGAAACCAGATAAATTTTGTGGACCTCTAATTTGAGGCTTTGATTGAACCAAATATCAATCCTCCAGTATTGACAGTGTTCCAGATGTGTCTGTAAGAAACACAAGAAAGCACAAAGGATTATTGCAGCTTCTGAGGAAACCTCTTGTATTTCAAGTAAAATTGGCAGTTTTTACGTGGCCACTCTAATTCTCAAGCCATTAGAAATCTAAAAATTGATTGAACGTTTATCTTACACTCACCAGACATCCACAGAAAAAGTTATGTTCTGTCTGGGATATCAATGTCTTTAATAGCTATGAAATTAAAAACTCTTAGATTAAGGTTTCAAGAGGCTGAGAGAAGAATGGAATTCAGAAGGAGGAATCCAGTGTGCTGCTGTAATAGGGAGTGCCAGGGAAGATAAAGCTCTGGGAAAAGCCCCAGGAGAAGAGCTGAAGCTGAGGATAATGTGCAGCTGGACCACTGGGGTCAATAAAGGTGGAGATGCAGAGGTAGCAAACATTATTTCCTTTCTGCCTAGTGAAGATAGTGAAGATAAAAAGCTTTTCCCTGTCTGCAGCATTTTTTAAAAATACATCTTTAGTTCCAGTGCTAATTTGATTCCAGTGTTTTGTTTTGTTTTAGTTGGATTGGTACCTCGAAAGTCCAAGAAATTCACCAACTTTAAAGCCACACTGGAAAAACTGAATCTGGATTTTCAGTGCAGCTCCAAGGCTTGCAAATCAGCCTTCTGCCATAAATACTGCACTGTTTCTGGAAAAGAAGAGATGGGTCTTTAAATGAAATATGAGCTGTAGCATTGGGATGTGGTGGTACTGCTGTAGATCAACAGCCATCAATCTGTGTTGCTTAATTTGTCCCTGGCTCAGCTGTTCACTGTACTTGGGACTTTTTTGCTGTTTGTTTCATTTTATTTTCTTCTGAGATAAATGAAGACAAAAAGAAAGGGTCAATTGTTCTTGACAAATAGAAGTAATTTTAAAAAATATATAACCGTAAAGGATATTTTGCATTTTCAAATGGCTTTTTTTCTTTTCTGACTTTCACAGCACTTTCACAGATCACAGTTAATTTATTTCATGGTGTGTCTATTGAACATCCTTTTATTTTATTGCTTGTTACTCTGGTTTTCAGGTCAACTTTATGTGCACTCTTTAAATGCTGTAACAAAGTCTGTTGGAATAAATAGTTGAGGTTTTTAAATGAAATATTTAGAGACATTATTCCTCATCTGGGCATGGCTGTAGCACTTGGGTTGCTTTATTTATCCTGGGTGTTCTGGGGATTCAAGGCCTTTGTTGCTCTCAGTGGCTCAGGAGGCATATGCTGTAATTGTTTGCCATCTTGCACATGGGCTGGGTGGGTGGCTGGGTGTGAGCTCAATTCAGGCTCATTTGGCTCCTCAGTGATGAGCTTTTAGATGAGTGTCAGACTCTTTCCTGATGGAATGTCTGTGGAGGCATCTTTGAAAAGGCATGGGACAGGGAATATAAATACTCTGTTCAATCAGGAGCCAGAGTGACTCCCCACACAGATTCCAGCAGCTTTAACATTCCATGGGTGAGAGTTCTGGGAGCAGTGGACAGGACGGAGCCTGGCCCCTTCCTGCCATCCCTGCTGCAGCTCTCAGGTGCAGGGAGCAGCCAAAGGCACAAAGTGCCTCTTCTACTTTCCTTGTTTTCCATGTTTTAGTGGAGGGGGTTCAGAGAAAGCTGCCCCAGGAGGGTGTCCCAGCCTGCAGGACAATGTCTGTGGTGAAATCCTTCAGGGCCCAGGGTTTTGCCTTTGTAGCCTTGCAGCACCAAGCTGCTTTGGGCAGAGGGTGCCAGAGGAAGGTCAGCCCCTGTCCCTGGCAGGGCTTGGAAGGACACTCAGGCTTAGGCCCTCCCAAGAACACCAACATTTCAGTGGGCTTGAGTATGCATTGATAACTTCAAGGGCCAAATGTTCAAAGGGCTGGCTTCCAGTTTTACACTGGTAGTTGAGTATACAAGTATAAAATTATGGGCAGAAAATCACAGAAAGTCTTTTTCCAAGCTGACCTTTCTGAAAAGGAGCCAGCAATTATGTGGATTTGGGCACCGGTTCAGCAGTGTTTTTAGGTGTTGTTAATGCAATTTTTTCATTATATTTCTGCTGGACTATTGATTAACTGTTCAATTATTTAAGAAAAAGAAGTTTAGCACTGTGGTGAATAATAGCTTTTTGGATAGGTAGTAGTGCTTTGCACAAGTGCTCATGGAGTTCGTGTAAGAACTGACAAAATCCAGTCTGCACCTCTTTGTATGCTGGTGACAATCTCATGGAGGGGATGGGCAGTGCCAAACATGTTTGCACGTTGTTGCCTCAGTGTGTTAACACTTATCAGCTTGTAACAAGCTTATTTCCAAAGCACCTGGCAGGCTGGCCAGTCCTCTTCCCCTGGGGAAGATCCTGAGACGCTGAGAGCTTGCCTGTCCTTAATTCCACCTGAAGTTCCAGAGCCCAGTGCTCTGTGTGTGCTCAGAGGGAAAACACTGGATGCAGAACTTGGGGGGAATTGGAGCCACCTCAGCCCAGCCCACTCTGCTAAGCCAGTGTCAGGCCTGGAATCTTTGCCAGTGGGATTTAAGCAGAGGCCCAGACACCTCCAGCAGCCTTTGTCTTGATAAACATATTTCATTAGCCATAACTGAAGTAATTGCCCAGATTCCTTGCCTCTGACACATCACTGGTATTTTGACCCAGTTTTCCTCTGAGAGCACTGAAGGAACAATCTTGAGCTTCCAAAAATAACACTTGATAGATTAAGCAGCACTTACTTCATTATTTATTCTCACTTAGCCGTGGCCAAGCTCCTGATGACTCCAGAAGTCAGCTCCGAAAGCGTTCGCACTGAAGCAGATCTGCAGACTCCATAAGTTATCCCTGGAACTGTAACAATGTTCTCTCCAACAAGCACAACTCACACTTGATATATTTTAGAGCTTAGAAATTTAAAGCAACTTAAGAGTTTTGGATGTTCAGATTCCATTGAAATCGGCCCCCCAGCCCAGTTTTGGAAAACTGAGCAACTGTAGCTCAGAGGGTGTAAGGGAGAGCCATGAGGGCACTGCAGCAATGATGACCCTGGTGTGTTTATTCAGGCTTTAAAATAGAGCCTCTGAAATGAGAGCTTGGAAATGGAATTGGCTCCTGTGTAGGTACTGAACAGCACCCACTTCACAGGATGATGCAGCAGACATGGCTGTGGAGACTGAGCACACAGGACTCAGATGCAGGATTTCCCCATAAACTGTGAAAATCTGAGACTTTTGTGTTCATTCTTTCATTTCCCAAGTCGTGTTAATTACATGTTAATTCTTGTCTCCTGTCTCCCGCATTAATCGTGCAAGGTGCCAGCAGAGGGAACAGAGCAGCCCAGGGCACAGGCTGCTGTTTCTGCTACTTCTTCCATCACTTGAATTTCTCTGTGCTCACATGATAAGAATCACATTGTCAGTGCTTTTGTATTCAGTACCTGATCCTTCCTGGAAGTGTTTATCTGTTTAAAACAGCTTTAAATTTTCATTAAAAAACAAACAAAACCACAACCTGTCACTGGCAATATTTCTGTTGGTCATGACAACAACTTTTAGAGGTGACTAGTGAGGTTGAATGGATTTGTTCTTGACTGCCCAGATTAAAACAAGCTGTTCTGAGCAGGTATCCTGAGCTCTGCAAATTATCCAGTCCTTTCATGGTATCTCAAGTTATTAATCATAAATGGAGGCATCCAAAAAACCCTGATCAGTTTTGAAACTCGTGGCCTCATTTAGCTTTCATAACAGCTTGTTTCAAACAAAATCTGATGTGGAGCCAAATGAAGTGTGTGTTTAAATGATCCCTTGCCTAAACTATCATGAAAATTTCAGATGGGATGAGAAGAAGGAATGCCACTAAGGGCAGCTTGTTGGAAGCTTGCTACTACTTAGAGACTAAAATAGTGTAATCAGCAAACACTCCGTCACTTTAATGCTTCTCCAGTGAAATCCAACTTTTGTTTCCTGGCTCAACCACTCTCTTGCATTTTCCTCAATTGCTCCCACACAAATACTAGGATCCATTTTCATTTTGGCACACCTCATTTTCTTGTTTGGTAGAAACAAGAGTTAAGAACAGAATTATTTATCTTGACACATGTAATACATTTTTGAAGAATCAGCATGGCTTTGAAAAGCCTTCTTAACCTGCAGAAGCCCATCAAAATAAACATGAGCATCAAGAAGGTGCAGTTAGATTTCCAGAAGACTTTTGCAAGGTCTCACATCAAACTTCCTGAAAGAAACTGGACTTTCTGGTTAGGATGTTAAAGAAGGAAAAGTCTATATGGGAACAAAATTAGGTAGGAAATGACAGGAAACAAATTTCTGGAGGCTGTAAGAGTGTAAGAAGGATGTGTTCTTCCACTCTCTGAGTTTCCTACTCTTGTCTGAAAGCAGGATGGTGGGATTGGTCTGAAATAGCACAATTATGTTCTGTTATCTAATTATTTTGAATGTTTTGTCCCATTTCTGCCTTGATTTTTTTTCACACTCCCAAACTCATTTCCTCTGACCCAGTTTTCTGTTTTTCCTGATTGCTCACAGGGCCAAGAGACTTCCCAAGAGCTTTCTCCCACTCTCCCGTTGATGTGCCCTGTGTCTCCATGTGCTGGGGATCTGTAAAAACAGGATCCACTGGGAATTTTTAGCACTTTAAGGTAAGACTTTGTAGCATGACTCTTTGCTAAATGAGTCACTTGGAAATTTGTGGGGAAAATTCAGCCTAGGTTAACTGACTGCATAAACATTTCAACTTTATGATCTTCAAAAGTACAGAAGGATTTAAGAAAGGTGTTTGCTAGTGAAAGACACCTCTGTTTACAGCTAGACACAAAATTGGGGGTTTTTTTGCTTGGTTTAGAGCTCACTTCATCCCAAATTGAGGGAAAAACATTCAATTTAGAACTCTGTCATGGACTGGAAATTCTTTTTGAATTTCATGTCAAAGTCATGTTATGAAATATTTTATGACAGAGATGTCAAAAAGAAATGTTTCACTACTTCAGGCCCTGAACAGGAAAGTCTCCAATGGTCATTTTTAGTTAGATTTTCCAGCCTGTCAGACATGGAAGTAGAGGACAAATTGAACCTGTAAGTTTTGGGTTTCTTTTTTTTTTCCCTCAGCCACTTAAATTACACACTGGTCTTTTTTTCACTAGAACATTACCAAAACCAAGTCTTCAACATCTAGAAAAAGCTTTACAGGATATTTATTTCACCTAGCAAGGATTCTTTGAGATCTTATTTTCTTTGCAGGTAGGTCCTACCCTCAGGGGTACTGCTTTTTCCACACTGATGTTCATGAAGTTTAAAGGCTCATCTGCATCTTGAGGTCTCTGCAAACCCCAGCAGTTTCCTCAAAGAAGGTTTTGTGTAAAGAGACTCCACAGACAAATAAATTAATGATTTGCCACCCACTAGATTTTCTGTAGTAAGGATTTGGAGCTTTCTTTTGTTATGGAACCAATGGCTTGTATCAATATTGTAGGTGAACTAGTGAAATTTTTCAGAAAGGAGGAAGATGGGAGAAAATGGCTTAAGGAGCAGCAGATACCTCATCAGTTATAATTAACAGAGTGAGACACTTGTGAATAACCACCTGGTTGTCCTTTGAATTGAAAGACTCTTCCCAAATTTTACCTAAATTGACTTCTTTCACTTCTGAAAAGAAAAATCAGGCCTGGAGAGACAAAAAGTTCCGAGTCCTTGTGGGGATTGCACAGACAACTTTTGTGTTTTTATTTGGGTGTTCAGCCCCCCAGGCTGCCTGTCCTGGGAGAGTGGCAGACACTGGGAGTTTTGCAATAATTTGGCTGCAGCTTTAATGAAGGTACAGGCATTGTCCCCCTCAAGGCTGGTGCTGCCTCCTTGGAGAATCTGCCCCAAACACTGAATTTGAGGCAGGAATTTCCTGTGTGCTGTGGTGAGCAGTGAAAGCTGAAATCCCAGCATTAGATGTCATTACTGGATTCTTTTTTTGATATTGGTTTTTAATATGTGTGCTCCTATTTTTAGAGTTTTATTCCTACTCCTTTAATAGCAACTATTCCATTTTGGTGTGAGGGCTTTTCTATTAGCAGTGATCAAAGTGAAATATTTCACTTGAGTTACAAAAAGAGACACTTGAGATGAATGAGGTTCTGCTGGATTTGGGGAGTTGGATGGTTCTGATCTTCAATCTGACTTACAAAGTTAAGAAATTAATGACACAAAGCAGCTCCCTCACAAACAGATAATAACAGAGCATTAGCAATAAAAGTTTAGAAAACAGTTTGGAACCTCTTTCTAATACACAGCAAAAAAATTTCTGTGTGCTATTAGGGCTTATAAATAATTCTTTGACATTTGTTTGATTTAAAAACTAAACTGAGGCATCATTTCCTTAAGAACAAATTGAGGTCTCTGAGAACTACAGAATTCTAATATGGGGCTGCTTTAGACCTCATTCTCTTTAGAGTGAGTGAGGCAGCAGGGCTCTATTCTCATTTATTTTTATTTTGTAGGGAGGACTTTAATATAAAGGATATATAAAATTCAATATAAAGAATGGGTAGTTTTCAGCAAGAATGAGTGAGCTTAAGAGCCTCTTTCTTAGCATCTGGTGTAGTCTAAGCAAATCTTTCTTGAAGGTTTGCTTTCTCCTAAACTCAAGGGCACTGGCTTCACTGGTACTGAAGGCGAAAAAATTGGAGTGGGGGAGAAGTTTGATTTCTAGCTTGAATTAATTATTATTTACCTTTCAGTTCCTGATAACTGATGGAAAGCAAATGCAGGCAATGAATTACTGATTTAAAGTCAGGCTGCCTCTCTGCCTGTAATTAATGTAGCACAGACCCAGGCTGTTGATGCTCTCCAGAAGTTAACAAACTGAGCACAGAGCTGTGTTCAGATTTAAGCCCTCTCTGAAGATTTGCATTTCCTGGAGCAGCTTTGCCCACACCTGCCCATCAGAAGGAACTTTCCTTTAGCCCCATTTGCTGAGCCCTGCCCTGTACCAAAGGTGCAGAGGATGAAGAAGGAGGGTAAAGGTAAATTACAGCCTGGAAATACAGTGCCAAAACACTCTTCTCCCTGTGCTTTGGCATTATTGCAGTGCTGCCCAGTGTCACAATTAAAGGCATTTTGGGAGGGATTTGTGTTAAAGGGCTGCCAGTTTGTGCAGCCTCATCCCTGGGTTGTTCACATCCATTGTCCATGCTGTGCTCAGGGAATGTTCAGCTTTACTCTCCCACAGCTCTGACTGTTGGAACATTGGGACTTTTGGCAGCTCAGCCCCTGCAGACACTTTTCCTCCATGGACATACAGTGCCCAGGACAGGGATAGGCACTGGCTTCTCCACAAACACATCCTTGCCTTGTCAGCCCTCTGGATTTCCAGACTAAGCTTTTGCATTGTTGCTGTGGGACTCTGGAAAAGCCCACAGGTAAAAAATGATCACTCCTTGACTTGAAACCATTTCATGAGGAACATTAGCATTAAATCATGTTAATTAACATTAATATGACTTACATGGCTTAAGACCTATCTTTGGGTTTAGCAGTGCTCTAGGAATAATTTAAAAGATGAGCTATTGCTCCCATTGGGATTTTGACTTGAATCCACTAAAGGCAATGGGTGTCCTTGAACTGGCTAAGAAGGCTCTGGGTCAGGAGGCAATTTCTGAGCAGTTTCCTGGCTCTTCATTCTGCTTTGTGATGGCTTCTTTATGCTGGGCTGTATATCAGGGCCCTGCAGAGCAAACCTCTTAGCATCCCTTTGCTGTTCTGGACCCTGAGGCAATGAGCCATGTGTTTTTTTTGATGATCATATGAAGATTCAATCTATTTTTAGGGCAATCTTGTTGCCAGGAATAATTTCTAGGACTTCTGATTTGAATGGTGAATTATGTGTCCGTGTAAATGCCTGAAATGGATATTTAAAAATACTTTTTCCTGACTTAATGTTTTACAGATTAACACCTCTAATGCTGTTACAAAAAAAGCAATTTTATTTTCTATCTATTTTGAATTTTTGATTAGTGTCATTGAAGACTTCTAGGCCAACACCACAACTTTGGTTTCAAAGCCCCAAGCAGATGTAAGTCAGTACATTTAACAGATGAACGGGAAGGTGATGAAGAGACCACACCCAGTGAATTTTGTACAACCTCTTGCCAGCTTCAATGCAAATATTTTTATTTCATGTTCAGTATTCTGTGTAATGTGCCCCAATGCACTGACCTCTGTAATTCTCAGTGGTTCCCCATCCAGGGCTTGAGGAGTGCATTGATTTTCTTTCCATCATGCGATAAGCACGAGCCTCACATCCAGACCATATTGACACCTGTAAACCCCATTTAAATAAATCAAAGGGGGCATTTGGGTATTCTCCCACTTGCCTGTAGGTTGATGGAAGAATAGATTGCTTTAATACCTCAGTGATTTATTTGTCAGTACAGACAGCCTGTCATAAAAATAATCAGTATCAGAAATGTTCTTTGGAAGAATCATTTGGGCTATCAATATCTTGGGTGGCTTAATCATCAAATTCATTGCTTTTATTAGGTTTAAATGTATAAATTCCTTTTAGAATGGATTTGAACTTTTAAAGCATTTTACTGTTTAGTTGATTGCTTTTTCAAGTATTCCAGTTTCTGAATAGCTCCACAGTATCTGGATTTGCACAAAAGTAAGGAGGAAAAGGCCTAGAAGAATATTTTCTTCAAAATTGTCTCTAATGGCTCTACTTTCTTCTCTTTCTCTAGGTACAACAATGGTGGCACCTGTGCTGTTCCAGTGGATTCTGAGAGGGCTTATTCTGACTTTCCTGCTCAAAACTACTCTGTCCCTAAATCCAGATGATCCAAATGTTTGTAGTCACTGGGAAAGGTAATGTGTAACCTGCCAACTTTTATTTTTTTAATCATCCATTTCATATTCTTATATTTAGAAAGCAAGGCTGAGAGCCATTATTTGGTAAATACCACCACATCTCAGAAAAGAGATCTGCTTTAGAGAAATAGTGCTTTGGAGTGCCTTGGAGGGTTTGGATCATCCCAAGGAATTGGTTCTAAGGCTGCAGCTATTGACCACATCCCCCTGTGCCCTTTGGGAAGCTCCTCCAGAGTCTGAGCGACAGGAGTGCGCTGAAGTGCTTGCATCCATCATGGAGAGAGACACAGAAATTCTGGCCTTGTTCTGTCCTGCTTTTTTCTGCTTGTTGTCCAGCAAGAAAGTTTAAAGCTCTTCCTGCCGCAGAATCCTGGCTGTTTTTGTCTGGCCTGAACTTCAGGGCTCTTCCTGTCAAGTTCATGTTGGCATCAAAGAGTGAACGAAAGCACTGAACATGAAAGGCCCTGGAATTTCTTGTTCTCTCTCTTGTTCCAGTGTCCTGGTCCTAAAAGTGGATCTGAGCAGGCCAGTTCCTGTGAGCACAGAGAAACCCACAGCCTTTGATGGGGTTCACGCTCAACAGGGGCTGTTTGCAGAGGCTAAAGGTCCTGTACTTCTCCGTTTAACTTGCTACATTTCCAGTCCTGCTCTCTGGTTCAATTCCACACAAATCTGAATTGCTGTACACTTCAGCAAAATACACCCCTTAACAAAGGTAAAAATAGAATTGTCTTTAATGACTATGTTTTGAGGCCTTAATTAGAGAATTAACTCATTGTAGATAATGCAATTGCAAAGCAAAAACTGTACAGGAAAGGGATTTTGCAGTCTGCGTGCTGGAAGTGCATTCAGAGCACAGGAATAAAATATTGATTTTGTCTGAAGAAAGTCAGCAACCTAGAGACCCAATCAAGGAGAAACAAAAATTAAATACCAAAATTGATTGGTTGTACTGACCAAGATGACTTTGTTAGTTAGATGTTAATAAATCAAAGGGAAAAGATTGTTAGGGCTATTGCTGGATAATAAACGGGATCGTAAAATAATAATTGAGATTTGCAAGTGTTACTGTCTTACATTAATAATGAGCAATGTAAATATTTTATATTTTGGCATTAGCAGAAGTAAAAACATTATTGTCAAAGCCAGCAAACAGCGACAGAGGGCAAAGCAGCATCCAGGGGAGCCTTGGCTTGTCTAGAAGGGACATGACAAGCCAGGCAGGAACAGCCCAATCTTCGATTTCAAGCCACTCAACCCCTCCAAGCAAATATCTTGGTATTGCCTTGTGGGTGCAATCTCCCAGGGCTTAATCACATCTGCAGTCCTGCTGATGAGAGGGAAATCAGCTGCAGAATTAAGACAATCCATATAATGAGTGACCTAGAGGATCTAATTCCTGGGTCTTGACCTGCCTGGGGTGATTTGTGTGTTGTTCTCCAAAGATGGTGTAGGTCTGATAAAGCGGGCCCTGTGTCCAGATCAGCACCTGAGAGAGGAGTCCCCTGAGCACTGCACACACCTGCTGTGGGGCACTGCTCTGCCACCACTGGCCCCAAAATGAGATTTGGGTTTTGGTATCATGTGAGAGGCCCAAACAATAATGAACATAGAACCTGTTGCATGGCTAAGTGGTGTTTTGGGAGGATTGCTCAGTTCTTGCTGCTGTTGGAGCTCAGTGATTTCTCACCAAATTGCCCAGGTTTTGTCCATATCCATTCACTTTTCACCTTCTTAATTTCCATGAATTTTAGTAATATTTGGTTTTTTTCCTAAAAGAGAATGGCTTATAGCTCACAGTGATATATCACTAATGAAGCCAAACATTACCAAACTTCAAGAAGAGGTCTAGCAGAAGGAAGCCCTTTTCTGCTCTTTGCTGATACCCAAATTTCAAAGATTCTTGATGTAAATATGTTTCATTCTGGAGTTCCATGAGCAGCAGATACAGGGAACTGCAGCTTTTCACAGCCTCTCACCTCCTTCCTTGTCCACCCTCAGCTACGCCGTGACCGTGCAGGAATCCTACGCTCACCCCTTTGACCAGATCTACTACACACGATGCACAGACATCCTCAACTGGTTCAAGTGCACCAGGCACAGGTAAGAGCTCATCCTCAGAAACCTGAGATTCCTGCTGCCTTCTCATCTCCTCACACACCTCTTGTTTATCCAAATGTTTGTGGTGCTAAAATATAGATGTGTACACAAAGATGTGTGTTTGGAATTCCAGGGCACTGAGTAGAAATACAGAGATTTTTGCCTGAAGTTTGGGTGAGATAAGTGATAGTCAGTCCCTTGTGGGGCCATCCAGGAGAATGAATTATTCCACTGGCCCTGCCATGGGATTGGAAGTGTCTGTTCCCTGACCAACTCTCTTTTCCAAGTGACCAGTGCATGTCCAGGTTCATAAAAGGAAGTCCATGCACCTCCTAAGTTGTGAATAATCAGGCATTTGAGGGTTAGTGATAATTAGAAATGGATCTGTGTTAGAATTAGTGCACCAAAATCTGCACTGAAAATCAGGTAAAATGAAGATGGGTCTGTTTCTAGGACTGAATGAAAACTTGTACCAAAGAGTTAATTTTTCCCAGGCTTCAGGATATTTCTGTTCTATTCATTCTGCTTCCAAAGCATCCTAATAAATATCCACTAATATTCACAATCTTTCAAAGGGGTTTTAGAGGCCATTTTCTATCTCAACTCTCATGAATTCAAGTTGCAAGTTGGCTGTTCAGTACCATCCCAGTGGGACTGTGGCACTTGGCTTTTTGGCTGCTGTGTTACAGTGTTTGGAAGTGAACAGAGCTGCAGAGCTTTCTGGAATATTGTATAGATTGGAATGCAGCAGAGTAAATTCGATCAGTTTATCCAACATGAGGGACAATAGATTCTGTTCAATTGAGGTAATTTCCATAAACTAGCAAAGCTGTTTTGAAGTGTTTGCTGTTAAATATGCAGTTAAATATTACCTTTCTATGGCGGTATCCTTGTTAAGCTATGAATAAATGTAGGAATGCTTCAGAATGCTAAAGACCTTTTGATTTCTGTGGACTACAGTATTGTGGTGAGGAAAACAGGATTTAAATACTGAACTGGGACTATAATGACACTTTGCAAGGTAGGAGTGCCTTGGGAGGGTTAGCAAGCAGGAACAATTCACTTGGGGTTAACTTCTCAAGCTGTATTGAGAGCAGTTGCCACTGTGGTAAGGTTTTGTGTAGCAGCTGACACAGTGGTCTCTGCAGAAGACTCTGTTCCTTCCACTGATGAGATCTGACCTTGCTGATGTGCAAAAATAAATCATTTATTCTTGAAGAAACTCCTTGCCCTTGCAGCAGGACTGGGAAAATGTTTTAAGACAGCAGCTGCCCCAGGAAGAGCTCCAGTGGCTGTCACGAGCACGGTGCTCATAACACGAGTCATATTTCAAGCTTCAAAACAAGTATCGATTCCTCCCTTATTGTGGCGTTTATTATCAAAAACCTTTCATGCATTTAAAAATAATTATTGAATGCTAGCCTTACTATAATTTAACACAAATATCATTGCAGCAGGAGGCATTGATTTTCAATGGTGTCCCATGGCTTTGTGTCTCGTGCTGCAGGATCAGCTACAAGACCGCCTATCGCAGGGGGCTGCGCACGATGTACCGGCGGCGCTCGCAGTGCTGCCCCGGCTACTACGAGAGCGGGGACTACTGCATCCGTACGTACCCAGGGCCCTGGCACCCTCAGGGGGCTCGGGAGCAGCTGGAGATCAATGAAACATTTGTTGCATTAGGGTTGATTGCAGGCAGAATTGCGGGGATGGAATATTTCAGGGTGGTTTGGATATGTGCATCTCAAGTAAGTAGGGAAAATTTGGCTGAAGTCATTGGGGACGGAGTTAATGAAGTCCCTTAGTGCCTTCTTGAATCAGAGCTTACTTTGGGGAGTAATTAATGCAAGTACTCACCAATGTTAAGGAATTAGGGGAACTGAGAGCACTCAGGAATAAACTACCGCATAATTTAAGCAACAGTGTAAAGGTTCTGCCTCTTACCTTTGAAAGTTCTTACTTGAAGAGTTAAATGAGTTAAAATCTCATTTTTTTTCACAATGGTTCCCATCAACAATTTAACTTTTTAAAGCTTCTCAAATGTCAGAAGAACTTTATCCCAACTGTACTGTATAAATAAATACAGAGCTCTGGAGTGTTTTAGGTCAATATAGGGGGGACAAAAATCAAACTGGATCTTTCAGCAACGCCTAGGAGCTTTGTTAATTAAAAATACCCTGTACATTAGTGTCACATGTTTTCAGTATTGCAGCTTTCTGAGTGTTCTGCATGTGCTCAAAAGGAGAGTGGAGATGGGACCTCTTGTCTAAATCTTGTGTTGTGAGATTATGACACCAGAAAAACACAAAGAGATTTTGATCAGCATCAGAATCCAAATTTTATTAACAGGTTTATAATGCCATGAAATAAATGTGAAAATGATACAATTATCTAGCTAACTTCAAATATCTTGGCTCTGTGCTTACAGCTATTTCTTTTTAGCTCTGTTGATGTTTTTATCTGAGTTCCTGTAACTCATATTGTAATACATGAGCAGCTGAAAACCATGAATGGACCCTGATCTCATTTTCAGTGACCTTTTTGCCAAACAGTTATATTCAAGGGGTCTGGGCTGTGAAAAATCACCAGCCCTTTGAGATAAGGCATTAGAATTATTTTACAGAAAGTGTAATAAGTTGATCTTTTGAAGTGCAAAATGCTGTTAGTCAAGTCCTGAAAAACACTTATTGCAACCTATTGTCTTTGCTGGAATCCTTCCTATGGTAAGTATGTACCTACCTTCAAATATCTCAGGTGTCAATACCATGTCAGCATTTGTTCCACATACTTTTATTACAGTCTTGAATTTCATGACTCAGAATCCTGTCTGTCACAGAGCATATTTATTATCACTTTTCTCCCTGCAATCTATTGATTTTTTATTTTTAATTTTTTTTAATTGCCAAACTGTCACAACAATAAATCTCTCCAGACCTTCTGATTCTTTGAGGATATTAACATTTGTTTTGAGGTGTTTTTTTTTTAGTATTAACACTTAGTGTTTTGCTGCTGCCAGGCAAATTTTATCTTTCTGTGGCGGAGAAAGAACAGCATACACTGAAATTTTGCTAATGCAGAGCAGGCAGCAGGTATCTGGTCAGACCAAGAGCCCCGTGTTTGACACAGAGCAGATAATAGTTACACTCTCTCTGCTGTTTACATGTGCAGGAGTCAGGTTCTTGTATTTCATTATCAGCCTGGTGTGTGCTCAGGGACATCTGCTCTCTGTCCTTCCCGGAGATCACAGCAGCAGCAGCGGCCAAGGGGGAAATGATGTCAGGGAAGAAGTTCTCCATCATGATGGATTCCAGATGCTTGGATTTATTATTCTGCTACTACAAGTAGCCACACAGCAAAAAAACCCCAAAACCAAACAGAAAACCTCCTTGAAATTCTCTGAGCCCTCAAGCAACAGTTTGGAGGCCCAATATTTTGCTAATGGGATCCTTTTCGTGTCACCCCTTTGGTGTGTAACACATCAAGCCCTGATCCCATTTGTTTTGTTTTCTTTTTCCACAATATGTTCCTGTGCCAACAAGCAAATTCTCTCATTCATCATCCTTTGCAGTCAGCAGTGAATTCCATTTTCATTCCTGGAGGCACTTCTCTGCTTTTGCCTTTTCCCATCCCATTTCTTACTTCCCTTTACACTGGTATTTTTTTGCTGTTTCCTAACGAGGTCATCCAGTACTCGTGTCCCACGTTCCTCCAGACACATTCAGTGCTGCTCCTCCAAAGGCAGCTGCTCCAAGAGTGGTCAGGACACCAAATTCTGAGCTTTTCCTGAGCTGTCCCTGGCAGGAAGGGAGGGAAACTCCAGCCCTGCAGAAAGGGCTCCCCCTGCTCAGCCAGCCCTTTAAAATCCATTCCATTAGCAATCATGGAAGCCACTACAACATGGGGAGGAGGGATACATCCTGCAGTGAGTCTGATGATCAAAAGAAAGTTTGATTAAAAAACAGTGTGTAGATTAAAGGCTAATTGGTTCTTCTTTCATTAATAGCAGTCTTTATTTCTTGCAAAAGTTAAATGGCTTTGTAATTAACAGTGACATGTTTAGACTAGAGAGGGCTGAGTTTAAATCTTTATTAATGACTGTTTCTTGGATTTTAAAACAGAAGTGAAGGCTTTCAGCTACTGTTTTGATCTTCTCCCTTTTCATTTACTAACTTTCAAAAGGATGTCAGATATATGGTTTTATCTTTGTCCTCCTGTTGGGGCTTACTAAATATATTAAATCAAATAAAATCTACCCTCAGTTCTAAATAATCACGTTGATCCAAAACTTCTTGCTCTGCCACTTCTCCGGTGTCTTCTTTGCCTTTTTGGCATCTGTATGTGCTGCTGCCCCACAAAATGTGGAATTCAGGCACAAGGTCCAATAATTTAACTGATTGCCTGGTAAATTATACAACTGGCCAGCCCATTAATGCTTAGGCTAAACAGTTTTGGGGTATGAAATTGTCTTTGTGCCTCCAAAGGGCCTGAAATATTTGGGGGTTGCAGTGGTATTCAAAAAATGCCCCCTGAAAAATGCTGCAAATGCACATCTGCATTTTTTTTCCCCTTCACTGATATCTTAGAAATGTTGTTACCATTGTGGGAGCTTTGCAAAACGATTCCCCTTCTCTGAATGTTCTTACACTTGACAGAGCTTTTCCCTGAGCTGTCCCTGAAAACAAACAGCACAGTCTGGGCAGTAAATCAGAGCAGCTATGATTTACTGTACTTTGTATGCTAAGGTAAGCTTTTGGCAGAGCAAATGCATAAACTGCAGAAAATCTTTTTTTAAACAACCACAGGGTTCAACTGCCCTTCAAGGTTTTTGTAAGGATGTTTTAAAATTATATTGCCTAGATTAGTATCTGTGGTAGATAAAGCAGCTCTGAATACTTTGCTGCTCAAAAAAAAAAAAAGAGAGAAAGAATATTACATGGCTCTTTTGTGCTCTTTAGCCTGTGAGGAGATGGTAATTGAATAGTTCCCTTTAAGAATATGTCAGGTGGAAAGATGCCCTGTGTGCTAAATGGACGTGTTTTTGTCTGAGAGACCAATGCTTTGTTCAGTCTGTCCATTTTAATCTTATTCTTGCACAACAGATTTGTACAGAGGAGACACTTCTTGTGGGGAACAAAGGGTCAGAGACCTGACATCAGAGGGAAGGGACTCTGAGCAGCAGCTACTGCCAGCCGACTTTTGGGCAGAAAAGCACCAACCATGAAACAAAATTTGGGAATTCACCTTTTCTTCACAGATTGAGTTGAGCTTTTAAGTGTTTTCTTCACTCTCCTACCTTACGCTCTTTTTCTAATGTCTAAATCTATGCAATGTGACAGGATGTAATAATGACAGGATTAGTGATTTAACAATCTGATTTGCTGCCATTTATCTGTCTTTCAAACCTGCCAAAATTCAGTAGAGTTATAGATGGACCATTTCATGGTGCTTTCCTTTCTTGGCCAAGATATTATTGATCTCAGATTGTTTCTCAACATTCAGCTTTCCACATTACAATTGTCACAAGCATCAGCAGGGCTCCCTGACTTTGACAAATCCTTTTCTAGAGAAATTGTGGGTCTCACTGGTTGAATCTCAGTTTTTACCCACAGTGGTATTTCCCTCAGGCCAGAGGCTGGGGACATTATTGTATTAACACGTATTTATTTACCCAGCTTTTCAACTCACCTTTGTTTGATGCCTTTAATGAATTTCAAAAACAAATGAGGAATGTTCTTTTAATAGCTGACTTGGGGAAATTATGCAAATATGAGGCCTGATTGTTTTCAGGAGTTTAAATAATGTTTCATAAATTCTGTAATTGCAATAGCCATGCCAGCTTCCTAGTGTGATGTGTGCATTTATAGTGCAGCCATATGAACATTCCCACCTCAGGACTTCATTCCCATTTACAGGGCTCTGTGTCTAGTGCAGTTTTTGTACTCTTTGACAAGGCTGCCTTATTGGAGCCATATGGTTGGATTGTTAAACATCTGTAGCATAGGAGTAACAATTCCAGAGCTTCCTGCCATCTGGATGAATTACAATCCCTGCAATTCCACACATATGTTCCAGCAGCACACCGACATCACAGTCAAGTGTGCTCATGATGAGAAGAAAAAGAATAGCTTGTGTGATCAGTGCAAAAGTTGTCCACTCCTAGAAAATGTTGAATCAGCGGCTTAAACTTCCTGAATATTCATACTGTTTGTTCATATGTCAGATTTGTTGATTTTTTTCACTTTATAAGGCAGTAACTCATTAGCATTTTAGAAGAAATGTTGCCCCCCCCCCTTCTCACCTCAATTTTAAATTCCTTGTAGTGAGTATTCCTGTAACTTGAAAATATATTGTTTGAAAGCTGCTGGACTTTTAGAATACATTTTTCTTATCTTCATAGACACACATTAAAGCCAGTGCTGGTGCTTTCTGTGAGAGCCTTACTGTTACATTATTCAAGTACAGAGTCCTGTACATCAATAATGCAACCTAAATTAGGGGAAATGCTATAGCAGGACATAGATACTTCCTATCAGGGGACATTCTTTTTCTCTGTCTGATTTGGGATGTGTGACAGCGAGAAAATGGTGTGGAAGGCCTTTCTGCATATCGTTATTAATTATAGAATTGAAATGACAGTAGGAGACACTTTGAAATTTTTCCTTTTATATGCATTGTAGATGACTCCATACATCTTTTGCCAGTGAAGAACATAGGGAAAATTATTTGAATCCTTTGTTCCCATCTGAAGGGGAACTGAGAGGAAATGGGCCTTTGCTTGCTCATTGAGAACCTCTTGGGACACAGGAGTGTGAGGGCAGAGGGACACCAGCCCTAGAACAGGTCAGTTCAGCTGCTGACACAGATGAAGCCAGTGGGTGGCTGTTTAGGCTGAAAATACTGGAGAGACACCCTGGATGGGAAGGTGGAAAGGTCAGTTCTCATCTCCCATCCATCATTTTGTGTTTGCTCTCAGCCTCTGGATGCTGAAGGATTTGCAAAGATGCTGGTGGGGAGCAGTAATGAAATATGGGAAGGACTTCTGGAAGCAGTGCAGGAGAAGGAGGAGAAACAAAATGCTCATATAAAGGAATGAAAATAGCATAAAGTTAAAAAGGGGGGAATGCTGAAGCTGTATAATGTCTCAAGGGGCTTAATAAATATTAGAGAAAAAATTATGCAGGCATTATGGTTGGAAAAAGATTTAGTCTGTTGCTAGTGTAGCAGAAAAAGCTTTTCTGGCTGCTTTAGGCAGTCTCTGTTGGATCAGTATAAAAGCACACTGGGACTGCAGACACAGAAGGAAGCACTGGATCCAGAGCTCCTCATGGTGCTCATGCTAATGGCCTGGATGGCTGGGAGCTTCAGCAGGATCAGAAAAAAGCACAAAACCCATAGGTGTGATTCATTGTTGAGTTCAAAGAAAGAGCCATGCAAAGTTTAGTCCATTAATTTGCCCTCTTTTAGCAAAGTCAGGCTGGTCCCCAGCTGCTCTAAATCAGCACAATTCCACCAGGATGTGTCTGGATGCCCTTTCAAATCCTGCTCCTGCTGGGATGCACCTCACAGTGGGTGGTGGCAGGCTGCACTGATCCTGCATGGCCTGGAGGCACCAGGGCTGTTCCATAGTGCCTTTGTGAGCCAGCCTCCCATGCAGCTGGGGATGCTTGCACAGAACACAAACAGGGTCCTGGGCATCCCTGGGATGAACGAGGGTGTGGACATACAGAGCATTTGCTGTTTATGGAAGTAGGAGGACACAAAATTCCAGAAGATTTTCCCCTCCAAAGCACTTTGCAGTTCATGAGTAGTCCAGGCATGTGCTGAGCCAGGTTAACTCATGGAAATCAATAGGGTCAGAAAGAAGACAAATGTGTGAAATGGAACAGGTTTAAAATTGAAATTGGAATCATAGAATGGTTTGGAAAGGACCTTAAAGGTCAGCTTGTTCCAGCCCACAAGTTGTTTTCTTGATCACTCCTTTACATCCTTCTCCCATTAACAGATTTCTCTTGTACTCTGGAGAAGAGAAAGACCAGGAGAAAAGGAAGGAAAGGTAGAGAGAGGAAAAGAAGTTATCTAAATCGAGATGGCCTTTAGAAAGAGCTCCTGTTGTGCATACAAAATCTGAGATAGCATCTCCTTCTGCTTCCTTTCTGTATTCCTCTGGCTGTGACCTTCCCTGAGCAGTTCCCACACGAACTCTGGATGTCTGGGAAGCCACGAGTCAGATGTGGGGGAACATCAGCAGGCAGATTCCTTCTTGTCTACAGGAAAGAGCTACTGCAACCTCCTGCCAGGTGTCAGTGCCCCCTTTCTCCTTTCTAGGCATCTTACAGACTGAAAATAGAAATAAAACTGATTACTGGCACTGCAAGGATGGCTGAAGATGGCTACCATGATAATGCATGGTAGCATATGAGAACACATGAGAACACGTGAATAACACATGATACACAGTAACATGTGATAACATATGATGACACATGATAACACAGCAGGGGTGTGGGTTAACCCAGTGCCTCCCCCCTCACTGATCCCTGCAGCCACTCCCATTCCCTTTGTCCCATGGGATGGGAGAAGAGGATGGAAGAACCAAAGAAAGAAAACCTGTGGATTGAGATAAAACAAGTGTGAATGATCCTGAGGAGCAGAGCAAGCCTTGGTGCTGTGCCAGCACAGTTCAGCAGTAGCTGAAATGTCAGCATGGTCAGCATTGGCTTGGTCACCAACCTAAACCACAGCATGATCCAAGCTGAGAGGAGTTAACCCCATCCCAGCCAGCCCAGTAGAGCCAGCCATGCTGCTGATAATAAAACACTCATCAATATGATCCACAGGAAATCTCCTTATGGTTTTTCTTTGTCTTTCCACCTCTTGGTTTCAGTAGTGGCAGGGGAGCACTTTGGAAGCTGGAGTGAGCCACTCTTTTCAAGTGGTTTTGTCTCTGTTCAGAGGGTTGGGAAGGACGAGCTGGTGCTGGCAGTTGTCTGTGCTGGCTGAGGCGTTGTGGGCCCTGCTCCTGCCTCCCTCTGCTCCCACAGCCTTTTATAGCAACAGCCATGGATGCCATAAATACAGCAACCTGGCCAAGCAGGAGGAGGCATTTGGCTACCTGGGTGCACTTACTTACAGCTCAGCTACTCCCCATCTCCTCCAGCACAGGAAAGAGAGAGGTGGAAGCATTTGGCAGATGGAATTTGGCCCAGAGTATGCAGTGCTTTCAGCATCTTCCTGTGCATAATGTGCATTTCTTTTATGTGAACTTTTGGAACGCCTGTCTGTAATTATTCCATCCTTTTAGCAGTGCCTCTGAACAATACCAATGGCATTCACACAGGGAATACCACGTGAGCCTGACATAAGAAATACCATTCCAGGCACATGGTGTGATCCTGTGCAGGAGCTGGAATTCAATGATCCTTGTGTTCCTTTTCAGCTCTGAGCTTCTATGATTCTATTGGTCTACTTGTGGTTATTGGTGTTGGTTTCTCAAATGCCAGGGAATTTCTGGGAATGGGTTTGCTTGGTGGGAATGTAATGTCTATGACACACATTTTAAGGAGACTGGTGAAGAAATGGAACCTTTTCAGGTGCAGCAGTGCTGTGCACAAGAGCTCTGCTGAAGCAGCTCTCTGGTGCAGATCTTGGATCTGATGTCACCACACCTGCAGTCACGGGTGTCATGTTTTGACAAATGTCCAGCTTAAATGGAATTCCTTTTAAAAGCATTACTAAAAGCATGTAAAATTATCTTTTCATCAAATACTGCTAATGCTGTGCCATATTTGCCTTAATATAAACAGCAGCCCTCTTCAATAGTTTCAGATAATGTAGGGAAAAGCTTTTGTTTCCAGCTCCCATCTTCTATCTCCAGGCCATAGTGTGAATCCCAGGAACTGGAAAGTGCATTTTACTGTGTGTCATTAATAGAAAGTTTCTCTGGACATTCAACATCCAGAAATTGGGCTTGATCCTAAATCAGCTGAAATTCTGCAATCTGGAGTAGGTGACAGGAAGTTTAAACGAGTGGCTTGAGGTGAGGATCAGCCCCCATCATTACAAAAAAAGTTTCCTCTGTTGTCTTTTTTGCAGTTCTTTTCAGAAAGCTGCTGTGAAACACACTGCTGTGATTCCTTTTGAAATGTGAGAAAAGTGAAAGGAGTCTGCATTTAAATATTCCATCCCCAGGAACGTTAGTGTAGCTTATACACGAGCATGATCTTCAAACAGAGCACAGTCTGTCCTTGATTTCGGCAGGGTCACCTCCACTTGCATTGTGGGCCTTGGTTTGAAATGAAATCTGAAATGTGTTGGCCCTTTGGGGCCTGTGCCTGGCCTCAAGGACAAGTTTGCCTTTAGAAATTTGTCCATATTCATCCTGTTTTGGTGAGAAACAAAGAGAGGATTGTTGTTAGATTCACTTGAAAAATTTTGGAATAAGAATGAAGAAAGATTTTGTTTGAAACATCGATAGTTTATTCAATTTGCTACAGGACTGAAAGTTTTCTAGGAACATCTGTGTAATTTGGTTTTATTAAGTGTTGCATTGCCTAGCAAAGACAGCCAGAAGTGTCATGCAGTCCAGATGTCTTCATCGATCTACTTTTGATCTTTTAGGAACAACATTTTTGATGCCTCAATCCTCACTCTAACACACAGCACACACTCTGTACCTATGGAAATCAATCAGCAGTGGAGCTGTGTCATTTGCTGTCAGAAAATAGAATTTTCTTGGCATGAGACCCACAATTCAGGTCGAGTCAGTAATCAGAGAGCTACGGACATGTAGCAAGGCTACCAGATTTAAAAATAAATATATCACAGGCTGATGGAATTTGTACACACAGAAATTCACTCAATGCCCTGAGTGGGTAACCTATAGCAAAATATGCAAGTGCTGTGATTTTGAGGTGATTTCCAGATATAAATGTTTCCAATTATAAATGTGTGAGGGTTTTTTCTGATAATGGCTCATTTTCTTTGACATTTTCCCATGTGTTTCCTGTCTCACTGCTTAAATCAAACAGCTCCTCAGCCAGTGTTAGAACCTGTAAGTTCCTGGTCTCTTGGATTGCTACATTCACAGGAGCAAGGCAGGGGTGGCTGTGGCATGAAGCAAAGCAGTGGCACTGTGCTGGTGGAGTTTCTGTGGTGAGGCTGGAAATATCCCCCAGCAGTTGAGTTTTACCCGGTTCTGCCACACCTTTCCCCTGTCCATCTGTCATTTACGTCTCACTTTCCTCACCTGCAGGGCACTGCAACTTCCTCCAGTCTTTCTATGATGGAAATGTTTGTGATTTACCACTTTTAGTGAATTTGTAGCTCTGTTCTTCACACCTGGCAGCTATTTTCCATTCCAGCACAACTCCCAGGAGAGCTCAGACTGCAGGCAAAGTTACACAGGAGTGGAGAACAGGCATTCCTGCCTCCCTGCTGAGTCTGGTTTGGTGCCACCTGCTCTCACAGGTGGTTTAATAGGCCAGGTTATACTTTCTCTTCTTCTGGGAGGTTTGGCTGCTGCTCCAGAGATTGGCAGGAAAACTGCCAGAAGGACCAGGGATCTTATGTACAAGCTTCTCCTCTATTCCCAACCTGTCAAGAATTTAATTTCCTCAGGCAACAACAAAGAAATCCCCTGAAGTTAAGAATGGAATTACTGGGGAAAGCTTTTACTGGTTTTGGCACTTCTGTCCTCACAAAACCTGGAGCTTTCTGCAGGCAAAGCCCATTTGGACTGCATTAGGTTTTGGAGTGAGGTCTCCTAGGCTGTGTACAGAGAGAATGAAGGACCGTGCCAAAAGTAAATGTTAATATTTCTGCATTGCTTAGAAAAAGATAGTGCTGCTCTTTCTGAAGGTGCCACACAGAGCACAATTTGCAGACAAATTAAGTTTGTTGGTTGGATGAATCAAGTTCCAGTGGAAAATTAACAAGTGAAAATGTATTTCCTACAAATTGCTGGGAAGAGCTGGTCAATTTACCAAAATGGAAGGAGCAGACAGAGGGCACAGGAGGGGCAAAGCTTTCCAGGGTCACAGATTCTGCTCTGCTGATTCAGGATCTCCCTTAACCTCATTAACAGTTTGAACTAGTGCTAATGATTGTTTTGAACCCTGAGTGAGGCAATGGGAAATCATTTACCAGAAAATGTTAAATGCTGAAATTGTCCCACAGAATAATATTGTATTAGAACATTGATCAGCAGAATTGATCTCAGTGTAACTCTTTCCTTTCAACATGGCAGAATACAATGATCATTTCTACTTGAAGCAATGACAGAAAATGCATAAAATTGGTTGCAGGCCTCAAAGGATCAACAATCATCAATATTTACCTGCTCCCTGATGAGTTCTCTCTGGGCTCCAGTTCAGTTTCTTTGAAGTCAATGAGAAAGACTGAGCCTTAAAACCGTCTTGGTTTGAAAGACCGGTGTCTGCCAAGCAAGGCGGGAACCTCCCTTGGAACAGAGAACATGACCCCTTTCCCTCCAAATTATTATAACTTTGAAATCACGGGGCTCTCAGGCAAAGAGCTGGGCAAAGGGATGAGTTCTTTACTGGCGTGTGTGTGCCGAGGCAAGCAAGCGACACGAGAGAGCACAAACCCTGCGCAGCCGCTCTCGGCCAAGCAAGCGACACGAGAGAGCACAAACCCTGCGCAGCCGCTCTCGGCCAAGCAAGCGACACGAGAGAGCACAAACCCTGCGCAGCCGCTCTCGGCCAAGCAAGCGACACGAGAGAGCACAAACCCTGCGCAGCCGCTCTCGGCGCTTCCCCTTCGCCGCATCCCCGGCACAGCCACAGGGGCGCTGCTGGCTCCTGGCCAGGCAGGGCCTGCAGGGGTTCCTCCCAGCCTGCGGGGGGCGCTGCGGTGGTTCCTCCCAGCCTGCGGGGGCGCTGCAGTGGTTCCTCCCAGCCTGCGGGGGGCGCTGCGGTGGTTCCTCCCAGCCTGCGGGGGGCGCTGTGGCGCGGGCTCGGCCGCGTTTCTCCCTCACGCGGCGATGGCGGGCGAGGTGGATGGCGAAATGGGCTGCGGCAGCAACCTCAGAGCAGCGCTGGGAGGGCAGGGCTGAACAGACCCCAGAGCAGGAAAGGAAATGTATCAGAAACTCTGCAGCTGTAGCAGGTACTGCAGGGTGTCTGGCAGGCAGTGTAAAACCCAAAAAACCCGGAGCAGTGGCAGAGAAATGGCGGGGCTGGGCAGCGGCAGCCGAGCCCCTGAACAAGGCCGGGAGAGCCTCCTCTGGAGGTGGAAAGGAGTTTCCCCTGAGGCACCCGAGATGGTGAGGGTCCTTTTTTTAGTGAGGTAGGGTGATAATATGGTTCCAGTGCAACAGCTGCTCCCACAAGCAGAGCTTCACTCGCTGTAGGAGCAGACAGCAGGAGATGGAGCCTCACAGTGGTGGTGAATTCCCTCACAATGGCCGCAGCCTGTCTCCCCACCCATCTGACAGAAGAGAAAACCCCCCAGGTAAGAGAGTACCAGCTGCACCCTTCTCCTATCTTGGCCATTTCTTTAATCAGTCTTAAATATTGGTCATTATTGTCTCTTAGCAACAGATGGGACAAAATTCCATGAAAGAAAGGAACAAAAGGAAAAATCCTAACCCCCAACAAAGTGGTAAGGGATTTGGGAATGTAACTCAACTTAGAGGGTCAGGATTTCACCAGAAGGAGGAATATCTCTCTTTGCCCCAAGGTCAAGCCCAGGCTCTGGTGTGTCCTGATTCCTGTGGAGCCCTGGGGCTGAGTAGGAGTCCCTGTGTGGATGTGTCTGACCTGGGCCCAAGGTGTCAGTTAGTCAGGAGCTGTTTGCATCAGGCATTGTCTTTCTTGCAGGATTTGCCTCCTTCGTACACTGAAACTCCTCCTGCCTTTGTGCCCATTCCGTTGGCTGGGGCTGAGCTGTGACTTTATCTCCAGACTATGGGATCAGTGCTGCTCTTAGCCAGCCCTGTAACTTTTCCACTTTGCAGGGCAGAAGCACTTGAGTGATCAGAGTCCCTTAGTGCCTTTCCACCATCCCTTTTTGTGCCTTCAACTTCTGCACTTTTTTATTAACACAGCCAAAGGTACAACAGAGTTCAGCTTCCTGACCCTAGTCGTGCTCTCTGACATTTGCTGCTATGAGGAGGCTGCTCTGCAGCTCTCGCTCAGACAGCACTAAATGGTGAGTGCTATCTCCCATTCCCTCTCTCCACCAGAGCAGATGAAACCAATGGGGCATCAAAATGCCACAAAGACTCTAAAATGTGTGATTCCTCCAACCTCTCCTTTTGCAGGCAGTAAACCTCTCCGTCACTGTCACTATTTTATGGTCAGTGATGCGATGCCATTCCTGTCTCAGGGATGTGCTGCTCCAGCTCAGCTGCTCCTCAGAACCAACCAGACTGGGATTCCAAACAGTGCCCCACCAGTCTCAGGGCACACAGAATAAGTCACAGTCTCTTTCCCACCCTACCCTTCCCTCCACAGTTTACTTCCCTATTGACTCCCTAGAGTAAGGCCTAAAGCAACAGATTGCAGCATGGCCTGAAGGAGGTTCTCATCAGTGCCAGCTCCTTAAGTGACAGTAAACTGTGAGCATTCCTACTGAAGGGTCCTTGGAGTCTGAAATATTGAGATCTGGATGGAATTATTCCAGGACCCCTAAACTAATCCATGTCACAAGCCTGGGACACTCAAAAATGTGGAAGGTTCTGTGTTCACCTTGATAGTGACCAGAACTCCAGGCTGTTATTTACCTGCTGATAGAAAGGGTAAAAAACTGCTATGGAGTTTATGCTTATTAACAAATCTTCATGTCCCAGCAAATGGATACAGGGATTGACTGATCTATTGGCAGTGATGACACCGACACATGTCAAATTCTGCTCTTGGGAAAAGACAAAATCCTCAGAATGGATCTCCACAGTTCTTTTACTTCAGACATCCACAAGTCATGTCTGGCCTAATCCCTGAGCTTTGGCCGGGTGTTAAGACTGAGGATAACACAACCCGGAACAGATCAATACCTCACTGAGGCAATGGTCACAGATCCCCATGTCCCTGACAACAAAAAGACCATTGATTCTGTTCTGATTGCATTGATGCAGAGTGTCTACTGCCAAACCTGCAAAAGAAGTGCTGGAATTGCAGCTACAGGAAAAGGAGCTGATCTTGTGACCCACTGATGTTATCTGCTCTGCATCAGTCTCGTCTTTCCTTTGCTCACATTGATCTCTTTGGGTTTGTGTTTTTCACTGGTACTTTCATGGGAAGATGAAAAAGACGGGTTGCTATGCACTGAAACAATAAATTCCTCAAAGCCTGAGCAGGCTTTGAGATCTCTTCATCTTTGGAAGTTGTTAAACCTTGCATGAAAGTGCTTTCCAAGGTGATAAATTAATGGATGTATCCTGAGTGATGACCACAGAAATAGACATTAAGCAATGCAAAGAGCTATTATCCCACTTCATTGAAGCAATTATCCAGGAAACCATCAAATCAGCTTGATTCCTGATAGAAAGTCAGTGATTTAGGGAGGAAATCATCCATTCCACAAATAAGCAATAATCTAAGAATGAGGAAAACCTACCTGGATGCATTAGCTGTAGTCATCTTTCTTGTGCTATCCAACCTCCCTTTCCTGAGCACAGCCAAAAGCTGACTACAGGCTTATCTAATGAAGCTGATACTGTAGACTCAGCACAAGCTGGACCCAGGCCAGTACATTAAGATGGAAGCACCAGAGAGGCCCTGAGTGAACAGATTCCTAATGGATAAGGAGCGAGAATCTTTTTTCATCTACTTTGACCTCTCTGCATTATCTGAAACCACTGGACATAGGATAACAGCTATTTCACCTAACAAAATCACTTTTACCCTAAAAGTGGCACGAGGGAATGGAGGAATGGGCTAAAATGACCCAAATTATTTCAGAGAAACATCCTAAATAGTGAAGGAAAAGCATCATTTTTTCCATTAAATTTCTGCTTTGTTTAGTCCAACAACTATCAAGCATGGGGCAAATTGGGTAAATAATCTGAAGTTAAAATACCAGCAACATAAAAGAAAGAATGCAGGTTTACCATTGGTTCACAGAAAATAAATGAAATTGGTCAGAGTTTGGGCAAGATCAGTGTATAGTGAAGAAAACCTGGCAGAGGTAAGACAGAGAAAAGAAGATGTTTTGAGGCAATGACCTTGTGCCACATGTGCAGTCCAAATAAACCAGTTCATTCTGTGCAGTTCCAGGCGAGTGCCTGAATTTCTCATTGTGTCTCATAGCAGCATCCGTGTCTCCATTTAGCAATGTTTTCCATTATCATAATGTATCTCCAGTTATTTATGCTTTCTGTCACCTCCTGGCTGCTCTATGATCCTGGGCAGGCGTCCCACAGAGCCCAGGAAACTCCGGTGTGTACGGAATGCTCCGGCACGGCTCTCCTGCAGCACGCGCTGCTGTGAGCGAGCACAGCTCATGGAGCCTGATTTCTGTTCTGCTCTGGGTCCTTCACACTTCGTAATTACCCTGCTCTTTGTTTTGGAGGGATTTTGCTTGTCTGGCATGGCAAAGTGGGACAATGGCAGATGGAAGTTCCTGGGTCAGTAGCTGTGAACTCCCAAAGGTTCTAAGGATCGCCACAAATGTTACCACACTCCAGTGCAAGCACAAATTAGGTTGTTTGTGACTCTGTCTTTTGTGAAATAATTGTACAGGTTGTATTTTTGGACAAGGAAAATTTTTCAAGTTTTCACTCCATACTTGTTCCTCTAGGATGAAACTCTTCCCTAAATGCACCTCAACTCTGGGAAAGAGGCTGATTGTGGAGCTCAGTGGGTGCCAGCAGTCAGTGGGTGGATGATGTGATGAGCAGGGTGTCACAGAGGGTGTAACAAGAAAGTTAAACCCAGCAACGTCATAATTTGGGTCCATACAGAGGAATGCAGCATCAAGGAAGACAGAGCAATTCTCCATCCCTGATTTTATCTTGGATGAGCTCCCTGTGGTGCCCCTTAGCTGAAGGAACTCTGCAGTGGAAATATTCTGCAGTCTGCTCCACTGAGCTCTTCTCCTCATTGCAATATTCTGGGCACTTCACACCTTTGTGGAGAGGAGACACAGACAAACCATTTATCATATCTGAATTCAAATTCTGGGCAACAATTAAAGAATAAGCACTAGTGTTAGAGGAATCCATTTCTCTAACATCCATTCCTCAGTGCAGCCACTTCAGGTGTGAAAAGAGTTTAATCTTTAGGTCTATTTCCCTGAGGACTGACCTTATATGTTAAAAAAAGTCCAGTCTGTAATTATAAAGTAAGTGATAAGCATCAAATGGATTGTTACAGAACCCTTTTGTTGCCTTTATTGCATGATAAAGAGCAGTTGCTGTGTAACCTTGAATGTGGGCAAATAACTCATGCTAAACACATTGCGACAAAGATGGCATTTTGGCAGGGCTTTGATGTAGGTCATTTTATTACCAGGCTGAATCAAACTACAAACTGATGTCAAACTCATGCCAAGAATGCTAATAACACACTGATCAATGAGGTGCTGGATTGCTCAAGTGAAGTGGTCGAGGGAAAATGCAGACATAAAAAGTCTGGAATTCCAAAGGTTGAAGTGCTTGGGCTATTATACTGGGAGGAATTATATTCCTTGCATTAGGACAAGTTTTCTTTACTCCAGGGGCCTTTAGCTGAGTGTTGAACAGGACACTGTCAGAAAGTATATACTTATCTTTATTTTTCTTGACCTTTATGTGCAAGTAATTTTTATAGTTCCATTAACTAGTAGGATCATTTGCAAACCACTGTACAAAGTGTATTATGAAGAATGCCTTGGGGACCATTGTATCCTATTATGTTGAATGTTAATAGAATGAAAAATTAATTTAAACTCTAAAGACTTGAGCAAGGCAAGACTTGCCTTTTATAGGAGAAATTCCAAATTTTATTTGCTATGGTAAAACTTTAGAGCTGTACCCTAATATGACCTTTATAAGCCTGATTTAAATCAGTCAGTGCAGGAGTCTGATTGTTTGCCAGTTTAAATAAAATTACTTCTGTCAAAGCTTCTCTGTTTAAAAAAGGGGGTTTTCTGTGACCCCCACATTTGGAATTAGTCACTAGTGAGCTCTGAGCTCACAGCTACTTGTTTAGCAATTAATCAACCAGAGATGAGACAGCCCACGGTTCCAAGAAGCATCTTCACCTTACTTGAATCTTTAATTGCTCATTAAACATCGTCATCTTCAGTGATGTGGGACTTCAGAACACCTGAAAACAAGGATACAGTTCTTTATAATATATATTTTATTATTTTTCATGTGTCTGAGTACTTTAGAATGAGGAGTTCTCTCTTGAGTCTTGCTGCTAAGTCTCATGTTGCACTCTTCCCATAGGACTGCAGCTAGACAAGTGATCAAGGGAACTTCATAGCTTAATTAGTTACTATTATTTCATATGTATGTTAACATAGTAGAGGTGTGATAAATTTGTGTGGAAATTAAATAAATTTAGAACAGTAACGTGCAGGAGTTCTGTTATTTGGAAGAGTAAAGAACCAGTCCCCCATGAACCTTCTTACTCACATTGTTTGCCTTGAGATGAGAACATACCCGAGTTAAAAGGATAAAAAAATGCTACACATTTCACATGTTAGAGTGATTTATTATTGCAAATGTCCATATATGCAACAGCAAAATCTCAGTTTTGACTTCCACATCTCTTATGAAACAAGGATGAACTTCAATGAGAAACGTGCTCTCAGCCAAAGCTGTGCAGGACACAATTCCCAAGGTATCCCTATCCCAGCATATCCTATATCTTTTAGCTCACTGTAGTTTGAATAAAAACCTATAAATTTGTGACTGATCTATATGTGAACTTCTCCTTGTTCTGGATAACCAGGCATTTTCAAATTATTGTAGGAAGGTGTGTACATTTTTATTGGAATATCCTGTTTATCTAATATCCTGTCCTGAATTTCATGCCACAGATGTAGAGTAGGATGCTTCACTGTCTCCAGAAAGCCTAACTGGAGTAAAATAAATGCACAAAAGATTAGGACAATTAGTGACTAGAGATTAGCTATGAATATTTCATGCCCACTGCAATACTGTCTAAACACAAGATATGGAATAAGAATAAATTGCATTTTTGACATGCAGCAAACGTAGAAAGGAAATGATTAACTTAGAAAGATCTTGCAGTCGTTTTAACGAGGCAGCGTTCTCATCACTGGTCACATGGGATCTGCTGGATAAAGAGCAGGAAAGTTTTTCCCACAGGATTATTCTAAGTTCTCCTGCATTTTGATGTTGGATTCAAATATTTTGTGAACAGCTCCATGGGTTTGGTCTGCAATGACCCAACCAGGGAATAGGCAGCAAAATGTTTCCATGAGCTTTGTGGGCAGCCTGGGTGTGGGTCCAAGGTGTGATCCAGTCTGGGAGTCCAACCAGAACGTCAGGTGCAGCAGGAGTCATTCAAAGCGACAAGGCAGTGGTGGAGAACTTTTGGTGCAGGAGGGATCTGGGAACTGAAAGGGCTCCAGCTTTCATTCCACCTGCAGATCACAGAAACTCCCAGAAGCTTTGCTGGATGATTTCAAAGGAATTGGGTGGTTCAGCTCCATTTTCACTACAGCACCCCAAAGCTAGTTCCCAAATCAGCTTTGCTAGCCTTGGTTTAAACAGGAAGGAATTATCTTTGTCTTGGGATAATCTTTTGTAGTCCAGCTTCAGGCAGTTTTTGGTTAAGTAAACTCAATACCCACATTTCCATCTGATATAAAAACACAGGATATACGACCATAGATTATATATGAGATCATATATGATCTAAATAATGTATTTTATATATATGTACATACAATTTAATACAGTGACCTCATTGCCACTGCTTCACATTTTTAATAATCCATACATGTTGGTCCAGATGGAAATTGTGTGTTCCAGCTTAACCACACAATTTGAATCTCTGGCACAAGGAGTTTCTGGCAGTGTCCTCAGTGGTTAAATGGAAACAAGGTGGTAAGCAACAAAGTTCAGTCTTTAAAGCAGTTATTCAGTGCTCTCCAGGTTCTTTAGTATGTGATGGGCACACACTGGAAACTGTCAGACACTGAAACAGCACAAGAAAAGAGAATCCAAAAAACTATGAGCTGCTCCTCAGCCAACCTGTTTGTCTTGGTTTGAACTTGAGGCTATCAAACTTCCATATTATACCAGTGGCCCAGAGAACTGTAGTTATGGAACACTGGCTGACCTTGAAAAGGCAAAAATGCACTTACAACCACTGCATCATGGAGTAAAATTATTTATTTTCCAGGAGGTGTTTTTTAAATGAAATCTTTTTGGGATCTTAATATATTTTCAAGACTGAGCTCCATTTTGTCTTATGAGCAGTTGCAATTTGAGTGCGATATAAGAAGCTGCTGTTCTGTAATACAATAATAATAAATGTCAGTTTGGTAAAAACTTTATTATGAAGCAAAACTGCTAACCAAAGGAATTTCTGGTGTGTGAGTTTTTCATTACAGGGCTGAAGTGACAAATGAATTTATTGCTGTCAAGAGACCTATATTTTATTTTGGTCACTTAGCAATAATTAAATCTTATGAGTAATTATTTTTTTGTGTGTTTGCTTTGTTTAATATTTTTAAACAAAATATTGCTCTCTAAGGCATTGTTTAGGGTATGTTTAGCAACCACCTAATATGTTTACAATGCTGTGTGTTGTTTTCTCTCAACAGCACTGTGCACGGAGGAGTGTGTGCATGGAAGATGTGTCTCTCCTGACACGTGCCACTGTGAACCAGGCTGGGGAGGGACTGATTGCTCAAGTGGTGAGTAAAGATACTAAAGGATGATAAAAAGATTTGTTGCTACTTAAAACCAGGTATTATAAAGCTGTGGCCTTAGAACTTGGATGCTTTGAATGGAAAAATGAAGGTTGTCTGCTCGTTATTTTGTAAGAGTTCATATTGGGTTGGAATAAAATGACCTTTAAGGTCCCTTCAACCCCAGTCATTCTGTGGTTCTATGAATATGTGAAAATACCTTTTCCCAGGATAATGACATTGGACTTTTTTGGTTGTATTTTGCAAAGAAATGTGAAATGCAGTGGAGGATGCTGTTAATGCTTTTGGTCCTGTTATTAGGATACCAGTACAGATAATAGAGCTCTATAAAGAATTTTTTCTCTCTCAAATCTCTAACACAGCACATTCTTCATTAAATACTCTGTGGAGTGTTGGAGCTGTTTGGAAAACACTCTCTCCAGATAGAATTCTTGTCCTGTTCAAGCCAGGGGGAGTTTTGCCATTGACTTTTCAGGCAGCCCAGATTCTCTCCTCTGACTTACAATCCATTCCTTAAATCCATACTGCCAAAGTCAGGGAAATGGGAGTTGGGAGTTCTGCACCTTTTCCTAGGAAATTAATCCACACTTGAGGCTTTCAATTCTTTCAGCTAGCAAGGCTGTGTTTGTTAAACTCTCTTAATTGGGAACGGTGAGTTGGAGTGGTTGGTTCATGCTGGAATGGAACGGGGAGCACAAACATCCGAGTGTGACGTAACACAGGCCTGAGACATTATTGACAAAACAGGAATAAGCTTGATAAATGGAGTCAATTTGTGCATCAGGCAAGTAAATAAAGCTGCATGGGTAGAGATGCTGTGAAATGAAACTGAATGGGTGTTTTGTTTTGTGTTGGCTTCCTCCCTTTCTCCCAAATTGATTGGGATCTTAAGAAAAAGAAGGTAACAGAGGAGGGATCTATAGAGGGAGGAGTTAGAAGGGAATGGGAGGTAAATGTGCCTGCGGGTGAACCCAGCCAGAGGCTGAAAGCCGTGGGGCAGCCTGGATGGGTTCCTGGGGTTTTGTCTGCAGCTCTGCTGAATATCCCCTCGATTCCAGCAGAAAAGGGAATAGGAAAGGAGCAGGGAGGAAGGACTTTAGTCCAGAGGGGATGTGCAAGCTCCAGCCCTGGGAATGTTCAAGGCCAGGTTGGACAGAGCCCTGAGTAACCTGGTGTGGGGGTGGCATCCCTGCCCATGGCAGGGGTTGGGATGAGATGATCAGTGAGGTCCCTCCAACCCAAACCATTCTGGGATTATATGATTCCAAGGATGGAGACAAAGGCCATACTATGGGGTTTGAAGCAACATTTTGGGATTACCTGGAAGGCAGACAAGGGGAAAACTGGGCATCATGATATATTGAATATCTGTCTTTAAAAATATTAAAAAAAAAAAAAATCAATTGTGAGATATTGTATAGATTCTCAGGAACTCATGTAATGTTTTTATTATTCATAGTACTAGATTTAGTTTATCCTACTACTATTTGTACAGTACATGAGCACGAACAGAAGTTAAAAATAATAATAATAAAAAGACTATGACAATAAGGACATACAGATACAGATCATCCATTTATACACATATGCACTCACAGAGTAGAAAGCACTTCATTCTGTGTAAAAACGGCCAAGAAAGGATAAGATGTCAAAGTACAAAATGGTCTTGTGGACTAAAACTACCCAGTGACTCTTATTAAATTGCTCTAATCTTGCAAGTGGAGATAAAAGAAAAAGAAGGTTTTTCCTATATTGAATATTTAGCTTTTTAAAGTAATTAGGAATATTAAAGCACTGACAATGATTGAGATAGAAACATTATTCATAACTTTTATTTCCGCACTGGGCAGGGATCCAGTATATTTCATTTATGAGGTTTCAGTGGTGGAAAGAGAAGTGTTAGCCAATTCCAAAATTAAATACGCCCTGTTAACTTTTATAAATGATAGCCCAGGATTAGCTTCAAAATTTAAGCTTTCATTTTATTAATATAATTAGTGTGTTTGCTGGCCTATAGTGCCCATTGTCTTTCATTCCACTTGTTATATGCTGGGTAACACGTGTTCCTGTCCCAGGGTCTGATCCCACAGGCTCTGCCCACTGACATGCTCCTAGGAGGGAAAGTCAGTTTTACTCCACTGAGAGCTGCTCGCCTTTGTGCTTGACACTAGAAATTTGGGTGACTGGACTATTCATTGTCAGGAGACTTTGTTTAAATTCAAAGGTTTAAAGGAACAGATTTCAGCTGAATACAGCACATTGTTACTGCCAGTATTTCCAAGAAAGGGGGAATCTGGAAGCTTTGCCTAACTGAGGTTAGACATGTTTTTCTGATACATGCTCCATGTGTTAAATCATATTTTACTCTTATCCAGTTATAATGTGGAAAACAATTTTCACTTCTACTGGAATAATGTGTCACCTGTACCTAGTTTCTTTCTGCTCCTTCATGACTGTTGCTAACCAATGCAGGGCAGGTGTTGGCAGAGCCAAAGGCTGTTTGGGATGTTCCTGCACGGTGCGCTCGGGACAAACCGAGGCTGGTGTCAATGGTGTCACCTCAAACCTGTGGGGCTCGAGAACTTCCCAAAGCATCCCTCAGGATCAGGGGTTTGATGCAGTCACAGGCATATTGCTTTTCATGTTGGCTGTTTGAAGCGCTTTCACTGGGAGAGGGATTGCCAGCCAAAACACTCCCTTTAAATTTAGCAAAGCTCCCAGGAGCTGGAATGGTTTCCTGAATGATCTCTCCTGAAAGCACTGCTGAGAAGGGGAGCCTCCCTGACACTGAGGGTCGTGTGTTGTCATTTACTTGGGGAAGATCTAAGGATGCTCACTCTTCCTGAGATACAATTTCAACACCCTGCAGACTCAGCCATTATAACTTTCTAAAAGTTATTTCTAACTTTCACTTGATTTGATGGGTGAAATTCAACCATTAGCAAAGCTCCAGCACAAGGTCCAAGTTCACTTCAGAACCAGAAGTCAGATCCGAATATTCCTCTTTCTTGGTGTGCCTATGCCTGGAGGGGCTCTGAATACTGACACTGAGCCCCAATTTCCCGTGGAGAGGCAAAGTCCTGGTGTAAAATGCAGTTCCCCAGGGTTACCATTCTCCCTTGGCTAAAATATTCTCAATTAAATGTTTTGGATAGTTACAGTTACAGCCTGTAGTCATGCAAACAATTTAATCATCTTGCTCAGACTTGGTTTCATGCTTTCCTAGAATCCAGCCTGTAAGACAACAGTTACAAAACTTGCTTTTCAGTGCAGCTTTCCAGTGACTGATCATGGTACGTGTTAGAGTTCATCTGTTGTCAAGGTTAAAATAACTTCAGATGAATTGCTAAACAATTATAAAAAACCCCAGTGCCATATTCAGCTCTGCATGTCTCTGTACCTGTGTTTTACTGCATGCTGTTGTACATCTGTCCATGCCCACAGGCCTAGCCTTGATTTCATGCTATAAAGCTGCAATATATTAAGGCTTGATTACCATAACAATAAAAAGAGAAGTAATGAGGTATTAACTAAAGAAGCTCTTGAACAAAATGTTTTCAGCATTTTAATGATGCTAAAAATTAAAAGGAAAATCCTTTTTAAAGACCACTTCATACCTTTCCCTTCCCTTTTAACTTGTTTTATTGAATCATGCCTGTTTTGTCCATGCAATCTGGACTGTTGGTTTTTTAAATACAAAGCAAGATTGCAAATGCTCTGTGTGAACTTACCTGCTCACCTTCCAATTATTCCAAAGCAATTAGCTTCAAACAGTATGAAATACTGGCTTGAAGTTCTGGGGGGATATAATTGCCTGTTGGTGGCTACCTGGCCTCTTCTGAGTCTTGCTCACAGCCATCTGTATTTACAGGCCCTTAGGCCACAATCCAACAAAGAATTTAAGCTTATCCTTACACAAATAGGATAAGTTTGTCATCTGCTTTAAGTATTTTGGTGGTTATTAAATTAGTTTTGAAGGAACAACTAAAAAACTTCAATGAAGTTAATACAAAGCTTTAATTTAAATCAGCGGGCCTGTGAGGAATAAGGTGATCTTTCTTTCAAGATGTTAATCAGGTAATTTTATTGAAGACCATTTTGACTCTCATGAGCATTATTTATTGTGAGGAAGGTCACCGAAATCTTTCTGGTTAATAGGGCATTCTCAAAAAAGGGGCAACAGGTAGGAGAAAGAAAGTTCCAGGCAAGAACCCCAAATTAAAAGCAAAAATCTTCCAAAATTGTGTGTGCCAGGTTGAGAAATTTCCAAGTAAACAAATACAGAGGTTGTAGTGAAAAAATAAAGTGGTTTTCAAAGTGTTTGATTTGTTATTAGTTTTGAGAGAAAACACAGTACTTTCCCAAAGTGCAATTAAAGAGATGTTGGCATAATAAAGCCAGACCATTTTTCTTGCTGTGTCACCTGGGGGAGAGAGATTATAGTGCTGCTGTCTGGCATAGCCTGATCCATAAGGTATACATATGGATAACATAGTTTTCCTTGGAAAGGATGTTTTGTACAAGCTGTCATTAGGAACAAGAACCTATTTCATCTTTATCTCTTTGTCAAAAATAGACAAGGTCATAACAACAGGCTGTTGTAAAATCACAGCAAGATCACTTTTAAGGGTATAGCCCTGGAGCAGCTGGAGTGCCTTAGTCCTGAGACTCGTGATGAATGGGAACAGCAGATTCTGTGCTAAATCTGAACGGGGTTGTTTGACAAGCCATGGAAAGCAACAGCAGAACTCTCAGGAGAAAAATGAAGTGTTTTAAAGTGAGGCTGTGGTGGTTTTCAGGCTTGATTTTGGCATTCATGTTCTCCAACTGCTTTGAACTATTTCTGAAGAGGAAATGAAGTTCAAAGGAAAGATTCCTGGTTCATGAATTCTGACTCAAACAAAATTCATGTGGGAGGCTGATCTGCCAGAATCATTAGCTGATTTTTCATCCTCAGATTTTTAGGACAGGATTGACCAGGAAACCACCAGAGTCCACCAAAGAGTTGTGAAGGTGCAAGACCACAGCTCTTGGAAGATGTTAGCGGGCTACTGCTTAGATCCAGAGCCTGTCCCTGGGGGACACCTGTCCATGGCTCGTCTGGGATTTGTCACTGTGGGATTTGTACCTCAGTGACTGCTGCATCCAAGTGCCAGATGCTGTCACAGAACCAGGTACAATGTCCCTGTTTCCACCATAGCCCTGGTGCTTCATTTGCCATTCCAGCTGCTGGGTTTAGAGGCAGTTTCTAAAGATCTGTTTGAAGTTGTTAAACTGCAATTACGATCCGGTCTTAATTATTGCTTTAGCTGAAACAGGATTTCATATCCATAGCATGTGGACTTCAAAGTTTTAACACACTTTTTATTTAAGCCAAGCTCAAATTACAGCTTAATTTTGATGTGATTTGGAGATTCAGTGACAACTGCATCATGCAAAGAGATGCAAATGTACAAAATCAAACTCCAGCGAGGCTCATAGAAGGATCTTTCCATAGCAATTACAGAGTGGAATTGATTTCTGTCTCTCAGTTCTAACAATTTGCTCTTCCTTAAACTTAAAAAACACCCATCTCCCTTCAATCACTGCTGAACTGGTGTAATCAGGTAAACAGCTTGTGTTTAATTTTTGCCTCTGCTGGATGTTGGGCCCACGCACCAGGGCTCAGGCCCTGGGTTTCATGTGTTCCCAGGCTCTGTGGCAGCAGCTCTTCCTGGGCCCAGCCCACGCAGGACAGCCTGTGACAGGGAAGGAGATGTAAACACAAGCTGCTGTGCAGTGCCGTTGGTGGCACAGCAGCATGTCCTGCATGTATTTTTACACAGATAATTTGGCTGCATTAAACCGGAATGATCCGTCACTTTTCATTCGGTGGGAATATTTTGTCTCTTGCTGAAGCTGTTGATATCTGCCCAGTCATTTGTGGCAGCTTCTCCTCACTTTGTGAGGGATGTGTATCCTGTATCCTCTCAGCTCCTCTCAGCACTTGGGAGGTGCTGCAAACTTATGGGAAGGTACTGGAGTCATACGAGCCGGGGCTTCTCCCACAGTAACAGGGCTGGGCAAAGGGCAAGGGTTCATCCCGAAAAAGGAAAAGTAGATCCAAGATTTACTCTGAGAAGGAACTGCTTTCTGTACTTCTGTGTGATTCATTGGCGATGAATAGATCAGCTGCCAGTTGTTCTAAGTCTTGTACTAAAGTGAGTGAAAAATAGAAATTCAGCACCCTGTGTCCTTTTACTTTTCACCTTTATCTTCCCTGTCAGAGTCTGGGAGAGTTCTTCCTTCCCTAAATCAGCTGGTTGTGTCTAAAGCCAAGGTAGTGACAGATCATTTCCCCAGCACTCCCAGCCTTCCTCTGAGACTCCCTCTTTTGGATGATTTGAAGAGTCAATTGAGCTGACCTGACTCTGTCTGTTCTAGTCCCTGGAGTTTTGTCTTCCAGCTCGTGCCTTGCTCTCAAGGCTTGATCCAGCCTTGTACTTCATACATATGAATAGTGCTTTTAAAGTCAATAAGGAACAATCTTAACTTCTTTAAGTTAGGTAAATGCTTAGGCCATTACCTGAATGGGAACTCATGAGATGAGGTGGAAATCGGGTTGGTGAGGATCTCTTTTATAGGGGCCAATAGTTACTGAGTGTCATCCAGGATGAGCAAGGGCATGAACGCTGCTTGGGTCTCACAGCTGACAAACGGGAGGCGAGAGGACAGGTAAGGCCCAGTGACCACCTGGGCACAGCCCCTGGTGAGCTGTCCTTGAGCAGGATGGAAGTTGTGTTCCATGGAACTGAACTGCAATTCTTTATGCTGGGTATCTCTGCAAAATCAGTTTGAATCCAACACTGAATTCCTGCTGAAACCAAAAAGGGAAGTTGTGAGCAAATCTTATTGTTTAAAGCCTTAGATTGCCTGTCACCAGGGCAGTATGTCAGGGACTGGTGCTAACAGAAGGGAGTGAGAAAAGACATTTGGGTTTTGGAGCAGAGAGCTGGGTGTGATGCTTTGGGAGCAGGCAGGGCTATCCGGGGAAGTTGTGTCCCAGAGCATCTCAGCGTTGATGAGGTGTTTGTAACAGAGCAACAGTGAAGCCCTCCCAAAGCACAGCCCCTCTGAACCTGGAGCACAACTGAACTGTGTGGCTGCTCTCTGATCTGGGGAATGGCTTGATGATTGACTAAAACTTTGAATTTTCACGGTAACTTTCAGTAAATGAAACCATGGTTACAAGCACTGAACGGGCTAAACACATTCCCGTGCAGGTTCGTGTGGTTATGCAAGAGGGAATTTGGCTCCCATACATCTTTCCTTGGCTGCCAAACTGGTGAGAGCAGAGCAGACTTCACAGAGAGGCAGCGTATGTGTGACGAGTTGTTAGTTTTATTAATTTGACTGAGGTTTTTCTCACTTTAGACAGAGTAATAGCTATAAAAGAAAGAACCTACTAAAATATCCCCTTTAATGAACTGAATTGCTAATGCTGAATTTCATTGCTGGAGCATCTTACAATAATGTGGCCTTAAATGTGCACTACACAAATGAACAGACTTTAGATCAATTTAAAAGTACCATTGGTATAATTTTATGGCCTGGTCACTAAGAGCTGTCACTCGGAAAAAAGAGCAAAATTTCCTTTTGCAAAGCATTGGCACAAATCTCTACTGTGGACACCCACTCAAAAGTATTTCTGGGGTTTTTGCTTGCTAAAAAATACACACAAAAAAATTAGTCGTCCTTGGGAAAGCTTCTAAACCACTTTTCCCTCTGTTAGACATGGTGAGACATTCCAAGGCATGCTTGGAGAGGGCAGAGCTCTGCTCACTGTCTAACACTAAGGTATCAGAAAATCCCTCAGGAGCTATTTCAGGCATCTGAAGCTTGAGAAGCCTCAGGCCTGTTCTGACTTTTGCTGGGTTATGAATTACTGTCCCCAAAGACAAGTGCTACAACTGGGAAAGGCCCTACTGCTCCATCCCATGCTCTTAGGATTTTTTAAAAGCTGCTGTTCTTCTTAGATAAAATACTATTTCCTGGGCAGTCTTCAAGGATTGAAATCAAAAAGGGAAACCAAAGGTTTCATTCAAAAGTTGGACTTGAAATTTATATCTGGCCTCCAGCAGCTAAAATTTGCTAGAAAATGGCAGTTATTCATCACACAGTGTTAGACACCAGCCTGGCTGTGTGGGGATACTCGAGAGCCAAGGCACAGCCAGGAAATCATTGCAAGAGCATCAGGGAGTGTGCCCAGGCATGGGAGGCAGGCACATGCACACACAGCTTTCCCTGGTACCAAGGGTTTCTTTGTTTAGGCTTAAATTTCAGAGTCTGCATACCAAGATCCTAAAATACTTTATTTCAGGAAACAGCAGCTGGGTGTATTTTAGCTGCTCTTTGGCTGCACTGAGCAGTCCCCATCGTCCATGTCCCCTCCCACTAACCTGGTGTTCAACGTGGGCAGTGTCTGCTCCAAGGGAAAGTGTTACATGCTGAGATTTGTCCTCAGGCTTCACCCTAATTTTGTGTGAACTTAGCTCAGCCTCCATAGGGCGGGAAGTCCTCATTTATCCTTGATTTCAGTGGGAGTTGAGTATATTTGTCGTCTGGATTGACTGGGCCCATGCTGGAGCTGAAAAGGGGTGGCAGTGGTGGGCTGGGAGGAGCTCAGCCACAGTTAATATCTGTGCTAAAGAGAGGGAGGCTCTAATGTACAGCTGCCCTTGGTGTCTTGGGTAGGCTGCATTTAAAATACAGCCTGGAGGCAGCTTTGCTAACTTTAGAGATGTGTGATGGTTGCATCTGCAGGAGACTACGCAGAAGTGATGAAACACGGCAGTTTGAAGTGAGAGTGATGGCACCGAGCTCCTCCACGCCTAATGGGGACGTGGCAGCACAGTGGAGTGTTCTGCTACTGGTTTTGAAGTTCTTTCCATGTCAATAAAATATCTGTGTAGGAATAAGAGACCTCTTTAGAGATGTGTCTGTCATTGCACAGGTGACACTCTGGAGTTTCTCTTTAGCCTTAAAATCACTTGCATTTCTGGTAGCTTCTCCATGCAGGAAGAGGTCATGGTGATCATTAATCACTCTGCATAAAATGAGAAAGTTTCAGGGAGTTTTCCTTGTTTTACCCAGTGTTTGTGCTATTGTGAGTTTGATAGCAAGGTTCTGAAGTGAAATATTTTCAGAAGTTTCTCTGAGAAATCCTGTTCTTCTAAATTACACTCACAAGAATCTCTCTTAAGCCCCTCAAATAACACTCTGATACTTATTTGTAGTCCTTAAAAAACCCTGAAAAAGTGTTTGCCATAGGAGCAGATACCTTGTGTCCCCAATGAAATGAGTGTTTGTTGACAGCTTGTCTGCCTTGTTGTTGGGGAGAGAAATAATGAGATAGCAGAGGACTTTAACAAGTGCAAATGTGGCTGTAAATGCGGGGCTGGCAGATCAGAGCCCTCGCAGGCTGCTCGCAGGTGAGCGTTTTGTTCTCACCGCTAATGGAGCTCGGGCAGGGAGAGGAGCGGGCCCACAGCTCTCCAGAAGGAAAAGCATGGAAAATGAGGGAATGTGTCGTGACCTGAGGAAATAAATGAGCAGATGGTGTGCCAGCATCATACCTGACACTCCAGAGGAGGTGGTTGTAGCATAACCATGGACTGCAAACAGAGTTGTGAACAGAGACCAAAGCCAAGAAAAGCAGGGGAAGGTGATATGCATGGATACATGGAATAAAAAAGCAGGGCAAAATAAAGATTGAGACATGAAAGAGAAGGAATTCAGGGGAAATGCTGGAAAATAATCAATGTGAGACAAAAGGCAGAAGCAGGTGGGGATAGCAAAAATGGTCAGCGTGCAGGTAACTGACTTGAGATAATACATAGCTGAATTTGGATGTTTTACACATGAACACTGTGATGCATGTTGGGTACCTACAATTTCAGCCTTGTGAGCAGACACTTACTGGCTGTTTCTACCAAGGAGAAATTACAGATTTTTTTAAAATAAGAAAGTGAAGTGGAAGGACTGAGGATAGAAAGGTGATGGGAGATGCCACAGGCAGGTTAATAAGGGCGAAGATTTTTCTGTTTCCAGCTGGAATAGAGTTATTTTTCTTCCTAGCTGCTGATCCAGTTCTGTGGTTTGGATTTAGGATGAGAATAATATTGATCACACACTGATGTTTAGCTGTTGCTCAGCAGTGCTCACCCTAAGTCAAGGACTTTCCATTTTCTCCTGCTTTGCCAGGGAAGAGCCCATAAGAAATCAGGAGGGACCACGGCCAGGACAGCTGACTAGAACTGGGCAAAGGGATATTCCATACCATGGAATGTTGTGCTCAGTGAATAAACTGGGAGGCACCAATTGTGCCTGGGATGGGCTGGGCATCCAACGGTGGGGGGTAAGCAATTGTGTTGTGCAACAATTTGGTCTTCTTCTTGTTCTTCTTCTTCTTCTTCTCCTTCTTCTTCTTTCTATATCATCATTATTATTCCTGTTCTTATCTCAACCAGTGAGTTTGCCTTTTCCAGTTCTCCTCCCCATCCCACTGGTGAGCAGAGGCTCTGTGGGACTTCATTGCCTGAACTTAAATCAGGACAAGAATCTGAACCAGGTGATGTCCAGACAGAAGGATTTAGGGATGAAGTGCTCAGGTTTAAGTGGTGTTTGTCTTTTTTTGGTGCTGGCAAGGAAACCTGTTGAAGTGTTTATGAGGGGATGTAAATGTCTTTTACAGCACTATGTCTTCAATAAACACTATGTAATGTTTAAACACAATGTACTGAAGTGGGATGCTGGAAGTTATAGTGCATTCAACTGCCAAAAATGCCTTTTCTTGGCCTGGAAGGATCATGCATGCAAAGAAAGAGCAGCTTTCAATAAACAGGGTTTATTTTGTTACTGAAAAAAGCAGAGGTGAAACACCAGGAATTTTGCACATAAGGGAAAATTTATACAGTCAAAAGTTCACGTGTATTTCTGTACTCATGAAAATACTTTACACCTTTAGTCTTGACCTTTCCTTACACCATTTGATTGCCTTAAATGTGTGCTATATAACAAGCACATCTTCCAGTCATTTCGTTACACCTCCAAAAGACCTGATTCAGTGCAGAGAAATGGCAAGATTTTATTTATTAAACATGCCTGTGTTAGCCCAGCAGAATATCTGTATGTTTGGGAGTGAAAATGAGAGTTCTAAAGACTTCAATCTTGTCCAAAAAAGCCCAGTGAAGGCCATTTGTCAGGGAAGCTGGGAAGAGACCCAAGTGTCACAGATAGGGGTGTCTCTGTCTTTGTAATGGCAAGAACTCGAGAAATATGATCAGTGACCTAAAAGATGAGTAAAGTCAGAGAATAACAATGCACAATAAGTTTCTGGGTTGTGCAGGGAAATCAAAAGGAACCTGCTGGTACACAGAGTCTTCTGCTTGAAGAACAACAGGGGAGAAAGGTGGAAAAGGGAAAGAAAGCATGTGAGAAAGGTTTCCATCCACAACTACTTTGTAGCAGTAGGTTTTATCCACTTTCATGGCTTTGGGGTGTGCTGTGCAGGTAGGATTTAGGCCCCATTAGGAAAAACAGTAAATGCCAGATGGAAATGATGTGTGTATTGTTACTGAGATTATTTTATATCAGGAAGAGCTTTATGGGCATCCACCAGAAAAAAAGAGAGATAAAACACTTATTCTTTGATCATGGAGGGTGGTCATTCAACATGAAAAGTCTCTGCTGTTTATCATTTTCATTTTCAGTAGCTTCTCTGCATATCACACAGTGCCTGCTCATGTGAATGCCAGAGGCTGCCAGGTTTTATAACTTAGGGTGCTTAAAAATATCTGCATCAAATTCAGGGGAGAGGGTGAAATTAGCCAGCAAAATTCAAATTTTAGCAGAAGCAGCTAGAACATGGAACAGCAGACACTTGGGGTGATTTAGAGGTAAGAGTTTCTCAACCTTCCTACTGCCTGCTTAAATCTCACCTTTCTGAACCCCATGTACAGAGCTGCAGTGTTCCAATTATGCAGTTTTGTGAGTAAATCATAAAAATTGATTACAGGAGAGTTTTTAGCCAAGGCTCAAAGTCTGATGTCCTCTCTGACTTATCTACATTGCAGTGATAATTTCCTAAATAAAGATCAAATCCTGGAAACAAACTGCAGAAGGAGGCAGGTTTGCAGGAAGATATGAGGATTCATATGGAAGATCAATTTTTCTATAGAGATTGCACACTGCTGATAGGGTGGGAGATAGGGAGACATAGCTGGAAGTTCGAGGAATTCTTGGGAATCCAGAATAACCTGTGCTTCCTCATCTTCTTTAGCCTGTCAGTGCTTCCCAATTACATGGCATCCACTCCAGTTGGCATAGCAGTAACACGTGCATTTCTGCAAATATTATCTCCTTCTTCTAGGACAAATTCCAGCCAGTGGAATTCCCCAGATACCAGTAGAGCATGGTACCTCCCCCTTGCAGACTTGGTGGGGCTATGGGCAATAGGAGGTGCAGGACCAAGCTCAGTGAATTTGTTTTCAGCATCAGGTGAAGGATTCTTCTTGTCAGAGCTTATTCACAAATCCATCGGGAAGAGGGTGTTGTTATTTAGCCATGGAATCCGATGGTGGCAGCCCAGGCCTGGGTTTCTTGGGAACCACCCATCCATGACACTGGTAAGAGTCTCACCACCCTTCATCCTCAGCTTCTGCCTCCAGGGCTCTTCAGAGCGCTCACGTTCACAGCTTAGAGCTCAATCAAATACAGGAAGTGCCATTTAGCCATTAAAGCCCCCCTGCTGTAAGGGTGATTAAAGACTGGGGTAGGCTCTGAAAGAGATTATGGAGCCTGTCCTTGGAGATATTCAAAATTCAACTCGATACAGTCCTTGATAACTTGGACTAGATGATCTCCAGGGGTCCTTTCTACCTCAGCTGTTCTACAATTTTATGATTCTATGAATTATTTTATTCCTGTAACTTTAGTGATCTCTGAATCAGAGCAGGAGGTTTAGTGGATTGCTGGATGTGGTGGAAAACATAGAATATCTAAGCAGCAGGTCAGAGCATTCGGAAAGCCCCTGGGAATCTCCTGTGTCTGAGAGGAGAACTCTATTATGGTGAGCCTGTCCAAAGAATTATGTGGTAATTCTCACTCCAAAGTCCTGAAATGCCATGGAAATTCTTATGACAGGATGTATTTTCATCAGTAAATTCAATAGTACTGGAATTCCTTGCTCATATTCAGGAATTCAGGCTCTGTTCCCAACTCTGTTTCTCAACTGCTGCATCATTCTGGACACGTCCTTTCCCTCTGTATTTCATTTTCTGGTTTATGGAATGGTGAGCCTGACCACATTTGGGTGAATACTGGAGTTTCTGGATGAAAACTGCTACAGAAGAAATAGATGTTTCTCCTCAGATGAGTGAGATCCTTTGCTGTGCATTGTGTGGCGGATGCATGTGCTCCATCTGACAGCAAGACATGATGGTAATTAATTACCCTGACGTGCAGTCATGATGCTGCAGTGGGTATTTGAGATGTCCAGATGTTGGGCTGTTCTTCCAGGATGCAACATGTTGGAATGCATTAGGAGGTGCATTTTTGCTCTGTGGATGACTATGACAAATTGAGGCACAGCCAAGGCGTTAAGTTGCTCCCAGGCATCTTTCATGCTCCATCCCTTCCATGAGTGATAGATGGTACTAAACCTCTCCCTTTTGTTTCTTTCTTTTCTTTTTTTTTTTTTTTTTTTTTTTTTTTGAGGGAAAAAACACATTGTGGATAATGAAATGGAAATCATCAATGCTAATATTTATCCCAACTTTGTTTTGTATCTGCAAGATCAATGTTTTTTTAATTCACTTTTCATTCTCTTTTGCTTCATTTGCTTTGTTGTTGTAAAGGATGTGGTGCATCACGGAATCACATTTGGAGCACAGCTTTATTAATACAGAACTACACAAGTGGAATTGTTCTGGCTTCATAGAAATGATAACAGAAACTCAGCCATTGTCAGGTGTTTAAACTCAGTATTTAACATTTCTGAGTGCTTTCTTTATAGCAGGTACAGCTCCTCTCACCTGAAATTCCTTCTATGCTGATTAGAGAAGGGGCCTTAGGTAAACTCCACGTGTGACCTTTGGGGGTTGGATATCCCAGGAAGGGTCTGTTAATCCTGAGCAGGTGTGAAAGGGAGAACACAAACAGGAGGAACATCCAATATCGAGGAATGAAATGACAGAGAATTCTCTGGGTTGGGCTGGTATTGCCATAGCAGGAGAGCAGGGAAGCACAACCCAGACCTCTCTGTAGGGAAACATTATGCTCCATTAAGTAAACTAAAATGTACATCTCAATTCTGATTCTCAGGATCTTTGCAACTGCCATTTCATCTGCATTTTGGAAATCCCAGTTATGGGACTGTGGCCAGTGTGCTGCGAAACGAGGAGGCTGCTTCCCCTCCAAGTTACATGGTTCTTCTAATATTTTATTTTCTAATGCAGATCAAAATCCAAATCCTCCTTTTTCTGTAAGTCTTTCACGCATTAAAACCCAGCAATAACAGCAGAGCATGTTAAAGTCAAACAGAAATGATGGAGCAGGGTCCAGTCTTGATCAGTTCTGACTCTGTCAGTAGCAGTTTCTGTAGTGCCTCCCATGCTTCTTGCACAACACAGACTTTCCCCATTTCTTTACTGAAATTGAATAGTTTTTTTAATAAAATAAGCAATGATCAAGACAGGTACATGGGTCATGCAGCTTGTATAGGAAATTGAGGCTTTCATAACATCCAAGAAAGACGAGTTAAAATTCTAGTAAATTAGGTTGAAAGTCCTCTTTTTCTTCTGAACCGAGAATTTTTTCTTATACTGCCATTACAGTGGGATTCAGGAGAGAACACAGTCTGTTTGGGATAAATCACATTTGTGACAAAATTCCTTTGTCAGTGAAAGTCCACTGAGCAGTTACAGTGCTGCTCACCCCTCTGGGGGAGGAATGACGAGGTTACTCTGCCACTTACATTTCAGTGAAGATCTCAAATCCAGCTCCTATCCCTCCTAAAGGGGATTTCAGGAGTCAATTGATCTGGTGTGAGCTCTCTGAACAGAAACTGGACTTTTCTTTCGCTGGACACCACGATCCAAAAGTGTTCATCACCACCCCCAGCTCCATGACTGATTAGCTTATATTTGCTTCTCTCAGTGTCTTCCTCTAGAGCCACACATTTTCCTGGTTTCAATACAGAAATGGAAATGAAATGTCAAACTAGGCTCTGATATTTCAAAAGAGTCAGACTTGAAAAACAGAAACATGACCAGAAGAAATATTTAAAATTTTATCATGGCCCAGTCCTCAGATATCCAGCAGCAGATTCGATCTGAGCAGGGACTGTGTGTAATTGCATTTTAAGGAAGTGAACAGAGCAGCCTCAGTTGCAAGATTGTTTGGTTTACTGTAATTAGATAAATTAATCAGTACATTAACTTCTAATGCAGAGCACAATTCTGAAATGAGTTGCAGATATTTGTTATTTTGTTAGGATTTGAAGAACAAACTCTTCCATGAGAGGTCAGTGCTACAAAGCTACCAGAGCTCTGTGAGTGTGTAAGAGGTTTTAAACTCCATAAAAATTAAGTATATCACAAAGAAAGTTACAATTGGGTTACTTGTTATTTTTAAGAAAAAGAAAGAGGTTTGTGTGGGTTAGTTATTGCACTTCCATCTAAGTTTGCAAGAATCAATGCATGGCTGGCTCGGCCTGACCTGCAGATAGTGAAACAATATTTCAAAGCCAGGAAACAAAGGTCTTCCTCCCTGTCCTTTGCTTGTAGTGCTCCCACTGACATCACCTGTGTGATCCGTGAAATTGTTTTTCCGGGTAGCTGGGGTGGTTACATGTTCTGCATGAGGGACAACTTGTGAAACACCTGGGTGATGGTGCTGCCAGACTTTTCAAGGTCCAAAATCTCCCTGACCAGAACACTTTATACACAATCCCCCCCGTTAACAAAGGGGGGTTATGGTAAATATAAACCAGCACATTAAATGAGGCTTTCTGCTGTCTCCTCACTCATCCACCCTTTTATGTCAGGCTTTCAACACAGGGATTCTCTGGACACATTAGACATGAATTTTGGTTGAGTGCAGTCCTGTATCTTGTTGAAAAGCTCACTCACAGTGACCAATGTCACATCACTAAAACATTTTTGTCTCTCAAACAAATACAGGCCAGAAAGCAGGTACAGGTTTTTCCTTGTTGGAGAGGAAGCTGGGATTCATATTGAGGCACAGCTGGAATCACCAGCCTAGAACACCCTGGTCTTGAGATGCTACTGCCACAGCAGCCTGAAGTTAAGTCATGGTCCTTTGTGCTGGACCCAGACCTGAGGCTCTTTGCCCCCATGTCCCCCCTTCTGTCTCTTACCCTCTCCCTCCTGTGTCGTTTTGCTCTTGCTTTCTGCTTCTTTCCATTCTTTTCCTGTGCTTCCCTCCCTTGTTGCCCTTAATTCTCCTCATTCCTGGGTGGGAAGGGCTCAGATCCCCCTGCTTCCCCCAGCACTCAGAGCCCACAGGCTGGGCTGTGCCAGGGCCTCCTGAGCAGCAGCTCTGCTCGCTGCCTCCTGATTGCCTTCTCCAGCAGGCAGGGAGTAAAGTGGGATTCAAGGAGCTGCCCATGGCTTCACCACAGTGAGACATTGGAATAGAGCAAGGAAATGGCTCTCAAGCAGAGCAGTGACAGGATTTTAGTGCCTTGAGTTCTCTGTTATTCCTTGGCTTCCCTAGATTGCTCTGATGCTGCTTGGGTAGCCTGGCTGAGATGCAACACCATTTTGTATCACAGAAAGATTCCTCAAATGTGTTTCAAAATGCCAGCCTGCCTTTCAGCTAAATACCAGTTATTCTGTGGGGTTACTGTCTTAGCCAGTCACTCATTTAAGTGGAAACTGCCAAGTGTGCCACTGGTATCACATTGGGGTCTCCCTCTCACAAACAGAGACAGGCAATCAGAAACACTTATTTAATGTAATTTAATTCTGTGAATTCAACGTTTGCAGAAGCTGCCAGGCTGCCACCCCAGGGGACTTCAGCAATGTAGTTCTATATTTGAACTTTAGGTGGGGGGAGGAGAAGAGAGGAATAAAAACAGACATACATAAAGGCTTATGAGACATTTTCTAAAATTTTGGAAATAAGAGTCTATAAAACACCCTTTTAGTCCTAGTAATGGGAATAGAATTGTTTCTGCAAAATCAGTGATTGCTGCTGAAAAGCATCAGAGTCACCATCTGAGCCTGCTCTCAGATGGCTTTTCAGTTCAGGTGTCCCTGCTCCAAAAGTCTAATTAGAATGAACAGAGTCTCCATTTCTTCAGAAATTGAACCCAAACCAATCTTTGATGCTGGCAGGTTTGGAGAGCAGGTGGGCATGATTGGATTTCTGACTCTGACCAGACCCTGCACTGAGTCTCCAGGCACATGGCACCTACCTCTTTTTGTTTGCTTATGGTCATTAAAAAGTAATTAGTGAAATTAAGGAGTTCTGACTGTAATACACTGTCTGTTTGAGAACAAGATGGATCTTGGTGAAGGATCTCAATTTAATTCCTGGCACAACAGTTTGTGTTCCATGCCAGGGATCAAAACATGCCCAGCCAGGTCCCTGTGTTTGTCTCTGGGTTTGTGCCTTGGGGAAGGAAGAGCCTGTGGCTTCTCAGCCTACTTTGTGTAGCAGTGCAAGGTGGGGAGCTGCTCCCTCTGCCCTTCCAGGACACAGACATTCCATAAATCACAGCCACCATCAGGCAGCTCTGATTGCTGTGCACCTGAGGGAGAAGTTGCAACAGCCCAAGACCCCCAGAGCATTCCTTGTGTAGGTGAGGAGTCCCAGGGAGCCTGGATGCTCTGCTGCCATAGAATTCCTTCCCTACCAGCCCAAAAGATCCTAACCAGACACTGGTCTCAGGCTGAAACCTCTGCAGTTGTTGAGAGGCACTGCTTAAATTGCTGTTACAAGGTGATGTGTGATGTTTTAGCTGTGCTCACCACCTTCACTTTAATCTGTGGGTCAAATGCTAATGCAGTTATGCATCCACTCTGGTAGAAGTGATCATCACCCCCCTCAACCTACCCAGAGTGAGATCCTTACCTGTGGCTTAAGAGAGGGTGAATATGCAAATATTCTTTCTGGGTGTCGGGAGTTGAATTATTTGTATTCCACATAATTTTTTAATGCACCCTTTTGTTCAGCAATTAATATTTAACAGTCTCAAATAAAACTGTCAAACAATATGGTTTTCACAATACAGTTTTAAAATATCTACCAATCCTTCATCCTCTATTATAATAAAAGACTGGAAGGGCTAATGTGAGTGGTGATTTAATTTGGTTATGGTTAGTACAAAGATGAGCTTTAATATTCCTCTTTATTTTATTCAGAAACATAAAATCATAATTTGGGTTGGAAAGGACCTTAAAGACCATCCAGTTCCAGCCCCCTGCCATGGGTCAGGATGCCATTCACTATCCCAGGTTGCTCCAAGCCCTGTCCAGCCTGGCCTTGAACACTTCCAGGGATGGGGCAGCCATAACTTCTCTGAGTTCCTTATTTCCCACGGGGCTATTTGTTGGTGGGTGCAAAAGAAAAGCAAGAAAATGTGAGTGCACAGGACACTGGTGATTGTCAGGTGTCCATTTGGTGACTTTTCTCTTCCACCCATTTCTACTCTGCCTGGAAATTTATCTCAACTTAATTCTCTGGTTATAAGCAATTTGCAACTTGAGCAATAATCCTCATAACCTTTGCTACAGTTGTGTCCTTGATGTAATAGGGAAGGTAACGCATTAGTAGGCACATGCTGAGCTCGGGCTGTACCTGAGATTTAATGATATTTAACTCTGGACCTAATTTCAGTTTACAAGCGATTACACGCTGTCCTCTGGGACATTGCCGCAAAGAATTTTCAAATAAGTTGCAAAATAGTGACGAATTAACTTGTAGTTGAGTCAAAATCAATTATCTTACATGACAGCTCAACTACACTTTTCTGTTTGCTGCACTGCAGCATGCTAAACATCAGCCTAAGCATAAACATAAAGTCCTTGTATGTCAGACTCTGGAGCAGATTGATCCTGTATTTCATGGGCATGCAAATGTCCCAGAGGCTCTACAGCAATGTTTTGCTTGCATTCACAAAATCAGAATATTCTTTCTTGCTGTGTTTATAAACTGTTGCACCATGCAATCATATAAATTTGATATAATTTGATCAAAATATTCTTGTGGATGTTGTCCTGGGTTGATCAAAGTTAAAAACCTCCTCTCGGATTGGTTCTGCCAAGGCAATGCCACATCAAATCCCGTCCAGGTGCTTTCTGCAAACCCTTGCTGCAAGGGGTGGCTGTGCACCCCTGAGGTGAGTGAGGAGATGCCCTGCTGTGGTGGGGCTGCCTTCACACTGGTGATGGGATCGATCCCCGGCAGGGCAGGTGACTGGGGAAAGGAGCACTGCATCTTTAGGAAAATTGTCAAAACCAGTCAGATCCAGCCAGCACCCTCACCACACCTGGTGGAGTTTGGAGAGGAAATGGGAGCTGGAAGAATCCAGAGTCAAATCACTTTTGCTGTATGAGGAATTGAGAGTTAAATTTTCCATCCTGGAGAACCTGGTAATTCAGCTGCACCCAAAGATCTAATTGGTCCCTTCTGTTTCTGAGACACTGTCTGTGCACAGAGCTGGTGTTTCAAGTCCTAAACATTTAGGAAGGCAAAACCTCTCAGTTTGTAGCTGAAAAGGTTTCATCACATGCTGCTTGCAAAGAGATGTTATCTGTGAAAGCATAAACTCCTCTACAAAATCCTGTAATTATATGATTATAAAAATGCACAGAGCCACTTTATCTTGGTTTATGTACAAAAGACACTTAAGCTGACAGAGTAGCATTATTCAGTAGGGCTGTGATCAGCTTAAGAGAAATAAAAGATAGTAAAGATACATCAACATCTGTTTAGGTCAGAATCACTGTGGGAGAGGCTGCTAGAAGTTTGGAGTGGTGTAGTGCTGGAAATCTGTTTTGCAGGTTTAGCACTTGAGCTGGCTCCGTGTTGAGGCCTGTCAAATGTTACTACAGAGAGAAATACGTCGAGGACTTGTATCGCTTCCAAGCTTTAATTCCTCTGATATATTTTGGAGAACAAGTGTTACTGAAATAGTAGATATTCCTGCCAACAGATTACTGAAGCAGGAAAATGCTATTTCAGATGTAGTATTGTAGGTAATGAAGATAGAATAAATGACCCGGCCGTAGAAAATACCATCAGTCATTTATGAATTGCACAGCTATAAAACAAACATTCAAAATGAAGGAAATCCATTTGGAATGTGTTTTGGATTGGAACACCCAAAAATTTTGTGTGATAAAAACTCCAAAGTTCATGTTCTAAGGAAACTGTCAGGAATCAGCAACTTAAACTTAAGAGGCAGAAACTTGTAGCTGGAGACATTAGAGCCAATTTCATATTAGTTATCAAAAGGGAAGATCGTTGAAATAAGTAGAGAGAGTACAGATATGTAGTAAGGAATAGAAAACAGAACTGAACAGCACACAAAACTATTTTGACTTAGAAGTCAAAATACATTAGGGACAAAGTAAGATTTGCCAAAAGTCAAGCTATGCCTATTAACAGAAATAGCAGCTGTGTGTGTAAAAAGAGACAAAGAAAAGGATGGGGGAGTCCTGCTTCAGGGGAAATAGAGCAGGACAGTGGCATCATCAAAACCAGACAGACGTTTCTGTAGATTTCTGCAAGTGGGGTCACGATGAGTGAAGGGGAAAGAAACAGCCACAACTGAGGCAGGAGCCCAATCTCAAGGCATTAATGTGCTCCTGGAAGAGCAGGTGGGTCAGCTGCCAGCCATGCTCTGAAACAGCAGCATAGGAAAAGTGACCTGATAGCAGGGAGGGGTTAATGAATCCTGCCAAGGTGAAAAGGGGACTTGTCAGAGCCCAGAATGTGCTGCCCAGGTTCTTTCAGGTGTTGCATGTGGAAGGGGTTAATGCTTCATGCAAAGTTTACTTATTTGAAGATACTCAGGGTTGGAATTTAGCAGAGTGAGGCAGCAGTGCACATGAACTACACACAAATCACTCTCAGCAGAGTGTAATCACAGTTACACAGCTGAATCATAATCCAAACACACATTTCACCCCTGCTCTCCATAAATGTCTTCACCATCCTGACACTCTGTGTCCCAGGTGCTGGGAAGGACCTGGTGGATTGAAACCCACTCAAGCCCACTGCTCCCTTCAAATTATCTTCATTATCTTTAACATTTTATGTTTTATGTTCCATGTTGGGCTGAGCCAGGTTTGCACTCCCCATGATGGTCTAGAAAACTCAGAAAGACACATATTTGTTCCTTGGTCACAGTATTGTGTAGCTGAAGAAAATAAAACATAGTTGCTACATTTAACAGAGTGGGAAAATAACGTGTGTAGCTAGAGACCTGTTTTTCCAGTCCCAATAATGTAAACATCATGGAATACATTTTGAAGGAACTGAGAGAATCAATTGCCTAGAAGTAAATGAAGAATGGATTTTAAAAGAACATATATTTATCTAAGGTAGATAGTACAAAAGGCAGCTAATAGCTTTCTTTGATAACATAACCAATTTTCCAGTCAAAGGAAACAGTGCAAAGTTCTTTGTAAACATAAACAAGTGGAGGCAAATTGCTGGCTGATGGGTTCCCTGGAAACGTTGCCTTGCCAGGAATCCTGTAGCTTGTGGGAGGTCAGGAAAAAATGCTGTATGAAAATACCAGCATGGAGCAGGTAACACTCCCTGGGAATCCACACAGCGTGTGTGCTGCTTCAGAGCTGCCTCCTCCTTGCCAAGTTTGGGCTCCACGGCCAGGGTGGGGTTTCCACCCCTGCAGCCCAGGCAGGCGAGTGCCAGGGAGGAGCCCTCGTTCGGGGCTGTGGAACTGGCACTGGAGGGAAGCTCACCCCTCTCCATTGTCCAGCCTGCTCTGGAGTTAATGAGCTGTAGTCAATTGTCTGGGTGGGAGCTCAGGGCAGGGCAGAGGTGATGCTGGGGGGGATGTGTATATTTAACTGTGGAGAGCAGGACAGAGCCTTTAGTCTTCCTAAGAGGATGTAGCTGAAGTTTGAGATGTGCCATTGGCAGAGAATTCGTGAAAGAACATCTGTTTCCCGATGAAAGCCCCTCTTTAGGAGTTCACAGTTACTTTTTAACCATTAACTCAGGCCCAGAGTTGACCTCTGGGGAGGTTTGAGAGCCTGCAGCTCACAGCCAGGAGGGCCCATTGTGAAACCTCTTCCCATGAATGTAAAGATTGTTTTCCTACTGGGTGTATCCAATTCCTCATCTTGTTGACAGTTCCCCAGTTGCCCTGATGGGCCTCCCTGTCAGACAACATTTCAGCTTAAAATCCTCTCCCGTTGGCCCCTGCATATTGGATAAAGCAATTTCCAGCTGGTGCAGGTAGAGAACACTCTTTTATTAAAGCAGAAATGTATCTTGTTTGCAAAAATGAACTTGGCTATTAGCCTCATAAAACAACTCATTATTATTTATGGCTGGTGGCAGTAGGAGGCATGCCCCAGCAAGATAAGAACTGACTTTTGACAACCATTTAGATATTTGGAGTGACCCACAGAAGTGTCTGGCTGCTCTAATACTGATGTAAATACCTGACCAGAAGAAGAAATTCTCATAAATTTGTAAGGATCCTGGGATCCTGAAATGTGGCATGATACACCTGTAGACACCAAATTGGAGCATGGAATGGAACCAGTGGAACCTCTGCTATCAGAGTTCATGTTGGAATTCAACACTTCTCTGATTTCCAGGCACTTTCCTTCCTTCTCCTTTGGTACTTTTTACCTTGGAAGGAGTCTGAGCATTTCCTCCATTGAACTCCCTTTGCTGACTCCATTTTTCACTCTTATTTAATAAGCAGCAGGAAAGGGATTACTTAACATACTGCATTAGAGAAAGGGTGACATTCTAGTCCTGGCAGGCAAAGGGAGTTTTGGAATTGACTTCAGTGGGGTTTGGATTTTATGCACAATATTAATTTCCTTTTTCAGGAATACTCATGTCTGCTCTAATGTAAATAAATATTACCATGGAAAGTTATCCAACTGCAATTACTTTTTGCATTACATCCTAAATATCTACTTGTACATGACATTTACTAAAGAAAAACACTTGCAAATTACATGTTTGATTAACATTACATCTTTCCCAGTTTAAAAAGGGTATGGTAATTGAAAGCTGCATTACTTAGAAACCATGAACTTTATTTGAGCTCTTCTCTATAACTGCAAATCTTCCCTTTTTTATTGAATATTTCACTGAACATTTATAATAGGTGGAAGGAAAGTCCTGTTAAAGCAAACATCCCAGAACATGAAGGTAATGAACAGTTCCTGCTTTGTCACTGAGCAAACAAAGGTGCACATGAAAGGAGACTTGGGTACAACGAGGGCTCAGGTTTTGCCTGTTGGTCCCTTCCACAACCTCCCTTGGCTCTCTCAGTCCCTGGGAGCCTCTCTGCCCCGGTGAGAGAAGTTCCAGCAGCTCCCAGCACCACACTGGGAGTGCACATTTGGCATCTGCCCAGTGTGAGAACAGACATTGCCATTGAGAACAGGCACCCTTGAAAAGAAGTGATGTTAAAATTCTCTGCTTGCAAGATTCTTCACAAGCAGAACAATGTCCTGTGGAGTTATTCCTGCAAAATGCCATTTGGAATGGTGTTTTTCCAGCCCTGGTGTCCAGATCCCACACCAGTGCTGTTCCAAGGAGTCAGCAGTGTATTGCTGATCCCCTCCCAGAGTCAGTGGTGGTTTCTCTCGGTGCTGCTGGGTGAACTCCTCTGTGTGAAGCTGAAAGGAGATGCCACACGTGGTGCATTTTGCATTAGAAACAAGCTCCTCAGCTTGAGGAGTGAATATTCTGAGACTGTAGCAGTGCTCCTGGGGGAATTTATTTGTGCTGTTTCCAACTTCTATATGAGCTCTAAGCCCAAAGTTGGTCCGACAGTTGCAGTGCAATTCCTGCTTGTCTTGCTGGGAATGTCAGGCCCTTGGGCTGTTGGAAAGTAGAGCTGATGACTCTTAGGGGAACAGGGTTAGTGGGAAAATGAATATGAAGAACACTGGCTCTAAACCGAAATAAATTTTACCTGTGTTCTTTTGTTGCCTTCTTATGATGCATGTATGATATAAATTCTCAAAATCTATTTTTATGCTATTGCCAGCAGCCTGCAAGTCGAGTAAGTAAGAATTATGGCTGTCATAACAGCATCGCTTATGAGGAAATAAAGGAAAAGACAAACATGTCCATACAGTACTTATAAATCTATTACAAACTGTGCTCTGTGCTTTGCTACAACATTGTTAATTTAATCTCCATTGCAGTGTACAGTTGATACAGTAAAGAAAATTTACTGTGCATGGAACTTGAGACCCGATTAACTCATCTAAATATCGGAATCAATTCATGTATGTGTGTGTGTATACAAACCTCCAGGAGCTTTGGGATGTGGGATGGTCTGGTAGGGATTAAATCAGTTGGCTGCTAATTTGAAAATTTAATCTCTAATTGCAGCTGGTGTTTAGAGATGTTCTTCTCCAGCAGATGAGGCAGGGCCACTGCCAGCATGTCACCACACCTTGGGTCTGATGTTGGAGACACAATCCCTGCCCTGGTGTGCACCTCATGGCAGGAACAGTCACTTGTCCTGCTCAAGGCACAGAGTGGCCCTAAAATCAGTCATACATGGGCAGCCACAGCTCAGGTTGTTTGCTTGGGAGTTAAATGTCCTGTCCCAGGGTCATTTCACCACACAGGCCTGTCGAGTGCAGACCCATGTGAGGGATTCATCCTATCTCATCCAGTTGGCTGCTCTGGGAATTGTAATTCCTTGCCAGCTCTCTCAGAGACAGAAGTGGACAGTGCTTTGATGACCCTGGAATTTGCTTCTTGGCTGTGCCTCCTCCCTGCAGCTCATTTGGGACCCTCTGAGATTTTGCTTCCACCCTTCCCTCTCGCATCTGGTGTGTCCTGGGATGCTGCTCTAGAAAAGATCTAAGTGGAAGAGAAAATGGAATGAAATGAAAACAGGAGCTTTGTGAGAACACCTTTAAAACATCAACACACAGTGAAGTCCTGTGGAAGTTTCCACTCTCAGCCCGGGGTTTATGTTTCTTTAACCCCTCAGGCCACCCAACCATGATCATTTTACCTTCTCATCTCATTATTCAGAGGTTGGCCACACTGCTCCCAATGGCATTCCTAGAAATGTCATGACTTTTTTCCTTTCCTTGGAGCTTGGCCCTGTGCAGAATGCTCATTTTCGGTAAGCTCTGCTGATTAATAACTGTATTTCTCTCCATTTTATTTCTGAAATGCCCTTTGCACTCAGCAGAGCAGCCAGGTCACCAAGCAGGAGAATGAAAACTGAAAGGAACCACAGTCTAAGCACTCAGTTGGAAAACAAATAAATAAATATCACACACCTTTTTTATGGAAAACATTAAATAAACTGAATGTGAGGAAGATACTGCACTTGCACTACTCAGGCCTTTGAAGTACAGCTCTATAATGTATTATTTGTTGTGCATCTGCCACTGCTGCAGTACCAGCTAATGGGGGAAAGATGCTTTAGATGTCACTTTAGAGTAAAAGCACAAGACTTAGTGGGTCCTGGCTGCAGGAGGAGCTGGTTTGCTGCTCCCTCTGTGGCTGCAGGTAGCAGAACTCCCTGCTTTTCCTGACAAGTGGTGATGGAATGCATCCTGCTCATGGAGGGAGGGCAGGACTGCAACCAAGGGGGTTTCTGTAGGTGAGGTGTGAGCTGTAAGAAGGGGATCCAGGGAAACACCCACCTCCCTCATCAGCCCAGGGAAAGGCCAGCTGGGTGCCCTCTCACAGCTGCTTTGAGGGGCTGGACAGATGGGAAACTCTGAGGCCCTGATCCACTGGACACAGGCAGGAGTGTAAATCCCACTGAGATCCCTGGGAGCTGGACTCTGGCTGCCATCCTGTCCCTCTTCCCAGCAGGGACAGAGGCACTGGCTGTACCCCATTTACATCTCCTGGTGCCTTCGCCCTTGAGAAAGTATCTGGTAGGATCTTCAAATAGTTTTGCTTTCCCATTGCTCCTACAGAGCTGTAATGGGGAGTATGTCAAAGAGAAAAATCCACCTTTTAGCTCTGCTTCTAGTTCAGCTTCTAGAGGGAAGCAGATGTGACTTTCCTGTGATGATCCATGGCTGCTCTCCTTCATGTTTGGTTGAGAAGATGTGAGTCCTGAGGAACTTCCACACAGTGCCTTAGTTTGGGAGGGAATGTCTCGGGGAGTTGGAGCAAATGATTGACTCCCATGATTGAGATAAACCTCCCCCCACTTCAGTAGCTCCTTCTGACCATGGACCTTAATACACTCAGTCTCCTCACTCAAATGCTGGGGACCAAAAAAGTCCATGCAAGATTTAACCCTAAAGCCCCCCAGGTTTTCCCAAAAGGAAGTCTGTGTCTGAGGGGAAAGAACCACTGTATCTCTCCAACACATGGCTCAGCTGAAACTGGTTTAAATATCTGTAAAAATCAGTTGTTTAGAAGTTGCATAAGCTCCCACTTACTCCTGTACATGAACTAGAGAGGATTCTGTTTCAGTGTTACTGTACTTCTCATACTTGCCACTGACAGCCTATCTACAGCATATAAATAATCTCTAGAGCCCCTAATTTAGTACTATTACAGTCCAGATGAAATGTTTATGTAATTTCCCTTCTTTTGAGATAAACTTCGGATACAGAGAGAAAATTGACTGTAAAAATGACATTGTAGGACTCTATATTTATCTTCTCTCAGTGATTTCCATAGCAAATTTACTCCATTTACCATTTGAAGGCTTTTTTTTCCTGTTGCCTTATTGTAAGCATGGCAAACTGAGCATGAAATTGTACCATCATGGTGTGTTTCTCCAAATCACACTTGTCACACTTGTAATCTCAGTAGAGGCAAAAGACAGATTTGGTGTCGGGGCTGCACTTGTAGCAGTGATCCCTCTGTAATTACAAAAAGACTATTTTATTAAATACCACACCTCTGCTATTCCTAGGCTGGAGACAGGGAGGGACATGTTGGGATTCATATTTACAGAGGTGTTTTGCAGCCCCACCCAGGAGCAGTACTTTGGTGTGATAGGCATTGTCAGGAGACAAAATTTAAAAGCCTTTGCCTCCAACTGATTAGTCCCATATGCATCCTTTGATGCTTAAAAAAAGGGTTCTTTTCCTCAGGGCAGTAATAAAATCATCCTTTTCTGTCTCATTGTCTAACTGCAGCCAGAGAACTGCAGTATTTTTGGATATTCACCAGTCTGCCAAAGGCTGTTGGTGGGTTAAAATGAGTTCCTAGTGAGGAGGGGGAGACAGGCAGAAACAGACACGCAGAGACAATATAAATCTTGTTTAAAGAAGGAAACAAAAGGGATCCTTTACACCAGATTTTTTTTCCTTTTTACTTTCCTGATCTTTTACTTTTATGTTGTGCGTTAGTAGTGCCTTCAATCCAGTAACTTTTCAGCTCAGGTTCTTGTCTGAATGCCCAGGGTCTTTGGTAAAGCAAGGTAAAACTTGCTAGAATTGTAGAAGGTGAATCAAACCTCTGATGTCAAACAAAGTCAGGAAAACATCAGCAAATCCACTGAAACCAGAGAGCAAACTGTCATAACTCCCAACCCCACAGGATCTGCCATTGGAGAGCACCTAGGAAATGGGTGTTTGTGTGCAGAGAGATCATGGCACAGAGGATCTGATGGATGTGGAGTTGTGTAGTGTAGATGCATTTAAATATCACATAGATTTCATGAGGTTCAGAGTATGTGCTCAAGATGAGATTAGGCAGCATATGGTCCTGGTATCTGTGACTGTCAACACATCCCTTCCCTTCATCCATAGAAAACTGTCTTCAAGAGGTAACCTGCTGGTGGGAAAAAATCACTTATTTATTGGCAGTCTACTCCAGAAGCCAAACTTAAAAAGTAAGAGGGGCATATTAGAAAATATTAAAGATCCAAGATTAATTTCAATAAATATCCCTGTGAAATGTTTTGATAGATGGCTATATTTAAAGGGAGTGGCAGAGTCATTTTGGATAAAGAGCAGTGTCCTTTGGTGGTTTTGTTTTGTTCAGAGAGGCACAGGTGACATTCAGTGAGAACCTTTGAACTGCTCCATCCACTATGTTGTCTTTATGCCCAGGGATGTTCAGTGTTCAGCTCTCCTTGGCACTGGATGGGGGAGGGAGTTTCTGACTAACATCCATTTTTGATGTGCAACAAAAATGCCATATGGAGTCAAATTGGTGATCGCGGCTGCTTCAAATAGAGCGTTATTTCTTATTTGTGGCATCTTCACAAAAAAATCCCTTCAAGCTTGTCTTTTAGTGCTGAGCTCTCAGATCCCATTCGCCAAGTCCTTGATGAAAACAGGGAATGATCTGGAGAAGTCGGTTTTACACAGGCATTTTTCTGTGTTTTATTTCAAAGGCTCCTATTATTAATAAATTGTAAATAACGTTCTTTTAATCTACTGCTGCACCTTCTCGTTGCCATGAATTCATTTCCTGTGATGATCGTGGCAACACAAAGGGTGGCTCTGTAAATTCAGGGCTGTGCAGTGAGACCTGACAGAGCAGGGTCCCTGCAGCACAAGGCATGGAGTGTTCCTAACTCCCAGCTTTGGGTGGCAATTAGCTCCCTAATGCTCCCAACCTTCCCACCTCCTCTCACTGGGGATAATATTGACATTTAGAAGCTGCAGACAAATGCTGCAGTAGGGAAGGGAATGCTTTTTTAATGGAGGCTTCTGCCATCACTGGGAGAGAGCAAATGTGTGTACACAATTTGCATGCATTTCAATGTGTATCTCCTGATGAGTTTCAGGGCACTGTTTGTTTCAGGGGGAAAAATAGCTGATGTAGTCACCATAATTGAATGAAGTCTATTTTAAATATTCTAATGTGGGAGAAAACCATTCTCTGCAGAAGGCCAAAGTGAGCCTGTGTACCTATGAAATCACATTTCAGTCCTCAAAATAGTCCTGGAGTAATACATAGACTTTTTTGGCTTCTGGCACAAATAAAAGTCCCTCAAAAGGCTTGATGGGAGTGATGGATCCAGGACACTGCTAAGCCTGTCACTGACTGGGACATCTCTTTGGTCCCTTTTGTCTTTTGGCTTTAGGAATTGTTGATCCATGCCTTAGTCCCAGCTCTGGCTGCCCTACAGCCTGTGAGGGACAGTCATGGACATGCACCTCAGCACTTCTCCCTGGACCTGCAGGCTTTTAGCATAAACCCCATGAGCCCACCCAGGACTCTGGCTAAATCCCAGGTGTAGCAGTGCTGTTGATGTCTAAATTTTGGGACCTCACCTGCCCAGATTAGGGCACGTTGCCCCCACAGCTCGGGGTCAGACCTCGGCTCCATGGTCGCCCCTGTATCTCTCTGGCGCTGTGACCAGCTCAGTGACAGGAGAACACAACCAATGATGAGGTGAAATTCCTCTAGAAAGCTGCTCCCCACATAACCCTTTTCCTTGATAAGTGACTTGGACTCTCAGCATTTCACACTTTGGGCAAACACTTGTCTACCCCAAGCCAAATCCTTCAGGAATTGCTTCTCCCCATATTCTGTTACAAACCAACTTTAACTGCGTCTTTTCCTTCAATAACTTTGGTTTTAGAGTAAAGAATATAGAAGAGGTTTAGGAAGTTGAATACAGTCATGTTCCATCCTGTGAATGCAGCAGACACAACTTCTTGTCTATACATGTGCTTAGTGTAGATATAGTCTTGGGTTGAAAGCTTCCAGCAAAAACCATCCAGCATCTTCCAAATTTGACACTGGGAGTGGTCCTGTGCAGGGCCAGGAGCTGGACTCAATGGTTCTTGTGGGTCCCTTTCAACTCTGCATATGTTGTGACTATATATACACATATCTCCATAATATGTAATTTTATATATTCATAAGATTTAAAAAAAAATGTTCTTTAAGTGTTTTTTAGGAGATATGAGCTGGGAGGTTTCTTATTTAGTGGAACTTGTTTTTTAAAGAACTCAAGACACCCAGGAAATGGCAGAAGTGGTGCAGGGTGGAGCAGAGGCAGGCAGGCAGCAGGGATTCCTAAAACACAGCAGCTGGAATAATCCAACAGATCTGGCACTGAGCTTCCCTCTATTTGTACCATGGCACTGGTGACTCTTTGAGCTGAATTAGGGAATGATGGAAATAGGAGCCCACATAAAACATGCATTATTATCCATCCTGTATCCACAGCAAATTTTACAAAAGTGACAAATTCAATTTATTTTCATTAAATTTTCCAGTTGCCTGGAATACCAGGAAACAATGTGATCCACCTGGATTTTTTGCCTTGTCTCAGACCTGAAAAGAATTCTCTAGTCCACAAATGATCAAGATTAGTATTTGCTTTGCTTTCATGAAAGGTTACCTGTAGAGTGCCTCACATTCATTGGGAAATTTATTTCCTGATGAATCCAATTTACATTAATGTGGGCTCATTAAAAGATAATTATTGTGCTGAGAAGAGGACCACAGCATCCATCAATAGAACATCTGTAATTGTTTTAGTCGTATGATAAAGAGATAATTCTGAGTTCAGCTTTTCATAATGCCACTCTTATAAATGTCAAAACTGGATCCTTATTGTAGCAGCTATGGCAAAACTTAATTACTCTGATAATTATTATCAAGAAGCAGATGTCTCGCACCAGCTCACCTTCCCTCCATTAGCACTGTATAGAAACCTTTAATGTTTTAACAATCAGGACTTTGAAAGAGACTACAAGGGTCATAAATGTTAAAATATCTGGATCAGCCAAGCTTTGCTTGAAGGAAATTAGCACTTTTGAAGGCAGCATTTGGAAAACTGTTATACAGTGGTCCAGCTGCAAAACTCTTCAGTACAGTTTCCCAGCATTAGAATAGATTTAGTGAAGGTACCAAAGAGAAAATTTGGTTTTTTCTGATGAATTTTGCTCGGTGTGTGGAAGCACACACTAGAGTTCTGGTTGTGTTAGCAGGCTAGCCCCTAATTAACACTATGTAACAAGAAATAACAGATCCTTGCATTTGTAGGCCTCTATACCTTCTTGTTCCAAGTGTTTCATTAAGTAACTAATTAAGCATCAGAGCACCTGAATAAACTGGGAAGATGCCCTATACAATAGAGTTCATGGTTTTTAGCCTTGATAATTTCTTCTTGGTGTAAGTAATCACACACTTGATAACAGGGACAAAAAAGTAAAGGAAATGAACAGTCAGGAGAAGGCAGAAGGGCAGATAAAGGATCCAGTCCAGTGGTGGAAATGGTGTGTGAGGTGTTGGGGATGCCCATGTGTGCTACTGGCAGAACAGGTAATTCTCTCACCTGTCAGGAGGAGTGTAACAGCCAGCCAGCAGAAAATTCACTCCCAGAGATGCCCTGGGGACTGCAATTCCATGCATGGGAGTGGAACTAAAGGGACAAACAGACCTCATACTGTCCCTTCCACCCAAGGGCCATCCATCCTGGGATTCTGTGATGCCACACAAGTGCCTCCTTGGTAGCAGCAGCTCTGCCATTCCATGTGCATCTCTCCAGTGAGCACTGGGTAACTTCTCTGCCTCGCTGGGAAATTTATACAGGAAAAAATATTTACTGATGCCTCTGACAGTCAGAAAACCCAGACAGTCAAGAGTGAATTCATAAACAAACTGACTACAGATGCTCTAAATGTCCAGCAAAAACAGCAAAAAAAAAGAAGAGAAAAAACTAAGCACCATTTGATTTAAAGAATATGCATTAAATTCTCATTCCTAAGGTTTCCTTTCTAGTTTATACTTGCAGAAGGCACTGGTAATTGTAAGGACATTTTTCAGCCTGAAACTTTGCTCATCTGTTTGAAGAACACCCTCACTAGGACCTGAGTCATGCACCCAGGTTTGGAGTAGCAGCTGCAATCTAGCACTTTGATTAAGGAAGTCTAATTTAAAATTACAAATGTATTTTTCAAACCATTCTTCCAGCTCTGCAAATGCCGAGATTCTTTGTGAAGTGTAATACAGTTACTTTTATGTAGTAATACAGTTCTCAGTGTGTCTCAGATAACATCAGGCTCTTACATATTCTGACTAGGCAATGAATTTCAGTTAATAATGATGTTTGGGACATTAGCGCCTTTCATCTGGAAATACCGAAGAAATACAAAAACAATACAAAAACCTCAGAGCAGGATTTCTGATGGGCTGACCAAGGCACGAAATGTGGGCTGTGATTCATGTCTCACAGTGGGTCAGGCTCTTCTCTTTCCACCCCGGGCTCTCAGATCATTCCCTGTACAATGGGCTCGGAGCCAGATCTAACATTGTATTTTTATGGCGCTGCAAAGCACAAACCACCTCCCACAGCTTCTTACATTTCACAAAGGTGGGAATATGACTCTGATCCTGCTCGACTCAGGAGTTCATCCATATTTAGAAAGGCATTTAGCACATCCCAGGCCAAGTTTACATATGCATATGCATGGCTTGAAGCAAAGCAAATGCTGTAAGACCGAACCCAGCTCGCATGAGGGAACATCCAATGCTGTGACATGGCTGCAAGACTGAGCAGGGCGAGTGGTGTGGAACCCAGGCCTCTGGCTGCCCCAGCTGAGTGCTTTCACACTTCCCTGCTGTTCTGCCCCACAGCATCCCTGTGCCACTGCTTTGCAGAAAAAGTGTTTTCTGAAGATATTCAAAAGACACACGGCATCATTTTACTGGAATTACTGCAGAGACCAAAGTTGTCGTGAATCCACCAGTGCAAATCACTGAGATAGCAATGCTGTTTCTACACAGGGTTTTTTATCTTAAACCATCCCATGATTAGAAGAAAGTTCTGTATATCACAGGGAAGAGCAGGGATCCTTGAGTTCCCTCCAGTACTTTTAAAGGCTATCACTATCACAGATAGGGTAGAGGAAATGTACCTGTCTGTGGAAAGTTAGATGGAAATAGATACAGACTGTAGCTGCAGCTGAAATAATGACTGAAGGGGCTGTCTTCAGATGAAGAGCACACTTCTGAAATACCCTGTCGCAGAGCATTTTTTTCTGAAGTTAAACCTAGACAGAATCTCTCCTAGGAATAGGGAAAATTGATTTGCTTACTGAATTGCTCACAGGAAAAGCTGATGTTGAAAGTTAAAGTAATTACAAAGAATGGAAAACAATTGGGTCCAAATCAGAAGGTTTTTTAAAATCGCTGCTCCTGCCTTTGACTTCGGCAGTAATGCAGGGGTCTGCTCCCATCACAGCGAGGATTTGGAATGCATAAAGACACGAGCACTCATTGAGCATACATGGTAATGTCTGAAAAACAGATCTATAATTTCTTTCTTCTCCCTCTTGCTTGGTTTACCAAGGTGTCCCTGGGGTGCTCATTGTTAAACATATTCATAAAAGTCCTCCAACTCTAAGAGAAGTGAAAGATACAGAGAAAAATCCTGCTTTTGGTTAAAGCTGAGCAGCACCAGTAGAATTTGCCAGTGGCTCAGCTCCTCCCTCGATGTAAATTAGCACTTACAACTCCAAATGGAGTTTTGTGGTTTCCACCAGCTTGTTCTGCTTGCAGCATTACAAGTGACAGCTGAGTTTGGCTCGTCCTGCTAGAACAAATAGGAAAAGGAGAGAACAAAATATCCTTTGCCAGCACTTTCCAGATGATCTTTCTTTGTGATAGAAGTGTTTGGATTTTAATAAGTGCCTTTTTCACACAGTCCAGCTACTTTTTCTTGAGCCTACAGAGGGAAGACACAAGCAGATCCTCAGTGGGGGTCAATTGATGGTGATTCAGCAGTGAAATGGACAAATTCTTACAGCACAAATCTGTAACTCCTCACCTGTAGCCAACAGCATTGTTACTGTGAGGTGGGGCTGGTGGAGCAGCTGTGACAGGCACCTGAATTATGCAGTGACCTGACACAGGCTGGAATTTTCCCCCTGAGGAAGTCCCTGCTTGCTGTAGTGGCCATTATGCAGCCCCAGATCTGGTTTGTTGCTCTTTCCTTTCCTTGTGTTAGAAAATAGTAGATGTACTCTGCAAATCTGCACTTTCCTTAAGAGATCTCCATCCTGTGCTTTAAAATCTATATTATATGAAATGTCAACCTGTCCACTTTTGTCACTCTGGATACAATCTATATCAGGTTAATAACAATGACTGGTAGAAAACCAGCTCCATGGGAACTGGGGTGGGCTAGCTGAAAAACTCCACTGATTGAAAAAGAGTTAAAAGCCATGCCATCCTGTCACCTTGCAGTGTGACAGTGCTCCCTGCTCAGCCTTCACTTCCCTTCCATCTCAGCACCAACTGCTGCTCTGGCAGTTCCCACAGGGATCCAGAGGCTGGAGAGGGCTTGACCAGGCAGCTCATCCCTGTTCCCTGAGCTGCAGCATGTAGGGGGGTCATCCCATTTTTGCTGTTCTGGAACATTCTCCTTAGGAATCTCTGCCTGTAGGAGACTCACCAGACCCCAAATAAGCAAGCAGAAACATCAATGCTATTTTTAAAATGGCTCTAACCTTCTGTTGTCCTCATCATTGATTGGTGATTGGAAAAAAAAGAGCAGAGTAGGATTTGATAGGTGACCTCTGACATGAAAGAATACAGCAGTGCACAGCCAGAAAGGGAAAGAAAGAAGGGGAAGAAGATAAAGGAGACAGTTTTAGGTACCTATAGTGCACCACATGCACGTATATGACTGAGAAAGTACAAGAAACCATATGTTTCTTATTCCAATTGTCCTCTGCACCCTTCTCTCCAAAGAGGGGATAGTAATGAAGTTTTATTACACATAAAATTAGCTTCTCTAAGTGCTACCATTAACTAGATAATAAAAAGAGTTGCCTGAATCTTGCAAAAGAATTGTTTTTTAAAATGTCATTTAATTGCTAAATGACTCCAGCTCCTTTCCAACTACTTTATCTTTGCAACAGTGAAGACTTCAGCAACTGACTGAAAGGTTTTATGTCCCTCTTCTTCATTCCTTGCAAGGAAAGGCAAGAGATAGAGGCAGCCTCTTACACATTGCAGCAACTTTTGGTGTTGGAGCATCCAGTCTTTCCCTGGCCCCTTTAGTGCACCCAGGACAGACTGACCCCCCAAATAAGAGTTCCTTGGGGTGTTCAGGGCTCTCCTGGGCTCTGGCTCAGACCTGGTGCCACTTGGATGTTTCAGAAGGAAGAGTTACCAAAAAAACTATCACAAACATGCTTTCAAACATAACTGTACATCAAAAGGAGTCTTCTTTGGATTGGTGGGGATGGATCTGCCAGCCCTGAGTTGGGGTTCAAACTGTTTCAGGTGAGGTGTTCTTCCCTGGAGCCAGGGAACAAACAAAGGAAGTGGAACGAGGCAGAGATGGGGGGCAGATCCACATCAACAGCAGCAAAGCCCTGTTTGGAACCTCTTTCAGGCATGTTCATTACTGTGGTTGGGGATATTCTGTGTGAGGCTGGGATCCCATTCCTGCAGCCCCTGGGACCTGACTCTGCTTGGCTTTGCCCACCTCCAGCTCTGTGAATTCCTTTACATCTGCTCTCCTTGCTCTGTTAAACCTAGTTCAGCAAAGCTTTTCATTCATTCAAGGTTTAACATTAATCTCATGCTTTCAAATAGTTTCAATTGAATCCTATGGGTGTCTGGCTGGAGTCAGTGCTGCTGTTATGAGCAGCTCTGGAAAACCCATCAGTTGTGTGCCTAAGGCCTGAGCATCCCCACGCAGAGCACTCTGATTTGAGAGCAAAGGATCCCAAGGACATTGGAGAAGGCTTTCTGGGAGCAAAGGATCCCAGGGACATTGGAGAAGGCTTTCTGGGAGCAAAGGATCCCAGGGACATTGGAGAAGGCTTTCTGGGAGCAAAGGATCCCAGGGACATTGGAGAAGGCTTTCTGGGAGCAAAGGATCCCAGGGACACTGCAGAAGGCTTTCTGGGCTTTCTGGCTTTATCCACAGCCTAAAGCATCATCAGTAATAGAGAACTGCATCCCTGTCTCTTCCATGTCTCCTTATCCTTCCAGAGTTCTGTTTAGACTATTGTATAAATCAGTATGAGTCAAGTTTGACTTTGTTTTTATCCAAGGATGCTGTCTAAGCTCTTCTCATCCTGTACAGAAAAAACACTCCTTGACACCAAATCCTGTCATCTTTATCCAGTTTTTCTTGGATGAAATGTCTGTGGGACTCAAATGTCAAGGTTAGTTCCAATTTTCTTAAAATCTTACAGGATCTCATATCAAATAGGTGGAGTTTTCTCCAGCAAAAAGGCCACATCTAGGCTTTGGCCAAACTTTGCGCTAAGTTTTAATAGGGAGCTCAGAGAATTAATTAGGTATGTAAGAATTGTTGGCAGTAATGAGAACTCATATCCACCTCCAAAGCTGGAACCTGTGGTTGAAGAGAAGAATTGCTTGGGAAGACATCCAGCACTGGTTGTTTTATGTGAGATCCCAGTGACTTCCATGGGAATGCCTTTATGGAAAGTCAGTGGAATATGGCACCTGGTCATTGCTCTTTGAGAGGCCTTAAGGACTTCAATGATTTCTATGACTTCAGCTGTCCCACAGGACGAGGGACATGGTCTGAGCCATGTGATGTGGTTCTGGGCTGAATGTGTGGGTGATGCAGGGAAGCCAGGTGAGAATTAAGTGGGTTAGGAAGTGCTTGTGAATAAACTCCTCACCCTACACTGTCAAAATGTCTCTTCTAGATAGATCCACAGGAAAAAAATATTTGACTCAAGTTTGCAGAGTTATATCATATTCCTGAGACAATTTTCCATGTCCTGGCACATGAAAATGTAAATTTTCTTTAGGTGCGCTGACGGTCCTTCTGAAGAGAGATCAGAGGAATCTTAAATGTCTTAAAGCAAATCAAGCTCTCCAGATATGGTTGTGCTTTTGAATATGCAAAATATCATGACTGGAAGGTCTTTTAGCCAGGAGTCTCTGAGCTGATGTTGTTCAGGCCGTTGACAATTCCACTTTCTCTTCCCACGGTGCAGATGTTCGCAGTGCTGTAATGCTGTTTATGGGTAAAGGAAGATGCTATTACAATACTCTGGTAATGAAGGGAGAGTTCTGTGGGTTCATTGCTTCTTTGTTAAATACAAAACCCAGTAAAGGGATTTGGAAGATGTCTGGGAGGGATAACTAGCAGAGAGTGAAAAATAGGGAAAAAGAGAGACTGATGGAATGGTATAGATCAGAACACACACAGGCAATTCCCTCTGGTTTATATTCTGATCACACAACAGTGTTACTCTGCAGTAACTCCTTGAAGCTAATAGTTTATAAAACAAAATTAGTCTGGAGAGAAAAGCAGGTATTACACATTTGTAAAAGGGGAAGAGGAATTTGACCTCATTGAGAGACATTAGTGAGAAATAACTGGAAGGAAATTCTCAAAACTCTAACATTGCACTTTGAAAATGGATGTAGGATCTGTGTAGCTGTGGTGCCAGAACATGCCCAAGTACAAGGAGCTTTGTGCAGCTGCTCCTCGAGGGGCCTGGCAGCCAGGCCTGCATTTGTTGATGCCCCACACGTGCTCCAGCAAAGCCAGAACCACCTCAGACAGCACAGAGAAATCTGATGCAGCATCAACAGTTTACACACTTAAACCCAGTCACACATCAGCTTTTAAACTTTCTATCACTTCTGAAAGTAAGATTTAGATTCCTGATATGAAGAACTTTTGAAGGTTTTCTTCTGCAGAAAGATTCATTCTGAATATTCTTCTTCTGAAGATTCTTTCCTGGGTTATGTGGATGATGCCTTTGGCTGCTGGGGCCAGTTTAAAAAGTGGCAGTCACTGCATTGGGTTTGCAGGGCCAGGTTTGGTTGTGGGGAACCACAGGAGTGAGAAGATTCTGTGAGAAGCTGCCAGAAGTTCCCCCGTGTCCCATGGAGCCACCACTGGCCAAGGCTGAGCCTGTCAGGGGTTTAGTGGAATAACAGACTTAAGATGGGGAAAACCCCAAACTGCATTTGCACTTGGTGGGAGGAGTGAGAACATGTGAGAGGAAGAGCTCTGCAGTCCCCAAGGTTGTATTTTCTGTCCCCTGTCCAGGCAAGGAGAGCAGTGACAGAGTGGCTTTGGAGGGCACCTGGTGCCACCAGGGACACCCCACCCAGGCACTGCCAAGGCAGCACATTTGGAGTCTCTGTTTGCCAAGCTGTCGTGTTAGTGGAGGCTCTGGAATGATTGGTGATTTCAGGATGTTGTTTTCTAAAGAAATTGGAAATGCTGGGAAATGAACTCCTAAAATACTGTGTAATGTGTGTAACTCTTTTCAAAAATGTTTTGGAGTATCAGCTCATTGAGGAGGTGAGCACGGTGCATATTAAAATGATGCCTTTTCAAAGCTCTGAGCTGTTGCTAAAATGTTTCAATAAAAAAGTCATTCCCTCCCAAACACATTACCAGTTAATGCAAACTCAGGATTTTTTAAAAAGCCATTCCATTCCTTGGTGCTGAGAGCAAGGAAACAGTGCAGAGGCTGCAGCCTCATGCCAGTGACCTCCTGTGTGACTCAGTGTTCCCTGGAGAAGAGCACCAGGCTGGGGCTGGGGCTCTAATTAGGAGACAATAGGCAGGAGGAGCTCCAGAACTTTGAACGGGATAAGAATACCTTTTGATCAACTAACAGAGGCATCTTAGGATGAAAGCCATGAATGTTAAAAGCCATTTCAAAAGAGCATTGGAATAGGATAAGCAACACTTCAAGCACCTGAGATCGAATAAGCAATTGTTTTGTGGAAATTCTTGATCAAAGATACAGCAGTTCCCTGCCTGCTGCATCACCAGGCTATGAGAGAGGGAAGCAGGCACCAAAATTCAGGTGTATCTCAGCTTAAAACACTGTACAGACATGGGCAGCTGCACCCTGCAGGAGCTGAGGATACATCCCTACCTCCAGCACTACAGGAAACAACAGAAGTATTTTCCTACTTGAGTTCCAGATGCAGGGAGAAAAAAGGATGTTACCAAGGGGAAAATGCAATATGCTGACCATCTGGTGAGGCACTTGCAGGCAGGGTGAGATCTCAGCTACAGGAATGGATCCCCCACATCTCTCCTAGCCAGACTGCCAGGCAGTAGAGATGCAGAAAAGATTTGGCTATTAAGAGGTGCTGTGAAATACCGTGGTACTTGAGAGGATTAACATAACCAAGTGCAGGCTTCAGCTGCTTGACTCTTTGTATGTTTTGCACTTATGTAACATAATGTAGCAATAAATAATGTAGTATTGCATTAGACCATATGTTGAACATTAGCAGGAGTGATGTCACACACTAATTACTGTGAACAAATGACCTATGATTTCAAATCCATTATTTCAGAAATGTGCAAATTTAACCCTGTTTAAAGTGAGAAGGACCAAGCAGGTCCTTGCTGAGGAGGCTGCTGTGAGGTGAGGCTGGGTCTCAGTCGGTGGGATTGGGATCAGCAGGGTCCCTGGGCAGGCAGAGGCCTGGCTGGGACAGAGCTGGAGACCAGCACAGCTCCAGCTTAGCCCAGGCAATGGCTGAGGGTCCAGGGTGAGCTGAAATGCAGCCTCTGGGTCCTTGGGCTGTGGGTGGTGGTACCAGGGGAGGCTGGGCAGGGCTGTCCTGTGCACCCAGGACCCTGAGAGAACAGCACAGTACAGAGAGCAGGACTGGAATGGCACTGCTGGGGGGTGCTCTCCAGTGACGAGCTTCCCCACTGTCCAGGAGCACTTTGAAGTCACTCCCAGCTGTGCTAACCTTTTGCAGAGGGTCTGGTGTGTCAAGTCATGCACAGAATCAGTGTTGGAAGAGACCCACAGGATCATCCAGTCCAACTGTGTGACATTGGTTCAGTTTGACCAGAATTTGACTTTTGCTTATCAAATGGAACTTCCTTTCCAAGCTAACTTTTTAACCATCCCATCTTTCAGAACCTTCCTCAGAGGGATGGGTCAAATTTGAAACACTGTCAATGCCAAATTCTCTCCCTTGTGCAATGCAGAGGTTACCTTGGAGTTCAGCCTTTAGATTCTGAAAGCTGTGTAACAAACTAATGTTTACAGACTATCATTCCTTATTTCTCTCCTTGGAATCAGGCATAGCATAGATATTTTTGATAAATTATTAAATATATCCACCTGGTAGTCAGGTTGAGCAGTGTTCATCCTAAAGGCTCAAAAAATAGCACATTGCAAGTGCAGTTTTTACTTATTATGCAAGGCTTCTTTTGCAAGCAGAAGTGAAGAGTGGGAGAGGTGGAGATACAATCCCATGTGTTGATGGAGTGATTACTTCAGGAATTCATTTATGTTTGCTAAAAAACTTTATGCAGATTTGTCCAGGTCATTTGGAGCTCTGCCTCTCAACTGTGCACATGCTGAGGATTATGAAACCCCACTGAGTTCTCATCTTCTGAATTCCTTTTATCTTGTTTTCACTTTGGACTGCATCATACTGAAATTTAGTGGGAATATGTTACTTCCCTAACTGCAGAGTTACCATAATGCATTTAACATGGCCTGCATATCAATTACATTCCTATAATCATGGATTAAAGAGTCTGGAACAGCACATATAAAGAAATCAAGAATTTAGTTAGGTTTTATAACTGTGGGCTTAGAGTCAGTGAGAAATAAAAATGCATGCAGACTTAGTTTTCCTTCTCTTCCCTTCCTTGGGCAGCTGCCCAAATGTTGCATCTCTGAGTTAGAAAAAGGAGTTGGGTTTGGCTTCTGTACAGATTCCACATTCACTGAGCTGCTTTCTTCATTTAGTGAGAGCTCTCTCTGAGCAACACTGGCCACATTCATCTTTATTAGGCTGTAATGGGAGGCACTGCACGGGAAGCCTTGATCCTGAGCTCTGCATAAAACTGCAGCTTGCAGATGCTCTAATCCTACCAGCTATTAGCTCAATAAATTTATAATTGATATATAGGTGTAAGTCTTCCACATCACCTACCTGAAAGCAAGAGTTATGAAATTTAATAAACTGCCTGTGTCCTTGGAGCTGTGATCTCCCTTCACGGGGGAGAACAAAATGTCCATCAGTGCTCCTGACAATTACTAGAATCGTTGTTAATGTACTATGAGGAGTAATTCACCATCAGGGCAAGCTCTGAGACACAGTAGGCAAATTTAAAATATTTTATTGTGCTAATATTACAGTTACAAGTGATATTTTAAAGCAATTTGCCATGATAATGTCAATGCAGTGCTAAGTAGTTCCTTTTAATGCTGTTCACAGAGAAGCTGATATCCACACAGATGTGGCAAGGCTCCTGAAAGACTGCCTTAATACAAGGGAAAAAGCAAAATCGGTGTGATGCAGCACAGTTGTGAGGAGAAAGGTGCTGGGCGGGTTTCTGGAAGGGGGTCTGAGACCAAGCAGTGTTGAGGAACACCTGGAGCCAGGACACACCAGTGACTTCACCATGGAACTGGTGCAGTGCAATTTGCATCTTTTTCTTTCTAAGGAAAACAGAAATGCTATAAACATATGCAAAAATAGTTAACTGTTACCTCCAAGGCACTATTTCACCACATTTCTAGGATATTAAGACAAACTAATCATGTGTCTAATAAAGAAATGCTGTTTTTCTCAGCATTGTGCAAGGGAAGCAGCATCTTCCTGGAGGTGTATATTTGATGAACTGCAGCACTGATTATTTGATTGATTTAACTATCAGAGAGGTTATAATAATAATAAACCAATTCAAGACATCATTAACTAGCAGAGCATTTGAAATAATACAAATGAGACAATGATTCATGGGCATGTTCAGATTTATTTTTGTGGACTTTTAGGGTCCTTAGGTATTTAGAGCCAGTTTACACAGAATTATGGACACTTATTAAATGCTATTTTCTGAGAGAAATTCTTGATCATAACTAGTTTGGAACCAAACAGAAAACAAAAAGAGCATCTAGAACACCAAAAGGAAAGAAACAATATCTCCAGAAGGAGTTAGAAAAATGCAGAAATTTACAGAGAGCTCAGCACAGGGTAAGAGTGGGAGCTACCTCCAGCACCAGATATTGGACAATTATTACCTCAAATTTGGTTTGTAAGGCTTTGGAAAAGAAAGGGTTCTTTGTTATGCTTTTGTTTGTGCTCCTTCACCTATGGGTGTCTTTAATTATGCAAATGTGTGCATTAACACAATTGTGGAGACAAATATTGGTGATATTTGTGAGTGCTGTGGATGCCTGGGGTAAAGGCTGACTTTAGAGACGCATGTGAAGCTGCCATGGGATTAAAGAAATGTAATTTATAAATGCATGCATTTGATTGGTGATACATCTGAGTTTCCATTGCTGTCTCCTGTAGCCCATATGGGTTTGCCTCCCCACACTGATGGTTTGAGGATCTTTAGCATAAACAAAGACTTTGTAAAAATGGCTTCCCCACCTCTCCTTCCTTCTGACACCGTGCACGTCCTTTACATCCAATGGGAAAAACTGATCTCCTGCAGAGACTCTGGAAGCCACAGAAGAGGCTCCTCTTCCCTTCCTGAGCCTCACCTGAGACCAGGCGGCCTTAACGTGGCTATTGGAGGTTTCATTCACATTTTCTACAGCTCCTCTTTATCGCTGCAACAAAGGACTTCCTTTAACTAGGCGACCCATTAAAGATCAGATACTTTTATCCTTTCTTGCCAGACACAAACTCTTTTCTCCTATCCATAATATTCTTCACCTGTTTCTGCTTCATAATCAAGGTAGGCAGTTTTATTAGTTCCAGGATCTAATTTAACATCAAAAGAATCAGACCACCTCTCTGGTGTGTGAATGACTGGCAGACCTGATTCAGGGAGAACATGAGGCACGCTTAGTATTTTATAGAACCAGGTTTTCTGTCTGCCAGCATCGCTGCCTTAAATGCAGGGAGAGCTAAGGGAAACCATGGTGGGTACAAAAGCAGCAGTAAAGAGTTTTTTGTGCCAGATCCCCAAAGTGTGCCTGTAAAAATATTTCCTAAGGCAGCTCTCCATCACTGCTCGTGTTAAACCTTTTAAGTCCATGTGTAATCTGGTAAATCTTATTCATCCAGATAGATGGATTGGAATGAGAACTCACCCTGCGAGGAAAGACTGGCCTGGAGAAGATAACAGTTCTTATTTGTCATCCTCTGTTATTGTAACCATATTACAGGGGATAATGAAGTGCAAGGGACAGCAATTAGTTGGTGGCAGCACAAGTGATAAGCACAGCACCAGGACTTTCATATACTGTGGTGCGCAACGCAGCCTATTGATTTAACGGCGGGTTTTCTCCCTTTCACTCTCCAGTAAAAAACAGCACAGAGATTTATGTGAGCAGCACTGCTTTGGAATACAGATCAGGCTGGAGAAATGCTGGTGTGAATCTTTGGATGCTCACAGTTTAACAAACCCCAGCCTAGGTTAATTCATAAAGCGCTTTCCAAAGGGGCTGGATGCCGTGTGGTCCCCGGTAGGGCTCCTTGGCTCTGTTCCTCACACCTGACTGCCGATTAATCTGCCTTTTAACTGTGCCTGCGTGGAGCCACACATGCTTGGAGCCACCAGCAATGTGTCTCTCTCCAGGCCTCTCCGAACTGGGTCACCCTTCAGCTATTGCTTAGTGGGAAATTATTCCCTTAGAGATTCCCAAGCCGCTCCATGGGGCTGACTGTTGTCATGTTCTGGCACTGAGATTGCAGAACAGATTATGGGCAATCTGTCAGTTCAGGCTGTTCAAGGAGAGATGAAAAATCAGACACGTGTTGCTCTCACACACTGAGCAATTCAAACAAAGACAATAGAAAAAATATTTTCCCCCATTTATTATTCCATTATTATTTGCTATTATAATATGGCAAGCAAAGCATGAAGTGCACCTTGAATAAAGAGCTCTGATGATGTATGGCCCTTGGCATTATCAAAATGTTCCTGTGGATCTCAATGGAGAATAATTTCAGGTGTCTTGAATCATTTTTGATATTCAGCAGCTTCCACAGATCCCGTGGAGACTGAACTGCACCCCAAAAATCACCTTTGGTTGTACCTCAGAACACACTTCCCTTGTCAGGGCTGAGGCCAATCAACTACAGGGTGATGATACGTTTAGATTGGTTTGTCATCAATGTTTTCTGGCACAATTTTAAACTTGAAAATGAAAATCTAGAAGAATTTATTATTGATCTTGGGGTGGATTTTAAGATCAGTTGAAATCACAGCCTTTGAATACAACCAGGCCACCAACATTGTAGGAATTCTTGTGTGCACTTCCAGATGTGTCCAAGGCCAGGTTGGATGGGGCTTGGAGCAGCCTGGGATAGGGGAAGGTGCAATGAGATGGTCTTGAAGGTGCCTTCCATCCAAAGCATTGTCTCTTCCTCCCTCTCTAACCTTGAATTATGTAACATAATGAGTTGCAGGCTCTGCCTTGAGCAGGGTATGGCTTTTTTTGGCTTTGTCTCAGATAAATAATCATGTGCCAGTGAACATGTTTAATATTGTCACCTAATATTGTAGGTTAAAAAGAGAATTGCGTTGGAAATTTCATTCTGGTAAACAAGCAGTGAGATGACAAATGCCACAAAAAACAGCTCCAGTCACTGCAGTGCTTAATGTTTTCTAGTCTTGGTTTTATATCAGCTTCCAATTACAACTACAAAGGCAGAACCCCAATGTTGATGTAATTAGAAGACATATAAGCAAATTAAGAATTGAACAAATATTTCAGAGCTTAGAATAAACAATCCTAATAACCTTTTTGGCCATTAAAGAAGCCTATTTTTTTATTCTAAATAAAAGACATTCTGGCAATGGCTGAAGAAGGATGAAAAAGTTGTAGGGAATTTGAGTTAGTGGGATGATTTACTGCAGGGTAAGGATTCTCTCCCAGCCCTGGCCCTGGTTTAGATGGTTTCTTGTGCTGTCTGTTGGCCAGGACAATCCCTGGCTGGATCCTCAGCTCTTGGATTAAACCAGAAAACAGCCCCATGGATGCTGCACCCCCTGTGCCCTCAGGCAAGTTGTTGGAGTAATGATCCAAAAGGGTTTAGGAGTTTTATTGTGGCACGGAGGCAGCGGGGGTCAAATCTGTTCCAGAAAACCTATAACTAAGTCTGTAATTCTTTTATGGGCAAAGCTGCAGGGATTTCTGCTTGATTAAGGATTGCATGATTGAGGCCAGTGACATTAACAGGCACAATGTCCCCTCTGCATCTAAAACAGTGATCAAACATGACAGGAAAAGCCATGTAATAGCAAAATCCCAACACTTTCTTGCTGGTAAGAGTGGTTGCATGCTTCCCGTCCTTCCCAGTTCTATAAATGGGATTATTTTATCTTTTTTTTTCTGCCATTCAAAGCAATTTTTGGAACTTCCCTGTTGTATTTAATGCATACCTCTTGCCTGTCCAGGCTCTGCACCTGCCCAGCTTTGTTTTGAGGCTACATAATCAATAAATGTCACTGCTGAAGTGCTTTGCCAGTTCAGGTATCAGAAATGAAAACAGAAGCTCCAGCTCCCTTTTACTGGTTGTGACAAATTGATTCTTTTTGGGCTACCTTGCATTTCTCTCACTTCATGTGTCTGAAGAGAGGGGGATTTCTCACAGCACCTGCTGCTGGACCAGCCTGAATTCCAAGATCCTTTCAAGATTTGGTATTAAATTTGTCTTGTGCTGATGTAAAATGGGAAACATTGGGATTCTTATAATTTGAAACCATTTGTGTTTTGGCAGTTAAAAATACTAAAACAGAGACTGTCCATGCAGAATGAACTTGCACTTGTAACTACAATTTGTCCCTGAATACTCAGGGCTGTGCAATTAGGTGAGGAATTATATGCTTAAAGGACCACTTGGACAGTTTATGGCCAAATAAAAACATAACTATTCATAAGTACAGGTGCATGTGTGTTTGCTTAAAAAGAAACAACAAACAATTATTGGATCCCCAGAGGAACATTTGTTCCCTTCCCCAGGAAATAAGAGGACTGACTTGTGCTGAAGGAAGGATTTTTATCCTTGCTGCACAAAACCTTACCAGGATTGTTTTCCAATTACTGTTTTGAGCAACAGCACAAGTTCAGGAATGGAGTAATCTGAAACTTTACTTGTAGCTCCCTGAAATACAGCCACAGTTTATTTTACAGCCAGTTTTGCTGAGGCACAGAAGTGCAGAAGAACTTTGCACTTGGTTTAGCTTCTTTTCCCCCCAGAAGTCCATTAGGAACACTTGCTGTTCTTAAGAGTTCGTGACGCATATGAAACGTAGAACTCACATTTCTTCCGAGTCAGTTAAAGAACTGAGTGTGCATTTTTGTCTGCTGGAATCTGTCCCTGAGATTTCCAACTCCTTTTGCTTAATTTCTGTGTTCTGAAAGTTTTTAAACTGTCAGCAAAGATGTTTTACCAGTCTTCACCTTATGGCAGGAACTGAACCCTGCTTTCATTAAGGGGTGGAAAGGAATGCCAGTTGGATTCTTTTTTCCTCAGATCCCATAGGAGGAGGTATGGGTGAGCAACAGCTGCCTCTGCAAAAAAAAAGAGCAGGTGAAATATGTACCCACTGGAAAAAAAAATCAGAAGAGCTTTAGTCATCAATGCAGAGCACATACAACACCTAATTAAATCAGGTTTCATTGAAATTAAAATAAACAGCCTGAATTAATGAATGCAGCTTGTGAGGAACACTCAGCTCCCATTGTGCAGGCAGACTTTACACGAGGCATTTTTGATAAGACATTCTGGGGGGCAGAAGCTGTCACTGCGTGTTGGTACCGTGGGGAAGGGCAGAGGACAGGACAGAGATCTCTGCTCTGGCACCTGTATGTGTCCCAGCTCCTCTGCTCCCTGCTGGGTGACCTTTGGCAAGTCACATCTCATTTCTGACAGCCTCTGGAAGCATTTTGTAATCTCCTCAGGAGTAGCAATATTTAGGAACAAAGCATCATTGTCCCAGTAATGTGTGATTTGCGTGCTGCTTTATTCCACAGGATGGGGCTTAAACAAAATTTATGGGAAATGCTGGCTTGTGCTGGATCTCTGCACAGGAGTGAATCTTACCCAAGATCAATAGAGTCATTCCCCAGCCCTGTGGGTTTTATGAGTGCCACAGCATAAAGGAATCAGGTCCTTCCCCAACAAAAGCACTATGCCTCTGCCATAATTGCTAAGCTTGGGAATTGGATAAATACTAAATTCTGGGTTTCCAGTGTTCTCCATTTCTTTGTGACCATTAATGATATTACAGCCCTGCTAATTACAATGTTACATCCCAGCCATGGGAAAGGTATGTGGGAATTGTCAGCAAATGCAAGTTTGAGTGAAAAAGGTGCAAGTCCTCACCTGTTGTTATCCTGCTGACTTCATCAAGGTTATACAGTGTTTTCAGGAATGCATGGGAAGTGGTATTTTCAAGTTATTATTTTGATTTTCCATAAGATTTGGCCACCTCTGATGGGCTGGAGGAGTCCAGCACCTCTTCGGCAGAGACTGGTGGAAACAGCAACTACAACAGTGAGTGGTTTCCAGCAAATCCAATGGCTCCTGTAGGGTGGTGGGATCGGAGGGAGCTGCTGCCAGCCTGTCCCTGGGCATGGTTTCTCTCTTCAATGGCACATCATGATCTGGACCCTGAACCTGAGGGATGCTGAATCAGAAACTGAAGGGAATTCAGTAGTTTCATGTAGTGTTTCATTTAACTGGGTCAGATTTTTAGATTCATCCCAAACCTGTGCTTTAGGCAGCTGGATGGATGCAATTTATAGTTCCATGTCCTTAAATGCTGAACATTGTACCACAGGCCTGCCTGGTGCTCACCTGGGCTATTTGACACCTCCAAAACACCCACTGGGGACACGAGACTCCTTCTGCTTCTCCCTTAATATGGAATTCTGAGGTTAAAGAGATGTTAAAGCTTCTTCTGATCACTAAAGACCTCATGGAGTTTTACATTAAACCAGCTCTAGGTCAGTATGTCCTGGCCACATTTCAATTTGGGTAAATCACAGGGCACAGGGTTGGATGTTCTGGCTCATTTTATGCTTCATCCCCTTCATTCTTTTGGGTATCAGTAACACTCTGAGGACCAAATCTTCTGGCATCAGTTGCCTATGGTAGAACTGCATTCCCTTTTACCCAGAACCACTTTGATCTCATTTCCTTATGAAAAACATCTACTGAGAGCACTCAGAGCAGGCAGGGAAAAGAGAACCTCAACTGTGTCGGTATTTGCTCCTTTAATATATTTTGGGATGTGTGTGGGTTTATTTACAAAGCATGTGTAGTTAAATGTCATTGAAAAATATAATTAAAAATCAATTAAGAGACCATTTTAAAAACAAGAGGTTGTAAAAATGGAATTTACAATAATAACCAGACTAAGTATTTGGCATTTACATGTCTGCACCAAATAGCAATTCCCTTGTTAGTTGTGCTTGAGTGACAAGGTACTCGCTTATCTCCTGGATATAAATACCAATATTCTTGTTATTGCTGGGACAAATAAATACCTGCATAAAGACTTCCTGCATTGCCAAGTAACACCAACTGATTAAATTCAGACAATTGTTTTTTTGTTCTTGTCTGGGCCCAGTGCCAAAATTATCCCATTGTAGGAAGGGCCAGATTTTGCACTCAGTTTATGCTCAGTTAATGCAAGGTAAATACTGTGCTACCAATACAAATCTAAGCACAGTGAGACATTCTGAAATGTTTCCATTTCCTACATAAAACCTGAACATACAGAACACATGGAAGCATATTTGGTCTGTAGCACAACATGGTGGTGAAGGCAATTGCTGCGACTAGAACTCAGCAAGGGGGAGGACATGAGGTGTGCTTGGGAGCTGGGAGGTACAGAAGTCCCTGTGACACACTTTCAGATAAAAACTTCCAGATACATAACAGGCAATGTCTCCATAACTCCACTGGAATGCCCAGATGTACATGTGGAACTCATACCTGCACACTCTGGATCTGGCTTTAAATGCTAAGAGCTCAAGGACTGTCTTGCTGTGGGATCAAATATCCCAGATTTGTAACCAAGCCTGAAGTCTTTTTTTTTTGTTCATACTCATCCCCTTCTTATCCCATCTTCATTGTGAACATTGTTGGGGGTGTTCCTGAGATTCTTGTAAAAGAGGTGGGGATTAACTGTCTAAAAAGCATTTTAAACATCATGAACCCAAAAGAAACGCTGGAATCAGTGATAATGTCCATCTGTGGTGGTTCCACATTGAATGGGATGGGGCAGGATTACCCTTGGGAAGTTCTCTGCCTGTGCCTATGTGCACATCCCTTCTCTTCCTGGCAACACTGAGGTGAGTGGTTGGCTCTTCCCGAGGTTTGGAGTCAGCCCGGAGAGCAGGGAGTTGTGCTGGAGAGCAAAGTGCCTCTTTGTGGGGTAGGGGGAAGGCTGGTGGTAGCTGCTGCATGGGGCCATTTCTCTCAGGTGATGGATTAAAGAACCATCCCACACCCTCCTGTTTGATTCTGTGCTGATTGGGTTCTCTCCTGTGCCTGGCTTTGGCTTCCACGATTTAGCTCTCATTCCTCATTACGTGCACAGACCAAAATGAATCAAAACCCTCTTGAAAATCTGACATTGCAGCCCTTTAGAATTTGGATGACATGGAGAGTCTGTTTCTCCTATTTATGACTAATCAGAGGTTTCATATGTGCCACCCCATGCTCTCATCAGTTCAAGATGCAGAAATCAGCCCCTTTCTCTTACCATCACATCCTTCTTTGTCTCTGAAGATCTCCATTAAAATCTTACTGTAATACTCAATCTGCATTTTTCCCAGTTTTCAGATCCATGGATACACTGCAATAACACACACTTGTTTTATGAGGAGGGCTTACTGCAAGTATTTTATTCCATTTTAAGGATTTCTTCCCTCATTTCTTGGTCCCACAATTCAGAACATTCCCAGGAGTCGTTTCCTGTGCCATCCCTGCACCCCTCCCAGCAGGCAGCACCCTGGTGCATCCCTCTCCAGACATTTTCCCTCTGATCCAGGCAATTTGTGCTCAGACTTGGATGGAATATGGGTTTTTTGTGTTCGCATATGAACATCTGCTTCAAATTCCCAAGCCAAGAAAGACAAGAAGCAAATTAAACTATTTGTTCTTCTTTCTGTCTCTTTAATATCAAAGTCGTTCCTTACATGCTCCTTAAGCTTCCACTTTTGATCAGGAGATATTAAAAATGGATCTAAACAACTCACATCTTAATCATATTCCTTTGTGAGCAGGGTAAGAGTGAGGGGAGCAGGGGAGAGAAGCCAAAGCTGCTTTGCTGCTCATGCTCAGCAACCAGCCAGCATCCAACACTCAATTCCCTGCCCTGCCCTGGGAGCAGAGGGGAGTCCCTGTCCCTCCTGAGCTGCCCTGTGCAGAGCACGAGGCCTCTGGAACATCCTGCAGCTTCAAATCAATCTCTGCCTGCGCTGGAGCAGCCTGGGAACAATTCCCTGCTGCTCTCTGATTTGTGCTGGAGACCTGGAAAAGAGAGTTTGGAGGATGACTCAGACATTCCTTCTTCCCCCTGGGCTTTCTTGCAGTACCAGCCCAGCAGCCAAGTCGCTCTTCTGGGTGCCTTGGTTGCAAGTTCTCAAAAATCTCTTTAAGAAAATTCTATAAAATGTCTTTTAAGAAAAAAGCAAAGAGAAACTTGAATGTTTTCACAATTTTGAAAAAGATGTCATTCACTTCAGGAGGAAAACCAATAAGTTATGGTGCTATTTGGATTCAATCAATGAAAAATCAAAATAATAAAATAAGGTTTAGCATTTCACAAGAAATCGTTCATTCTACACAAACCTGATTTCATTCTGTGATGAAATCACAGATTTAGTTGCAAGTTCTATTAGAGTAGCTGTGCAAATAAAATAAATTTTTTGACATGTTTGATTCAGTACTGAAGGATATTCTGATTAAAAAATCAGCACTATACAATTATCAACAACATGTATTAATAATTGAATAAAACCTAAATGACAGATCTCAAAAAACAGCTGTCAATGTGGAATAAACATCAAATGTATTTCTGGTGGGTTTCTGCTATTTCACTTACTCCTATAAATATTTACATTACTGATATAGGAGTAAATATGGAATCACTGCAGCAAAAAATTGTGAATGACAGTAGAACTAGCAGAGTGGTGAGTGCTGATGGGCACAGAGTGTTCACACAGAGCCATCTAAACCAGCTGACAAATTATTTTAGCATTTCTAGAGGAAGGCTGAAATTTATCTCCATATTATTGACGTCCCTGCCCATGGCAGGGGGTTGGAACGAGACTGTTTAAGGTCCCTGTGAACACAAACCATTCTGTCTTTTCCAGCCCAAGCCTTTCTATAATTTTTGGGATTCTCTTGTTCCCTGCAAGGAGTTGTGCTTGTTTTTGTAGGCAGTGGAGGCTCTGGGAACCAAAACATCTGCATGTCAGTCAGGAGATGACAGAGTTTGCCAAGCAAAGGAGCCAAGGAAACGCGAGCTGTCCTTGGGCCAGGTGATTTTCTGCCCTGGGGATAACTGGAGGTGCCGAATCCCTGTAAGGCAGCGCTCCCCGCTCCGGGCTGCCCAGCCTCCTGCTGGGATGACAGCCGGGGAGCCTCGGGGCGGTCCGGGCGGCCCCGGCCCCGCTCCCCGGAGCTCTCCCGCTGCAGCCGAACTAACGAGGCCGGGGCGGCGGCAGGAGGGATGATGAGAGCGGCGCTCCGCACAGCTGCTGCCTCCCCGCTGCCAGGAGCTCTGCGGCAGAGCTGATCTCCGGGCAGGCGCCAGGAAGAACAAATGCGATCCCTTTTCTGCTGATGAGGTAGCTCAGAGGTGAGAGGGCAGCATGAGAGGAGCCTCAAATGCTTGAAGACCCCAGAAGTGCAGAAGAGAGCCCTGGATTATTTCCAGAAATAAAAAGCGTCGGCACCTCATTTCCATGTATCTGAATTCAGTTCAGTGTTTCAGTTTTAGCAGAGAGTCATCTTAGGTCAGTGGGAAGATTTTGATTTATTTAGTGAAGTTTATACTGGGCTTTGCAGCCCTGCTTGCCACAAACTCTTCCCTTTCCCTGTGGCTTAAGGACACTGAGGAACTGAGACCTTCATTCTTCAGGGAGACATGTAACTATGAGGATTTTTTATACTTCTCCTTGTGCCAGCTCAAACTTTATGGATAAGTTAAGAGCTGCTCTTCCTTGTGCTCTCAGCTGGCCATCTGTCACTGACACTAAAAACCCTTGGAACAGGAATATTACAAAGCTTTGGGAAAGATCTCACCATGCCCTTAAAGGGGTGTGAGGTTTAGTGGGCAGCCGTAGAAACGGCTTTGCTTTATGGACTTCACGCGCTATAAAAAGGCAGCTCACTACCCACAGTCTTAATTAGAGTGCTCTGGACTCTTAAGGGGGATCTGGGAGCTTTGTCCAAGCCAGACAGAAACCAGCCAGTGTGACTCTTATCTAGGATGCAGTTTTGGGAATAAAGTCTCTCAATTTGGACATTGTGTTCCAAAAACATCTACTTGCAGTAAAGTATCAAAACAAGACATTTCAAGTCTCACACACAGCTCATACCTTTTCAGAATAGTGCAGATCTGGGAGTCTTTGAGCTCCCACAGGAGTTAAATAATGATATTTATAATCATTTGTAAAGCCATTCCCTTGGAGGAGTGACAGGAATGAGCCTCACATCTCTTACAGCACAAACTTTCTAAGTGAGGAATGAAGGAAGTTCACATCTGCTCATGATTTATACCCTGATTTCTGGTTCCAGAGTCACATTGCCGTAGTTTGCAAGCCAGGGGATCGTGACAGTAGCTCAGGCCTCCTTTTTCTGAGGACTCTGTGGGCACCTAATGAATTCACTGTGAATCTCCCACTGTCTGTTTAAGGTTTGGCTCGAAATGGCAAGATCAGTCTTTGTCTCTCCTTCTACTGAGGGAGCTTAAAGCAAAGTTCCCTGATCAGTGAGGACTAAAATAGCTGAACACAGCAAAGAAACCTTTCTCAGGGAGCTGTCTGACATCCATCCCCTCTTCACAGGTACTCTGCAGGTCAATAATACCTCCATGAACCCAGAAACCAACCTGCCAGACAGCTTCATCCTTACACCCCCTCCATCTCACGTTGCCTTTTGGCTTTGAATTGCTGTGGTTCCAGTCAGTCTCTCCTTCCTCTAATAGGCAGACATGGAGTTGTCATCTAGAAAAACAGGAGTTACAGGGAAAACCTGCATCCTTGAGCCACACAAACCCATCCAAATCTTTCCAAGCTCATCCACTTCCAGTATTAATGAGCTGCTCTGTGACACCTGATGGGTACAACATCCTATAACATGGGGAGAAGAACCTTCTTCAGCCCAGGAAAGGCCCCTGGGAGCAGGCAGACAGGAGGAGCTGCTCAGCCTGTGGGCCACAGCGAGGCTGCAGAGGCTGCAGTTCCACCTTGCCTTGTAATATTGTAAGATTTATTTTCAGATCTTATCAGCAATTCACTGTGGGCTGTTCTCTGCTGAGCAAAATTCATCCATCAATCTCCTGGCATGGCCACATTCCAGCCTACACCGAGGTGACAGTTCAGTTGTGCTAATGATCAGCATCACATCCACATCCGCATTCCCCCTTGGTCTGATTCTTCTTCTCTTATGATAATTTAATTGATTGAGCACACTGGCTCCTAGTCAAGAAGCTCTTCTCAGCTTAACTCTCAGTTTAAAAAAATCACTGCTCAACATCTCTATAATTAGAGTTAGTTGCTAAACCCTGTATCCAGGTGATTACTGGTATATGAGAGGGACATATCTTGAACTGATCAAATCAGGGATTTAAGCAAAATGCCCTTGATCCATGTTTCACAATTTGTTCATGTCTTCTACTTTGGATATTTTTCCCCTTTTTTGGTGTTAAATATAGCTGGGTTAGGAAGGTTCATGTAGAATCAGGACAGTTAGGGGTAATTTTTTATTCATATCCCTGTTATTGTTTGGGGAAGCTCAGTAGGGTTCATTAATATTGCATTTCCAATGAAAAGGCACTCAAAAGCCAAACAGTTCAATTATATTCTGAAGCTGCAATGCGATACAAAAATGAGCAGTGCAGTGATGCTGTCATGGCTTAAACCAACTGCTCCTGTCCGTAGTCAGCAGCACCACTCCCCCCCTCGTTCCACAGGGCAGCTGTTCCACCATGCAAACCAAACCAAATGCCACGATCTGAATGTTCATCTGGGGTTTTGTACTTGAGTCAGGTTCACTGAGAGGCTCAGGAAACAAAAGAAATCTTTGGAGTGACAGAGTTTAACTGATCCTGTGTGCTGACCCCACTTCCATGAAGGTGTTTATTTGCAGGGACACTCCCACTGCAGGGATGGAACTGCAGCTGCTGGAGTGGGAGAGGATGTGCCAAGCTCCCTCTTCTGCTTTGCATTTGCTTGGCCCAATAGAAGCATCCAGAATGTGATAATCTGCATCCAGAACTACACAGAATTATGAAATATCTCTTCAGCCTGGAGGGAAGAAGAGACCCCACGGAAACCTTAAACAAGGTTATAAAAAAGAGGGAAAGTAACTTTTTACACTGATAGATGGTGATAGGACAAGGGAGACTAGTTTTAAACGAAAAATGAGAGAGATTTACATCGGGAGTTAGGAAGGAACTGTTCCCTGGGAGGGTGGGCAGCCCTGGCACAGGGTGCCCAGAGAAGCTGGGGCTGCCCCTGGATCCCTGGCAGTACCCAAGGCCAGGTTGGATGGGGCTTGGAACAACCTGTGATAGTGGAAGGTGTCCCTGCCCGTGGCAGGGGGTGGAATGGGATGATCTTCAAGCTCCCTTCCAACCCAAAGCAGTTGTGATTCTGTGATTATCCCCTACTTCTCTGAAAGAGAGAGTGAGAACTTATGATTGATTCCAGTAAAAGTGAGATCATGCTTCATATGCAGGGGCCTCTGATTTTCCTGATGCAATGAGATCTGGATGCTCAAAATTATGATATATTAAAATTTAATGTTTTGGAAGTTTTATTATTTTTCTTTATAGGAAATACCAAAATAAAATTTGATTTTGCTGGATTTATGGCTTGATCACTCACCCTATTAAGAGTAATGATTGCACTCTCTGACCTTGTAGGGCACCAGCTATGAAATTTGAGATGATGGCCCAAACATTTTTGCAATACAACTCTTGGCTAGTGCATGACAGGCTATTGACTGAAATACTGTCAATGCACAAATGAGATTATAACCAGAGAAGGTCTTGATTGCTTTGGTCTGTTATTCAATACTCTCTTCTCTTATAAGCAGCTTCTTGGCATTTTTTTCAGGCTAACGTAGACCTTCCCTCCCTGACAAATGACAGGAGTTGATTGTATGGACAGACTCTTTGCTGCAGTTTTTTTTATCTGCAGAAGACTCATCTCTAGCAGGACTCTTGCTCTTGGTGTCTGCACTGCCCGAGTCCTGTGCTCTGTCAGAGCTCTCTGAGCCTCGTTGGCTGTTCAGTATTGCAGGAAGTCTGATCTGGCTGTGATGGAGAGAGCAGGGGCAGCCTCACGTCCTGCTGGGGCAGCGTTCCATGGCTGCAGAGGGAAAGGATGGCTGGAGCACTCAGCTTTCATTTCATTTAAATGAGCAGAATTACTTTACTTCCCCCCTAGGTATAACAATTATTAAGAATTTATATTGCTATTCATGCTGTATAATAATGAACAAAAACTGGGTTTGCACTCTTAACCTTTGCTGTTAGGTAGAAATGGAGAAGCAGCAACAGTGACTCTTATGAGACCAGATAAATTTGCACTATCACACTCACTGCCTCCTTTTACACTTTGGGAGACAGAGAGTTTGTGCTGTATCATCCTTGGATGTCCCCATTGTGAAAAATAACCAGTTAATGCCTTTTTTAAATTTCTTCCATATGTTTCCAAAATAAATCTATTCATCACTTAAACAAACCCACCCAGCATTTCTCATGGATTCTGATTTTTCAGTTAAATATTGTTTGTATTTAAATATAAATATTGTTCAAAATGTAGCATTAATATTTTGCCTACTGACAAGCAGTTCTGTATCTTATTAAAATTTAAACAGCCATTATGTACATGAAAGTTTTTTGTTGTACTTTGCAAGGTGCTATAACAATAATTACCCGAGTGCATCAATCATTTTTCATTGCCCCATTTGTATCATGGGGATAAGTAGCTCCAATTAAAATCCCATTTTACATAAATAGATATGGTTTGAATCAAACCACAGTCTGTTTCCACTTCTGAAATGCTGGCCATAGGATATCTTTTTCATTATTCAAAATGTATGATGTGTACTGCTTATCTTTTTGTGCTTGAAAAGGCGTAAGTCTGCAGGCAGACATGCCTTAGTGCAGGTTTGGCAGGGAACAAATAATTGTTACTGTAATTAGCTATCAATTTTACTGTTCCAAACATTTTAGCCAAAAAGCTAACTAGTATAATCACATGTTTATTCCTGACACATTATACTTTGAGTAAGCAGAAGTGAAAATGTTTAATATGAATTAACAGCTTCAGGAAAAATTATAATTTTTCTATTACTAGTGATTTCCCTTCTACCACAGCAGCTTTTTCTGCTAAATGTGCTCATATTGTCAGTTATTGTGGAAAACCAAATGAGGGGAAACTTGGGGAATTATCTTCTGCTCCACTGTGATTAACTCTGCAAGGAAACAAATCAGGCTTTCCCATTCACACCTCTGCCAGAGGCTGGTTCCATTCCCAGGCTGCAGCTCAGGTAAAGGAATGCTCTGCCCTCTGGGAATTGTAGCATGTCTCTGCCTTCCCAGGCTGAGGCAGTACCATCCACCTCGGTTTTTCTTCTCCCATCTGTACTGGCTTGGCCCAGCTTTCAGATCTCATCATTTTTCCTTCCAAACCTGGGAACATCTTGGCTCCAGAGGGTCAGTTCAAACCCCCCTGTTCCTGCAAAGCCTTTATACACTTTCTAAGTTGGAATGTTCAAATTGCAAATAGATCAGAATTCTCTATGCTGCTCCAATGGGCTTTTAATATAATTTCTGCAGAATCTGGAACTCGATGAGCAGAAAATTGCAGAAATCTCAGCGACTCCAGCAAAAGGGCTAAACAGTAGTTTAGGTCACACTGTGCCTTCTCTGTAAATTCCCTTTCTTTTCTCAGCCCAGTGCTTTGCTTCTGGAGAAGCTGGGAACAACAGTGACATTTGAGAGAGCCCAGGCTGTACCAGGTGTTGATGGCCTGGACACTCTACAGCCTCTGGGAGCTTCATCAGAGGAGAGCTATGGAGTAAAAATAGGGAAAAAAATGAAACAGGACTGGAAATTCAAACTGAGAAGAGGTTTGGATTAGATCTTAGGAGGAAATTGTTCCCTGGGAGGGAGATGAAGCCCTGGCACAGGTGCCCAAAGCAGCTGGGGCTGCCCCTGGATCCCTGGAATGTCCAAGGCCAGGATGGACAGGGCTTGGAGCAGCCTGGCACAGTGGAAGGTGTCCCATGGCAGGGGTGGGACTGGGGGAGCTTTAAGGTCCCTTCCATCCCAAGCCATTCTCTGATTCTGTGATTCTACAAAAAGTGCAAGATTCAGGCTCAAAAATATCCTAAAGTCTTTATCCTGGATATTTAGGCATGTGCTTAAAGAGACATTTTGAGGCTGTCCAAAATGAGGACAAATTAGGAACTTACACCAAATGATTTAGCTCAGTTTTACAAGGACTTTTCTGACTGCTGCCTTTTTGCCTCAAATCAGTGTCTCCCACCTTCATGTTCCTGCTGCTACTGCTATGACTAAACCCCTTATTTGTACCACACTGTAATCACCAGATTCCTCCTCTGGAGTGCTGAAGCAGTAGATAATGTCCGTGTTTTTATTTGTCAGGTCAGGAGCACCAATTCATAGCTCAGGGATCATCAGCACCGTGAGCTGACACCAGAGTCTGTCCAGCTGCTGTTTTCTTACAGTCACACAACAGAAAATCAATGGTGTCAGGAACACTGGGATAATTCTACTGTTACAATCAATACATGCTGATTAAACCAGTTGTGTCTGTTGGGTAAATTTGCTGCATCATAATTAGAATTATTAATTAAAAATAGGAAATCAATTGACACAAATTAAGCAAAAAAAGAAATTTGCTTTATTTCTTTGACACTCTCTCCAGAGGCCTCAATAACTGTGACAACAGGGACGTGACCAAGTGGCATTTGTCAGTTTTTTAATGCTGTCCTGAGTTTTAAAAATTGACTTATAAACCCTGCTAATGCAGCTCCCAGGAAATCACACAGGAGATGTCTTGTGTGCAAGAAGCAGCTATTTATTTTATTACAGTCAGTCATTATTCCCTGCCTATCCAGGAGTAAAAAGCAGGAGTCATGTGCGTGGCACTGGGGAGGGGAAGCAGCTGGGGAACGAAAGCCTTGGGGAGCAAGATGAACTCATCCCCTTCCCACGTTGTTTTCTGTTTTCAGATAACAAGGATAAACAAATTGATCATTTCTGTGCTGGTTCTAATGGGCTTCTCATTCCTGACTACTTCCTATAATGTGCTGGTGACCTTCATTATTTTCAGGGACACATTATGTGGGACACTAAGGCAGGGACAGCAGGAATTCATGCGCTCTTTCATTCAGCTCTTTATTTTCCTCTCTGATTTTTTGGGATTTTATGTAGTTGGGGTTTTTTCCTTCTTTTAACATATCTCAGTGCTCTTTTTCTACATACTCTTTCTCCTTGTTTCCTCCTACTCTTAGTGATTTCCCTTTTTCTGTCTAATACTTTCCATGCCTTGTTTCTTCCCCCTGTTCTGCTTGCACACATGAAAGCAGGAAAGTGCAGGACTCTTTTGGGTCTTTGTACTCCTGTGTTTTGCTCACCTACAGCCAAATATTTTCTCTGAGCTTTCACACCTATGAAAGATGTGAGGGCAGAAAGGACAACTGGTTTGGGTAAATGTGTGACTGGTCACTGCTGGTGCTGGGTAATATGATGATCTTTTAGTAATCATTGGTGGTACACTGGGACTGTATTGTTCAGCCTGGAGAAGAGAAGGCTCCGGGAGACTTCAGAGCCCCTAAAGGGGCTAAAGGGGCTCCAGGAAAGCTGGAGAGGGATTGGGAACAAGGGATGGAGGGACAGGACACAGGGAATGGTTTCCACTGCCAGAGGGCAGGGATAGAGGGGTTATGGGGAAGGAATTGTTCCCTGGGAGGGCGGGGAGGCCCTGGCACAGGATGCCCAGAGAAACTGTGGATTCCTGGGAATGTCCAAGGCCAGGTTGGATGGGACTTGGAGCACTCTGAGATAGTGGAGGTGTCCCTGCTCATGGCCTGGGGATTGATGATCTTCAAGCTCCCTTCCAGCCCGAAGCATTGCAGGAGTTTATGATCTCATTCATACAGCTTTTCTAGTCCTAAACCTGTTTTTTAAGGTGTTTTACAATAACAGTATTTCATCGACGTGTATTTCCAAGACCAGTCAAAAGTAAGAGCAAATAAAAATGTCTTTAGTTTAAAAGCCAGGGACAGATTGAGTGGTTTGCACAAGAATCAGGAAAAGCAGAGTTGTTAAAAGTCCCAATTCCAAAGACTTATGGCCATGTCTCAGGCAGGCTCAGCAAGCTGCCAGTTTGGACCTCCCTGGCAATGGACAACATATGGAAGCAGGAGGATCCATCCACTATATCTGAGCACAACTGTTGAGTACCTTAAAATTAAGCTGTAAAACCTGGGCATCAATAAAAATCTTTACAGCACTTGTGTAAATAGTGTAAAATAAGGTGGATGTACTTGAGCAGTCAGAACCTGAGAGGGGAATTCTGGCAGCTGCGCTCGGGGTGAGTTGTGCTCCCAATGGAAGCCATAAAGGGCTCCCACGAGGAAAATGGTCCCATAATTGAGACTTGAGAAAACAAGGACTTGGATCGACAGCTTCAAATCTTTTTTGCTCAGATTCCACCTGGCAGTATTTTGTGGGCAGCAGCTCGATGCTCGGTTGCCAGGACAAATCTGAGGAGAAATCAGGTTATAAAGCTACACTGGGAAAACGAGTGGTGTCTCTTGCTTTCCTTTCAGTGCGCTGTGGATCAGGGTAATTAGAGTTTCAGCTTTATAAATCTTTGTCACGGCATTTGTCACATGTCACGGCTGTGGCCCTGCTCCACCACGGGTCCTGTTGCCATAGGTGAGATGTAAACAGCCATCAGTGGTTCTTCTGAAACTGCAGGGCAGGCAGGAGCAAGGGCAAGGTTATCTCTCAAGGTGTAGCCGTGATGAGCTACAATTGCTGTTTTTCCAGAAGCTTTGAAAATGGAATTAGTTAGCTTATGCATGAAAGTGCTTGTTGTTTCTTGGCAGTCAAGTGCTGTTTTGATTTTTAATGAAATTCACAGTATTTGCATTATGAGGTTATAATTATTTTTAAGTCCATGGGTGTAAGAATAAGCCTGAAGTCTTTTGGCTGATTCAAGAAAAAGTAATACTAGAAATCTGTGTTCACCTCTGACATGCTTAAAAACTTGAAAAAAATACTGTTATCACCTGTAAATTGTTGATTGTAGAGGCCAGCATTTAAAAATGTACAGAAACTGATACCAAAGTTGGAAAACTTGAATCTTTTCCCAGACTGCTGCTAGAAAGTTGGCTTTAGCTCTTTCCACAGCTCCTCTTGCATTCCTAGGAAGGAGCAGGGACCAGGACATTGGTTTCCAGCACTGACCATTGGTGGCCAGAGCCACCACAGCTGGGAATTCAGAGATTTTTTTTTATGCAGTCCCTAAAGAAATGTTGCTGTGCTGCCTCCAGCCCCATTCAGCTGCTCCCAAGGAGTCGTTCTGTGATCCACTGACCTGCTGTGTTGAGGAATCACAGAGTAGTGAGGTAGACTCTGGAAGGAGCTGATTGAATTGCCATGTTTACTGCAGTTTCTCAACAACTTCCTTGCTTTGCTAGCAAATTTGAAAGGTTAAAAATGCAGATTTTTAAAATTATGTGCACCTGTGTTCTCAAGTCTCTGTGGGAAGTCACCTTCTTCAGCTTTTAAGTGCACAGACCCAATAATTTCCACTACCTTGATCCTGATCCCTCAGTTTAATTTTGTGCGCCTTTCAAGAGTCAAGGATAATTCTTGGGCTTATAATGTTGCTTTCAATCTTCTTTCTCTCAGATCTGCCTAGGAATGAGTGAAATGAGTCAACAGTAGAGGTTTTTTTAAGCCTTCTTCAAGTTTTACACCAGCTCCCTGACAGAAAATGTTAGAATTCTTTTAGTTTGACAGAAATTAAGGCTGTGCCAAAAAGAGGAGACTGCATAGATGGGAGTTGCAGAACAATTTCCCCCTTTTGCTGGCTGTGAGGTCTCTGTAAGGGCAAGTCCTTCTGGTGCAATATGAACTTAATTCATTTACTTGTAACAATTTTAATTAACAAATACTTGAAGAAACTCCAGCAGTTTCTGTCTGTGGAGTTTTACTGCCTTTTGGATCCCTTGCCTTGCAAAAATTCCAATTGTGCAACGGTGGCAATCAGCAGGGAAACAAAACCTTCCAGGGCCCAGCACAGTCTATGGAAAATTTTGCAGCAAATATTGTGTAACTTGGGTTTGGTTTGTTAGAGAGCAAGTGAGGGAGAAGATCAGAACAGGTCTGTAAGAAACACTGTCAGGGTTAATGGGGATGGAAGCAAATGGAGAGAAACAACTCTGGAGAATCCCAGATTTCCTTGCAGAGAGTGGTGGAGCTGGGACCTGGAAAACCAGGAGGGAGAATCCCAGGAAGTGTCACTCAGTGTCCCAGCCCTGGCTGAGCAGGACAGAGGGGCTGGGTTCCTTCCCCAGGATGTTCAAGTCCTGCACCAGCCACATCCCACTGCAGTTTGCATCCCAGGGATGCTCTTTGAATCAACTTTCCACTTTTTAAACACTGCTATTGATGAGAAACAGAAGGAATACTTTATTAATTAATCTCTGTATACATTAAAGAGTCATTTTTTATCTGTTTAATTCAGCACAGGACTATAAATGTAGTGAAAAAATATACTACAAGGTACTTAGAGCATAAATTGACACTTTAGATCTTGGAGCTGTCCTATCTCAGTGCTATCACTTCCTTTCTGGGGAGTTTTGTAGTTTAATGTAATTTGATTGTCTCAGTTTCCCTTCTCTGAAATGGTGATTAAATACATTTTCCAGGTCATAGATGGACCCTGAGAATTAATCAGTGTTTGCATGGGACTCTGGTGATGGAGGCAATTCTGTTAAATGTGCAAAACCACATTTACATACCTACAGACCCTACATGTTCTGTTCTTATTGCACAGTTTAGAACCCAAATAGTTGCATATTTTCACTTTTTTATTACACCAGCATACTTTGAATTTTCTTTAGTAATGTACTCTGAATAATTAATCACTCAACGAATAATTATCCATTCCAAATAAAACTACTTGATTACTAAGCCTGATGAGGAAAATCCAGTCAGGAAAGAACCCTTTCAAAAACAACAACATTCTGCAGATATCCTTAATATTTAAAGAGTGAGCTATATTTAGTAATTCTTCTGAAGCAGGGGGAGAGGAACGGATGCTAATTTCCTGTGTCATCAGATTTGTGCATGTGTGTCAGCAGCATTCCTAAATCACCACCCACCACACAGTCACCATCCTACAGGCATCAGGAACATCCAGCATTTCCCTGGGTGCTTCCTGTTGTGGGCTCGTGCCTCCTTCTGCTCATTGATCATTTAATATTTGGGGGGTTTGGTGTTTGCTCTGCTCTGAGGTTCTGCAGGGAGCAGGGCACCTTTCTTAGCCAAGGAAGCAGCAAAGTTGTGGAATCAGTGTCATTTTCCAGATGGCACTCACTTAACCCACAGAGGCCAGCCCTTATCAGAGATGATTACAGATGATGGAAAGAAATTCCCTGGCTGCAAAGGGCACTGGGGTGAGCCCGAGGTGCTGCTGATGGCACTGTGCAGCATGGCCAGGGACAATCTAGGTGATGGTCTCATCACACAACCTCTTTTTCCCTGTGATTTTTTTAAGGTATTTCTCTGCTGCCACTAGGAGAATGTAGAGATCTGAACCTTTAAGGGAGTCTGGCATTTAAGACCTTTAATGCACAGGTGCTGTGCTCTCTTCCAGCAAAATCCCATTCACTTCCCCGCTGCCATCCAGCCAGGAAGTCACGTGTCTGTTTTGCTTTTTCCTTGTCAGTGGCAATTGTCACTAAAAAGCAGAGAAATTAAATTAATCCCGGGGTGAAGCTGTTCCACAATTCCTTGGGCTGCAGCTGAACCCCCAGGAACTGACACCCCGAGCCTGGGAAGTGGAGCTGCTGTGTGGATTGTCCTGGTTTCTGTGAGGCTGACCCATGGAGAATGCTGCAGGCACAACCAGGTTGTTTGTAAACAATGAGGAAAAACATGTGGAGTGATGATTTCGTGTTTCTGCCTGCCTGACACTTGATGGCTTAATGCAGGAATCCACAATGGGGAAACTGTTCCGAAAGCACCGGCTTCCATATGGCTGGGATTTTGTCAAAACATTTCAGCTCAGTACACCCCTAACTGATTGTGAGCATGAACAGTTTTGATCAGCCTGTTTTTCAGAATGTAAAACAGTTTAAGAATTGTCTGTTTTTAACATCATAACAAAAAAGTTTCACTTCCCAGTTTAGAGCAACTTCTGCTTTAGAAATTGGCATTAATTTACGCTTCTGTGAACAACATTGGAACATGTTGGGAAGTCAAAATAAAATACCAAGGTTTAGACATCCAATCTCAGTAATTTATGAGACAAGACTTTCCTCTCCTGCCTGGCTCTCCAGAAGGAAACCCAAACCCCACTGGTGGACAAAGGAAGCTGAAGGGCCATAGGCAGAGGTGCCTTAATGTTCTGCCCAGCACTCGGGGCCGGTGCTTTGCTTGCTGAGGCTGCTCTGCTTTCTCAGCATTTGCATCCTAAAGAAGTGGTGCAGGAGAGCTGCAGCACTGGTGCAGTCTAAGGAGCTGCTCTAGGGACGCTGGGCTTTTTCTGGCATAAACCTCTCCTGATGCTGGGCTCTGTGTCCTTTGCCTTTCCCAACACACCCAGGGACATGCAGCCTTTGGCTCCTGGTGTTTTTGCTATGCAGTATTGGTCTGCCTCATGATTATCTCTTTATTAACAGCACATCCCACGTCTCTCTGCCTGAGTGATGTGAAAAGGGAGTGTCATATTCTAATATTTCAGTATTTTTGCTTTTTTTTCCCGCCAGTAGTTTCAGACTTGCTATTTTCTGTTGATAAATATCAGAAAGGTTTGCAGCAACTGTGCTGAGTCTCACAATGTGTTTAGATGAGTGAACGTTCCAGTTTTTACTGGGTCACACAGGGCAAGACTTTTTTACAAAACTGTTTCTTTTTCTGTGCCTGAAAGGGACATTACTATTAATGGTTTATAAGAGAAAGGCAGCAGTGTATTTAAGATATCTTGAAGACATTAGGTAACATTAAAGAGCCATGTGAAGGTTCAAGTATGCCCAGAAGAAAAGAGAACAGCAAGTAGCTGGTGTGGATACCTGCACACAGCTTTTTGTAAGCCTTTGAACTGTTTTAGATATAAAAGACACCCCTTTTTCAAAGGCCACTGGGCTTTCTGCTGCTCTAATTCTCTCTGAATGTCTGTAAGTAACAGAATTCACACTAGAAAAGGTAAGATTTTTCCTAGATTCAGTTGCTGGGGCAGAACATCCTTTAAGCTGATATTGTTCAGTTGAAGAGCAGGGCACAGGTGACCCAGTGATAGGACAAGGAGGAGGTGTTTTAAACTAAAAGAGAAGAGATTTTGCTTAGATGGTAGGAAGGAATTCTGCCCTAGGAGGGTGGTGAGGCCCTTGCACAGGTGCCCAGAGCAGCTGTGGCTGCCCCTGGATCCCTGGGAGTGTCCAAAGCTGGGCTGGGCAGAGCTTGGAGCCACCTGGGATAGTGGAAGGTGTTCCTGTCCATGGCAGGGGTGGAACAAGTTCTTTAAGGTCCCTTCCTACCCAAACCATTCCAGGTTTCTATGATTAGTCATTTGGAGGTAATTGTAGCAAAGAGAATAAGTGATTCTTTTTACTCTCTAGCTACACTATTGGAAATAAAAGCAAATACAACAATCCACAGTGTTTACTTTGTGTTTTAGTATCAACACAATAAAATAAATCGCTTATTGACCATCTTAAAAATGACTGATGAGTCAGGGCTGTGAGTTATGTTATGCATGAAGGATGTGCTTATCCATCCCCCTGAAGGGGAAACTTGATGGTACAATTTGCAGCTGTTGAGGTGGATCCAGCATTTCTTCCATATCCATTTCTTGATTTTCCCCATTGCTCAGCCAATCCTGATCAGCAAATCCAGGTCTCAATTCTGCTCCCTCTGCTCAGCAGCTGCAAGAGAAGGGACACATCCCTGAATAGGAAGGACAGGGAGAAGGAACATCCTCTACCCCTTGTTGTAGTGACAAGAGGCTTTTCTCCTTTAAGCACTGCTTTAACTGCAAATAAAGAGATATTGCCTATCTGGCAAAATATCAGCAGGGTGACCTTCAGCAAGGCTGGCTTTGTGCTCTGTGAAAAACAAGGAGCTGAGCGCGTCTCCAGAGCTTGGCAGGGCAGTGTTGGTCCTGCTCGATCCCCTGCAGTCACACAGGCTGGAAAGGTGACTCCAGGGGTTGGATCAGGTTGCTTTCCACATGCTGGATTCCCCAGGTGAAGCATGAAGTTGTCCTGGCCAGCTGCAGGAGCTGGGGAGGATGTGACTGAAGGGCAGCCAGCCTGGGCAGCCTTCTGCAGCTCCCAGTGTCCCTGTGGGTCTGCTCCAAACTGCATCAAAGTCAGCTGGAATTACTGAACCTGGGGGGGAGGGTTTGCTTCTGCTCCCACAACTGCCTTGGCTGTTTACTTAGATTATTTCGAGTAGGAAGGAGCCTGTGTGGATATCGCATGTGGCTTTTACACACCAGGCACTGCTGTTGTGCCAACAGCTCCAAATCTCCAGGGTCAGAAGCCTCTCTGAGCAGCTCTGCTGCCACCACCCCTGAGCCCCTCCAACACTAACTTCTTGAAGGCTGCATCTCCTCCCTATCCCTGTCCTGCAGTGTTTTAGGCATATCCAGTGTACTTCTACCCCTTCTTGCAGGCAAAACTGATTTTACTTCTGTGCAGAGGCATTGCCAGAAAATTTCATTACCCAGTCAATGAAAACATCCAAAGTCCATTACAGATGTTGAGAGAGAATGTTTTACCCAGTTGGAAGACTGAATTTGGAAGTAAGTTACTTGCAGATATTATTATTGCAAGCCTGTCCTAGACAATAATAATGAAGTATTGATGGAAGTTTTGCCAGAGCAAAGACTGCTGGGTTTCATACAGAGGAAAGATAGTATCTTCATTTAGTTTTATTAGACTCTTGATACTCTGCCCATGTATTTTTTAATTCACCACAGTAAAATTCTAATTAAAGAACAGACTTTGCTTCCCATTAATATGACACTAAAAAAAAAAAAACATTTTAAAGAATGCAGCATCTTCTCCACAAAAATTATAATGAGAAGACAAGCTGCCAGTGTTGTATAGAATGTTGTCGCTCCCTTATGAAGCGTTTCATGATTTTAAACTCCTTGTAAGATCCAGAGTGTCAGTAGAGTTAAAGGCTCATTAAACAGAGCAGTAATTTCTACAAAAAGAAATAGGAAATATTCTCAGGTTTTTTTAATGTTCTAATTTTCACTTCTTTTGAAGCGTCTGTCAAAATAACTCTTAGTAGAAATTCTGTAAACGCCACACTTCAATATCTGTCAGGAGTAGAAGTTGTTTCTTCCTTCTTACTGGTTCCAAAATATATTGAGTTCATTACAGGATTTGATGAGGCTGACATCCAAATACTTAACTTTTCTTTGACTTGGAGTGGTTTTGTTTTCATTTATCCAAAAGACAAACCTCAGCTAGGTAACTGTTGTAAGCATTCTGCAGAATACCAGAGGAATGTTCTTTAAACAAGAATTACTTTGGAAAGCAAATGTTTCCTCAGAGGATACTAAATAAACTGCAGGGTCTCTAAACTGCTGAGCCTGAGTTAGGTACCACATGTTAGAGAGTCAGTGACTAATGAGATCATCATCCAAGATTAAATCAGGACCCAATCAGCCACATGTTCTGTATCTGATTCAGAGCAGGAACTTCAGAGAGAATCAGCAAAATCTTTCTTGAAGGATGAAAATCTGTTCTCCTGTCCTTAAGAAAGGGAAAAAAAAAAAAAACCTAAACAAAATGAAGTTGATTTCTTCCTGTGAGTAATAATTTATTCATTTTGGGAAAAATCAGCTGATGTTTCCTTCCCAGCTTTCCATTTCTACCTGATGAAGACTGATCCATAAACTGGGAGGATGAGACTGATTGCAAGTCCTGCCAGCCTCAGATTAACCCCAGGGGTTTTCCTTTTGGGTGGATACACAAATGCATATTTACATATGCAAAATACATTCTCTGGGCAGTCTTAGAGTGGTAAACACTGAGACTGGCATTTTCTTCATTATAATTGTGTGAGCTGTGACTGAAAGTCTGGCTTTGGAGATAAAAGGAATCCGGGATTGGGAACCTTAAGGCTGCAAAGCTACAAGCTCAGAAGTCAGCCAGTGCCAGGGTACCCTGTGCTCACATAATTAAAGAAAATATCATAATTCATAGGTTCAAGTACTGAATTACTGCTGTCCTTCCAGCCTTTCATCTGACATTTTATTTTTGTGACACCAGTTCCGTAAGTCAAATGGCTTATTTACATGGGATGCTCCCTGTTTGCTTTGGGGAACCAAATGAAAGCAAATGAAGAATAAGAAAAATCTCTTCAAGAGTGTCATCAGGCTGATGTTCAGGTGGTTCATCAGCAGGGACAGAGCAAAGCCCTGACACGTGGGTGATGGACTGAGAGCACAGGGCTGGCACCCTCCTTGTGGGCCACTTACTGCACAGAGATTAAACATTTTTGAAGGGCACTTTTATAAATTTGGGTTATTTTGAGTGTTATTGACATGTGTTGGACGTTCCAAGGGTGATCAGTCTTATGAGGTTTTTTGGGCTGGAATCAAGTAGATCAGCAGGTGATCAGTGACCTGTCAGTGACCTGGCTCATGCCTTTAGCAGTGTGTTGGTGTCACTTGAAGGGCTCAGCTCTGCTCAGAGCCAGCATGAAGTGCTGGGAGGTGTCATTGTAGGGGAATTCCCTTTTCATGGACCTTGTTCCAAACCTTTTGCTTGTCTGCTGTTTGCAAAGGTGTTGAACTGTCCCAAAAGGAGTCATGTTTGTGCAGGGAACAGACCCAGCTCAACACAGGGCTGTAATTCTGCTGAATAAAATGCAGGGGATAAAAACCTAACTGATTATTTTAAATTATCCTTCATTATAGTCAGGAAATATATGTTTTACCTTTTGGTGTTTCTTTGCCTGCTTTACATTAGCTGGGTCAACCATCAGATTCCAAAACTGAATTAGACAAAAAAAACCCCACCCAGAGCTAAATCCACATTTCACCTCAATTTGTATGCACAGAATCACTTTACAACACTACGGTTACATTAAGAGGAGAATCTAGTCCTAATTTCAAAGTAAATTCTAAAATAATCTCTCTTAAACCATGTCCTCCTAGATTTAATAAGTTAGTTTTATTTCCTGTTTGCATTTTTAAGAGCTAGTATCTCATTTAAACATTACAAACTGAATTTGGAAATATTCCAGAATATTGATTATCGAATATGAGCACGTTCTGTGCTGTAGCAAATTTGTAGAAAGCTGCTTTAAAGTGTGGGTTAATGGAAGTTCCCCATCAGCCCAATATGGTCCTGAGTCCTTGGGCCAAGGAAATCAGACACTGGGTTTTTTCAGCTGTGCCTTGTGCGGGATGCTTGTGAACATCCCACTGACTTTGCAGACCTGCAATACAGAACTGGCCCTGGCTATAAAAGAGCCAGAGGGAGGCTGATGCTGAGAGCAGAATAAACTCAGACCTTGAGACCACAGGTAGTGGTGCTGCTGTGATAGAAGATTCTGTTTTCATATGAATGGTGTGTGTGCAGTGATAGAAAAGCTCTGGAATAGCACTTTTGACCCTCTCTCGTTGGGATAAGTCACTCCACAAATGTCACCCCTTCCTTGGGAGTCCTTTTATTCATTTGTTACCTTTTCAAACTCCTGTGTTTGCTTCATTGTGCCTGACTTGTGCTGCTGCACTGGGTCTCCCTATTGACCCAGAACACAGCAATTCCCTCATCAGCCCTACAGGGATAAGCAGCCCTTGGAGGGCACAGGAGCACTTCCCCTGTGCCCTCAGTGTCTATTTACCAGGACACAGCTGCCAACAGGATGCCATGCACAGCCACAGCAGGAGCATTTCTTCAGTGCAGGAGTGGCTAAGCATGCTGGAACAGGCTCCCCAGGGGAGTGGTGGAGCCACCATCCCTGGAAGGGTTCAGAAACCAGCAGATGTGGCACTTCCTGATATGGTTTAGTAGGCATGGGGGGGTTCAGTTGAAGTTGGACTTGGTGATCTTTGAGGTCTTTTCCAACCTTAAGGATTCTAGGATTTGATGATTCTATTTGCAGAGCCTGCAGGAGTTAGCCCTCACTTCAGGAAGGAATTGAGGTTTAGTGTGGGAGAAGAGATGACAATAGAAGGAAAACTCTTGGTGCTGCTCTGACCAGTCTCCTCTGAGGAGAGAATCCCTCCCCTGTCACAGCACCCTGTGCACACCAGTGTGATTGTGCTTGGGCACCCAGCTTCATCCCTCACAGAGCCACATTCATTTTTACTGGTGACAGCTCATCTCCAGTCACATTTCCAAAGGTGAAAAAGTGAGGAAGTTAGCACGTTTGCCAGGGAATGTGGGCACGTAGCTGAAATATGGCGCTTCCCTTCAATGTAGCTTCTCCCAGGAGAACAGGGGCTGTTTCAGCCTCATCCCTCACGGTATTGACATCCCCACATGCAGCTAAGGGGAGCATTTGTACCTCCCTGACATCACCTCTCTCAGGTTGCTTTCCTTATTGATGGTCTGGTTAAAGTCTCTGTATCATTTTGACATTTTTAATGGCATCTGCATTTACAGCAGAGCGCTCGTGTGAGCTTTAATCAGCTCTCTGTTCACACGTTGTTGCTGTTATTATTTATCTCTATTACAGTAACTCACTGAGGCAATCAACAAGAGCAGGATCAGACTGTGCTAGGCTGGGGCTGGGGTTTAAAATGGTCTCTCCTTGTTCATGGGAGGACTTGCTGATGATCCCAAAGTGCAGCAGGATCCCGTGGCTCTGCACCTGCTTTGCTCTCTGTCTCTGTCCCAGAACCCGGAGTCACCGTCACACACCAGCCAGGATTTGCCACACTGATGTATAGAAAAAAAATACCTTTTGGTTGCTGAAGTCTTTTGCTTCTTGTGTTTTATAATTCTCTACCAGGAGCTACTAGATCCCAGTCCTGTAGTCAGTTACACACTCAATTAGTCTCACACCTGAGCGAGCCTGCTGAGCTCCATGGAGTTAATTGTATGAATAAGTACTTGGATTTTAGCTTATCATTCCTGTATCTACCTTGATAAAGGTACAGAAGTGCCCACAGTGCAGATCTCAGAGTTATCATTATATCATTATATAAATATCACACCATGTTCCAGTGAAATGACTCCACAGTCATTGGAGTCCTTGGAGTCACTGCAATGTGGGACTTAGAGGAAAGGGGAATGAAAAGCAACAGCAACCGGTAAACTCTGAGCAGCAAAGATCTTATTTTCATGGGAGGTTACTGCAGTGTAAAAAATCAGGTGAGGATGAAATTTCATTATCCAGATTTTACACTGATATATTGCTAACAAATTTCACTGAATTCCCTTTGGTGAGATTGTGGGGTGAAATTTGCTACAGGGAGGAAGCAAACGTGACCAAATACTGCTCGTAAATAAGTGTTCAAACAGGAGGGACTTGCAGAAAAGGAGCTGTGCTTGGGGCAGGCACTGTACAGTTGAAACAAGATGCTTGAACTAATGATGGGAAATGGTTTTCCCTTCCTACAAATGGTTTTCTTTTTCCTTCACTTCCTTTCAAAGTGAAAAACAGAAACCCATCAGACAAATCAGATGCTTGGAGCATCCACCTGAGACATGAAAGTGCAAGGATAGAATCATATCTTGTAATGACTGTTATTTATTCATATTAGGGAAATTAATTGCAACTGGAGCTGTATCAGCTCAGAAGAAGCCACAGTCTGCAGTTGGGGCTCTGATGTGAGGTGTGGGAAGGCAGGAATCAATCCCCAGAGCACACAGGGTGCAGTTTGATCCCTGAACTCCACTTTGCTGTGCTGAGGGACATCAGCTGTGCTTGTGTGGTTCAGGTTTGTGTCCTTTATGGAGGTGCAGAACTGCATCCCTTGATGTTCAAGTTGTGCAGAAAACAAATCAGTGTTTCTGGAATGGAAACTGCTGGGGAACTCCAGCAGCTCCAGCAGCTTTGCTCCCTGCCCCAGAAGGCTCGCACAGCCTTAGCAAGTGTCTATGTGAAATAAAGATAGATCATCTCTTCCCACAGATTCTCAGTAATAATTTAAGTCTTATAAAGAGTAAGATTTTGTTTGCTTGGCTCCCAGTGGTGTTAGAGAGGAGCTATCAGCCCTGTTTACAGCTGGGGGGAAGTGAGGCAAAGCAATAAAGGATCCGGGATGAGGCACGAGTGGGATCGTGCACAGGGGGACATGGTGTGCTCTGCTCCCTGCAGGACATGAATCCTCTGCACCTGCATCCCCTAACACCCTGCAGATCTTTTGGAGACCTTGGATTTGTCTTCTGGGGGTTTATTTCGGCTTTTAACACTTGCTCAAGACACACAAATTTGTAAACTGGTAATCAGCAGTGCAAATTAACTAAGAGCTGTCTTCTTTTTCTGCTGGATATCCTCACATTGACCAATGAGTATCCTCCTTCTCAAAATGAGGGATAATAAATAAAAATATTGCCAAAATTACTGGATAGAAGCAATTTTTCAGTGTGGCTTTATAGCCAAGTACTGTAGAAGGAGAGGGCTATGAAATTTCCAGGACAAAAGCACAGGCTTAAGTGAGCTTTACATTGCCTCACTAATCCTGGAAACAGATCCAGGGCTGAGAAGCAGCCTGTGTCACCTGGGATTAGTTTCCATGTTTGCAAATAAAAGAGTTTGTGAAGACAGCCCTGTTGCTGGGATTCCGCTCTCCTTTCCTGCCTGGCAGTGGGTTGGTGGTGAAATTGAAACCAGTTCTGAGCACAGCCAGCTGTGCCTGGAAAGCCATCAGTAACTGTGTCCTTCCCAGTAGCCTGCTCTGAATAGGATGAGGATTTTCTTGATCCTTGCCACAGCTATAGGCTGTAAGCAGAGGGTAGGGCTGCTGAAGAAACCCTTGTTTTCCTGCAGACTTTTTGCTGAGGAAATCTTCACCTCCGGTGTTTGCTTGAGCTCTGTTCAGTGCATGCAGCTCAAAGAGGTGATGTACAGGTGCTGTTTCAAGAGCAAATCAGGAGAAACTGTTCCTGTAGGGCTGATTTCCCCCTCCCATCCTCCACATGCTCTTCAAAAGAGAAGGGACCAGGCAGGATTATCACGTGAGGGTTCTCCCTGTGCCTTAAAGTATTCCATAGGGAACTTCCTCTCCATGGCAGTGGCCAGAGGGTTTGGGGTCCTTCTGTGTTGCTGTTATTAGCACAGGAATTACCTGATACCTTCACTCCATACCTTCATCCCTGAGCCTGGGCAGCCTCAGGACGTCCTGTCTCCAGTGTGATTTCCTCCCATCTACTTAGTCCAGACAACGAAAATAAATAAATAAATAAATAAATAAATAAATAAATCAGAAAACAACACCAAGGAGAAAGCTTTCTTTAGATTATCTTGTATGTTATCTTATGGGAACATAACAAAGAAACAATATTTGATGACATTATTAAATCGACAGGATTTGCTTGGCAGCACCACCTGCCATTAAGTGCACTGCAGGCAGGATGTGACCCTCTGCATCTAATTCCACTATAAATTCATTCCTTCCAGCAATCTAAGAGCACTAAGAAACAGGATATTAAAAGATTTCAGGCCTGATCCAATAAGGTGTTAAACAAGTCCTCAACTTTAGGTATAACAGTGGTGCCATTGTGTCCTTGCATCCTAAAGCTGGGTCTGGGGGGATGCTGAACCTGGGTCTGGGGGGATGCTGAACCTGGGTCTGGTGGGCAGATGCTGAAGCTGGGGCCGGGGCGGGCAGATGTTAAAGCCGGGTCGGGGGGCAGTTTGGGAGCCGGGGTTGCTTTGGAAGGCTCTGGCCGAGGTGCACACGGGGCTGTGGGGTGAGGCAGCCCCCGTGCCCCGCGGTCACTCCGTGTGCGTTCGCAGGCTGTGACAGCGAGCACTGGGGGCCCCACTGCAGCAACCGCTGCCAGTGCCAGAACGAAGCGCTCTGCAACCCCATCACGGGTGCCTGCGTGTGCGCCGACGGCTTCCGCGGCTGGCGCTGCGAGGAGCTCTGCGAGCCGGGCACCTACGGCAAGGGCTGCCACTTCCAGTGCCAGTGCCACCACGGCGCCACCTGCGACCACCAGACCGGAGAGTGCCACTGCGCGCCCGGATACACCGGCGTGTTGTAAGTGCGGCAGGAGCGCGCTGGGACTGCCTCGAACTGGTTTGGGTCGGACGCGTGTAACGCGAGGAGTAACTGGCAGAGTTTACACCCTGTTATACACTGGCCTTTGTAGAAATCATGGAACGGGAGTTCAGAGAGAATGGATAAAGGGAACCTCTGCTCTTGCTGCTGGTTATACCTGTGTCCCGGAAGGGAGCCTTCAAAGAGACCTGGAGATGGACTTAGGACAAGGGTGTGTAGTGGTAGAACAAAGGGTGATGGCTTTAAACGGGGATAAATGGGATGTTGAAAAGGAATTGTTCCCTATGAGGGTGGGGAGGCCCTGGCACAGGTTGCCCAGAGAAGCTGTGGCTGCCCTGGAAGTGTCCGAGGCCAGGTTGGATGGAGCTTGGAGCAGCCTGGGGTAGAGGAAGGCGTCCCTGCCCATGACAGGGAGTTGGATCTGGCTTCAATGTCTCTTCCAACGCAAACCGTCCTGGAGTTCTATGATTCCATGCTATTAAAATAAAATATAGTGCTAAAAGAAGCTTAAAAATAATTTATATGTTCCAACTTGTACAACAACTCTACCTGTTCCTAATTTCAGAATTTGAATACAATCCAAATTACGGTGGAGTTTTGATAAGCAGTTGGACTCTCTCCTCATTAGCAGTCCAGTGCAGCATCAAATGGGACTTTTCCATCCCCAATTTATTTGACTTTCAATCTAACTGAGAAAGCATTGCTGTTAACTATATCAGCTTAGTATCTAGGGGGTAAATTTTAAGCACAGAGAGCAGGGATTTAGCGGTGTGACTCCTATTAACTTTAACGAGAATCATGTAGCTAAATCCCCATCCACCACACGGAAAGTTTACCAGTAGGATTCACAAAATCTGCATATTAATTTTAGGACAGCAAGCAATAGTTTCTTGTTTAAAATTGCCCACAGTGTAACATCAGTTCTCATTAGAGATCTTTCAGTAGCTTCAAAAGTAATTATGCTTTTCAGAATTATTTAAGGGGAAAAGAGAATTTAGTCACTGAATTTGGTGGGAGATCTATTGTAGGTGAGTTAATACTTTTGCAGTCTATTATTATTTGTTGACCTGCATGAAGAGGAAGGTAAAAAATAAGGACAGAGTTAACCCTCATAAATAAGTGATAGGCCTTGTGAATATTTAATTTAGTACCTGGTTTCCTCCTAGACTTGTGACCTCAGTCATGGCAGCACTCACTGCTAAGGACTCCACTTACTCTTGGGAGTGTTCCCCTTCACATCAGGAGTCAGTTCCCAGCAGGGCCAGCCCCTGTTGTTGTAGGAACATCCTCATCAGAAGACAGTCAGCTGGGGGACAACATCCTGTAGTTTCAGAACCTCGATGCTGAAAGCTCTGATGTGCAGATGTAGGAGAACTGGGTTTGCAGGGATTACCCCCACATTGCCCCCCATGAGTACTGAGAGAGACTCAATGAGCTTAAATAGTCTTTAAATGATGTTGAGTCCTTGCCAGTCCATTATACACTGCAAATGTTAACATTCAGTAGTGACTGGAGGAATTTCAAGCCTTTTAATCCCATCCTTTTATTCTGTTTGCAGCTTCTTTTATTGCCATGTCATATAATTCACATTGAAGGCTTCATCCTGCAACTCATATTTTCCTGGGTTATTTTAATGGTTATGGGTTTCCCTGTGGAGATGGGTGGGATTTGGTACATGCAGAAAGGTCACACACATGCATCAGCCTTACAGGGCTGGATCCAGGGCACATAAACAACCCCAGCAGAAATAAAAGGAATCTCAGCTAATTGGCAGTGCCAGCTGAGCCTTACTGAGGTTTCATCATTTGCATGAGCACTCCCATGATGACCTGTGTTGTGTGTTTTGCTCAATTGCTGTTCCCTGCAAGCTGATCTCTGTTTCTGTTGTTCTCTCTCCCCAAAGCTGCGAGGAGCTGTGTCCCCCCGGCAGCCACGGAGCGCAGTGCGAGCTGCGCTGCCCCTGCCAGAACGGGGGGGTTTGTCACCACATCACTGGGGAGTGCTCCTGTCCTGCTGGATGGATGGTGGGTACTGCTGCTCCTCACTCAGGGCCTGCAGCTGGGTGTTCATTGTTCACTGGCTCAGCTGATGTGTGCCAGCCAGGCTCTGACAATTCCCACACTGGAACCACATTTGCTGGGTGTGCACAGCCCCTGCACAGACAGGCCACCACTTTGGGACCTGCCACCTTCCCTGGAAGCGTCCAGAAATGTGTGGGTGTGGCACCTGGGGACAGGGGTTAGTGGTGGGCTTAGCAGTGCAGGGGGAATGGTTGGACTTGATCATCTTGGGGAGCTTTTCCAGCCTTGGTGGCTCTGTGATTCTCTGACTGGTAGGTGCCATCACAGAGTTTTAAAACAACAGCATGCCACAAGGCAAGAGAGTTGTCTGTGAGTTCCTGTTCCTTGGAATATTCCCTGCAGCCTTAGACAGGGCCCTCACACAGGACAGAAAGCTCAAAGCCCAGCTCAGCTCTGTCAGAGGCACAAAGTGTCCTGTTCCCCTTCAGGGAAGAGGGGAAAGCCAGGAGGAATCCGAGGCTCAGGCAGGCAGCAGAGCTGAGCCCAGGGCACAGTTCAGTGTCGTGGCCTTGCCCAGGCACCACTGCCATTGATTGCCAGAGATTTGCTTGTGTCAGGGCCTGCACTGCAGAGACACAGCTGCCCTAACCTTTAATCCTTCGTGTCATGAAAGCAATGCCAAGCATTTCAAAGTCCTCAACTTTATCAATAATGTAATAATGAACTCTCTTGGGGCATACCAAGTCTCACAGGCCTTCAACCCATTTAGCTGTACTAAACTTCCTGGCATTTTTCCTGTATCTGACAATTAGTCTCTTGGCAAAGTTGCTGGATTTTAAAGCATGCAAGTACTCTGAATTTTTTATTTTTACGTGGAAAGCCCTGCAGATCATCACACAACGGTGAATTCTGATGGGGACCCTCTACCTGTTCAAGCATACAAAAGCTGAGAAAGGTTTATGTTCCTTTCCATTTATACATCAACTGCTTTGAGTTCAAAAGCACCAGCTCTGAGATGCTGCTGTACATCAGTAACAATGTTCTGTAGGAGAACATTGCTGTCCTTAATTTTTGGTGGAAAATATCTCTAACTAGAGAGCTGGAATCTCTCTAACACCACCCATCATGGCAAGGGTGGTGATGAGGTTATTCCATTTCAAATGACAAAGGCAAAACTTGTCAGAAGTATGAATATGGCCCCTTGCCCTCACCTGGCAACCAGTGGTAGCAAAGAAAAGGTTCTTTCCTTGAGTGCTGGAGCATCAGGAAAGCAATTCACATGCTTCTGAGGGCTATCAGTCCATTCTGGCACTACCCCCAAGAAGTGATCAATAAAGTGATTCACATAAAAATATTACTTTTTTCATCTCTCCTCCTGCATGCCAAGATTTCTCAGGATCTAAGGTGTTTTGCTGTATTCTTCCTTACTTGTATTTTATCAGGAGTTTTCTCCTCTTTTCAAAATTAAACCATAACTAAACAAATAAGAATAGCAGAATAGAAGAGGAATTTTTAGATGTCTTTTAGGATGCAGCACAGACCCGAAGAAGAACCAGAGCACTGCACAGCAGCTGTGGCTGTATTCTGGCCCAGTCCTGCCCAATTCCTTACAGCCTGGAGTTCTTTTATGCATTTTTAGGAGCCCAGAGAGACTTTTCTGAAAACTATGTTGTTGGCTGCTCTGTCCCTGGAGGAACCCTAGAGTTAACAATTGATGTTTGAAACAAGCATAACTGAAAATTGTAGAGAAAGATCAAGTATTCTGCAGAACGAAACCGAAATTATAAGTAAAAGCACTCAGCTTGTAAATGTTGAGATTTTAAGTATGAAGGGTCTCTCCAGGGTTTTAATGAAAAGCTGGTAATTCAGCATACAGAGAGAGATAACAAGTGTGTTTTCATGCTATATTTTTAACTCTTGGTGGTTGGAATGGTTTGGGAAGTGAGACATGAGGGGGCTGTAAAGGAGCAGGCGAGATGGGATTGCTAGACAGCATTCATTTTATTTCACACCACGGATTTCTGTGACACCAGGAATTTTACTTGCTGATTTTTAGGCTTGAGACTGCACATATATATTGAATATACCATCATTTTGGAAGGAGAGAATTCTCCCTAGATTTATACAAGTGCAAATCCACTTGGACTTTATTGCTGCTGGATGAGCTGCAACTTTTATCCTTTCCTAGGTTGGCTTATTACCAGGAGCTCAGCTCCCTTGGGGTTTGGTGGGATGGGGAAGGGAAGGAGTTGACTTTTAAAGGAGGAAGTTCTGGGGTTCTGAGGTTCTTCTTTGGATCTGCCATCTTCAAAGCCTGGTTCTTTTATGACTTGTAATTTCTTTCCTCCCACCAGTGCTGAATCTCCCAGCAGCAGGAGTTCCTTGGATGTTGTCCTGTGGGACTTTACTGCCCCATGGGTTCCTCACCAGGAGGATGGTGGCCAACAGCCTCTATTGTTGAGCAGTCAACAGAACGTGGCTTCCAGCATCCCACAGTGTTGGGCTTTTTCCACTTCTGTGCCTTTGTGGCTGTGGAGTTTAGTGGGTGGCTGCTTTAGGGCCTCATTAACAATTTACAGGTTTAATTCTATACATCTTTCTCATTTGCAATATTAAATTCTCCAAGCACTCTCAGGAAGTGGGGAGAGAAGTTAATTTAGCATTTACAATGCTTCTCAGAAGCCCTTTTGAAGGACTAGATCTCTGTGCTCAGGAAAGCAGCTGTATTTCCTGATGTGACAGAACATTTGTCACTGGTAACTCCTCCTGTTTGGCCCCAGACCCCCTTCCCAAGGCATGGTGGTGCTGTGGTAATACAGCACATTCTGCTCATCACTTCTCTCCTATTAATTCTGGCCATTGTGAAGCAAAATTTGTATTTTTGTCTATTTTTCTTTCTGTTGCGGATTTTAAACGGGGGGGTGTCTGAGAAAATGGAGCAGGGAAAAAATCTTTTCTGTTCTACAAAATACAGCAAACAATGTCAAAAGCAGAAGCTGATGAGATCAGGGCCTTAAAAAGGTGCTGATGGGGTGAACTTTGCTGATTAGATGTATAAGTAGCAGGAAATGTTGGTCTGACATTTGATCCTCTAGAGAGGGATGTTTTGAATTCCCTTAGTACATATTAATGCAGAAAGTACAGCTAAAGATTCTCTTGGCTCCAGGGGGATGCTTCCCAGAGTATTGCTTTCTCATCATTTGTTGATAGAAATCCTGTTCCTTTTGAGACATGAAGGGAGAAAGTATTTATTATCAAGATAAATGGACACTTAGGTTTTCAGATATATAGTGCTGTGTATTACTCAAGTCCAGAGACACCAGTTTTTAACTCTGTAATCTGAAAGTTCTTGAACTGAGGCCAACCTGTCTGTTTTACAGCCAAGGAGTCACATAGCCCTGGTTGGGAAAGGCTCAAAGTATCTGTTTTATGGTGACATTGAAGAGCAGCCTCTTCACTTTGGGGCTGTTGATACAGCTAAACTTCCCGAGCCCCGAGGAGTGAAAGCAGCCATTATATTCCTGGTTTATATTTTGAATAAGTTGTGTCTGATAACGTGCTTTGTTCAAAACCCAGAGGCCCCAGGGCTTGCTTAGGGAAACAGCGAAATTAAACCCAAATAATCCTGTGGCCAGACACTGTTTCTGTCTCACGCTGGGCACTGTGGTGGCACTGGCAGCAGCACCACTTGCTGCAGATGCCAAACATTTTCCATTATAGGACCACAACTTCAGATCCCAGCACTGCCAGACTTGTTTTGGCTGAAGTTCCTCAGTTGGATGCCAGCCTCAGGCTTTATATTTGCTCACAGGGAGAAAAACATTCATACAACTTCTAAGAAAGTCTGGGGAAATCCTTGTAAGGCCTTGATACTTGGCAGGGACATTATGGGATACCTGGGGGGAAGCCACTGGAGACTGGCAGGTAAATTTTCCAGAGACACGGCCCCACACGAGGGTGAGCATTCCCTGCCCTGGGGCTGAGCAGCTGGAGCAGGGATTACCTGGGAGCTGCTTTGCTTGTGAGCAGTGCCAGGGGCACAGCAGGGACAGTCTGGCTTTGCTTCACCCCCAGGGCTGGGTAAGCAGGGAGGGCAAGGAGGAAACATCTCAGAGATGAGCATTTGGGTCTGAGTGGAGGAGAGGATTAAAAGGGAGGCTGCAACAGGGATTTGGAATAGACTGGAATAAAGAGGCAGGAAAGCAGAGGACTGGGAGCATAAAATGGGATGTGGAGTTGAGGCAGGTCAGGGACTGAGATGTGGCTCCAGGGTTGGGGATAAGGAGCTGGGAGGATGCTGGATGCTGCATCCTGTCACTGTTCAGGGATTAGGTGGATATTCCACTGCAAAGTTCCAGTGGCTTTCCCAAAGCTCTGACAGATCCATTCTGTGCTGCTTTGAGAGATGGATGTGTGGCTGGAGAGAGCAGAGGGAGCAGAGTGAAGGGTGTGAAGGGCAGTAGAGGAATCTCCAGCCTCCAGTTGGGTTGGATGAATGAGACTGGCTGAACAGGAGAGATCATCAGAGACCATCAAAACCATCACAGCTACACTCTCCCAGTGCAAACCTTCCAACAATCCCTTCCTTCCCAAACCTTCTCTGTGCAGCAGAGAGCCAACAGCTTTTCAGGCTCGCCATTTCACAAAAACCCCAGGAGCACAAAGCAGCTTTGCAGACTTCTCTGGTTGCCTTCAACTTTTCCCACATCTTCGTGTGGCTGTTCAAGGGGCAGTGCAAGCCCAGCTGCAGTTTGTGGGGGAGATCCAAGGAAGAGAATTATCCCTGAGTGTGCAGTGGTGAGAAAAATCCCTTCTGGAGTCAGGCCAGGCAGGCATTTACTGTGGTAGCAGAGTTTTCAGACTGTCGTTAGCACATCTTATGCAGATAAAATATTGCTGCTACACTTACATCTAGTTTTAGCAAGAAGGACAATAAAATTCCAAGCTGCATAGAGAAATTTATTGTATTATGAATGTTGACTGAAATATTGCTCTTTCTACAACCTTACCAGGGGCTGGTGTGTGCACAGCCTTGTCCTCCTGGAACCTTTGGAATTAACTGCAGCCAGGACTGTCCATGCCACAACGGAGGGCACTGTGACCCCGTGACAGGAAAATGCCTGTGTACAGCTGGCTATATAGGAGACAGGTAAAAATCAACCCCCAAGCCTTTCATTTTAACCATGGACTGTCAATATTTATATCCCTTCTAGGACAATCTTCCTCCCTGAAAAATGGTGTTATGTCTCTATTGCTCCAATTAGGTTCATCCTTCTGAAGCACTTCAAGCAATATAAATGTGGCAATGTTATTACTTTTTATTGGCAATGCTCTCCATTTACAGGGGTTTTTAATATAACTTTTAAAATTTAATGGATTAAATTTAATTTAGATATTTACAGTGATAAATTTAATAGAGAGCATTACATGTTTACAAGATATGTAAATGAACTATCTTTATACAAATTAATATCCTCAAGAGTAAGCAATGCTGCAGTTTAATGTCTCCTTCATTCTTGTGTGCTGCTGTAGCACTGATCCATCTCAGCCACCAGCAAAAGGTGATAAATCCTCAAAATTTATAAACGAGAGCCTTCACCCATGAATCGATCAGAGCAGATGATAATATTGTTTTACCAAGGTGTCATGGATTCAGCAAAATGACTACACAGCAAAGTCAATGAGGGATTGCAGCACATGCTGGCTTAGCCTGCAGCTAATCCTGGCTAACAAAGGTTGGGAAGTGCAGTTAAAGCAGCTCTCAGGAGCACTTTGCATGGGGCCTGTGGCACCAGGGTTTGCAGAGATGCACAGCTCACCAGTGCTAAAGCACTTTCTCCTCTATATTCCCTTTTTTATTAGCTCGATACTGACATATGCTACAATTATATTTTTATGCAACAAAGCTGGAGTTTCTCATCTCTGCCCTCACTGAATAATCAGCATGTTGTTGGAGCACAAGCATCCAACCCTCAACCCTGTGTGAGAGTCAGAAGGCTGCTCCTCCCCATTACACATGGAGCTTCCCTGTTTCCATTTTATGGACAATTATAATTGGAGGGGGCTCTGGAGTTTATGTCAGGATTTGCATGGGGTTGAATATGGAGGAAATACTAATTATTTCCAAGTAATTTAGAGGAGAAGGCATCAGTGTGCCTCTCTTCCCCATTCTCCACGGAGACTGTTTCCAGACATGTGGTACCATATAATTCCTGTTTCTCTTTCTCTTTGTGGAGACTTTTCCACTGAAGGAGGCAGCTGTGCAGCCTGGGCCTTTATAGTGGGGACCAGACTTAAATCCCAAGCTGCTCCCAGTGCTGGCCATGCTGGGGGAGGCCAACAGAGCCTCTCTTGCTCTCCTCATTTGGTTTTTGCCCACCCTGATGGATTCCTGGCTGTGGATGGATCAATCCAATCAAGTGTTGGAGCTGTTGGGAGCTCCCAGCCAGCAGCCTGCATCCTGTTGGGGATGAGGAAAGGAGATGGGAGGAGGATTTTACTGCTGATTGGAAAAGAAGTGAGGGAAGGTCACATTCTGCATCCAAGCAAAACCCTTGGGAATGGCTCACCTTCCCCATCCCAGAGCAGGGAAGTAAAAGACACTGAGAGGAGAAGCAGGAGAGCAGAAATGCAGCTGTGTGAAAGGATGAATGAGAAGAGGATTGAAAAGGTAAACAGGCAGTTAGGAAAGCTCTGCTGCAGCAGAGTAAAACTGGATTAGCTGAGAATTTCCCACCTTTCCAACGGGTTCCTGGAAAATCAGAACATGCTCATCTCTCAGCCTTTCATCGCCCTTCCATAGGGAGGGGAACCTCAGGTCTGTTGTATCCAGCTGCAGTTCTGCTGCTCCCTGGGGCTGGGCAGCCCTGGTTCGTACTGGCTGTACTGGTTTGTTCTGAGCACACACCTGCCTCACCTGCCTGGGGGCCCACTGAGTTCAGTGAGGGACAAGGTCTTCAAAGGGTCTGAGTGGCTTTCCTTGGTTTTGTTTTCACACCACAGAGACAATGGGACAGACCAGGCAGCTCCAGCCTAGCTCAGAGTCTGTTTTACCCTCTGCATCTCCTGCAGCTGTTGCAGTGTCACAGCAAAAAGGAGAGCAGGAAAATCTGCTGCACAACAAAACACTGCCTGCTTTAACATTTTACAAGGCATTGAAAAAAATCTTAATAATGACAGATACTGTGAATAACAGCAATAAAGACATAAATACATTTTACCTACTATCACCTTAAAATTGTCAATAAGTACTATATAATGCTCCAGTTCATCATCATGTGCAGATGGTAATAACACACAGTTAGATAAATATCTGTGGAGATGAAATGGTCATAAAGGTCTGTGTGAATGTAATTGCCACACTTTTGTTCCCTACCTGTTTTCCAAGAGTGGCACTGCACTAAATCTCTAGGAAATTGGCAGCACTGTTAATAACTGCAGGATGCTTTGTGTTCACTGAAATGACTGGATCTGTCATGGAAATGTGTGTTTCACAAACTGGAAAGGAATAATAGCAGAGGCACAGTTAGAAGCTGAGAATGGAGTGTTTCAGAATTGAGTGGCTCACAGGAAAAGTGAACATGCTGGTTTAGCTTTGTTTTCCATATTGCCCTTAAATCGAAAGATTGAATCTTAACAGAATAAATCTCACATTTATTAGAACTATATGGGCAGATTTACTCTCCTGTTGTTGTGTTTGTACTTGTAGCTCTTATCTCCAGGTTAGTGCATTTTGAAAGGCTATTCATATTTGTCTGTGCTACATAAACGTGATCATTGTTCCAAAACAAAGAGGACAGCCTAAAAAACTTTTCAGCATTATTCCGTAAGAAAAGAAAATTGTGGGTAAAAATGTAGGAGCATGTACTAAGTTCATCTGTTAAGCATGCTGCCTTCTGTTTAATATTTTGTGAAATTGCTTCCATTAATTCTACAGGTGACAGCCATATTATCCTATCCCAACCCAAATAATTATGGTACATATTAAAGTTCAGTGGATATTATAATACGAATCTCCCCAGATAGGCAGAAAGCAATGTAAATTAAACAAGAAACATAACTAGGGCTTAGCAGCTCATTTTGTAATTTAATTGAACAATGTATCTGGTTGTTAATGGTGCTATGGACACATTAGATTGATATGTTGCAAAGGAAAGATGTTTAAGTAGAAAGCTAATTCCTGCTGTGATTATTCTCATGTTCCAGAGGAGTCATTATTAGTATTCTTTGTATAAAATTCATTAGCGGTAGCTGCTTGATCTCCAAATAAATAAGTTGGTTAAATTGTTAGTAGAAAAAGGCTAATTATGTAAATGGATTAGGTCGTCAATATTTCATTTCCAGATGCTTTTCTCCCTGCTAGGTAATGCTTCATCTTCTATAAATATAGAATGATACAGTGCACTATTGACTAAGAATTCACCCCGTGGAGCTCAGAGCTCTCCTGCTCACTCAGGGTCTGTGCAGCAGTGGGGACATGAGGAGCTTCATTGTTCCTCCTTGCATTTCATTTGCTGGGAGTGTTCCAGCCCCACTGTTCCCATTCTTTGCTGGCTCTTTCCTTTGCAGCTGAACCCCCTGAGAGCAGCAGGACTCTCTCTCTCTGGTGCCTCTCCAGACTCTTTTCCTCTTTGTCCCAAACTCCTCTCACTTTAGGGCTCGTATGAACTCCTCAACTCGGATTTGCAACCAGCAGCTGCGTCGGCGCCTGCTGGAATTAAATCACCAGCCAGTCCCTTTGCTGTGTTCATTTATTTTTAGTAAAACGTGATAATCTGAAGCTGCAAAAGTAATGCCCTTCTTATATACTGCCTGTGTTCATTGCAGTTTTGCCTGGCTTGCATCACACATTAATCTTTTATTACTGATCATTATATTAACTCTCACCTGCCAGCTGTGAAATGACCTGCAGAAAGACATTTAACAATTGCCTCCATCCACTGAGTTTACAGTATACACTTTAATCAATGCTCAGGCTTAAATTAATGCTGATAGGCAATTTCCAATGCCTGGCATCCATGTGATAAGGGAATTGGGCTTTTCTGGGCTTCTTTTTCTGTTTTTATTAACTGAAAAGGCCTATCTGTATTTCACGGTGGATCATGTAAACTGTGGTACTGACTCATTGCAGAATTCTGAAACCACTGAATTATGTCAAGCACACAATCAATTGCTTTCTTCAGGACCTTAGCTGAGCTTTTCCAAGTAGGAAATAATCTGAACTCTTAAATTGGTTGTGTAGGACAAGGAAACAGACTTTTTGGTAGATCTCAGAACGTATCCAAGTAGGAAGATATTTTTAGCAGTGCATGGAAGGTGCAATTTAAAACAATCTGTGTAAAGTATTTGCAGGTTCCAATTTTATGAGCATCAAATATTAAAATGTTGGCAAATTTTAAGAAGATTCTCCACTAAGGAGCATGAAAGTGATTTTTATGGAGATTTTATACTACTGAGCTACCCTGGAGTAGGAGAAGAAAAGCAAATTTAAGCTTTTAGTTACTCAGAACACACTCAAAACACAAAGGGGTTTCATTTCTCCTTGCTGGTATAAAACTGATGCAATGTCAACAAAGAGGGCAAGGGAAACTAAAACGTTGCTGGAGATCATTTTGCTCAATATTGCTAAATACACTTTCCCTTTTATCCCTCCTCATCACTGAGAGGGCCATTCAAGGGAGGTGCACAGTCCTCCTGTGATAAAGAGAAGTCAAACAGGTGAGGGGTTTTATAATAAAATATTTTAGTGCCTATCAGCTTCTTACGATTGACAAACACAATTGTCAAGGTCCAGGAAAGAAGAATGCATTTTGTGAATGGAGGTAACATGAACTGATGCAAATTTAGCAGGATAGAACTGGGCAGAGACGAGCGCAGTTTCCCCCAGCAGCAGTTTGCACACCCAAGATGCTCCATCACTCCGGTGATCCCATCGGCTCAGTGTTACCTCAGCAAATGAGCAGGGATTGCTCTGGGTGGTATTCAGTTCATGAGCAAAGAGGTTGCTGTGTGAAAGCAATGTCCTGCTGAGATTTTGGGTGTGACTGGCTCCCGTGTCCCGTGCCATGGCAGGTGCCAGGAGGAGTGTCCCATCGGCACCTACGGCTTCCAGTGCGCGCAGACCTGCGCCTGCCAGAACGGGGCCAAGTGCTACCACGTCAACGGGGCCTGCATCTGTGACCCTGGCTTCAAAGGCATCCACTGCCAGGAAAGAATGTGTCCTGAAGGGTTCTATGGCCTCAAGTGCAACAAGAGATGCCCCTGCAATATTACCAACACCCTCAGGTATGTACCTCATGCAATATTCTAGTGCAGGGACTGGTACAATAAAAGCATTGGGAAAAAAATCCAGCTAACTACACCTACTGTCCTTTTCTCTGTAGTTTTAAGTACAAACACAGAGAATTTCTCTGGTTTGCAAAATTCTGATTTAAACAACCTCAGGTTTGGAACCATAAGCCTCAGTCCAGCCAGATACTAAGCATGGATCTATTTGCAGTTCTGGTAACACCTGAAACAGCCTGACATACAGCTTTATCCTGTAAATCTCTAGGCATAAGAACCACCAGATGATGCTCGTATGTGTGGATAATAACCCAATGAAATTTAAAAAATAGATATATATTTACTCCAATCCATCACTTTCCCTCTTTTTTATGACATGGGTTTGCTTGTTAGATCTGTAGACAGCAAGGGGACTTTCAACATGAAAGCTAATTTGCTTCAGCTGATGTCTCATGGCAAATTACCTTGTTGGAAACACTTGAGGCCGATGTATAAATAGACTGAAATCAATATCCCTGAGTCAGACTGTGGAACTGTAACATGGTTGACATTGTCAAAATAGTCTCCTCATGTGAGCCCATTTTTGTTCTTCATTCTCTTTGTGTATGAGGAAAATATTCAGGAAAATAAATATCAGGGAATTATACCTACAATGGAAAGAGTCTCACTTAAAAGGTCAGAGTTTGATGTTTTATTCCCTTTTTTGCTTTTTTTAAAGATCTGATTCTTGAGGTTCTCTTTACTCTGAGACAGAGCCACAAACAGACTTGAGCACTTTGAATTTACTTTTCCATTGCAGGCTTGAATAAGTTTTCCAAACCTTGAAAAGAAGGAAGAATTTAACACTCTTCCCTATAATCCTCTTTGTTACCTTAAGTAGCTCCTTGCCTTGTTTACTGACTGCTGGAATTGCTCTTCAGAGAATCCTCACTCCCTGTCCTGCAGTAAAGGGAGCCTGGACAGCCAAACCCCCTGGCCTGAGCTGCCTGATGTTCTGGAACCACATTTCCTCACCTGCATAGTGCTGAGCCCCTCAGCTCCCACTGGATTCCCTCCTTTCTCTGCCCCTTGCTGTTCAGCAGGCAGAGCCAATTCAGGGGGAGGTGGAGATAATTGATGCCCAGGCAAAAATGCCCTTGATAGACATTCTCCAATTTGGAACCAGACAGGTGGGGACCTGACTGTCCTGCTGATGCTGACAAACCCACCTTGCCATCTTGCTGCTGTTAAAATAAAAACACACTCAATTATGTATGCAAGAAATGGCGCCTCATTTGTGTGCACACACAGACACACACACAAACACTTCAGGCAAATCTGTCTGTGCTCTTGAGATAGACCCTATTTGTCTCAGTCTTGGAAATAAACAGGTGATTTTCCTTGTGAATTCAGCTGTGAGTGGTGAGGTTTTGCTTAACTGGAAGTCAGAGCCCGCAATGGATTATTTAAAACTTGTAATTGTGGTGATACAACTCCTGTGCAGCAAGAGAGCTCCAGCACAATTGGGTTTGACAGCCAGGATCCAAAGGGTTTGAGGCTTCCAGGGAGCTCTGTACAAGAGTCTCCCATCGCTTCTGATTATGTTGTGTATCATGAAATCACTGCAAAAATACCATCCCTGAGGCAAGAGCTGCACATTATACACAAAAGGTTAGTGCTGTGTGGTACTGAGGATGGGGATGCCTCAGGAATTACTGCAGAGTGAGCTGAGGGATAGATTCCTACGTGTCACATCACTGCAGCACCTGTGCTAAATCCAAGCTGAATTGCTCCTCAGTGGGAACTGTTCTTCAGGTGTACAGGAAGGTGAGAATATGCTCATGGTCAGCAGCTGACACTTGTGTCTTCACTCCTCCTGAGCCTGCTGAAACCTGTTTGTTTCCATAAATGTAGAAATAGAGTGGAAGGACTGCAGGCCACAGGCAAGGCTGAGCTTGGCTGCAGTTTCTCAGCTATGTGCTCAATTTATTAAGAGTCTTTTAGGTGGGGTAAGACCGTGGGTTGGAGGGTGAAAGAATTCACTGTGTTACTCAGAACTACCTGGGAGGTGCTCTGTGAGTTTGCCAGAGGATCTTTCCTGAAAGAACAGACTTGCACCTTCCAGCTGTGAGTAAAGAAGAGGTCTCAGAGAGGTTTGAGAGAGCTCAGAAAGGGGGAGGATTGAATCCTCTCCCAGTTCTTTTCTGGGCACGTGGTCATTCCTACACACCCTGCCTGTGCCTGCTTGCTGTCTGATGGGAACATTTTATTCCTTCCTTCCCAACACTGCTCCGTCAGCGTCCCTTGCAGCATCCTCTGCTGAGATGGAATCTCTGGTTCCTTAATAAATGAGTCTGGTCTCTCTGTTGATAAAATCTCTCTTTTTCCTACATCTTATCACTGCTGTTATGGAACAAAGAGATACCAGCAAGCTGTAGGTCAGTAAATGTTCTTTCATTCATCCATGGGATTTCAGCTCTCCTCTTTTGCACCAGCTCTGCAGAGTGCTGTCAATTGCTGAGCCAAGGAGCGTCAGAGTTGGTGGAAAATGACCTTTTCCAAAGGCACTCCAAATTCTGAACAAATCTATGTGCTGATTGTTTAACCAGTCCCATACAGTGCACTTCTCTTCCCACCCACCTCTTCCCATTCTTCCCTGAGTGTTTGTTCATATTGAAACTGGGCTATTCCAAAGTGACTCATTTACCCACAGCCATCTATTTTCCCCAGGAGCAATTTAAGCTCTTGGCTACTTGCTGTGGTCCCCAAGTGTGGAGGATAATTATCAAACACCTGTAGAAGGTGAAGGAAACTCCTGTCCCTGGATTTGTCACATTTGATCTGGTTATTGGAGATTTGACTGGAATGGAAAGTTCTGAGGGCTTTGAGGAGTAGCTGAGGAGGAACAGTAGGAAATACACAATCAGCTTTTCCATTTTCATAGATCTATCTATTTTAATGTCTGAAGAGATCAGAGTGATCATCTAGTCTAACCTCCAGCATGGTAATGACTGAAGGACACCATCCAATAATTTCTGCATCAAAGCACACTGAAAGGCACTTTGTACAGGACTTTGAACAACCCCACAATTAGGTGATTTAGAATGTGGTGGTGACTTGGACTGTCCTTCCACAGGAAAGGATACACCTGTAAAAAACTCCCCTCTGCAAAAAGTCCATGTTGAGACAGCCTACAATAACTGGAAGGGAATAATCCTGGCTTGTTCTTCTGTCAGGCAGGGAGGGAAATGAACAGCTGGAGTTGTCCTGGGTACCCACCCTTCCTGAGCACTGGTGTGGAGCCAGCCTGGGGAGCCATGTGCCCCTGGTAATGTCTTTCCCAGGTCAGAGATGTGAGAAGGAAGGAAGCCCCTGGGACAAAGGCAAATGGAATGGGCAGATCTCCAGAGGCTCCAGTTACTGCCTCAACACCAAACCCTGTGGAGCTTCCATGAAGTTCTGCCTTGATCTGAGTCAATAATGCTGGACAAGGCTGGCTCTGAAGATGTGCTGGACTGGAGGAGCAGCCCTGGAGCCTCACTGTGGCCACTGCTTTAAAGCAAGAGGCGTTTTAGTAAGGGAGACTGGATGTAGTGTGGACACCATAAAACAGAAAATGCTGTAAAATAAGGATTAGGGTGCTGATAACAAAAATGAGAGGATGGTGCTGCTGTATAAACAGAAAATCAGAAAATTCACAGGGAAGGTGTTGCTTTGGCTGAAAGATGTGTGGAGAACAAATTCAGAATTTGGAACAGACTGTGCTGTCTAAAACACTTATTTGCCTTGAGAAATTTACCTGCTTTCCTCAGATTTCCTCAAAATTAGATGCTTTAAAAATTTAAAAGGTCAAAAATGCCCTTATGCTTTTCAGTTCAGCTAATAAATTTTTTAAAAATAAATCTTTTATTGCTGTAAATGTGGCTCAAAAGCCAGGGATTGCACAGTAGCTTTCAAAGTACAGCAGGAGCCCTGGAACCCTTTCCTTGTCAGCCCTGATGTGTCTGTGGACAGCTCTGATCCACCTCTGCTTGGCCTGGAGCCACAGGAACACTTGGCTGCCTGTGTTCACTCCTGGTTTCTACTCTGCTTCTTCCTGCAATGCAGGAGAGTTGAAGAAATAAGAGTTGTTAAGATTCAATGCAAACTATGAAGGATAACACTGCCAAACTCTGAAGAGTGTGAGGTTCTCTCGCTGCTCCCAGCAAGGGTTGGAAAACAGATGTTGGTGGGTTTGCCTTTGGGATCCTTTTGGAACCCTCCCATTCTCCCAGCCATCCTTCAGTGATCCTTCTGCAGAGGAATTGTTCATTAATTTCAGGCTTTTGGGTGCTGGAGAAATGCCTCACGTGCACTGGGACCCCTGCTGTTAGATGGACACGTGCCTGGGAAGGTGCACTCAAAACCAGAGGGGAGGAATTATACAGATATTTATAAAAAATTCTAGCTGTATTTCCTATTCAAGCTTTATTCTGCCTCAAACATTACAGCTTCAGTCCAAATAGCATTTAATTCACTGGGCAGTCTGGATATATGGGTGTTTGGATGGGTGATAGATGAATTTCCTGGCTCTCTTCTATATCTAGGTTCATAATTTGACCAGAATGTGGTTGTACAAAATGCCAGTAGAAGAGAAACCTTCCTAAAGCACACACACACACTATTCCTACATCATAAGCTGCAATATATTTAGTATGTAACTGTGCTCACTTTAATTAGGGGAATAGTTCATACAAACCAGAGAGAAAAAATAATTAATAGAAAAACTTGGTACTATTTAGTGATATCAGCTGCAGATCTTGAAAGGGTTTCCAAAGGGAGAAAGGCATCCTTTTAGAAATGGGAAAAATGAAGGCAGAAGAGTCAGTTAGGTGGCCAAGATTCCCTGGCAGGACTGGGAAGAGAACAGCTGCCTTGTGCAGTTTGGGAAAGCATCTAAATCTCAGCCCTCCTGAAGTTAACACTGCATCAGGCACCTGCATTGTCAAACAAGTGCTTTGGAGTCAGAAGAAAAACAAAACCCTGATCTGCTCAAGCTGATAACAAAATTATCCTTCCCTCAATGGGAAGATTATGTGGATGGAGGGACCCAAACATCTGCATCGGATTTTTCTGGCTCACAGATCCATGAAATGTGGACAAAGCTTTGGTGAGTCAGAATCTGCCCTCAAATTTCTACTGGCCTTTGGTTTGGAGTCCAAGTTCCCTGTCTCCAGTAGATTCTTCTGGAAAGCCTGTTTGGTTTTGATTCTTGTTTTAGTGCACATCAGGATGAGTTTGGCCCTCAATACATCGCTTGTATCCCATGCAAAAAAGCTGCCCATGCTGATGGGGGAGCCAACCTCGGAGTGAAAATTCTGAGTGTAGTATTTTCTGCTGAATTGTCATAGTCTGGTTCTAATTTCCCTGGTCATATATTACCTTTGAAATATTTAATTTACCCACCAGATGCAGTTCTCATGGAAGCACATGATACATGTAGTAGTAGTAGTGGAAAGAGAGCAACACAAAATTCATTTCAAAATCCTTCTTTAATGTTGAGTTTTCTGCTCCTATTAGGTAATGATTAATAGACACGGGGGAAACATGAGCTTTTGTTATTTTCATCTGAATGTTAAGAGGTGCTTTGTGAAAACCATAATTTCACAGACTGCTTTGTCATGGATGGTAGTTTGTTATGCTGATGAATTGTTTTAATTAGTCAGTAAAACACTATTTATGATGAAACATTTGACACTTAGAAAATTTGATCCTTTTTAGTTGCAACACTATATGACCAACCTCTCATAACAGAAATTGCCTGAAACATAGTTGGAAATTACATTTTATGAGGTTACCTTGAAAATTAACATATACCATATTAATTTTATAGGGGTAAAGAAACCCATTCAGCCATGTCTACAGTCTTAAACTGTAACAATAAATAATCGTAAAGAAAATTAAATTGTTTCTGGGATGCAAAAAACCAGGAGACAGGCCCAGAGAGAGATCCCACCTTGCAGAAGTCTATTCTTCTTGTTCTGAGAGTAAAGAAAACAGGATTTCTGGCAATGTTATTTCTCATCTCTCTCACTGAGGACCGCACAGTGCCATTACTGTGCAGTGCTGAGGTGCAGAGGCCACAGAGCATGCTGAGCTCTCCGGTGAAGCCTCACACTCCCAGCTGGCCTCATATAACATCCCCCAGGAACCTGCATCCCTTCAAACCAGGAGTTAACCCATCTCCAGCCTTCCTTCTCCTCTCCCAGCCCCAGCCTCCTGTTGTGGGAAGGTGGTGCCCAGAGGAAACCTCGAGGAGGAAAAATGCCCAATAAAGAGAAACAGTTTCAGGCAGGAGGAGCAGATGGGTGAGTGTTCCACCTAGGGATGCAGAAGGACCAGGCATTGTCCACTCTTTGGAGCTCGATTCTCCTTTCTCCTTTTCTCTCCATGTGCTCTCACAACAGTGTGGAATTGACTGAATAGAAATGAAAGCCAGAGGATGAATGTTGTTCATTTGCGGCAAAAAGGAACTTGACTCATTTCCCTGCACAGCTGTGACTTAGTCCAAGGGCTCCTGTTAACTCCCATCCCAAGTAAATCCCAAGGCTTCAGGTGCTGACCAGTTCTGGTCACTAAGGCTGAATATTCCCAGCAAAACTCTTCTTCCAAGGAAAGTTTTCCCTTCCAAAGCACCTTCCTTTCTACCTGTGCCTGCTGGAAAGTTCTGCTGAGGTGGCACTCACTTTTAAAACACAAATGACAGTGGGATGGGATGGGATGGGATGGGATGGGATGGGATGGGATGGGATGGGATGGGATGGGATGGGATGGGATAGGATAGGATAGAATAGAATAGAATAGAATAGAATAGAATAGAATAGAATAGAATAGAATAGAATAGAATAGAATAGAATAGAATAGAATAGAATAGAACTAGAAGTACTGTGCCCTTGAACTCAGGTTTGTCTTCACAGCTGTCTTGATTGCCTTCCTCCGCCCACTGGAACTTCTCCTATCCCTGAACATCTTTAGCTGGCTGCATGACAGCCAAACAGTGCAGCACGTACGTGTATGCAGCTTGTAAGGATTAATGGTGTGGTTGATACCAGTAATCCAAGTCACACTGATTTGAGAATGGAAGAGCATAAACTTCAAGGTGTAAACTACCCAGTGCTGTGGAAATTCCCAGATGTTTGGAAATTCTGGGCTGTTTAGCACCAGATTCTCTATTCACATCCCAAATTATACAGCTGCTCATATCCACCACCGTAGAGAGTTTCCAGGCTTGTCCTGCTCTTAGTGTGACACGGGAAATGTTCTGGGCTGTGTTTTTCCTTCCTGCCCACACCTCATTAACATCTGTCTCTTCATTAGTTGCCATCCTCTGTCTGGGGAGTGCAGCTGCAAGGCTGGCTGGGCTGGGCTCTACTGCAACGAGACGTGTCCCGTGGGCTACTACGGCGAGGGCTGCCAGGTGCCCTGTCCCTGCCACAACGGGGCCGACTGTGACAGCATCACTGGCAGCTGCATCTGTGCCCCAGGCTTCATGGTGAGTGGGGCTGGGTGTGGGGAGGGCTTTCAGAAAGTGGCTGCAAAAATAAAAGAGGGGTTTCATCTGATTTGAAATAATATTTGCATCAAAGCAGCCAAACGTGGGTAATTTTCACCCATCCTGTGCTAAGTCCACATCGCTGTCCTTTGAGCAGTGTCAGTCTGTGGCTGCTGGTTGTTTAGTTAACATCTCTGTTCTAACTTTATTACTGTTAGAAAGATAAAGATAAAGATATGGTTTCCCATAGTATATTCTAAGTCAAGACATAACAAAAAAGGTGTCAGATTATTGTCTGCCTGGAAGAGCAGAGAAAGAATTCTCATGGCCATTCAGCATGTTCCTTGTCAGTCACACTGTGATTTTAATAGATGAAGATATTTTAAAATGTTACAAATGATAGAGCAATTTATGTCTTTTCTGAGCCTGTGTGGCAGGTGTCTTTTACCGAGCATCAGAAAGAGCTTCAGACATTCTGAGGTAAACAAGCATTGCACTTTATAGTTGAGATGTAAAATGGCTGAAGAAACCAGCCAAGATGCAAACATCAAAACTTCAGAGTTAACAATTGTCAGGCTGCAGCAGAAAGTACTGGGACATGGATCCAGGTGTCCAGCCCTGCTAAGGCTGGGCAGAATGGAATTTTTGCCAGTGAGTTCCCTGGTTATCTGTACATGAAACTCCTCCCCTTCAGGAGCACACCACAGAGGAGACGTGCAGGCTGTGTTTAGGAAGCAATACTTCCTAAAGGAAAAAAAATATTTTAAAGAGAGAATTCCACCAAACTTCACAAAAAGTTGGCTTTGTCTGTCCTTCATTCTGCATGATCTGTCCCCACAGGCCTATCTATACTTTCTACAGTAATATATACTATTTTCTCTATACTATTATATACTATTTTACTAGTTTTCTATACTATTATAATAATTATGATTTATAATTACTAAGTTCACTAGAAATCAAGGGACAGGCTGCACAGCTGGGACAGATCCTGGGGAGGTCCTGTATGAGATTAGTGGGCTGCCAAAGACTTTTTTGCCTCTCTTCCTTCTAATTTCACACCTGGGGAGCTTGTGATCCCCAACTGGTATCTGCAGAGCTGTGCAATTGGAGCTATGGCTCAAAGACACTTTTGTTGTCTGCCTCATGTCAGCAGCTGAACCTGAAAGTTGGAGCTTCCACTGATTTCCAGGGGTTGTCACAATGCCAGGTATTAACAGATTTATTTAGGTGTGAGAGGCTGGACTCAAAAGCATCTGTGCAAGATAATGGTGCTTAGAGATGGGGCGGGGGGAAAGAAAAGGTCTTTGAGGTTTGATTCCCAACTCCACAAACAGAAAACAAGAATTTATCTTCTGTATGCAATAGTTGATACACAAGTAGAGGAAGGATAAAGGCAGCAGCATGTTAGTAACAGCTACAAAATAAAAAGATGCCAAGATCCTCCTTCTTATTAGGAATGCTGTCCAAATTGGCAGCACAAAAGCATTTAGGGACCCTTTACTGTACATGTTTTAAAAAAGCATACCTTGTCCAATATACATTGCCCCAAGGCAGCATTAGTGGAGGCAGAAAGCCTGGGAAGTTCCTATTGCATTGCTTCAAAATAATATTTAATCTCATAATAAAGAGCTTTCTTGCATTGACATTTAAACAGCTTGGTTATTGAGGATAGCTCTATAATCACTGAAGCATATTTAGGCATTAGTATCATTGCTCTCACATAATATACTATAATCTCTGGCAATTAGTCCATGAGGGGAAGTAAAGCCTTGAAATTGCTAATTTATTGCCTCTGAAGCATATTTGTCATTCGTGTGCATGCCAGATGAGCTGCAATGGTTCTTTCAAGTGCTGCAGAACACAGGCTGCGCAGAAAAGTTGCTGGGAACCTTCCCCTCCCACCCCGGGGCGTTATCCTGCCAGGATGCTCCGGGCAGGGAGGAGGGAGCTGGAAAAGGTTGTGGGGCCAGAACCAAGCTGGAAGTGCCTTATCCCCATGACACACTCCAAGGCAGGCTTTCCCTTCAGATATTCTTGCCTGGCTCTTGCTGAGGCAGCAGGGGAGCTTTGCCTGGGGGTCGAGCTTTGCCCTTGAATGGGGCGAGTGCCGGTTCCCAGCTCAGGATGTGTCCTCTGGCAGAGCTGGCAGTGCAGCGCTGCTAACGCTGAGCTGGGCACAGCTAATTGTTCACAAAAGCCAGAAATGAATCCCTCTTGCTTTTTCAAGTATGAGCCTTGGCTGAGGCAGCCACACGGGCAGGAATTTTGCCACATAATTGTAAAGAATAAAATCAGGAGCAGCATCTTACATTTTATAGCAATGTTTGATCTACACGTGGCCCTAGGGCGGAGCAGTCTGAGGGGCTGCTCAGGAAGGGGGAGAGGAAGGAAAAATGGTGGGAAATGGGATTATAACTGCTGAATTTATCCAAAGGCAGAGGGGTTGGACCCACAGGACTTTGGGGTTACTGGCTGCCTGGAATATGCAGTGCCCAAGGAAGGACAGCGTTTTCCTGACCAAGCACTCCTCCTGCCCACTCCTCCAGCACAGATGGTGGGTTTTTAACTCACCCTGCCTGTGTCAGGGCAGCTGGGCTGCGTTTCAGGATGAATCATCTGCTCTTGCAGCCAAAACAGGGACATTTTGTTGGGATGCAGAACAAGCCATTAAAAACACAAAGCATCTGGTCACCTTTATTAAATGTATTAAGTGAAAAGGCAGCCATCCCATAGGCTGCCATGTACGTGAGGAGAGCACTTAATTGTTAGAAATTTAAGAAGATTCAAGTTGTAAAATAAAAATGTATATGGTAGCTTAAAGAAAATACATTATTTATTAGCTGTGACATTTCCAAAAATTAAAATGCACAAATAGTGGTGAGCTTGCAGTTTAGGATAGAGTTTCAAAACATCTTCTGTCTTATTTTTTCTGTGGATGTTTTGGGTCGGACTCAACAGTCATATTTGCATTTGTCTGGCTCCAAACCCAAATGACAATGTTGTAAAGCTGTTATTGGGTATCAGAGTATTTATTTGTGTGAGGTGCTGCTGTGATCCTCTGGGGGGATGGCTCTGGTTACCTCTGCAGGTTCTGAACCACCGTGCAGAACTGGGTGTGGATTTGACTGAGGGATCCACAGCCCAAACCAGGCAGTTCTTGGAGGCAGCATACAGGGCAATGAGGACAGGATAATGGTAGAGGAGACACAATAAAATCCTCCCCAAAATCACAGACCTACTCCCCATTGCTCCACAGGCCTGTTGGGAATGTTTTGCTTCCTGCATCCCACTTGTAAAGGAGTATAAAGGCTGTATCAGTTTAACTCAGATGATTGCAGGGAATCATCATTACAAGCACACCAAGAGGGCACTTCCCTCCAACTGGGACTTTTAACATATTTGAGGGTTTCCTCTTAGCACTGAAGTGATGAATTGTCAGAATGCTCTTCTGAAGAATGGTTTTGTAAAGCTGTTCTGCTGCCATCTCGTTTGTGACCAGAAGGAACCTGGCAAACACACACAGGGAGTGCACAGATCAGCCCTAAAAAGCACCAGGGGAGAGTCTTGAATGGTAGAAATTGGATCCTCGTTCCCATGTGGAAATGGCTGCTGCTTGCAATAAATTATCTGGATGCAATTATGGGGATGGTGAGAGGGGTTATACTAACTTATACCTCCCCCTACTTTCAAATTCTGCTCCAACATGTTCTCCTGTAAGTCCACTGAACTCAGGTGTGCAGGAGGGACATAAAAGAAAGCGGGACTTGCCATGTCCTCTCCCTCTTCTTTTGTTTTTGGTTCATTGAATTTTATTCCTGTAATTCAATAAACGTGGTGGAGAAGGCCAGAGGATATGAATTAAATATGACAGGAGACCACAGGAATCCTGACCTTGTGTCTCACAAGGAAATCTTGAAACCAACCCCCTGCACGTACCTATCAGCATTTTAGCAGCTGAAATCATTATAAATGCTATTTAGATACAAGCACCCTCACCTCCTCCATTGCACAGCTAATTGCAGCTTCCCTGAAAGCAGTGGCTATCTAGAGACCTTATCCCTTGCTATGCCTTTGTTTCTTTATGGATGCTTTGTTTTCTTCTTTTGAAAAATGGGTTTAACTTCAAATGCTTCCATTCTGTGTGTTGTGGCAAGGAGAGATGTAGTTAAAACATTTCTCAGCCCAAGACACTCCGAGAAAACTTTTAACACTTCTCTGTGGAATGTGTGGTCAGCTTGTACTTCGGCAGGCACTTAGGTCTATATTTCACATCCAGATGACAGAACTTATATTACTTTAAAGAGTTCATCTATTTATGCTGCTATTTTTTGAAGACCTGTCTGCTTTTATTGAACCCTGCGTGCTGGCAAGCAGAGCAAGCACTTCATCACCAAAATGAAAGAATCCATTTTGACATTTCTCTATTTCTTCACTATATTGGTAGATCCCACATAAGCCAATCACATGCTGCAAAGTATGGAAACTACAGCAGTGGTGATCTCTTGCTAGAAAAGTTTTCAGCTTTTGGAATGGCTCTTGGATTCCCTGAAGCTTTCCAAGATTTATCCCAGTGCTGTGCGTCTGTAGCTATTTGCATCTTCCGTTTGCATTGTATCAAAATTGCATTTTAAAAGCACAATTAATGCCTTTCAAATATATCCTTATAGAGGTGCTTACGTGTATGGATCTCTGGCTGGGCTCAGTGGGAATCTGGGCACTTAAGTACTGAAACACAGGCTTCATTTGGGTCTGTAAGTCCATAATTTTGTCTGGCACGCCTGAATTTCTCAACATAATGCTTTCCCTACCACAGGGGTACAAATTGTTCCCAGAGTTTACATCAGAGTAAAACTTTACAACCTACCTGCACATTGAGTAAAAGTCAGCCCTTGTAGCACACAATGAACAGTAGCTTGAGCACTTAGTAAAAATAAGTATAAATTATAGTGCTGTGAAGCTATTCAAATGCACAGCAAATGCACACCAAATTTTGCAATGGATAATCTCTTGGTCAGTACAAACACCCACGCACAGGCTCAGACCAGTCTTAGCCTGCTCTGTGCCTACTCGCTGAGTAAAATGACCAATTTACTGTTCCATAGAATGAGAAGGACCATGATTATGGTCCTTTAGAGGTCATAAACACTTAGAGGTCCAGTCTGTAGAATATTCCAGCCCTAGCAGGCTTCCTTCTGGCACATTCCAAATCTCTTGTTCCCTGGAAAAAAACATACAGGAGAGAAAAAACAATCTTTATCTTTATATTAAGAAAAGTGGAAGCCTGTTCTCCTGTCCTACACCTTTAAAATTCTCTCTGTTGTCTAAAAGAAAAAAACAGAGTAAATAGAGAGGAGCACCTTATCTTATCTTCAATTGAATTTTCCCTGAAGGACCCAAGTCCCAGGCAGGTCTGGAGAAATTGGAAGCATCATTGCCTGTAGGTGTTTTCTAAACACAAGGTACAAATTTATCAGAGTATTCCCTCTCTTCTACATGCTAACTTTCATCTTTATTCAAATGTATCATTCTTCACCGCTTCACAAGGAAGCAGGGGAAAAAATGGATGAGACTTCTTTGTGTTATAAGCCTGTGGTTCGGTAGTAAAATTATTTTATAAATTTCACAAAATTCTTAATATAAAAAATGAACGTAAGGCTGGCGATAGAGGATCTGGTTTGGGGGCTTTAACTCATTTAAATGATCCATTTCTCTTTGAGATAATTCCAAAAGTACTTCAGTGGAAGCTCATCGCAGAGCAACAGGGCACCTCATCAAAAGGTTTAAAAAGAAAAGACGAGGGGAAAAAATCTTCAATAGAGCCTGTGTCCTTTTATCCTTGATTTACCGAGCATATCAGTTACCCCCCTTTGTTAAGAGCTCTTTTCATTTCCAGGTATAAAATAAATTCAACCATTTTATCAAGATGTTCTTGTTACCAGCCACCAGTATAAATTTTACTTGCTGTAGGTGGGGGAGAGGTTTCCTGGCACAGCAGTTGTCCAATTAACTGGAGTATCACAGGCAACAGGAATGGTTTGCAGGGTCTGGTTTCATGAATTACCCGGGTGCAGGGGGAAGATGCATTTTCTCCTCTCTGGTTTCCCATTTGTGTCCATGCCCCAACATCTCAAACCCGCAGAGGTGACGAGGGGAGGAACCCTCACTGTGCAGGTGGGTCTGAGCATGGCCTGCAGCTGGCAGGGCGTGAATTATTAATTGATAACAAAAGTAAAACAAGCTGTCTCAGAAGTTGTGGAGCTACAAGAGCCCTGTTTGCTACAAGAGCCTCTCCTGCCCTGCTGCAGTAACGCTGTCAGGCCTCCTTTGATGCTTTACCTGGCCAAGGACCTTCAGGTGGGCTCAGGGACCTCAGACTCACTTAATCCCCTGACTGCATAACCAGCTTCAAAGTACCATGGATCACATTCCATAAAAAAGAAAAGGGTTTTGCCTGAGCAAAAGTTGAATATTAAGTCAGGACATAGAAGAACCTGATTCCAGTTCTCCCAGCCTTTGAACTCTTTCATGGTTATTGTTTTTTAACTTTGTTTCATCTCAGTTATCCAAAAGTTCCTAGCAGAGTTCATCTTAAGAAGTTTGGGAGTATCCCACTGTAGTCCTGAGTAATTCCTCAGCCACCCCTGAAGTAAAGAGACATAGACAGGGGAAGGGCCAAGCCAGCAGGACTGTCCTGGGGATCCCAGGGACAGCTCAAAAGGGGAAGTCCCTGCTCGGATACAGGGAGCAGTGAGATGCAGCTGAAGAGTCACCAAAGAGACCTGGCAGATTCAGAGTGTTCTGAGCAGGTTTGAGAGGCTCTTTTTGTCAAAGCTAGCAAGAAGGACATGCAGTCTCTTTGATAACAGATATCAGTGTCAGTTTTAGGTCTGGAGGTGATGTGAAAGGCAGAGATATGGGAAATTCAACTAAAGTAACTTTAGAAAATTGAAGATGTAGCTGTGCCATGGGAAACCATGATGGAAGTCAAAAATTATATTCACCTGGTATTTAAAAAGTGAATACAGATAAAAATCAGTCAGTCAGAACAACAAACCAGGCCCCTTACGCTAACTATGGCTGCATCCCAGATGCCTCTTTCCTGGTTTTGGTCTCTGGGGAATGCACTCTCCTTTGAATTTGCATTTTCTGGTATCTTCTAGATAGAGATAAGTCTGAAAGCTCAGCTGATTGTTTTTTGAAGCTTACAGATTACTCCACAAGTGGATGTGGAACAAGAAGTGGATCTCAAGCAGGCAACAAAGCCTCTCTGCTCCACACAGCCCAAGAGTGAGCTGGGAAAATGTTTTTTGAATGAAGGAACTGACACTTTCCCATTGGACAGAAGTTTTTCTGTCATCTGGGCTGCAAGTTGGAAGGTCTGAGTTTACAAACAGAAATCAGAACATCTCACACACAATGTTTAGGTAGTTTTCCACATAAATAGAGCTGATCACAGATCATTTGCACTTACCAAAATTTTTGCATCGTCACAGAGCAGATGAAACCTGCCTCTGAATCACTTCTTTATGTCCCTTTTCACTGATGGCATCCGAATTTTCTTACCCACTTCTCAGAGCATACAAAAGAACATATTTGTGTGTATGCAATGGCTGTGCTTGGAGTTTTTTGTAGTCCATTTGGGCCAATAACAAACTATGAAATTTTTCATCCCAGAACTACTCGGTGTGATCAGTACAGACTGAGAATGATCTTCCCTAGGCTGTGCAGTGCCCTGCATGGAATGACTTGGTCTCAGTCCAGCTCCCTGTGGATCAGTGTGTACATCACAATCCCCATTTCCATCAGCAGCCACCAGCAAATTTGCTGGCACATTGAGCCTTTTTACCATTTTCCCTTCACAAACCATTGCTTCAGGTCAAGCCTGGTGGTGTGGCTGTGTGATCCATCTCAAGGTCCCTGCAGGGCCTTTTCTGGGGACAAAGAGCACAGGTACTGAGAGCTTTTGGAGCAGCACCCCTCATGAGCCACCCAGCTTGTCCTGCACCTTTCCCAAATGGCAGGTGAAGTTGGAAACTCGGTCCAGCTGTGAGGTGACACTGCCACACATCGTTCAGGGAACAGTGGACACCACCTCAGTGCAAGGGAGCTGGATGTGGGCTAAGCCAGGATTTCAGTAACTACTCACAAATGTATTCTCCTGGCTCTGCTGAATTACAGGAGGAGATAATCTCCATTCCAGTGCCAACAGGGAAGATCATTATGGGGAGGCCACCTGTGTATTCCAGGCTTTCAGACCAAGCCGCTCCCCTATTGATTTTGATATCAGTGTTTTATATCAGTTTTATAGAGGTTTTCATATCAGTGCTGTCAGTCAGGCCTGCTGCTGTTCTCCCCTGAGCTCCTCTGGACCAATTAGGGATTTCTGTAGGAGCCATAGTGCTCTGGAGCCTGCAATGCCCTGTGCTCTCCCAAATCCTGCAGTGCCCTGTGCCCTCCCAGAGCCTGCAGTGCCCTGTGCCCTCCCAAATCCTGCAGTGCCCTGTGCCCTCCCAAATCCTGCAGTGCCCTGTGCCCTCCCAGAGCCTGCAGTGCCCTGTGCTCTCCCAGTGCCTGCAGTGCCCTGTGCTCTCCCAAATCCTGCAGTGCCCTGTGCCCTCCCAGAGCCTGCAGTGCCCTGTGCCCTCCCAAATCCTGCTGTGCCCTGTGCCCTCCCAAATCCTGCAGTGCCCTGTGCTCTCCCAAATCCTGCAGTGCCCTGTGCCCTCCCAAATCCTGCAGTGCCCTGTGCTCTCCCAAATCCTGCAGTGCCCTGTGCCCTCCCAAATCCTGCAGTGCCCTGTGCCCTCCCAAATCCTGCAGTGCCCTGTGCCCTCCCAGTGCCTGCAGTGCCCTGTGCTCTCCCAAATCCTGCAGTGCCCCTGTCAGCACCCGGCTGCAGGAGCAGGAACAAAGGCTCTGCTCCCGCCTCGGGGCATTTGGGGGATGCTCTAGAGCGGTGAGCTGTTGTACCGCAGTGTTTAACGAGGTCACTGAGTGCACAGGACACGGTGGCCCCCGCTCAGCTGTGCAAACTGCAGCCCTTTCTTTGAATTCAGTGGAACTTTTCAGAGCCTTTTATGAGCTATTCCATTTCATTTTGCTCTGCTCACTCTCTTGTCAATGCACAAGCTCCAGAAATTGTCTGTGACAGCTCAAATTCTGCTTTGCCAGCCCAAGTTTACCTGAACACAAGTGCTGCCTTCAGTGGGATTGTCCCAGGTACACGAGAAGGGGGTTTGCCTCGTGTCTACCTCTACTAATGAGAAGGTATTCACTCACACACAGAGTTTATAATTTGATAAGAACTCTGAGCAAGTCCCAGGTCTTCTCTTTCTTCTTATGTTTACTTTTACTGGGCTCTGCTGCAGTTTTATTTACCAGAATAACTCCAGAGTTTTCCTAAGTGGGTCCAAAGGAACCAACTTGGTACAGAAAGCCTGAAAGCCTCTGCCTTTGTTGCTAGTTGACATATTTCATGTGTTTTATCCTTAATTGGCAATGTGGCTGTGTCAAATTGCATTTCTCTTCCTGTAGCCTCATTCAGAGCCAGTGGAGCTCAATATTCTGCTCAGACTGAGTTATTTGATCTGAATTTTGCAGAGGGATGAACTGCTTGCCAATAGCAATGCCTCCTTTCATCTATTAGGCTTCCAAATGTATATATCTTTATCCACACTATCTATGGTTCTGTGCATGAAAGTGTTGGTAGCTGACTCTCCTGGTAGCTCAAATTGCAAACTGACTTCATTAAAACCTCCTAAGGACAGGATTTAAGTTATAGGTTAGTTTTGCATTTTATTTTCTGTGCAACTGTACTGTCAAAGACTTTGTCTTTCACAATCAGACATGTAGAAATGAAAAATCCTGATTTTGTTTTCTTATGCCAAAGAGCAACTGCAATTTTACCAGATCTCAAACTCTTTTGCCATAGGGTTTTGCTTTAGGAATCTGTGAGAGTTTGAAGGGGATCTCTCTTATCTGCCTGTGTGTGGTCACCTGGTTATTAACCAGCTTTTCAGAATTACATCACAAAACCCATTAGCTTAGACTTGACATCTTTTCCCTTTTAGATGCTGGTTTTTTGGCTTTGATCCTCTCAGCTGTGGATCCTGCAGCTCAGCACCAAGGTCCACCACAGCTGTTTGCAGCAGCAGCCCTGTTCCTTTGTGTTTTCCATCCAGATTGCTACTTCCATGGCTCCAGTGCTCATAGCAAGGGGCCAGTGGAGAATTCCTGCTGTTTCCAGCCCTTTTAGCTCCTCCTGGACTCAGTCCTTTGGGGTGTGGACACGAGGTCAGGTGTGCGCTCATGGACTGGTTTGAAGCTGTGCTTGGACATTGTCCTTAATTGTACAATACAGCTGTGGAAGAAGTCAAAAAGAAAGTTTGCAAATAATGCAAAAATATTGGGATTGTCAAGGCAGTAGCAAATTTGGGGAAGGATTCCTGTTCCTGAATGACTGGGTATGTTGAAATTCAGTATTTAACAATGTAGAGTAATAGATGATAGGAAAATAATGTTAAGTAAATACACAAAAAAATGAGTTCTAATTTAATTCCTGCTATTCAGGGAAAGAGATCAGGAAATCACTGTGGATAGTTTTCTGAAAAACTCAACCCCTCAGTGAGTCTGAAAAACTCAAACGAACCCAGAGCGCCTGACAGAATAGTTAGAATGATCAGGATGAGAATAAAACAGGATGGAAAAGCCATTTTTTTGGTATTGTGTAAATCCATAATATATCCAAGTCTCAAATTACTGCAGCCAGCTCGGCTGATTCCTGCTCACAAAGGATAGAATGGAGATGGTGACAAAGATCATCTTTTCTATGGAATGCTTTCTATAGAGAGTCACTCCATGAGCGGAACTCGGCTCCCAAAACAGATGGCTGAGGAGGGACACGATAGAGATCTGTGGAGCTGGGGATGGTGCACAGAACATGAACAAGGAATGGTTATTTACTATTTCTAATAACCCAGGAACAAGGGCCAACCAATTAAATGATTGCACAGCAGGTTAAAAACAAAGAGAGTGCTTTTCACAGAATGCGTAATTAAGTTGTGAAATGGCTCCCATAAAATGGGAATAACAGTGGGATGGTTTTGCTTAGAGAAGGGGTCACTGAGGGTAGGGATGTGAGAGGTCTCTCACTCCATGGGGGAAGGAGAAGAAGGAAGGCATTTTTGCTACTTATCACAGTATAAGAAGTTTCCCAATTAAAAATCAGGCAGTGGGTTTGAAGCAAGCAGATAAAGATGTTTCTACTCCTTTGTATTTATAATTAAACTGTGGATCTTCTTGCCAGAAAACATCATGGAGGCTGAAGGTATAAATGATGCCTTTTATTTCCTGTTTTAGCTGATGTTCTTTTTGCAGAACTGTTCAGACTTGACAGCCAGAACCCACATTTATTATTGCAAAAAAGTCAGGTGGCCACAGCTGTTTTACAAGGTGGATCTTGGACTGTGACACTCAGGCTGTGTGGATAGACCAGAAACCATCCTAAATTTCCAGGCAAAGGTATTTCCATTAAATAGCTGGGGCAGAATTGACAGGCAGCTCTGGACTCTCACTTTGAAGGTCACTGTCTGGCACTGAAATGCTAATCTGTATTTCCAAAAGGCTCCTGTTAGCCACTGATCTGCTCTGCCCAAATCTGGGGAAGGAAATGATGGAACTGCACACAGTGTGTCAAAATCTTTCCTTTGCCACAGAGGTAACCCCGATTTTGATGCCTTCATTTTTAAAAAAGGCCAGAAACCAGGGTTTTTTAATCTTTACCAGTGTATTCAAGGACTGGGGTTTGGTATTTTGGTATTTAGCCACCTTCCACCCCCAGTCTGAACATGAGGAACTTGTTGGGCACATCATGGAGATGTGCCAGAGATGTACTTCTCAGGGATGCAAATAATCCCCACTAACTTGAAATAATGCACAGGATGACTGGGCCATTTTACTTTTGAGGATATTTAATTGTGATCTGGCCATGTATTTTGGAGCATTTTAAAACAGCAGCTGATCAAAGCTGCTTGTAGTGAGAGCAACGATCCCCACAGATGTTTGACTCTTTACAGCTTCCCCAGAGTTAGTTTAAAATATGCTGAGAGTTTACTCCCTGCCTCACCTGTATAAATCTGCAGTGGCCTTATTCCAGGTTTAAATTCCAGGTTTAAATTGCTTTAACTAGAGAGGACCTGGTTTCCCAGGTGGCCCCACATTGGACTTGAGAAATCCCTCTGGTACAGACATGATTTACCTGCCTTGATAATCTACCTGGTTTACCCAGTCTAAATCCAATTCCCTGAGTTTGGAGAGGTCCCTCCTGGATAAATGTGTTTTGTGATATGCTATTAGGTGAAAAGTGCTGACTGCATAAAAAAATATTCTTGTTCAGAGGTTGATGATCATCTTTTGTACTCTCCTCACTACTTTCCTTCTGAATACATTTAATTATATGATGCTGTATTCATTGCCTTGCTGACACTAAAGGGCTCTGCAGTTAAGCCTAAATACTAAACCAGGCAGATATTCAAGTGTTGTAAAGTCAGTCTAGATTTTTTTTTTGCCAGCTAGTGCTGCTCTGATTTACAGGAAGAGGGAGGGAGGGAGGGTGAGATTTCTTGCCTGCTTTCTTTATTGAATTCTCTTTGCATTTTTTAATAACCATGTTTAGGTAACTGGTACTGTAGGAATGGATTTTTTAATTGCAGATAACTGACTGGTATTGGGCATAGTTTTAGTGCAAACTAGAAAACTGTTCCCTGGTGGTGAGGGGGATTATAATGCTTGCTGACAGAAATCCAGCCCAGGTTTGCTGGCTTTTAGTATGCAAAATCCAATTTTTTTAATGAAGGTTTTATTTGTGTTTGTTTTCACTGGATTTCATGGAGGGGAAAAAGCCCTCCCAAAGCCAGGATTTGCTGCTTTTATTCATGAGTTTTACTGTGCCAGGGCATTGTTCCTTTTGGCTGTATGGAGCACATTGGAGCCAAGCTGCTGGAGGGCAGGAGAGTGGTGAGATTCTGTGCACCCTCCACTGGAAAAGATGAATTTCCAGTGGAGTCCCAGTGTGAGAGGACCCTGAGCCAACAGGCAGTGCCTGACTCCTGAGATGCACAAATCCTTGCATCCTCCACAAAAAATCCCTCACAGCTGGGATTTGCTGGACTGGAAACCATGAGCCCTGTCCAGTTAATTCCAGTTTTCACATGCACAGTGCCCACGCTGGGGGGCTGCTCAAGTTCTCCCATCTTGATAGGTTCAAATTATTCCCCAGGCAGCCAAATCCTATCCAAAGGCTCTCCTAAGCTGTGACAAATGATCCCCAAGGTGCCTGGGCAGTGGGTTGGGAAAGGTCCCTTCTGGCAGGATGGATGGATAAGTGTTGCTCTGAAACCCATTCTAGCCCAGGGACCATAGGGTGAGTACTCGGGTTTTTTTGGTTTTTTGGGTTTTTTTTTTTAATAAAAGTAACCCAAATGTACTGTTAATGCATGTCAGATCAATTCTGAGGCTGTGCACTGGGAAACAGAGCAACCCAGGCAGGGAGTGAGAGGTTCTGGGGACTGAGAGGCCAGAAATTAAAACAAATGGTCCTGGTTCTTCGGTGGCCTTAATCAGGGAGTAATGTGACTTATGCTGTAACAGCCCACAGCGAACATATTTGGGTTTATAAAATAGGAATCCATGAAGTTTAACCAGATTTTGTACAGTTCAGAAAATAACAACTACAGTTACTTTGTGGTAAATTTTACTCCCCTCTCACTCACAGCTCAGAGCTCTTCTTGCAAAGACTATGATCAGTAAAGTAAAATTAAATTGTATTTATTAAAGTACTGTAGGTACTTAAAACTGACATTATTTATCATATTTTGCTTACTCTCTCTTTATAACAAATGAAGTTTCCATTTTGTTTGTATGCATGTTCTGCTGAATACTTCTGATCCGTCATCAAATTTAAGAATTAGTATCAGGCTGAGTAATTCTGGACTTGGCATTTACTGTGAAATTTACTGTATGAATTAGCATATTAGCACAAATTCAGAGGTGAAATAAAATGCTGACATCCATTTGTAAAGGTTTGTGAATCCCTGTAAGGTTATAGGAAGCAAAGAGGAAGTTCTGCTCATTCCCAAAGGGATCCGTGCTTGGCATCTCCGTGTTTTGCTGAGAGAGCTGCAGTGTCACCGGGGTGCAGACTGGGGAAAGCTTTGCAGATGGCTCTTGGAGGGGTTGATGATTTCATGAAAGACTCTGGCATTCAGGCTGCCAATGGTTCTGTCTTTGGATGAGTCATGAGCTGTAAAGTCACTTTTTTAAGGGTAGGAAAACTCTTTCCCATCCTTTCTGCCTTCCCTGTCTTTCCCATGAAAAGGGCACAGGGAAAAGGAGATTGAATAAGATCACTGTGGTTTCATTTTGTCCTTTTAGATGTGTATCAAACCCCAGCACAGCTCCATCACATCGTGTTACGAGGTGTGCAAAGGAACTTTTCTCAGTGCTCAGTCGCAGCAATCACCTGCACACGGAGCACTTGGCACAGGAGCCTTCCCCAAGGTTTTACTGCATTTTTTCATTAGCACCAATAATAGCCTCTGCAGGGAGTAATTAGCAACACCCAGAGGGAAGAGGAATTCTGCCAGAGGACATCATTATGTCTGGAAAACTAAAGATGCTGTGTAGTAAGGTCATGAATAAATTGTTTGAGTCCAGGGTGGAGGACAAGCCCGGTGCAAGTACAAAGTTTCCCCCTGCTGCTGATCCGCTGATGAAGAGCACAGTAATTTCCACTGAACACCATTAAGGAAATTAGTTTGTTCTGACAGTTTGTGTTGCTGGATACCATATGTTTACCTTGAGGGAATGTTTGTGGAGAACCACTTTGGGTTAATTGTAAATGTCACAATTAAATAAGTAAATATAGAGGAGCGGATCTGTGATCTGCATCAGCGCGCAGACGCCGTGTCCCAGCACACCGGTGTCCCACGTGCCGTGTGCACACAGAAATGCACATTTGTAGGTGCTAAATCCATACTGATCAGCTTATCTGGACACACGGGCCTCAGGTACAAACAGCAGCAGCACTTGGCCTCCCTGATCTGCGGATCAGCACACACAGGAGCCTCTCTCTGCACCGTGCCCTTCTTTCCGCTCTGCGCTCTGGGCACCGAGCGTGGAGCGTCCCTGGGCTGCTGCCAGGGGCTGCACCTCTGATTCACCCGCCCAGCCCGGTGAGGAGGGGGCGAGGGAGGGATCAGATGGGGTGTTAGAAATCTCTGATTAGCTGGAGTCCCACTGCAGATTACCAAAGGTTCCAATATTTTTCCTTTCAGCGCTGTCAGTCGCCCCCAGTAGCCTGTGGGAGTTGAGGAATTTCAGCACCTCGGCAGATTAAGCCTCCGGAGCAAAGCTGTCACCCAGGTCTTTGTCATGCAAACTTGAGGCCAGGTTCAATAACATCCTGTTCCTCTTCTGCATTGCGGAAACCTTGCAAATTGATTTTCTGTTTTGCCACCGAGTTCAGTGGAACCAGACTTCAGCCCTCCAAGGGAATTGTATTCCTGTAGATTGTAGCTACTTCTGAAATCCTTAAATTCACATCCTTAAATAGCAAACTTTGTGACAGACCAGGTGTGGGTGCAAACTTTGCTGGATGTCGTTGACCATTGCTGGGTTATTAACTCTCTTTATGGTCTGGGATACCCTTTATTTTTTTCCCTTTCAAAATGCATTTCACAGACTTGAAGTCCTAATCCAAAATGCACAAGAATAAATACAAATTTGTGTATTGATCACCAGAAAGGATTTTTAAGGGAGTTGATCGCTGCTTATAGCAGGAATGCATCTTGAAAAGAAACAAGAACTGTAACCTGTTAGGGTAACATTAATCCAGGGAAAACAGTTTCTGAAGCAGCCAGAGCTTGTTAACACAGCCAACACCTAAGGCAGCATTGTGTCTTTAAGCTCTACTAATATTGAACAATAATAATTTTGGTGGAGGAAAATCTTCCCCTCTCCCTGAACAGAAACAAGACAGATTATTGACTGCCATCTAGAAAGATGGATGCTGTGGCCCTCAGAGTCTATTAATATTTGATGCTGATGGATGTGAGCTGGCAGCCTGAGTTATTAATGGAGTTTGGTTCCTTGGACCTCACCCTCAATCCATGGGGGAGAATTAACCATAATGAGAACTGGATGCCCAAAGCTCTCAGGGTGCTGGGAAGGGCTGTCAGTTCCAGCAGAAATGGGTGTTTCTGAAGTGTTTACAGGCATGGAAAGTCATAGGCAGGGCTGCTTAGGTCACTGCCACCATTCATTCTAATTTCAAGGGGACTTTTAGGAACTGCTTCCCTCCTCTGTCTTTGCCAGGTTGGGGTGCTCTCCTCAGGTCTGGATTTCAAACAAGAAGAGGCTCAGTGGTAATTTCTGAGCAGAGTGAGGTATGGGACACCCTGTCCTTGGTAGCACTCAGGTGGCCTCTCCCAGGCTGGAGTGATGCAGAGCAGAGAGCAGGAATGTGCTGCTCCACACAGAGCAGGGCATTTCCCACAGCTGGCCCTAACCCCACATTCCCTAAAGAATTTTTCCATTGTTTATGTTAAAGTCAGATTTGACCCCTGAAATTAGACATAATCCAGTGGACAGATTTGGGGGTATATTTTGATAAGCTGGCCCTTGTAAGTGAAAATATTGAAAATTAAACACCTGTGAAAGTTTGTGATGTCCATATGGGTCATTCTGATTTGGAACATAGAGATGGAAAATACCAAGTTATTTATAGCTCAATTTCCTAATATAGCTTTAACATTTCCAGGAGTATATGTTTGATTGAATTAGCTACTCCTTCCTAGCATGGGTGCCACATCCAGGCATTGCACTATCCTCATTAACCTCCCAATCTTAATAGGAAAAAAAAAGAATAATCAAGATAAGGAGCACAGCTGTTGATTAATTTTACTAAATAGGATAGAAATATAAAGTACCATATTGCAAGAGTGAAGATTCAATACACACGATTTGAAATCAGTTTATTAGAATATATAACTCATTAACAGCTGGATGCATACACTGCAGCATTATCCACTTGGGCAGGTGGTGAGAGGCAGGTGGAATTTACATATCTTTAACAGTACCTGAATGCATTTCATTTCAGAGGTCATTCTCCCAAATCAAGTTCAAAATGTTAATAACAAGGTGTGCATTTATAATTAATAAAATCTTAGAACCAGTGCTATAGTTCAAGTGCATTTTCCTCTTATGTAATTAAGAAGTTAAGTGTATTTGGCAGTTGTCACTCAGAGAGCTCTGAAGGTCTCACTTGTCAAACCTGGGGATAGAAATCTCATTAAACCAGGTATTTTTTTTTCAGTTAAGGTTTGTTTGCAAAGTACATGAGTGGATGGTGGGCAGCCAGAATGCCCAGCTCTGTCAGTCCATAAAGCCAAGTACATTAAAGTAAATGCCAACACTCAAAGGCTCGGAATAAACAGCCTGATGTTCAGCTTGTGAGAATCACAGAATCTTTAAAGTTGGAAAAGGCCTCAAAGAGCACCAAGTCCAACCATCAACCAGCACCACCACTGTGTTCACCACTAAATCGTCCTCAAGTAACACATCCACATGCTTTTTTAAGATTTCAGGAATGATGATTCCACCACTTCCCTGGGCAACCTGTTCCAGTGCTGGACAGCCCTTCCTGTGAAGAAATGTTCCCTAATATCCAATCTAAACCTCCTTTGGTGCAACTTGAGCCCATTTCCTCACCTTATTGTTCTGTCCCTTGTTACCTGAGAGAAGAGACTGACACCCACATCTCTGCAACCCTTTTTCAGGGAGTTGTGCCCCTTTTCTTTGGGATAATTCAAAGGGATCACAGAAAACCAGTGAATCCAGTCGAGCTGTGCCTGGCCAGGGAGCACTGCCCCCAACAGCAGCTGCTCTGCAGTCACAGAACTTCAGCTGAGGCACTTGGAATCCTCCTGCTGCCTCCAGCCCTGGCCCAGATGGTGTTTTAGAGGTGTCAGGATGTGGGGATGTGGTTTTGGGCTGATTGATGGTTGGGCTGGATGATCTTCAGTCTCTCCTAACCCTGATGATTCTGTGGTTCTGTGGTTGGTTAATGTGACTCTCCAAGGGGTATTTTAACTCCACATCACTCTGCTCCCCTTTCCTTTTCAAAGGAATTTTCTTTTCCTTCTGGATCACTAGTTCAAATCCAGATAAGGTCAGTTGTCATAGAAATTATTAGCAGTACCAGCAGTTCTGTGTAGTACATGAAATGAGTTGGGAGTTTCATTCACACAGGATAAGGGCTCCTAAGTGGCACTAATTGGCTGTCTAATTGTCACACACAGGAGAAAGGCAGAGGATTGATTAGGCGTGGAGGCTGAATGCCCCTCTGCCAGCCCGGGTTCCTGGAGCTCATTCCATAGGCATGCTGGCAGGGTAATGAGGGGCAGCCTGCTTTGGATTTGCTGGCTGTCAAGGCAGCATCTTTTCCTGCCAGGCCTTTGCAGGGGCACTTGTTTTACTCCACCAAGGTCAAAGATAGCATCTTTTACAAACAGTGCCTTCCCTCAAAAATCAGACACTTGCAGGATTTACTTGTGAGCGGTATATTTTAACTGTTTCCTTTCCTTCCCCCTGAAACAAAGCTTTTCTAAAAGGTCTAAAATAGGATGAGTCACACTGGTGTGAGGCAGAGCTGCTCCAGCAAAGCAGATGGGGGTTTATGGTGCTCAGAAATCTGTTCATATTTCCTTGTGCTGTCTGGGTGTCTGCTGTGTGATATACAGGCTCCTGGAGGTACTTGTCACAGCATAGGGAAGCTGACATGGTGCACATTTCACTCCTGATAAATGGATCCTCCTATCAAACAGCGAAGCCTCTCACCTGCAAAAATACATTTTGACCAATATCTTTTCCCCTGAGCTATGGCACAGGACACACCATGCAATGGAGTTACTTTTTAACTTGTAGTAGGTTCACTTTCCCTGGCATAGAACTAAATTATTTAAGTTTGACTCACTGAAGTAGTAAATTTAGGAGCTAATTTGCAATGTGAAAGTCAGGATTACACACAGAGGAAAAGGAAGCCAAAATACCTTGTATATGTTAATGTGTAGACCCAGCTGTGGGACTCAGTAAGTTTACTAAGGCTTAAACCTCAATTAGTGAGGTTAAACCACAATTGCTTTAAACCTTATTGTGCTCACATTTTAATTCCCTTGTTGTATCAGATGAACAGTATTAGTAAGAACTGTGTCTATCCTTTCAACCACACAAGCTGATCAGTGCATACAGCACACAGAATGTAGTGTTAGAGCATTCTGTATTTCTATAAAGTAGAAGTATTTATTCTCCTTTCCCTCCCTTTGCCACCCCTGGAGCAGAAATAGGACAGAGCCACGTCTCTGTGTTCTGCTGTGTGCCTCCTGTCTCTGACATCCACATCACTCCTGGTCTGCCTTCTTCCCAAAGTCACAATCTCATGCAAATTAATTGAAAACAAATGCAGGTACCAGCTACACATCAAAAAGCTCTGATGCACCTGCCATGTCGTTTTCCTCTCTGCCAACCTGTGGAAGATGAGCATGTACGAGATCCTTTTGGTTTTTAACAGCCCTATTCTTAGAATATATTTTCCAAGAACCGCAGAGCAATCTCTGCACGGTTTCAGACTGTATATTTTGTGATTAGTGCTTCGTAAGTGATGTTTTGCTTAATGATCTAACATCTGCTCTAGGAGGTTTGTTTTTGTAACTTCCCCACCTCCTGCTGAATGAATGCCAGAAACTTGTCCCTTTCCTCCAAGTCAATCAAAGCACTAATTGCATCATAATCATGGGAAGCAGCGGTGACTGCTCGAGTGCTGAAGACTCAGCAATCAACTCACAACACTCTGCTCGCAGTTCGGAGAGAGAAAGCTTCCCTGTGCCGAGCTGGGAATTTCCTGCATGCCAGATTTCTTCAGCTGACTCTGACTTTTCTGGGTTGCAGGGAGATGACTGCACCATTCCCTGCATGGCAGGGACCTACGGAACCAATTGCTCGTCGGTCTGTAACTGCAAGAACGATGGCACTTGTTCCCCTGTGGACGGGCTGTGCTACTGCAAAGAAGGTAAACAAAATTCACATTTAACAGCTCCCTACCATCCATGCCTGTCCCCTTTGAAAGTGACACAGCTGTGCAGTCAGGAACTTCACTCCTTTCTTATCCTCCCAGGTATCCCAGTTCAGCAGGGGCTGGACTACAAGTCCAGTCCCTGCCCTGAAAAGGGGCCAGACTTCCCTGCTCTGCAGAAACATGGCACAGAACTGGGTGTGGGGGCAGAAGCACTGCTCCTCTCCAGGGGAAATGCAGAACAATCCCCTGGCTGCTGGGTCTTTAGGCCTTTGCTGCCCTGTCTCTCCCAGACTCCAAAGCCACTGGGCACAGGAGTGGAGGGAGCTTCCTGCCTCTGTGTCCTGTAGCCCCTGGCACTGGGCTGTGCCTGGCCTTGGTCATCCCCTCCAGCCTTGAGCTGGCTCCTGCCTGCCCGTATCCACCTTGGGCTGGTCTCATTCCCGGTGCCCAGGGCTCCTGGCTCATCCCAGCTGCCAGCCCTGCCCTTGGGCATTGTGGAGTGGTCCCTGGCTCTCTACCCTTGCTGCCATTCTCAGCTGCCATCCTCCTGTACCTTGACATGGTGGCACCCCAGCTTTGTGCAAGTGTCCTCTGTCTCCTGAGATAGCACAGTGCTGAGGATGCGGCGCTCATTTATTTGAGTGAATAAGAAGTCTTGCCTGCTCCAAGGTGACTGACATCTTTTCTTCCCACACATGTCCATAATTCCCTCCTAGATGTGGTGGTGAGCACATTCCATGGATCCAGTGACCACCTGAGAATTCCTCCACTGCTTCATGGCACAGCAGCTCTTCTGTTCCCCCAAAATCCCAGCATGAGCTATGCCTGTATGACATACATAAGCCCTAAAACAGAAGTGAGGCAAATAACAATAAAACCTGGCATTTCAAACATGAATTAATGGATCACTGTAGAACCCCATTTAATGAGGGTGTATAAACCATGAGTTACTGCTCAACTTCCATGACACAGAGCTGCAGTGTAATGAAAGTCATTGTGCTCCTGGTAGTTAAGATTTGAGCCTTAATGGCTAGAAATGATGGCATTGGTCTTATTTTAGGTGTAATAGCTGCTTTATATTAAATAGCATTATCAAAAAAAGAAAAAAAGAAAAAAAAAAGAGGGAAGAAACAGGCAGCATCACATGAAAAGTTCTTGCAGTCCTGTAGGTGAGAAGGTCTCAAGCCTGACAGACAGGGACTGCCCCAGAAGTTCCCAGAAAGGCATCAGACACCTAAATCTGCTTACAGCCAAGGCTTTGATGCCTCCATCTGTGTGTAGAGATGGTGGGAGATGGAGCTGGGAGGTCACAATAAAAGGGTCAGTCTTTGACCCCCAGTTAGTCTTAATTTACACCAAAAACCTGGTCCTAGAAGCAAAGAGCAGCAGCTTGCCAGCTGCCCGTCCCTCTGTTTTCATGATGCTGTTTCTCCCCTGTTTCCTTAGGGTGGCAAGGAGTGGATTGCTCTATTCCCTGCTCAAGTGGGAGCTGGGGTCTCAACTGTAACCAGACGTGTTCCTGCAGCAATGGAGCGTCCTGCAGGCCAGCTGATGGCTTCTGCCTCTGCTCCCCAGGATGGCAGGGGGAGTTCTGTGACCAGCCTTGTCCTGTGAGTGCAAATCACAATTTGGGGTGGTCTTCCACTGCTTTAAATCACAGTCCCCATAGCTCTGCTGAACAGAGAGCAGGGGGGGATCTCTGTGATGTCTGAGGAAATCAAGTGTAAATAACAGATTGGGGTTCTAGCAGTCAACTGGATGTATTATACTTTGCATTGTATTTTATCAGAGCTATTGCTGTGTTATCTGCAGTTTCTTGAATGTCATTTTTTAAAGTGATTCCTCATTTGGTTCTGTATAGAAACATTAGGCACTGAGTTTCTGTCTTCTCTGTATGTTAATTTAAAAAATGCAACTCAGCATTAAGAGGGACATGATAGATGATTTTGCTCATTTCAGAACAAAAAGCTGATCACTGAGAGGATTTTTTATTTCTGTTCTTGAAGGATGGAACATATGGCCTGAATTGCAGCGAGCGTTGTGACTGCAGCCACGCGGACGGGTGTGACCCTGTCACCGGCTACTGCTGCTGCCTTGCAGGCTGGACAGGTACAACCAGCAGCTCCCTGTGTAAACCTTGGGGCTTCCATTCATCTGGGGGCTTGGGGGGTTATGTTGGTTTTGTTTGGTTTGCTATTGCATCAGTTATAACCCTGGACCTGGGACTGCAAACTTCTAAATAATAGATTGAGACACGATCAGCTGAACTTGCCCATATTTAAATCACTCGTGATGGTGACAATAATTGCCATTCATTAAATTTGTATTCAGATGAGTTGAAGATGGCTCCAAACCTGCAGCCAGATGTTAGCCTTCTGTGAAAGATCCTCAGGAGGGATGCAGATCATTCATAATCCTGCAGAGTTTTTCCCCTTGAACTGTCCTTTGCACAGGGGTGCAGTTGTGGGACAGTGAATCCCAGGACCATCATACCTGGGATGCAGACAGGGCATTTCTGATGAGTCATTACAGCTGCTCCAACACACAAAACTCTGATTCTTCCCATTTTCCAATGGTTCTTGTCACAGGGTAGTTGCAGTGAGCAGATTAATGCTGGTTTGACAGAGCTGTTGTCATTACACAGCAACAGAGAGGAATATTCAGTGAAGTTGGAGAGTCCAGGCTGGAGTTCTCAGTACAATTAGACCTGCACTTGACTCCACACTGATGTTCTCTTTCCAGCTTTTGACAGCAGTAGGGGGCAAGTCATTGACCCAACCATTTCACACTTTGCTGCCTAAAATGCTGGTTAATCTCTCTCTGCTCTCTGTTGAGGCCCTGGCTGGAAATAAAGTTATGTTCCATATACTGCAGAACCACCAGTGGCACTGACAGTCAAAATGCATTTATATTAACAGCAAGTCATTTGGAAAATTTCATTGTTTTTCAAACAAGTACAAGTTGGAAGGATGCATGGAGCAAGGCAGGCTGATCAGGCAGCCAGCATTTGGGATAGTGTCACCTTTCCCATTGATTTATGCCTTAAACCAACACACACCTTCTGTTTCTGATGGAGAGGACATCCCACAACAGTCCAGCTCCCAGGAGCATGAAGCAAAAGCAATGAAATTGTGCCTAAAACATACAATGGAAATAATCTTTAAAGAATTAAATAAAATGTAAAAATACTAAGTTCTACATATTGTGTACAGCAAAGCTACTTTTCTAAGATATTGGGCATGTAACCCTGAAATAGACATTTTTCCCCCAAGAAAATCCGTTTTATAAGCTCACTTGCATCCCCTCCTTCATTCTCTTGCCTTCCTCACTGGCTGGGCAGCATTTATCTTTCTCTGAACCTCCTTGCCATCAATATATCCATCTATCAGGCTTTAAAACTCTACTGTTCATTATTGATGATCAACAGAGAAACAGCTGGTAGATTTTCCTGTAGTCACTATGAGCTTCTTCAGGGGAAAAAAGTAGAGTAATTTGAAGAGAGATATTTATATGCACCTACTCTAAAAGTTTATTGCACATCTTCTGGATGTAGCATTCCAGAGGAAACTGCAGGGACTGGTCTTTGCAGACAATGCAGACTGAAGGTGTGGCTTTTTCTCAAAGGCATTTGCACATCTGTAAATGGACATCAAGTGCAGATACTAATTAATTAAAAGTAAGAATAGTTTCTGATGTCCTGCTTTTAATTTCCATATTGAGCAAGGTAAGTGTATATTAACTTGGAGGGGGTTTGCTGCAGCCTAAGCACTTTATCCCTCAGTGTGCTCCTGCAGTTCTGGAATTATTCTCTTCAGGATCACATTTTAGGGAGGAAAATATTACACCCATATTTGAGACCAGGTTGGAGCTGAAATGGTGACAGGGCCCTGTAAGGTGGAAATGTTGATAGACAGAACCAACACGTGTTTTGTCAATTCTGTTCCAATGCTTTTTCCACTTGGCACCCGACACAAGGATAAATTCTGCTCCTACTAGTTTGAAAGTATGTCATTTAAGAAACTCTTCAGCTAGATAATTATATTTTCATATTAAGGAGTATGGCATCAGTGAAAGATTAATCTTATCTGCAGTTGTTGTGAACTGGGCCATGATGTGTATTGCAGTGCATTTTATTAATATGAGGTGATAAATAATTCAGGCTGAAATTTTTGCTTTCTGATTTTGGTACTAATTAGGCATGGCCTGAAAAATATCAGAAAAGTTCAGGATCATGGAACTTCTGAAGGTTCTCCTGCCCACTCCCACCAAACAGAGAATTCACGTGGCTTTCTGATCCTAATAGCCACAAAACTTCATCTGAAACAGCATATTCTGTATGTTCATCCCAGACGTGGGACTCCCTCTTGATGTCTGTGTTTTATGTAAAGATCAAGGGGAAGATTGAACCCATTTTCTTTAAAGTGGTTTCAAGATGTTACTGATATAAACCTTCAGGGACTGATAGATGGTGAGAGCATGGAGGAGGACTGGCAAAAGAAGGAAAAAAAGTCATGTCCAGAGTAGCATACAATGTAAGGTAATAGCACTCTACCATCCTTTTATTATGTCATGACTGCCACCCAAGACTATTATTCAGGACAATGACCTTCTGTGGATACCAGCTGGGGAAAGGTAATTTCCAGGAGCTGAGTGTCCCTAGCAGATGGGAAGATGATGAAGAGATTCCCACGTCTCAAGCAGGAGATCACAAAGCTGTGCAAACCAGCTGGGTGCATAAATAAGCACAGAGGCAGCAAGCTGTCAGCTCCCTGGGAATTGCACCTGTGCAGCCAGAGGCAGGGGCTGGATCAGCTCTGGGGACACTTGTACCTGCTGTCCCTGCATGCCAGTCCCCCAGCCCAGGGGCACGTGGTGCCACCAGGGGCTTTGGAGATAGCTCAGGAGGAGCAGAACCCCAAACTACATTGGCAAAATGCTCTCACGTGGTAAAAACAAAGTGAAACTTGTTGGAATGTTGGCCAAAATCAGATCAGTGACCTGCTGATGCCATGCAGGGCTGAATTTCCCTCCGCAGGAAGGACATGTGGGATGCAGTGACACTGAGGGCTCAGCCTTGCACTGGAAGGAGTTCTCCAGGTTGGACATTTGTAATTTCATGTATACAAAGAGTACCCTGGAAATCCAAACAGGAGGTGCTCATCTCTACTGCTGGGTTAAAAAGGAAGAGTCTTGCTCTCAGAGGACTGAGTCTTGATTGCTCAGGCTGTTTTGAAGGATTAATAAGGCTCTCTTTCTCTGCCTTTGCTGTGCATTTAGGTACAGACCTTTCTGTGCTTGCAGCTCTGCGTGAGTCCACAGGTCCCTTAGAGCTCCCAACACACCAGACATTTGTGGAAGAGGTGTTACTTTATGTACACTCAGGTTGAAATGAAAATGCTCAGTGCTAATTACATTTGGTTAATTAGGGGTCCTGCACACACTGAATCCACAGAGGGAATGGAAACACAGAAGTGCTGCGTGGTAGAGCAGCTCCTGGAAGTCCTTTGCAAGCAAACAGGTCCTGGAGAAGCAGGATGAGATTCATCTGTCTCAGGTGCAACCTCCTCTCCTGGATGCTCAAGGGACAAGGTCATAAATTTCAGTTAGGCTCTTCTTAATTACTCTGATCTGCAAGTGGACAGGAAAGGACCAGCTGCCCTGGCGGCCTTGCTGGGTGAACAGGATGAGAGTGCTGCTGTGCCAGATGTAATGCTGAGGCTCTGGAGATGGCAGCTCCAGCTGCATCCCCTGTGGGATGCAGGATGAACTTCAAACCCCCTCAGCTTGGTCCCACCTCAGGCAGCTGCTGGCAGCAGGTTTTGTACCAGAAATGGCTTTCTCACAGATTCCAGCTGGTTGAAACTGTGTAGCCTTTAGCTGCTTCCCTCAGTAACACCTCAATAATTAAATCAGAGCTGCTGGCCTGTCCTCTGATTTCTGGAGGTGCTTGACCAGAGCCAGGTAAGGCTCCCTGGGAAGGCAGACCCAGGGATTGCCCATCCTGCCCCCAAGACCCCAGTCCATCCATTTTCCCAGTCCCAGACTGATCCCAGAGGCAGAGCCACAGAGCTCCTCATGCTGAGCTCTGCTCCTCCCTGGGATGAGCCAATTGCTCCGGGTTAATTGTGGCAGTGTGTGTTTTGTTACCCTTTCAGCTCTTACACTGGGTTTAAATGGGAAGTCATCTGCAGGGGGATAGATTCCACTCCTCTAAATGCTAAGGTCAGTTAAAATCCTGTTTATCTGAATTCCTTTAATCTGAAATGCTGTCTTATCTGCATCTTGTTCTGCCTTTTTTCTTGTGCGGCGCTCTGGTTTTGCAGAGCTGCTGTGGCAGTGGTATCTCAGCTCCCCACTGAGCTGGGCTACCCTGAGGCTTCTCTCAGTACCCAAAGCCAAAGTTTATTCACTATATCTTAACATCCCAAAGTTGTGTGGGGAAAATTAGCCTGGTGCTGTAGATGTGAGATGGGAAACATAAAAGTGTGCATCCCGTAGTTAATCATAAAAGAAGTCCGTATAGATTTTCCTTAATTAATCAGGATGGCAAACACAGGTATGCAAATGATGCATGCTGCTGAGGAACAAACATCTTATTACCTTGGTGCTTTACACCTTCAGGCTTCATTCCTGGCTCACAAGAGCAGCCTCCCTCTTTGCTGTTACACAGGAATCAAAATGCTCATTTCACTGTCCTTTACAACCTCCCAAACCTTCCCACTTTGCCAGAACACAGCCCCTGATGGTCTCTGCTCGTGTCCAGCTCCAGCACAGTGGCCCTGGGGGTCTGGAGCTGCAGGATTCCCACCTGTGGGCTGGGAGGGAGGGCTGGGGGCAGGAGGTGCTGCTGGGCACAGAGCAGGGCAGCTCCAAGGGACGAGGCTGCAGGGCTGGGAACATTTGCAGGCTGGCAGTGACATCTGCACTGTCACTCAAACACAGAAACATGTTTCTTGCCTCCTGTGGACACATTAATTCAGGAAAACTGATAAGCCTGTTACTCAAGGGAAAGCCTTTTTGAATTTTAAAGGAGCACTGACCACTTTGACGCGGAGCTCTAAGGTATTTTTAACTTCACTTTCTCTAGTTCTTTGCAAGGAGGGAAAAAATCCTTGAAGGAAAAAAACCTACCCTTTCCATAAAATGTATTTTGTTTGTACTAATATGACTTCTCTTTCATTGCAGCTGGATCCAATTTATCATCTTAGGGCCAGATCCTGTCCTCAGCCTTACTGGGTTGAAGCCTAAATAATTCTCTTGTCATTAGTAGATCAACCTCACCTATGTGATGATAAAACTGGGAGCTGCTTTTCCATGCCTATTTAAAACCAGAAAAAAATCTAGGAATTGTTTCATGCCCCTGCAGCTTTTTAACTAAAAATCCAGAGTGGTTTAGAATTCACAATGTCATGGGTTGACTTTTTTTTTTCCATCAGATTGTTTCATACCATTGGTTTGTAAGACAGAGCCTAAAATACCAGAATGGAGCAATAGTAAGTTCCTATTAAACATGCATTTTCTAGATGTCTAGTCCCATTATCTACACCATATTTTGCATTTATCACTTCTGGCAGTCTTATCCCAGATTTTAAAATTAATAATTTATTTCTGTGATTATTCTGTATCCTTACATTAGCTTTAAATGGACAGGAAAACTAGAAATTTCTAGAGTCAGTCTAAAATGGTGCATTTTAGCCTCTGTCCTGGCCTCTGCCTTTCCAGTGTGAAAATCTTTTCCATGTGAAAGGTGTGCTTACTCTCTGGATTCAACAAGTGCCCTTTAGTCTATGAATGTAAGATAAGCTTATTAGAAATTAGCTTTAATTTTTCATTGACTTAATTTCAAGTGAGTTGATAAGATTTTAATGTCAGGCTGTGCTTAAAAATTCTCTCTTTGACAGAAACCTTTAAGGATGGTTCCTGCTGATATAGGGCTAATTTTCAAAAATATGAATTCTGAAGTTATATCAAAGATTTCATTGATGTCCTGACATTAATTATGTCTGTGCCTTCCTTGGCAGGTGTCTGGGGGGCTCCTGATTTTCATCTGAGTGAGGTTTAGCTGTGTTTGTCCTGTGACAGATTTTGTATATATTTCACCTTTGGTGAAATCAGTTGGATTTTTGCCACTCCTTCAGTGGGAGTTGGATCAGACCCTCAGACTATAATTAGCAGCTGCAGTAAGGCTACTGCTAAACTTCAGCATGTATGCAAATCATTGCAGTAATAATCTTATAAACAGAAGATACAAGTTTGTTTATCCTTGTATTTATTTTTGGGGTTTAATTTTGCTTAATAAAGGACAGCTTTTAAATTTGTGAGAGAAGATAGAGCTTGGATGGCATCCTGGGTGATGCCAATTTAATGGGCTTTAACAACATGAGGCTTGACGTTAGAGGTACCCAACCCTTTTCCATTTTCATGTACAGACATTCTATATATAAGCCTGGCTGTGTGTACAATAGTCACCTATAAATAAATGTGGGCGAGAAGTGGGGAAAAATTATTTGTGCACATTTCAGCAGACTAAATCCTGGCTGTTGGCATGCTGGGTGTGAAAGAGGGGAGGGAAGAGTGCTCAGCAAACAGCCTGTGAGCTAAAATGAGGTGTGTGTATGTATTTATATATTTATATAGTGGAGAGAGACTATTTGCAGGAGCAGGTAGTGACAGGTCAGGGGGAAGTGGCTTCACACTGCCAGAGAGTAGGGTTAGATTGGATAGGAGAAAAAGTGGAAATATTCTTTATGCTGCCTTCCCTGTGAGGGTGAGGCCCTGGCACAGGGTGCCCAGAGCAGCTGTGGCTGCCCCTGGATCCCTGGCAGTGCCCAAGGCTGGGCTGGACAGGGCTGGGAGCAGGCTGGGACAGGGGGAGGTGTCCCTGTCATGGCAGGGGTGGGAATGGGATGATCTTTAATGTCCCTTCCAGCCCAAACCATCCATGATTCTATGATACATTCTGTCATTATGAAAGAGTTTGCAGTGAAAAATGTTGTAACCATCTTCCTTCCCCTCCCACACCAGGGAGAAAGGGTGGCATTTCAACACCATTGACCACAAAAGGCTTTGGTTATGCCCCAGCTCTTGCTCAGCTGTTCTTCCCTCATGGTTTAGCTCAGGAGCTTGAACATTTCCAGCAGGGAAACAATCCAGCTTTTCCCAGTTACCAGTTCCTCCTCTTTGCCCGCTGATGGTCTGCTCGGATCTTCCCCAGCTTTCTCCTCCCTCCTGGCCTGAAGCTGTTCCCAGCATTTGAGAAATAGGAAAGCTCTGAAGATGAAGCAGGGCTGGGTAGGGCTTGACTCCTTGTAGCCCCATTTTCTGCAGATCTGCCCTGCCTACTTAGGGCAACTCTTCCCCTGCAAGAGTACACCCTGGGGAATACCCTGGAGCGAGGGGAACCGGATCATCTTTTACTTTAGCAAACATTTTGACTTACCTAATTTCTTGTGAGGTAGGTCTCTTGCCTCAAAAGCTTTTATTGCATGAATTCCCTGGGTTGGGTGATTCATACCTGGAGATTTCTCTAGATAATTAAAAATAGGGGTAGGATTAGAGCTCCACAGAGGTGCATTAGGCTCTAAGTGTATTACTTGCAGAAAAACACTTCCATTAATGGCTGCATAAATCACCCCTGCACACATGAGAGAAGGGACGATGCAGAATTTCTCACTGGTTTCAGGAAAGGACTTATTCTTCATTTTTTTAGGACCAGATCATGGAGCTTTCATTTAGACTGATGGGCTGTTACACTCAGGAGTTGCCCCTCTGAATCCACTGGTGAATGATGCTCAGCAAGAGAAGGAAGGGCTCCATGGCACCAATTTGGAAAAAAAATCAGTGAAAAAAAGCATTTGAGAGCACCACAGAAGTATGTGAGTGTGGCTGCTGTTCTCTGCTGAGTAGTTTCACTATATAAAAACAAAAATAGCTTATTTGCAGACTAGATGAGCAGCCATCAATTCTTAATGTTTCCATTTAATTTTATGAGAGATCCCTTTATGTTTTCTTCTATCTGCTGCCCTCCCCACACTGATTTTCTCATTCTTCAGCATTCTTAAATGCTGAGCTGTCAGGAATTGTGCTGTGGTGCTTCTGACTGGCTCTGAGTCAAATACTTCAGGGTTTGCCTCAGGTAGGAATAAATACAAAGATGCAAAAAGTGATGGAAAAGCATCAAGAATTCTTTGTGAACTCCTGTTCGTGCTCTGTGATGGCCCCTCTGAGCAGCTGATCCACAGCTTGGACAGTTCTTCCTTGTGCTCTCAGTGAATTGTCTTTTACCTCTCAGAGACTGAAGCAGCAGAAGAGTGTCTGCTTAGGAAAGCACATGGACCTAACCTCAAGTACAATTTAAATAAAATTTATAGGGGCAACAGAAGTGTAACACCAATAAGAGTATCAGGGAAAGACAAAAGAATAAGGTTAAAGAAAACATGCATGTGTGATTATAGAAGTCATTATCAGAAATAAATGTACAAACCAGGAGGCCAAGGCAGGATTCAGGGTGACCTGGGTGGCCTCTGGCTCTGCCCCTGGCACGGCCACTTGGGCTGGGTGGGGGGTGCTGCCAGTGGGGTCCCTGCAGGTGGGACAGAGACCAGAGGGAGGGTGCCCACCAGGGAGCAGCCCATTCCAGAGGTCACACCTGCTGAGACATTCCCAGACCTGTTCCCAGTACCTTCAACTCCCTGCTGGCCCCTGCCCACACCCTCCCACCCCAGCCAGCCTTGCAGCATCGGCTGGAGGGTGTGTGCAGGGTGGGGTGCCCTGTCAGCAGTACCAGCCAGCCCTGGGGATCCATCCTGCCAGAGACACGAGCCACCAGCATTCCACATCAAAGCCAAGCGTGACTCACCAAACCTCAGGCCTCCACAGCATTGCCTGCATGAATCCAGTGCCTATTTTTGCATAAAAAGCAGCTCTTTCCAAAGCAATTCAAATGCCAGAAATAAGAGATTATTATGACTTCATGTCATGTTGAAAGACAGGTGGAGGAGAGCACAATGTTTGTGTTGGATTCAAATGTCTGCTGAAATCATTCCTGTCATTCCTAATTGATGTTGCATCTGTCTTTAGATTGGGACTATTGAGGGGAAAAAAAAGCTGAAGATCTTATTCAGAGAAATAATTACAGTTATACGCTGGTAGATGTAAAATTAAAGTACTTGGGGGGGAGGGAACTACATCCTATAATTTATCAAATTCCTACATTCCTGAAAAATAATTAGATGCTGGGCACTGCTGCAGAGACTACTGTCAGGGGGATAGCAGTGGTCAAAACCAGGCCACTGGTTCTCATTTATTCCATCCATTCTTGCTCTTTTATTGTGTTTGGAGTATTAGTTTCCAACTATCCAGAGACACAGCAGAGAAACAATGGCAGCTTTATTAAGAGCCAGAGACGTAATCCCCAAGCACGAGTGCAGTTGCAGAAGCTGGAGAGGGAAAAAAGGGAGTTCTGCTTCTGTCTGGCTTTCAGGAATTTTACCCTCCAAAGTCCTTCAGCATGATGTAGTTTTGGGCAGCACTAAATCTGCATTACTTTGACAAACTTGGAGCCGCTGACGATTATTAACGGAAGCAGCCTGTGAAGGAGCTCTTCAATAGATGCCTCACATCCCAGTTGTATGGCTTGGGGGGGTTTTTCCTCTTCTTTTTCTTGCTCCTTTTCCTGATGCTTATGTGGATGTTGGATTAATGCATCACAGTTGATTTGTAAATTTGAATACAAGGACTGACTTCATCTGGTCAAACTTGAAACTGCTCCATGTAAGACAGACACAGGCTTCTATCAACAGCTTCCCACTGCCAGAGAGCAGGGTTAGGTGGGATATTGGGGAGAAATTCTTCCCTGTGAGGATGGGCAGGCCCTGGATCCCTGGCAGTGTCCCAGGCCAGGCTGGACAGTGCTTGGAGCAGCCTGGGACAATGGAAGGTGTCCCTGCCCATGGAAGGGGGTGGATCAAGATGAGCTTTATGGTCCCCTCTGACCCAAACCATTCTGAGATTCTGGGATTCTCTTCCTCCTCTACCTCTCTCCCTGCTGCTTTCCTTTATCAGGATTGTCTGCAGCTCCATGTTGGAAATCCCTGCCCAAGCAAATGGCTTCACCTTTGGGAAGTCTGGCCTGAGTTACCCCAGATATTCCCCATGTCCCAGCCAGCAGCTGCTTGGACACTTGGTAGGAAATTGTCCTGGAGGGGCAGGAGTTTGGAGCAGCTCTCCTGTGCGGTTGTCCCTTGGAACAGTGCAGTTGTGACTACTCTGGTGGGCTGAGTTGAGCCCAGTTTGTGTTTTCCACAGTAATTCAGGCCCTCAGGGCTGGTTTTCCTGCCCACCATGTGTGCAAAGGAGGTTGGTCTGGGGAAAAGGGAGTGAAGCCACTCCTGGGACTGTCAGCTAAATGCCATGTACAGAGCAGTCCAAAGGGAATCCCACTGGAGAGCAGCCAGGGCTTGCAGGAATCCAATACCCCAAATCCCTGCTGGGCTGTGGAGACTTTGTGGCTGCTGTTTCACAGACTGAATTAAAGCCACAGTGGACTCTGCTCTTACCTGGGCTCTGCCTTACTGCAAAAGTGCAGGTCTTTTACCCATGTCCAGTGGATAACTACAATTTTATAAGTTTTGTGGATTTCATTTACAATTCACCCCCAGAACATTGTTTAAAAAGGTCTTGGAAGTGTAATTTTATACCAGTGTCTGCAATTGTGAACCACAGCCTCGGGCTGGCAGATAATTCCCTGGTATCCAGGCAATAGAGTTTATGTATAGAACTGCTTCCTGCAGCTTCAAGGACTTCTGATGGTTGTCTTTCTAATTTCTACACCATGCATGTGAAACCAGGACTTTGTTCATAAATTAGGAATCTGTGGTTGTAACATGAGGTAGTACAGAGGTGTGTCAACTTCAGCATTTCTTGTAGTTCTGGAAATTGAAAACTAATTGCTTATCAGAAATGTTCATCAGCAAGTTCCTAAATAAATATTAAAGTTTTACATTACAGAATCTTGCTGCTTCACTGACTCTGACTGTAAAGTAGCTGGGAGGGATAGACTCCCCCTTCACACGCTGTCAGGTTAGGGAATTGTAAAATTAAGGTGCTTTTTCCAGCACAATTCCATAAGACTTGCATGTCCAGATGCAATTTTAACTTCTCATTTATATTTGCAATTCAATGCTTGTAGGAGCCTTCAAAAATGAAGTCTTCCATGAGAATTAACTTGGAGCAATAAAAAGTAATAAAACCTGATTGCGGCACCATCTCGGTTGTCTTCTGGAAATGTACAAATAAAGAAGGGCTGTAATGGGTGCCAGTGGCTCCTGGAAAGTTTCCTTTTCCCCCTTTTGCTGCAGCAATCAGCTCCACCATGACTCATTGCCTTCGTTAGGAGAGGGAAGACATCCCTCATTACTCATTACCAAAGGAAGGGCTTTGCTGCTGCAGGAACAGCCCTGGCATTCCAATTCAGGTGCCTTCCACAAGAAAAGAGTCAGTGTCATTCTTCCCCAAACTTTGGCAAAAGAGACAAGAAATAATGCTGTTTAATTGTCCCCATTTATAAATAGACCATCCACAATGACAGAATTGTAATTTTAATGCTGCAGTTGGGAGGAAAAAAATGCACATTTTTCTGTGTTTGTGTCTGAATTTCAGTTCAGGGAGCTCACACTGAGACTCAAGGCTATAAATGATCATATATATGTATTTATAAATACAAAACACATTTATTTATTTGTTTATTTATTTGCAATTTATTTTCTGACTTTTTAATTACAGAGCACTGTGGGTAGAGGACATAAATGCATACATAAAGCACTTGTTTAAGTAATCCAAGGATATATCTGATTTCAAAGGGAGCACAGAAGACTTTAAAATAATTTCTTAAAATAATGGTTTTTCTTGATTTTACTAATACAAATGTTCCTTGTCTCTTTTCACAATCCCCTTTTTCAGATTTATTTACTTGGATATGAAAGACTTTTGCTTGTATTAAGTTTTTACTGTATTTTAATGTGGTTTTTATTAAGCTGTACAGAATGGTCCATGCTTCTTTATAAATAAAGCTAAGATCATGTATTACTAGAAATCACATTTCAAACTGTGCTTTTGCCAGACTTGGTTAAGATTTTCTAGGAAGGGACGTTAGAATTGTATGATTAATCTTCAGAAAAGGGAAATTTTGGCTCTGCAGTATTTCTTACTGTGTTAACTTCAGAGATTTATAAAACCAACTTGAAACTGCACTGTAAGTGTATTTATAATGACTTTCAGCTGATTTAATAATGCTCAGAATTTGGTGACTGTACAGATCACAGCTCCCCAAATGCAGTGCATTACCTCCAGCATCCAGATGAAGTTATCAGAGGTGGAGGAAAGGATTGGGATTGTGTTTCTGCAGAGAGCTGCCCTAAATCCAACCCCTGGGCTGCTTTGATCCCATTGTGCAGTGGGACATGTGCATGGGTGGAAAAGAACATCTCAGGCTGGGGATGGAGAAGAACTCTCAGGTTGGGGAGGATAAAGAACATCTCAGGTTGGGGATGATGAGGAACATCTCAGGTTGGGGATGGTGAGGAACATCTCAGGTTGGGGAGGATAAAGAACATCTCGGGTTGGGCATGGTGAGGAACATCTCAGGTTGGGGATGATGAGGAACATCTCAGGTTGGGGTTGGAAGCCCATCTGGGATGTGTGAGTACCTCCCAATCTCAGGGCTAGGCTCCCAATGGGGACATGTTCTAAGAAAAATTTCCAAGCCAGTCTCTGATCCATTTCTGCTGTTCTTTGATGTTTCTGTCAGAGCCACTCCCTGCAGCTGGCACTGCTCAGTGTCCCTCTTAGTTCATGATTCTGCAAACCCATCCGAGGAGCCCTTGATCATGCAAATAGCCCTGCTAATTGCAGGTATTGGTACTGCTTTATTCCAGTGGAGTGAGAGCCTCTCAGACACAGTGTGCAGGATCAGCTCCTTCAATCTCATTTATATGTGACAAGCCATGGCACAAGGTTGTTTTTAAAAGTCACCAGTTTAAACAAAGCCAGTTGAAACCATGCCAGAAGCCTTGTGTTAAGTTTCCTGGCTGTGTGCTCCTTTCAGTTTCCAAGCTTTGCTCTTCACAATAGTAAATATCAAACAAGCACCCTGGGAAGCACTGGGAGCTGGATTGGCAGGTCTCAGTCTCCATTTAACATGCAAATGCTCAGCCTGTGCTCACATATGGCCACTTGCTGGATCAGAACTCAGTTCATTCACACAGAACTGGGGAGCTCTGGGTAGATGTGGGCTATGTGCACAAAACACCAGAGCACAGGGGTTTAAGCCAGGAAGGGAACAGAACACAAAATAGAGTTTAGTTTCCTTGTGTTCAAGAATCCAAATACTGAACATGTTTTTGCAAAATCCTGATTTTTCTTTTTATGGTCGTCCAATTCACAACAGGTAAGTAATCAGCCTTCAATCAACTGCCTATTTCCAGACCAGTTATTTGAGCTATTTTGTGACTTTAAAGCAATTCCTGACCTTCATCTCTTGGGTGACATGCAGAGTTTCTTTAATGGTGCTGAGGACTGAACAGGCGCCCACCAACACCTACAGAATTCACCTCTCTGGCATTTTCTTAATTTTCACTTTATTAAGCAGATAAAAGAGGAGCTGTTTCCTTCCCAGATCCCTCACTGGCTCTGGGGGACTGTGAGGCATCAGTCCAGCCAAGCATGTCTTTGATCAATGAGCAGAGTGAGAGTTGTGGGAAGCCTGACGTGTGCCTTTGTGTCCTTAGGCATCCACTGTGACAACATCTGCACCCAGGGCCGCTGGGGACCCAACTGCTCCATCTCCTGCAGCTGTGAGAACGGGGGATCCTGCTCCCCTGAGGATGGAACCTGTGACTGTGCACCGGGATACAGAGGGCCCTTGTGCCAGAGAAGTAAGGTTTTCCATAGCTGGCAGAAGCAGGGCAGGTAGAAATGCTCCTTTATGACACCAGACAGACAAATCCACAGTTTCTGAGCTGCTTTAGCTCATGACTTCCTGAGGGCAAAAGAGCCTGGAAAAGGCTCCTTCATCAAGAACTCTCCTGCACTGAGCTGTGCCTTGTGTTTCTTTTTCTGATCACACCTGGAGGTCACAGGTGACCTGGAAGGAGGAGCAGCACCCTTACAAACCAAAGCTGGCAGGACTCAGGTTTGCAGTAAGTCAGACCTGTTAAATAGTCAGCCACCACCCATGATATAATGACAAGTGGATGAGCGTTGGCATCAAAATAACAAGGCAATGTTTTCTTGTATGCCAGAAAAAGAAACACAGCAGCCCAAAATAGCTCCTGTTTGATGCTCTGCTGCTACATATTAAAATGTACCAAGCAGATAAAAATCCTCTCATTTGCTTTATCTGGGAAGCTGCATGTGCCCCATAGGGACCCCAATTCACTGATCCAACCTACACCAACCATCTTCCCATGTAAACAAGAAGTGGATTGGTCTTTGTTTTCTGCCCAGCATTTCTTCTTCCTCTTGCTGTAAGACATTCTGCATGCCCAGTTCATACATCCCCTTTGATTTCACCAGTTACATTTGACACTAGAACACACTCATCTCTAAAAATAATTTGTAGCTGACAGTTTTTATTTAAAGCCATTATAACAATGACCTCTAGCACTGCTGTAGTTAATGGCCTATAAGCATTTCCATTATAAACCCCAATTTCCAGGTGCTTCAGCATATCTGTGTAGCTGTAAAACCTCTCTCCAAGGCTAAAATGTGGAGCTCAGAGCTTCAGGGAGATGAGGAAGAAAATGTTTTACAAATTTGAAACCTTAAGAGTGCAAAACTTCCAGAAGTTAATAGTTTCTGACCTTTCTGAGATGAAAAAACCCAGCTTAGTTCTATCAGCTGTTGGCACGCAGGCTGCAAGAGCAAAGCTTGTGCCCAGTTTGCAAGCCCAGCAATCAGGCTGCTCCCTGAGGATGTTTGCTAAGGATCTAATGGGGAGAACTTTTCCTCCCCACTGGGGTGACAGCAGAGGGGTCCTGTGGATGCTCCTGCTCTTGCCTCTGTGAGTATTTGGCCTGGGAATCCAGCTTGCTTCCAGCTCTTTTCTGGGATTCAGGCTCAAGAATATTTGGTGAAAAGGAGACCTTGCTAAGCTTCTTCTCAAAATCATCCACATTTTTCTCTTAGAAATTCATTTAGAAACAGGATTTAGGCTGTTTTATTACAAGGCAGAGCTGAGGATGATACTGAAGATGATACTCAGCCAACTTGTTCTGTCTGTGTAATCAGGATTACATGAGACACTGGGATGGTTTAGTGCTCTTAAGCCTGCAGAAATGTCTCCAGGAATGATCCAGGTTGTTTTATAGCTACTGCATCATCAACCAACCTGTCAGCTAAGCTCCAGCTGGAAATGTGCAGTGGGGTAAGAGCCTGACACCCTCTGAGAACATACAGTCCAAGAGAAAATTCTCATTTGCTGGAAAAATAGAACAGACATGATTTAGTAACCACTGAGCCAGAACTATAGAACAGAGAATCACAGGAGTAAAAATAAAAACATATAAAGTTATTTTTACTGTCACTTACTGCAATTTAACATTTCTTTGTGTTATCTATTGCAGTGAATGTTTGGACAGTGGATGCTTTTTCACTCTACATGCTCTGTAGCAAAAGTCTGCTTTTAGAAGAGATACTGAGCCGTAATCCTGATTCCATAGCGGATGTACAAATTCTACAATAATTTCAATCCAGGTTTTAGGCAAAATAACCACACAATTCATTACAAGTTTGCTCAGCTATTGATATGGTTACTGATTCAAATCAGGTGATTTTGTGTGGTGTAACATAATTACCATTATTGGCTTCTGTTCATCACTTGATGGCTGCTGCTCCTCCCAGCTGAGCACGGCATTGCCCCAGATAGGTTTGGAAATCAGCTTTTGGCATAGTGGTTTTGACATAAAGTATTGTTTCCTAATACACCTTCTCTGATTTCTTGACTCAATTTCCATTTCTTTCTGAGTTTCTGTTGTCTGTAAATGTATGCCAGTGTTTCTTTTCCTGTCTGTCCTAAAATCTTTGGAATGTGTGTTATTAATCATATCTGCTGGGAGATCTCAAACACCTTGAACTCCTGTTTTGTCAAAGAGTCCAGGTGAGAGAGACTCAAATGAGTGTCCTGAGAGAGAGAGGCTGCTGAGAACTCTGCTGTGGTATTAAACAGCCAAGGACTTCCATGAGGAAGGAAGGTGGGAATGTTTGAACACAGGAGCAGCTTTACCAGAGCCTGCACTTTATTAACATGGAACAATCCAACAGGCCTCATCATTTCAGCTGTCCACTAAATTGTGCTTGATAAATTAAGAAATATTGGTTTGGGATTAAGACAGACAGAGAATTTTTGAGCTCTGAGCGATGAGCAAACGTTGGAAAACCTGTGACAGCTGGGTTTGTTCTGTTTCCAGTTTGCCCGCCCGGGTTTTACGGGCACCACTGCAGCCAGCCGTGTCCCCAGTGCGTGCACAGCAATGGTCCCTGCCACCACGTGTCCGGGCTCTGCGACTGCCTGCCGGGCTTCTCCGGGCCCCTCTGCAACCAAGGTACCCTCCCTGCCGGCCCCTCCCTGCTCCCCTGCCTTGGTTCTGCAGCTCAGAACCCAAAACAATCTTTCCTTCCGAGGGAAAATGCAAACAGGTACTCAGTCACCCTCTTGGAAATACGATGTGCTCCTGGTTTCATAAATAATCCAGCTCTGCCACCCTGGATTGAAATGCCTGTGGAATGAGACACCTGCTGTAAATACATCAGCAGCCAATGGCTTCATTTTTCTCGCTGCTCAGCCTGTCCTCACCTGAATGTTGATAGCACCTTCCTGTGATCTTTGCAGCAGGGCAGGGAGGTACTGGCTAAGGTAAAGGCCAGCTCGGGTGAACAGTCCCAAACACCCAGTTGTGCACAAAACCTCATTGACACTTGCAGGACCTGGCTGGGAATGGCCAAAACCACAGACACAAGTGCAGGATACAGGAAAGTTTGCAGTGAGGCAGAGGAGTTCATTTTCACAAGTGAAGAGGAACTTCAGCTCCCCCAAACACCCATCACCTTTCAGCTTTTCAAATTGAACTCCAGGATGTCATTTTCATCCTACAAATACCCACAAAATCCCTCAGCCCTCTGCACTCTCAGTTGCTGCATACTGCAGTGGGTATTTTCTACACAGATATTTAAAAGAAGTGATTTGTAGTGGCCACTGCCCCTGTGCAGTCACCATCCCTGCCAAAACTGAATGACACTTTCAATGACCTGCTTTTCTGCTTTTCAGTAAGCTGGGATTGCAGGCAGCAGTTACCCAAAATCATTAAACATAGATTAAGTATAACCATGGGGTTTTTTTCCTGTGCTGTATAGTCAACTAAACATTAGACCAATTAATTTATTAAAATGAACGTATTTCAGTGAATTTGTCCATTTTCTGTGAAACGTTAGCCAGATTTCAAAGCATAAGCAGGTCTAATTATCCTCTTAAGAAAACTATTTTATTTTTGCTCAGATGTTCAGCACTTCTGGTTTTACTTTGAAATGTTGATCTATCTAGCAAATTAATCTTAAAATATTCATGTCCTAATTAAAATCAATTTGTGTTGCAGTTTGTCATAATGAGTTAACATGTAACTTTATTTTGTAGAAAGAAAAATGCTAATTAATTTTCCATTAGAAAAACGTGAAATGAAGATTTCACTTTGGAATTTTCATTTCCTTGTGCCATTGGCAGCAGGAACATTCTTCCACCAGCAGTATGTGCATGTGAGGAGCTGTGTAACCCCCAAAACTGCACAGGTTGACTCAGCTGTGCCAAGGATTCTGAGCTGCAAACAACTAAACAGCTGTTTTCTGAATATCTTTCACAATCCCAGAGCGAGATGGGTTGATAATAACTTGTTATCACTGCTAGAACACACCTGACATCCCACAGGGACTTTGGGAGTCCCACTTCAGAGCTTTCTGAGCTAATTAACATCCCAGTCTGTGTTGTGCACTCAGGCTGCTGCTGAAGAAAGCAGCATTAGGCCTTGTTTCACAGCTCTCTAAAAATGACTGAGACATTTAAAAAGTGCTTGGATTTGGATCTCACATCTTCACAAGAGTCTCTCTGTCAGTCCACAACCAGGTTGTTTAAATAAGGCAGAAGAACCGTTTTGCCATCCCTCTGTGCTGACATTCCAGAGGGCATCATCCCATTTCCCAGAGACAAGGGGAGCTCCTGTGGAGGGAGCCCCTCTGCCAGCTCTACCTGTGTGCACCAAAGTGTAACCTGGTCCCTTTGCCAGCAGCTCTGTTTGGATCACAGATCTTGCCCTGATCCATCAGTATTCCATGGTGCAGAACAAATCAGCTCCTCTTCAAAGGAGGTCCTTTGAGAGTTCCATTTTTTTGTACATACAAACCCCAGCCTTCATCAAGGTGCTGTTGCCTATCTCCATCTCAAACATGCCATAAAACAGTGCCTGGAGCACTGGAAGGGAATGATGGTGTGGCCTGTCCAGGAGCCTGGGCTGACAGATCAGTTCAGTGTTTGCTGTCTGTGATAGGAGGGTTCTGCTTTCCTCCTCTCTTTGTGTATTCTTTCCATCCTGGCTCTGTATTGTGTTCAGTTTTATCTCTTTTCACTTAGGAACAGTTCTGTTTAGCACACAGTGTGAAAGCCAAACCCAACTTTATCCACTCCTACAGATAAGTCCATAGTCTATAGAAACACAAGCAGAAAACAATACTCTGCTCTTGTAGGAGCAGAGGATGGCATATTATATAAAAGCCAATGAATCACAGCTCAGGATTTCAATCTGTGGCTGATTCACAGTCAGGATAGATTGAGGTCACCTGAAGAGACTACTTTTGAGAAAGTGAGAGAGGCTGAAGTGGTGAAACAGCTGCATAATTCAGGGAAGTGCCTTAATCACTTTTTTGACATCGCTATTATTTACCAGGATCCAAGTCCAGTTCCATTTGTTACACTCTTTGCAAAGATGGACTGTATGTTTTATCTTGTTTTGAAAATACATCTGTTTTTGTCAGGGAACACAGCCAATAAGAGCCCAGAAATGAAACATTTCATTTGTTACTGAGCAGAGCTTTCCATCAACTTTAACGTTAAAGATTTCCAATAATTTGGTGGGAGGTTGAAGATCTACATGTCTATTAGTTTCCTGTCACTGTGCTTAGGATGTGAGAAGATGACTCTGGAAAAAAACTGAGAGTTTCTTTTCTTCCACCTTCACTCAGGTGGACACACAGGGAGAGGTGCTGATTTCGTTGGGATGCAGCACATCTGTGAAATAGCTCTCAGTCAAACAGATATATAACATACATAAATATAAATATAGATAAAATCCTTGGAAACCAGATCAGTCCCAGCCACTCGCTTGTGGCTGCTACTCACTGAATTCTCTTAAACTTTTCTAGTTCTTTTCCTCTCCTAATGACCCCTCTTCTCTGTTTTGTCTCTCCTCTTGTAATCCTCCCATATTGCCCTTCGATAATTGCAATCCTCTGACTATATTAGCTTAATTTTCCAGCAGAAAAATGGATTTTGATATGACTTTTCCCTATTGTTTTTACTCCTGGGATGCAAGCAAAATGGGCTCGAACACTTTTCCTGCTTTCCAGAGGAATTTTGCTTCATCAAAGAAAAACTGTTGTAATTAATTTTATCTCTAATTGCTAAATGTTAATTCCTGTGATTTCCTCCCGTTCCCTTTGAAGAGGCTGCAGTAAAGTGCCTTGTGTTTGCAGTGTGTCCCAGTGGGAAGTTTGGGAAGGACTGTGCTGAGGTGTGCCAGTGCACCGAGAACGGGACCTGCAACCCCATCGACGGATCCTGCCAGTGCTTCCCGGGCTGGATAGGCATGGACTGCTCCCAGAGTAAGCCAAGGGCCATGCTCCACCTCTGCCTTCGAGTATCCTGTTTCTGTGTTTGTTTAGTGCTTTCTGAAAGTTAAAGACAGATTCTAGGGAAATCCCTGGTGTATTACAGCCAGGGCCTTACTCTCTTTAAAGCAGATTTCTATTAATTAATCTAAGTTAGCTTTGGATTGAATTAGTTTCTGCATTTGGAGTTTGCAGAAGCCCTGACTGGCTTTTATTCCAGGAAAGGGAGGTCACGAGCTCTTATCAGAAAAGAAAGCTCCATGCTCCCTTTTAATTTCTAGCTGGATTCCTTTTTATTTATTTTTTTGAAATAATTTTCTTTCAGCTATTACATTTAGACATTATTAACCAGTAAATGTTTTCATGTACCAAATCCCTAGAATTGAGAAATTAGGTAGCTGATATATTTCTATTAAATGTAATTTAATTGTAAAAGTCAATGTGGCCTTGTAGGGATGAAGGATTTCTTTCTGAAAATTGCCCAGGTAGAAGATTGGCATTTGCTGATCCCAAAGTGTCATTTCCTGAGAGCATCCCTTAATTGAAGCTAGATCACAGAGGGAGGCAATATCCGATCATTCAGAAATGTTACTTCATATTCAGGATACAACTAGCATATTAGACAGCATTCCAGAGTAAAATATATTAAACTCCAAGTGATAAAGCAGGAATCGGATAAAAACAGACGGCTGTAATTTTGCTTTTATTGTGTGTCTTCCACAGGCAGAATATTGCTGTCACTCAAAAACAGCAGAAAAAAAAGGGAAAAAAGACAGAAAGCTGCACATATTCCTCATTATATTTAGCCATCTAATTGGAAAATGTCTGTTAGTGTCTGTTAACCTTGAAAAAAGATGGTTTTCCTTCCAGAGCGAGGCAGGCAGGTCAGCAGGAGCAGTTCAGCAGGCAGCACCTGGCTGTGGGCACTCTGGGTTCTGCATGAGCAGAGGGGGACGTGGCTCTTTGCTCAGTTACTCCTTGCACACAAAGAGAACCTCTCCCAAGGTGACCCTGTCCCACTCCAGGCTCCCTGGGCACCTGGCCTCCCCTCCCAGGCTATTTCTGGCCCTGTGCTCCCATTAACCTGGAATGACCTGGACTTGGAGCTGCTCAGGAGATAATTTTAGCTCCAACTCCAGAGCCAGTTCTGGATTCACTAACAGCCCCTGCAGCTCTGCCTTAGAACAGCATTGCAAAAGTATTTCTGGTTGCTTATAGCACAAACACTTCAGGCCAAATCCTGCTCAGCTTTACATTGTGTGAGTCCAGTGACCTTTTGTTTGATTTACGTCATGGCAGGGTTTTTTGGCCATTCATTCTGGCTTTAGAGGCGTCTGTCAAGTGCCAGAAACTTCCATTTCTTATCCATGGAGCCATTGGCATCCATGGAAATAGGCCTGGTGTCTGTACTTTCAGGTTTCCTGGGAACTGTGCCTTATTAATTCAAGTCTTTAGCAGGAAGCAATGGAAAGTGCTTTTTAAAGCAAAAATATAGTTGTTATATTGAAGGCCTATCATAATTTCGGATCTTTTAGTCTGGCACTAATAACAGTAACTTACTGCATTCATTTTTGGAGGGAGGCTTACAATAACTTTTTTTAATGTATTAATATTGTACTTGTTGAAATATAAAGTAGACCCAGAGATTTTAATTTAATATTAGCCCCCCAACAACAATAGCAATTTGAATTTGTGGATGGGAATTCATACTGGAAGAAGTTTTCTTTACATTTTTTTCATGATTGGAGTAGCACTCTGTGCTTCAAATGGATGTGGTAATTTTAGTGGTTGATTGCATAGCAAAGTAAACCTGAATAGCTGGGCTTTATTATGCAAGAATTCCAGCATGTCAAAAAGAAAATTAAATTACCTCTATATCCTGCAACCCTGCCTAAATTGTCCTCACAGATAATGCAGTGAGGCATGGAGTGCCACAGCACAGAGTGGGGTCGTGTTGAGAGTCACTGGTTAACAGCAGCAAATAGAGCTGATCCTGCTTCCTGCCCCACACAGAGGATCATGGAGTCACAGAATCCTGGAATGGTTTGGGTTGGAAGGGACCTTGAAGCCCATCCCATTCCACCCCTGCCATGGGCAGGGACACCTTCCCCTATTCCAGGGAGCTCCAAGCCCTGTCCAGCCTGGCCTTGGACATGCCAGGGGTTGGGGCAGCCACAGCTGCTCTGGGCACCCTGTGCCAGGGCCTCCCTGCCCTCCCAGGGAACAATTCCTCCCCAGTATCCCATCTATCCCTGCCCCCTGGGTCCTGTCTCTCCATCCTTTGTCCCAGGTCCTCTCCAGCTCTCCTGGAGCCCTTTTTGACACCGGAAGGGTCTTTGGGTCTCCCCAGAGCCTTCTCTTCTCCAAACTGAACATTCCCTTCTCTCCCAGCCTGGCTCCAGAGCAGTGGAGCTCCAGCCTTTGCAGCATCTCTGTGACCTCCTCTGGACTTGCTCCAGTAGCCCCAAATCCTTCTGCTGTTAGGGCTGGAGGAAGCTCTGCAGGTGAGGTCTCACCTGAGCGGGGCAGAGGGGCAAAATCCCCTCCATTGACCTGCTGCCAGAAATCCCTGTGCCAGGGAGAGGTTACAGGGTGACACCAGGGTTTGGAGAGCAATTGGTGGCTTGGAAGGACCAGCCACTGTCCAGGGAGCACTGGTCACTGTCCAGGGAGCACTGGTCACTGTCCAGGAGCACTGGTCACTGTCCAGGGGGCACTGGTCACTGTCCAGGGAGCACTGGTCACTGTCCAGGGGGCACTGGTCACTGTCCAGGGAGCACTGGTCACTGTCCAGGGGGCACTGGTCACTGTCCAGGGGCACTGGTCACTGTCCAGGAGTCACAGCCAAGTTCAGCAGTGCGAGTTCTGCCTTGCTGATGTCTCAGAGGTTCTCCCTGTATTGTTGCTCCTCCACAGCACTAACACAGTATCATTGCTTTCTTTTTTGTCAGCTGACAAATGTTTTTTTATTTTCATAGCTTGTCCCACTGGGTTTTGGGGCCCTGATTGCTTTCATTCATGCAACTGCCACAACGGAGCACTGTGCAGCCCCTACGATGGAGAATGTAGATGTACCCATGGCTGGACCGGGCTCTACTGCACTCAGCGTAAGCCTTTCAGAGACAGGGAATCTGTCAAAGTATGTGCTGCTACCTCGTGTCTCTTCCAAGTATTGCAGTTTTCCCTGGAAAACCACATGCTCCTTACTCCTGATAACCTCACATCACCCCTAAGAAAATAGTCCTGAAGCTTTCCAAGGTTTTTTATGCCTTTGGCACTCAGTAAAGGAGGGGAAAATCATTTAGATTATTGATTCATTGTTAGAATTTGCACAGTCAGTGTCCCTGCTTGTTAATGCCCCAGTATTTATGGTCTGATTTAGGAAAATGGTAGAGATTTCTCACCCTAGTGCCAAATTACCGGTATGAAAGAGGAGATCCAATTCTGGTGAGCCTTTTAAGAGGGTTCTTTCACTTGCAAATAATTGATTGATCCCTGGTCTTCCAGAGAGTTTCTGTTTAGCATCTTCTTTCACTTCTTGAAAATGTAGTTTGTATAGATGGGTCAAGTTTCCATTCTTCTGAAACACTTAAGAGGCAATTCTGTAAAGATGAGAAACATTACTTCAAGAAAATTGTCTGTCACAGTATCTCTGCATTTAGACCATCAAATAAATATCATTAAATATACAGAGGCTGAAAATCCATTGATTTATGTGCCCACATACTTTGTGCTGATAACACATCTGAGTTTGACTTCAGCTTATTTCTTACTCTTTCCTTGTTCTGCTTGCTGAAAGGTTGCCCAGCTGCTTTTTATGGGAAGAACTGTGCCAACGTGTGCCAGTGCCAGAACGGAGCCGACTGTGACCACATCACCGGGCAGTGCACGTGCAGGACGGGCTTTACAGGCAAACAGTGCGAGCAGAGTGAGTACCAGTGACCCCAGTGCCCTCCTTCTCCAGAGAGAGGGGTGTGTTTCATAATTCATGCACAAACTGGCTCTTAAACGAGGTGTTGATGTCAGCAGGACAATGACCTCAGGCACCTTATGTAATCCATAGGGAGGAGAGGGCACCTCTGGAAAAGTGGACAGTCTAAGCATAAAGAAATTCAGTGAATCCCAAATTGAGCCTTACATTCCCAGGCTAAAGTTAGGTGAGAGAAAGCAAATCACTGCACTCAGTGCTGACTGGATGGGGCCTTCCCAAACAACTTGTACCTGATCAATACACACCCAGCCCTAAAGCTGCCTCAGCCTTGTTAATGCTGCTGAGAGCAGCAGCCCCAGGTTTCCCAGTGCAGAAACACAGAAGGGTTAAAAGGAACAAGTCCTTTCTGCTCTCAAAAGAATATTGGGGATATGGGGCTTTCCCACAAAAGTTATGATGTAGACATGGACCAAATAATGATTCATTTTTACAATGAAAGCAGAATGAAAGCAGATGAAGGGAAACAAGGTTGCTTGCCATTTTGGGAAGGGTCTGCCTTTAGCTTGAGCAGTGAGTGTTTCCCAATGAGCCTCAATTCACGTGCAAGGGGTCTAAATGTCTTCCTGGAATTGTTGTCCATGTCCCACTGGAATATTTAGCAGGCTGTGCCAAATGGCTTCTTAGAAGAACACAGAGTGAGGGTCCTGGGAAGTGGATGTGCTCTGTGTGTGTGTTTGTCCAGTGCAGTAATTCACAAGGAAATTCTCACCCACTTACTGGGCTTCTAAACACAGATGAAGTCCACCTCATCTTCCCAAGGCATTAATTCCACAGGGTGCCCTCCCTTTTTTTGGCACTAAGGTAATTCAGTAACATTCCTGACAGATTTGCAAGGGAAAGCTTTTGAACTGTAGCTTGCTACGTGGACCTTTATGGATGTATTTGTGCATGTAACTTAATTCATAAATATGTTTTTGCACACACTTGCATTCAGCAAAATTGAATATCTCAGGGCCAAATTTGTGTGCTCTTGGGGGATTGCACATGGCACCACTGTAACTCTGTAAGTGGCCAGCTTAGTGAATTTGCAGATGCTCTTCACTGCAGCCACAATCAAAATAGGAAACTAAAGAATCCCACAAAGAACTGCACAATAGCAGATTTTATATAAGGGGCTGCTTTATGATTTGACCCCTGTATAAAGCCTGAGGCTTTCTTTTCTATCCAAACTACAAATGTATTTATTTACTTGTTTTTCTACTATTTAATCTAAAAGAATCTCTTCATTAAGGCTCCTTCCTTCTCCAAATCCTGCTGAATGGGCAGTCACACTGCATTGCAGATGAAATGCTTAATTGCAGGCATCATTTCTGTGGTGCAGTCCCAAAATTTAGGCCTTATTCATTTTAAGTAGGCTGCAGGCTAATAAAAGAATGAGCATTAATTGTAATAATTTTCTTTTTTTCTTTGTTTGAGTACCAACAGATTAAATATACAATTCTAATGCACACTGCAAATCAATAAACAGATACTGGCTATGGTTCTGTACTTAATATTAAATTTTGGCTACCAGAAGCTACTTTGAGGCTGACATTGGGGAGGTGATGTTATGCAATGAAAAACATTTGCAGTGACACACAAGGAGTCACATCTTGAGCAATATATTCCACAGGATCTTAGCAAGGGTGCATGCTCTCAGTAATGCAGCTTCTCCATGGAAGTAAGTGACAGACATTGTTTCTTTCAATTTATTCTTGAGCAGAGCTTCCAGAAGTACAGTAAGCTGCCTACAGATTTATTGTAATAGCCCATCATGGTAATTGCATGAATAAATTTCTCAGCTGGCCATTCAGTCTTTGATAGAAACACAAAGACAGGATAGAAATTCCTTCTGTATTAGGAACCTGACGCTGAAGCAGAGCAAATCAAACCACTCAGATGCTCAGTTCTGAAATTCCACCTGCAATGTTCTATCCCTATTCTATTCTATCCTATTCTGTTTCCTACTCATCCCTACCACTGCCCATCCTGGCACTCTAGGGATGAGTAGGAGAGCATGTGGGGTTTGATTGGTAAAGGCTGTAGGGTTCATATAAAGGTTCATTAAAACTTTTCTTTGCAACTCCCCCGTGAAAAAATAAAACAGGTGGGTTGGTGAAGAATGTTGAGCTCTGTTGTCTACAGCTTCTGAGCTCAAGCTCTGTTAAACTCTGAACATTTGTAATATACATCAAGTCTTCTAAAGCCTTTGTACCTATCACTGATTTCATTCTAGGAATCTTCCAGAAAGTTACAGCTTAATAAGTAACAAACTGCACATAGAATGCATTTAGCTTCTGCTTCAGACTAATAATAATTTCACATTAGGGTATTATCCTAGAGATCCTTAAACCAGGGAGACTTCTCTACTGAATTTCCCACGGCACGTGTTGTGCCCATTCCCAAAAACAGTAGAATTCTTTCCAACGTTTTTCTTTGGCTCCCCAGAGTGCTCTCCAGGAACATTTGGTTATGGTTGCAAACAATTGTGTGAGTGCATGAACAATGCAACGTGTGACCACGTCACAGGCACTTGCTACTGCAGTCCAGGCTTCAAAGGAATCCGATGTGATCAAGGTACAGTGGAATTCTCTCTGTAAAATCCCTCTCTCTCTCCCCCTCTCCAACGATGTACTTAAAAAAATACAGCGTTTCAAAAATGAAATGCATGATTCAATTTACGGTGTGTTATGAATTACTTTTAACAGCGGCTCTTATGATGGAAGAATTAAACCCCTATACTAAAATTAGCCCTGCTCTTGGATCAGAGAGGCACTCAGTGGGAGCAATCATTGGAATTATTATTCTCCTTCTAATTATTATGGTCTTGCTGGCACTCTTTGTGTGGTATCGACGGAAACAGAAGGAGAAGGGCCATGACATGCCAAGTGTATCTTACACCCCAGCCATGAGGATGACTAATACAGATTACTCACTTTCTGGTAAGGGTCTTTTTATGTTAATCAAATCCAGACTCATAGTCCTGTCTGTTGGGGAAATCCAAGTTTCTGTGATGTGTAACGTGTTATTGAGCCTCAAAAATAATGACACTTCCGTTCTTCCTCGGAATGCCGTGATCTTTAAACACATAAATGGGACAGGAAAGGAAATATAAAACTGATTTAAGCTGCTTTCTGTGTGGAAGTTGATATGGGATATACCTAGGCAGGAAATATGCTGCATGGAATTTTGAGTCATGTGCATTCCTGTTGCAGTGCAGAGATGTTTCCCTTTGTGAAACTTTGGGAAGCCTTTTTTGGTTTGAGGAATAGGATTGGCTGAGTCAGTCATAAGGTTTTGGTTTTGTCTGTGCTGCATTTTGTGATTTGAGGTGTCTGTTTGTTGTCACTCTCTGCTGTGTGCAGACCAGTCCTTGTCATGTAGGCAGCTGGTGGGAATCATCTTCCCAGGAGCTGAGGAAAGCAGGAGAGGGAAAGAGGAAGGCTCTTCAGGGTCAAAGCATTCCTCCTTCTTTCTATCCTCTTCTCCTGCTGTGGAGGACAGCTTTTCTTAACAGATTGTCTACATTTTGGAGGATGTGATCTCCTTTTCAATGCTGTCATTCTTACTCATTCCTCTCTGGCCAGTATCAGGGACGATGCCAGGCAGGGGCTGGCTTTATTTCCTTCTGGTTTCTCCGTCTCAGTGGGGATGTTCTCAGGGTTTACTGCTCTCCGACTCGTTCTCTTCCTTTTAAATGGCTGAAACTCCAAGTCCAGGTGAATACAAGCCCCTGGGGCAGGCAGAGGTTGGCCCAGCAGGTTGGCAGGCAGAGGTTGGCCCCTGCTTCCCCAGGCCTGCAGTGCCTTTTCCTTTCTGCTTTCTGCTCTAATCTATGAGGCCTCTTGGCTTCTCTGCTGTCTCATGGTGGCACAGCTGGAAGCTTTTTATGGACTTCCCTGCCAGAAAAGGAATATGTGGCTGAGGGCAGGTGTGTTACAGAGAAAGGACTGCAGTGATGCCCCAAGGTTTAGATTTTATATTTTTCACTTTCTGTGCTGCTTTAGTCTGTACTTCTGAGCTTCACATTAAGTGTTGGTAAGCTCTCTTCACAGAGCAGGGAAACAAAACAATTTCTCTAGCTGGGGACCAAGGACAAATGATCCAAATCTCAGCCCAGGAGCACAAACCCCGTGGGCTGGAGAGAGAAAAACAAACAGGATGGGACTGGATGGGCTAAAGCTGGGATGGGAACATGAACTGCAAGGTGCAAATGGAGCAGAACTGATCCCAGGGAGAGACCCCGTGCCCGGCTGTGCATTTTGGGACCATTTTGGTTCATCTTGGGTGCAGCCCTGGCTGGGCTCTGGTGCTGCCCCAGGTGGATCCATTTTGGCCTCCTAATAAAGCCCTACTTTGTTCTTTAGCTCTGTCCAGCCTCTGCTCTAGGTTAGGATTCTCAAGGCATCAGCAGCAATATTGCACAGAGGGAACAGGGATTCCAACCTTCACCTGCAGGTTTGCTTGTGGATTAAGGGCAGAATGCCATGGAGATGTGCTTGTCCAATGGATGTAATCCCATGTAAACCCATGTACTTTGGCAAGAATTCCACCTGGGTGGCTGCAGCATCCAGCCCTCTGTGGGCTGTAACACTATGGCTCTCCTGAATCACCAGGTGTTCTTTTGCCTGTTTACTCTTACTTGGGTAATGGTGGTGTTGTTTCTGAATAGAGTCACATACACAGATCCCCAGCTCCTGCAGGCAGCAGTTTCCTCCAGCACATTTATTTCTGGAGGATGTTTTTGGTCTTTAGGTCCTCAGCTCCTGTGAGGCTGATAATCCATGCATATGTGTGAGAGAGATTATGAGGAAAGGGAACCCCCTGGGCAGCCCTTGGATTCTTTTGCATTTGGGGATGAAGGATGTGGCAGCAGAACACACACTTTGCCCAGCAGCCAGAGGAGAAGAAAACCACCTGTTCTGGAAGGCTTATCAACAGCACATGGATCCAAGAGCAAACTTTCCCAAATAAGCCTGAAATCAAAATGGTGCTACCCAGCCTGAGAGCAGTGCACTACATCCAAAAAAGATTTTAAAGTGCAGGTTGTTTAGTTCAAGGAGATGGGGCCAGAAGGGAAAACTGTGTGGTAGTGCCAGAGAGCAGCAGAGATTTCTTAGTGGGACTTTCACAAAGACTTGGCCATGGGCTGAAGTGATGTTTGAGGTCTTGTCAAGGTCTTAGCAAACTTTCTGGTATGGGTGAATCCTCTGCTGAGAGCCAAGAGCTAAGCAAAGCTTAACACAAATAAAGCATCATGGATCCTGAAGCCTAGACAAGGCACTTCCAGAAATGATCTGCAGATGATGGGTGGTGGGAGGTGGCAGAGTGAACCCTCCTGTTTGGAGCCTTCAGCCGTCTCCCTGACACTGTGTGGGCAGAGAAGACCCACACAAAGAGAAGGAAGCAGCTCCATTTAGCAGTTGAGAAGTCTGGGTTTGTATTTACTGCAGAGTGCTCACTTATTCCCTTTTTTGTGGCTGGGCTGGTGCCATTTCCACAATCCTGTCCTGCAGGATTGGGACTGATGCTCTCTGTGGCACCCCAGAGCCCAGGCTCAGAGCAGGACTTCAGTCTAATTCCCTTTCCTTTAGGCATTTAAGTCTTTCCTTGCTGCTCAGACCTGAATAAAATTCTCACCTTTGGGAAGAGAGAGATTTTTTGTGGGTTGGATTTTTCTTGTTGTTTTTTTTTTTAAACAGGGATAGCATTAGATTTGAATTTGATGTATTTCCAGCCAGCAGTTACAAGAGCTTCATGAATAAATGTGTAGAAAATGGACTGTGCTATCAAGGTAAATCAGCCTGGGTGGCTACTTAAGTATCGACCAGAGGGAACTGTGTAGCAGGAGTAATTCTGAGTTCAGGGTGCTGCGTGCAAGGGGGGGAAGAAAAGGATTTTGGGGGATGTGTACAAGCTCAGAGCCATTAATTCAACGCTGTGCTAAGTAGTGGAGCACTCTGGTAGTTTTATTTCAGCTCATTTTGGGTGCAGGGAACAAGCTCCAGCCAGCTGAGCTGGGTGAGCGCTCACCTTGTCCCAGGGGGCTCCCGGTGACGTTGGTGGGCGCCTCAAATCCCCCTGCAGAGCCACAGGGTCCTGCTCTTCCTCCCAGCTGCTCCTGGCCCACAGCCAGTGGGTAAGGGAAGGGAGAAGGCAGAGCTGACTCCACACACACTTTCAGAGCAGAAAGACACAGATCCAAGTGTCCTGTTTAACTGGGACCGTGGGCTGTGGGGAGGGAGGACGAGCCCTTGAGCCAAGCCCCCTGAGCAGGCTCAAGGCTGTCTTGGTGGGGGCACACACTGACATGAAGGGTGGGCTCCAGCCCCAGTGCCCACTGGCAGACCCCAAGAGAGATGTGTTTCCTGTTGGTTTGATTGTAAGTGTCACAGAGCTGTAGCTGGGGGAGATGGCAGAGCCCTGGCAGCCTGGCTGACAGATGTTCAATGCAAAGACTTCAGCTCTGGAATCACATCCTGATCTGAGATCATTTGTCAGCAGCAACTCTGGAAAACAGCTGGGACTCAAAGGCTCTGCACTTACCACAAAACAGAGCTGACCTCGAAAATCTCGTTGATCTCATTGCACATTTCAGCAGAAAAGCAGTGCTTGGTCAGAGCTGCACATGCAGGAGCAGCTTCCCCTGAGCCCTGAGCCACAGCCCTTATGTAAGAGACACCCTGCAGATAACCCCACTTCTTGGAAACAGGATATTCTGCAGTAAATTAGGCTCAATCTAGATCTCCACAAGATGTCAGCAAAGGAAAGTGCATGTTCAGAAGGAAGCAAATGCAGAGGGCAAGGAGAGGAGGTGATGGTGGCTGGGGACCCCAGGTCCCTGTCCTTCCTCACCATCGCTGCCAGGCTCCAGTAAAGGTGGAGATGGGCTCAAGCAGCCAGCCCAGCACTTCATTTCCCTTTGACATGAAGGTGTTCCCCACAACCCAACTCTCTGCCTGCAGCTTGAGCCCATGCTTTAGCAAAGCCCATTCATTTGCTCCTTAGAGGGCCTCGTTGTTTAAATAATGCTGTTCCAGTTGGAATTTTCCATCTCTTCTCCTGATGGTACTTTGAAATATGTATATATTTGTTCTGCAGCTGGAACCAGATTGGGATTGATGTTTTCATTAGAAATGCCACTATAAATATGATGCCTTTCTTGGTAAATTATTCTGCTTGGTAAATGTGTTTATAACTTAAATTGAGGAAATAGCTAAAATGTCTCTGAGCATACAATGTAACTGCCCAGGTTTGCCTTTCAGGGCTCCAGCTTTGGTTTTTTGCACACAATAGAAAACGTTTTGGACTCCTCGGTACAGTTATAGCACCTTGATTTCTAACATTACTCCTGGTTTTGTAACAAAAAGGTTTCATTTGTTTCAACTCCAAGACTGCCCAGGGGCTCTTCCATAGGTTAAGCTAAGGAGGCAGCTGTGTTGCAGCCCATGCATTACCTGAGTTTTGCCTCCCTCCCCTCACCTGCAAAGCAGCTGGACTGTCAGGAATGACTTTATTAACACCTTCAAGAAGATAACACTCTATTATTTAAGTATTTTTGTTTTTTCTCTAATATTTAATGCTACCAGTCAAGAGCTTCACACCAGAATGCAGGATAGATTGCATCTGCAGATGTTTTAGAACACCCAGTACTCCGACAAAGATTTCTTAACTAGATTGTCTCTATCATGTTTTCAGTTTCTTAAGAACTGTTGTGGCTTCCAAAGTATTTTGTGCTGACTTGTTTTCTTCCCAGATATATCCCAGGGTAGCAGCAGTGTTCATTGTTTTTCCAATCCAAGCTACCACACTCTCTCATGTGGGGTGACTTCACGCTTCTTCCCCAGTAATCTGGATGGAAACAGCTCCTGTAAGGTAGATATTACCCCACCCCACTGTAGCAATGTTCTTATCAGTTCAAGGAAATCAACCAAAGCGATGCCTCTCGGGCCCTGTTGTCTGCCAGCACTACTTCAAACTGCAGGGTAGCATTCCTGATGTCCCAGACACTGAAAGGTTGGATTTCCCCTCCCTGTATCTTCCCAATCCCTGGGAATGGGAACTGGGGTCTCATGCCTGTCTGGGTCAGCAAGGCTTGGTGTCTTAGCAACTCTGAGGCATGTTTGCTTCTCAGAAGAGATAAATAACTCAATAAATATAATTATCCACTAACACAACACCAGTAAATCAATGAAGCATTAATCAGTAATCTCTCTTTGCTGTTTCATTGTTTCCCACATCAGACACACAAATTCCCTGCTGACACAGACAAGCAGAAAGATGCAAGAAGGTGCCTGGGGTGCTTTTGAGGACTCATGCAGGGACATTCTGGGAGCTCTGTTGTCACTCCTGGCTCTCCAGCAGAGCTATTCCAGCCCTGTCACTGGAACATCCAGGAGCACTTTCCTTATCATTTGTTGCAATTGATTCCCTCAGACCATTCATGAACAACACTGGGACTCAATTCAGAACTTTAGCAGTAAATTTAGATGTGACAAATAGTAAAACAGCTCCTCCTTTGGAGCCTTAATAAGCCAAGGTGGGGCAAAGCAGAGGGAGCACAGGAAAAAGGAAATGCAGTTGATTTCGTCAAGGTTGTCAGCTTTAAAAATGATGGTATTTCAGGCTGTGTCACCTTCATCCAAATGTAACTATTCACTGGAATGCCGTATGAACAAGATTAATGCAAAAAAAGCATTGTACAGGACTGGCAAAAATATCTCTACATGTGCTCCTGTAAGTAATTTCTTAGTTGTTAAAAGAAAATCTCATTAAAATGTAATAAAAAGGCTGGCTCCAGAGATTTCTCAGAGAAATGTTTAGACAGATGTGTAAATATGTTTTTTTGATGTAGATGGTCCCTTTGCATCATGAATTTTTGCTCCCCAAATTGAAAGTGCAAATGCTCATAATGTCAAATTTAGGACGAGTGTCCATCCGGACCACTAATCCTTTTGCAGAAATTTAAATCAATTCAGAAAAGGTCAAAGCCAGCACCTATCCTGGATTCCCAGCCTGCAGTGCCATCTTCTCACAGAACTACTTCAAAAATTAAGCTGCTGGAAAGGTTTAATCCCCAAGTGGTGCTTTGGGACTCGCCTGGAAGCTGCTCCTCCTGCTGCAGCTCTGGCCATTGTAGTTAGTCAGGTTGTCCTGATAATCACTGAAAGACCAATAGAACTGGTATTTTCAGGGTATTTATCAAAATATATGGCCTGTTATTTCCTTTTGATCTCCCACCATCTCACTTATTAATGAGAATGCTTTGCAGTGCTGAATAGCTGAGGATGGCCAAAAATACACTTTGTCTGTCTGCAGCTCTGCAGCCAAGTAAGACAAAGGAGCATATAAAGCCCTAATAGCTGCCTTAACGAGTTCATTTCCAAATCAGTTTGCCTGGTGCCATTCTCACTTTCTGCAGAGAAATGTGCACAAGTTGTACTTGGAGGATTCATTTCTTTAGAGTGCCAGCTGGGGTCACAAAGGAGCCAGCACAGATGCAAGATGAGAAACCAATGGCAGAGGAATGTCTGAAGTGCTGAGCCAGAGCCGGGATGTGTTGCCTCCCTGTGCTCCAAGGAGATCAGGCCTGGAGGCGCTGGGCTGGAGCCATTTCTCTCTCAGAGCCTGGGCAAAGCACAAAGGCAGGACAGCTGGGAGCCCTGCTCCAGTTTGGGAAGAGTTTTCTCTCCTGTGCTTCCCTGCCCTTTCTTTCTGTGTCTTGCCTTTTCTCACCTCTTTTCTTGGTTATCTCTCCACTCTGTTATCTTTTTTATTTGTCATGTCCCTATTCCTATTCTCTTTTCTCCCCCAACTGACAGATACAATTCCTGTTTCCTTCCTGCTCTCCTCTCCCATCTCCAGGATTCCTGCCTGGGGGCTCCCAGCACTGTGTACTGACCCTGCTGCAGCTCCCAGGGCGGCACCTCTGGAGGGAAGGAGCTGGGTGAGGCTTTAGCAGGAGCTGAAGGGCCCAGCACTGCACTGGGGACAGTTTGTGACACGGGTCTGTGTGCACAGGATGGGAGCAGGGCTGGGTTTCAGCAGGGGGAAGGATCTCACCTCCTCATGCCCCCTCTGCCAGACACACATTTGGCCACTGCTCAGGTCCTGAACCACTGGAGCTGCTGAGAGACAAGCGCCAGTGGAGGCATCAAACCCTCCCCAGTGTGTTTGGGGCTGGGGGTTGTGCCAGTGGAGCACAGACTGGAACACAGGCAGGAGGAAAACAAGTGGGAGGATAAGGGGGAGCCTATCAGAAGAGACTGAAAAAAGGCTTGGCTGCTTTTATCTGGCAAAATGAATGCTGAGGGGGAGCATGATTGCCATCTATAAATACAGCAAGGTAAACACGAGGAGGGAGGAGAGCTATTTAAGTGAGATGACAGAGCTGGCTCGAGAACAAATGAGGATGAACTGGCCACGAATGCATCGAAGCTGGAAATTAGATTTCTACCATCAGACCAGTGAGATTTTGGAATAGCTTCCCAGGAAGACTAATGGGACAAAGAAATCTGATTACTGTTGAAAGGGAGCTTGATCAGCACTCTGAGGGATTGTGTGCCTGGGTGTTTGCAGTAAAAGGCAGCTGGACACACGGACTGGGGCATCCAAGCCCTTGCAGTCCTGTCCCCAAGCCTGTGCCAGGTGCCAGCAGGAGCTTGTAGGGCTGAGCTTCATCTCTGTGCAAGGACCCTGAGAATGGATCTGCAGCTCTGAGGTTCAGGAGGAGGCTCCAGCATTTCAGTGCAGGCTTTTAACTCCCAGCACTTTGCCACAAGTAATTGCTCTTCCCACAGGAGGCAGCTTGGCAAGTCAGCTCGGGGGAAATGCTGGAACCATTGGGGCCAAGAGATGTTTTACTGTGAGTTTAACTGAAGCCAGACCTTGATCTTTGCCTATGAGCTCCTACAAGTAGGTTTGGCCTCTTTTCTCATGACATGTGCATCACCAGCTAGTAATGATGCTGCAAGTTACCAAGGAGTGTCAGACATGAACTCAGGTGACCTCTTGCCACAGAATTACCCAAAATTTCAAAAGCAGATAAATGGAGATTACATACCTCTGTACCTGTGTCTTCACATCAGAGCTCTCATTGCTGAACCACAGACCAGATTTCAGATGCTGAGGACCTGTTTTGTTCAGAGGGTGTTTGGCAGGACCACTCACAGAGCCCCTCTCAGGGCTTCAATGCCAACTTTGTGTCTGAGTTTTTGAACTAAGTGCATGAAGTAAAAACAAATCTCTCTTTTATGAAGCTCTGCAAAGTTCATGAAGAATACTCTGTGTAAAGGATGAGGCTGCTGCAAAATGGAGGATTCTCACCTTGAGCTTTTGCAAAGCTCATAATTCCACCCTCATTCTCTTCCAGCATTGCAGCAAAAGTCCAGGTGTTGGTTTCTACAGACGTCATAAAAATCAATTGCTATTAGATGTCCTGATTTTTTAAAGCCAGCAGTTTCCCATCTATTAAAGGAAGTCCTAAATTCTACCAAAGACTTCACATAAAATTAGAAAATGCAAAACAGAGGTCACTGGAAATGGTCTGACTGGATGTCACCCAGCTAATAAAAAGGCATTCAGTACAGAAAGCACCATTTAAGTACCTCTGAGTAAAACTTGCCCAAGGAAAAGGAGGACTGCAAATACAGAATGGCTGCAGCATGTTCAGGATGGGCATCTAAAACTGAGCAGCACAAGCTTGGACCAGAGAGATCTGAAGTCAGTAGTTAGGGAAATAAATGTCAAATTATTGATTGCACTCCTGGAGGATAAAGGTATGATGGAATTCCTGCCAGCACTGCTTTGCCTAATCACCATGGACTTAAAAACCTGGGCATTGACAAATGGCTGGTGGTGATCAAGTGGCCACTGTCATCTATCCAGCTGTTTCAGACAGGCAGATAATGACTTTGTTTACTCAGGCTGGTATCTCGTTGATCTTAAAGGAAAAGCTGCCAGAGATTAGGTAGTTTTAACCAAATTGCTAAAATTACCAGCCTGGAATTTTAATGGATAAATTTACTATGAAGGATTTCTTCCTCCAGAAAAGCAATTTTGCTCCACAGTAAAAACTGAAATATTTTCTATCTAAAAAAAAAAAAAAAAGTTAACAAATTATAGTGTGCTAAGAAATGATAGTAGCACAAAGAGACAGCTATAATCACATTCAGAAAAATTGCATTCAGAAAAACTTAGAAATGTCCCCAAATCATTTCATTAAAAAAAATCAATTCTAGCCCGTAGCTCTTCATGCCAAAATTTTAGGTTTGTGAGCTGATTTATAAATCCTGCAAAGCCACAGCTTTTAATAGAAACCCCAAGTCTTTAATAAATGTGCTCTAAGTAGTACAGCTGGGTTGAAAAATCAGCATTTGTGTTCTGGCTGCAAGTTTTGAAGAGAAGAATGAAGCTGTGGGCTCTGCTGAACAGAACTGATGGTGCCAAGGGTCAAATTCCTCCCAGTGACCACATTCCAAATGGATCTGCTCTTCATGCTCCTGCCACTGCTGGGCTGTCCAACTGCCCCATCTGTCCATCCATCCATCCATCCATCCATCCATCCATCCATCCATCCATCCATCCATCCATCCATCCATCCATCCATCCATCCATCCATCCATCCATCCATCCATCCATCCCTGCCCCTGCTCTCTGTGTTTCCATTCCCAGTTTGGGAAGCCCAGGGAGCTGCTGGATGATCAGGGAGTGACTCCAGGGCTCTCCTGGTTTCCTGCAGAGGTTCCTCAGTGCCGGGGGCAGTGGGAGCACTGCGAGCACAGGGACAACACAGGGAGGCTGTAGCCCAAGGTGGGGTGGCAGCAGCACTGAGGGCTGTTGGGAAGGACTGTGGAGGGCTGAAAATGCCCTTGGAAGGTGCTGGGCCCCAGCTGGGATTTAATATCCCAATAGGCTTCAATGCATCAGTGCAGGGTTTTGTTCCAGGTCTAAAAACCTATTAAGACAACTAAGCAAAAAGGCATGGTAGATCAGGAAAAATTAAATGCTGTGGCAATTTTGAATACTCTCTTTCAATTTTAGCCTCCTTTTTGTTTAGCATTTTCTTGTAAATACAGTAAAATAGCAGAGCTGAATGCTTCCAAACACAGCAGGAGGCTTCCCAATCTGGAAGCTGACACAGGAGGGCAGTGATGGCTTCATACCTTTTCAAAAACAAGGTTGGGATTTGCTCTTGAATTGACACTTCCTCTGGACCAGCTGTACTCCATCAATCAGGTGTGGCTTTCAAGGGAATAATGTGAGGAGGAAAGCTCAGCAGTTTTAGCACCTACAGCTATTCCCAGACCCCCTGCAGGGCTCAGCTGTGACCACTCATCTGTGGAGCACCTCCTGCTCTGTCCCAGCCCAGTGGGCCGTGCAGAGCCCCCTCTACTCTCACTGCACACTCTGGGAGGTGCTGTCCCAGCAGCAGCACCTGCAGGGCAGCCCTGGCTCTCCTCTTTGCTGGCAGATTTACAGGGGCCTTTGTGCTCCATCATTGCCAAAGTGATTTTCCTTGAATTGAGAGAACCTGTGTCCCTGCATCTCCTGTCAGTGCATCCCCAGCTGTGGCAGCAGGGCCCCAGGCTCCAGGCAGCCCCTCTGTGCATGCTGGTGTAGGGCTTTGAGCCATCCATCTCGTGGTTTATTTTGGAGTGTGTCACCCCATGTCCACAGGCATCCCAGTCGTGGTTCCAAAGGAATTCCTGTGTTCTCCAGCATGTTTGTGTTCATGGCTTGGTGAAGTGACTTTCCTTTGTGATTTTCCCTAATGCTAGTGAACAGCTGTCCAACTCACACAGATAAAGGGCTGAGATGGTGAGGCCAAGGCAGGAGTCACCTCCCATTTTTATTCCTGACATCCTTGGGCTGTAGTCTGGGGTGGGAACTGTCTGTCTCTTCCAGCATTAACCCATTATCATACTTTTTGAACAGCTCAGTAACAAAATCCTTGACAGAGAAACTGCAGACTGGAGACCCTACAGCTATCTGAATGAACTAGGTCAGTAATTTTTAAACACTTTAATCACTTTAGTAGACTTTAGAGCGATTCCAAATCCAAATCAGCCTTTCATAAAGGCATTAACAATAATGAGGAATATTGGTGTTGTCTTTAGTTCACAATCAGAATTGCCAGTAGTGAAAGATGGAGAATTAAAAATTGTTTCCTTTACCACAAACCACAGACTGGGAAAGCAAAGTCAATATTCATTTTAGTCTCCCTTCCAAGGTTGCTCTGTTGAATCACTATCATCTACTCTATAAATGTTTTTTTAAGGACTAACTCAGGACATTAAAAATTCAAATTTGGCTTTTTTTTTTTTTTTCATGCTTAATAAAGCTTAGCACTAAATACTGGCATCTTGATGAAGGTGTGGAGCCTCTGTGGGAGCTGGGGTGTGCAATGCTCCATTATCTCCCAGTAAATCATTCTGTGGCAATTCTGAACCACCAGCCAGTGCAACCAAGCCAAGAGTGAAGTGTAATTGCCTGTTCTGAGTTTATTCTTCCTGGCTTGAGTTTTAACAGGGTTTTTAGCAGCTCTTAGCTCAAATCCTGCCCAGATTTAGTGCTTTGGATGCTATTTGTTTTCCTATCTGAGCACTCCGAGTTTGGCTCGTCAGTGGCCCAAAGCTTTTGCCCTTTCCTTTCCTGGGATTAGTAACATCTCACTGAAAATATGCAAGAGGAGGGAAAGTGCAGCATTAAGGGGTATTATGGGATTTTTAAGGTCAACTGTCTCACAGCTCACATGGCAAAGGAATGAACACAGGGCAGCACCAGGCATCCCATCCTGCCCCTGCCCCGGGCCCACGCTCCAAAGATAACTCCAACCTGCATCAGGAAAATCACAAACCTGTCAAGCTTCAGTGCAAAATCTTTTCATCCTTAACACCATCAATGTTTTTTGTGTAATAAGCTGCAGAACCACTGTTGTGCTTATCTGTATGTGACAAGGAGGTGGCTGTGTGTGAGGGTTTCCAAATGCTTCTCAAACCACATTAATTTTCCTTTTATTATTTTGCTGCTTTTTTTGCACACTATTTGCTTTATTTGTGTTTAACTTGTGCTGTCCTGAGCTCCCCATGTGCCACCTCTCTTCTGCATTCATGCATTTTATTTTACTAGCAGAAACAATGCAAAATGCCTCTGCAGCAAGAATGATCTAGAAGTGATAAATACTTTAGCTAAGGAGCCTCCAGCAAAACACTCAATTTTTTCCCCATAGCATTTTGCATCCAAGATAACTTTTTCTTTCTTTTTTCAAACTAATTGATGAAAATTAGATTTTTTTTCTTTTTTTTTTTTTCTTCTCAGTACCAGAATTAATGCCTGCTCATGCTAACTTTCACAATGTTGAATCCTTGCTCAGATCAAGGCTCTTTTTACAGGCAAATAAAAAGTTTTCACTTCTTGGTATTACTGTTGTGCAATAAAAGCTGCAGGTTCCTCTCATGAAAATTTCAGGAATTAGTTTAAATCTTCAACTTCGAATTATAAACATTAAATAAAAGTCTAATAAGGTCACACAGGGAATCTTGACTTTAAACAACATCAAGCACGGAAGTACCACAGTTAAAAACCTGTTCCACCTTCTGATCCCATGATCAGCCTTCGTTTCGTAACACAGATGTTCCAACTCATGTGTTGGAAGAGCAGCCAAGCCTTGGGCAGGGCTGGATTCAGTTAAAAAGTTAAAAATAGCAGAGGACAACTGCCCAACTCCTCTGCTGTGACCCCATGGATTGTCACAGAGAGCAGATGTGGGAGTCAGCCAAGGAGAGAGAGAGAAATGGAAGAGAAATGGAAGAGAAGTTTGGAATGGATGGAAAGTCTCCACTGGTTCCTCAGCCAGTGACTCCTCTGGTGAGCCCAAAGGATGGGACCCAGCAGATGGGGAGAGCCAGGCTCCCAGAAATGTCAACAGCCCTGTTTGAAACTGCAGGTGTCCTAAACATGAATTAGAGCTGGAGAATGGAACTTTTAAGAATATCCACACCAAAATTAACATGAACACTCATCTCCTCAAACCTGCAGTGATAAGGATTTTCTTAATTGCAGTGGATCTTAGCAGACTGCAGGTGTTTTACCTGTTTAGCAGGACTTTGTTTGCCAAGTTCATGTTCTTTCCAAGTGGGAAATGCAAGGACAAAGCCTGTACTTTTACTGCTGCACATTTGTTTGTGAGCTTCAAACTCCAGGTTTTCAGAGAGCTGATTGTGCTCAGTGGAGTCTGGGGAGAAGCACAAGTAATTCCCATGGACGTGGGCTTGAGACATCAGAGTTTGGTGACTCTGTGGTGCCAGGAAGAGGCTTTGCCACCTTCCTGTGTCACTGCCTGCCCAAGGCAGCTTGGTCCTTGTTTTGGGGAATGGCTTGTCCTTGCATTTTCTCTCTCTCGTGCTGCAGAGCTGGAATTGTTTGCCCTGTGAGTAATGCCTCTTGCTCTAGTCCAGTCTGCACTGGGCAGTGGCAGAGCCCAGCTTCCAGCTGCCATCCCAAGCAGGTGAAAACTCCCAAACACTGACCTGAGCTCAGGAAAGTTTCTTGTCTCATTATCTGGAGCACTGGCCACAGTGGCTGCAGGCAGGGCTGGGTTTATCTCTGATGCTTTTTTAACAGCAGTCCTGGATGCAGACACTAAAGTGGGATTTGCAGCACATCGTGAGTGACTCAAAGCTGCATTTATTCCAGAGGACCAAAGGCTATAAGTTTGATTCACAGCTGACTTCACTTTTTTCTCAAAGCCAAAAGGTGTGGAAAACTATTTCCAGCTGAGACTCTGATTTCACCCCAGCAGATAATTTAGCTTCAAACTTAAACCTGGACTTTCCTGAAGTGCCAGATCCATGGCCAGTTTAGGACTTTTCCACATTAACTACTTTGGCAGTTTAAAAAATAATGTATCTATTATTCATTTCACTCAGTGAATACAAAAAAATGGGTCATTACCCCACAGTATTATAACAGATAAAAGAGAAAACGAAAGGAGGAATGCTGGGAATTTTTGGTTGGGAAGGGCTTTGTGGGGTTGTGTGGCCCTCCCAAGGGCAATGCACCTCCCCAAGGGTCTGCCTGGGTCCCCTTTGCTCCCTGCCACTGCCTCTCCATGGGTACAGCCCCTTCCCCTGGGGACCCCAGCTGGGAGCTCTCCAGTGCTCCTCCCAGCCTTGCTCTGTGGGGTGAGCCCCAGGTGCTGCTTGGACACTGCTGCCCCTGGGGATTTGCTCAGCCCTGGCAGGAGGAGGATGTGTGATCCCCAGGGCTGGCCTTGGGGAGCCCCAACCCTGTGACCATGGGCCAAGGGATGAACAGGCTCCATCCTCCTGGCTCTGACTCAGAACACAGCAGGCAGAGAGCACAGAGCTCATCCTGCTCTGGGACAGAGCTGCCCAAAGCTCCCAGTCTGCCTTGCCTCTGCAGCAGGGCGAGTCTGGGAACTGGCTCGTGGTGCAAAACAAAGCAGAAGGTGCTCAAAGGGCCTGGGGGGGTCACTCATGGCCAGAAGAGCCCCATCCCAGGGAGCCTGTTGGTGCCACCAGCCCCCTTCCTGTGCTCAGGGACGGGCACTGAGAACCAGAGCAAAGGGTTGGTTTGTCTTTGATGTGCCAGTGACACATTTATTGTCTAATCTAGTCATTTCCCTTATTTAGCAAAAAAAAATGAAGCTGTCATGAAAAAGGGGCTGGTACAGCATTGTCCATGGCCATGACAACTTTTCTGCAGAGACCAGAGGACACACAAGGACAAACAGCTGGGAGACCTCTGGGACACACTGTCTGTGGGGCTCTTTCCCCAGTGTAACAGAGTTGCTTGCCTGGGAATCCCATAGGCCACAAGGACATTTCTCAGTAACCAAATCTGTATTGATTGTCCCAGTCAATAGGAAACACCAGACTCTATAGCTAAAAAGATTTAAAGGCTTACATTAGATTTTCCTTTTGATTGATATCTAGGGTAATTTGCAGGAGTAAAAATGGAAAAGGTCCCCATCCCCTTCTGTCTCAGCTTCTGTGAGGAACAGCAAGTTCCTCTGGAGCTGCACAAGGCAGAATTGTTGGCTGTCAGCTCTGCTCCTGGTGCTGCACTGTCAGAGCACAGTGGTCATTTAGGGACTGTCGTCACATCAGTCACTGAACTGTGCAAATTCATGAGCAAAGTGATGGTAGGTAATTTAAGAAGATTGTGCACACCTTAGAATCTAAGGCTGTGAGTTAAACAATACACTCTCCACAAACAAAACAAAGTCTAAAATTAGTCAGAGAGTGCTGCAATGCAACCTGCAGACTCAGATTGGAAAGGGCACGTTTTAGGCTTCTTTCACACCATTCCAGTAATGAACGTCTCAGCAGATGGTTTTTATCCTGATCTCCTGATGGATGGCAGTTCTTGGTAACCCTGCTGCAGAGAGCTCTCCCTTCCAGGGAAACTCTTAAGCACATGCATAATTCCAGGCGTGCACAGACTCCCCACTGGAGCTGAGTGTGTGCTTACAGCTGAGGATGTGCTTAAGAGCCTCCCTAAATGAGGGCCTTGATGTACAATTTAGAGGGAAGAATATATGCTGCTCAGTAGTCAAAGCAATCCAATTTACATAAATATTTATTTGTTTTCCATTATATATCATTTTTATGCAGGTGCTTGTGGGATGGATAGACGTCAGAACACATACATAATGGAAAAAAGCTTCAAAGGTATGGTATCCAGAGCTGCAGAACCCTGCCCAGGTGTGAGGAGGGTGTCCTAGAAGAGGTGAGATAGGAGCCTGGCAGGGAGGGACAGAGCCACCACCCACACAGCTGCCTGCCTGGCTCCCAGCGCTCCTGGGCCATGGATGATGGATGCAAAGCTGCCCAGGGCCACGGGCTCTGCAGCACAGGGAGAAAGGGAGGGCTCAGCTCAGGGCAGGAGGGGCAGGTGGAGCTGGCCAGGGCACACTCAGGTAGGAGCCGCCGGCCACACGGGCTCTGGGGGAGCTGCTGGTGGCACAGTGCTGCGGTTCCCTGCTCTTGGCTCTGGCCATGCTGAGCTAAAAGAAAGCCCTGAGGAAAGAAGCTGCCCCTGCTCGTGCCCTCTGCTGAGAGGGATTTAGAGCAGAGCTGGAGAAGAGCCCTCCCTGAGGCTGAGGTCCCCTCCTGCTGGCACCAGCACTTGTGGGCACTGACTCCAGGGCAGGTCTAAAACAGGATCTCAGATGAGTCACGAGCACAGGGCCCAGTGGTTTTACATTTCACTTTCCTCCACGTTTACATGCTCAATATTCCAGTTCCATCTGGACCACGGGAACACTTGGCACAGCGCTCCTGGCAGATTGGGCTGGGGTTTAGCTCACTGAGCTTGTGCTCCAGGAGATGGAGTAAGGAATCTCTCTCCTGGGGAATAGGCAGCTTTCAGGCCGAGGTCCTGGATCTGAATTAGGCCTGGGAATGTCCCTCAGGGAGCTGAGGAGGGAAACACCACCCAGCCTCTTCCTGCAGTGCCCTGGGGCTGCTGCCAGACCCCCTGCTCTGCCATGGCTCAGGTGTTCCAGAGCCACATCTTGGGCACAGCCAACAAGGAATATCAAAAGCTATTCCACATAAAAAACATTAACCAGCTTATAGCCAGGCCTAGAGATCAATATTCACTTTGTAGCTGCTGTTTTCAAAAGACAGGGATGCAATATTTGTAGAACACCACCTTACCACACAGAATCACCAAAGGAAACCAAGAACCAACAACCAAGTCTTTGTTGATAAAGCTAAAGTAAAAATATTGAATGGATTATGTATGTACATGATATATATGATTTATGATATACAAAATACTCAATCCACTGGTTTCAGCTACTTCAATGATTCCCTTTTTCAAAAGAAAAATCTTATAATAGAGCTAGTTGCTCCCTCTACTCAGAGCTATTAACTTCATTAGTTTAAACTAACTTACTGTGTTTACAAAGTTTAAAGGTACCTTAAGCACGTGCAGCAGGAACTCCCACCCAGAGGCACAGTCACACACAGGGAGACCAGTGGGGCAGAGAAAAAGAATCACAGTGACAGAGAACTGGGAAATGCATTTTCAGCTGCTACATATTTTCTTTAATTTTTAGGATCTGAACCATTTCCTTTACATGTTTATCTCTTTGTAAATTGAAAAATCAGAAGCCACAGCTGGAATTCTTTGTGGCTGCTCAGCTGCCTCAGACAGGCAGGGCTGGCACTGGCAGGGACACAGGGGCACACCTGGCTTCCCAGGTGTGTTTGGGAGCTCACCTGCAGGCACTTAGGAGCTGAGGGCTCTCAGAAGCAGCTGCTTTACCTTCTCAGAGGCAGGCTGAAGGTTCCCAAGGCCCCTCTGAAGGTCAGTTCCTGGGCTCAGGCAGCCTCAGGGCTCTGTGGCAGCGTGGGCACCCCCAGTCCCAGGGGAGTCTCCTCCCAAGAGGAGCTGGGAATGTGCCCAATGCTCAGAGTGAGCTCTCCTTGCCCTGCCAGGCCCTGACTCACTACATTCCTCAGAAAATGGAGAGGAAGAAACTCCCAGTCTCAAACAATTGGATTCTGTCAGCAAAAAGCCTTGGCAGGCAGGTGCCTGGTTTTTAGCTCCTTTCATCCAATTTAAAACCATGTATTTTCCACCATTGTGGTCTACCTGGGGACAGCCTGTCCTGCAGTTGGAAGTGGTCTCTGGTGGCCCTGGAGAAGACAGAGCCTTGCAGGGAGGGGCACAGGGAGCTTGAGGCTGAGGCCAGGCTGTGGAGAGCCTGGGCCACCTCCTGCTGCCCCAGTTCTCTGAGGAGACCAGGGCTGGGGGCTGTGCCCAGAGCAGGGCACCAGCAGAGAGGTGTCCCTGCAGCCTGGCACCAGGGGCGTGGTGGCTCAGCTGCTGTGGAGCTCCAGGTGCTGGGCACAGAGATCTGGGGCTCCAGGTGTCACAGCCAGAGTCTGACAGCAGCAGAGAGGGGCTGGCTGTCACAATGCCAGCCCTGTGGCACCTGGTGGCAGGGGCTCACCAGACACAAGGGTTTTTAGAGCAGGTTTCTGAGCAGTTTCTTTCCTGTGCATGGTGCTCAGTGATGCCATTCCTGAGCTCTTCCTTTTAGCCGAGTCCTTCTGTTTTTAGAGATTTGGTTTTTAAATGAATAGTGCTGCACTGATGGAATGATGTCACCTCAGGCATGACCATTTTAAGGAAAAACACCTATGCTTTGCAGAAGAGCCAGGAAAACCTCAGCAGAGAGAAGCAGTGATCCCAGGGGTGCAGGGCTGGGCTCAGAGGGGTTCCCCTGGTTGTTGTACTGGATGTGTCCCCACTCCTGTGGCTCTCTGAGAAGCAGCAATGGCCCCTCACAGTGTCACTGTCCCTGCAGCAGCCAGGGCTGGCCAGGTTAGGGACAGCAGCCAGCACAGACACTTCATCCCAACAAGGGTTAAACAGGAGAGCACCTTCTACCTGTTCACAGCACCTCCCCTCAGCACTTCCACCTGGCTGGGGCATCCAAGGCTTGTCTGCAGCACGCCAGGGGAAATTCAGGACAGAAGAGAGGAACCCAGTCTGGGGGAGGGACATTTACAGTCCCTGCTAACAAAAATAAACCCTCCAAAGGTCTGGTGATTGGTATCTAGGCAACACAGAAGGCAGGGACTTCAAAATTAGAGCATATTCCCAATATTTCTCTGGAAGTCCAGCTGATTGAGTGCTTCCAGTGAGCCCCAGCATTGTGGGGCAAGGCTTTCACCTCCATGAGAGCAGGACCCTGTGGCAGGGAAGGATGAGGAGGCAGCACAGCCAGAGCTCACACATGGCTGCAGCACCATGGGCTGAGAATCTCTAAATATGCTTGTTCTGCTTAAATTAATTCATGAAACAAAATTTGACAATTGATGCCAGACTTCTTAATTATCCCCAAATTACCTTAATAACAAATAACTCTACAGCCTTCAGAGTTAAATCCTCTGTGATCTTGCACATAATGTTTCTTGAGGGCTAATGACTCCCTGGTGTACCCAGAATCCCAAACATCCACTGGTGCTCCAGAAAATATATTGTGTCCCAAGCAAAGGTCTGGTCCCAGGCAGACACAGAGCTCTGTTTACGTCAGCAGGAATGGGCTCACACTGTTTCTCAATATCTCCTGGGAAAAGGCAATTCCTGGGAGAGGCCAGACACGTCTGGGCAGCCCGAGTGGCATTCACTGGTTCTTCCAACTGGTCCTGGGAAGGGCTGAGGGACAGCTGAGGGAGTAATGTCAGCCCTAACTGCAGTACAGGTGGATTTTAGCTCAGGGAGATAAAAGTAGCTGAGGTGGATGAAATAAAACTGCTGATGTGCTGGGATTTTTGCCTTTGCCAGCTCCAATATGCCCAATTCCATAAACTACACAGCTATTTACCTGCAGCTGCAGCTCTTCAGGAGGAGGAGTTCTCACTCTGCTCTTTGCTGTAGCAGCCAGCAGTCCTTTATAATCAACATTTCCTGCATCTATGCCCAGCTCTGGTTTGATTTGTTCCCTCCCAGCCATGGCGTGACAGGGAACGCTTTGCCGGGGGCTCTTGGGGCACAGAGGGAATCCTGCTTTTTACCCTGTCAGCATCTGCTCAGCAGCACTGCTGGAAATGCAGAAGCAAGTTGAAGATAAACTTCATGTCCCTCACCCCAAAATGCAGAGCTGGCTCATTAGAGGCTGCCCAGGCTCTCCTAACGAGCTCCATGTTCCTGGAGTAGCCACCAGGAGCTGTAAGCCGCTGGCAGGTGGAGCTGAGCCTTTCATTTGTCTGTCTATGGTTTCCTCACCTCTAACACCAACAGATCCCAGACTGGGCCACCTGGATTTAAGTCATATACACAGCAAGAGCCAACATTGAGCTCACTCATGTGCAGAAGCCTTTGGTCTCACAGGGCTGCCCCATCTCTCTGTAGAAGGATGGGGTGGGGCAGCTTCCCACTCACTTGTACTGGGCTGGGGTTGGTGACACTGCAGGGACAAACCCTGCAGCCAACAGCCAGGGAATGTCACTGTTGCTTTGGTTCCCATCTCCTGTCATGTACCAAACCTGGCATGTTTCACTTGGAGGCTCATCTCATCCAGGCTGATGTCAGACAGGGAGTTTCTAAGTTTTCTAATTAAATGAACATTGCACTGGTGCCAGGCCTCTGCCAGCCTCCCCCTCCCTGATGGTCCCAGCTATTTGTGTGCAGTGGAGCTCCCCAGTGAGCTGCTCTCACTGACCCTGGGAGCTGAGGGCTCTCCAGACTTGTTGGTACCACTGAAATCAGAGCCCAGAAAGGCTACACCTGGCACCTCCCTCAGGGCTGAACCAGCACCAGGGGCACCAGGCCAGGGGTGATGGACACACAGACATAGACACAGACGCAACCCCAGAGCTGAAGGAGGGACAGTCACTCACAGTGGAGCAAACCTGGCACGTGAGGGAGCAGGACGGGGCTGGCAGGCTCAGAGCCGAGGTTTGGAGAAGTGATGTCGTGTTGTCTGTCTATTTCTTAACCTGAATTTCTCTTTTTGTCTCCCATACTAGACAGCGGGGGCAGCTGGGATTGCAGCTATTTTGCAAGTCCCCCTATTTCACCGGGAGTATTTCATATATACCAGGATCTGCCTTTGTACTCTAACCCAGCACAAGAAAATGCCTCATCTTTCATTGCATCGCTCTAATTCTAAATTACTGGCACTGCCCAGCAGGATGCACACAGCAGCAATGGCACGTTCTTGAATGTCAATGTTAAGACCTATTTATTCTCTATTGTTTTTTATTTTTAAAGCAAGACTGGCACTGTACCTTGCAGCAGGCTGGCCTATCCCAGCCAGGGTCACCAAGCGGGCAGGCCGGTGGTCACAGCTCTCATGCCAACCTTGTTCTCCCCAAGTAGTGCCTCTGTCACCTCCTCTCCAGCCCAGGGGAGAGGAGCAGGAGATGTCTACAGCAAAGGGGGGAATAAAGCAGAGCAAAAGTGAGGCTCAGATGGAGGCTTGTCCTCCTCTGTGGAAACCCAAGCATTCCCCAGTTGTAGGATGTTGGATAACCCCAAAACCGGCTGGGGCTGCACATGCAGAGGCTGCACTGGTGCAGTTCAGAGCCTGCGGCAGCATCGTGCGCTCCAGCACAGGGCGCTGGATGAGCCGAGGCCCCGGGACTCACCCTGCAGCTGGCTGAGCAGCCCAGGTCCCAGCAGCAGCAGCTCCTGCCTGCAGAGCCGACTGCCCGTGGCCACGCCTGGGATGAACACGGCTCCGTAGGAATGAGGGGGAGGGAGGGAAGGGATTGCCACCTCAGAATTAAGTATTGCAGTAAACGGCAGCTAGGACCTCTCACAGGAAAACCTTCAGTACTGAGCAGGTTTTCATTTCTTTCCTGCTAGTGAGTGGTGGATGCAATGGTCTGGAACACCCAGAGCACGAGCACCGGGTGTCTGTGCTGGAGGCTTCAAGGATCTTCCTTATCCCCTGCCCCCTTGTCCCCCCCAGCCTTCCTGCAGAGGCTCAGTTGTAATTAACCTAATTAAACTAATGATCCTAATGCACCCACTTTGCTCTTGTTTTGCAGATTATATGAAAGAATCTGTGTGCAGCTCCAGCACTTGTTCCCTGAACAGCAGTGAAAACCCATACGCCACCATTAAAGACCCCCCCATTTTAACCTGCAAACACTCCGAGAGCAGCTACGTGGAAATGAAATCACCTGGTCACAGGGAGTCCCCGTATTCCGAAATGCCAACCTCATCAACAGCCAACAAAAACATCTACGAAGTTGGTAAGCAGTGGGTGGCACGGGGGGTTGGTGGAGAGGCTGGTTTTCCCCTGTCCTGGCACACGGATCCTGGGCTTGGCGTGGCACAGGGACGAACTGGCAGGGGGAAGGGCTGAGCATTGGTGTGTTGGTTTGGGGAGCTGAGCCAGTGGGGGATGTCCTGAGCTGGAAGGGGCCCATGAGGATCAGGAGTTTTGGGATTGCTGCTGGTCACCACAAGCCAGTTCTCCTTGCTCCCGCAGAGCCCACTGTCAGCATAGTCCAAGACGCCCGCAGCCGGAGCGCCAGCTACCTGCAGAACCCCTATGACCTGCCTAGGAACAGTCACATTCCTGGGCACTACGACCTGCTGCCCGTCCGGCACAGCCCCACGCACGGGCCTTCCTGGGACAAGCAGTCCTAGAGGGATGGACTTCACTGGGCACTGTGCTGCCAACACAGACTGTGAGGAAGCAGAGGAGAAGGCATTCCTTCCTTTTCTGCGGACTGGCAAGGACTTACCATGACATCAGCTTGGGCCAACTGCTGCTGCATGATGTTATTTATAAAGACATTTTTGTATGGGTACCTGGAACTAACGAGAGCCTCCTCCACGTGGGACTGGAGCACACCACCCCAGGAAGGTGTCTTCATGCTCCAGGCAAAAACTCTCCGTGGCGTGTTCTAACCCTGGCTTTGCTGTAAAATAATCCACAAAAACATGCTAAGTAGGAGGACTTCAGGTTGTACATTTCTACTGACTGCAGCAAGAAACCTTTTACTGTTAGGAACAAGGTGACTAGGAATACGCTGGAATTTATTTTCATCTTTGTCATGGGAATGGACATTTTTCTGAATGAGAGCAGGGAAACTTGTCATTTCACTGTCTGGAAAGCTCATTTACTGCCATCACCATGTGCAACCTCTGCAGATCATGCTTGGTAATTAGCATTGAGATTGTCATCTCTGTATTCAGTACCAGAGAATTTGAGTTGAGGAATATTAACACAGACACTTTCTGTGCAGTTTTTTATATCTTTCCACACATCCCCTGATCTTTGCTAACAAATGGAGTTTCCGTAATGAGTCTCACACCCACTTACCACACTTTTAATGTTGATTGACACAGGTAGGCTTTGATTTTCCTTATGCAGCTTCTCTTTTGGTAGCTAAATCCAGCAGATCTGTCAGGCAGTTTAAACTGCTGCCCCTCCAATTCCTGCCCTGGGACGCTGCAGGTTTGCACAGACCAGCCCTGGTTTCATTTCCTTTCTCAAAGCTGAGCCACATCGGCTTCTCTCTCCCATCTTCCCAAACCATCTCCTCATGATTCACTGTCAGCATGCCACTGATGACACCTCTTAATCTGATGTGCATTACCATGTAGTGCAACTTTATCCGTTGAGGATTCTACCTGAAATGTCATTAAATGGAGCTGAAACTGGGTTTTCTTTTTCAGCAGCTGTTTGTGAAGTAATTATCAAGGGTCTGACCCATGGTAAAATTTTGGACTGAGCCACCATGATATTTTTTTTAATTTATAATCTCTATTGACCTAGAAAGTAGAGTACTTGCCGTTAGTTCCTTGTAGATTTTGAGCATGAAGTAGTACTGACTCTAAGTATGTAATTTTATTAGGCAAACGTGGAAATAGCAAGTTGATTGCCTTTTGAATATAAAAAATATTCTGTTGCACATACACAGTCTGATGGAAGCAGAAGAGGATGACACCAGCCCCGTGGGTTTGCTCACAGCAGGATCCCAGGAGTGACCTGCAGGGCTCAGGACTGGCAAGAGGAGCCCTCCAGCTGGGGCAGCAGCTGGATCCCAGCTCTGGGAATACTCCTGGATCCTTGGAGCACCATGGTGGGACCCAGCTGTGTCCCCACAGATGGGCTCAGCCCTCACACCTGGGATCACAGCCCCTGGCTCTGGGCATTCTGCCCCTGGGAGCCTTTCCCCTTGGAGCCAGGACTCTCCAGGTGGTCAGGCTGGCTCTGAACTCCCAGCCTGAGCCTGGACACCCCAGGACACCCCCAGGCTCCCGCAGGATCCTGCCCACGAGGTTTCCCAAATGCTGCATGTGTGCATGGGGGCCATGGCTGATCAGCAATAGCAATTTTGTTTTCCAGGAAAGCCTTATTTGAGATGTAAGGAAACAATTATTTTGTAGGCCCAGTAGGAATATATTTTGCATACATGAATAGAAAGATTTACCTCAAAAATATCAAGAGAAAGGCAGTTGGATAAGGAACACTCTTGTTAGGACCCACCTTGGCACCCAGCACAAGCAGCCTGAGCTGCTGGCCTGACCCACATTTGTGTGTTGCTGTAGTTTGCAATGAGACTCCAGAGAGCAGAGATGTGCTCAGTTGCTTGGTTTGGTTTTTTTTCAAAGCAGGATTTTGAAACCAAATGCAATGATGTGCATAGAGCTTAACAGGAAAAAAAAAAGCCAACAAAACCAACAATAAAAAGTACCTTCTTGTATATCAGCGTTAGCTTAGGAAACAGGCACCAAAATGGCAATACTTTTTTAAGGCAAGACAGATTTGTAATATATTTGTTCACTGTGCAAAGGTATCCTACCTTGTACAAAATAAATTGAATTTCTCTCAACATGTAGTTCTCCAACGTACTCATTTGCAGAGCCAAACTTCCAGCCCTGCACAGATCCGAGCTCTCCGGGTGATGTGGCTGCTCCCCTCAGCCAAAACCCCCCAGGCACCAGGTTAGGACAGAACTGGCAGGATGGCTCAGCAAACCCAGTGCTGCCATTCCAAGTTGAAGTAAACCAAAGGTAAGCAGCTCTGCACACCCTTCTCCCAGCTCCTCAGCAGTCTGACCTCAGTGAGACTCCTGGGAATGCTCAGTCCCAGCTGGAAGAGGCCCTGCACACCCACCAGCTGTGGTGACACTGCCCTGGGCCACTCACAGGTTCCCAGGCCTTCGGGTGGACACTTGGGGACCACGGTCACCCAGCAGCCATGGGACAGGACACGAGGCAGCCCAGCAGCTCCCAGTGAATAAATCACAGATTGCAGTGGAAACACTTTCAGAATTAATGAGTTCCAGGCAATGCAGCCACTGTTACGTGCTGAAGCTTTTCAATATTTGTGCTTCATATTTCTAAAAATCTTGTTAACTAAAGCCCAGCGTGTAATCTTCTTATTTGACAAGCCACACTCAATAAGCTATTTAAGGCTGGAAATTCATCAGGTCTGAATTTATAGAATAAGTAATTCTAGCTTAATAAAAATGCCTTTAAATCAGAACAATTCCATGTCCTTTCTGCTTTAGAGTCAAAACCTCCCATCAAAGACAGGAACCACTGACACTCGCTGAGTAATTGTTAAAAGTTGGGGCTTTCGAGTATGTAGATGACAGCAAAAACTTTTGGCAAGCAAAGCCCATTTTGAAGCATTGTATGGAATTCCCAGAATCTCAGATAGCTCTTTCCAGGGCCCAAAGCAGTGTCTGTTACCATCAGCTGTCTCCCATGAGCAGGGAGGAGACACTTCAGTACACAAGTAGTGCCAGTTATGGAACAGAAGGATTAATCAGTAGCTGAACAGGACAATCCCCCATTGGAAAGCATTCAGATGGAGTAATTACTTGCATTGCTTCTCCCAAAACACCTCTGGAAGCACCTTCCTGTCCCAGGAGTGTCACCCAGCCTAGGCCAGGATCTGCATCCAGATCTCTGCAATCCTTAGGAAAACACAGCACAGACCCCCAGAACAGGAGGTAAAGGATTTCCCAGGTGAGAAGCTCCTTTTCTGGGCACACCCCACTGGATTTTGCTTTCAATGTCCTCAGCCTCCCACAGTGGTTTGGGCTCCCACCATCTGCACTACAATTCCATCTGCTGCAGGAGGAAGAGTTTTGCCTAAAACCATACAAAATCCAGACTGATGTGACAGCAGAGTCAAACCACCTGCTTACAGGAATGAGAAAAGGAAGCAGAGTGAAACTCATCCTGAATTTCCAGCTAACAAATTTAGAACATGGCTGCCAAAGGAAATCAATGAGTTCCAAAATCTGCTCCAGTATGGGCAGAGGATGATCTGCAAGAACAGTTCCTGCAGTGAGCGAGGGGCTGGGCTCACAGGTCACCCTCAGAGCAGTCCCCAAGGCCACCAGTGCTGCCCCATTGGTGCTCATGGTCACAAAACCCTGTCACACACCTTGGTGACAACACCCTGTTCAGGAGAGATAGCACCTTTCATCAGGACACCACAGCAGGATCCAAAGCTTCCATCTGCTGCAGAAGGCAGGAGTTCGTCTCCCACCGGCTCTTCTTCCTTGTGGCAACATGGGGAAAAAAAAAAAGGTTTGTAAAAGTTATTCAGAGGTTTGAGTTGAGTGAACCCACAGAATTTTCTAAGCTTCAAAGATTTGTGAAGCTGCCAAAGTGCCCTGCAGCAGCCCCAGGAAGTTCAAAGCTGCTCTTAGGGAAGGCAACTGTGCTACACAACCTTTTCAGCTCCTCTTCCAGGGACACTTCCACTTCATTGTCTTCTCACTGCCTCCTGCAAGAAGCTCATAAGGTAAAACCTTCAGGTCAAATCCCAGTTCTCCCAAGAAGTGCACCCAACACCACAGTGAGTTGTCCCCTGTAATTCTTTATTAGAATCGTGGATGAATATATTTTAAATCAATCTAAAAAAATAATGAATCAAAGTACAGTACATGCATAAAATACAAAGTAATTTACAAACAGATCAAAATAGCATCTTCAGAACTAATACCAGGAGGAGAAATGGAGTAAAAAACAAGAAGTGACCGACTACAGCAATGCCTTCCGTGTGCCTCACACATCATGAGCACCGCGAGACAGAAAGGTTGGGAACAGAACACAGCTGGAAGTGCCAACCACATCTGGATCTTCCAAGTGGGTCATATCAGAGTTTGAGAAACGTCCCCTACAATCAGTTACTTCCCTGTAATTTTATAAATAACTGCAGGCATTTGCACAACAGAGTTCCTTTAAATCCTGTGGGAATGCAGGGCTGTGGCCCCCAGTGCCAGTGTCAGGCGTGCTCAGGAACAGCACAGAGCGAGTGACAGAAGGCACAGTTCATGTATCCCTGAACAGGCAGATTGGACAGGATTGGTACGGAGCAACAGACCACAGGAGGAACACATCCAGACAGAAAACTACTCCAGAGGGTTTTGTCAAAGAACATACAGGAAACCACTGGAATAATTTAAAAATATTGGATCAACCAGAACTGAAAACCAAGGCCAGGTAGTGGAGGTTATTCATTCATCAACTCAAGCACTTGTATATATTAATATATGTGGCATGCATTAATAGATGTGATATGTAATACGTGCCAACACCCTCCAAGTCTGTGTCCCATGAAAGAAAAAAAGGCATCCTCAAATCCTGATACCACCAGCACTGTGGAGGCCAAGCCTCCAGCAGCACAAAGATGCTGCAAGTTCCAGAGCTGGAGTGACCCTTCCTCACGAACGTGGCTCCTGCATTCACTTCCTTCACAAGGGGCACCTCTGTGGGGTCCCAGCAGCTCTGCCTCACATCAACCTCCTCTGCAGCAGGTGCCAAACCACAGCACCTCACTCACACGTAGCCAGAACTGCTGCTAACTGCTGCTTGTTCGCAAGAAATTATCTTTTCTCCCCCATAATATCCTATAAAACTTCACTTGACAATCTGAAGATGTAGCCAAAAACATTTAACTTACAATAAAATTGCACTTCAGAACTTTGCCGAGCTTTAGATGCAGAATACACCTTAAGACAAAGAAAGATTATTCTGCCCAGAGAGATTTTCCTTGTTAACCTGACAGTAATTGCTTTGTGAGGAGCAGGATAATGTCTTCAAGTGCTCTCCAAAGGTGTCAGTGCTCTGACTAGTGGGCATCATGTTGGGAAGGGATCAGCTGAGTTCCAAACAATTTACTGAGCCCAAACCGACAGGTCGGTGTTGGGAAAATACTGCAGCCACATCCAAGTAAGAGATTGATAAACACTGAAATCAAAGTGTTTAAGACATGGAGAAATTCATGGAGAAGGAATAAGCAGTAACTAAACACAAGAATGTAACCACGAGAATTACAAATATATTTAAATCTTGGACCTGGGGAATATACACAGCCTTTTAGGAAAGAATGGGCAATTTATATATTCTGACAGCACTGCATCTTTGGTTTGTTTTCAGTGGTTGGAGGGACGTGGATGGGAACCACGTTGTTGCTTGGGGACATGTCATTCTCACGTCTGTCAGACATCTGCTTCTGGGAAACAATCCGATAGATCTCTGGAAGAGGAGAAAGAGCTGATCAATACGTGCACACCAGCAAAATGCCATCAAAGAGTTAAACCTGGGGGAAAGCAGGCATAGCTTTGCAATTACATAAGTAATGCAAGGAAGCTTCCACACAAAGTTCAATTGTGGTGTTTTCTAGATACAGAAAATAAAATGTATTTTTGCAACAGAAATTACTTTTTTAACAACTGTTTTACTTTCCTGGAGATAAGACTCAGTAAATGGCCGGAATTCACAAATCTCCATGCTATGAATGAGAAACTATGTGCCCATCCATTCCTTCTGAAGGTTCTTAAGCTCCAAGGACACTGTCCGGGGACAAGGTCACCTGTTTGCTGATGTATCCACAAACAGGATTAAAGGGAACCATTCCAGATTTCTCTCCCTGATAGGACTGCAAGGGCAATTTCTTCTTGCTGAGCACACCCATCACGTCTGTCATATCCAAGCAGTGTTAAATCTTCAGAAAAGGTTGATTTGGGCCCAAAGGGGGAGACTCAGCCTGTGCAGCAGCACAGAAAGCCTTTACAAAAGGTGCTGTGTGAGAAATATAGGCTCCAGATGAAGAGATCTTAACAAGTGCAGGTGTTTATCCCATGCTCTCTGATTCCTTCCTTAACAGAGGAATCAGAAAGCATGGGATAAACACCTACACCAAGAGCCTTGCCCTGTTCCTAGGGCTTGTCATGGCTGATGGTGCTGCACAAAAACTCAGAGCAGCTACAGCAGCACTTCAACTGCGCTGAGAGAGTAAAGTGTGTGTAGCACTTCACCCCCAGAAAGGAAACACAGGACACCAAAAATAGAATGTGGGGAACTCACTTGCAAATTTGAATTTGAAAACCATTAAAAAAATAAAAGCTTGCTAAAGCTCAGTTTTACAAAAAGCCCCAGCTCAAACTCAGAAGGAACAAACTGTACATTAAAATGGCTTTTTCATAGGCAGTCGGGTACAGATCAGTCACTGAGGCAACCAAACAAGAGCTGAACAGGTTAAAGGATTTTCTGATTTCACCCCTTCTCAAGCTTACTCTTCTTTCCAACCATCTTACATATAAACAACCTCACAAGATAAGTCAAACCCATAAAACCAGACCTGCAAAGCCACCTGCAGCCTGATGTGTGAATGTGCAGACAGGGTTCAGCTTGGCCCCGTGGCAGTGCTCAGCAGAGCCTGTGTGTGGGGTGGGAGGAGCAGAGCTGGAGAAATCTGCCCTGCACCTTCAGGACAAGCTTCGTGCTCAGGGCTGGCAGCCAGTTCACTCCCAGTGCAGAACAATTGCTGTTCCCATCAACAGGAAAAGCCTCTGGCCACCTTTGTTACTGGGAATTCTCCAGTAGCACCTCCAGCAGCAGCAATTCTCAGTTTCACAGAGAATTTCCTGAACACGTTCATACAAGTCCCTGACGTATCACCCCACCAGCCAGGACTCACACAGGGTGCCCTCTGGGTAACAGCCTCATCTGACAGAAAAGATCTTCAGCAAACAGCCCCAAAGCCTTAAAAATAATCTTAACAGCACCAATTCTCTTACTGATAATGAATCTACTCCTTCTGACTCTGGGAACATCTTCCTATGATCCTCATTTCCACAACCTCCCCAAGAGCCCTGCAAGTGAATCCACTGTCAACAGCCCCAAATTTGCTCCTTCCCGCTGCTTTTCCCTCCTCTTGGTGCAGCCAAAGCCTAAATACTAAAACCTGTCTTTCCCTGGTGAGCTGTGCTGTGCAGCTGTGGCAAGGGAGGGGAGGGGGAACAGCCCAAACCTGCTCTCACAGGGGCAGAATGCCCAACAGCCAAGCCTGCACCCCAAGTGCTGTGCCCCAAGAGCTCTGGCCTAATGAAGACGTGCTCTTTTTAATGAAGACAGCACTCTGGGCTCTGCTCAGGAGCTGAATGGGATCTTATTAAGGGCATATTTAGCAGAATGCATCACTGCATAATAGGGAACTGTGAGAGACAGGCCTTGCACTGTGAGAGCTGGGAAAAAGAACACTGCTGCCCAGGAGGAGTTGGGCCAGGCCTTGGCTGCTCAGCCTGCACTGGGGTTCCATTCATTTTCAGGTGTACAGAGGCAACAAAAGAGGAAATCCCTCGATTTTTTTATGTTAATTCTCTGATGTTGTTTCCTTGGTGATGGGATTCCTTAGAGATGAAACCAAGGCAGAATGCGGTGTGGGAACAGAGACAGCACAGAGCCAGGCAGGGAAGGGAGGCAGACTCCAGTTTACTTTAAGGATGTTTTATCCTGCTGTGAATGCTCAGGGTGGCTGGGATCATAATACCAGTCTCTCTTATTTGCCAGATGATACAAAGCAGCTTTGTGTGCACAACAATCAGCCCTGGCAGTCTAGACATCTTGGAACAGAAGAATCTGGATAGGGACTATTACTCTAAGTCACAGATGGGAAAGGTCCTCAAAACCTCATCTGGAATCCAGAGCAGGACAGGAAGCCCACCACATGTATGATACACCCCCTCTAAAAGTCCTCTATATATGGGAGAAGAAAGAAGAGCTTTTGTCCCTTATTCCACCTGTAGCCATAGATCACATCCTCAGGCTGTGCTAACGACTGGATTTGTATTTCCCATGGCCAAAGCCATCTACCCAGAGTGCTTGATCTGAGAATCCAGGTGCGGATAAGCTTAACAGGGACCCTGCTACACCTCCAAGGGAAGCACCTTCAAAAACTTCCATCACTGTCCCAACCAGAACAGCCTCAGGAGGGCTGGAAAGACAGGTGGGTTGCTACAGATCTTGGTCACAACACCCAGTTCAGGAGAAATCCCAGCAGCTGGGGAAAGGCTCTGAGCAGCCTGGGGTGTCTGTGGTGCAGTTCCCAGCACTGGAAATACCAACAGGGCTGGTGCAGCAGCTCGTCCTGCCCCTGTCAGCCAGCTCTGCTTGCAGCCGCAGGCAAAGCCTGCTGGCTTCCCCAGCTTCCTGCTCCCAAGGACAGCCAGCATTCCACCCACAGGCACTGAGCTGGGAAGCAGCCCTGCCAAACACAGCAGCCAGGATTCTGCAGGGTGACTCCAAAAACCACATTCCTCAGATGACTGCCCCCCCTCTTTCTTCCAAAGTAAGTCATTAAGAGAAAAAGCCAGCTGTGAAGTGAGCTCCAGAACGGCCCTCCTTAGCATTCCGGTCACAGCCCAGCTGGAGCCACACTGCACCTTTATCTCCCCCAAACAGGAGCCCCTGTCTGGAGAGAGCACGTGCCCACTAAGCACAAGTGTTTCTTCCAGCACAGCTGAACTGACCCCTCCTGAACAAGGATCACAAGGATCCTGTTCACAGACCCAAGAGCTCTTCATCCCAAACTCTGTCACAGCAACATGCAGGCAACACGGACATCCATGGAAAAGCAACAGCCTCAAGAATCTGTCAGAGCCCACCAAGAGCAAGTTTTATCACCTGTTCACCCATTACAGACAGTTCTGCTTACAGACATATTAAACCAGAAAAATAAATCAAACCTCCACAGATTAGAATCCAAATACAATTCTGGAATAAAAGGTACTGTGGGAGATATGTGAGGAGAGATAAAGAAAGCCCAGCCCCTGGCCCGAGAGGTGAGGTGCTTCCCATGGCAGCAGCAGTGCATCCTTTGAGCATCACACGGCTCCAAAGGCAGCCCAGGGCACACAGGAAACTTCCCACCTCTCCAGCTTCACACAGAACACAACAGGCCAGCAGGAGATGGGGACTGTGAGATGACCAGACTACGTGGCCATGACAGCCTAACAGCCACCTCAGGAGGGAATAAACACTGCCTGATTTATCTGATGTTTTATTAGTGCTGGTATATGAGTTAATTAACCAACCTGCATCTGAGAGCCCCAAACCCCCTGCAAACAGAAAGTGGGAGGAGCAAGGTTTGTTCTACACGACACACAGCACATTTGGCCAAATCTGACCTCAGAATCGAGGTGTTCCTGAGAGAAGGGCTACCAAGGATGTGGGCATAAAGGAGAAAGTCTCAGGTTTTGGCACTGACAAGTGAGCAATGTCTTTCTCCTGAAAAATCCATGCCCAAATTCATGTGCATTTTTGACAGGACTGCCTTTAGGCATGTGAGGAAAACAGGAAATGCAGCAGGCATCCCAACACCTCAGCCACTCCTTAGTCATCCACCCTCTGATGGCACTGGCAGTTTGTCATATAGGGAACAAATGTGTGAGCTAACAGAGCTTCTTTGTTTTTGAAACAAATTTGTGCAATGCTGGAATTACAACCGAATGACTACACTGAAGTTAAAAGGGAACCACATGGTTCAATCAAAAAGGAAACAAAGTTCTTTATTCATCTAACACAAACACACTTTTAGCTGGTATCTGCACAGGAGCACTACTGCTTAGGAACTCAGGGTAAGAACACAATAGAGTCAGAACTGTTAGAGGCCTCTTACAACTCAGATGAAACAAGAAACAGATGGACACAGGCAGCTAATACCCCAGCAGCCTAACACCTTTCTCCACTGCCAGGCTGTCCATAAAGCATTTCAAACAACTGAAGAAATGCTACAGGATTTATACTTCTACTACAGTAAATAACCTCCTAGCTTTATCCTCGCATGCATGTTCCAGTATAGCTAGCAGGACCTTTCTGGTGCGTTTTTAAAGGAATGTCTAAATTAGGTGCCAAAGAGGAGAAGAAACTCCTTCAGAACTAACTAGGTATCAATGTCACAGCAACCAGATCTGATTTATGGACAGTTTGGAAGTGGGGCCACTGCTCATACCAAGCACATCATGTAGCCTGGCACATGCTACACTGGGAAGGAGGGACTTGAAATTTGCAACTGGAAAACACGTTGGAGGCAGTTGGAAAAAACAAGAAACTGCCTGGCACATCTAGAACAGAGACACAGCACGCAGAGGAGTGTCTCAGATGTTTTGAAAACAGACTAGAGTATTTGCCAAAGCTGAGAATTATGAAAACTCCCAAAACCAGAGGCCACAGTGTCCCACTGTGCCCTGGCTGCTCAAAAATAGAGAAACCTCATGACAGTGAGTGACTTCCACACCAATTTGTGAATTCCTACCCCACCTTTATAAGGCAAGGTTAAGTTAAGGTTCTCCAAATTGAATGTCTCAGCTTTACAAGTTTTGCCTACCTAAACAAAGTTTTAAACAAAAAGAAAGTATTTTATCCACAGAGCATAAAAATGCAGCACTGACTGCTGTCACATGTTACACAAGCCAAAAGTCCAGGCACTTTTAAATGCAACAACAGCAACTCCTGCAGCTCAGGAGTCACTGTGTCTCAAAGGAAGAATCTCTGCTCTTTCATCCCTTTTTCCTTGGCAACTGCTATGGTCACCATTAAAGGTGGAAACAAACTGGACTGACTTCTCCTTGATAAACAATGGCTGTTCTCACTTGATGCCAGCATGAGACAATTCCCTCCCGTGGGCACTCCCTGTAATGGGAGATGGAAACTGAAACACAAACCAGGCTGACAAGAAACCCTGGGCAGATCAAAGTGAACAAGGATTCATTCCCCAGTTCAAGGCTGGCCTTTCAACTGTGACTCTTTGAAACTGGACTCCAAATCTTATGGCTAATGAAGAACGATTAAATAGCAACATTTTAAACGCTTTATAGGCAAAGAAATGCCTATTTGCATCATATCTGAGCAGCCTTCTGCCCTTCCCCCTTGAAGCACAAAGCCCTGAATGACTCACCTGTCAGAATAGTCTGGAAAGCTGCTTCCACATTTGTAGAGTCTAAAGCAGATGTCTCAATAAATGACAAACCATTCTTCTCTGTTTGGACAGAAATACTATAATTAGAGAGGTACAGCACATATCTGTTTCCCATCTGGAAAAGCTTCTGTACCAGATAATATTTGTAGTGTTCCTGATGAGACACCCAGGTATCAAGAGAAAGTAAAACAAGTTGTGGGGTTTTCCCCCTTAAGTGATGGGAAAGTGACACCAACACCAGAATTTACACCCACTCCCAAGCACAGGTATCAGCTCAATGCTGTGTTACTTTAAGTCACATTTTCCTGCATCACTGAAAGGGATAATCTGTTGCAGTTTCTCTGTGTGAGAAAGTCTCTGAGATTTTCTTCAACCTCATCAAGTTTCTCCAGCTCCCACCTGCTAATATATCACAGCAGTTTATTGGACAGGAAGAGAGCAGCAGGGGGAATGACACTCCTCCAGCTGCAGGCAGGGATCCTCACTGGCCATAAACTCTGCCAGTGGAGCTACAGCAAACTTTATTGTGAGGAACCCAGCTACACTCCTGGATGAAAGAGACTGAACCAGAGACTGGTTCAGACTGGGCCTGAAGCAAGGCTTACAGAAACTAGAACAACTGTTCACGGATCTTAATTACATAACAAAAGTCAGAGGGCCAGTTTAATAAAAGTGTTCAGCACCTGTGTAAGGCTACAGGTCAGTTGGAACACTAAAGGAAAAGCTACCACCACACAAGAAATTCAAACCTAAAGCCACAGGCACAGTTTCTGAAGACGAACAGTGCCCAGCCAAGAGAATAAATCTGGTTTAAGGTGTTCAGGTGCCTCTGGCTGATTCTTGAAACAACATGCATATTCTACAAGATCTGCTTTCTGACTGAATGTGAGATGTGACTCTGAGGGACATGAGCAGCCGCAGGTTTTTTCCTCCTCCCCACACCCTCCCCAAGCCAGGTGGGCAGATCCCCAGACAGCAGCAGGAAATTCCTGAGCTCCCCACCTGCGAAAGCCCTGGCCTCGTCGGTGGGGACGGCCCTGAGGTGGCGCAGGTCGCTCTTGTTGCCCACCAGCATGATGACGATGTTGCTGTCGGCGTGGTCCCGCAGCTCCTTCAGCCACCGCTCCACGTTCTCGTAGGTGAGGTGCTTGGCGATGTCGTACACCAGCAGTGCCCCCACGGCTCCCCGGTAGTACCTGGGCACAGGGGACAGCCAGCCAGACACCGTCAGGTCACAGGAGGCCGTGCCATGGTGGGGAACAGCTCTGCCTAGGCCAGCTATGCAAACGGTGCCCAGGGCAATTCCCCAGGGCCGTGGGACAGGACACAGGGAAGATGAGCAGAGGGAAAAAGTTTCGCCACAGGGCCAGCTCAGAGCCTGGGAGTGAGGCAAACCCCATGGCTCTGGGGGAACCCTGCATCTCAGACATGAAACTCTGAGCTCTGTGGGAAGCCGCTCCTGAAAACTCTGATGCACTCCTGAAAATTCTCCCCCACCCATCACTGTGGGTGCAGCACAGGAACGGCCCAGAGTGATAAGAAGACTGTAGAGTGACTCACTGGGTCATAAAAATGTCAGCGTGATCTACTCCCTTTACCAAAGGCCACAGCTGCTTTCAAGTGAGAGCCATAGCAATGCATTCAAAAGGAAACAGGCTGTGTTCTCCCACCCCACAGTTCCCTCCAGCTCTACTGAAATCCAGCTTTTGCTATGCTGGTTTTTAACAATCAAACAAGCACACAAGTGATCAGTCTTTCCTGGCTGCTACAGGAAGGTTTCTGCTCTTAGGTTACCACTGATAAAACAACCAGGAACACTGATATTCCTTTATCATTCACATCCATGGAAATGAGTCTTTCAAAGCTCTTGCATTCTAAACTTGAAATGCTCCCAGTTACATGTCATGAGAGCACTGCAAAGGAAATCAGTCTGTGCAGGAACACACCAGATCGAGCTTCTGGGCTGAATAATATTTAACCTTCCCAACACCAGAGGTTTTGGGTATTACCCAGTAAAACACGAACACCCTGTTTGCAGCTGGTGAGGAACTGGAAGGGCCCAAAATGCCCTCCTCAGCCAAAGCTCGTCCTCAGCCACCCGGGCTGCACTTACGCTGAGGTTATGGCTCGGTATCGCTCCTGCCCCGCTGTGTCCCAGATCTGAGCCTTTATTGTCTTCCCATCCACCTGGATGCTCCTCGTTGCAAACTCCACTCCAATGGTGCTTTTGCTTTCCAAGTTAAACTCATTGCGAGTGAATCGAGACAGAAGGTTGCTCTTGCCTACTCCAGAGTCTCCAATAAGTACAACTGCAAGACAAAGATTACATCAGACTCAGACTCCAGATGTAGATGACACATTGAAAATCACATGCAAGAAATATTTCTTTTAAAGAAGGAAGCATGAAGGAAAAGAATGTCAATGGCACCATCCTTGTCATGGATCTGCTATCCAAGTCTCAATATATCTGGAAAACCAGAGCTGGCACATTCACTAGCATTTTGAACAGATGTTAGATTTGACTTTCAATGATTATATTTCAGCCTCCTTTGCCCAGCATGGAACAACATTACTCTTTTAGAAACAATATACATGGCTGTCACTGCAAACATTGGTGACCAGTTATATTTTCTTAAACAATACTAGAACTAAAAACCAAAACACAAACCCTACAACCACACAACTGAAATCTGCTTTGCTGAAGAAGTCCAAAACACAGGGCAAGCAGCAGACTCTGCTTTCATTTTACACTCCTCATGCCTTTGCAGAAGAGGGCTTCCCCACTGGGGCAGAAAACTTTGTGAATGAAAAGAGAAGCGAACCAAAGAACCCCCAAGGCCACCATCACCCTGCCAGCCAGTTTGAAACATTTGCTGAGCCACAGCTCTCTGCCTTTCTGCAGTCTCTACTGCTGCTGCGCCTGATGGATGTGCTGCACACATCAGGCCACAGACAAACTGCTCAAAAAAGCTGCCAGGGGATTGCTGAGCCTCACAACTGGATCCACCATTCCCTGGCTCAGCTTGACTCATCCCAGCACCAGTGCCAAGCAAACTAATTGGAAGGATTCAGCTATGCTTGACAAGACACTGACAGAAGGTTCAAAGTCCAGTTCCTGCAGGAAAAACAGCATCACGAGGATTCACTGCATTATCTTGTAACACTGAGTTGAAAGGTGCAAGTTGAATTGTAACTTAAAACTCAGTACCAAGAGGCAGAACAGTGGATGAAATGTGCTCACAACCACAGTCACGTCAGGTGATCCTATGGCCTTAAGGATGATAAGGTTCCAAACCAGGTAAGGTTCCAAACCAGTAGTGAAGGAAAGGGAAGAAAAATAAGATAAAATCTTTGAGAAGAAAGGCCAATAATGAAGATCAGCAGTGAATTAACATCAGTCCAAGCAAAAAAGTGCACAATCAGGTAACAACAAATATTGTGTCTTTATTTAATTAGAAAAAACAATTACTTGCTCAGTAACATACATCATTAACTGTTAAGACACCACAACACAGTTAAAGATTCTGTGTGGTACAACAAAGCAACGAGTGCACCAAACACACTCAATGACACAAACCCCCCGTGGAGCTCAGTCTAGCAGCAGAAACACTACCATCTGCTGCTGCAGCCCTCTGCAGCTTCTGTTTAAATAATGCAGAGCAATTCTTTGCTCTGACTGGAAGGGCAGAGCAGCACCTTTTAAACTCCCACCATAAATGAAAATTGCAGAAAATGTTGGCTTCAAGCACAGCCTCGTGCAGAATACTTCATCAAAACAAACATCTTCCCAGCTGCCCGTGCCAGCCGACTCAGCACGCAGCCGGCCAAGCACAGGAGTTGCAGAAAGCACCCTCTGTTAACCTCTCCTGTGTATGAAGATCACAAGTGCAGGTAGGTGGCAAGGCCCTGCGCTAAATGCAAACAGGAGTCTGCTTTCCTACGTGCCAGGTCGCTGCTGAACAGCTCTGCTGGCACAGAGATGCTGCATCCTGATAAGCCCAGTACAGGGGACAGGGCACCACTTGCATCACCACCCCTGGCAAACAGCCACAGCTTTTCTCTGCCACTGGCAAGTCACTTCTTCAACACTGTTTTGGCAGGTTTGGACCATGGGTTTAGATGACATCACGTTTGTATTCACTGGGACACACAAGTTCCTAGGAGGGAAAGGCTGACAGCTCAGTCCTTTGCAGAGCTCAGTCCTGCTATCACCCAGCAGTGGCCAGAAGCTTCTCTAAGCAAGAAAAGCAATCCATGTTTGTTGTAGTGTGTTGGAATATTATTCCAATACATGTTCACCATTTCCTTTTCCCAACAGGATGCATCATATACCTGTTAAGTACTCCCTCAAACCTGTTCTTATAGTTCAGTGCAAAGCCCACTTTTAAGTCACTTAACAATAGAAGAATCTCTTTAATTCCTCTGCCAGGTTTTTTTCCTTGCCGTGTCTGAATCCCACACTGCTTATGTTCTGAATGGTTTCCAGCACCAGATTAATGTGTCCCAATTATAAGGGGAAAATAATACCTTCCTCCTTGAAGTCAGCTATTTCCTCTACTTAATTGGGCCATTGCAGCTCCTCTTGAACACAGGCACGAGGACAGCTTGGAATGTCAGCAGGAGCCTAAGACTCCTCACACCTTCTGCATTTCTGCCAGTCTGGGTAAGTATCACTCTTTAAATAAAATTATGAACTGAAACAGTTCTAAAAGCCACTTAGGTTGTGTTATTAATTTCAGTTTTGCTTTTCTTATCAAGACACCATGTTTTGATATTTTATACTACACAGTGTTCCCATGTATTACATTCTTAACATAGAAATGCAGTAGGAATGACCCTGGATGGCCAAGTCCCATACTAAACACCCCAAGCAAACAGGTCCTAGGAGGGAAATGATGTTATCTAGGCCATGATAAAGTTAATTTTTCCTGCACATTATCCCTTTAATTGGGCCTTCCTTCCAGAAACTCGCTCCTAATGGTTAGAAATTACCTTCTGATTTTCAGAAGGAATTAGTGGTCAGCTGATGGTGGTGTCCATGTGCCAGCATTCTCCATTAGCTTATTAGTGTCTTCTCCCAGTGGTGTTTAGGCTGGGGTATTTACAGAAAGCAACCACAGCTTGTCTGGGCTTTGCTATATTTGCTAAATACAAAAACTTGTCAAATGGTTCCACAGAAACACATTGTTCATTTCCCCAAACACCTTCCCTACAAGTTTTTCAAATTCTTTTCAGCACAGTGAGAACTGCACACCTTGTTCTAAGCCAGATTTCCCTGTGATGCAGACAAGAATTTCAGTATTTCCATCTCTGCGTGTTAGGCACACCTGGAGCTGGAATTATTTCTCCTGACCATTTCACCTTGATGGCTCTATCTACCTGTCATCAGACCTAACTGTTCAGCTTTAGCTTGGCAAACTTTTACTTTACCGGAGTCCAAGTCCTCAGGGAGAAACCCTTACATCCCAAATCCCAGCTTATCTGGAGGACCACAGTCCTCATCTGCACACAGCTCTCTCAGTGCCACACTCCCACTTCCTCTGTCCCACCCAACTTGCATCACCCACAAATTCCTTTTCTACATCAGCACTGGAAGGAGGAAGGTCTGAAGGAAATATATTAGCCAGTTCAGCCACAAGACCCAGTCCTGAGGTTAATCAATAACCAGCTGTGGAGCACCCCCTCCCCCACAGGAGCAGCACCTTAGGAAGTTGCAGAACCAAGGAAAATTGTACTGGCGCATCTGAAAGTCATGGAAATAATCTCCCAGCCTCAAGTGACTGATTCAGTGGTGGGACAGTTCAATACTTGCAACCACGTGCTTTCAATCAATGCATTTGACTTTCTATAGCATTTACCATTCCAAACATTTAAGACAAGCATACAAGCATTCAGTGGAGAGAGAAAAAAAAAAAAAAAGAGTATGAAGTCCACAGTACTGTATAAATTTCACTCTGTAATTCCAGATTTATTTCTGTAGAAGACCAAAATAAGAACTCAATTTCCCATGCTGCATGAGAAGCAATTTAGAGAACTATGTCAAGAAAGGATTATTAATTTTTCACCAACATTCTAGCTCACTCACACAATTTTTATTTCTGTAAAACCTCTAAGTCTAAATTTTCAGAAAATATTTTAATCATCTCATGAAATATGAGATCAGGTTGAAAATAGAGTCCAGCAGCACTAGCTTGTGTTGTCTGTGGCAAAAGTTATTACACAAGTCACATATTACATGATCTAGGACAAGTACACCAGTACAAAGAAATCACCATGTCTAAAACTTGTCTCTGCACTGAGCTCTGCCATTAAGAGACATATCCACAGAAAGCTTGGACATGTTTCCATGATCCCCAGAAGAACCTGCTGACGGACACCTCTCCCTGCCCACTTCAGCTGCAGTTCGAAGGGCATGTGAAAAAAATGACTTGATCCTACACTTCATAGCTGGCCATAAACCCAACATGGTCATGACTTATTTTAATCACCCTCCTCAGCTGTGCTCCATTTTATTCACTCTTTTTCTGTCAAAAAGAGAACTGGCACCCCAGAGGCCTTTGGGGCAGGGATTACCCTCCATACAATCAGTAACATCTCCCAACAGCTCTGCAGTAAAAGGCTGCACCAGCAGCTTCGCTGCAGCACCAAAATGCCTCCACATCTGAGGCAGTGCAAGCCAAGGGCTTCTACCACTGTCAAACCAATAAATGTCATGCAGCCACACATTTATCTAAACACACAAGCAAAAATGTGTCTTCTAAACCCCAAACCAGCAAGCTGGTTCAGTTTCAGAGCATTTCCTCAATATCAAAGGGAGAAGTTGGAGAAATGAACATGATGCAAAGAAGCAGAGAGCTGAAGATGGAGATTTTCCTAGCAGTAAACTGAACATCACCACAAGTCAGGTCTATGACATGAGTCTGCCCCAAATCCAGTCCTAGATGGTCCAGGTGCAGACATAATCATCCTGAGCTTTGTCCATAGAAAAAAATTTCAACATCTTCTACAAGTGAGGGTTCCTTTGATAACTGCTCGTCTATTGCAAGCACATTGATCAAAAAGAGCAACAGGTTCCTGTGCTAAAGCCAGGCTTAATTTATTAAGTAATAAAGTAATATCTTTATATCATTATTATATTTTCCTCCTACTAAAATTAGAGCCAGATTTCTATGAACTGGACTTCATAGGCCTTGTGTTTCCTCAGGGGCCATTCTGGGAACAGCAAGCACTGCTCTCAGCCAGACCCCAAAAGTATGGAGGAATACAAAGACTGGAAGCTGGACAAGAAGAATTTAACAGGAACCGCTTTCTTCCAAGCTAGGCTTAGTCTTTCCTATATGCTGAAGTGTTGCAACATAGTCAGGAGAAGTGTATCTTGTAACAGGTCCCTGGATTTTACCATACAGCAGCACAGGTGGGCTCAGCTTACACCCAGCAGCAGAGTCAGCCAGATTTCAACACACAGCTGCAGTCAGGGGCTGACAGGACAAAACCAGAGGTCTCACAAACAGAAACGTGGCAGTTCAGCCCAGGAGCAGTAAAAGACAGCCAGACTAGAGAATATCACATGATTGTTTTAACCAGGTCAAACTCTGAACTCAGTCTCACCAACCTACCCCTACAGTCCCTTCATAAGCCCAGAAATGTCCTGCTGAATGAAGTGTCCAACACGCAGAGTCTGACTCCAAATAAGTGATGTCCAAAACCCATGACATGTATCACAACAAACAGGCTGATCGCTGTCCTAGCCAGCCCCTGCATCTTCAAACAAGCAATGCCTTCAGACTTGTATTGTAACCATCACACTGACATGCCCAAAACAAGATTTTCTTGCTTCTATGAATTTGTGTAGGCTTTCAAATCCATTTATAATATGCATGGCAATGCACCACTCCAAAATTTGCATACACACCTGAGGGACTTTGTCCTTTTGCTTTCACCCGCTGCCCAATAAAAGAAGCGTTACAGATATCCAGAGAAATTATGACAAACAGGAGATACTTCCCCTATTTGCCCTTATCACTCACTGTTTAAATTTTAATCAAGCTGTACATCAATTCAGTATAAGGGCTATGAATCCATTAGGTCTCTTTTCTGATTATTTTGATGTCTTTCTCCACTTTTTTAATTCTAGAACATCCCTTTCAAAATGGATATGTCTGTCATGCCTACATTTCACCTCAATTCCCAAGATGCTCATGTCTCAAATTCAAACACTGACTTAACATTGTCCCCAAGTTCCCTTTCCCTTTTTCAAAAGATTTACCTATCCCTTGCCTTTTTGACCAGCGCCTGGCAAGGAGACATTCAGTTCGGAGACCTACTTGTAATAATTTCCTGATCATTCCAGAGCGGTGACAGCTTGTTTAGAACAACCATCACCTCTGGGAAGTTACAAAAGTTTCCACGGTTTATTACTTTGCATTTTTGTGTTATTTCAGCTGCCACATCAATCCCAGTTAAGTGGCATTGCATCAACTTCCTGCAGTCCACTTTAGGCTGGAAAAACCCAAATCATTTATCTTCACAACAGCATTTTCACAGCATTCCCTGCATCCCCAACAGCTTCTATAAACCAAGCTAAACAGAAAAAGCTTTAGCAAAGGCAATCAATTAAATCAGCTTTGCACTTCTCCCTATAACTGGATTCCAACTTTGTTTTTTCCCACTATAAAAGGAAGCAGGCCAAATGAAGATAGGTGCTCCCCCAACAAACCCTGTGTCACTGAAACTCCCAGGCTTTCACAGCTAAAACATTAATTACAAGCCCACTGACAGAAGTGCATGAACAAGGGTAATTCAATGGCTTTGATAACCTGCACACAAGTACCTACAATAACATTGCCTGATGCCATTAAACCAGTGGTCAGCAAGGTTCTTGCCAGGGCGGCAAGCTGAGAAAAGAGCCTGTTCTGGAACTTCCTGATTTGATTTCCATAGCAGTACAGATGACTGATTTATAGGTAGAAATAATGCCACTTTCCACAGGCAGTTGGATAAAACAGCCAACAACAAAAAGAATGTAATTCCTCAAAGTTATTACAGGAGCTTAAAGGTACAGGAAAAAACATCAATGTTTTCCTTTACCTTCAAAGAGTCTCTCACCATTACAACACAAGCAATGTTCTTAATCCTAAATTCAAATTTACAATACCTCATCACAATAAACAATGACTTTTTTACGCTACTTTGCTTGCTTTTTCAGTGGGATTTAAAAAACTGGATAGTGAACTTTCAAAACATCAGCACTTCTGCACACATTTCACAGCAGGCTACATGAACATGTCCAGCAGGCTGGTGTTTTACTCTGCAGGGAGTGAAAATTGAGTATTTAACAACAACTTGGAAGGTTTAACCCAACTAGGCACCGCATGGCAGACCGGGGGGGAACATGAGCCCTGGAAAACAAGGTACTCCTGCCCTTCCCTGGGGGAGCCAGGACAGAGCAAGGCCAGGCTGGACAGGGCTTGGAACAACCTGGGACAGTGGAAGGTGTCCCTGCCCAGGGCAGGGGGTGGAATGAGATGATCTTAAGGGCGCTTCCCACCCAAACCATTCCATGATTCCAGGAGCATTTTATGATCTCTGGGTGTGGAGCAGCAGGGACATTCCACTCCTCGCCAAGGGCTCTGAACACAGAAGGCTGCAAGTCGGACTACTTGATTAAATTAGCGCATCATCTACCAATGCTGAGTATATCTCACCCACTCTAAAGCTCTACTTAACAGCTGGAAAGGGTTCTTATCAACCTTGACGAGTCCTTATCAGCCCTGGGCATCCTTTCTGGCGATCTTTGCTCGCCATCCCGCAGACCGGCCGCCGCCTGAGCCGGTGCCCGGGGCAGCCTCGGACCGGCGCTGACACCAAATGCCCGCTGCCAAACCCGGCCCAGAGCTGACATTTTGGGCTGAGGGAGGGACACCCGAGCGGGGCCCGGCGATTCTCGGAGCGCTCCCCCCACCCGCCGGGCCCCGCGTCAGGGAGCGGCCCCGGCCCCGCCCGCGAGCTCCGCTGCTCTCCCGCCCGCCCGCCGGGCCCTGCCCGCCTCACCTTTGAAGAGATAATCGTACTCGTCGTCGCGGGTGCCCATGGCGGGTGGCGGAGGAGCCGGACAGGGAGCGGAGCGGAGCGGGCCGGACCCTCCCTGCAGCCGCCGCAGCTCTTCCGCCCTCCGCGCTCCGCCCGCCCGCCCACAGGCGCTTCCGGGGCAGCGGCGCCGCCGCACGACCGCGCCCGGGGCAGCGCCGCGGCCGCGCCCTCAGCGGGGTTAAAGCGAGCGGGGATCCCACCCGGCCCCGCGGCCCCTCAGCACGGATCCCCCCTCCGGCACCCCTGAGGGGAGCGGCCATGCTGAGGCGGGGGCGCGGTGAAAGGAATTAGGGGCCACCGGGAGGAATAGGTGACAGAGCGGTTCCATGGTGTAATGGTTAGCACTCTGGACTCTGAATCCAGCGATCCGAGTTCAAATCTCGGTGGAACCTGAATCTTTTCTTCCCCCCTTTCGTTTTTTTCTTTTCGGCTTTGTGTGCCCAAACGATACCAGGAGTTCTCTGAGCGGTCCGCACGAGTCCGTGTGCCCGAACTATGGATAGGCACACTGAGCTCCCCGGACTCCTGTGCTCAAACAATTCCCAGGCACGCTCCATCCAGCATCTCTGAGCCTCTTCCCAGACAAGGGATGGGCACACTGAGCTCCCAAGAGTCCTGTGCCCAGGTGATGGTTGGGCATCCTCTGAGCTTCCCAGGCCTCTTCACACACTGTGATAATCTCACCTCACCTCTTGCCTGGGGCTCACCAACCTTAACCTTAACCCCCACCATGGGGTGGGTGCCCTTCTCCTGCCTCAGGGGTGAGCACTTGGCTCACCCTAAAGCCACCCACAAGCACAGGCAAGCTTGGCGTTGGATGGTGGGAAGTCCCCCAAGAAGATTCCTCCTGTGAACTGAGCTGAGAGAGGCATATGAGCTTATGGTGGAGGTATCAGAGAGGCCAACAAGCTCTTTCAGCTCATGAGGTGAAAAGAAGCCATGAGCACAGGCCCCTTTCCCACTGCCACCCCTGCCCACCCTGCTTCTCCCTCCCCAAAAGGTTGTCCAGTTCCCCTTGTCTGCCCCTGTGCCATAGGAGACACCAACATTGTCATCAGCTTCTTCTGGTGCAGGCTTCAGATCTAAGCAACAGAGGATAAAAATAGCACTTGTGTCCAGATGATTAAACCAAATCCCTTAAAACTGCTCTTTTCCCACCAGCCTGCCCTCAGCAGCAGCATGTTTGCCATCGCTGCAGTCAGTGGCTGTGTCATCATTCCTGTGTGTGGAAAGTAACCCCAGGGCACGGGCAGCAGTGCTGCGCATCAGTTACCGTCTGCTGGCACCATAAAGAGCCAGAACGTGATCCTCTGCATTTAAAGATAAATACTTCTTGCTGCCTCAGAGCTTCTGAATGGGGAAAACAAAACTAGTAACAGAGACACCCGATGTGTGACTGCAGTGTGTCCCTCCACAGGAGGACAGAGGCTCCCCAGGAGCATCAGTCTGGGCTCACCCACATCCTGCTGCCAGCCTCTGATGTGCCCTGCACCTCCTGCTCCTCACAGGGGGTGGTGTAGTAGTGAGGGCTATAGGAATCTCAGTTGTCTTTGGTTTCATCCTTTTTATCTCCAGCCAAACCCAGAACACACAAAATCTTGAGCCTGAAAATGCCCATCCTGTTCCTGCCACCTTTCTCAATCCTCTGGCATTGAGTAGTACATCAAATGGATAACAGATACTTGTCTGTGTAGAGGCTGGGTATATTTATAATTCAGGAGCTCAGGTTTCCATCTCATATCCTATTTGCACTTGTCCATTGAACTTTGTTTTTAAAAAGCTATTAATTTTCACTTGATGTTTCTCAAACGTGGTTTCATCCTCCAGAACTGCTGTTAGTGCTAAAAAGCCTTAAAATACCACACACTAAGTACTTTTAGTTATCGTCCTGTAAGAGCTGTTCTCCTTTTCATGCTTTGGATTGTGTTTGTGAGCCTAGAAACGCCCTTTATTTGCATTTTTCATGTGTGCAAGCATGACTTCCTCTTGCAGCATATTGCAGATGTTCCTCATCTGGAACTGACTTACCCTACGCAAGAGTTTAGGGCACAGGGTGAGGACAGTGGCTCTTCTGGCTTAGGTAAAAGTCACAGTCCTCACACTGCTGCAGCACTGTCACTTGTTGAACTTCAGCCATTGTAAAGCAAAGGTATTTTTACCAATTATTTTTAGCAAAACATGAAAAGTTGTGCAGATTGCTATGCAGTTGGGCAGCAGCAGGGATTACTTCTAGCTAAGCCTGTTTAAATGCAATTGATAATTTAAAATCAGATTCTTCATGGTGGAAACTGAAACAGTAGAAAGAGCTCTGTGTCTAACCAGCAATCAATAGAGCAAGACATGAGGAGAGCATTGAAGTAGCAAGGAGCTCCAGAAATTAAAGTCTTATATTCTGCTCAGTCCTGAGTTAATTTTGTTGCTGTTCAAGCCCCAGAGGAGAACATCCAAACCATCAGGAAATGTCACTGTCAGCACAGGCTGGTTTGGACTACTCTGCTCTTTCCCTGTGTCCCCTTCCAGAGCAAATTGCTGCAGTGATGGGATGGCCTGGGACACCTGCCGTGCACAGGAAACACAGCCAGAAAGCAGAGGTCAGGCCTGGAATAACAGAGACTGTGTGCTCTCAAACTGACAGCTTTTAATGTGAGAACAGTCACTCAGCACTGGCATTTCTGCTGCATTAATTGCCATTAGTGTCCTCCTTGCGGGAACACTAAATTCATGGCAAACCTTGAATTAGCACGCTCTCATAATTCCTAACTTAGGCAGAACCATTTGCACAGGCAGCACGTCCCAAGCAACTGGAGCAGAGACAAGGAATGATACTCAGCTGGGCCTTGGATGTTCAATTTAGCGAAGAAAAGAAGCAGAGGTCGCACTCATAACTGTGTATTATGGGTCTGTTCTGGAAATTCCCAGAGCAGCTGCCAAAAAGAGCCCAGCACCATTAAGGTGCAGATGTGTGTCAGGGCTCCCAGCTCTCAGCTGCCCAGCCCCAGGCACTGTGCATCAAGCTCTCTCTGCATCCAATTCTTACTTCATTCTCCACTTCCCTCTTCCCACCAGCTCCTGAGATCCCCCAGAGTAATCCTGGCCTAATAAAGTGGAAAATTTGCCACCATCTTTGATGGTTGTGGCATTCCCACAACAAGGTCAAGGTGTCTTTGTAGAGCGCACTGCTGGTATTTGACATGGAAATGGCAGACTGTGAAACAGGGATGGCCAGTATTTGCTGCTGGTCCCAGCAAAAAAAAAAAAAAAAAAAAAAAAGAGCTTTTCTGGCTCTAAACTCCCTGTTCACACTTTGCAAATCCATCTCCTTGCAAAGCTCAGAGAAGATTTGGGATTGGAAATCACAATAATTCAAAATTGTCCTTGAAGGACTGTTGACCCAAATTCCCATTTCCCAGATAAAAACAGCCCCTGGCTTCCCTGGAGCAGAAAGCAGGAAGGACAAAAGCAAAGCCCCAGAACTGTGTTTTATCAGAGGAGAAATATTTCCTAAGGGGAAAATTCAATCAATACTTTGCAATTTCCTAACAATCCATTAATCATTGCAATTATGCAGAGATAATTCAAGCTTTCCAATCCAGCTGCTAAATTAGAGAAAAGTCTACTCTTAGCACGCACTATCCCCAGTTTGACATGTCAGTCAGAAAAAAAACCTCTTCAAATATAAAATCCATGCACTGAAATAAAAAAAAAAAAAAAATCTGTTTCAAAACCCTAGACCAATTTAAAGGGTTTACAATGTGCAAGGATTCTATTTTTCAGGTAATTCAATGCCACAGGTAGGAATAATGAAAATACAAGGAGTTAATATGAATTTTTCTGTTCATAACTCATTTGCATTCCATCATGTGCTACGTCTTTCTGATTTCTACAGCTCTAAGAAGAAAAGATATAAGAAGAAATAGACCAAATCAAAATTAATTTCTAAATTAGCCATTCCTTTCCTAACTTTGAACTTGGAATAAAAAAAAGACCTGCATCTGAACAGATTTTCTATCCAAAATCAAATCTCATTCTGGTTTGGCTGTTCTTCAGGAATCCCTGCAGCACTGCAGAAAGAGTGGGAAGGGAACAGAAAAATGAACCATCTTCTGGAGACATTTTTCACTAGGACAATATTATGGTAAGCAGAAAGGAAGGAAAGTTTTCAGAGTGTTTTGGAAACAGGAATTGAGTGCAAGACTCAATGACTTGCTGTTCCTTGTGATGACTGTCAAAATGAAGTCATCAGTTTCCTGAATCCATTTTGGACTCATCACTTATCTCTTTGTCTGCGTCTGCTGCCTCCAGAGACACCAGCAAGATAACCCTGGCAGCCCCAGGATAATTGCTAGCCAAGATATAATTTCACAGAATCATCACTCAAAATCTTCTTCCTCTTACACACCCTGCCAGAGGGGTTTATTCCCTATCTACGGTCAAAATTTGCTTGATGTTGGAGTTGGTACCGGGCAAAAGCAGCGACAGCAGCGCAGGTGTTATCACATGGCCCATCATCTCCTAATTTGGATACAAAAGATCAGCCCTGGGGAATGAAGAAGCACTTTGGGTTCTGTGGCCAAGTCATTCTCTGCTGAAACAACCGGCGGGGCCGGCTGGCTGTGCTCAGCATGGCCATGTTGTTGTGGAGCTGCACGACTGTACTGGGAGCCAGGCTGAGGCTGTAAAACTTTGCTCATTAAGATCATTAGAGAGCTGTCAGATGGAACAACTGGGATGGCTTTGATCTGGCAGAATATCCTTGCTCCTGTTCCCAGACCTTGGGAACCATCCAGTTTTCCATAATTATATTTTTTCCAAGTAATTCGAACAATGCTCTTTGGGTTTTCTATAGGTTGCAATAACTTCTTCAGGCAAACTGGAGGCTGTAACAGCTATAACAAGATTAATTTATTAAATAGAAACCCTGATATTTCAGTGATTCCTCTATAAATATATTCACAGCTGGTTTTGCCAAGAAAATGACAAAATGTTGCTGATAATCCCAAAGATATTCCCTATAAATCCACTAGGTGTCCTACTGTTTTCAAGCAATTAGGCTCAAGGTTTGTTTGGGTTTTTCCCTAGTTTTGCCAGTGAGGAATTAGTTTGAGGCTTTAGTGGAATTAGGTCTGGGTTTGCAGGTTGAAGAGACGTGTATGTGTGGTTTGTGTGACACAGCAGGACATCCGTCTCACAGCGGCAGCGCTTTTGGCAAATGCCACTAATGTTCCCCACAGAGACCAACTCAAGGTTACAGGCTGGAAGAGAAAAAGGGAAAAGAATCTGCCTTCCTCTCCTGGGAATGCTAAACAAGATCCAGCCGAGCCAAATCCTCTTTTCAGTCAACCTTGAGCATCTATTTATAGGACTGCTAAAGCGAGGCCAACGCTGACCTCAAAGGTGGTGGCAACACGCGTTAACCTTCATGGGAGCTGCTCTGCACAGGCTGTGGTTGTGACATTCCTGGTCACTGTCCCCATCCCTGACGAGTGTTCCCTGATTGCCAGCGCCTGTCAGCAAAGCACAGCACACGCTCACAAGGTGCCCTGTCACTTCCAACACAGGGGCATGTAAGTACATAGCAAGAAAAGCAAGCTGCAAAACAGCCACAGGGGAATTTTCTCATCTCAGAAAATACTTGGGGTGGAGTGTGGCCATTGGACAGTCTCCAGCTGCTTGGCTGCTCCTCCGTGGTGTCACCTGGAGAGCACTCACCATATCAATTGTGCTATCCAGGACATCCCTCCTCTGCCTCCGGATTTGTAACTTGCACTGAGGCCCCAGATATCTCCTAGGTATTGCAAAAGCATCTTTCATTATTCCAGTGGTTTTCAGTGCTCAGAAATGAAGTATTTCAGTGAGAGAGAACTGCAGGGTGATTTTTACGGTCTTGTAACTGAAGCACAAATCACATTCTTTGTAAACCTCCCAGTCTTGCCCTCCCAAACAGAGGCCATTGCATTTGCAAACACCCATCCTGTTCACTCTCGTTTCACAGGGCTGCCACAGCTTGGATCTACCCCAGATCATTGCAAAGTAAGGGAGGAGAAAATCAGTTTTGTTTTCTATTTAACAAATGCCAGAGGCCGAGATGCTCTCAAACAATGAGATTGTCTCTTTTTCCAGTAGGTGCTTTATGGCCAGAAGTCCTGCCCAGGGCTATTGGCTCTGCAAAGAGGCACTGGGCAAGGTGTCAGCACCAGTTTAATCACAAACTGCAAGGGGAAATCAGAGGGGGAACAACAGCCTCCTGTCCTTGGCCCACCAGGACTCCTTGCCATCAGGCATTGTGCATCACGGGAAGTGTGGAGCATCTGTCCTCTGCCATGTGTCACTGCTCTGCCTCTCTTCCCTGCTCTCTGTGCTCAAGGCATGGCAGTCATTTTCCTGCAAGAAGAAAAGGATGCTCGGATCTTCCTCAGTGTGTGTCTGTAGGTACCTGCTGCAGTCCCACCCCTGAGCAGGGTGCACCATGCTGGCTGTGCGGGAGTTTAACCTGGTCCAGCGCCTGTGTTTGCTGTGACACACAGCAAACACCTCGAGCCTTGCCATGATTCAGAGCATAATGTGTGGGAGCCATCTGGTCCCATAGCTGAAGGAGCAAACGGAAAATCTGATGAAAGCACAAACAGTCACAATGGGAGACTGAAAAGATGTGTTGATATTCCAAGCAGAAGTCTCCTTCTGTGGGGGTAATCTCATCAGCCATTGCCTCTTTCCTATTCCTTCCTCTGGAAACCTGCTGTCAGCCAGGTTGCACTCTCTGCTCTGGGACTACTCACACCTCTGGGATGCTAAAAATATGTTTCATGTGCTTGAACATACCTCCCAAGACAAGAATTTGCTCAGCAGCCAGCTGTGCAGTGAGCAAGATGTGCAAGATGCTCGCATGCAGCACAGCACTTTTCAGGGGGCTTGGACTGATCCAAAACTTTGGCTGGTTTAAGATGCACTCTCAGTTGGGATTAGTCACTAATATTGTCCCACTGCCATGCAGAATGACAGCTTAGGGCTGTGACAGACTGAATGGAGTTTCACCTCAGCTTGCCGAGATATTCTCAGCCCTGAAAGGAGATGTATTTGGGAGGGACTGGAGCATCAGGGGAGAAACAAGGAACTCAGTGCAGTGGATGGGGTAGAGCTTGGGATGGCTTTGACGTGGCACAGTTTGCGCATAGCTTGTCCTGGATACTGGGTTAATAAAAGTAGTTTCATTGTATTTTGCAGCCAGGCTGGTTTTCCCTCATTCTGACCCTGGTTTCTGATGTTTGGAGGGCACAGGGAAGGCAGGGAGACAGAAGATGCCTATTTTAGTACTTCTCTGCAGGGAATGCACACGTTTCAGACAGGTACACATTTGTTTCCTCTGACACCAAATTAATAGGAATTGATGTATTGATTCTACAATTCTTCTAAAAATTGCTGCAAGTTTTGGCTTGCTTTCAAGCTGGTTAAATGCAATGTGCACACAGTTCAAGACAGCTATTTAATTATTCTAATATTAATATAGTTTAAAAAATTCAGCTCCCTGTGAAATGCAGAAGATAAAAAGCATAGAGAGCAGCCCAGAAAGGCTCTATATTCTGGGTTCATTCCCCAGTGAGGGCTGCAGGAAGGGGGGATTCTGCCCTTCTGCCCCCCTCAGGTGAGACCCCACCTGCAGAGCTTCCTCCAGCCCTGGGGAAAACCAGCAGAAGGATTTAGAGCTGCTGGAGCAAGTCCAGAGGAGGTCACAGAGATGCTGCAAAGGCTGGAGCCCCGCTGCTCTGGAGCCAGGCTAGGAGAGATGGCAATCTAGTTCAGTTTGGAGAAGAGAAGGCTCTGGGGAGACCTTAAAGACCCTTCCAGTGTCTAAAGGGGCTCTGAGAGCTGGAGAAGGATTTTGTACAAGGGCATGGAGGGAGAGGACAAGGGAGAATGGCTTCCCACTGCCAGAGAGCAGGAACAGATGGGATATTGGGAAGGAATTGCTCCCTGGGAGGGTGAGGAGGCCCTGGCACAGGATGCCCAGAGAATCTGTGGTTGCTCCGGGTTCCCTGGAAGTGTCCAAGGCCAGGTTGGACACTGGGGCTTGGAGCAGCCTGGGATAATGGAATATGTCCCTGCCCATGGCAGGGGGGTTGGATCTGGATGATCTTTAAGGTCCCTTCCAACCCAAATCATTCTGGGCTTCTATGATTCCATTATACAATAATAACCTGAGTTAGTAATTTGTCAGTCCCAAGTGTTAAATCCACTGTCTTTATGACTATTCCTATATTTAACTAAATAAATACCTCAGGTACTCAGCTATTGTATTTGTAGTCTATGGGAATATCTCTGTGCCACTTAGGCTCCTGGTCCTAAAAAGAGAAATAACTTGTACTAGGAATGGAGTAAGAGTCCTGTATTTTCTTCTTTGATCACTCTGTTTCTGCTTTTATGATCTCGCTAGGACAGTGATATGACAGATTCTTCTGTATTTTGAGAGGGAACATGACTCGTCCAAATATTTGAAGTCATCTTTGTGTTTCATTTTTTTTCTGGCAAAACAGCATCCATCTGCAGTTTAAGAATAGAACATATAAAAAAATGTATAGAACTCCAAAACACAGAACACAGAAATTCTGGGCAAAATTCTCTTCTCAGTTACATTTACATAACTCTGGAGTAGTGTCTTCCTCTTTCTTGTTGTTACTCTGAGCCCGTTTTCATCTCATTGTGTCAGAGCCATAGGATCTACCATACATGGCTAAATCCGATTTCGTCACAACTGTTGCAATCTCCTAGACAAAATTACAATCTCAGAGGAAGTACATAAAGATGCATGGGCCTCAATATCCTAAAAATATGCTGCTGTCAGTTGTTCTCTGTTAGTAGTTTTCCATGCAAATGAAAATACCATGGTGGTGGAGAACTGCTGAACTATCTGGAGCAGATTTTCCACACACACACGAGCAGAGAATCTGCATTATTTGGCTGAGCTCCTTTATAAAACACCATGTTCAGTAGCTCTTTCTTTAAACAAAGAAAGGGTTTGCACTAAATAGTTTGATATTTATTTTGTGAAACTCTGTTCCTTGGCTGTCCATGCTATAGAAATGCTGTTATGCTCCAAGAAGACAGATTGCCTGGGCTGGAAGCCCCAGCCCTGATCCAGGGAAGCACATGGCTTCCTTACAATGATTATGATGAATATAATTACTATTCAGTATATGGGGCAATTGTTTTTGGTGTTTAAAACAGAACAAAACAAAACAAAACAAAGCAGGTTTGGAAAGGAAAACAGAGCATTTAAAAAAAAAATTGTTAAATAGGAAGTGGTTGACTTTCAGGAAGTAACTCCATATGCGGATTCTGCTATCCAGTGTTTCCAGTTACCAGAGAACGGAAAGAAAAAATGCCATTAAATATCCCAGTGGTCCTTTAGAAAATAATTCACCTCCCTTTCCGTAGGTACAACATTTTACATCTCCTGTCCAACAGCTGGTGGTGTCAAAGGCCAAGTGAGCAGGACGTGGAATGCAGAGCTCCAGTGGTTACTGAAGGCAAAACCATCTAAAGCTGTAGCAGATGTTCCCTCGCTTCCTGTCTGCTTATCAGCCCTGCAAAGGCACTTGGGTTTTGTGCTTGTTGTGCCAAGGGTAGCTATGGAGATCTCGTACAAGCTGTGCAAGAGCGATACGCTGAAGGATCTTTATGTATTTGGTTATGAATGATCAAGAAAACAGCATGGTTTCTAAGAACTCGCTCACAATTTTCCATATGTACATCAGTCGTTCCCCTTGCACGACACGAAAATGACATTTCAAATTAAAAAATAACTTAAGAAATACATTTCTGCAGTGAAGATGTTCATTTGGCCTTGGTGTGCTCATGTTTTATATATTGTTTCTAGTACACCATGAAATAAAGAATAGTATATCCAACCAACTGTATTTCTCCAAGGCCTTGAAAGTGCTCCAGAAGAGTTTTTAACTGTCTGTTTAAATATCACTGCCACTAATCCTTTTTATTGCACCTCAGCTCAGTTTTAATTCCTGTTTATATTCATTATGAGCTCCTGTAAATTATTACTTTAATATGAATGACTACGTGCAAGTGTTAATGCAGTACTCCATCTATTCTAGGGCTTTGAGATAGTTTAATGAGACTGATTTTTACACTGATACATTTAAATTAATATGCATTCCCAACACAGTCAAGACCCAGGGCAATTAAGTTCATTACTTATTAGATAGGAGTTCTTTTCCTCCATGAAATAGAAGAAATAAAGTAATTTATTTTACATAAATTCTAGCCCAGATGTTTTGCTTTAAAGGGTAGCAGAAAAGGATGGATTTGGAATGGTTCCTTTGCCCATGTTAAAACTGGAAACCAAAAGTGACAGTTTTGACTTATCATTGGTAGACATGGTTATAGATATTCCTGGGGGATACAAAAAAGGAACAGGGGCTCTGTTGGTGTTTGCCACATTTCATGTAGCACTATCCAGGAAAAAGAGCACTAGGTAACCATTATTGCACCTTTAAATTGTTGATAGCATTGCAAATTTGTGTTGACCTGGAAAATGCAAAGAGTGGACAGATTATTCCTTCTAGGGGTGATATTCAGTGTACTGCAATCATGGCCCATAGTCCAGGAGGAACTGAAGCCCTTTGGGACAGTAGGTTCCCGGGGAAGTAGGTGTGGACATTGTTTTGAGAAAATGAGCTTCCATATGAAAGGTAGAGACCTAAAATTCAGTCACCTTCCTGTCCTCAAAGGCACACAAGGACAAGACAATGCATGAAACAAAAGAGAAAAGTTGTTGAAATTAAGATATCAGGACTGTATGCAATGGGCAGACTTGCAGGCAAAGGATGATCTGAAGAATGCAGTGATAGAAACTGCCTGAAGCATCTGGGAAAACACAAGAAGTACGAAGATGAAAGAGGAAAAGAGGGAAAAGGGGACCCAGAGGTCAAATTCGTATGAGTTAGGAATGCGGAGAAGGTGAGCACAATTCTGTGGGTGAGTTCCTGGTAGAGATGCAGTAAATATATTAAAAAAGCAATATATTGGTACTATGACCGGGTAAGAGAGGTTTTGTTTGAAGTGTTTGAAAATTGAGGTCACAGTATTTACACTTAGACTGTAAGGGGTAGCACAGTTGGAAGAAGGATGGATGAGATGATTTAACAGGGCTTCATTGTAGTCACATTAATTCAGTTTAAATAATTAATTCTCTTTTAAATTGACTCTATTCTGCACACTTGACATTTTGGAAAAGCTGCTATTGCCTGGCCTTCTGGTAAATGATTTTGCATTTGTTTTCCATTGTTTCCTTCTTGAAAAAAAAATCCTGGTCACTAACAGGAGCCATCAACAGCATGGAACAAATTGACTTGCCAAGGACATTTCCTCCCATCTCATTATTTGCGCTGGAAGTGCTCCTTTTTTCGTATCACGAGTCAGAGTGTGATTTTTTAAAATTTACATTTATTAAGGTAGTTTTGTACTGTATTATGAGTCAAATTTCAAACTTGATTATGTAAATTACTTTCTGGGCACCAACATTTGGTCATACATTTTCCAAGAAGGTGATCAAGCAGTTTAATTAATAATCAATTCAAAGTTCTCTCTGCCTACCTCATTATGTAGAACCCCTGACTGTTGCAGGAGAGGGTCTCCCCAGCTATGAATCAAAGCAGATACATCACCCTCCCTCTTCTGCTCTTAGAATATTGACTGTGAGCCTAAAGTGGCTGAGATTGAGTAGATCTATAATGTTATTTGGCACAAATTGGGTTAAACAGACAGGTTGTGTATTTTACTTGCAAGGTGATTTGGTTTGTGTTTTCTCTCCTATCCTTTCTCAGTTGTGGCTCAGTTGCTAAGAAAGTGTTCATCTGCTCTAAACTCCCCCATGGAAGCAGGAGTGCTGTATGGCAAAGGAACAAAAACATAATTTTTTTGGGGGGGGGGGGGGGGAATCTGTTGGGTTGAGACTCCTTCAGGTAACCTGGAGCCAACCCTCTGAGAGCTCAGCAAAGGGCAGAGCCAGGGCTGACCTACATTCACAGTGACTCACCATGAGATTTAATGTTGTTCCTCTGTGTTGCTGGTTTCTCAGCAGTTGCTGAGGCTTTAAACAACGGCACTCTTACCTAACCCAATCGATGGATAAGCAGTTGGGACCCAATCTAATGCAGCCAGTATTTGTAATAATAGAAGGGCACATTCCAAAGCTGTTACAGAAGAAAAGAATTTCAGATAATTAGGAGAGGAGTTGGGCAGTGATACAGATTTAAAAAGTACCCAAGATAAAATAACAGACACTAAAAATATCTGTATTGAGATGAAATCCTCATGACTCAGTACTCAAGCCAACTTCCATTCTCTAGGAATTAGCAAGGAAATAATCCAAACAGGGTAGGTCCTGGGGTATTGCCTTACTCTGGGCTTACACTCACACTTGTATCTCACATGGAAAAAGGTCAGACTCAAGTCTGACTTTTCAGGGCAATTGCAAATTTCTTAAAATATGTTCTGTAGCTGTAGCTTTTCAAAAAATTTGTGAGTTTATCTCTATCTAGAAAAAATCAAATAGCACTCTGGACCTTGAAAGGCAAAAGCACTGACAGCAGGACCAGAGATGCATTCTTTGTGAAAAGCAGGACGTCCATTTTAATACCTGTGACTCTCTAGCTAATAACTGAAGAGTGGTCAACCAGCTTGCAAACAGAAACACAAGAGTGCCATTTCTTCTCTTTTTTTCTACATGAAGTGTTCTCTGACTAGATGCAAAACTTTGAAAGTATTGAAGATACTGTAAGCATTAAAAGTATTTCGAAAAGTATTTTGAGTGCTGTAGAATCTCAGAAAAGCAGAAATCTGTGTTAGGAGAGCTTCAGCTACAATCTGGGTCAGATTTTCAGTGCAGATGTGTCAGATGCAGTTCCTTGGAAAGTCTCCATGGCAGTTAGTGAGAAGAGTGACCCAATGTTTTCTCACCGTACAAAATAACCGTTCTGTTTGATGATGTCATGTGCATGAAGCACTGCCTGCATTCCCACAGCACAGTCCTGTTTCAGCTTGTTTGGGAGAAGAGATTTCGTCTCAGAACAGTTTCAAACAGGGAGTTTAGCAAATCTCTTTGGTACACCTTGACTGATCTCAATCAGTTTTCAGAATTTTAATGATCTGGTTTTATTTCCAGATAATGACTATTTATGTAAATGAGATGCCTTATAAATAAATACGGAAATTATTCCATAATATTAATTACAGGCTTTATGGTTCAAACACTTATTATACTAAAGGCAAATGGTGCTGGGGATTGTCTTTGAGTTTATTGATTTAGTTACTTTGTAAGTTTTATTTTAACTTGACTTACATATGTTGGGCAGTATTTCCTGAACTAAAACAAGGTGTACTGTGTGCCTGGATATATCAAATGATATTGAAGGACAATAAAAATCAAAATGCATTATACAGTGGTAGTAGTAAATGGAAACCAGACTTCAGGATGATTTTGTTGAAAAATCAACTAAATGAGTTTTACTTGGAAAATCTCAGCCTAAGTGTTGTTAGCCATTTACTCAAAAATTAGTCTTATATTAATTATAATCCTTTGCATTTCTATAGCTGCTTCTCTTGAGAATCTCAGGAGTGTTCTACAAACATTAATTAAGCCTAATAGTACTCCTGAGAAGTGGTTAAGTGATAGATATACTTCACCCACCATGATATAAGCAATATAAGCAATCTCTAGAACAAAATACAAAAACTTTAAACAGCAGGACTACACAGGAGTTTAGAGCCTGAAGTATCCCCATCAGGCAAAACTGTGGGGAAGATTTAGCTACATGAAATACAATTGCTTGGCCTGGGCATGATTTGAAGGTGGATATAAAGTGAAAATAATAAAGAACTCTTCACTAGAGATGTCTAGTGAAGGAAAGTGGTTTTCTATGGCCCCACAGTATTATGGCTCTGGTGATGAATTGAATACTGATTCAGAGGAAAGCTGCTATTTGCAGAAATCACCCCCAGATGGGCCAAAGAGCAGGCATCCACATGGAACCTTTAAGGCTGATGCATGAACAGCAGGGATAGCAGTTAAGTCCTCTCACCCCTGAGGGAACAGGAGCTGCTGAAAATAGCAACAAACCAGCAGTATCAGTGTGTACATTTACAGCCCCAGACTGTTATTTTTGCTGGCGAATCTGCATGCACAATTTCCTTCCTGATATTAGTCCACAAAGAGCAGCTTTTGTTATCTGGCATTACTGATGACAGCAATACTTAAACCAGGTTAGTGCTGGCACAGACAGCAAGCTGGCTTTGATAGATGCATTAGGATTTGGGCCGTCCTCAAGCAACCCTTCTGCTGTCCCGTGCTCACAAAATGGGCTGTAAATATTTGTCTGGGAGCTTCCAGTGTCCAGAAATGTGCTCCAGCTGTACATGCTGATTGCCCGCTAACGACAGGATGAGAAGTATGGATGGCATCACTTGCTTGACACCCCAACTCTCAGCAACACAGCCAAGCACAACTTCACTGTTTTACCCCTGACTAGCACCAAAGGCCATCCCCTGCCTCTCTTACCGTTCCAAAGCTGATAGCTGCTGCCATGCTGCAGTGCCTTGTGAATAATTTTAGCAGTTGCCGAGGGAAACTTTTCGACGCGCAGCCTTAGTCTCCTCAGATGCACACTCTGAAATCTTGAGGAAGCAAATTGGTGCTGGAAAGGGAAATGATAATGAGTTTGCATCAGATTTTTATTTATAGAAAAGACTTGGAAGCAGCTGGATCTTCCCTCCTTGGGTACATTTTCTTTCCTTTTTGTTTCCCAGCATTTCTGTTCTTTTGGGACCACAAACTCTCCCATAAATATTGGCAATACATGCTTGCTGAGAAACTCTCTCTACCTGCTGGAGAAAAAAATCTCCTCATTTTATCCAAGTGGAATGCCTAGATACTGCAACTAGACAATTAGACTTTATCCTTACACATATACAGTAATGTTCTTTATTTGCATTTGTGAATTGTAATTCATGACACACATGACTCCAGTGCTTCTGCTGAGTTCAGTGGCCTTTGGATCAGGGCCTGTATTTGCTTCATTTACCCATATTTTTAGCTGCTTCAGTAATTACCTAGAGAAAGGTCTGAAAAATAGATAAAATTTTAATATACACATATGATATTCTATTTCCTGTTTTATAATGTATAGTCAGTAGTTTCTCTGGAGTGCAAAAGCTTTTTGGAGATACTACACTTGAATCAGTAAAAGAAAGGGTGACTGCACTGTTGTACTGCAGCACCACAATACTGAAATGCTTTATTATTTCATAATCTGTCCTAGAATTTAATCATTCCAAGCTGGGATAGTCTCTTTATGTCAAAAGGGATATGTCCCAGATTTACAAATATGCATGTATGAAAAAACCCATGAAGATGTGGCTTCATTTCCAGTGTGATTCCAGCTTGCCAAAGGCTCCATTTCATTGCATAACCCTCCGGATGCAGATCCATTACTGCACTGTAAAGTGGGTTACTGGACAGGGTAAGGCAATTCATCTTCTGAAATGCAGAGTCTTGTTTTGCCAGTTATGGAGTTTATAATTATCCATTATCATTATCTCCATAGTTATTTTTACCAAGGTTACAGATAGGTCTGTTTGAAAGGTATTCAGTTGGGTTCTCTTGGAGGTTCATCCTTCCCCTGTAGAGGTAAATGAGCAGTGCGCACAGCACAGCTAAGTGAGTTCAAAAGGCATAAAACTGGTGAGAAAGAGAACAGATTAAGTCCCAAATTGCACACTTAAGAAACTGAACTAAAATTGTTTTGCTTATGGAAGCCAGTCTCTGCCAGGAAAAACTGGGAATAGTGATAGCTGCATTTTTTTTTTAAGCACTTCTGAAGCCCTATGAATTATAAATCATCAAACCCACAATCCTGGGACAAAGTCTCTTAGAATCATGTCCTGGGACAGCAAAGTTCTCCATTCTATTCCTGGCTCGGTCACTGACCATCTGCCACTTGTCCTCTGCCTTGCTTGAGTTTACCCATGTGTAAAATGCACTTAAAATAATCTAAACCAGACTTTGAAAATTACTTCAGTGCCACAAGCTAGAAATTTGGGGTTGTAACATGGAAAAAAATCATTCCGTGGTTGCTGGTCCATAGAAAGCCTGCGTGTCTCTCTGGCTGCACTACGGGGGAGGCTAAATCTGGCTGCCAGGGCTCCACCCTGCACTTGAGAGGCAGCAGAATCCCACATGAAGCGCATTTGGTGCCTGCCCACCTGCACTACATGCAGTTGTTAACTTGGGTAATTAGCTTACTATGCACAACAAGAATCTGATCCAACACTGACTGGGATTAATAAGTAGACTTCAGTGACTTAATGATCTTGGGCTCGGGTCTTCATGTGCAAGTAGAGATCCTTGCTCAGAGATCCCGAAAATCCCTGGGAAGGGAAAGGCTTTGTCTGACTGACACATAGACACATCTCTGTGCAATGAGCCTGGCAGGAGCTGGGCACACAGTAAATCTGCCTCTGCCTGTACAGTAGCACTATTCACTGATGCTGCTCTTTATTCACAAATAAATACAGAACCACAGTCACAATTTTTCATAGGCCCTTTTGCACGTGGCTTTAGAAGAGCCTTAAAGTGGAAAATTGATGACGAGCTACACAGGAAAGCTTTGCAGTGAGATTTGTTAGGAAAGGTGACTTGATAAAGGTGGTGACGAGCTAATAATTAAACAGAACATTGCAATTAAATGTGCTGGTGGGGAAGAAAGTGTGCCACAGCCAAGAGCATGAGCAGCAGGTAGGTCAGGGAGAGAATGCAGCAGAGGTTTGAAGGAGGGAGAGAGATGTATGAACAAGAAAGACAGGACAGAGATAAGCACTGTTAGCTGTGATAGCAGTATGGGGCAGAAACTCCTTTGGTGTTTGTATCAGGCCTTGCAGAGAGAGAACGCTGTCCCTGACCACAATTTGTTGACATTGACACAATGTGTAATTAAATGCAGATAGTCCTAGAAGTACAGAAATGGGGGAGGGAAACAAATTAACAGCAAAACAAAGACATCGACACAACGTTTTACTTATGTAAGAGCTGAAAAGTATGTAAACTGACAGAAAATATTTAAGAATTCTGTTTCTCCAAAATGAGTTTCCATTAGAAATAGTCCAGGATGTTTTAATGGTTATGAACTTAAACCCGGCAAAGTGTGCTATTCATACATCAGTGCAGGGATTTTGCTCAGTATACAGGCAGCTGTAACAATACTCTTAGAAGTAGGAACAGACCCATTAATCTTGGATGTTAACACTGAAACCTAAAATTTATGCCTACCTGAAAAATGAGCAAGAGCCGAGAGCACAGAACAGTTTGCATATCAAAAATTACTAATACTAGCCAGAAGATGGAGTTCAGTATAGCTATTTATATGAAAAGCATTTCCAGGATTAAAATATATTGGAAATTGATTTAGAAAAGTCTCTACCAGCACACCAAATAATTTAAGGACACGCCACTGAACACAGAGCATCTTGCTGTAGTGAATAGTGACATTCTAGGTTCTTGGCCTCTCACTTACCCCACTGTGTACTGTCTGGAGAGACAAGTTCCTTATGGGTGTGGCTAGAAATGCATTTCATGTAGAAACACAAGGAATGGGAACGTTCTCGTGGTCCCTGACACATTCCTTACTGGGTTTGCTGCCTGTTGAGAAAAAAACAAGACAGACTTAGCTCCCAAACATCAACCCTGGCAGTGCAGAGCTGTGCCTGCATGTGCAGGCTTGCACATGGGTGCTCCTGCCCAGGTAGACACTGACTTGTGTCAGCCACCACATTTCCTGCATGGGGGGTACGAGGAGCAGCATTTCTGCTATAAAATTTAATTAATAAAAGCATGTGAGGAAAACCAATGTTATTTTATACTTTTTGGCTTTTGTATTCTCTTGTTTGGTCAAATTTTCAAAGGGATGAGGTAAACCAAGAGAGTAGATCTGAACATATCAGAGTATTTACAGTTCAGTTTTGATAAATTCACAGTACTTACAAATTCAGAACTTCATATGAATTTTATGTCTTTTATAACGAGCCACATCTAAATCCTTAAGCCAAACATCCAGAACTGAGGTAAGACTGAATTCAGACTCAAAATTGTATGGTTGGAACCTATCCCTAATCAGCACTTTGGTACAGAATTTGGAAACTCAGGGTTGCAGTGGACAAGGTGCCAGAAAAGTAGTATTTATTTCTGTGTGGGTACAGGCAGGACTCGTTCTGTTGCGCTCAGCAACATCTTGACACGCTGCACTAATCTTAGCTGCACGCTCTTAAAAGATTATTTTTGTCTCGGGTTCTTTTTCTAGTCTTTGATGCAACAGCCTGCTGCGGGTTACATCAAGCCTGCAGAAAATCCCTCGGTTTTCTCATCCCTTGTTTTCCAGACAGCCGGCACCTCCTCCGGGTCCAGGCGACGGGCGCCGCAGGTGAGCCAAATCCCGGCCTATCTGGGCCGGAGATTAATTTCGGTTTAAATTAAAGATGTTGTCTAGATTAAAAGGCCGAGGTGGGGGAAGGCACAGTCGAGCCCGTCGGCTGCGCGCTGTGTTTTGGGCCCTTTCGCTTAGGGAGCCCCGCTCCCTCCTTTATGGCTCAGAGCCGCCGGCGCCGCGTTCCGTGAGGGGGAAGGCGGGAGCGGAGGGGCCGCGTTCCGTGAGGGGGAAGGCGGGAACGGCGGACCCGCGGCGCGAAGAGGAGCACTCAGAAGGGACCCGGTGGGCAGCGGGGCTCGGCCGCCTCCCCCTCAGGAGCCGCGGGACCCGGCGGGTGCCGTTCCGCACCCGCCCCGCCGCGATCACGGGTCGCCGCCCGCCTCCCCCGCCCCGTGACAGCCAAGATGGCGGCGGAGGGGAGGGGGGATCCCGCCTGAGCCGCCCACACGGCGGGAGGCGGCGGGGGCGAGCCGGGCTCCGCTGGGATGAGATAAGGGCGCGGGCACCGAGCGCGCTGCCCCCCGAACCCCTTCACCACCCCGCTCCTCGCCCTGGGGAGCGCGGCACCCGCCTGAGGTGAGCGCGGCGGGGCTGTCACCACCGCGGGGCGCGGGCCGGGGGGCTCTCCGAGGCGATGCCGCGGGTCGGGCGCTGCCGCGTTCCGGGGCCGGCGGGGAAGGGGCGCGGGGCTGTCAGCGGGGGCGGGGAGGCCGGCGCTGGCGGGCCGGGGGCTGAGGCGGCGCGGGGGCGGCGGTAACTTTCCGCTGGGCCGCGGTGGGAGGGGGAAAACTTTCTCCTTGTGCCCGTCGGCTCGAGGCTCCCGCCAGCCCCCGCCGGGCCCGAGGGGCTCCCCGGGCGGCGGGGCCGCGGGGCCGGCCAAGCCCTCGCCGCCGACCTGCCATGTTGTACGGGCTGCACGCCGGCGGGCCGGGGTGTGTGCGTGTCCCCGAATCCGCGTGTGTGTGCGCGCCTTCCCCAGATCGCTGTGTGTGCGTGTCCCCGAATCCGCGGGTGTCCGTGCGCTCCCCAAAGCCCGAGTCTGTGCTCTCCCCAAAGCCCCGAACGTGCGCCTTGCCCCGATCCGCGTGTGCGTGCGTGTCCCCAAAGCCATGTGCGGGTTTTCCGCGCAGCACCGCTGCGTCAGCCGGAATTGCCCGGCGGTGCTCAGCCCCACGGTGCGTGTTTCTGTCCCGACTTTCCCTTCGCCAGCCTGGGTTACCCTATACCGTGGTTGATGCAACGCGCTGGAAGCGGCTGTAGAAATCAGCCCTGGGATTTTTATCGTCGTTCTGTCATGAGGTCTGCGTGTGGCACAAGTTGCTGGCCAGGGGATGATGGTATTCAATAACTTCCCAGTGATGGTTGCTATTCCGAAGTTATTCCAAACAGGCTGCATTCAAAAATGTGCTGCTTCTTTGCTGAAAATGAGGTCTTGACTTTCTGCCTAGTTGTGAAACTTAATTTTTTTGAATTAATTGAGTGGAAGTATGGTGTTCTGGGCAGCTTTTTACTTCATTTCACAATTTTTTTCTGGAACTGTTGCTCAACTGGAGGTTTCCGTAAAAAGTGTTACATTACACTACATAATATTTCACTTTTTGAGTGATTAAATACAAATATGTTATCTTGGCAAGTGTCTGGTGGTTTAGGGCTACTAATTGAGTTAGTCTAGCCAAGAAAGGTCGAGGGGGAGTAAATGGATTATTTCTGCTTTGTGTGTCTAGCATGCAAGTCTTACTTTGTAAGAGTCTCTTGCTTTTCTCATCTTTTTTTAAAAAGTCATATTTAGAGTACTGGAGAAACTTTAACTAGCTTTTAGAGTATTGAGGAGTCTGTAAGTTTATTTAAAGTGAGCATTAAAGTGGAGCTCTGGTAAAAGGAGCTATTTTTTAGGGGGTATCGTGACTAGGCATTGAAGTAGTTTAATTATCAAAAATAGAGCATTAGAGTTTCTGTGGTTGGTTTGAGGAAGGGGAAAATTGCATGGAACCTTAAAGACAGAACAAAAAAGATTAAGCTTCTCTGCAGCCTTAAGAGCTTTGGTGATGTACATGTTTTACTCCTGGAAATGTTGGGCTCCAGCTGGCTGAGTACTTTCCTCAAGTTTGAGTGGCTTGTGCTCCTTTGGAGCAGCCTTTACCCAATGGCCTCTTCTAAAAAGTGAGTTTATTAGAGAGCATCACAGAATATAAGATCTGCTTCTGCAAGCAGTAAGACAAAAAGCACCAGGACTATGTTCTTTACACAGGGACTTATTTAAAAATATTTTCCCAGTATTTGAGATTTTCATACCTCTGAGAATTCATATTTTTTGTAGCCGTATGGCTGAAGGTTTGTGTTTCAGCTCATTCTGTATGACATAACCCCAGTATGGTGCTTAATGGAATTACTATATGTGTTAATGGCAATATTAGCAGTTATCTAGTTAATATAGCCAGAGTTAATTATTAGTTAGAAAAAGCACAAATATTGACATAGTCTGGCACACACTATAGGGCTCAGGTGCACGCAGCTGATGCAGGTCAAGCCTTAGAAACAATGTCAATAACCTGCTTCTGTTTCAAATATGTGCTTGAAAGGGAAAGTAGAAAGGTAGAGAGTAAAACCAACTGGTCCCTAAGGGGCGTGAGGTTGTAACTAATACAGCTGTTCTGTGTGACTCTTCAAGAAGAGCTGTGGGCACCACCACTGCCAGAAGCCAGTCTGTCAGTTTTTAATCTGCAGGATTTTGCATTGAGGGTTTACTAATTTCTAGGTTAATTCCTGCTGTAGTGTTTGATAGCTGGAGAAAACTGTCTTGTGACTCTTTAGAGAGGAAGACAATTCCTAGACCAAGCTGAATGATAATGGGGTTTGGTAACCTTGAGGTTTTAGTACAAGAACGAGAAATTTGCAGCGTCACTTAAATATTCAACATCCTTTTTTATTTCCATCATGCTCCCTAGCAGCTGAGTTGCTGTTAGTTTTGCAAGTCATAGTAGGTTGAAATGCTTTTTATAACACTGGCTGCAGAAACATTTGTGCTTCCTGGCCAAACACAGGCAGGTTGGAATGGGAGTAGTACAATAGGTACTTAGTCAAAAGCTTTCTCAATCTTAAATTTATCTCCTGAAATGAAGACTTGCAGGAAGCCTTTGTTCCGTTTTTTGTCCTTTCCTCAACTTTGACCTGAGTCTTTGAATATGGTGTTAGTATGACTAGAAATTTGGAGGCCAAATGTTGCCCAGTTTATGTTAGATTAAAAAATTAAAAGTCAATATAGATTTGTAATGTTGTTCAAATTTATGTTTGGTGATTTCCAACTATGTTGCTTTGTGACAGGGTTCCAGTGGTAAAGGTTTTGATACACGTGTTGCTGTCAAACTCAGGTATTTTTCATGAAATTTCCTGGAAAGAACTGTAATACTGAATAATACTAATAATGAAAGAACCAAAAACAAAGCATGATGCAATTTGTGATGATTGGTGTATTTCCAGTATGTTTATCTTGCTTGTTACAGTATTTTAAACATGTTTCTCTGGGATGTATTCAAACTTCAAACTTTTGTTGAGCTGACTCATAACAAATCCAAACAAAAAAAGCCCGAAATCCAAATCAGGCTGTTCTCTCCCCACTTTGCAATCCCCCTCCAAAACCAAACCTGTTAAAATGTAGGACCTTTGAAGAAAGTTGAGGCTGAGCTTGCCCTCATGCAAGCGTGCAGGTGTGGTGTGGTGGGCTCAGATTATGTGTCCCTTGTCCTTCTGCTGTAGCTTCACTGGGTGGTGACAAGAGCACAGAAAATGCCCTTGGTCTCTTCACTTATATTTCAATTTTGTATGGGAATAATATATGCTACTGCAGACACAAATTGTGATACAATTTTTTGCCCTAGTAAGAGCAGCAAATCCTGTGGAAGCTAAAGCTATGCCTTATTTTAATTGATGGCAGCCAACAGGTAGGGGATGAATATGTGTAAGCTGTGAAAGTATCACTACTGTTCAACTGTTGTTAAAAATCAGCTGTTTCTAGCGCTGGTACTGACCAATTAATTACTTGAAGTGGATGAGGTTCTTTGCTGTATGGCATAATAATCCTTGATGTTTTCTGCTGTCCTTCAGTTCAGGTTTAGTCTGTGCCTGGTCTGAAAGTTTGGTCTGTGGCTGCTCTGGAAATAGGCTGTTGATGTTAAGTGCTCCCACAGACTCCAGAGTCAAAATTAAACCATGCAGGGCAGTGATGCCCAGAGGTTTGATCTGTAATACTCATTTCAGTAGTAGTGTGTGATGCAGAACTAGTCACTGGTAGTTCCCTAAAGAGCTCAGAAACAGTACCAGGAGGAAATTGAGAAGTGGAAATGAAAGACTTCAGAAAGTGTTGGCTGGCCTGACTATTTTAAATGGTGTATTTTTACCTTTTCTATATATTAGATGTAAAATACATTGCATTATCTAATATATATATGGAAAATGTACATGTCTGTTATGGGTATATTAGATAATGGTTACTATGGATGCTGATGCAGGGTGAACTAAGTAATAATGGGAGGGGAGTGAAAGAAGGAGGAAGTATGGTCTAAAAATGCGATGAGAAGAACAAGGAGCGTGTTAGAAGTTAGCCAGTTATATCCTCCCTGTTTAATATTTACCATAAATCTTGACTTTTAAAGATCTGGGTCAGGGAAATCATTAGTACTAATTAAGTTCTTTCAGTTTGGCCATCCGAAATGAAAGTGAACAGGCAATAAGTGTGATGTATAAGTACATGTATGTAAATAAAGTCCCAAGAGATAGCCTCCACCTTGTGTGCAAGCTTCATGCAAACACAGAGAAGGGTTTTGTGGGCTGGACTCTTGAATTTTGGTTTTGACTTGAGCTTCAGAAGAAACCTGTGGGCCTAAGGAATTATTCTCAAAATTCCTAACTTAAGATCAGGATCAGCTGTAGTTACCTTGGCATGTCATTGCTCTTCAGCTAATTTATGGTGATTTTCTGGAGGACACACTAATGTTGTTTTTTATTGCTTTGCTGGCTGGGAAACTGTCCCAGCAATAGGTGGTAATTGATTGATGTATTTGCAGCTGAGCTGGTAGTGGTACTTGCACACTTATTTTTCTGTGGAATAGATGCTGAACGTTTTGGTAAGTGGATGTAGTGATTTGCTGGATGAGAGAGGTATTAGTGAGTGTTATCCCTCCATTAAACCTTTCCAGTGGGGTGTAGATGATCTGCAGGCAGCAGTTGCAGCCCTGCAGATGCAGTCTGTGCATGGCTGTCCCTGCCTATAATTTGCAGTGTGGTTGGGTTCCATTTTCTCATGTTACAGAACATTTTTGCTGGCCAAAGGAAAAGAAAAAAATCATATCAAACGTTCTAAGTTGTTTTTAAATGTTGCAAAAAGTGTTAGAAACAATCCCCATCTGTCTTTTCTTCTATCACATCATGAATTCAAAATTTAATTTGGATAGAGAATGGTTTCAAAACAAAACTGAGGTCAGCATGTGTGTCCAAATGTGGCAGGGTGAAAGCAGGTCACTTCTGTCACTCTTGGTTGATGGACTTTGACATTTTCAGTGACAGGTTTCGGGTTTGAAGCTCAATATTGGAAGACTTTCTATTTTCATTTGCCTTTATTTACTGTGTCAAGAAAAAATAGAACATTCTGTTTGGGGAATTTCTCCTTTTAAAAAGTTGTTGTATAGTAAATAGCTATGAAAAAACATCAGCAAGCCACTCTGCTGAACTGTGCTTTGGATGAAGTAATATTTACATTTGATAGTGCTTATTTTGGCTTTCTTCCTCCTGGTTTTCTACAATTTGTTTTCTGCATCCCTCCCTATAAACACAGTTGTATTTCAGAAATCCTTCCCATTCTATGGTGGTGCCTTTTGGCCATAAATACTGTAATCTAGAATGAAAACTCCCACTCTTCTAACTGGCTCTACTGAGATTTGTCTCTGTCATGAGTCTTGTGGGATACTGGAACATCCCTTTCCTGAATTTTTGTAGGCAGGGTTGAATTTCACAGGATTTTGCTGTGGCACAAGTGGAATGATCACCAAAGCAGCCTTGTTAGACCCTCTTAGTAAATGTTTTGATTTGATTGAGACTACAAACAGCACTGAAAAATAAATAGAATGTTTGGTGAGTGAAGGAGAAATGTATAGGAGATGGGGGATATGCCGGATCTCACCCTCAGGGTGAAGTCTAGTCCTTCCTGCCTTCTCCCTGCCACTTACTCTGCTTCCTCCTCTGAGCTTTGGTGCTGTAGATGAGCAGTTCCTGCTCACTTTGCTCTACTCATCCTGCTGAATCTAGATTAGCCTCTGAATTTAGGCCTAGTCTTTTTTTCTTCCTCAGCTGAGCAAGTCTGCTTGTCCCTCAGTTCTTGGCTACATTCCTGTTTTCTTCTCCCAAATTCATGGTCTTTTGTTTTGTCCCTGTGCTTTTATCCAGCACTTTTCTGTTTCCCAGCATCTCTTAGAGATCCTTTGTTGCCAAGTTTTCTGAGCTCTCTTGATTATCTTCTCAGCTGTTTGGATCAGAGATGTAAACCATGACTTAGTACAGATGATTGTGAATGGGCCTGCAAAACCCTTGGTAACATTTCCAGTCCAGTGATGCAGGGCAGAAAAATCTTAGGTTTTCTCTTGGGTTATTGTCGATTTTCCTTCTTTTCTAATAAAAATTGATGCAGTGTCAAAGGGAGTTTAGTGGAGACTAGTGGCTTCCTGAGAATTATTGTATTGTCTAACATCACTGAGTGCAGATGTGTGCAGTAGGGTCTAAAAAGTAATGCCATTTATCACTTTAGCCATGTTTGCTCTGTTGCTGTTTTTTGTGTAACTGCAGTAGGAAATGGGAAGAAGTACAGACATTGTCCTACTAAAAATGAAAATGCTGTGAGAAGTCCTGTTTGTATTTGGGTAATGATTGAAGTCCTTTGCATTCTTGTTCCTTGAAGAAGTAGATCCTTTACTTGATATGTAGAGGACAAGAAACTAGTTATAAATAAGTTCTGCAAGTAATACAAAATGGACCTGCAAGTACACTGGCAGCAGTTCTGGCTGTGTTCCTTGTGATGCCTAAATCAATATTTTTTGCTTTCATTTAAGTCTCCTCACTGGTTTTCCAGAGAGCTGACTAAAAAAGAAGTTTTTTGAAGTGTCCATGGAGAAATTTATCACGTGTTAATGCTGCCTACTTCTTGGACTTTTTTCAGCTGTGCTTGAGGTCTGCAGGTGATCCCAAAATTTATAATTTCTGGCACTCCTGGAAGCTTGATATTAATGATTGTATAGTTGGAGGAAATTATATTGTGCTACTCCTGCATTCTCTCTTTGTAAATGTGAAAATGTTCAAAGTCAGATACTGGAAAGTACCTGGCTGTTACTGGTGCAGGTCCATGGTGCTGTGTGGGTTTGAGATCACTGGGGCTGGATTCTCTCTCTGGGCTGTCAGAGCAATGAACTAACAGTGCTGATTGCTCCTGTGAGATCGTGAAGAAATGGCCTTGTAGATTGGTGTTGTGAACAGAACCTTGAACTTGGTAATCCCAAAAATTCAATTCTGATAATCTAGTTCGCCAGATTTTTCCACTTCAGGAATGGAAGCAAATATTTCGTGGTTTGCACCAACGCTCCTGAGATGTGTTTGTTTCCAGCCTCCCAGCCTCTGTTATGTTACACTTTGTTTGCTGCAGTCTTCTCACCATACTCTTCTGAGAGTGTTCTACAAGTCTTGGGGGAATAGAAGCTTCCTTTAAAGAAAGTTCACTTTTTACTACAGCCCTTGCTGATGCTAATGACTCGTTCTGTGAGCCCAGAGTCTCAGTGCCTCCAGTGAGGTGCTATCCTCAGTCCTGTGGTTTTTGAAGCAGCAAAACTGCTGCTTCAAAATGCTCCAAGGTAGCACTGGGCTTGCAAGTTCCTCAGTGTAAAGCACAAGTTCACACTGTCTGTGGTGATACCAGTGTTTAAGAGTGGCCATCCTGGTGTTCACCGCATGTGAAAAAAAATTCTGAATTGTGGCAGTTAAGGGCAAGAAGACTGTATCACCCACTGCAAGAGGACTTGGGTGGTGACTAGATGAAAGATGCTGATTGTGGAGTAAGAAGGATCTGCTTAAATATCCGAATCTTGCAAAGAAAAATGGTTTGAAGTAGATTTTGAAAGGTTTTTGGGCTGAGAGAGCACTTTGATAGCTGGCTAACACCTAGGAATGGACCCAGAAGGTATTGATTGTCAGAAAATAATGGAAGAGGTGAAGTAATTTGAAGTGGCTGGCTCATCTCTTCTTTGATTTATTTTGGTTTAAAGCATTAGGTGTTATTTGCATTCTTAAAATATCAACCCAGCATAAAACTTGATATTTTGTTTCTAAGCTTTAAAGTCTGGTTTAATTTACTTTTTTTAGTGAAGTGATATGTAACCTTATCTTAGCGAGGAGTCCTACAGCAACCTACAGTGTTCATTTCATGTGACTGGTGCAGTGAAGTGTGCAGAAATTTAGTTTCAACAAATGTGTTCATTGTTTGATTCTTATTTTTACTGTTTCTATAGGGAATGAAACTTTAACAAGAAGTCTGTGTTAAAGCCTGGCTGACAGCAAGAGAGGAAAAGTGTAGAAGCAATGCCCTGATGAAAAGGTAGGGAACGCATTGGTAGAGTGGGCAAAAGGCTTGTGTTCTGCCTTGGGAATTCCTGTGAAATTAGAGGGCTTCTGCTTTGTACCCAGGATTGTTTGCTTGCTGTGAAGAAAATATTGAGGGGGGAAAAAAGCCTTGTCTGGCAATTTTGCCTGGCAATTTTGGCAGTACAGAGATGGGGTGAAGTTTTTTCATTGTGTAACTGCAGTTACTCCCGTGTCTTGAGACCGTTGAACTCCCATGTGATTTTTGTGGTGTTATGTCTGAGAAGTCGTTCTGAGTAGCCAGAGCAGGACTGACTGATCCAGTTAACTTCACTTTGCTCCTGCATGCCCAGCTGACACATCTCTCTGGGCTGGTTACTTCAACAGGCTAATGCAGAAATGCACGGATGAGATGAGATGCTGGGGGCTGTTAGAACTTTACTGGCAATTTTTAATAATTAGCCTCTGATTTGTGTCTCTGTTCATCTGCTCTTCATGTTCCTTCAAAGGAAGTAAGTTCTTGGAGTGTTATTGTATAATGAATATTAAAAAAAATAAATCACCAGCTTTGAACTGTTTTAAAAATGGTTGCCCTGCGCTGGTTTCCAGTGCACTCTTGTTTATACATGGAACATCTTTGGAGTCAGGATCACAAAGGGAAATATCACCTGGTTTAGACAGCAGATGGATCTAATAAAGAACTCAAATTAATAAGCAATTTAATACTCTTAAAGAAAAATGTAGGAAGGAATAAGAACAACAACAAGGCAGATTAAAAGACTACAAGGCAGTTGTATTTGTCTGCCAGAGGTGGACTGGCAGAAACTCTTTTGATGGAGTCAGAGGGTCCTTACTGCTGCCTGGGGAAGTTGGCCTCTGGAAAGAAACTGGTGTGGCTGGAGCAATTCTTCTGGTCTGCATCCCGTTCTAAGTTATCTCTGCAAAATTCTGTGGGGAGGAGCAGGTTGTAGGGATTAGATCAGCGTATTTTTCCTTGCAAATGTTGTAGTGCATGTGTAGTAAACTGTACTTCGTGAGGCATCGTGCCTGTTCCTGCTGCACAGATGGAATATATGGCTCATCCACATCAGTTCTAGTCATGTGGTGGGAAAATGCTGATGTGTGTTTTCCTCTTATAGTATTTGAATGAGGAATGTGATCTGTTCAAAAAGCTTGGACACTGAATGAATTACAGCAGTGGTGACAAGCAGCAAAAATCTTCAATTAGTATTTCCTGAATGTGTATGAAAAAATAGGATGTTAGAAAATTACATTGAATAAACAGTGAATATGTGTTTACCCTTTGTCTTTCAGCAAAGTCATCAAGCTAATAGTTTGTGGATCTGAGAGATTATCTGATTGTTTCTCCTGTTCTACATTTTGAGAAATCACAAAAAGCTCTCTCATCTCTATAGTCATGATCTAGCATGTGTGTGTTTAATAATTTTTTTACACATGACTTTGTTATTTGCAAGGATATTTTGATTCTTTCTGATCTTTATGGTGTTTAATTTACAGTTGTATTAATTATATGACGTCCATTAAAAGTCATTATCATGAGGTGGCTCAAAGACCATATATTGCATTAATTTCCAGGGACTTTTGTAAGAGATTATGGTTATGATCCCATGGCATTGCCTTCAATGTGCAGCCTTTTGTCCCCAGGTTACTGAAATGTAGAGAAGGTATGGAAACTTCTCAGTGTGGCACTCCTAATGTTGAATTTCATCTGGAACTAGCTGTCTCAAGCAACCCTCTTGTGCAGTGTGACTTTTTCTGCTGTGCTTTTCACGTTTGTTTGGTTTGGGGGTTTTTTTGCCCTCAAAGATGACTTGCAATATGGTGAGATGTTGTAGGGAGACGAATGAGGGTAAAAAGATTACAGTATGGAAGTAGTAGGGAAAAATCTGTTTCTCCCTGGATGCAACATGAGCAGCATTCCTGACCTCCCACACAACGCAATCCAAGGGGTGGAGTGAAGACCCCATGGCCAGGCTGTGTTGAAACCCTTGCAGAGGTGGGAACTCTGGGGCTTTCTAGCTGATAGAGCCACACAGCAGCTGAAAACGAGGAGATAAGGAAAGAGATCCTCCTGCTGTTGAATCAGCAGCTGTGGAGAAATCTCTCTCCTTGGACTGATGCCTGTCCCCATCTCTGGGTTAGTTCAGGTGCTCTCCTGACATTCACACCAGCAATGCACAACCACGAATCAGCGAGTAAGATATATGAGTAAAATCACTGTGGAATGGCTTCATGGTAGGAGTTTCTACAGAAATTCTTCATCAGTTTATGTGAAATGCTCTTCACAGAATGATTATTTGTCACTGAGTTAGCTCACAGTTTATATCTTCTTTCTAGGGTCTGTTAACATAGAGTTTGCATAGATCTGCTCTGCCAGTAACCCGATGTTGAAACTTTGAGTATCACAGTAGCTCTAGTAAAGTCTAAGTCAGCCTTAGACTAAAATACCATTGAAGTTTATCTTCTTTATCCCATTTTTAGCTGTAAGCCTTTTTATTAAAAGACAAAAATCATAAAATCATTGCAGAATCCCTGAATGGTTTGGGTTGGAAGGGACCTTAAAGATTATCTCCTTCCACCCCTGCCATAGGGAGGGACACCTTCCACTATCCCAGGCTGCTCCAAGCCCTGTCCAACCTGGCCTTGGACACTTGCAAGGATGGGGTAAATATGAAGGGATAATTCATCATCAGCCAGGCCTTTTTTTTTCCCTCACTTCTGTAAAATCTGCATTAAATTATGAAAGTCTTGCTGACTTGTGTATTACGTGCTATAACCTTAGGAAGCAAATTTATGTGATAGCAGGTGTTTGTATGTAGGGGATTCTAATTTTAACTATCTCTAAATGAGGAGAGCTTGTCCCAGTTTTTATGAAAAGTGCTTTTGGGAATAAAGGAATGCTTGAATTTAGGACTTTTGGTATAAGCTTTATATGGAATAATGTTGAGGTTTAAATAGTGTAAAGGTGTAATTCTTCAATATTTTATATATATGTATATACACACACACACATCATTCTGTTGATTTGTAATGCTAAACTGGAGTTTAATAATTTGTAATGATTAAACTGGAGTAGTGCTGTTAATACACTGGAGTTATAGGTCCTGCTTGCAGTTTTAACAGCCATCATTTGTATAATTTTTGATTACTAAAGTGTTTAGTAATCAAAAATTACACATAATTTGATTCCAAAAGGCATCATAAATCACTCTAGAAATCAGTGTAGTTCTGTGAAATGGTGCTGGTAAGAAAAGGAAAAAACTTCAATGTTACAATAGCTATAATGTAGTTTCACAGAGCACTGTTAATGTCACAAAATACTTAGAACTTCTGTGGTATTAGCTGAAAGATGTCAGTGTTTGGTCTTATGCCAGAGCTTAAGGATACTTTGTTAAACATCTCCTTGTCTGCATGCATTTGTTCCCAGCCTGCCTGGGTTTGCTGGAGCCAGATGGACAGAGAGATAATAGGCAGCATATGCAGAGGTTGAGTTTGTGTGTCTTTGAATATATCACTCAGGGAGGAGTTTGAATTTGTAGTTATTACTTTCATATATATGCTGAGTAACATATTCCAGATGTGTTTGAAGTAACTGGATGTAGGTTAAACTAAGCTCAGTTTTGTAGCTGCCTTCTCTCTTCAAACACAAGCTGAAGTTATTATCAGACTGTTACTTTCCTATATGTTGGTGATTGCTTGCCAGTAATCATGTTTGTTAAAGTGTCCCGTAGTGCTTATTAGCCATGTAGAAAAATAACAGATAATTTGGGGGTTCTTCTTGGCATTTTCTAGAACAATGTAAATAAGCATAAAATAAAAACCTGTGCTCATTTCCTTGCAATATTAGAAGCTTCTCAAGCCAGTCCAGCAAAACAGAACCAACCTACAAAATAAGAGCTAGAAGAGGGAATTGCCTCCCTTGTGCTGGTGGATGAGGTTGGTAGGGATGACCAGGCACAGCCTGACATTCCTCCTGCTTGAGCAGGGGCTGGTGCTGAAAATCTGAGGTCAGCTTGGAACAATTTGATTAAATGCATATTACCAAACTGGGACATAATTTTCCAAATTACCAGTAAGAAATGTCTGAATTTATTATGTTTGAGCAAAAATCTTGCTCAATTCCAGGAATCATGATGGCATGAAGTTTGATAAGTCTTTATACTTGCTACCTTGAGCAAGAAATAAAGGGAGATAAAGCAATGGGGATAAAAGTTACATGAAAACTGAAGTCTTCTGTCAACCATTCAAACTGTTTTAAATTCTGGTTGTTCAGTTTCAGAATGTCAGCAAGCTCTTGAAACTCCTGTGTGGTAACAGTTTCTCTTGCAATAAAATTTTGCACCCAAACAAAATTAATTCAACAAAAGGGAGTCTTAACTAGCTTGTCTGGTTTTAAAAGCCTGGAACTTGATGACAGTAAACTTCCTGAAGCTACTCTAGCAAAATTCCAGTGCACATGGGTGTCTTGGAAAAAGATTTTTAGCCTATTTCTCAATGTTCCATGCGAGAGCAGAAAGCATTTTCTTTATTTGCAAGCTATGATTTTCTGGTTTTAAAAATAGCCATAACTTTATCATTTCTGACCTGTATTTCTTTCTTAGAAGCTGTAACACCTTGTGATGGAAGATGGAAGACAAAGGAGCCCGTGTTGCTGATTACTTTGTTGTCGCAGGACTAACGGATATCTCAAAGCCGCTGGAGGAGGAGATCCACTTCAATGATGCCTGCCATAAAATCGCCAAGCCAAAAGAACCCATCACAGACGTGACAGTCCTCAATAAATCCCTGGGGGAGGAGGTTCCTCAGGGTTATAAGTGCATAGATGTCACTCCCTCAGGCCTGTCTGCAGATCTCAATAACGGCAGCCTTGTAGGACCGCAGATATACCTTTGTTATCGCCGAGGCAGGGATAAGCCTCCGCTGACTGATTTGGGGTGAGTGCTTTCCCTGTTCCAGTGGGTGATTTTCACTGTTTTATTTAACTAAGGAGCAGATAAGGCAGCTTCACGGAAATGCCATACTTTTTAAATACAAGGCAAAACTCTAAACAGGAAGATATTTGTTGACTTGAGAATACTGTAACCCAGTAAGGAAGGGAAAATGCATGCTGAGTGGATTTTAATGACAAGTTTAATCCTTCCCATTTTGGAGTTTTCAAAGCCATTTATAATTTTTAATGTATATGTTTGGATTGGGATAAGGTGCTTAACCTATTTAACACAGATTGGAAAGAGATAAGTTATATGACATTCTCAGGATCAGGCAATGAATCTTTAATAGAACTGAAAATAACAGTATTTTGCAGTAAACAAAATGCTTAAAAGCAATTATATACAAGGAAAACCAGTATAGTTTCATTATGAAGCTTTTCTGTTAGAATACAGTTGGAGATAATGTGACCTGAACTTGTCAGTAAAAATGTTTTGCTCAGCAATGAGACAAGAGCTGTGATTAAAACTCGAAGTGTTTTTAAAATGTGACTTTTTTCCTTCCCCTTTTAACTAGGGTTTTATATGATGGGAAAGAAAGAGTCAAGCAAGGCTGTGAAATCATTCATAGCACCCCGTATGGGCGGCCTGCCAACATCAGCGGCAGCGCCTCGTCCCAGCGGGTGTACATCACCTACCGCAGGGCCTCCGAGAACATGACCCAGAACACCCTGGCTGTCACAGACATCTGCATCATCATCCCCAGCAAAGGAGAGACTCCTCCACACACCTTCTGCAAGGTGGACAAGAATCTGAACAACAGCATGGTAAGATTCAAAAGCTGCGCTTTGAATGCTTGGTACTCACTGCTGTGACCTTTGTGGAGTGCTTGTGGCAGCTCTTGGAGTACCTGGTGAAAAATCTTCATAAGAGGTCTCCAAAGATAAATCAAATATTGGAAGAGTTGGAGGATTGCATTCCTTTGTTCCTACTTGTAACAAAGTCTTTCTGAAAGCCTTCGAGCAAATGCTTGGTTTTTTTTAATGCTGACTCCAGCATCTTTGGATTGGTCCTTTAGAACCTGTTGTGTGCGTGTGTGTAACTGGAGGTTTTACAGATGTGGCTGTTTCTGACGCTGCTTTTACTGTTGTGATGGGAATTCCATATCTAGCAACCAGCTTCTGTTTTGTTTTCCAACTCCTCCCTTTACCTACAATGCTATTTTATAAATGTTTTTCTCCTCAGTAGTTTCACAAACTTCTTATTTAAAGAAAGTTGTATGTGAGTGATGTTGGAAGCTGTTAACTGTAAGCACATTTAAATGTTTAATATCGTTCCAAAGCCTGACCTGCTAAAATACACAGGTTTCATACAACTTTGATTTGCAGAACTGAATATTTAGGTGTTTCTTGGTTAAATCTGCAGCCCCATGTGCTGGCTCTTGCAGGGTCCTCAGAAGTTGGTGTGCTGAGAAGGATGCTGCTGCTCTGCAAGTGGGATCATGTAAAAAAGATCAAGATCATGGGAATTGATTTGTGCTTGCTTTTAAATAAATGCCTGTAGGCATTAACCAGTGGATTTTTCAGTTCTGATAGTTCCATATTGACTGGGTTATGGGAGCACTGTCTTATGGAAGTTGTTACACCTTTCTCCCTTCTATAAAAGCTCTGTCTTCCCCCTATGGGTGCTGCTCTTTTCTGTTCCATGGCTTTCCTTACTCTTTATTTTCATGTCCAGAAATTGAGAATTTAAATACTTATAATTATCAACATTATGATTAGTTATATTCTGTTATGTCCATTTGTTATACTCCATCACTTAATCCAGTAACTTCTTTTATTTTACAGTGGGGCTCAGCTGTCTATTTATGTTATAAAAAGTCTGTGGCAAAAACCAACACCATATCATATAAAGCTGGTATGTAACTACTGTGTAGCCTTTTTTATCTTCAGTTCAGAATGTCCAGGCTCATTTGTAATGTAGTACATTTTGTACTAAAGAATTGACACTATCTAGCCATTATTCAAAAAGGAATCTTTCCCTGAAGAATTCTTTAGAATTCTTTTAAAATCATGTCAGAAAAGAGGCCTTAGAACTGGGTATCATGACCGTGCTGTTTTAAAATTTGTGTTTAATTGGGAAGTTCAGCTGTGTTTTGATAGGTTTCTACAAACCTGGGTGTCTCCCATCTCTGGGTGTGTTACTAGTAACTGTCTCTTAAGGATGTGTGTGTATATGCGGAAGAAAATACCACAGAAATTATTTGATGCATTTTCCTGATCACTTTTATTAAGAAACATTTTGAAGAATCCTGCAGACTTTCACGCTGCCTCAAGCATCATTGGCACTGAGCTCTTTAAGTATTTTTGGGTTGTGTATCATCTTTATTTTATTGTTTTATTTATAAGACAGAATTAGATTTGCTGTGACTGATGAAATGTGTTGGCTTTGCATTTGTTGTTGGGTTTTTTTAAACCCTGATTTTGTTTGGCACACAAGTCATGAGCATGATTCACACTTAAGCTTTAATCCACTTACATCCCTTCTAGAGGCTGCTCTCTGTAAACAGGAGCTCAGGACATACTAGAGGGTGGACAGTACTTTTGTAAACAAATAAAAATTTTAAAAGGCCTCACATCTAGTGATAGCTTGCACAAGATTTTGATTCTTGGCATGAAGGGATCCACTGCCCTTTTTGGTTACACATTTTTATTGTTTATTATTATTGCATTTCTTTTAGAAAAGTGTGTAGTGATTGTGTTGTCTAACAAGAGAAATCCTAAATCCTTTCATGCAGTGTCCATTCCCAGTGTGGAGTCCCCTAGGCTGGCAGTCAGAGAGGATGGATTGCTACAGCCTCCCTTGTAACTGAGGACCTGTGTGCTAAAAGCCTCTGCTTCAGATCTTCATGTTTTACAGCTGTGTTTAAATAAGGCTAAACACATTGGCCTGGCAGCACAAGAGCTGAGTCCTCAGCTGAGGTGGATCAGCTTAATTGACGTGATTCTTTTGGTATTAAAAAACTATCTAAGAGCAAACATATATTTGTCAGGGAATGTTTGTTGGCCACAATTAATTGGTGTTATAGTTGAAAACATCAGTCTTATTTTTCAAGTATTCACATTACCTTTTTTTAAACTAGATTTTAAATCTTTGCTCATACTCATGATGAATGTGAACTATTATAAAATAACAGGTGAGATGTACGCAGCCTGAAAACAGGAAAAGATAAATCAGTTATGAATAGTTTCTAGAATGGAAAGTAGGATTTCAGTGTAATGCTTTAGTCAGGTGATTTTTCCTTAGGTTATGGGAGCATCTGCCCCTTCCAGCTATTCCCTGGGCCTAATTATTTACACCTTCACTCATCTTCTGAAGTTACTGTGTGCTCATATATGAATTTTCTGGCAATTATTTTATGGAATGATCTATTCCAAACCTGTTTCAGCTGGCTTTCCTATAACTGCCTCTTTGCTCATTCTATTTATAGGTTTAATATGCAGATATCCTGAAGAAGATTATGAATCATTCCCATTACCAGAATCTGTGCCTCTCTTTTGTCTCCCTATGGGTGCAACGATTGAATGTTGGCCATCGAACAGTAAATACCCTCTCCCAGTTTTTTCTACATTTGTACTAACTGGAGCTTCTGCAGAAAAGGTATTTTGAAACCTTAAAAAAATTATTAATTTAATTGGAAAAACTCAGTTGTTTATCTGTTCAGGATGATGATAATGAATGTTTTCATAGATGAGCTTGAATCTATTCTCTTGGGCTTGATTCCAAGACTGCTTTCAAGAGTGATTTGCAGTAGTTCAGTTGATCATAAACTTGAGCTCCTCTGCTTTCCTGTTGGCCTGTGAAACAGGAGAGCTGTAAAATTGGACTGCATATACATGCAAGTAATTCTATTTTTATTGCAAGCATGGAAACGACCTTGCATGCACATACTTGTTCTAAAAAGTAAATTGGATGTCAGGGGATATGGCTGTGAGTTGTGTATAAAGGATTCCTAAAATAGCTTTAAAGGCAATTGGAGGAGCAGTTGACTACAGTTGTACTCTTTATGATCATTATGTTTCTTTCAAATAAATTGTTTTGTAAATTACTCTTTCTCATATGATATTAAATGTTTTAATTAAATAATAGACAGTCTGGATTTTCACAGCCATAAGAATATTCCAGAATGGGTTGCTTCAAAAGATCACCATCTTTTGCATTGATGTATCTTTTCAAACAGTATCACAGACTGGATTTTCTGTGTGTTTGGGGTTTCTTAGATTGCTTTGAAGATCGAGGCAGAGTTACTGACTTCAGATCCATGATGTGTTTGCAGGTATATGGTGCTGCTATTCAGTTTTATGAACTGTATCCTGAAGAGAACCTCACAGAGAAACAAAAATCTCAGCTGGGATTAGCAGCTGCTGTCGAGGGCAAAGACACGTGCAGAACAGTGCAGACAAATAAATGCATCTGTCTGCTCTCTCACTGGCCTTTCTTTGATGCTTTCAAGAAGTTTCTTACCTTTCTGTATCGTTACTCCATTTCTGGGCCACATGTCCTCCCCATTGAGAAGTAAGTCATGTCCAAAATTCATAATAGTAATTTCAGTTGATAAGAGGGTGGGTTTTTTAATTCTAAATTTCCTGTAATAGCCTTTTTACTGTACTCAAACATTAAATATAATGGCTGCACTTTTCTCCTTTGATTAACATAGCCTTACCTACTTTCTGAAAAAGTCTAGATTTTTATTTGTGATTTAAGTGCCTGCAGAGGTCTCTGAAAGCTGTTTTAATTAGCTTTGCACCCTTTAGCCATAGTGATTACAAAGACCAAGATTATAAATCCTTTCTTAATCTTGCACACATCAAGTTTGGAGAATTGAATGAGTAGATTTACATTTTTTCAAAGGCCTATTTGTAGTGTAATGAGAGATGATAAAGCAGATTGAATATCTTCTATTTGTGATAAATAAACTTAATTTCTTTCTCACATAAAGGATTTCACGTTATAAAATGCAGAGGAAATCCTTACACCAAGAAATGGTCAATACTTGCAATTGATATGTAATACCATGTAACATTTCTAGAATAATGTAGTCTTTTAATGCAGCAGATTTCAAATACACTATTTACTTTTCTATTTTATTGCACATCAGTTTTTTTCTGCTTCAACTAAACTTTCAGGAGACTTAGACTATGTGGATTAAGTATTTCTTGTGGTTGCTTATCCCCTTCATTATTACAGTTCCCATCACTGAACTTGTTTGAAAATTCTGATAGAGTAAATTTCCAATGCTAAAAACATATGTGTGTGTGTATATATATATATTTGTTTTGTTTTTAAGCTCAGGGGTTTGATGTTTTAACTTTTGAGAATGAATAAAATAAGTAGATATGAGAAGTCAGTTATCAATTTGGATTTTATGGATTTCTTCTAATTTCTCTGATTTGTAAACTGGTCAGTTTACCGTGAATAATTAAAATATAGGATGCTAATGTAGTATCCAGCCTACTTCCTTTGGCTGTTTTAATGATGATGGTTTGTCTGTGCCTGAATTTTTTCAGTCAGCCCAGCTGCTGCAAAGAGCAGCTTTCCCTTGATGTGTGGCATGTTCCATACTTTGGCCACCATCTTCATACACTGGTAATAAAATAAAACCCAAATGGAAGCTTATTTGTGGGCTTGACTGAATTTCTTCCAAATGTAGTTGCCTTTGTCATGATACTAGTAACATTTGTAGAAATCCTGGTGAAGTATGTGCTGTAAGGTGAAATTTAGGATGGAATACCTGTTTCTCATGGGTTTTCACCCCATGTAGCTTCTTTTAATGTGAAACTATCTATTGTGTAGAATTGCCCTTCTAGAACTTGTGTAAGTTTAATCAATTCACGAAACTAAGAGCTTTGTCAAATTCTAAAAACATTTTTCTGTATTTGTAGTATGTAAAAGAACTTTAAAGCTTTTTCATCAGCAATTTTATATAACATTTTGTATTTAGAGATGAAGAAAATGGATGAGCTTAATGATTCTCCTTGATATTCAGCCATGAATATTTTTTTGCAAGTAACCAGTTCTAGTCTCTGAGGTTTAGTGCTATTTCAAACTCTGTCAGAAGCAGGATTTTCAAGTGGGACTGTGATGTTCAAATATCAATATTTCTTCTTTACAAATGAAAAAAAAAACCTCCTTATAGTTGGTCAATCTCACAAACAGAGTTTGTATTGTGAGAGAGAATCTGCCCTCCCATTCTCTTGTGACCAGTAGGTTTTCAAAATAGGTTTTCAAGGTCAGAATATACCAATAGGGTTTAGGTGCTGGGATTTTTTTTGCTCTGTTTTCTGAATATGTTCTATTTTTCTATAATAATTTCTCTTACTGTCAAAAATTTTGTCTTGAGGTGAAGTAGTTTAAACTTAATTTCTACTAAATCAGTATTTTTCTTTTCCTGTAGACACATTTCCCATTTCATGCATAAAGTACCTTTTCCATCCCCTCAGAGGCCAAGAATTCTAGTTCAGGTAAGTGTAATTTTCTTTAATAACTGTGTCTAAGGTGAAGATAAAGCAGGGTAATAAATGGAAAATATAATTTTTGTGCCCAAATTATTTTTGTTCAGGATTTCTTTTTCCTAAATTCATACACATAATGTGAGAATTCTGTTTCCAGTTTAGTTAATGACTTCAGTGAGTTATTATAAGAAGCTGTTTAGTGAGCTTAGAACTTTAATTTTTTTTTTTCAGAGTATATGGAAATTAATGAAAAACTACTCCAAGTCAGCATCTGGTCTGACTTTTGCAATAGCTTTAGAACTGTTTTCTTCTTGCTACTGTATGAAAGCAGAGTGTAAAATAAATAAATAAAACTAAAACAAGATGTGAAATGTACATCCATGATTGCCCCTCTTCCCAAAGGGCTTTGTGCTCTCAGGGAGAACTGCAAGAGCCACACCCAGTAACAGCCCCTTTATCAAACCTGGCCCTTGCTCTGTCCTCCCTGCAGGGCTCTGTGGGAATGAAATAATTACAGGAATTGCTACCTGCTCTTTGAAATTTCAGCCCTGTCACTGTCGGTAGGAGAGGAAAAATCCTGGTCTGGAGGACTTCTGAAGTGTTATTAAATATTTCCTCCTAAAGAGGTGAAATAGGGAGGTGTTAAAATTTTTATTGCAGAGAAAAGAGAGCTCTGTTGCAGTCATAGTATTCTACCAATTGTGGTTTTGATTAAATAGTTACAAAATGATGCTATTCTCTGTTATTACTTGTATAACATAAAATATGGAGAGCCCTGTGCAGTTCTGAGCCTTAATTGTGTAGCCCATATGGTAGTGAAGTCTTTCAGAGCAGATACAATCCTGGGTTATGTCTTTATAGCATGTACTGAATATTGAAGAGCCTCTTTAGTGTATTCTAAAGGGATGATATTTATTACTCTTACTGGAAAGGGATTAGAGAACAGTTATACTGAAACTGTATCAGGCACTTCTAGCCCTTTTCTTATGATTTTAAAGTTCAATTCAAAACCCAGCATTTTTACTTCTTGTTTTAGATTTTGGGTTTTTTATTCATATTCAATAAAATGTTTGTGCTAGGAAACACTAAACACCTATTTACAGAGATTACAATTGAGTTTAGAGAAAAGCTTTTAATTTTTTTTGTCTGAAGTTGTAGGGAATGTTGTCAAAGTATAGATGGGTTTATATCCCGGAATGAAGTCTGAAGATCTAGATATAAATGATGTGAAAATTACATCTGTTATACCTTATTTTCAAAATGTTATGTGCATTAAATTAGTACAGCTTCAGGAGCTGATAGTACAGATGGAGAAAACACTGCTTTTACAGTAGGCAGTGGTAATTGAGATCTGTGAATAAATTCTTCCTTCCAGCTGCTTCCAGGGACTTAAGTTGTGTTAGAAACTGCACTGAATAAAATCACAGGTGATTGTACCTCAGACGTTTCCTCAAAATTAGTGTGGGAAATGCCTGCATTGAAATGGCAAGCTTTCAGGACTCCATTTCTCTCTGAAGCCTGCTAATGGAAAATGTGGTAGTCTTTTGCTAAGCAATTAAACTTCTAAGTCTCAAAGAAATGATAGCCATTAGTAAAACACTCTGGAATGTTCCTATTTGCCAGCTTCCAGCTGCCAGTCTTGGTGGGTTCCTTGTGACCTAAGATCTTTCCTTCTGACCTGAGATCTGGACTCTGTGTGCTGCATCCCCTCCTTGCACAGAGGTTGCTGTGCTAATGTATCACAACCTGCAGACTCCAAGAGCATGTGGAGTAATGTTTCTCCCTCTGGGGGAAGGGGGCAATAAGTGCCCCTTCTGCCTGAGGGAGATGTGCCCCTTGAATAGATGCTTAATTGTGTTCATGTGCTTTTGCTGAAGCGCAGAAGTCAGAGAACATCAGGCTGATGCTTCCTTTCAGAGGGTGGTTTATGAAGGTTTGCCTCAGGCTGGAAAAATGAGTCCTCTGAATTCTTCCACTGCACAAGCTAATGGTGCTGGTGCTCCCAAGGTGACTTACTTGACAAATCCTGCCCGTGGTGTGGCCATCCACATTTGCCAGGGAAGTGGGATGTGAGACGTGCAGGGAAAGAGCATTGCAGACTCTCCTTAATTCCCTGTGTTTGGTGGCTCTCCAGGCACAGCATTAGGTGACTTTGAGCTTCTAAGTCATCAGTCTTGTCTTCTGGCTTCTATTACCTGGTCACCTGCAGTGGGTCTAAGGTGAAGCACACTCAAACCTGAAATGTTACTAAAAATGGTCTGTACTAGCAGCTCAGTTGTACAAGTTGCTGTGGCTGAGTTATTACTGTTTTAAACAACAGAAAATGCAGGAGGATTAAACCAGCTGGTATCTTGTTACCCTGGATTTACCATGGCTGGAAACATCAGCTGGGCTTTGATAAACTGATTTTCTATTGCTATTCTTGTACTTACCTGAGTCTTCCTACTTATGCTGAATATGTGAATGATTTGCTTGATGCCATGTCACCATAAGAAAAAAATGTAATTTAGTAGGAGCTTCTTGCATCTTCAACTAATGCACATTTTAAAGATTCTAGCAGAGCTGAGCAGTTTCTACCAGCCAAGAGCCTAATTCTCATATACCTTCTGAAAAAAATATAGCTTTACATTATGAGCTGCCATCTCTCCCCTTTATGAATTTTTATCCCTCTCTTTACCCCTAAATCCAGAAAGAATTCCCCCCAGCTCCTGAAAGCTGTGTATGAAATATGGGTTCTCACAGCCCTTAAAGTACACAAGGCTTCATTTTTCAGCAGTTAATATATTCAAATTTTTGCAGCATTAGCTAGTTTAAAGTCTTCTTTATGAATATGCAATGTATTCAGTTCTGGCCAAGAAAGGAAGATCATGCTTTGCCCAGTTTTTACTAAAAGATCCTGATGCATATCATTTCACAGCACTTACTAGTGATACACAACTGGAGTATACAAAATTCAGCTTAATTTGAATTATTTTGAAGTGTTCTTTGTTATAGTTGTGTAATTTCTGATAAATATTTCCAAAGTTCAGATTAGAAATAATGTATTTTAAAATGTTTTCCCAGCTATCTCCACATGATAACTTGATTCTTAGCCAGCCTGTATCATCACCACTCCCACTAAGGCAAGTAGCAATATCTTGTTAATTGTGAGAGGTATTCTGATTTGTGTTACAGAAAAGATTTGCTATTTTGAGTTGCAGTTGTGTAAATTAACTCACCTTGTCTGGTGCCTTTGGAAGCTGGTGGATCTGAAGTTTATTCATGTGATTAGACCTGCATCCTGACAAGGATACACAATTATTAATGTATTTGGGGGGGAGTTAAAATAATTTGAGTGATTTTTGAGGAAGAATATATATTATTAGATCCCCTTTCTAGGAGTTCATCCCTGGGCTCCCAAGATAGTTCAGTTTTGTTTTGGAAGGGAATTGAAGGAGCTCTATTACTGTCTGGACTTCCCCGTCTCAGTGCAGGAGACTGATTAAAGAAACACATGTTGTCTCCCTGTAAATTGCTTCTCAGAAAGAAAAATTGTCATGCCTGTGTCCTGAAAATAGTCTAGACTGAGTCAAGTCTCAAGGAATCATAGTTACTGTTGGGAAATAACCATTCCTCATTGGACAGTGAAGTGTGCCAAGTATTCTACCAAGTAATCTTCTCTAAAAGAAAGATTTGCAGATTTCCATTTACTTTATTATCAAACATTTCTTTTCTTTACTGTCCCTTGTGACTCACCGGTATGTTTATGTCCTGTAACAGTGGTGGCAAGTTTTCTACACTACTTCAGAATTTAGGACCTGAAAATGCAGTAACTCTGTTGGTGTTTGCTGTGACAGAGCATAAAATCCTCATCCACTCACTGCGACCTTCTGTCCTCACCAGTGTGACAGAGGCATTGGTCTCTGTAAGTACCAGCTTTTAGTCATCCACCTGTAAAAGGACAGAAAGAATGCTTCTGAGATAAAATCTAGGTTTAGTATTAGCACTGTTAAAGGTTGCTTAAAAATAAGAATTAAAATAAAGATTAGAGAGAAAAATTACTGTTGTAATGATAGCCTATGAAGATAGAAGATAAATTGTTATTGATTCTTTGTGTAAATATTGTAAAGAAGTGTTTGATTATCACAGTGCATTAAATAAGAGTTCCTGATTTCCCAACTAGCACTGACTCTATTCCTATGGAATTTTAAATTCATGATTTTCCCTGCCTGTCAGCACTAAGCGTTGTTTGCTGCCTCTATGTGCAATCTGTGATTCTGAAGAGTTTTTCCCTACAAAATGAATTTTAGAGAAATTAGTGAAGTTTCTAATTAATAATCTACATCTGATTCTCAGTAATAGCAATCTGCCATGGTAAATAATTTTGAAGTTAGTGAAGTGTGGTTTATTCCTGCATAGGCTGTATTGCACATGTCTAACCTGTGGTTTTGTCTCTGCATGTTTTCCAAGATGATATTTCCCTTCCACTGGCCTTGCCCATATATTCCTCTCTGTCCCTTGGCACTGGCAGATGTGCTGAGTGCCCCGTGCCCATTCATAGTGGGAATTGATTCCAGATACTTTGATCTCTATGACCCCCCACCCGATGTCAGCTGTGTTGACCTGGATACCAACACAATTTCTCAGTAAGTTTTCATCAACAGTTTTTCTTCTCTGTTAATTTTTTTCTGCTTCCTGTTTTCAAAAGCAAAAACTGGCTTTTTTGGCAAAACTTGGAGGGGTATTTTAGTTTTTCTTTCAATTTCTTTTCCTTCTGTCCATGCCAGTTTAAGTAATTAGAGCTCAGAACATGGCATCAAGGGTGGTTGCTGGTGCAGTAACAGGTGCTTAATACCATTAATCTATCTCTGGTGAGTTGTAACTGGAGTGATTTCAGTGCTGAAGAGTGTGGCAGTGTAATCATCACCCTGAAATACGGGGCATTGGTTGGATGGCTCTGATCAGATCTCCACGCAGTAAATCAAATTTGACTTTGTTAGTTGGTTTGCAATCCTTCTCAGTCCAGTTCTAATGGAGTGAAACCTCCTTCTCTGGTGTGATGGAACAACCTCTAAACACATTCCAGTGAAAGCTTTTTTTTTCCTTTCCAGAACTGGAGACAAGAAAGCTATTGCATGGAAGATCCTACCAAAGAAACCTTGTAAAAATCTGATGAACACTTTGAATACTTTATATCAGCAACTGGCAGAATGTGAGTGGGAAAGTACATAGTAAGCTTTACACTGGGCACAGTGTGCCACAGAAACAGATAAATGTAGCTAATTAAATATGTTCCAAAGTTATCAGTTCCACTGAACATTTATTTTTACAGAATGGGAAAATCTGTGCACTAAATCCAGAGATAAGAAACCATGTGGGGGGTTCTGGGACAGAGGTGACTTCACATATATATAAAGGCAGTACTTAAAAGATATTCCTTCCTCTTAATGTTAGCCTCATACAAAAAAAAAAAAACAGAGTTTCTAAGAGAAGGGAATAGGAAGGCAAAGAGTAGGCCAGGATTTAATAAAGACCTTTTTTTTTTTCCATCCTCAAAGTTGGCTGATGTCTTGGCAATTGAAATTGAAATAACTTTGACACTTAAGTTAATAGTACCTCACCTAAAAATTTAATATGGAAATAATAAGTGTTTTTTAAACAGTAGGGGTTTAAATGTAAGGCACAATTACTGCACATCTAAGTGAAAAGTGGTTGTTGATAGAATCCTCAAATATTGCAGAGCAAAGTATATTGAACCTTGATGTGAGAAAAATGGGTGGTTTTAGTGAAATTCATTATAGCAAACCACTTTTTTTTTAAAGGCTGTTTACACAATCCTGGCTGTTGAGCTCACAAGAATTTGTGTCCTGATTAGACCATACAGAAACAGAAGTTTATTGGGATGTGCTGCACAAAGAAGTGTATAGCTGATGGGTGGTGGAAATTATCTGCTGCTTCAGAATTTAGATATGTTTTTCTGCAAGGGCATTTTAGAAAAAATTCTAAACCTTATGTTCTGTATGTAAAAATAGAGTGGTAGTGAACTTAAATCTTATTACAGAGTAGGTTGCTTAAAAATGATATCGAGGTAAGGTTGGCTATAATTATATGATGTAGAAAGACAGTGACAAAACCATCCTTTCACTATCCTGAGACATTATTAGAATGTTACCAAACTCTGTGTGTAGCAGTGAAATCTCAGCTAGAGATGCCCATACCTAATTAAAGAATACAGGTTTTGCTAGAGTCTTATTTTGTCTGTAGCAGCATTTTGCAGCATTGTGTTTCAATGGCTCCACTTTGCCTCTAAGTGGTGATTTTCTGTGTATGGCAGTATTTAATATGCATTGTCTGCTTTTTGAAATGAAGGGCACAATCAAAAAAAATACATCCCATCCATGTGTTTGTCCTGAAAATATGCTTCTTTAATCAGTTCCTGTCAAAATTTTCACATGGATTTGCAAACAGTTTTCTTTGAGGGCTTTTTAAAGCTCTGTCCACACTGGTTCTCTGGTACTGTTGTAACTCCTGTGCTGACCAGGCCAGAGCATCCTGCTTTTGGTGTTATCCACAGATACATGGGGTACAGAAGGTCAAGCTGAATCCACTGTCTTGTGTCCTGAGTGAATTTGGGTATATTTTAACCTATTTCAAATGTAATGGAGTTCAGTAATCACTGAATCTAGTGAGTTAAAGAGAATATTTTTGGCCAGTATTGGGGGGGAAAGGAAAGTAAATCACTATAATGTTGTTCTGTTCACAGTGCAACAGCGACCAAGAGAAGATGCATTAATGGAATTGGCAATGAATGATTATGATTTTAATTCTGGGAAGAAATTGCATCTGTTAGATTTGGAGATCCAGGAAGCATTTCTCTGTTTCATGGCTTCAATCCTAAAAGGTTACAGGTCTTACCTCAGGCCAATAACGGAGGCACCCTCTGAAACAGCCACAGATGCAAGTTCTCTCTTTGAACTACAAGGTAAAAAGTTATAAACTTGCTTTGTGTGTATTAGTTTATTATTTTATATTCTCTTTTATCTACAGAATAAAACATTGGCATGTTAGTGTTGGAAATGGTGGAGGAAATGTAAGGGCAGACAAAATTGCACAGTAGTGGCAAAGATTGCAGGAAGCTTTTTGCACATAAGTAGAACCAACAGTCAGTTCTGGTGAGGGCTTTCCCTTCTGGGCATTCTGACAGTGCTGCTGATTGCACTTTGCAGGGTTCCTGAAGAGCAGAGACCGTTCCCATCAGAAGTTCTACACCCTGATGACCAAAACCCAGATGTTCATTCGCTTCATTGAGGAATGTTCTTTTGTCAGTGACAAGGATGCCAGCCTTGCCTTCTTTGATGACTGTGTGGATAAAGTAAGCAGGTCTTGGTGTGCATACAGTGTTTAACTTCTGCTGTTGTCTACTTTATCTGCCACAATGCATTTGAAATGCAAGTTTGTTTTTGCTTTTATTTTCCTATTTTCTCATCATTGTAGCCTTCCATTTTCCTTTTTTGTTGGGCTTCATTCCATTTTTTGCCTCAATTTCTTGAATGTAAATAAAACATCATGAGAACAAATTAGAGGTGCTAATTTTCACTGGTATGTAAACTTCTGAAATACTGGCTTGTTGTAAGAAGTGCAAGAAGGAGGACTGAACTGAACTGAAACCCAGAATATTACATCCCTATTTCTATGTATGTTATAAGAAATTTTACACCTTGTTATCATCTTATTGGCTACCTGTACCACTCTGTTCTGGGACACTGCTGCTTAAGCAGGGTGCAGTTGTCTGGGATTTCCTGGAAAGTAGGTCACCTGCTGTTTGTTCCATGGGAATTAATACTGAAGACTGGTAACTGCTATTTACAGTTCCTGTTTATGACTGTTTTCCTGTGGAAATGCAGAAGAGCTAAGAGGAACTGTTTTGAAAAGAAGTCTGAAAACAGTGAAGTTTGAGAGAAATATAAAAGCGTGGTATAATATTTAGTGCTCTTTCTGGCTTTTGCTAGTCTCAATATTGTAGTAGTAACAGTTTTCAAAACTCTGCTTCTGTGGCAGGACTTGCAGGTATTCATGGTTGTAAATGGAATTAATTACAAACACTTCTGTAATGTTGAGTCAATCCCATAGCTCTGTTAGAAACCCTTCAACACGGAGTGCTTGCTTTGCCATGTGCCAATTTGTGCATGAAACAAGAGCTCTCCTGGACAGAAATAGACCCCAGTGACTGAAGTACTGAGCAGCACTCAGTTTCCTCTGTGCTGCAGTTTAGTTCTCTGGCTGATGTTAAAAAGGATTTTTATTCAGAATTCAATGACTGTGTAAGTGTCAAATTCTATCTGATGCATTTCATTTTATAGAATGTTTTATGAGGGTGCTGGAGTTGATGCCCTAAACTGAAGTTATCTTGTCTGGGAACTCAGACATCTCTTTCAAAAAAGATATGCTTAGGTTGCTGATGTCACTGTGAGACTGCACATAATCTGTGGAGCTGTTGGAGCTTTCACCTTCTAGAAAAGGTTAAGTAGCCATTTGTACAGCTGAAACAGAGACATGTCTGTCCTAGTGCCAGGTATTTTGCTACTTGATGCCCTGGACAGCTTCTTTCCACTATAAAAATGCTCATGACAGTTCGGTGAGAGCAAATTTTCCAGAATGCACGTACACTTCTCAAACTTCCATTACTGGCAGTGAGGATTTTATTCAGGTTTATTAGTTGGAGAGCTGCTTCTGTGCCAGGGACAACAATGGGGAAACTGAGGCATTGGTATTGCAATGATTTTAGGATTTGCTATGGCTTTAGAATTGCTTGTGAAACTGGATATTCACTGACTGAGGGAGCAGGTTCCCGTGTAGGATTTCTTTGAACAGTGATTTATTTGCCTCATCTCTTTCCTGCTTTTCCTCCTTGCTTTCTCCTAATTTCTGATATTGTTCTTACTGATAACATACAGAGTCAAAATGTGGAAGTATAGCAAGGACTGCTGTACCAACTCGAGCTGTAGCCAAGACCAGATATCAAAATTGAATTGTTCCAGTAAAGCCAATATTTATATTTAATCTTCTATTCGGTGAACCAGTACCTGACAGGGTTTTGGATGAGAGAGTGAAGTCATGAGTTGAAAGGTGATACAGTGCTTTCTTCTGGGTAGTTACAGACTACTGCCTTGAGACAAATTTTATGTACTGTGAAATTAGTTATCTATAAAATATCCACTAAGCCCCGTCTTAAATAATTTGTGGGAATAGTTTAAGATGAAGAGTAATCTCTTCAATGTTATTTGGTCCTAGACAGCAGCAGCAGATTGTAATTGATTACCCATTTTGTCAACTGAAAGATACAGTGTAATTGTCTCACAAGTTTTCATTTCTCCAGGAATTCAAAAATTACCTCAATTTGCCACACATTTAAGCTACTGGCTTTATTATATTTCACTGGTAAAACTTGTAGATGTGGGATTTTTACATCCTTAGAGGTATTTAAATTGCAAGTAAGGTTTCGTTTACTGCTGCTTCTCAGGAGCCATATGTTCTTGCTACTTCGCTGGTTCAATTTGCTAATGCTTTCCATCTGTCTCATGCAGCAAAATGTGTAATTAAGGACACCTCTTTGTATGTTTATCAAACTCTAAATATTCAAGAATTTTACTGAAACTACTTGATATATTTGCACCTCACTGGAGGGAGAGAACTGTGGAATATGCTTATTTTTATACATTAACTCTGTGTTGCCAAATTCTTATGGCATAAAAACCACGCATTCTTGGGTTCCACAGGTTGCTTATTCATTTCTTTGAAGTATTCTACCATTTGGCTGTCATTTGGTTGCCATTTAAACCCTTTAAGTAATTTAAATTAGAAAAACAAAACTGTGCCTATCTCCCTTAAACTTCAGTAAGGTCACACATTTACATTCCATTCTCTTGCTGTGCATGTGTATTTCTGCAGTCTCTGCAAACTGTCAAGACATTAAGTGCTGTGTAGGTGACTGCAGTAGTGGATGGTGCTGGTAGTACCTTCTGTATGCATCAGACAATTTGATAAAGCTTGGTATTGTTTTCAGTGGTTAAAAGAGGGAAAAATATTTTTACATTTATAAATAAATTTCAAGTTACTGCTGAAGTTGGAAACATCAATTTAGAAATAGTTTTATTCAGAAGGATTAATCTCTACATACTCTTTAAAATATTTACCTGAAAACAGGCAATTCAGTCTATACCATTAAGCACTCATTGTTGGGTTGGGGTGAAGTTCACAAAACCAATGCAACACTTATTACTGTCATTATAACTTTGCAAGGTTTCCTTTCATTTAAAGTGCTGTTCTTTGAAGCTAATGCAGACTCTGTCCTGTTGATCATACAGCTGTTAACAGCAGAAAATACAGTGCCCCTGGTAACTACTTTTTCTTTTAACTTCCTCCTCCAGGTAGATATGGACAAAACTGGGGAAACACGACTTATAGAGCTGGATGAGTCCTACAAGAGTGAGCACACAGTTTTCATAACACCCCCTGAGATCCCTCATCTGCCAAATGGGGAAGAGCACCCTCTGCAATACAGGTAGGCTAAGGACACAGCAGGATGCCAGCCAACCCTAACAGCTGCCCTTGTAGAGTTTAATTTCTAGGTTCTTGTGAGAGTCAGGAAGTACAGATTTTTCCTGTCCCTTTATGTTGTAAATGTGCGTGTGAAATGGCTGTTGTGCCAGTTCCTTAGAATTTTAATTTTGTGTGTGTACACACAGAAACAATAATAATTAATAAAGCTGGTAGTGATCACATTACATTGTGCTGGCTGTTGACACCTTTTAAGCTTGAAGTTGAGATTAGTGGACCCAGTCATCCTTATTTGTTCTGCTATTACTGATGCAAACTGCAGATACTCTTTGGAGAGAGAGTACGTGTCAAAGAATCGCTGAAGACTAGTGTTACTAATTTAGTAATTATGTCAGAAGAGTTCATTGGTTTCTTCATTAATTCTGAGAAATATTTCCATATCTAATCTGATTTAATCTTTTAGATAGTTTGATATTGTTCCTATTGATCTTCATAAGCCTCAGTCATGTGATGCTCACTGGGGACTAAACCACACAGATCATTTTATTTTATTAACTAGAATCAATACTAATGCATTTGACACATTAATTAAAGAAAATGTTATGACAGTAAATACATTTATCAGTTTAAGTTGCTAACCTGAATAACAGGTTGAGTCTGTTTGTGCGAGCATATGAAGCCATGCTGAGGGATTAGTGAACCACTTTTGTCAGTGATGTCATTAAAGGTTTACTTTTGTGTTTATTTCCTGGGAAGCCTCTGGTGCAAGTGTGTAGTTGATTTCCTTTGCTATTATGTGATGTGTTTGCTTTGAAGCTGACTTACCAGAATTGACACATTTCTCTTACAGCTATAATGGATTTCCAGTATTAAAGCTAGAATTGTTTGAACGACCTGAAGGATTTCTCAGAGCACCAAATAACAAACTGTCCTCAAAAGCCAGTAGCCCCAACAGCCCATCACCAATGTTCAGAAGAACTAAACAGGTACTTGCTGGTGTTCTTGGAGGGGGAGGTGCTCTGGAAGGGGACAGCTTGAGTTTGGCTGTAAAGCCTGACTGGCTGTGCCTGCAGCCTGGTGGTTCTTCAGTTCTTCACTGATCTGGTGACTGTAAGGTCACTGTGTTAATTGTTCTTTGGATGTGCTTCTTGCCTGCACCATACAAGGGCCCCTGTACAGGTTGTTGCTTGCTGTGCTGTCCCTGTCCCTTCCCCTTTCTTCACACTGTTCTCCATGAATTTTCCACGTCCCTTTCTTGATTGCTTTTCACTGCCCAGGACCTTGAGGGACTCTTAACTTTCAAAGTAATAGAGATTTAAAAGAAATGCAAGGGTTTAGCAGTGGAATATTGCATAGTGACTGTTTTTGGTATTGCTCTCACTGCTTTCATATTCCTTCCCACTTAATTCTATTGTTAATATTACTGTTGCACTTTCCATCGATATAATGGTGCATGTTCAGTTTTTAACATGTAGCTTTGTGTGATGTAGATATAAACACACGCAAATAATCTGTGTTTCTTTTCAGGAAATTAAATCTGCCCACAAAATTGCGAAGAAGTACTCCTCCATCCCCCAGATGTGGTCCAGGTGTTTGCTCCGTCACTGCTACGGCCTTTGGTTCATCTGCCTCCCTGCCTACGTGAAAGTCTGCCACTCCAAAGTCAGGGCTCTGAGAACTGCCTATGATGTGCTACAGAAAATGCACACCAAAAAAATAGATCCACCTGACGAGGTAAAACAGCCGCCAGCTCCAGCAGGAGCCCGTGGGGCTGAGGGTGAGCAGTGCTGGGAGCCCAGGGCTCACAGGTGTGTGTTTGCAGGTGTGCTACAGGGTGCTGATGCAGCTGTGCGGGCAGTACGGGCAGCCCGTGCTGGCAGTCCGCGTGCTCTTCGAGATGCAGAAGGCTGGCATCGACCCCAATGCCATCACCTATGGCTACTACAACAAGGTATGTTTGAAAGAGGATGGGGACAAAAATGCATTTTGGTCCAGGCAAATAGAAGGGAGAAAAGTAGCAGAGTAATTCCGGTGTGATTCTGTCATTTCTTGTAAGTTGAAGAAAACACGGTACAGAATCATTTTGTGGGTTTTGGTTTTGTAGGTTTAGAAATCTGCTGTATTACTGCCAATGTAATTCAGTCTGAAAGTTAAGCTAGTGTTTTCACACCTCACTGTTCCTGAAGATGACTACTTAATTTTGATATTTCCAAAATAGGCTGTTTTGGAAAGCACCTGGCCTTCAAGCAATCGAGGTGGCTATTTCCTCTGGATGAAAATACGTAATGTTGTCTTAGGAATAGCACAGTTTAAAAAAGCATTGAAAAAGCTACCAGCAAGCACTGCACATACATCTGTTCCTGGTAGAGTATTCACATCCTTCTGTTTTTTTTTATTTTCATGCTGATGAGGAAGTTTATTTCAAAAATCTTTCTTTTGTGAGCTTGATAAAACTGTTTTAGAGGAAAAAAAGCAATAGTTCCTGCATAATTTTTAAAAAGCAGTCTCCTTTGCCTTTGAATCTGAAATAGTCTGCTATTAACTTATTATATCAGCTATTTGAGGTAGAGACAAAATAGGAAACTGAAATTTGTTATAATTATCCTAGTCCATCTAATAACTAGTCTTATAATTGACAGAAACTTTTGTCCAACCTTGTCTTTTTTAATTTCCCCCTTTTTTTTATGTTAGCTGAGAGGCAACTAGAGCTAGTCCATGAGTTTGCAGTACTGGTTGCAGGTTCTGCATACCACCTGCAATGATCATGTTTGCTTTTATCTAGAATATAAGTAAATCATGTGAGGCTGTAAATTTTGGGGGGGTCTTTCCTTTTCTTTCCAGTGAAAACTTAGATAATGTGAGCATCAAATGATCATATGGCCATGCCTGTAACTGATATTTTTTTAAAGGTACTACTTTCCATGGTATTTATAACTTCCTGGTAGTAAAGCACAATAGTACATTGTAAAATAGCAGCAATGCAGTTTAGTTTAGGGCAGGCTGACCTTGGAAGACCTTTACAACATACTTTTATAAATGTATGTGGGTCATCTGACTCAGCTTTCAAAGTCCTTCCATCCAGTGCTGTTTTGTAATTCCAAATGTGTACAAATCAATCTTTGCCCTGACAAACAGAACATACATGATGGCCTTATGGCTAGATTATTTCTCTGGACCCCAGAGACTCCAGTCCTATTTCTGGCTCTATCATTAACCTTATGCATGGCCTTGAACAATTTTGCTTTATTTCTCCCTGTTCTTCGTGGAGCTGAGTTTCCTGATAAACCACTTCATTGAAAGCCAGCCATGCAAAGCACTCTACAATGTTGGTTGCAATTCAGACTCTGTAAACTAAGGAAGTGTAAATAATCCTTAATGAAATAACTGTCACTTATTAATAGCATTTGCTTTTGGCATCATCTGATTTTTCCAGATTACTTTGCGTGAAACCTCACAGCTGGAATGTGTGCTGGCTCCTCAGGAAATCCAAAAAACTCCCATAAATTCCAAAACATTTTATCTTTACCATAGCAACAATGTTTTTACCCTGTTTTGTAGCCATTCCGTGCAGCCTCTTTAGGGAAAGAGGGAAAGAAATTTTTAATTATGTTGGACCCTCTTGATCCTGGAGAGGGGCCATATTAATTACACCTGGGCAGTGTTTTGGCTTGAGAATGACCAGAGAAGTGGCTTGAATGTTTGCAGGGGGTGTTTTGGGGTGATGGTGGTTATTTTCATTTTAATCTGTTTTTGCAAACAAACTCATGTCACTGCACTGTTTAAATCTTTTTACTTTCTAGAGTAAAACCATGCGAATCACATGCATTAACATCTCTGTTAACATGAATGTTTCTGAGAAACACTGTACACTAAAATGAAACCATGTTTAGATGCCTCTTGGAGTTCTTGAAAAGACTTAACCTTTTGATCAAATGAACCAGGCAACAGAATTAAAGTCAAACAGTGCTTTAGTTCAGCATTTTAAAAGAAATGTTGCCCATTACCCCTCTAATTTCATCCTCTAAAGCATCACTTCAATATTTATACTATAATGATCCAATCCTTTTTCTCTTTTTTTTTAATTTGGTGGTAAAATGTTCACTGTTAATTGCAATGTTCTTGATAAGAGGCCTTTGAATTACTGTTGGTATTCAATTTATTCCCCTGAATAATGTCACACTATTAAATGCCATAACTGTCTTTATTCTGATGTTGCCCTGCACTGATAGGGGGACTTTCAGACACTGCCAATAACACATCACTCAAAGAAGAAGCCAAGCAAGGGAAAACTTGTCTTCAAGACATCCAAGAACAAAAGGAGGACAAGAGAGAGAGTGATTCCAGTTCTTGTACGTATCTTGTGAATACAGATATCTGGTTCATTGGGGATAAATAAGGATTCCAGCAAAAGCTAAATGGGACAGCTGATCCTCACAGTGAGTGAGTGTGATAATGCCAGTTTATGCCACTGCCTGAAGTTCTTTCTCTAAGTGTAATTTTCTGGATGTCTAATGGTTTCACTTGGAAAATTACAGTTCTTTTTTTTCTCCTGTTTCAAATAAGAGATAATGGGAGCATAAAGGCTTAATGATAATTATAGCCTAATGTTTTTGTCTTTTTAAAAAAATGAAATTGCCTCATAGGCATAATCTACAGAAAAGCATTTTCTACCAGTCTGGTTTCTTTATAAATGCTGTAATAGGAGAGCAGCTGAAATTTTGCAAGTCTGAGAAGTATAAATTACCCAGCTCCTCAGAATTCTCAAAGTTTGGGAGATGTATCAGAATTTCTTCAGGTTTTGCATCTGCTGCTCTTGTTTCCCTCAACTGCAGTTGAGCAGCATCAACTTCATGCAAGTACATAGAAGATCAGATTGTATAGTAAAATGGCATAAGCACTACAGATTCCCATGTATATTCATGGAAAATACCCTTCTTAGTAAATGTTCTCCTAATAATATAATTGTTTAAATTTTTCAGTGGGCTAACTGTCCCATTATCAAGTGATATAAAAGTCTGAGGAAATATGGAATTAGATAAGTTTAGTGTTTTTACCACAATCTTCCTTCCAGCACTAGTATTTTTTTCTTCAATTTTCTTGAAAGGTTGTCTTGCCCATGATCATGAGAACATATATGTAAGATTACAGACAAGTTATTTAGGTTTCATAAGCTTTTGAGGATGCAGAAAATGAATTCTCCCTAATTTATTACTTTTGGCCATAAGACAAATGTGGCCCTCAATAATATGATGTGCTAAAACATTTTGCACTTTTGAAAACAGTTTGATAATATTAAAGTTGTCTGAAATCCTTTAGAGAAGTAATTCTTTATTTTGGGTAGCCACCTGCGATAAAACTTTTGTTTCATATGTAAAAGAGTTGAATATAAATATTTATTTACTTTTAATATAAATATAAAATATAAATATATATTTGAATATAAATATACATTGCTTCATTTCTCATGTGTAGTCCTGGGGGAAATGAGATCTGTGTGAAGCTGAGCTCTTGCAAAGGCAGGAGAAAAATACTTTTACACCTCTTCTATGCAAGTGAACAAGGGTGGTCTTAATCTTTACAACAAGGTATTTTGGAATGACTTTTGGGCTCTGTGTAGCAAAGCTTATGGAACTTCTGGCTTTTGGAACATTCCAGAAGTAATGCTGGGGGTTAAATTTCCATAGTGAAAACCTCTGCCCAGGCAGAGATCAGCCTGTACCTCATGGGATGGGTGCAACAAGGTGCCGCTCAATCCTCTGTGAGGTGTCCACTAGGTAATGGAGCCTGGAGATTTAAGGGATGTTCATTGGATTCTACAGAACTGTCCTTTTCTGTCTGCAGTGTCTGAAGTGGAGAGCACAAAAGGGAGTGGGGACTGCCTGCCCAAACTGAATTACCAGAACTCCAGGAATGACAAAGCCACTTCCAGCATCGTGCGGCTCAACGGCACCATTGACAACAGCGTGGCAGAGGGGAGCAGGGGTGAGTGCAGGGAAAATACACATCTGTCCAATTTGGTACTAATGAGTTCTGAGTAGTGCTCCTAGGTTCTGTTGTCCACTAAACTTGCAGTATTTTATTGCTGTAATAGTAGTGGCTGATGAAAAGTAGGGGAGGGAGTTTAGGTTGGAGCCAGCATATGCTGTGTCAGGAGAATGCATGGCAATATTCTGCACTTCGTGATTTTCTTCTTGTTTGTTCTGTTCTTTGCTTGCAGTTAACATCTACTTACAAAACACCAGAATCTTGGGTTTTTTCTTATAATCTCCAGCAAGTAATTAATTCCTTCAGGTTGGACAAGGGGTTTCTGTGCAGTAAAATTAAAAAGACACTTTCAGACATTTTCATGAGTCTTTAGTAATGTCAGTTCTGATTATTATAATACTGTCAGCTATGCTTGAAATATTGTAATGTACTTTAAAGTCTGCATCTTTATGCTCTGGCAAAACAATGGAGATTTCTCTGACAATAATTCCTTTTGTTGGCTCTGTTTCTAAATCATTAAGTTAGAAAGTGATGGGTTTTTTTGCAATTTTCTTGATACCTGTGCTATCTTTAGTTTTCAAACCTTGGAGTAATGTCCCCAAAAGAGGGAAGTAAATACAGCTGAGACTTGATGATGTCTCTCAAAATGCTCTTTAGGTTGTATGATTTTATTTCCTTTTAAGTGTTTTATTGTCTGTCCCTTCCTAAAAGTTATGACCATGATCAGCTCAATATTTCAACTTCCAGCATAACACAGTGAATTCCATCTCTGTGTTGTGAAGTGTTGCAAAGATGAGACAAATTTGCATTCTTCTGTACTTCATTCAGTTTTCTTGCACAACAACAAATAAAGCACCTTGTTCCCTTTGTTTTTCAGAGAGTTCTGTAGGATTGCTGTTTACATCATCTTTTGAGGATGCCAATGAAGCAGAAGTTATAAAAAGCAAATCCTTGAGAAAGAGACATAAAAGTGCAGTGGAAGCTGACTTAAGGGAGATGCCCTGGGAAAGCAGGAACCGGAACCTGAGTGGAGATGGCTTAGTGGGACTCATGATAAACAGAATCAACCAGGAAGCAAACCCTGGAGAAATCGTTGAAAAACTGGGAGCTGACGCCAAAATTCTATCTAGTGCATTACAGAAAAGCATAAGGCCAAAAACTCTTAATATCAGGTCTTCCTCTTTAGAGTCTAAGAGAGAAAGCCTGGAGAAAGAATCCAGTGATGAAGATGCAGCCTTTGATTGCAGTTTTACAGATAAAACAGAGTCTCCTGTTATCTTTGATCTGGAAGACCTGGATGGAGAACCTGAAACACCTACAGCAGTGAAAACTTCCAGTGAAAAATCTAAAAGGTTGCAAAGAAAGAGCAGCTTTCCAGTAAAGCCAGTTGAAAAAACAGATGTTGAAACTGGATTTGATCCATTGTCTCTGCTGGTTGCTGAGACAGAGCAGCAGAAAGAGGAGGAGGATGATGATGATGACAGAAGTGTCTCTACTCCATCTGCAAGAAGAGATTTAGCTGAAGAAATAGTCATGTACATGAACAACATGAGCAGCCCTTTGTCCAGTCGTGCCCCAAGCATTGAGCTGCACAAACCCTTTGATGACAGAAATGCGAATAAAAGGAGCCCAACCATTATCCAGCCTTGTAGGAGGTCCAGCCTTCCCCCAAACTCCCCAAGGCCACCCAGCCTTACCAAATCCAAGAGCTACCACGCAAAACATGAAGAAAGGCCAAGGGACAGGCTTTGGTCTTCCCCAGCTTATTCCCCAAACAGCCCAGCCAAGGAGCAGGACACAGCCAGTGCGCTGACACTTGTGTCATCACCATCGTTCAACTTGGACACGCTGCTGACTCCCAAGTTTGATGTTCTGAAAAGCAGCATGTTCTCTGCTGGAAAGGGGGTTGCAGAGAAAGCAAGCAAGTGGTACTCCAAATTTGCAATGTATGCTGCCTCTGCAAAGGTAAATCTTTATTAATAACTTATAAATTAAGGAAAAAACTTTGTAAAGGTTTAATTACTGACTCACATGTGATGAATCCCTTGCATGACATGTGTCATTGTAGACTGTGTACATTGTAGACTGTGTGCAAGCTGTTTTAATCATATTTGGTATACCAGAATCCTGATTTTAATATCCTGAATAAAATTTTAGTCTAGCTTGGGTTTTGAATATATTTAATGGGAGAACATAAGTGTGTTGACAGAACAAAGACTGCTCTGGCTTCTTTCTTTAACCTAAAGAAGAAACACTTAAATAAACAAATACTGGTTTGAAGTCTTTATTGCTCTTATGAGTAAGGGGAAAGCTGGTTGCATTGGCTGCCAAAATAATTTCAAGCTACTTTTGATCTCAGGTCATTTGTTAGAATGTTGTTTGCTGTTACCAATTCAAACCAAAATGACTTTTGTTCCCAGTCCTTGGGAATGGAGAGAAACACTTGTCTTGTCCATCCTAATGTAATCCTACAGCTGCTGATAATTCTTGTAGCAGTGGGGTGAAAAAATTATAGGATTAAAATGGTTATGATTTCACTCTATTTTTGTTAGGAGAATCTTTAAAAAAGAATCCTGGTGTAGCTGTTTAACCTAGAGAGGGACTTGCCTTGTCTTGCATCAGTTCTGAATACAGGTCTGTGATCCTCCCAGAAGGGGAGGGTCATGCCTGGAATTTACTGGGACAAAGTCTGCCACTTTTAAAAATTTTTGCTCTCCTTTCATTTTCTCACTGGAACTTCTTTTCTCAGGACCAAAATTCAGACCGAGCAAGTGTTTCATCTCTTGGAGCTCTGGACTCAGAATCTACTTCTCTCACTGATGAAGATGTCTGCAATGATTTTGAAAGTGCTTCTCCTCAGGAGAACACCACATCAGAAATTAAGGGAATTAGCATCAGCAAGACAAGCCTGGAAAGTTCAGCTTCCCATGATAGCTCAGCTAAGCAGTTTGACCAGTGTGGTAAGAGACAACTTTTGCATGGCATTCATCAATCTGAACAAAAACATTCCAGTTTTAAAAGTTGTTCTTTCATAATTCTCAGTTTAGGATCACCGTAGTCATTAGTCCTTTTTGTGGAAGAAGTAAATTTTTCTTTTACCACCTGAAAACTCTTACTCAAATGGGAAACCCTTTGAGTCCTTGAGTATTCATGTAAACACCTTAATTGTGTAAGTTGTACAGCTTCAGCAAAGACCTATAAAAACATTATAATGGTAATGTCATTGGTCTGGTTCTATTTTCTAAAAGTAGTAAAAATACTTTTTAAAAATCTGGTATAATTTTCTAGAAGCTGCTGTTGAAGCTGATTATCAGACAGACTGTAGATTTTTTTTCTAATCCGAGCTGGGGAATTGATCATGACTGTTGTATCACTTTCTGATGTCATTTGTGGTACAAACAGCACCTCTTATCATTCCCTAGCTTTTGTCCACACAGAAGGTGTGACTATGAATTACTTAAAATTTGTTTCCAAGCTACCAACTGTTGTTAACAAAGAAAAGTGAACATATGGAAATAGTTTGTTGGTAGCTTTTATTTTTGCCTTGGTTGGTGCTGGGCAGATGGCAGCCTCACACTCCACAGTTCTGTACCAGGGTATCTCATTTGTTGCATCTTCCATCACACATTTTATTATAACTGCAGCATTGTTTGAGCAGAAAAACAGGGTGCTAAAAATGCATTTTCTGAATAACTGGTACTTTGGGTTTCTTCTGTTAACAGGTTCTCTTTCCAAGTTCCCTTTACCTGACAAATCAGAGCTGGTGTCTTCCTGCAGCACCAGCAGTACCAGCGTGTTCCAGAACTACGCCATGGAGGTACAGGATGATTTACTGATTTCATTGATGGACTTGGAGCAAGTGTCTTAAATATGAATATTTGTATCTCTGAAGTTCAAAGCTCCAAACTAAAGCACTGAAAGATAGATGGATATTTCTGTCACAAAGTAGATTTAATTTCAAATCCTGCTCTAGAAAGGTCTTTATTTCAGTCACAGCTTTTGGTCCTTTAAGCTTCAGTTCTCAAGAATTTTCTGTTGGATGCAGTTGAATTCAGGCATCTAAATCCCTTGTGGAGATAAATTTGTTCAGAGTGAAAATACCAAGTCTGAAGTAGCACTAGATGTTTAAAAATACAGAAGAGAGAAGTGGCTATTTCTTGGTGTAACTTATAGTGAAATCACTTTTCTTTTCACTGTTAGGCTGTTTTGGGTGGCTCTTCATTACCTTCTTTGGTTCCCCCCCGCTCCACTGGATTTAGGTTAATGACTGTTCATTTGCGTCTTTTTTTCCCCCATTTCTATAATACTGACAGTCACTACAAAAGTGTGTTTAAATTCTAATCATAACTTATGTAGCTGCATAAATATTCCTTTACTTTTATGCTTGCAGATTACAGATAACATGTTATTGTTAATAGAAATATTATTAAACTGACTATAATTAAATATTACAAAAGCTGGTTGATTTTAATCTGAGAAGCAATAAGAGCATGAACTTGTATGCAAGTGGGAAGAATATTCATCAAAGGGCAAAGATTTTGTCTCTAGTTTTAAGTGCCTTGTGACACAAAAGTAGCTTTGGGAACACATTCTAATGGGTTCTGTTCCTGCCCCGTGCAGGTCCTCATCTCGAGCTGTTCGCGCTGCCGGACTTGTGACTGTTTGGTTCATGATGAGGAAATCATGGCAGGCTGGACAGCAGATGATTCAAATCTCAATACCACGTGTCCCTTCTGTGGCAATTTATTTCTGCCTTTTTTAAGCATAGAAATCCGAGATCTTCGGCGGCCTGGACGGTAATAACAATATTGGAATTTTCCTCCATTTTAAATGCTCATACTGGGAAGTGCTTTTTGTTTGGGATATAGGTTTCTTGGGGGGCTTTTTTGAATGATGTTAAGCTTTTGCTTTCCCTGCAGGTATTTTCTGAAGTCCAGCCCTTCTACAGAAAATATGCAGTTCCCATCCCTTTTCTCCAATCAGAGTGGGAAGTCCTGTAACACCACAGCCACTGTTGGCCTCACTACATCCCTGATGTCTGTCCAAGAGGATATCAATTCAAATAGGTACACATGCATTTCCTGCCTAGGAATTCCTCAGCTTCTCTGTGCATGTGCATGTATTTTAATCAACTGAAATAAATTTGTTATATTCTTTGAAGAGGAGAGATTGATTTGAGAGAGGATCTCTCTGCTGCCTCTCCCTTATCTCTCAGCTGCCCACATCATGCTTTCTCTGCCTGATAAGCACCATTTCATCCCTAATAACCAAAATCATGTTGGTATTTGTAATTCTGCAAGTTTTATGAACTCTTTAGAAGGTGTTTGTGTTATTCATCAGTACAAGGGAGAATAAAACTTGCACTGTAACGTGAATGAGTATGGTGACTGACAAGGCAGAATTCAAACTGTCAGGTCCATCATTTCCAGTTTATTTCTGTCTGTGTACATGTTGGAGCACTCAGAGTAAAAGAAAAAGCTGAGATTCTTTTTTCTTCTTTTCTCCCTCTCCTCTAGCAAATCTAAGCAACATGACAATGTTTATGCCAGAAGTATCCAGATCCCCTCAGGAAGAAGACAAAATGTCTCTGGGTCAGAATGTACAAGTCACCCAGTAGCAAGGAGCATCAGTACTTTTGGTCCTTTGGAAGAAGACGAGAAGGAAACCCAGAAGATCAGCCATATCATTCCTACTGGTAGCCTGCCTGCTACTTTGCAAGGACCAACAGTGTGTAGTTTTTCTACCTTAAAAGTCATTTTTTCATGTTTGCCATAGATTAGAGATATGTGTAACAGCATTAACCTTCCTCAATTGCAGTAAATGCTAGGTTGTACTATTTAAACTAATGCTAGTTGTAGCTTTTAGATGTTGGTGTGTGTCATATGGAACAAAAGCATTTATAAGACCTTGTAAGACAGTTGCATTCATTACCTTAGTTACAATTAATGGCATTTTTTCTCTGTTCCTGCAGGATTCCTTGGGCCTGGAATGGCGTTTGCCTAGTCCTGATCCTATAACGGTTCCTTACCTCAGTCCTCTCGTGGTATGGAAAGAGCTTGAAAGCTTACTTGAAAACGAAGGGGATCATGCAATAACAGTGGCAGACTTTGTAGATCATCACCCCATAGTGTTCTGGAATTTGGTGTGGTATTTCAGGCGCTTGGACTTGCCCAGCAACTTACCAGGATTAATACTTTCTTCTGAGCACTGCAATAAGAACTCCAAGGTATGGGATCTGATGGGAAACACTGACACATGAGAAATGGCTGCTTGCCCATATAGGAAATCATTATATGATTCAGTAACTCTTAGGAATGTGTCATGCACTATGCTGAGCCCATGCCTGAATTGGTAAAGAATGTGTCAGCTGAGGGAAGATATTCAAAACTGTGGAGCATGTGCTCAGCAGTCCTTGTGGGGGGCCAGTGTTCAGCTCTTACTCATCCCACTGCAATTTGTGATCCTTGGTTTCAAGGAGGATAAGTTGCTAGTCAGTTTTGTTGCTATTTGAGTAGCTAAGCAGTAGAAGGAGGAAGTTTCAATACTAAGACTGTAAAAAATAGGCAAAACACTTGTTTGCGAGGTCACTGATTATCTCATTAAGATTTAGCTTTCTGTATGTAGTTTTAATAGCAAAGCTTTTTACCATGAGACCTATAGATTTGAAGATACATGTTAAATACACAACTCCTTTGTCACGACTTTGTAATAAAATGGTTTTGTGCATTCTCCTGTTCAGATTCCACGGAACTGTATGTCAGAGGACAGTAAATATGTTCTTATTCAGATGCTATGGGACAATATGAAATTGCATCAGGATCCGAGGCAGCCTCTGTATATTCTGTGGAATGCTCAGAGTAAGTTTTGTTCCGTTTGGATTTGGTGCTATTATTTTGGATTTTGGTGTTATTTTTTAAGAACAGTTTTTCATTTTGAGCAACTGAAGCATGTGTGTTGAGAAAAGATGTCTTTGTGGATAGTTCACACAAGCTACAGTACTGATTTTTGATCATACCGCTTTTTGTCTTGCAGGTCAAAATCGCACTCTTTTGTTTGAGAGTGAGTGTTAAGCTTGGTGTTGCTATTCTCAGTTCGGTGACTTGTTTTGGGAGGGAGGCTGGTTCTGTGCTTATGAGTAAACTGCTTGAACAAGTTTTAGTTTTCCAGCATTTCTGTTTCAAATCCTTGACTGGTATTGCCAGTGGCTTTTTCTTCACTGGGATGGGAGGAATGAGAGGGAATACATTTCATTGATGCTGATCATCCATTTAGCTCATGTTCTTATTTTTAGAATTTGCTTACTCAGAGTTTTGTTGCTGGTATTGCATCACACACCTGAAAAAAGCTCATGGCCCATTCCATCCATTGAGTTTAAGTGCATTTTGTGTTCTACATTGATAATTTTTGACTTGATGTTTTATTCACTGCATACATGTCAACATTTTTACAGATTCTGTAGCCTTTTTTAACAACTCTCTACTTGCTACACAAAGAATCTGTTTATTCTTACAGCCTTTCTAATGTTTTTCAGCCCAGAAGTACCCAATGGTCCAGTTATTGCAAAAAGATGATGACTCCTTTAACCAGGAGCTCTTGAGGAGTATGGTGAAAAGCATTAAGATGAATGATGTGTATGGACCAATGAGTCAAATACTGGAGAGGCTCAACAAGTGGCCACATGTTAAAAGACAGAGGTAAGACCACCAACGTGCCTAGCTGGAGCAGAGTTGGGCAATAATCAACTTATTAATGTGAATTATATTTTCCTAGTGTGTTTTTTAAAGGAAAAAAAAAAGTTTTTCACAAGTGTTTTCAAAATTTATCACTCTGGTAAATTTTTCTTATGGTAACTTTCACAAACTTAGTTTTTCCATTTTTACTTTTTACTTCTCCCCTTCCCCTTTACTGCCACCTCTTTTTCTTATCTCTGAGCAATGGGAACTAGGGATCATGTATATATGTGTATATTTTGTTATTGAATGTTATTTATAAATTAGGTGTTTTAAAATAAGTGTGGGGTTTTTATTTCTAGGGTGTACAGAAAAGGAGCTAAGAAAGGTTATGTCTCATATTTAGGCAGAGGTTCTTTTCCATTAGCAGTGGAATTGGTGAACATTAATTTCTGTGAATTTTCATTTCTTGCCTGGATTTACTGATTTATACTAGGGTATACAACAGGCTTGTCAACAGCTGGAGCATTGACAAGGTGTTTATTTGCTTGTCTGCCTGCTTTTTCGAGCTAATGTGAAAATGCAGAAAAGCAAATTCCTTGCCAGGTTAAATTTTGTGGAATTTGGTTGAGTGTTTAAGTGTGTGTTTCTCTCTGCATGCACTTAGTGCAACTTCCAGGGGCCCTACCATGGGTGATGTCCATGTGTGAGGAATCTAGGGCATTCCCCAGAGCTCAGAAATGACAATATTTTGGAGGAACAATCAGGAGTTATGTTCAAAATGCCTGTTTTTAAATAAGTTGTCTTTAAATGCTTCAATCTGTTTTTAATAGAGATTGTTTTGTGCTGTATCACTGCAGTATATAAATTGGGCTTTTTACCATTTCAGGAGCCTTTACAGAGAAATACTGTTTCTTTCACTTGTTGCCCTGGGAAGAGATAACATTGATATAGGTGAGTTCTGCCAACTATTCAAATGAGCACAGATGATGAATTTATGCAAACTTAGTTGTACAGCTTCCAGAAAAAAATAATCTGTAGATTAGATGTGTGCCACTCTGTGGCAAGTGCCAAATAAAAAGGACTTTACAGATATTTTGTGCTGATAAATGCAGCTGTTGTGGCATTTGGGTGGTGTTTTTGAGCTTGCTATCTAAAGTTGTTTTTCCCTTGCTGCAGATGCTTTTGACAGAGAGTACAAAATGGCCTATGATCGTCTCACTGCTAATCAAGTGAAGAACACTCATAACTGCGACAGACCACCCAGCACTGGAGTGATGGAATGCAGAAAGATTTTTGGAGAGCCATATCTTTAACTGTACCTGGCTAAAGAGGTGATATCTATGACGTATCCCTGTGTAAAATAACCACTTCAGTCACAAGGAACATCTCAGTCTTCAGTGTTCAGGAATGTGCGTGCGGCGGACTGTGGCGGGAGGCCTCGGGAAATTCGGCCTGGCTGCGGTCGTGGAGATGGACAGAGAGCAAAATGGGCCAAATATCATTTCCCTGTCCCTTGTCCTTTCTGCAAATCAGTGTGTGGAGAGGCAGGTTATAAACAAAATCAGTTCTCTGACTTGGGACAACATATTACAGCTCCCTTTAAAAAAAAAAAGATTAAGTAACAGGTGGACAGAAACAATGCACTGAAACTAATGTGAGCGAAGGAAATTCTTCAGAATCTATTGTTTACATAGAATATTCATGATGTTATGAAGAGCATACAAAGTTGTATTATACATATTTTAAATTGTTTATAGTAAGTTGATATTTTTTTAATTTTTTTAAATTACTGGAGTGAATTTTAAATGGACTTGCTGCAGAAGCAATACAGTGCTTATTTTTTTTGCAGTACACTGCTATTTATAGTAACTTGTCCAGTTACTTTTTGAAGAGTGATTTGTTTTTAAAGCAGAATAGAAAATGTTAACCTTCACCTAGACAGTAGTGGAGATCCAGGATTTCTCTCATGCACATTTGGAAAACGTGTTACCACAGCAATCAGAAGGAAGGTATGGTAAATTTTGCAAAACTCTAACAAATACACTGATGTCTCTGTGAAACACTTCTGTAGAAATCTCCTCTTCCCTCCCCATTCCCTAGGAAAGGGAAACCACATTGAAGAGTCCTATGGATTTTGTTATGGAATCAGCCCATCTCAGCTGTTGGCATTTGTTAGTGTGGCCTCATTCCAGATGTGACCTGGAGCAAATGCCAGCCTGCAGTGAGTTCTCCACGAGCACGCAGCGCTCGGAGTCTCGGTGGCTGTGTTTGAAGCACTCAGTACAGCACCACATAATGCCCATCCAAAGCTGCTAACTCAAGTACATCCAGCAAACTTGCTACAGGGAATTCTAGGGACTGTAACTTACTGGGGCATATTGTGCTTAGTTAAACATACTTGGAATGTTCTGTCTCTGTTTCACAGGCAAAACAACTTTGTTTTCTCTGAAGAAAACTGCTATATCAGTCCTTGTGGTGGAGTCATGGCTTTTGCCTCATGTTTTCTTGTTCTAGACATTTAAAAAATGTTCTGTGCTCTCAGTCACATAGCAACTCCTCACCAGAAGGTAGGCTACAGGGAAAATATCAGAAGTCTTGCATGGAGGTGGGAAAACAGACATCGAACTGTATAAAACACCCTAAACAAATTTAAATCATGCTTTAACAAATAGCTTTATTTTAAGTAATCTTAATGATTTTCCACTCCTAATTTTAGTTGTTGCTGTTATAATACTTCCAAATATTCAACTGTTATATTAGATTTTATATTGCAGTCTGCCTACCAGTAGGTGTTTTTAAAAACATCTTTAGTTTGCAAGTATAATAAACCAGCAATACTTAGGCAGAAAGGTGATAAACTTCAAAGCTCACATTTACTTTATTAAGTGAAATAGAGCAAGCCTTAGAGGCTTAAATGAAAAGTAATGCTGCTATGAAGCTCTGTAACCTCCTCCCAGACCTCTGTAGAGTTGTAGGAAGAAGCTGCCCTAAGAAGAAAGGATTTAAAACCTGTAGAGCTGCAGGTATGTGCTGATGATAATTGCAGGGTGTAGTCTTGGATACAGCTTCCATCGGGTAATGCCTCTTCTCTAATGTGCTGCTAATTATGTAGCTGACCTTTCTGAACGTATCCCCTGACCTGAGGTGGAGCTAGCAATGCTACACTTACAACATCTTTCACATTTAATTTATTTTAACAATTTGTGATGCTCTTTTTGTACTGCCACGCTTGTACAGTATCCTTGTGCATGAAATGAAGCTCCTTTTTTCACCCAGGTACAAGGTAGAGATATCCTCTTCATTCCTCTGAACTATTGTGAAATAAACAGGCTATTTTTGAACACATTCCTTGTAAGTACCCCTTAGTGTGCATGGCTGCTCTGCTCTGTACAGTAGGAATGCTGCATTACCATGGAAATCTTGCCTCCAGTAGTTGCTGTACTTAAGCTCATAGCTGGGTGTGCTGTGGGAAGGTCGTGTTCCCAGCTCCCTGCAGTTCTGTTTCCCATTTGCCACTGGGGCAGCCACTGTTCTGTAGGACCTTCAAGCCATGAAAGGAGAGAGAGCAAGTGCTTTTTCCAGAGCTGCCGTGGGGTGTCAGAGGGGCTGAGCTATGACCCAGCTTCCCACTCCCATTCCGGGGTGGCCGAAGAGCCGAGCCCGGTCCCGTCCCCAGCACGGCGCCGCTGTGGGGGCAGCACTGTCACACGTGGCCCTTCCTCCATCCCAGTCCCAGCCTCCTTGTAAGGACTTCAGCTGCCTTCAGACTTATAAACCAAGCAGTTGTACTTCTTTCCAACATCTCCCAGCCCTGTCAGGGAGTGGATGCTGCCCTGGGAGCAGGGCTGTCCGTGCAGCCTTCACACAGTCCCGGTGTCCCTGCATCCCCGGCGTGGCTCTCCTCAAGCGTTGCCAATGTTAATTTGGGTGTGCTTTTAAATTATGCTATCATGTAGTAGCTCATCAGTGAAATCATTAGACTTAATGAATTGTTTTATAAAGTCTGTTGCAAGTCGGTCCACTGTAGAAATATATAAAAACAGTCAGAATAACAACATACTGTAAGTGGGAAATTTTCCTCATTCGAGTCACAATGTTCCAAACATATCCTGAGGTCAATAATTTTTAGAGCATCATACAATTCAGTGTTGAAACAGTTTTGAAATCTCACTTTCCTTTATTAGAAAAGCAATTTGACTATATTTTCCAATACCACAAAGATGAATAAATAAAATATTTGAGACATATTTTCAATTTAAAATTTTGTATGAACTGAATTTTCTCCTTTTGTGTACTAAATAAGGCTTATGTCCAAAACCTGAAACAAAGGTTTAACATTTGCAGTGCAATATATATTTTGCTTTACTTATGGTTCCACTGGAATAATTATTGGAGATGAAATACTGAAATGTGAATAGAAGTTGTGCTGTTTCTCTGACACTGCTGTGTCCCATTTGAGAAGTCTTGCTGTTGGTACAGTTACAGCCTGATGAATTTGACTTCCACTGGCAAATTAAATGATTTGTATCCCAAGAAAGAAAATTCCTGCATGTAAAATCTTAATGGGAGATGCAAATGGTAACAAATGGGAGATGCAAATAGTAATAATAGAGAGGGGTATTTCTGGATATTATCTCACTGGGATTTAAAAATGGTACTTTGTTAGTCTGCAAGCAGCACTTTTTAAATGAATGGTTGTAGATTTGTAAATATGTAATGTTTAAATTTTATTTACCAAAAACCAGTATGTTGGATGTTTGCTTTGGTTTGTAGTTCCTTTAAAATATGCAAAGTCAATGTTCACAATGTTAAGGTTTTTTTCTGTCTCATCCCAAAAAAAAGACGTTTTACAGTGAGTCAATAAAAAGCTTAAAATCCTTGTGGTTTTTTTCATTAACATTTTATTAGATTGATTAGTGTGTCAGAAATGTCTGCAACTCTTAACCACATTGTGTGCTCCCATGAGGTGTTAACAATAAACCTCTCAGGTTTGGTGATGTCAGTGGCATTTTTTCATCTTGTCTATGTAGAAGTCAGTGTTAACAAGAGGAATTAGTGCTGGTTAAATAATCTGTAACTGTGAGAGATTAGTGTCAGGATGAAAACAAACCCCCAGCATTCAACTCCTTGTTGTATTTGATTCCTGGCTTTAGTTTAGATTAGAGGCAATGTGCTGTTGTAACCCCTGAGCCTTTTAGTCTTTTTGCAGCAAGATGTAAACTCAGGTGACATCACACCTGTACCAGTGGCACTTTACAGGAATTTTAGGCACTGTGTTCCAGATCTGTACCTGATCTTGCAAGGAGCTCAGTTTGAGGGAGTTCTCTGCTGAGCTTAAAATCCACACAGATTTTAAGCAGAGCAGTTCCATAAAGGCCCAGCCACATCAGTCTGATTCTCTTCCCATTGAAGTAAAATTCATGGATTTCAGGGAGTTTGAGCAGTTCACTGACTAATTTAGAGCATGTTCCTGAAAATTTCCTATCATGAGTAAATATTATGTGGTGAAAATCAGCTCCTTTAATTTGAGAGAATCAGCCATAGTGAAAATTTGATGCATCTAAATAGTATCAGCCTTTCCACAAGTGCCTAAGTGTGTGTTATTTAATATTGGTCATTTAATACTGTTCTGATCCTAAAGAAAAACAGTAGAGGCTGACACACCAGTTAAGATTGATTTATTCTTTAGCATGTTAAAGGAATCTTATTTTCAGTAAGTTTGTTACAATTCTGGTTGCTTTTTTTCAGTAGAACTGCTGCTACCTCAACCCCCTTTTGATGTTACTGGATCCTCACAGACATCTTGAAGTGTCCACATGTCATACAGACACTGGGCAGGATATTATCTTGTCCTCTAACATCACACTGATGATCAGAAACACAAAGTAAAGAGCAAACATGGTGAGCCCCAGTAATTTGTTCATTTTCCATTTACAGACAGCAATAGAGAGAATCACAAAGAGGAGCATGAGGAAAAGGAGAACAATTGCACAAAACAAACCATTGCTGCTGACTGCCACAGGGCTGAGGCCATTGAAGATAGAAAAAAGGAACCAGGGAACTGGTAGGCTGCAAGGAAGGGAAAAGTAATTGAAATAAATGTTTTAAGGCAGTTCATTATCTGCATCATAACTAAGCAATTTTTCCAAACTGTTACAGTTTGGAAAAAAAGTGCATTATTGTATTCAATATAGCTCAGCATAAATCTAAACTGGGTTTTTTCCTGTCAAAACTACATTTGGATAATGCTTGCACTATCATAATGCAATCCAAGAGTAAAATGGTTTGAAAATAATATCTAAGAATTGAGTGCTTTGGTGAGCTATAATAAAGAAATGTCCTGATGGCTGAGGATGGGAGATCCAGGCACTGATACTGACCTTCCCCAGGAGCTGAATGTCTGAGTGACCAGGTAAGGCTCCTGTATAGCTTGGACATTAGCCAATGCTGTCTTGCATTTTTGTCTTGAAAACTTGGTAATTTTGTGTTGATTGGTGATTTTGTGAATTGGGTGAAGATAGTGGGCTGAGTTATAACAGTTTGTCTTTCCTGGCTGGGTTTGGATTTGGGTTGGGTTTCTTCAAAAGGAACTGGTTGCTCAGCTGCCCTTCACTTAACTACAGCTAAAATGAAATTAACTGAGGCATGTTTGGTTTCAAACCAGGTAACTTTGTGTTTCAGAAGAAATGCAGCTCTTAGCATGGCCCTGGTACTCACCCAACAGTGATGTCAAAGATGTTGCTGCCCACAGAGCTGGACACAGCCATGTCCCCCAAGCCCTTGCGGGCCACGATGACACTGGTGATGAGGTCAGGGATGGATGTGCCTGCTGCCAGTATGGTCAACCCCATAATTTCTTCTGATATCCCAATTGTTTCACCAACCTAATCAACACAGTATTGGGTAGGGCTGTTAGCAGTGGAACGTGGAGTGTAATTGCTCTGTGTTAGGGTTTGTGCCATATTTGAGTTAAAGTATTCCAAGTCCTATAAATGTGGCAGCATTTTCCTGCTTCATAGGATTAATAAGTTCCATTTTACTGTGTCTGTTGATTCTGGATTTGCTCTGTAGTGTAGGAAATCTGATCACATTGATGCCAGTACTGAGCCAAGGTCAAGTCAGCTACAGCACAATTTTCCTGTCCTCAGTCCTCCTCTTTTGGATGTTGTCTACCTTTGCAAATTTAACATCAGCTGTGCAAGATCTAAGAGCCTTTGGAGATGACAGTCCTTGGATTTATGGCACGATCAGATCTACTGTGCATGTGCAATATATCACTCAATACAGATTGGGGGGCTGTTCCTACAAGAATGAAGCATTATTTCCCAGAATACCAGGTGAACATTAAGATGGGGGAGGGAAGAACATTTAGCAGCTTCCAGAATCAGAACCTATATTTTCCTAGAATTTTAATTAGGTAATGGGTAATTATGTTCTGCATAGAAACATTCATTAATGAAAAGTCAGAATTAAGATAAATCTTGATGGTACTTTTCCTTTCACTGATGCACAAACTCCTTTGGAACCTCTCAGAAATGAATGAATATTTGTCAAATCAAAAAAAAAAAGGAAATCAAAAATTCCCTTTTGGGTTCTAACAAAACAAAGTTCCTACTGTTGTGATGGATGACTGCAGCAGTAATTCATCAGATAAAATGCCACAGTAACACTGCCCCCTCTCTCCATCTACTTGTTCTGAAATGGGGGTTTGCAGAAGGAACAAAACCTCTCACCTGGTGAGCCCACCACACCATGAGATAAGAGAATGCAGCAATCCAGAGGATGGATCCAAAAAATGTGATGACAAAGAATTTTTTTGATTCCTGTTGAAATCAAGTTTGAAAAGAAAAAAGAGAAGTTTCAGGGAAGTTAATAGTCCCCACTGAAAGCTATTCACCTGAAACATTTCACTGCAATTGATTGCTTTAACTCGAATGCTGGTCTCTGTTTGCTGTTTTTCAGCTTGATTAGGTGACCTGTAGTTGCTAGAATTTGTGGTTTATTAAATTAAGTCTCTGGAATGACATTACACTGCAGCTGGGGCTCCTGTCCCACTCTCTGCAGCAGGAACAGCCCTTCAACTATGCAAAGACTCCAGACATGGAAAAATGGACCCAAGGGCTCTGGCTCAGAGGAAATCTATGGCTCAGTTAATGACTCCAGGAGAAGAAGGAAGGTGGATTCTTACCGAGTTTCTGACATCAGGCAGAGTGCTCCAGAGAGGAAAGACAATGGGAAAGAGGAAAAGGTAAATTGCTTGTTTTGTCCTTGATTCTGGCCATTCCAGAGATAAGGGCTCATCATTTTCATCACCCTCTGTGCTGTCACCATCACTGTCCTCCTGGCTCTCTGAGCTGCTGTCATCTGAGGTGTCACTGCTTGACAGGGGGGGCTGTACCTCAGGATGAAAAAATCAAAAAGCCAATATATTTTCACACTAACAAGGAGCTGCAGTTACTCACTGTGGCCTCACCTGAGCAGAGCTCACATTTGTAACCTGCTGAGGGCAGCCACAGCTCTTGTTGGACAGGACCCAGGCACACCCCAACCCAACAACCCGTGTGTTGTTAACTAATGGGCATCCACTAACTAGAACCACCTTTTAGAAACAAATTAAATACTTCATGTCCTTGAAAAAAACTTTTTTCATTGGAACTGCCAAATCACCCAAAAGAAATCTGGGGAGCAAAACAGAACAGTCTGCTGGTGAGCACAGGACAGGCAGGTGCTCTTATCTCCCCTTACCCTGGAGTACCCTCAGAAGAGTCACTTGAGGGGTCAGTACTATCCAGTATCACTTGGTGTCATAATTTGGACCCAATTTGTGTTTGTAAGCCAAAGTGTTCCAGCCAGCATCTTAGATTTCTACACACATAGCCTATTTATAGATACCAGTGACATGGGCTGGGTCCTGTCCCAACAGCTCTGGAGAGGGAAGAAGGAAAGTACATGTGAAGGTCAGCCTGGGTGGGCACTTAGTGCCTGTGCTCCTGATTTGGGTACCTGTCCATCCTGTGGCACATCTGCTTTCTGTGTGTCTTTGCTGGGCTCAGAGTCACTGGCAGGAGTTACCTGGACGCTGCTTGGTGCTTTCTTTCCCTCTTCTGCAAAAGCAATAAGAAGGAATGCTGGTTTCAGTCATCCTGGCTGGGTGGCCACCATATCAGGGCATCGCCTTCCCTGTGTCCAGCAGGGAGTCTGAACTCCCTTCCACAGTGGTGGCATTTCAGATTAAGCACCCTCAGGTTGCTTTGGTTTGTTGTGTGTCCTCCCTGGCTGCTGGGATTGTGTTTAGTAAATATGGGCAGAATTTGGCCCACCTGGAGCAGAATGAGACCTTGGTGCCTCTCTGACCTTCCATACAGAACTGCTGTAAGGGGCAGGGAAATGCTAATTACCTTATCTACAGCTGATGGGCATTTCTTGGTTTCTTTCTGGATTCTGAAGATTGTATTAAAACCATCCTTAAAACCCAGAAAGGATGTAAAGCTTTGCTTCTCAGGTTCCCCCCCAGCTTCCCCCTCCCTCTGTAGAGCACAGCATTCTCCAGGGACCTGATACTCTTCAAGGCTTCTGAGAAATGACCAGGATGTGCTGCCAGACTTTAATCCCTGATCGTTTGGTGGGTATTCAAAAGCAAATAGGAAAGTGCTGACACATACAAGGAAATAACTGCAATGTCCTGCTGTTCCTGCAGTAACCTGCATAGCCAAGAGGAACACGGAAATCTCTGTGGGAACAGCAGAAATATGGATAACATGGAGCAGGCATGAGGGAGTGAAGTCAGTGTGATATTTATAGCACACACCAAGAGTTTACTTGGGTTTTAAACAGTGTTTTTTTCAAGTTTGGGCTCATTCACCTCTGTGAGGTGCTCAGGTGCCTGGAGCAAGCTGGGACCTTGCACACCAAAGTTTCTTGGTGGTCAAAATCTTCAGCCTTGCTGGCAGCACAAATCTGTGTTGTAGCACAGGTCAGCTCTGGCTCCAAGGCAGCCTTTGTGTCAGGAGTGACTGACAGAGGGCAGATCTAGGTTAAATGTTAGATTAGAAATGCTTCCCTGGGAGGGTGGTGAGGCCACAGCACAGGTTGCCCAGAGAAGGTGTTCCAGGGATGGCTGCTCCATCCCTGGAAATGTCCAAGGCCAGGCTGGATAGGGCTTGGAGCACCCTGGGATGGTGGAAGGTGTCCCTGCCCGTGGCATGGGGTGGGATGGGATGGTCTCTAAGGTTCCTTCCAACCCAAACTATTATATGATTATGTGATTCTCTTAAAGGAAGGGTGCAGAGGTCCTTGGAATTGATACAGACACAGTGTAGATTGTTCCCTCTGGAGGAACCCTCTGTGCCCTTCTGCAAGCATGTGAAGGTACTTTCTTTTAACAAACACCTCATTTGCAGGGTCTGCCAAAGACCAGCAGCACCCAAGTGCTGTTTGCAGTGCCCAGATTTCCCCCCTGGACTGTTCCATGGCCATTTCCAGTCCATCCTTGCAGCTCTCCCTGCCCTGCCTCACTAACAGCTCCTCTGGGGATGGCTGCTCCTGCCTGCGTGCATCGAACGATTCTTGCATTGTTACAGCAGCTATCTGTGCCCAGAAACAGCACAAAATTTGTGTTACACCCCAGAGTTTCCATGCCTGCCCTTAGGCTTTGCATGCTGGGAAGGTGAGGGCTTGCAGTGCAAAACAAGGCAAACAGTGCTGGCTCTTCCTGCACTCACCTGGCTGGGAGCCTTGTCCTTGCAGGGTCTCAGCCTTGGCCTTGGCCAAGTTGCTCAGGGTGTCAACCCTGTCTTTAAATTTTGCTGTGGGTGAGAAGGACACAATCATCAAGGGCTGTTAATGCAAACCCCCCCTGGACCTGCCTCCCCCAGCATACACATGCTCTTGCCCCCTTCCTCCTGCAGGTGCTGCAGCCAGCGCTGCCCCAGGGGCTGTTCTAGCTGTGACCTCAGGTTTTGGCTCCTGCTAGTTGGACATAGCTGTTGTATTTAACTGCTTAGTGCTACAGCAATTACACCAGCTGTAGAACTTTTTAAAGATAATGTAGAGTGATGCCTTAAGTTTTAGCTTTTCTCTTTTCCAGATTCTGTACTGCATTAGTACATCATTCTAAACCTCACACAGAGTGTTATCAAGTTCTCCTCACAGCTCAGTCAGACAAAACAATCCTTTTCCAGCCCCAGAACCAAGGACACCCATTGCAGCTTCAGGCCCAAAAAGTACAAACAGCAGCAAATTGAGGAGAGCAAACTGGGAGGGTGGGACTGCATAACCTGGAGCTGGAACTGGATAATTAACCCCAATATAGAAATGGACCAAAACCTATACAAGTGTGAAAATGTGTGAGCTGCTGTCCATCTTGGGTGTAGCCTCAGCCAGGCTCCTGTGCCTGGCTGCCCAAGGTGTGTCCTTTGAAGGCCTTTTAATAAATCCCCACTTTATTCCTTTAGCACTGCCTAGCCTCTGTTCTAGCTAGCCTCTCAAGGCATCAAGAGGAATGAGAAATCCTTTTCAGGTCAGTAATACTAAGGATATCTGTACTTTATAGGAAGAAAATGCAGAAAGAACAGAGGGGGAGTTTCAGTGCAATATCATCATGTTCACAATGGACTATTGATTTTTTTTTCTAGGCTAGATTATGAGCAAACTAAAAATGACACCTTCCTCCTGCAATGTGGCTGTTGAAGAGGCTTTAGGGTGCTGCTTACAGCCTTGGGACCTGATGGGAATGGAAAATAAACACCTTTTATGTTCCAGTTCCCTGAAAATGATTGATTTTTCCAAGTATACACAAGTGTCTCCTGCTGGAGCTGTTCTAAATTCCTGGTATCCAGGTTCAGCATGGTTCAGGCTGTCTGAGAGATGTTCTTCACCAGCACAGGTCTGGTGCTCTATTTCTGGGACTGCTGAGAGCTTCTTCCACTGTGAACCAAGCTCTGCCTTACTCAGCTGAGCTGCTTTTTTACTGGTTTACAGTGAACTGTGGGACTGTGTGTCTCTATAGTTGTTTTTTACTCAAATATCTTCCTGCTGACTCTCAGTGAAAGTGAACAAGAATGGGCTCAAAGAAAAGCCCCATTTTGCTCTAATGTCTGTCCTCTGTTGAGCTGCACACCCAATGACTGAGGGTCACTGAGTTTGCACATGGGCAGTAGCCACAAGAATTGGCCAACACTGTTTGGCTTGTGTGCAGGGCTGTAAAATAATTTTCTCTGAAAGTTTTATCACACTGATTTAATCTACTGTGTTGTTGACTATGCACCCAGAAGGTGCAGTTGTCATATTGCCTCAAGGGCAGGGCCCTGACATTTTATTAATCACTGTGACACTGAGATAATAGAAATAGCATGTCCAGCCATGTGGGTAAACTATTGTTCTGAGCTGAACCTTGTAAAAATCAGTAAATTCTGCTGTATGTCCAATAACTGGGCCCAGCACAGATAGGAAGACCTCAGGGGACAAGTCCTACTCTGGTGAGATTCCTGCTGCTGTCTGACAGAAACATCTTTCACCAGCTGAGATTTCCACTGAGCACTGGAATGGCTGGACTGAGATGAAATCATCATGGAGTACCAGAATGGTTTGGGTTGGAAGGGATCTTAAAGGCCATCCATGGGCAGGGACACCTTCCACGTCCCAGCCTGCTCCAAGCCCCATCCATCCTGGCTTTGGACACTTCCAGGGATCCAAGCGCAGCCACAGCTTCTCTGGGCATCCTATTCCAGGATCTCACCACCCTTGCAGATAAGAATTTCTAATCTAAATGATCATTTCTTCTCCTTTGAAAGGCTGCCTGGGACACAAGAGCCTGACTCTTCCATGCTCCTTGTCAATACTGAAGGTCACTGGAGGGGATGTGAAATGTTGGCTTCCTTCCCCCTGTGCTCGTGCACAAGCACATCCCTCAATGCAGGGATGACCTTTTGCTCCCAGTCTCCTCTAAGCCCTGGGTAGTGCATCCTTCTGTTTGGCTTTTCCCTGAAGCTGCTGCAGAAGCTCCTGTCAGCAGGGTCAGGGCGGTCAGGCTCAGCCTGAGATTATGGAAATTCAAGCTCTGGCTCGATGCCCTCAGCCAGGCCCCAGGCTGGGAGCTGGGTGGAGCCCGGGAGCATCTCTGGCAGGATAAACAGATTAGGCCCAGGCCACTGGCCAGTTCTCATGAGATCAGCCTCGTTTAAAAGGGTGGTAATTCCTCTGACACACAATTCCTGCAGGAGGGACTGAGACTGGAGGCAGAGCTGGTTCTAAGCTGGCCAGATCTGCAGGTCAGCATAGGGAGGAAGGATGTCCATGGGCTCAGTCCGGGCTGTGCTGGATCAGCTGTGCAGGGCAGTGTCCCTCTCAGTCCCCTGGGGCATTCTCTGCTGGCAACTCTGTCCCCAGGGCTGAGAGCACATCACACAGGACATGTCTGTGTCCAGTGGCCCTGAGATGCTCTACAGGAGAATTCTTGTCCTCTGAACTGACAGCATCCAAGATGGACTTCAAGTGGCAGCTGATCTTCTACCTTGAATTTGGCTCTTACATTTAATTCACTCTTTGGCTCTAATATTCACTCTTAACAGGATTGACAACACAATCAGCAGGAAGGGTTTTTTCTTTACAGTTTGGCACGACTCTGAAGGATTTGGAGATTCTGCTATCTAAAAGTGGAAGTATAAAAAAAAATCTTATGATTCCTTTTTCCCCTCTGGATCTGGAATGCTAATGAAGCAAGGAGAAACTGTAGCTGCCTTCAGCCTTCTCCAGCCTGCAACAGTGCCCACTGCTCTGGTCTAATTTCCAAAATCATTACCTTGTTAACTGGGGCATAGTGAGGGCAGACAGCTCTGACAACCTCTCTGCTGGAGCCTTTTGCTTCATTCAAAAAGAAATGTAGGCTTCTGCTTTGTTCCCTGTGTGACTAGAGTTTAAAGAGTCTGGTGGTAAGGCTAGAGGTTCAGAAATGAGAGGGTTCCTGAGCATTTCCAAAATCCTCACTGCCTTTACTTCCCCAACAGTTCCCTCTGGTGTCCAATGGGTTGATCTGGAAAAGATCTCATGTGCTTCTTCTACTCATTTTCACAGGAAGTGGGGAAAAGGACAAAAGAATAAACTTGATAGAAATTCCTAATTAAAGAAAAAGGCACATTGAAGGTAAAAAGTTCTATCAAAAATATAATTCAGGATGCCATGTAAATATTAGAACTTCTAAAGTAAACACGTAGTCTCTCTGAGACAAAGACTTAAGTAATGATCCCTTCCTAATACAAAAAGAAATAACCCCACACTCTGAACTCAACCTGCTCTTCAAAAGAGAAATTTTGTTTCACAAGGGGTGTTGCAGCTTTGTGTTTCATACTTCTGCATTTCCAAGACCTCTGCCTCCGAAATTTGGGGTTGGAGGCCCAGTGCTGGCAGCTTTTCTATGTTTTGGGCCTTGCTGCCCTGAAACCACTTCTGTGCTGCCCAAATAAAAAGCGAGGGCAGCCAAAAGAAGGAAACCCTACAGAATCCTGATTGCAGCAGGTTCAGTGAGGAACTGCTGAGCAACTGTTGGCAATCTTTTCCTTCTGTTGGGTGTTCATTTCCACAGACTGTAAGTGCTGATGCTACAGGCCTTGGCAAGAAGGAACAAGGGCCCTTGAGGAAAGATATATTGCTTTGGGATCATCTTTTATGTGGCAGCCTAATTACAGAAATGTGCCTGGTACAGAGAGAGCTGCACACACAGCAAAGGGAGGGACAGTGTTGGTGATCCATGGGAAGCAGGCACAGCTGTTCCCAGGGTCCCACAGGGCTGCAGGGCTGTTAACACAGGACTAGGAACTATTAACCTATCAGAATACAAGTCCTCATATGCCTTGGCAGGTTCAAATCCTTTTCCAGATCCTTCCTTGGGATGTCATTCTATCTCTTTAGCCAAGCTCCTCAAGGCACTTAGTCTCTCAGTCTATGCATAAATTCCTTTTCTCCAAACTCTCTTTTCTTTAGGTAGGAAGTTGTCAGATTAAGGAGTATCTCCTACAAGACACACAGGATTTGACACATTGGCTCCTTGATTTTTGAGTGCTGAGCTGTTGTAATATCAGAAATTTTATTGATCTATTTTGTAAGGCGGTGTCTCGTTTCTCACAGCCTTGAGTGGAGCAGGCACGTACCAGGGGCAGAGGTTTTAACTCAGTGGCGTTATTAAAGTAAAGGCTCTGGTTTATAAAACCCTTCTGGAGAGGCTGTTGCAGCCCATCCCCGCACGGTCCCTGCGCTATCAGACGCAGATACACACGGCCACACTCCCATCTAGTGGCTGGCACACACACACGGGAACTCACGTCCTGCCGGGCAGCCTGCGCAGGTTGGATATCAGGAAAAATTTCCGTACCCGAAGGATTCTCAAGCCCTAGCACAGGGAGTCACCATGCCCGGAGGGATTTAAAGGATGTGTAGATGGGGTACTGGGGGACACGTGGCCTTGGCAGTGCTGGGGGAACAGTCGGACTTGATGATCTTAAAGGTCTTTTTCAACTTAAATGATTCTGTGATTCTACGTAATGAGTAGGGAAGTTTTCTTTGAGAGAAAATCCAAACTGGTCCCCCCGTCCTGTTATTCACAAGGCCTGGGAGCAGCAGCCTCTTCAGCAAGGACAGTGGAAAGTTCCCAGCAGCCTGTTCTGGGCTGGACTGGCTGGGGCTCTCCTTGGCCTTGGCTGCCAACCTCAACCCCTCACAACTCTCCTGCTGAGGGGTCCCAGAGTTTCACCAGGGCACCAACCTGGATCAGAAAGCCAAACTGGTGGTGGCCTTGGGTGGGCAAATACTGCACAGACATTTAAAGGTGTAGGAAGGATAAGATGCTGGGAGGTCTCTGGGTGGCAGTGGCCCCTCAATTTTGGCACTTTCTGATGCTCAAGGCAATGGGATATCCTCTTGGAAGGTTTTGGGTCTATCCTGGTGCTGTTGATACAACCTTTTGGAGGCACAGGAGCCAAGGAACAAACCCTGAAGAGTCTGGCTTTTGTTAGGCTACAGTTGATAACACATTGGGTGCCTTCACTGGAATCTGTCAAAGCACACACTGGTCTGCTTTGCTGTCCTTCTCCAGCCTCTTTGTTCCCTCGATCAGTTTGTGCAGCTGGGATTCTGAGCTGAAGAGTCCTCTTTGTAACCTCTGAGGGACACGAGAGGTGCTGATCTGCTTAGCTTCAATCTCTCTTTGAATGAGCAGCAGATAATCTCTTTAGAACAAGTAGGGCAGTGGAGGGGTGGGGCATGTTCTGAGCAAAGAAAGAAAATCTTAAAGATGTTTTTTATTAATGTGCTTCACTCCTTCTTTAAAAATAAACCTCCACAGTGTGATTGGATTAAAGTTGATATAAAGCAACACATTAAAAGGCTGCGTACAAACACCCTGGTCTGTCTGGAGATGAGGCTTCTCTGCACCCTGGGCAGTTTAAAAGAGGTCTTGGACTTGAGCTGGTCATGCCCTGGCCCTGGGGAGCTGCCCATTGCCAGCACAGGGCTGTGGGCACACTTTGCCATGGCAGTGATGATTGGTGAGCTTTCAGAATCACACAGAATTGGCCTCACCATCATGATTAGAATCTCAGCTGGGATTTTAACCACTGTCAAAAAGAGAATCCCTCAAGGGTTTTAACCTCTTTTTGTGCTGCTCTTTCAGGGCTGGAATGAGGTCTGAGCTAAGAAGAGGAAGATGGGATGTGCTATGGGATAGGGGGAGCCTGTAACTCACATTAAGTGCCACTGCAGTCAGGGAGACAGCAGAGACGGGGGATGTCACCACTTCCAGGGACCCCAGCAGCAGCAGCTGCCACCACAGCCGTAACCAGTTGGGCACAGGAACAGCAGACATGGCAGGACCAAAACATGAGGTGTTTGTCCTTGCCAGCCATGTGATCAGAAGGAGCACATTCCACTGTCACAGAGCTCCCCGCACCTGACACCATCTGTGATACTCAGCTGCACCCCGAGGGTGAGTTGTTGACCCCAAAATACTGATTGTATTCCCAGTGAAACCACTCAGGGCTGTGAACCCAAGGCCCTCTGGTGTGGAGCATCCACTCACCTTCTGCCAGGGGGTCCAGGGTGTGGATCATGAGCTGGACGATGGTGCCGCGCATCTGAGAGTTGTGCAGGGAGGCCGAGCTGCTGCCCCGCTGCAGGGCTGGCCCAGGCTGTGGGAAGGCACAAAACCACTCAGTTCCAGCTTCTTTGTCCCCTACATCAGACAAGGTCTCTCCAGGCCATGGGGCAGCAATACAACAGCAGAAGAGGAATCAGTGTTCAGTGTTTGCTATGGGAAAGGACAGACCCCGGCAGCCACTGCTATGACAGCCCAGGAAGAAATTTGGCCATGAAACCAGGTAAGAAGAGTCACTGTCTGAATTTCTATATGACTATTTTATAGCAGAGAATGAGCAGCACTCTTCTAGTTAAATCCACCTGGGAAGCCTGAGCTGTCCCTTAAATTTTATAAAAATTCCTTAAAGGACAGGAGTCAGCCAGGTGTCCCCTTAAGCAAACTGTGGCCACTGTGCCTGATAGGATACAGGCTTTGATCCAGGTTTCTTGACACAGGAGTTGACACTTTTATTTATGACCTGATATGGGGAGAAATTCAAAATACCATGACTTCAGATCCCTGTAAAGTTACTTAGACCTACCTGCAGCTTCCTCACATCTGGTGGCTTCGTTGTTCCATCATCTACAACTGCCCTGCTTGTCTGCAAGCAATGAAGAACAGAAATGACCAATCACCTCTGCTGCTTCAGGATCTAATGATCCTTCAGGCTGCTGCCTGTGGGGAAGTGGCACAGGTGACACAAATGTCCATGGATGCTACTGAAAGTGCTGAAGCCATGAGCCTCCTTAAACCCATTGGCTTCTGAGAAAAACGGGATTCTACCTAAAGCCTCCCAGCAAAGATGCAGGCACCTGGGGGCAGACTCACAACTGATTCCTGTAGCTACAGACAGACCCAGACTTCACCCCCAAACATGTGTATCCTTACTCATTTCCAGCAGAGAAAAGGTTCAAAGACAGATATTTTTTACAGTGATAAGCATTACTTTCCATCATGTATAATTTCTGTGATTAATTTTTCCCAAGGGATAGGTTCAGCAGCTCTCTGTCATGCTACTAAACATTAGTGAGAGCTCTCTGGAAACTTCAAGTGCAGGGCTGGAGTCAATCTGTGATGCTTGGTGATGTCCACAGTGATGTGTGTGTATCACTGCAGTTTCTTGCACGTGTATCCCACTGGAATGGAACCCAGAAGATTTCAGGACTCCCAGCTGTGAGCACTGGCTGAACAAAAAAGCAGAAGTAGGAAAGAGAAGGAGTTTCTCAATTCTGCACCACTTCAGCTATCCTCACTCTCCTTATCTGCTTCCTTCCTTTCCTTAAATGATGTGGAGTGCCAGGATCAGAAGGCAAAGCATTCTTGAGGGCCAGGGACACATCTGACTAGCAGAGCATGCAGTGCCAGGGGACAGTTTGAAATCTGCTGGAATGGAACTGGGTTTGGGCACTTGAATCTGTTGCCAAATGCTGCCCAGGAGAGCAGGCAGTGCTTGCTAAAGCTGTCAGATGCCTTTCTGTGCTGCTGATCAGGTAAGGAGTGATACCACCAGCATCCTAGCAACACATTTGGCTTCAGAGAGGGAAAAGAGAATTTCCTCCAACATCTCTCAGTTGCAAGAGGCTGGGACAGATGCCTTCTCTCCCCTCTTTATCAGAATTGTCCAATCTTTTTCCCAGACCAAGAATGTGTTCCTTCAAGTGTTCTTTCTGAAACTTCTTTTGAACAACCAAGTAAGCAAAATCCCACACATCTTTGAAAGCAGCTAAGAGACATTTAGTAATTGCACAGGTAAAACTCTCTTTTAGTGATGCTTTCTAATTTCTTAGAATCTCTTTAGTTTTCATTTTCCCCATTTTAAAACCACAATTTTTGACTACTACCTGTTTTCTGAGGTTTGAATATGTGCTTTGTGAAGTAGATGCAGTTTTTCTTTGTGGTTTACACTAAAAGTTATTTCCAACTTGCCCTCTGAACTCTAAGGACACCAACCTGCTGCATTTGCTCTGCTGATGCTGTCTGCACAGCATTTAGCTTCTTTTTCAGCTCCTGCTTCACCCATTGCTCCAGGAACACGTTATGTTTCATGGTGAACACGTATGTGGCATAGGCAGTCAGTAAAAGGAGGCTTTCCCACCAATCAATGACACTGTCTAGGAAAAACAGGATGAGCATCAGTAAGTCTACAATGTAGAATGTGATGTCTCTAAATAAGGGCCACCATGTCAGGTGGAGTATCTGCCTCGAGAAGAGGGCACAGGTGCCAATGACAAAGAGGATATTAAACACTGCTGAGCCCACAATGGTACCGATGCCGACATTGCTGTGTGAGATGAAGACACCTATGAGGGACGTGAAGAGTTCTGGTGCTGATCCACCTGCTGCCATGAAGGTGGCTCCAGCCACATCTTCAGAGATCTGCAGCTTCTCAGTGATCACTCCCAAAGCAGGGACAAAATACTCATCACACACTATGGCCAAGGCCACAAATACATACATCATGCCAAAGATGTGAAGTACAACCCACCCTTGCCTGCGTTCTTCCACACTGAACAGGTCCTGGGGATATTCTCCTTTGGACTCATAGGGTGGTTTTTCATCTGGGGAGCTTTCACTGGCATTTTCTTGCTGTGGTGTTGTGCCCACTGACGTGGTGACAGGCACGGCCGGCTCAGGATCCACATAGATGCAGTGCCTTATTTTGGGTGCTGTGCCATTGCCTCTTACAGCAGTCTTGTTGCTGGGGAGGTCCCTGGAGGTCACTTTATCAGGGTCCGTGGGTTGGGGGGCTCTGTGTGATGCTGGAAGGGCAGAGAGGCTGAACTGGAGCTGGCAGAAAGAGAGGACCAACACTATGGCAAGCAAGAAAAGGATTCGGTTCCTGCGTAGCCGCCTCCTCCGTGGTAAATGCATTTCCTAAAGGTTCCAAACTCAGAGCTGTGTCCAGAAGCCACTGAAGACTTCACTTGGTCAGCAGTTTGCTGATCTGGAGCATCAGGGTTGGAAGTGCACAGCACAATTTCTAGCTGATCTGGAGCATCAGGAGTAGAACTGCACGACACAAAATGGGGAATCCTGCAAAAGAAAATCTGGTGTGAAAAACAAAGTACGGCAACTTTCCACCACTTGGGCAGCAACACTTCACTGCCTGCTTGTCTATTTTTCTATAAAAAGAAATGGACTTAAATGAGTAAAGAGAGATCTAGACCCAGGTTTCAGTGTATTTTTTTAATATGACCGTAGGCTATGCTGATTAATAATGAAAGGTTTGGCTTAAGAGAGTGGAGTTGGCTGAGGCAGCCCAATCCAAGCTGAATTCTGGTACCACCAAATGCCCATATCCAGGAGCTGTTAAGGACTGCATTGACCAGAGTCCAGTTGTTAGTCTGTAATATTATGTTGGGTCAGTGTTATGCAGGAGAAGTGGATATGGCTTCTGTCAAGGAACCAACTTTAAATTGCTAAAAATGATGCTCTGAAAACAAGACCAGGCTGTTCAAACCTCCCTCCTAAACCAGTTATTCACAAAAATAACCTCAGGAGGATGGAAACTGGTTTAGATGTGATGCTGCTCCATGGCTTTCCAGCCTTTCACTCCCCAGGAAATCATCCAAGGAAGGGTGAGGATTTTCCTTCAGTTTGAGCAGAGGGTGAGGAGAAGGTGGTTCTAGTAAAACTGGGGGTGCTGAGCAGCCATTTGTTTCTATGACTACATCTTTTCAGGGCTTTCTGTAGAAATCAGAACTGGCAAAGTGGAATTGTAATCATACCTTTTATTAGGGGGTAATTAGCATATTTTGCATAATTATGTGAACAGCATTTAGAAAGGGAGAGACATTGTAAATGCCAGAGTGACAGTGCCTGCAGCTGTGACAGCATAGGGACAGGGATTTGGGGCTGGACAGAATTCACTCTTCAGCACTGCTTGAATGTTTTACCTTAGAATGACACTCTTCATGGATTATTTTTTTCCCCTGAGTGGGCATGTTACATTATTCTTTAGCTGTGAATTATTCTTTAGCTGTGAATCATAGTTTTCTAAACCATTCTCAGATAAGCTCTTCATGCAAGTTATCACACATTTACCCTCTTGCATAACACCCAGGGAAGTTATCAGCCTAAATTTCTTGCAAAACAGGCAATGTTAATTTAAATAGTTGGGAGGATCACTAAGGCAACAGTAAGAGAGGGTCATGGGAGTACCTAGATAAATAGATGATACAAGCTTTGCTTTTCATACATAAAAAGAAAATAAACATACATGTGGCAGAACAGCACAACAGGTATAACAAATGGCAGGTTAAGAGAAAATAACTTTCCCTAACAAAGACAGGAGAGTTAAAAGGATGGCACAAAGGGAGCACAGTTATGCACACACTCCTATTTAAATACTGATTTTACTTCTCTTCAAAACAAGCTGCTTAAAAGATGTTTTGCAAGCAGAAAGAAATCCAAAGGTAAGATCAGTTCTGAGAGCTCTGCAGCCTTTCACAACTCCTGACCAGAAGAATGCAGAAGAATTGTTTCTCTAGTCTCGTAAGTTTAGGTCAATTCCTGATAAACCCCTTTTCTGACCTCCTGTCTCAGTAACACGAAATCCCAGCAAGCACACCAACCTCCCCAGCCTACCTTCCAAAGGTCTGTCCAGGAGGAAGGGGAGTTCCAGGGGCTGGGTGTAGTGCTGGAAGCTTCTTTGGTACTTAACAGCCAGATGGGAGATGCTGTTGCAGAGAGAGGCAGGTGAAAATGATCCCATTTTCAGGATGTCTCCTCTGCTGGCAGAGTCCTAAAACAAGAGCGGGTCAGGTGTGAAGGACATGTTAGTGGAGGAATTCCCAATCCAGTTTAATACCCACAGCCCCTAAGAAGATTAAATAGTATTGTATAGATTTGGGTCTATCTCTGAAGCCAATACCTTTGTCTGCTACCACAGGTTATTCTCAGTGTGAGGACAGGTGATTATCCCCTTCACAAATTCCTGCACTGGAGCACCAGCCATGGCCATGGATCACCCTCCCGGCCCTGGCAGCGGGTAAATCACATTTACAAACACTTTTAAACACCGAGCATGGAGCTGCACTTGGAGGCATCTCCTATGGCTGCCAGGCCAGATGCCAGACAAGCAGCTCTGCTGGTCTTTGCCACAGTACGTGACCCCTTTGCAGTGCCAGAGCGAGGTTTAAAATTCATCAACTCCTGGAAAAAATCCCTCAGGGCCAGTGCCAGGAGCACTGAGGCAGAGGGAGGGAGCAGGGACCTGGGACTCTTCTGTGGCACTGATACGGTGCAGCTCCACAGGGGAAGAAATAACAACATCCCTGGCCAAGGATTTAACAACCACAGCAATCTAATAGTCAGATTTATTGCAGGGGAACTAGAAATGTGTGATTTGATTTTGGGTCCCTCATGGTGAGAAGGACACGGAGGTGCTGGAGCATGTCCAGGGAAGGGAGTGGAGCTGGGGAAGGGTCTGGAGCGGCTGAGGGAGCTCAGCCTGGAGCAAAGGAGGCTCAGGGGGCCCTTGTGGCTCTGCACAGCTCCTGCCAGGAGGGGACAGCCGGGGGGTCGGGCTGTGTTCCAGGGAACAGGCACAGGAGGAGAGGGAACGGCCCCAGGTTGCACCAGGGGAGGTTTAGGTTGGATATTGGGAAAATGTCTCTGCTGAAAGGCTTGTTCAGCATTGGAGCAGGCTGCCCAGGGCAGCGGTGGAGCCGCCATCCCTGGAGGGATTCAAAGCCGGATGGATGCGGCACCTGGGACACGGCTTATGGTGGCCTTGGCAATGCTGGGGCAACAGTGGGACTTGATGATCTTAGAGGGCTTTTCCAGCTAAACTGTTCTGTGCCTCTCTGATAATTTTAAAGCAAACCGTTGTCTGAACACACAGTTTCAGGATACAGCCCAGTTTCGCACTGGAGTTTATTGCCTCCCGCCCCCCACTCCCACACGTACAGAAGCGGGAGAAGGAGGCGCGCCGCCCAGCCGGGATGCTTATCCATAAACCTTTCTCCACACATAGCCCCTTTGTGCTCCTGTTTTACGTGGGCACCGCGTTCCCCCAGCACGGCCATCCCACATTCCCGCTTCCCGCGCGGTGTCAGCCCTCACGGACCGCGTGCGAGACGCGGCCCTTCCCGCCCGGGCCGCGCTTTCCGGGGGGACGCTTTCCGTGCCGGACGCATGGCGGCGCGGCGGGCCGGGGTGTGCAGCAGCGTTTCCCTTCCGCCGCCCCGCTCCGTGCCCGCCGCCGCCGCTCGGCCCGGCCCGGCCCGGGAGCGCTCCGGGGACAGCCCCGCTGAGGGCGAAGGCTCGTAGGGAGGGCTGGATCCCTGCCCGACCGCCCTCGGAGCTGCAGGGCCGCGCCCTTTCCCCAGCGAGGCTCAGCTCCTGCCGTCTCCGGGCCTTGGCGCTGCGGCCGGCTGGCAATGCCGTGTGGGGTTCAGCGTGCGTTCACCTAACCTGTGCTCAGTCCCTCGTTTTGAGGGCCGAACGGGTAACTGTCGCTTCTCCCCGGGGTCAGCGTGAGGGGGCGAGACGCGCGGCTCCCGGGCGCGGCTTTGGCGGCGATTTGTGCCTTCCCTCCCGCCGCAGGCAGGTGATCCCGGCCGAGCCCGTCCGTGAGGGCGGCGGAGGAGCGGCTCGCCATGCCCACGGTGGTGGTGATGGACGTGTCGCTGTCCATGACGCGGCCCGTGTCGGTGGAGGGCTCCGAGGAGTACCAGCGCAAGCACCTGGCTGCCCACGGGCTCACCATGCTCTTCGAGCACATGGCCACCAACTACAAGCTGGAGTTCACGGCCCTGGTGGTGTTTTCATCCCTCTGGGAGCTGATGGTGCCTTTCACAAGAGACTACAACACGCTCCAGGTAGGGGCTGTGAACACTAAAGCAGTAAAGAGTCGACATTTTAAAAAAATCAGCCAGTTATGCCACCCAAGCAGGGTGAAGTTGTGTGATTTGGTATCATCCTGTGCACAACATCGGGAATTGAGTGAGTTTGTCCTTACTTTAAGGGCAGGTGAAATCAGTGTGTTTGAAACATTGAACTTTGCCAGTTGCACCTTTGCAGGTGAGCACTGAGGTGTGGCTCATTGGCTCTAAAATGGGATGGAGGGAAGGGCTGCCTAGTGAAGCTCCCCAAGTGGGTCTGTGATGTCCCTGTTTTTATGCTCAGTTATTGGTTTGCTCTTGATAAACAGTGTAGCTGACAGGACCATTTAGAAAGGCTTTGGGTCAAGTGATTTGGTAGAGAGAAGTTGCAATTGAGAGTGTGTAGAGGTCAAAACAGTGCAAGAGTGAGAATAAGTGATTTTAGGCCTCGCAGATGTGGTGGGAATTTGGGAGGAGGAAATGGAAAGGGGAAAGTCCAAGAGGGAAATTTCACATGAGTGCAGTAAGGCACTGGAGCCTCTGAATCCAGTAAAATTTCTACATTTATATCTGACCCTCACATGCAGAGGGAAATGACACATTGCTCTCACAGGGCACCATGGTTTGGGCTTCTCCATTGGGCAAAGAGATTTCAAAAGTGTTCTCTGTTGTGTTTGCAGTTTGGCAGGAGAGTGCCAGTGCATCCTCTCTGATTAATTTTCACTTCCCTAAGAGTTCATTTGAGGAATTTTGCAAGCCAGGAGCCCAACCAGGCTCCTTTAGCAAGTTCATCTCACAGCTGCACCCTGGTGATGCTGTGTGAAGTGTGAGGTTTTCATTTCTAGGAGAAAAGCTGTTTTATGGATGCAGATGTGAGTTTTGGGTTTGTCACTCTCTCTCTGCCAAAGAGTTTTTTTGAAACAAACTCCATGTGGTCTCTGCTTTGACACCTGTGAGGATTTTCTCAGCTAAATGTTTCCTGTTATATGTTGCCTCGGGTTTTCACTTTTTTAAGACATGCAAAGGTGTTTTTTTCACTCTTAAAGAGCTGTGTTGATAATATTACAGTTCCTTCAAAGCCAGGAGTGACTGCTGGGTGTCTCCTGGCAGGGATGCTCCCCCAGCAGTGACTGTGTGTTTGTCTTTGCAGGAAGCCCTGAGTAACATGGATGATTATGACAAAACCTGTTTGGAGTCGGCGCTGCTGGGGGTTTGCAATATTGTCCAGCAGGAGTGGGGGGCAGCAATTCCTTGCCAGGTATGGCTGATTGCACTGGTTTGAGTTCACTGCATGTTTAGTTATCCCTGGCAGGGAGATTGGAATTTGGTGATGTTCAAGACCCCTTCCAAGCCAAACCATCCTGTGAGTCTGTGATTGATTCTGTTCCTGTGAGTTGCACATAGAAATGTAAATGTAATTTGAAAGTTTAGAGTGCTCTCAAGGCGTGCTTTGTGCAAAAACACAAAGAATTAGTATTTTGGCTAAACCTGCTATATGAACAGAAGGTGATCTTTATAAAAATATTCAGCAGCAAAAAAAAGGAGACTGTTTCCTGCCCAGTGTGTTCTTGTAGTGCAGTGGATTGTAAATTGTGGCTCAGGAGCGCTGTTGTGCAAGCCTGCTTTTGATCTGGATGCAGTCTGCTGGCCCAGGAGCCTCACTGCATTTGGAAAGGGTGTAGTCCCACATCAGGAGTCTCTCCCCTCCAGTGGTTGATGATTTCCAGGGCTTGTAACAATCCCAGCTCTCAACCAACATGGTGGGGCTGCTGCTGAGTGTGTTTTGATCTAACTTCTCTCCCAAATGAGTCATTTGCCATGCAGCTGCTCACACCCCCCATTCAGCCCTGCAAGCTCTCAGCCTTCCAAATCTGCTGCCTTTTATGGCAGAGTTTGCTTTAACCCTTGGTTTTCTGAGACACTTAAGTTCAGCAATTTTGCAGCTCAGTGAGCTGGGAAGATGGCTGAAGCAATATTCCTTAAGGAGAAAAAGGATAGAGGTTTATTGGTTAGGCAGTGCTTCATCATCCAGCACGGACAAAAGGCACCATGGGACAGCAAAAAACAAGAAAGCAAGCAACAAGAAAGCTGTGAAAACCAAGCTGTGATTAGACCTCAACTATTTTGTCTCTCATTTGTGCCATAGCTCATTTTACTGGCACTTTAGGTGCTGGGGTGATGGAGGGCACTGAGGAATGTCCTGTGCAGCCTTGGAGTAGTGGAAAACATCACTGGTGAGCACCAGTTCTGAGGAGACTGTGAGAGAGACTGAGGGTGCAGGGAGAATACAAATCTGGAGGTAGCAATTACATGTGGAGTTTCAACTGGATTTGATTTTTCTTACCTAGCAGCCAGAAATCATGCCTGCTGTTGCCATGCAGCATTGAAGGAGCAGCTCTTTTACTCCTCTGAAAGCTGGGTCACAGCTGAGTGTAAATAATCCCATTATTCAGTGTAATTAGTGCAGGTTTCCACAGGGATTGACTCTGGATGTGCAATTGAATGGAAAAGTGTGGTTTTGATATAGTAGTTCTGCTGCAAAATGTGAGCAGAACTACTGCAGCTGTATTTGCAAAGCATTAAGATCACTAATACTACCCTTTTTTGATGTTTCTGTGGCTTGTAGTGGAAGCTGAGTTCTCTCCAGATTCTGCAGAAGAAATGGGCTTTATCATCCCTCTGAAAATAAACCTGGAATCCTTGAGTCCAGCAGCAAGGGGCTGGTTTTTGGCTGTGTAGCCATTGTGCTTCTAGTGTACACTTAAAAATGAAATGTATGAGATTCAGATTTTGGTGTAATTACCTAATGCCAAGAAAACGTTGATTTACCATTCACACCGTGTAAACCACGAGGGTTCAGTCTTCAATTTCTCCTTGATGTGGGGTTCCTTGTGGAAATTTCGCCAGCAGTTCTTTGCCCAGCTCGGTGGAGGAAACCCGCTGGGAGCAGGGAGTTTGGTGGGAGCGGGTGCTGCAGGAAGGCTCCTGCAGTGTGTGGGTGTTCGGGCGCGCGGTGCAGCTGGAAGTGTCCCACGTGTCCCCGGTCCCCGCAGGTTGTCCTGGTCACCGACGGCTGCCTGGGCATCGGCAGGGGCTCCCTGCGCCACTCCCTGGCCACCCACAGCCAGCGCAGCGACAGCAACAGGTTCCCACTGCCCTTCCCGTTCCCGTCCAAGCTCTATGTCATGTGCATGGCCAACCTGGAAGAGGTGATGTCTTATTCTTTGTTGCATTGGATAATTGTTGGTCTTCTCTGAGCTAACGACCAGGTCAGCACAAAACATTGTGTTGATGTTCTTGTGCTTAAGGTTTAGTTGACTTTCTGGTGCTTAGTTATTGGGTGAAAGAGAATTTAAAGTTTGTTATTGCACTGTTATTATCTACTGCTACTGCTTTATTACCATAGTCTTTATAAATCATGTCAGTTTGTCCCTGGGGAATATTATGGAATTTTAATGTCTCTGTTTATATTACCACTGCATTAATTACATTGAATGCTTTTGGGGTTCTTCTTAATCTACAGTTAAGTTCTTGAATAAATGACTTGTGTTGCAAAGATGCTCAACACGTAAGACACAGTAGCTGAATGTAGAAATGTGAAGGGGAAAACTGAAGTCTCCAAGCCAGTGTTCAAAACGCCTTCCCTTAGTTTTGAAGGAAAGATGTCAGTTTTCTTCCTCCTTTCTCTTTCTCTTGCAAATTTCAATCCCAGCTTTAAAAGTCTTCACAGGAGTTAGAATTCTGCTGCATAAACGTTTGTTTAAAAAGAAGCCTATTTGACTAATAGTCATTAGATTAAGTTTTATTAATAGCATTGCTTTTGATTTGACACCTGTATTATTGTGTCCTTCACAGAAGGGTTTTCTGCTTAGGCATCAATTAGATATCTCAGCTTCACGGTCTCTGTCAAGGATGATTCCTTTGATTAAGCTGGTGGATGGAAGCACTGGGAACATCTCAAAATAACTGGGAAAATATTTAAAATAAATATTTAAAATAAATCACCTATTTCTGATAAGTACTAAGAGAACATTGCCTGGGAGACAAAGAATGTTGGTTTATTTAGGAAGGAGAGAGAGAACAAAAAATCATGGGAGCATCCAATCAGATGCTTTTTGCTGTGTTCTGTATGTTTTCTTTAAAAATACTGGTTAGTACAAAAGAGAATAAAAAGAACACTCAACAAAAATATTGCCCTTTCTTTTTCTGCAGCTTCAAAGCACAGATTCCTTAGACTGCCTGGAACGGCTCATTGATTTAAACAATGGGGAAGGGCAGATTTTCACCATTGATGGCCCCCTGTGCCTGAAGAATGTGCAGTCCATGTTTGGGTGAGCACACTTGTAGATAGCAGAACTTTGGGAAGGTCCCCAGTTGGTATCTCAAAAGGAAAACAAATACAATAAGAAATCTGGTGATATGAGATGTTCTAATGAAACTTTTTTTTTAATTTTATGATCTTGTTAACTGTAATTTCATCTTGGCCTTCACTGGTTATGGTCAATATTTATTTAGTCATTGTAACCAAACTGTAGCATCTGTTTATGCTTGGCAGATAGAAGATGGTAATTTCCATAATTATTGTTCATCTTCCATGAGTGGGATAATGCTGCTTTGTTTCATAATTTAGCACTGCTAGAACTATTGAATTAACTGTAGTTAAAAAATGTTTGGGAGCTAAATTAGTGTGCTTTAGACAAACTATTTTCATTTAATATGTATTATGTTTTCCTTAATAACTGTGTTCTAGAAAGCTAATAGACCTGGCTTATACACCATTCCATGCTGTCCTCAAGTGTGGCCACTTAACATCTGATGTGCAAGTATTTCCCAGACCAGAGCCTTTCATTATAGATGAGGAAATAGACCCCATTCCTAAAGCAATTAATACAGGTAACAAGTCTTTGATTGCTTTTTTACTAAAAGCCATTTGATTTCTGCCCTTTCACTACCACCTCTCATCCTGTGAAATTATTGCCTCATCCACTTTGTTTCTGCAAGGATCAGTCTCCAAGTGTGTAATTTTTTGGTGTATGTATGGCACCAGGGAACAAAAATATCATCCTGCTTCATCCATGTGTACCTGGCTAAAGGGCTGGAGTAGGGTAGAGGCACTTCCTGAGCTCAGGGTAACAATTTCTAAGGGTAGAGACTGGGAGACAGCCACGGGCTGCTTTCCATGAACACCCTCATAAGCTTCAGGGAGGAGAAATTATTTTTAAAAAAAACTGTGCAAAGAAAAACCTTCCCAGCCCTCCTGTTAGTGGACACAGCTCCCACGAGCAGCTTTTTCTCTTTTGGAATTTAAAAGACAGCAGTGGATTGTGGACAGTGTAAATATCAAGGTGCTCAGTTCTGTAACTGTCCAGCAGCACAGCTCATGGGCAGCAGTCTGTGTGTGCTGAAAGTCATCTTCAAAAGTTATGTGTTTTATACACATATAAGTATTTCTAACTTTTTAACACCTTTGCACTCCAGTTCAGTTTGGGTTCTCTTGTGCTACCTTTAGTCATTGCTTCAAAAAACCTGGTGGTGGTGATGTTAAAAAGCCTCTGAATACATTTCAGTTATTTCCAAATATGACTTAAACTGTCTTTAATCTGATTTAAATCTGTTGTGTCCCTGCAGATCTGGAAATTGTTGGGTTTGTCGATATTGCAGACATTTCCAGCCCTCCTGTCTTATCCAGACACTTGGTACTTCCCATTGCACTTAACAGAGGTGAGCAAGTTGGGTTTATTTCAGCAAAAACTACTTTAAGCTTCCCTTGTAATGAGGTTTGGACTGGAAGCACAGGGTTTTTTTGCTTTATCAAAATACCAGATGTCATATTTGTGTGATTGCATTAAAATTAAAACCTTAACCACAAGCTCTCTTATTTCGCATACTGTGTTCTTTGTGCAGTTCATAGAGGGGCCAGGGTCCTTACAACATCATTATTAATAGAACATGCTAAACCTACAGTTCAGAATAATAATAAGGCATGAAATATGTGGTGCAGGATGAATATTTAATGCCCTTGAGTACAGTGCAGTGGAACATTTATGTATCATTATTGTGCCACTTTGCCCAAGCAGTTCATTCTGCAGCTGTTTGTTCTACAAAAGTATTAATTAACTCTTGCAGGCAGACAGTAAAGGGTGGTGTCATGGAAACAGATCTCTTGTGTTTGATTTTATTCTCATGTTTTCTCTCTGTTTGCTTTGATTCCTCCCCAGAGGGGGATGAGGTGGGACCTGGGATCACAGATGACACTGAAGATGAGAATTCAGCTAATCAGATTGCTGGGAAAATCCCCAACTTCTGTGTTTTATTACACGGCAGCCTGAAAGTGGAAGGCATGGTGGCTCTCGTCCAGTTGGGGTATGGAGCTGGATGTCTGCCTGAAAAATCTCTTACTTTGCTCATTTAGGCTTTATTTATAAAATATGCTTATTTATATCTTTATTCTGTGCAGAACTCTGCACTGCTAGACTAAGCTGTGGATTTTTAATTGCAGATTTGTTTCTGTCAGTACAAATTGCAAACATTGAGCCTCCACACAGTGAGAGGGAGGCACATTCTATGCAGAGGGGTGGAAGATTTTCTGCCTTTGAGGGTTTGCTCTTTTCCACAGGCCTGAGTGGTATGGAATGCTTTATTCACAAGCTGATAGCAAGAAGAAATCAAACCTCATGATGTCACTCTTTGAACCTGGTCCTGAGCCCCTCCCATGGCTGGGGAAGATGGCACAGCTTGGCCCCATTTCAGGTACTGGTCACACTCCTCTGAGTAACTCTTAACCATTCAGTGATGTGTGAATGATCTTGGCAATTCTTAGTTGCTAAGTCTATAATTTATTTTTTTCTCCCAGATGCAAAAGAAAATCCTTATGGAGAGGATGACAACAAGAGCCCTTTCCCTTTGCAGCCCAAGAACAAGCGCAGCTACGCTCAGAATGTCACTGTCTGGATCAAACCCAGTGGCCTCCAGGTAATGAGCCAGGTTGTGCTGCTTTACCTGCAGCAGCAGGAGCCATCTCAGCAGGAACTGCAGTCTGTGCATGTCTTGCCCATTTAGTGTAATTGCTTTATTGCTTTTCTTTCATTTTTATAAACACTGCCTCTTTACAATGTCATGATTAAAATGCAATCAGAAAGCATAGTTTGTTTAATGAGAGCTGAGTCTCCAGTAGAGCATCTGGCTTGGTTGATTTGATTTAGTATAATTACCAGTTATGTTTCAGCCTTTGTGAGCTGCAGTTTTGTCAATGGTCAGGATAATTTATCCATAAAGAGTTGGGGGTTGTTCTGCAGCTTCCCAAGATTTTTGGAATTTTTTTTTCTCTTTTCTGCAGACAGATGTACAGAAGATCTTGAGAAATGCACGGAAACTCCCTGAAAAAACACAAACCTTCTATAAAGTGAGTAACATTCCAGGCTGGCCAAGTTTGATCCATAGTGATGGTGGTGCATTTGACAGAGAAACCACAGTGTGTTCTGTTCAGGTTTGCAGTGCTCTGTAAAAACTTACAGACTGGTTAGGTGAGACAAGGGGGTCTCATTTCAATGGTCTGGCACTACATTTTCTGGCACAGATGTGTCATGTCTACAAGTGCCCCTCATGACCTCTGCTACTTCCATGGTGAACTTCTATGCTGTTGTCCAGGCAGAAATTAACAGAGAACAGAGAGGAATAGGAACACTGATGTCATTCTGAGTCTTGAACATGTCTCCTCCATTTTATCTACAACTGAAGCAGAGAAAGTTCCAGGCACATTTGGCCACACCATAATGACCCATAACCAGACTGTAGCTGGAGGTAATTATTCCTCTTGCAAGCTTAGTGCTGAAGCAGTTTGGTATTGCAGCCTCCAGAGACCTGAAGAATGAATACCCTGCCTAAGTGCATATAAGCATTGTTCAGTTTATAGGGAAGAAAAAATCAATATATCTACCTTTTACTGGACACTGTGGTCAAAGGCAGCAGTCAGTCAGTGAAGCCTAAGCTGGAGCCCTACTGGGACACAGACAAAGCAGGCAGGTACAATAGCTGAATGCACAAAAGGAAGAAGTGGAGGTTTATAGAAAAGGATCAAGGGAAGACCACTGTTATCATCTTCAGCCCTGACTTTTATCCACGAGCAGCTGGGCAGTTTCTGGCAGCTGCACTGTGAGTAGCATCACCTTTAAAAAACAGATACAGGAAACCTACATTTGATGTTGAGGCTTGGAGTGGCTTTAAAAGGGGTGGCTTTAAAAGGGGTTTTGTGTCTTTGCAGGAGCTGAATCGTTTGCGAAAGGCAGCTCTGGCCTTCGGCTTCCTGGAGCTGCTGAAGGGCGTGGCAGACATGCTGGAGCGGGAGTGCACGCTGCTCCCCGACACCGCCCACCCCGACGCCGCCTTCCAGCTCACACACGCGGCCCAGCAGCTCAAAGTGGCAAGTACTGGAGCCTCAGAATATGCTGCCTATGATCACAACATTGCTCCTCTGCAGACAGACTTTTCCAGTAGCAGCACTGAGAGAATGTGAAGTCTCCATTTTGGGAGCTTCTCTAGATTAAGGCTCAAGCGGTTCAGATTTTCTTCTGGCCTGTTCAATCACTGTTTGAAAAACTTCCTATCCAAATGGGGAAGTTTTGCATCAGTGCTCTCTAAACAAACATAGCTCGTTTGTGGTGGCTTTTAGTCAGACCTGAAAACTGTGGAAAGTGTCACAAACCCAGTGATGGTGTTGGATGATGGGTGGAAGTTATTTGGTACATGTGAGGAGAGAAAAAAATGCCATTGGCAGCTCTTGGATTTTGGCCTCCCCAAAACGCAGTTACTACACAACTGAACTTGCTGGTGAAAGTATCCTAAAAGGCAGCTACTACACTTTAAACATCAACTTGATTAGTCCAAAGAAAGGTGTGAGAAGCACCCTGCAAGATCAGATCAGAACTGATTTTGGGGTGTTGGCCCTGACTTTATCCCCAACTTGACAGACAGTTTGTACTAAGCATTATCACTTGCATTGCAGTGCTTTTGCTTCTGAAAGTAACTTGATCTTGGGACACATGTTTTTTTATTTGCATAATACAAATAAAGAGTAATTCTTCATGAAAATTTAAGTTGGATTTGTTCCATTTTCACAGCAGGCTGCGTAGCCCAAAACACTGACCTGGTGAAGGCTCAGGTCCCAGCTGTTTATCTCAAGTTAAATATCAAATTATACAACTTCTAAGGAAGTTGTATAATTTGAAAGAACAAACAACTGAACTAAAAGAAAATTTGGTTGTAAATCTTTATTAATAGAAACACATTCTTTCTGAAGGACTAAAATTCAGTAGTGTAAGATCCATGACAGCTTGCACTAGGTACCACAACTTCACTGATGAATACATACGGATTTCATAACAGAGGTTTAAATGCCCAGAGAAGAAATCAAAGTATGAAAGTGATCCTTGCTGTTCTGTTACTCAGCTAATTCAACCCTTTCACATATATCAAAACACAGGTACAGAGTGTGCTAAGTGAAATATTGTGTAAATAGTGCTCAACTCTCCTGAGTAAAGTAGGCTGTGCTTCTCCCAAAGAGAAGTTGTACCACGCCTCTTGTTGACAGAACACAATTTGTGAAATGCAACATGGAGCTTGTACTGCTTCTATGTTAAGTCTCCTCATAACACTACTTCATTTACAGTAACAAGCACTGGGTCCATATCACAAACCTTCTGTTGTTTGTTATTTTTAATATATATAAAATAATTTTCTGGAGGGTTCATATTGTTTTACAATAGAAAAAGATAAATAGTAACATGGCACTAAGCTAATCTCAGCTTGTGTCTGTTCTGGATTGCTGGCATTGCTCTGCAGTGCCTGGGGCAGTGGCAGTTGGGAAACAACCTGTTCATAACCACAGTGCAGTTTGAACTAAACTTGCTGTACATTTCTAAGCTGGGTTAAGGAGGCCAGAGGAATCTGGGATCAGCTACACGAGGCTCAGTGTGAAGAAGGACATGCTGAAATAAAGTCAACTGAGCCAGAGGTTTCCAGGTGAGACAGCAGATGACCTGAAATGTGGGGGGAGCTTCTCTTTAGTGGTGGTAGTGATGGTTAAAACAAGCAAAGAGAAAAGGGTCCTTCAACCATGCGTGGGACCTCCCTTACTAAGATTTGATATGTGTTATCTAAATAATACAGTTTATTTGACCCCCTCTTCCATCCCCCCAGGAGCCAATCAACCATACACACCAACTTCTCTGCTGCACCCCTAAATGCAGGTAGAAGAGTGACTTTGCTGCCTTGCTGAAGGCTGTAAATACAGGAGCCACAGCCCTGCCAGCATGGATCAGAGGGGCCCCATCTCCCATGAGAATTCCACATTCTCGCCTGGCATGGGTTGGATGGAGTTCTGTTGGGGTTCATGTGCCAGGGGAAAGCTGGTACCTCTGTTCCCTTGTTGTGTTACGTTTCAGTGCTTGCTCTACCAACCAGGAAAGCATTTCTGCCCTCAGTGGCAGCTTCCTTTCCCTAATGACTGGACAGGATCTGTTGCTACAGGAATACACATTGCTATGGTCCACACAGAGCTCCTATCCTGTTAAGGCTCAACTAGAAACAGACTAAGTTGGTGGCATTTAAATCAGCATTAGCTACTTCCAGTTTTAATTCTGTACCATCAATAATGCCGTAGAAGAAAAGGGGGGGTATATACTGAGCAAGTTTATCCCAGTGGTTGATGAACACCCAAACACTGCACAGTGGCCTCAGACTGTGCCTCCTCCTGCCATCAAGATGCCTCCCAGGAACAGCATAGGCCAGCAAAGAGCATATCCCACATCAGAAGCCCTATCTGCATGCAATATCGAAAGAGCAAATCTCCAATTAAAAGATAAACACTATTTCTAGTTAGTGCTGCTCCACTGATTATAAGCATATCATATGCAGATAATAGGATTTCTTTCTAATATGCTGGTTGACAGGATACAAGTTTAAATGTTCAATGGTAAATGCCATGCATAGATGATGGAAAGGGAACAAAATCCAATATAAGGGAATGTTACCTGAATTCACTATGAAATCATGAAATCTAGCGTGGTCATTTCATTTTACAAAATTCTTGCATTACAGTGGGTAAAACCATAAGAATTAGAGGCTTATCTTGTCCCCCAAGTGAGATAAGAAAGCATTGCAGTCCTGCCTCACTTCATCTTTCTCTTCTTTGGTCCAAGGTGCTGTTTCCTTTGCTTGTAGAGGTAACGGAAGTTTACAAATACCCCTGGAAAAGAATAAAGTGTTTAGGTAGGACATCACTGTGTCTTTTTATGCTAAATGGCTGTACTAGATCTTAAGGAAAAATAACAGAACCCAACTACCACACAACAAAATAAATTATTTAGGGGTGTGTGTAGCAGTGAAAGCTAATGCAAGTGTTTTCTTGCTGGCTGAGGCAGGAGTTGCTGTACAGGCTGTTTGGTAAAGAGCTGTTTAGAAGGCTTGTTTGTCACCTTTAGGAAGTTGTGACACCAGTTGTGCAGAGCTAAGAAGGATGAACCAGGTATTTCAGAGTGAAACTCAGCTGAAGCATGGCTTTAAGCAATGTCTGTGAGCAGGAGAAATCTAATGAAAGTTCAGTTTAAAATTCTCCTTAGATTGTGGTGAGTTGTGGATACCCAGCGTGGGTGTGGGTACAAGGAATTTAAATTGTGTTTACAAATCTAACACCAGAAACCAACTATGTCTCAAGCAGGTTTTCTTATTTAAATATACTATTTAAAGGGAGTTTTGTATTGTTTCCTGGAAAAACATGATTTCATGTTGCATTTGTGATAATATTGCAACATTTAACTCAATTTCTTTAATATGAAATTATGTTTAGATTGCCAGTACATCATTCTAAAGCTCAAATAGCCCCTAAAAGGTGAAACTAAGTATACTATGGTTATAAATACATGTAAAAATTATTCCTTTAACCCAAGTTTACACTGCTAATTTATAACCAATATACCTTTTTGAAGGGCTAATCAGAGCTCATTGGAGGTGTGTTCTCCTCCATCACTGACAAATTTACATGAACAATCCCCAAGGATAACGCTTAACCTCAATCACTTTTGTGTTGCCATGGTCCCCAAGATGCAGGAATTTCATTTTCTTTGAAAAATCAAGTTATTCAGGGGAACTTTTTATTTCAATATTGAGAAATAGAATTAAATACTTACCTAAAAACAAGGCTATAAGATATATTTGAAGCACAAATGGAAACTGGATTGTGACATTCAGTGGATTTGGCAATCCCAGGCTAAATTTCCCTGTTTCACTGAAGATTGGAATGGATTGAACAATACAGACAGCTGAAAGCAGAAGGTCACCCATCATTACCAAGTACAGATAAAATATATAATTACCCAGCCCACACCAACTATTTCAGCATAGTCCCTTCTAATTTGCCAGTGCTGATTAATGACAGCAATTTTGAAGGTGTTGAACATGCAGTAGGGTGGGAAGCACCTGGCTGAGGGGGTGCAGCAGGGAACCTTCCTGGTGAGACTGTTCTCAGGCACAGCTGCAGCCCCAGGGCCTGTGCCAGCAGGATCTGCCATCCAGAAATGCCCCCAGCAATGAAACAGACACACTCCTCCCCCTGCTTGGTGTTGGGCAATGCCCAAAGCTCCTCCTGGCTCACAGACACGGGGTTGCAACACAGGAATAAGCCCCTGCCTGTCCTCTGCAGTCATTTACAAGATAACATCAAGACCTGGGAGCTGGTGTGAACTCAGGCCAGGCTGAGCAAGTCAGGCCCAGCAGACAAAGCTTTGGTTCAGCAGAGGGAAGTGAGCACTGTCATCCTGTGCAGCTTGTTCTTGTCCATTTGTTCATGCAACCCATCATTGCCTTTACTTCCCCTTCAGAAAGGGAGTCTTTCCTCCAAAAGGAAGACTTCACATCAAATTGAAAATAATATTTGATTCAGTATGAAAGACAAAATGCTTATATTTGGTTCACCTCAAAGCAAATCTATTTATCTGTTGTTCTATTTTATTATTTTAAGTCCTGCTGCCCAAAAAAGAAATTGAGTTCTTTTCCCAGGCTTGAATTCATTATTTAGTAAACTGTTTTAAGGACATACCTTCTGCCAAGCCCCCTAAGGGGTAGAGAGGGATCCAGGCAGTGTAACGGAGCCAGGTGAGTGGTTTCCATTCAATTCCAATGCAAGAAAGCATGTAATAGGGATACCTACAGTGTGAGGGGAAACAAACAGTTGAAAATGGAAACTACTACTAGAATTGGTCTTGTGTATATACACTGTGTGCTCAACACAATTCCCAAATGACACAAGAATATCCAAGGCACTGTCCCTGTGGGTGATGATGATGGACACAGGGTTATTGGGCAATTTATAGAGCTCAGGCCATTCTGAACACAGGGATGAAGGCAACTGCCTGGCTGCCTAATGAACCCTTCAAAATGACTTTGTTTCAAAGATAAAGGCCTCATTTAACAATGGAAATTCAAAGCACCAAAGAAATAAAGCAACAGGGCAGTATCACTTTCAGACTCCAGCCCTGCCTTAACTGTTGGGAGATGAAGGAAGGCTGTGAACAGTCCATGACTCAAGGACCCTCTGGGGCCAACTCTTCCAAAAAATGCAAAGATCAAATTCTTCTTTCTTGGGAACAACCGCTTTGTTCTGTGCACACTTGGTAGGAGGAAAATCCCACCAACCTGAACAGCTCAATGATACTCCAGAAATAAAATATGAAGAACACCACAGGTTTGCTCTGCATTTCCTCCAAGGTTCCAAGGATAACAAACAAAACGAAGTTTCTTCCAAATATCTATTAAAGAAAAACATATTAAGGAACAATCACACTTCATCAGAAGGAAGCGCTGTCAGAAACACAAGATATCTACTCCTCACACATCTGAGCACACAACTAACTCAGAGCTGAACTGTGACCTGCTTCTTTCAAGTAGACATCTTGCCCTGTATTTAGGTACAATCCAAGGGATCCAGTCTCAAATCAGCCATCCTCATTTTTATGCACAACAACCACAACCAGGATAAAAAGGGCACTGGCACCAAATCAAAATCATGTACTTTAATCAGCTTCTTGCTTTTGCTGTCCTGCACTCCCTTACCCAGGTGATGGAAGGAGACAGACAGCCTGTCACAGCCAAGACTGGGAAGCACAGATTCCTGCCTTGTGAATAAGAAATCCTCTACTCCAGTGCCAGTGAGGTTGCATCACTTACTTCAGGAGAGTCTCAACACTTGTGTAAAATAAACATTTACTTTAAACATAAAAGCAAGGAGAAGAATTTAGAAATACAACCTGCACTACAGAAGGGATCAGCGGTGATTTGACCAGTCCTATTAGTGAATTCATGATCTCCATTAATGCCAGGGTCTGACAGAAATACATCATATCAGAAATAGTGTGAAATGTGTCATAGAAGGAATCTGTAAGACACAGGAAACCAACCAGTTAAGAGAACAAATTAATTTCTGTGCTCAGGAAGCTGGTGCAGCAGCACAGCTTGTGGATTCTAACAGGATTCTAGTTGTATTTGAGAAAAACATGATGCATAATTGCATAAGTTCTTTATAGGCCTTATCTTGAACTCACAGCAGCTGGGGCAGAAACACTGCTCCATTTCACACCCAGAAGGATCAAGAGCTATTTCAGTAATTGGTTTACAAAAATGGAAATAGTGCTGTACCTCAACAGAATGGATTGTTCCCGCTTCAAAAACAAAATATTCTGTCCAGATCATTTTCAAAAACATTAACATTGCAGTCAGCGAGACATTTTGCTTCAGCTGATTTTGTTAGAAGTGATCCTGGCAGAGCACAAGTATCATTCACAGAGTACACAGCTGTGACTTACAAGGGGACAGTATTTTCCTGCCCTTGACACTTTGATGACCTTTGAAAGGCTTTTGTTGTGCTCTTTGGCATTGCACTCATGGTTTAGTTCCTAAATATATATCCCTTTAGAGTTTGCTATTTAAAAGGTCTTAAAAACAACACTGAAAATCAACTCAAACCCTCCAGTATAAATAAAATAGTGCTCATTACTTGCCTTTTCCTAAGATGAATAGTCGTACTGTCATGTTCACAAAAATCCAAGAGAATCCCAAAAACTGTACAAGATTATACATGATTAGGTATCCCTTCTTCAGGTGTTTGAAAGCTAAAATCAATAATAAACACATCAAGTGAGCAGAGTACAATGGTAACAGAGCTGCAAACCAGGCTTTCTGAGAATAAAGCTTATAAGGAAAAGGGAAGTTATTGATTCTGATAAAAGCCTTGTTGGGTGCACTGGGGGTTCTGTTTTTGCCATGATCTGCCAGAACTCAATACCTGCTAGTCAGATTTTTGACATTCCTTGGAAACTTCAGTCCATTTTTATTAAATTTCTAATAGCTCACAAAAAAAAGATCCCCCTCCAAGACACACCAAGCCACTCAAAACTGCTCCTTAAGAGTCAAGGTTCAGAAAGTGTGAACAAACTTGCTAAATCCCACTTTACCCACTAAAAAGATGCAGTTACTTACGGTCTTTGGGGACTCTGGATTCTATTTTCATTTTGTTAATCTTTTCTTCTTCCTTAAGATGAAGGATAAGGTTTTAAAGACTTACTGTAATTAGCAAGTGATTTCTTAACTATACTACTGCAAAGCTGGTAGGTTTAAAACTCAGCCAAGCACCCAGTAGCTAGAAGGTTTAAATCTTCACCAGCATAAAACAGAACATTCATCATCCAGAAATTATAGTACAGTAAAAGCCAGAGGGTGTTAACCAGTTTTCCTGCCCTCACTGTGTGGTTTGTTCTAGTAATTAGATGCTTTTGCTGAAAATGCCTCTGCTTTCTGTGTTAATTCTCAGTTATGACTGTGCTGTTTCTTACATGATCCACCTGAAGAGAACAGAGAACATCCAGCCCAGATTCTCTGCCTGCCTTTCCCAATGCTCCTGGGCCTTGGCACTGCAGTGCCCCTCTCTGCTTCCTGCTAAGGTTGCAGAGGGGAACAGGGCAGTGTTTGCTTAAAAGGGATTTGCAGGAATGTGGTCTGTTCAAGCCTTTTCGAAGTCCATCTTGCACCTCCCCACTCAGTAAGCTGCTCAAGCTCACCAGATGGTGGGAATGCACCAGCAGGGCCAGCCAGGGCTCAGGAAAGCCTCAGCAATCCCTGCTTCCCAGACAGACAATGTCTGGGACTCACTCCTTTGGACTCCACATGGCAGAGTGACATGATCCTCTGTGGATCAGCACACCAGGCAAAGGGCACATGCAAGGAGCCAGCACACTGCCTCCAGTTCTAACCAGAAATGTGCCTATTTCCAAATTCCCACTTACAATTTGAACCACTCAACTAAAAATGCAGGTGTTGAATGGTGGGTGCTGCTGCCTACTATCTGTTCCCAACAAACCTCTCCTGCAGAAAAGCACGTTGGGTTAACATTCAGGCAGAGCAGTCAGATCCCCACACAACACTCACCACAGCTGGCTCAGCGAGAGAGGCAAGAAAGGCTCCTTTTAGCAAGGTTTTATTCCAGCAAAGTATATCACATATGGCTGAAGGGAACCCGGTGAGAAAGAAGGCAACCACATAGTGCAGGCGGCTTAAGAAGGGGAAGGGGTGGGGGGTGGAGATAAGGGCAGGGCAAAGGGGATTGGTCTCCTGGGGAGGAGGGCAGCCACCAGTGGTACCAAGCCAGTGAGGGCACAGGGAAAGGGGAAACCAGGGGAAGTCCATGTGGGAGTCTGTCTTTTCCCCCCAGGAGAACTACTCTATGGTAAGAGGAGAGAGTTCATGGGATGCGACACTTAACCAACTCTATATAGAACACCAAAAACAATAAGCATGCCAGGAACTCCTGGTAAATGAAGAATGCAGGTTCAGACACAGGAGAACAGCTGTCCTTGCTTTGTAAGTGGCAGCACAAGCTCCTGGTGCCCACAGGACTCACCTTTTCCTTCAGCTCCATCTCAGCATCCGACTCGTCCAACCAGCGGTCGAAATCGGGCGCCAGGAAGAGCGGACGCTTCTCTTGCTTGGTCAGCCTCTCCCACCAGTTACTCTCTTTCTTCTGCACAGTGATGTTCAGCTGCCTTTGGGTCATCCTGCACACAGGCTGGGGGAAGACACATCAGCAGAAGTCAGATGAAACAAGCTCTGAGGCTGAGTTGGTAGCCAAGCTCCCCTTATCAAGGAGGCAGGGATGACACAACTGCTGCAGCACAAACGTCTCTCTGCCACCCAAGGCATGGAAGCAAAGGGCAGACCAGTTGAAGATGGCAGCTGTGATGGTTGCACAACCTGATGAGCAGACTGCCCATATCACAGCACCACTGCATCCCACCACAGAGCTAGCAGAGACCCCAGTGCCAGCCTTCTTAGACAGAACCCCTGATCTTGGCTTTACACTTCTTGCACTTAGTACTGTGAGCCACCCACCTCCTCTAGCCAGCAGTAAAAATAACACTGCCAGCAGCCACAGGTACTTGTCTAAACAGGAGACCCCATGTGACACCTGCTGCACCGAGAGAAGGAGCTAAGAGCCTTAGGGAACACCTGGAGACAAGGTGAGCTGACAGAGCAGTGTGGTCACTGCCACCCCACAAGGCCTCTCCACCTGCACAGTGACAGCCCAGAACCTCTCCATCTTTACAGTCCACAGCATTGTCACCTTGGAGCCCATGGCCTTGTCACCTTGGAGCCCTTCTGACCACCAAGGCTGCTCCACATGGCACTACCTCTCAGATCAGCTGGAACCGCTGCACAAGGTGCCCTCCTAACTGAGCACGTTACAGCAGCTCTGCTCTGTCAAGGCTGGCTGGATGCCCCTCAGACATCTGAAGGCTGCTGCTGTAATTTACAGCTACTACACCTCATCCTTGCCTGCCACAGGCTCCATTTCTCACTGCTGGCACCAGCAAGGGGAACTCATGCTGCACATCAAAACTAAAGGAGAAAAACCTGGACTGTGATACTGCCTGGTCCTGACCATCTGTAGTTACACAGAGTTCAGTCTGTTCTCCAATCCCTCCACAGTGACTCAGAGTGACAACTTTTGGAAGGAGGCTGCTCTGCAGAGACAAGGACTTGCTTCCAGACCTGGCTCACAGCAGAGCCTGTGTCTGCCAGCACAGGAGACAGGCATAGGCAGAGACAGGCACCTCTCCCACACTGTGGGCCAGGCAGGATGATAAGGCAGTGACCAGACCCTGAAACCAAGAGCTGTTCACTGTCTGCCACTCCACACCTGGCAGGAGCCACACCAGAAACATGCCTGCTGACAGGCATGTTCTGAAATTTCCCCTCCAATGGTCTCCTTCCCTTCTCCTTCCCTGCCAAAGAGCAGAGGTGAACAGTGGCTCCCGGTCTGACTGGAGCTATCCCAAACTCAGCCAGGAATAAGCAGCACAAATCCTGCCCCAGGAGCAAAGCCCAAGTTCTCCTGTGCCCCAGGCTCTGAGAGGTGGGGACAGACCTCACAGCCACCTGTAAGTAACACAGAGGGACACAAGCTCTTTCCACTCAAGACTGCAACAGGGATTAAGAAAGACTTCTCCAGCAGGAGCCACAACATATCACAGCCTAAGAAATCTTCTCAAGCCAGAAACACTAAAAGAGAGCCTCCTGACTCTCTTTTGTCCAGCTACAAAAGATGCCATGAAACATCACACTGATTGCACAATGTTCCCCTGACCTCCAGTCAAGGTTGCATTAGACAACACATTGCCAGATTCTCCCGCTTTAAATCCTTTTAAAAACTTAAAACTGCTGTGTAACAAGTGACAAGCAAGTGCTTACTCAAGCTGGTCCATGCAAGCACCAGTTCCAGTGAGGTGATTTGCATTAAAACAAGACAATGGCACACAGGACTGCCATAGGGCTGGCTGTTACAGAGTTATCAGAAAAATTTAAACAGTATATTGGGAACTTAATGCCCATCCATTTCCCTTTCGAGTTCTTCAAAATTTATTTTTTCTTTGAAAGAATTAGAGAAGTAAAACTACCTACTTTAGGCTCGACTGGCTCAAGGAATTCGATCTCAAATTCATAGATGTTGTCTCCTTTGGCACCGTGACCCTGGGCTAAAAGACAAGAATTAACAGTCAGTGTGGTTCCACACACTCCATCTGCAAAGGATGCTTTGTACACAGAAATATTCAGCACTTACTCACAGCACTTTCTTCCTGCCTGCCTCAGAGGCAAGAGGAAACCACACAATTACAGGGAAGACACCAAAACCCTGCTTGGAGGGGCAAATGCAGGAGTCAGCAGCTAAAGCTGCTGTAAGTCTGCACCATGCTGGAAAAGAGTCCCCGCTGCAGGAAGCCAGCGTGTCAAATTCCCAAAAGAGGGGATCAAAAGGCTGCTCATGGATAACTCAAATCCGGCAGAAAATCTCCTGCTGGAGGATCCAGCCTCTGCACAACACAGCAGCCAGGGAAATGGGTGCTGCTGGCTGTGTAGGAGAGTGATGTGGGGAGTCCCTCCCAGCAGCAGAAGGGCACTTACCAGGGTTTTTCATCTCCCACATTGATCCCGTCCCCGGAAGGGCTCCAAAACTGCACACTGTGTTTAATTCCCACCCTTCCACGCCGTAAACTGATCCCAAAGAGAACACGATGTGCAACACCCTCCTATCAAATGGCCTGGCTGTGGCTCACCGAGGAGGCAGCAGCTCCTAACGAGACATCTTAAAAAATTCCATGGTGCTGGAACGTGCAGCTGTCCAGCTGCAAAAAACCATCTTTCAGGGCAAGATCTGCTTTAGTTTCCAAATAGAGCACTAGTTCCTGATGTGGAGGCTTGATAAGAATTGCACACAAGGTCTTTGTGAAAGGAAAAATTGCTGTGAGTTATCTCCGGGGTTTGGCTGGCCTGGGATGGGAAGGATATATGGAAATTCCACTGGTATTTAAATAGGGGGAGGTTGGGGTTTTCTTGTTAGATAAGATAGGGCCTGTTGTGGTTACCAGGGCTGGAACACAGAGGGCTGTGGGTGGGAATGTGGCGGATCTGAACATGCCTAGCACAGTGGCTCCTGCCACTGATGGGAACCAGGCACCCCGCGATGGGGACAAGTGGGACAGCGGCAGCCCCGGGGTGAGGGCCAGGCTGAGACCCCCCGATGGAGGCCCTACCTCTGAAGTGCAGGACATTATCGGTGATGGTGATGTCCGGGTTCTGCGGAGGGAGAACATGCGTTAGCTGGCAGCTCACGAACCCGCAGGGGTCCGTGCACCCACCCGGGGGGGGTCCCACCGCCCCCACGCCCGCACAGCCCTCCCTGGAGCGCCGAGCCCCGCCGCCGCTGTCCCCACGGGGATCCGCAGATCAGCCACCCCCGGGTGTCCCGCAGGTGTTCCCCACCCGCAGGTGAGTCTCCCCCGCAGGTGAGTCCTTCCAGGTGTCTGTCCTGCAGGTGATTTCCCCCGGGGTCCCCCAGGTGAGTCTCCCCCGCAGGTGAGTCCTTCCAGGTGTCCTGCAGGTGATTTCCCCCGGGGTCCCCCAGGCGAGTCTCCCCTCACACCCAATGCCCCACAGGTGTCCCCGCCCGGCGTTCCCCAGGTGTCACCCCCGGCGTGTCCGCAGATGTCCCCTCCCGGGTGTCCCCAGGTCAGCGTGCCCCCCGCCCCCCGCCGGTGAGTCCCCCGGGTGTCCCCGGGTGTCGCGGCCGTACCCGGACGTCGCTGAGGTCCACGCGCAGGAAGAGCTCGCGGTGCCGCTGTGCCCAGTGCACGTGCGGCCGCAGGCTGGGCCCCGCCATCGTCCCGGCCCGCACCGGCCCGCGGCGCCCCCGCGCCTGCGCACTCCGACCCCCGCCGGGCGGGCCCCGCGCCTGCGCGCGCCGCGGGGGGCGGGCGGGGCCGCCATGCCCGGGCACCCTCAAGGGTTTCGGGCCCTCATCGGTGGCAGTCGTTGAGCAGCAGTGTTGTCTGGGCTGGGAAAGCCCTCCCGGATCCGTTCTGACCATTCCCCAGTACTGCCGAGGCCACCGCTAAGCCATGCCCTCACATCCACGCGGCTTTGAAATCCCTCCAGGACGGAGGACTCCACCGCTGTCCCGGGCAGCCTGTGCCACAGGCTGTTCAACAACGCTTTCTGTGAAGAAATTTTCACTGATACCCAAACTAAACTTCTCCTGGCACAACTTAAGCCTATGTCCCTTGTCCTGTAGCGTGTTACTTGGTAAAAGAGACTGATTCCATCTCAGCCGTGACAGGAGAGGCTGATAAGAATTTAGCAAATGGCAATCCTACAGCCATACAAGCTGTTTTAACTCTTACACTGTCATTATTTTGTGCCGCAGGGCCTTCTGCTGGCCCAGCATTGGCACAGGCTGTCCAAAGAAGCTGTGGCTGCCTCATCCCTGGAAGTGTTAAAGCCAGCTTGGATGAGGCTTGGAGCAACCTGATTTTGGTGGCCCGGCCTATGGTAGGAACTGGCTGAGCTTTAAGATCGCTTCCAACCCACACGATTCCATGATTCTATCACAATAAGGCTAAAAAAGGACAGCAGTGACTGGTTCTTTCCAAAAAGCCCACCACTCACTCCTCAGCAGCTCACACACGGGCCCCTCGCCCACGGCCATCCTCCTTCCAAGAGCAAAGCCATCCTCCCTCAGCCCCATCCTGTCATGGCCTCCGCCCGCCTCAGAGCTTTCCGTGTGAATCTCTGGGGTGGAGACAGCAGGTCCCTACCCTAGCCTGCCCTGCATGGAGGATTCCACCCTCTGCCAGCCCCTGGTGCTGTGAAGTTGCCGCAGAAGGGGGGGTGAGCTGTAGCAATGGTCCCAGGAGGCTTTATTTGGGAACACAAACCCCACGGACCCTTTGGGGCAGCCCTTAGCTCCCGGTGTCACCCAGAGCTTCCACCTGCACAAGCACTTAGGAGGGAGCACCTGCAGAAAGTTATTTTTTCTGGTTTATAGGGGCTCAAAAAAACCATTTTCCTTTGAAAAAAGGGACTGTGCTTTGCAAAGGGAAATTTGGGGGTGTAGAAACATTTGGCTGGGGGCTCACAGCTCACATTGGAGCTCACATGGGAGGCTCACATTGGGAGCCTGTGTTTTGGGGGTTCATTGCACTGGGTGTGCCTGGGGTTTAGCACTCGTTATTTACACTTGGGAATTTCTTTCCCCTAGTGGAAGCGTAGCAGTGTGGAGGTGGCAGCATTTTTGGGGCAGGAAAAAGCCGCGATTTTTGAAACTGCAGCGTCCCTGTGCACTGGGGGGTTGCGTGACCTGACTCCCGTGCATGGTGTGGTGTGTGTTTGTCCCAGTCCCTGTGCAAAGGCCGCTGTTTCCCGTGTCCCGGTCCCCGTGCCCGGGTGGATGTCGCATCCCCGTCCTTGGTCCTCTCGGCCGGCAGGCGGCGCCCCGGCCGGTACGGCGCGGTGCCCGTGGCCGCTCCTGGAAGCGGAAGCGGAAGCGGCAGCAGCGGCCCGGCGGGGCGGCTCGGCAGCAGCGCCGCCGCGGAGCTCCGTGAGTACCGGGGGAAACCTCGGGGGATGGGCAGGGGGCTCCGCTCCGGGGAAGACCCCTGGGGGCCTTGGGACTCCTGAGGTGAGCGAGAGGAGGGGGCTTGACCCGGGGTGGCCCCCCTTCCGCCCCCTACCAGGCCTGGCCGCCGCCCAGGCCGTGGAGGGGTCCCCGGGTTCTGCCCGCCTCCACCCCGGGATCTGCCCCTGGCCGTAGAGGCTCCCCCGGGATATGCTCCTGGCCGGGGAGGGCCCACCGGGATCTGCCCCTGGCAGTGGAGGGACGCCCCGAGGTCCTCTCTGGGCTGTGCAGGGTCCCCCCGGATCTGTCCCCTGCCGTGGAGGGACCCCCGCGGTGTGCCCTCCGCCCCCCCGGGACCTGCCCCCGGCCATGGAGGAATCCCCGGGAGCATCCCCCTGGGCTGACATTCCCGTGCCGGATGGCCGTTCCCACTGCTATTGGCTCGTTAACGTCTACTGCTCTTCGGTTTCTATGCCTTTTCCTGCTAGAAGTAGATCGGGTTAAGAAACAGCAGCATCTGGGGGTAGGTGGGGAAAGGAGGGTTTTTTTTTGTTGGAATTCTTCAGATGAAACGAGATTTGCAATTCAGGTTTGAAGGTTCATTGTCAGTTCCTGACGCTGTCCCGAGCACAGCACTGCTCAGTGCATGCCATGGATCCTTCTTCCATTTGGACAGGGCTCTTTTGTTCTGGATTTTTGTGCTGTAAATAGTGTGAGCAGAAGAAAGACCAGTGTTAGTTTTGTTTGTGTTGCCAAAGGTGAAGCTAAGCTATTTGTGTTAAGATGAGTTTGTGTCAAGGTGCAGATGATATCTTTTTCACTCCTTTGGGGCGATGTCCTAGCTGCTCTGGAGAGCCATGGGAGAGCCAGTCCACCAGAGAGCTCTGCCAGCTGCCCAAGCCTGTGCCTTGAGCTCAGTGATCCTTCAGTGCCTGTTTGCTCGAGGGAAATGCTTTATTTAGGCTGTGTTAGTGTTTTGTCCAGTTGACATGCTCTGCCCCAGCAGCGTACATAACACTTGTGCAGTCTTTCCATGCTATATATAGACACCCCCTCCCTGCCTTTGAGGATTGACAACCCTACACCTTGGGCTCTCCAGGAATGAACTATGTGACAGGAGTTCATAGCTTGGATCTTTTTGGAGCTGCCCTCAGCTCTGGGATTTACAGTGGGAGGACTCGGTTTCCTTTTGCCAGACGTCTGGGCTGACAGTTTCAGCTCAGATACACTTTGTAAAGCCCAGCTGACTGCAGGAAGAGATATCTGCTGAATTAACAGCCTGTTGGGCAGATAAGGCTTGTGTTGCAGATAAATCCGTTTGGGAAATGCTTTTTTCACTGTGTAATTTGTAATTGGGACAATATAATAGTGGTGATCACTGCTAGACCCTTCTGAACTTAGTTTGAAAGGAGATACAAACAAACCCAAGAAGTTATGGGAGAATAATGGGAATAAGGACAAGCTGCCTAAGCCTGTTGTGTGGCCTGATGGTTCCAGATCAGCCACCAGTGTTATTTCTTCTGAGCAGTTGTGTGTCCCAGCTCTTGCTTCTCTCCTAATGATCCCCTGTTCTGATATCAGTGTAGTGAGGTGATTTGTGGAGGTCTTGGAGGGAAGGAAGCAGGTGGGAGCTTAAAGGGGAAGAATTTATTATCCACTTCATGACCTAACGAGTGGTTGTTATGTGTGGGCATGGGAAACACAACAATAAAACTGTGGTTTCATGAAGTCTTTAGTCCCTTCTGAAAGGCTGGGTGGTTCCAGCCTGTTTTCCAGAGCAGACAGATATTTCCTAGTTCTCTTCCTTCTGCTGTGGGTTTTGTTTCCCATGTGAAAGGATGGTTTTCTTAAAGCATTTTTGCCGTGGGGTGTGTTGGGAGTGTGCAGCGAGGGTTTGCTGGAGCTGAAGCTCTGCTGTTCTGTTTTTTCCAGAAACATGCAACATGGCAGCAGCCATGGAAACTGAACAGCCGGGCCTGGAAATCTTTGAGACTGCGGGTCATGAGGAGCAGGTCCCGAGGGAGGAGCAGCCAAAACTGGAACCTTTCTATGTAGAGAGGCATTCCTGGAGCCAGCTTCGGAAACTGCTCACAGATACACGGAAGTATCATGGATACATGATGGCAAAAGCCCCTCATGACTTCACCTTTGTGAAGAAAAATGATCCCGAAGGACCGCATTCCGATAGGATCTACTATCTGGGTGAGCTGGCTGTGACAGTGTCACTGCAGGGCTCTTTGGGATTGACTGTTCCTGACAGCTGGGTGTTCCTGGCAGTTAAATCTAAAGGGATTCCAGGCCACGCTTGCTGGTCAAAAGTCATGATTGTGATTGTAATAGCTCATTAAAACTTGAGAGTTAATCTCCTGTGGGAGTGGCATGATTGGAGGTGACCCATTAGGCCTGGAAAAGAGCTGGGAAATGTCCTTTGGGGCGTGTTCCCAGGCTTGAAGTCTGTTCAGTCCCTTTTCTGTCACTCCAAGTAATACTCTCTCCAAAAGCTGTGCAGGAACTTTATCTTCTTTCAGAGATAAAGAAACCTTTGCAGAAAGGTTTATCTCCTTTCTCTTATTACAGCTGTTGGGTGGAGCCTTGTTCTCCTTCAAAGTTTCCTTCCAAAGCAGAGATTTTAAGTGTAATTTTGAAAGTCCTTTGTGCCTCAGCTACCGATGGAACAGGTTTTCCAGGAATCCTGTGGGGAATAAATAGCAGCATACGTCAGGGGCAGCCTAAAGAGTAAATACTTATCTCAACATTTTTGGTCTTAATAATAAAAAAAATTCATGTAGTTTGTTGTTCTTGGATTCAGTGCCTCACTTGTGCATTGTTTCACTAATTAATGTTCACCTGATAGAAGTGATTTGGCACCATAAGTGATACTGTGAGCAACCCTCTGAGTGGTTTTTTGGAGCAGGCCTTGTGGTGGAGGAATGCTTTTGTCAGGAGCTGCAGTAGCTGAACATAAATCCATAAAAACCTGGATTAGAGAGGGAAGCAGTGGCTGAAGCAGAGGCCTAGAAGTCAAAGCCATGTTCTTGGCCCACTGCTTGCCACTTATTCTACTTGCTTAAGCTCAGGTTTGTGATTCACAGAGTCTTTGCATGTGCTGTGCAGTGACATAGCCAGAAAATTGCTGGTCTTTTTTTTTCTTTTCACAAGATAGGGGTCATAATCCTTGGATGATGCTGAGTTCAAGCTATCATGCATGGGTTGAGGTTGATTCCCCTAGCATGAGTTCTGCTTTCCCAAGTGCCACTTCCTGAGCTACAGATCTGGTTTGGCCTTCCCTTGGAGCACACCTGGCTCTCTCTGGGCTGATTGCCATGTGTCGGGGCAGGAGCCTTCAGAAATCTGAATATCACTGAGAGAGAGGAGCAGGACAGGGATGTTCAAACCTTCCTTAAAGTCACAGGCTGTGTATCCCAGACAGAGGGATTGGCACTAAAGCCCTCCTTGATTTATAAAGCTTATGGAATAAACGGGCAGAGTGCTTTGAGCAGCATGGGTGTCATTGTTCTCTGCCTTCTCTGCTCTGTGACTTGCATTTCTGTGAAGCAGGGAATTCCCACAGTGAGGCTGCAGTGCAGAGGCCATCAGTACTTCTGCTGGTAGGAAGGGCCTGGGAAACTGTTCCTGGGCATCCTTTGAGAGTGTTTGGATTATTAACAGAAAGCTAATATACTTTTTTTCACCTCACTTTGACAATAGCAATGTCTGGGGAGAACAGGGAGAACACGCTCTTCTACTCTGAAATTCCCAAAACCATAAACAAAGCTGCCGTCCTGCTGCTTTCCTGGAAGCCTCTTCTGGATCTTTTTCCGGTGGGTTCTGATTTCTTTCTTGCTTCAAGCATGTGGGATTTGGGGTTTTCATAATGAAAATACAAAGTTTATTGTCTTAAAATTTTAAAGATTCTCCTTGTACATGCCAACCCTGCAGCCATCCCAAAATGAAGCACAGCTTTCTCCTCAGTGTTTAGAGTTCCATCCTCTCTGTGTGCTGGATGATTCCTTTGCTGACAGAGATGACAGGTGCTAATTTGCATCAAGTTCTGTGCTGCGAGATCCTGGGGATTGCTGAAGGAGCCTGGAGTCTCCAATCACTTCCCTGCTGTCTTGCAGGGGAAGTGATGATTCCCCCGAGGATCAGTCAGTGGCTCCGTGACTCATGCTGGAGCAGAGGATCCCTTTCCCACTCACTGGGATGTGGATTCCCTTTTCCCTGCTGCACATAGCAAGCCTGCACCATCCCGTCCCATGCACCATGGCAGGCTGGAGGAGGTGGGACAAACCCCACATGGAATGAGGTGGATTTTTCCCTGTCTTATTTCCCAGGGCTGTGAGCCAGACGTGAAACTCCGGCTGTGCTCTCCTCCCACCAGACCAGTCATTGCATGTCTGTGAAAGTGAGCAGAGCCTCTTCTCATTCTAGAAATAACAGACCCTCACTCTGAGCTTCCTTATGCCAGGGAGTATTGGGAATAATGCTGGCCTTGCTATGGGAGGAGTGGCTGTCAGTTTACAGTTGTGTGGGATCTGATCGTGGCCTACAGCTACGAGTGCTGATGGCAGGAGTGGGCTTCCAGCCGGCAGCAGGATTCCGGAGGAGGAGGATGTCTGCTCAGCCATCTGCTCCTGGAAGCAGGGCCAGGCATGCAGAGTAGAGGTGTTGATTGGGCTTCTCTGTCTGTTTTCAGGCCATCCTGGACTATGGGATGTACTCCCGGGAAGAGGAGTTGCTGCGGGAGAGGAAGCGGATCGGCACTGTTGGGATTGCCTCCTATGATTACCACAGAGAGAGCGGCACCTTCCTGTTCCAGGCAGGGAGTGGGATTTATCATGTGAAAGATGGAGGCCCCCATGGATTCACCGTGAGTTTACTCATCTTCTGTCTCACTGCAGGACTTTGCTCTGGCAAGGACTTCCTTTGGCTTGGAGTGAGAATAAAGCAGATCATCAGCAGTTATTGGCACAGGAAGTGACCTTGATAACCCTGGAAACAGGGTTATCCACAGGGGTGTGTTTCCATGATTGTAGAAACTCAGATGGAGGGCTATAAGAAGTGGTAAAATTGTGGCAGCAGGGCAGGACAGCAGATTGTTTGATTTTTCATGACTAGCAGTGTCCATAAAAAGCAACAAAAGGCTCTGTGCTCTTTCATGGAGTCAGATGTCACGTCAGAGACAACTTTTGTCCCTGGGCTGCAGTTTCCAGGTCACTGTTCCACGGTCAGTGCTGGAGGTATTACACCATTTTTACACCATTTGACTCTACGACTTGCAGAACAAGCAACCTTTACTCTGCTGGTGCTGAAGCTGGCCTTCAAAGCTGAAATAATTAATTATTATAATAATAGATGCCTGGTGTTTGTCTAACCCTGTTGTAAGGAGTAATTTACTGTATCTTGAGTTGCCTTTGGAGGACAAGGTTGCATGTTCTGGCCACCTCTCTTAGGGTGATGCTTTTAAGAGTGCCAGGCTTCTCTACACAAGCTGCCCTCTGATTTGAGGCTGATCCTCAGCTCTGGGGAAAGAGGCACAACTTTCCCTATAAAATATCTGCATAGTATTTTTGTGTGTGTAAAGTAGATAGATTCCTCACTAAACATGTATTTGAAGTCAGCGTCCACACTACTGTGGTCTTCTGAAATCCAGGTTACTCAATGGATGTGTTCCTGTGTTACCATATCTTACTGTGTTTCTTTTTCTTTTTAATTCCAAATAGCAACAGCCTTTAAGACCCATTCTGGTAGAGACCAGTTGTCCAAATATCCGGATGGATCCCAAGCTTTGTCCAGCTGATCCAAATTGGATTGCATTTATCCATTGCAATGACATCTGGATATCTAATATAGAATCCAGGGAAGAAAGGAGGCTGACGTTTGTGCACAATGGTAATGCATCCTGAATTAAATTCCTCTACCTCCTCTGCACTTGTTCTTGCTAGACTGCATTGAGCAATGGCACTAAAGGTTCTTCTGAAATGGGGGTAATGGCCACTGTTTTCCACCTTGTTTGTCACATTTATAGACTTCCTGTAGTGCAGATACTGTGGGATGATTCTTTTCCCTGCACTGTGCAATCTGGCAGAATGAGTTGTTTGTTGGATGCATATGGAAGGGCTCTTCTCCTGAAACACAGCACATTGCTTTTCACTGGAACAGCCTTTTTTGTGTGGAGGAGCTGTGGGTGGAATAGAGCTGGAGAAAAGTTTCTGTCAGTGAAGTCAGGCTGCAGAGACTTTTAGGAACAATTTAAGCTGTTTCTGAATAGTGCTGTGGCTTCTGCTTGCCCCTCATACTCAATAACTTAGGTTCTCACTTCTTACCCTCCTCAACTGTGTTTTAGGCATTTATCCTAGAAGAAAGAAAATGGGAAATTGTGGCTAAAACACTTGTAAAATCAATTTCATTCTGTATTTAAAATATATAATTTAAATTTTAGTCAATTGAAATTTCCAAGACTTCATAATAATGCTTTAGACTATTTAAATTCTTAATATTAAAATATTATGTAAGTACAGTAAAAATAAACTGTAGCAATGACTCCTTCTCAGATGATAATTATTTATGGAGTGCTGCTAAGTTACCTCCAGGGTAACAGGAAAAATATTGAAGCCCTACGGATATGTCATCATGTTGAGATGTTATGTAAGTCTGTTACTTTTGGTTCGTTCAGTGAATGAAATACTGATGCTTTCATTTTTCTGAACGTTCATGTTTTCAGTTTCAGTCGTTCAGAAAGGTTTGGGGTTTTGATTTTCTAAAGTTGTAGTTCCAATTCACTGAACTCAGGTAGAGAGAACATTTTCTTTCCTTCACTAATTGAGAGCCTGATTAGGTAGAAGTAAGAAGAGAGAGTGTCTTTCCTTTCCTAAAAGAAGCTGCCATGTCAGAGAGGATTAAATCCTCCCTAAATTCATGAACAGAGAAGGCTGAAAGCAGAAAACAGATCTGCTGAGAAGTCAGATTTATTATCGTGTACTTGTTCCCTGGGGGTGAACTTGGGCTGTGTTTGGGATAATGCAGAACTGGTTTGGTTCTGCAGCACATCATGAACTAATTCTTTGGTGTCTTTTTTTAGAACTGGCCAATGTTGAAGAGGATCCAAAATCTGCTGGCGTGGCTACTTTTGTGCTGCAGGAGGAGTTTGACAGATACACTGGCTACTGGTGGTGCCCAAAGGCACAGCCCAGTAAGTGTGGGGATCCCGGGTGTCTGACAGGCCCTGTCCAGTGCAGAGCTCTCTCTTGCTCTTACTTACCTTTATGCAATTTGGAAATTGTCTCCTTTGGAGCTGTCTGCATCAGGGGGCAGGTTACAGGGGCTTTGTGACCACTGGGTGGAGAGACTTGCCTTCTCACAACAGTGGTGGGAGTTGTAGGAGTCTCAGTGTTTTGTTTAATGAAACATGAGTCACAGGCTTTATTGGATTTTTCTTCATCCTTCCAATCAGCTCAGGCTCCTGAGAGAGTATTGATGCCTGCAATAACTGATAATTCTGTTCTGTAATTCTGTAATGTTAATTCATTTACAGCACTGGATGGGGGTAAAGTTCTTCAAATTCTTTATGAAGAAAACGATGAGTCAGAGGTGGAAATTATCCATGTCACATCACCCATGTTGGAGACAAGAAGAACAGATTCCTTCCGGTACCCCAAAACCGGTGAGACCCTGGACTTACCTCCCTGTTTCTGGAAGACACCTGTTTTATTCCATGTGCCTGACAGCAGTGACTCTTCAGGCCTAGAGCAGAGAGGTGTTGAATAGTCTGAATTGGTGTCCAGGTGGTGCAAATGGGTTTAGGGAAGCTGCTCTGGGGGCTGGGTGAGTCACTGGTGACTGTGCTGATACTGAGGGCTCTGGGTGTCAGGAGTTGGTAGGAACCCTCTCTCATTGTTGTTGTTTGAGCCACTCTCTGGGATCCTGGAAAACCTGAGTTGTTGAGGTGTTGATTCTTATTACAGCCCTGTGTTTTTGAGGGAGCAGCTCCAGAATTGCAGCCTTTTGGGGTTTTGGGAGGGTTTCTGTTTAGCTGCTGGCAGTGCCCTGGCAGTTCAAGTTGTGGAGGACTCTGATCTCCAGGACTGCTCTTGGACTTTGAACAGCAAACCCATCCTGGTGCAGCCTGCCAGGAAAACCACCTGTAGTCACATTTGCATACAGTGGGTGGTCTGGAGGCTTCAGCAGTGAAGGGCTGAGGGCAGGCTTGAAATGGAGTGCCGCTGAAAGCAGGGAAGTGGGATTTAAGCAGACTTGCTTAGGGCTGATTCACTGTCAGGTGTGGGGCAAGTTTGAACAATTCAACCCTTTTGAGATGTCCCTGCTGTCACAGCAGGACACATTGCTCTGGTAACAGTGGTTTGCTCTCTTTCATCACTCCTGAAATCTTCATTTTTTGGAGAAATATCTTGTGTTTGGCTGACCTTCTCAAGCTGCAGAATTCATTCAGATCTTGTCAATTCCCCAATTCACTGGAAAAGCTTTTCCTGATTTGCTGCTTGTATCAAGGACTATCCTTGATAGGAAGGCTCAGTGTGAGGCTGGGAAGCAAGAGGTGACACCTTGTGGTTTTTTTGTTTGTGAACACTCAGATTTCTGAGAGTATTTTGCCTTGGCTCTATTCAATGCAAAGAAAACAAGTTAACAAAAGCCCAAATCCCTTAAACAATATGTAGCTTTATTGTCATAATGTCATAATTGTCATAATGGCACTAGTGATGGCAGTAGGTTTTTAGGTGTTTAATTTTCACAGATGCTCTTTAGCACTGGATCACTTTCTATGTACCACCTTGAAATAACAGCCAAACAGTGAACCAAAGCTTGCTTTGCTATCCCAGTCACTCCTGAGCATTTACATCCACCCTGGAAATGCATCCACTGACTGTGGAGAGAAGACTGACTGGGACAGTAGCGGGGCTCTTGACCTGTTTGCAGGATTACATCCTCTAAGTCTCCCCACATTTGCAGTTTCTTTTTTCCCTGCCTGGTTCTGTGCTGTCTCTCAGACATGCAGGGAGGCTATTTGATCAAAGAGCATTCTGCTGTTTGCCTTTTCCAGTCCTGTATGAATAACACCACAATAACACACAGCAAACAATTGATGCCTGACTTTTAACATCTGTTTTTATAGGTACAGCAAATCCAAAGGTCACTTTCAAGATCTCTGAAGTGACAATCAATGCAGAAGGCAGAGTAAGTCTATGTTCTGTTTGTTTGCCAAATACATTTAATTGCTGTGATTTTTTTTTTTTTAATTCATTTTCCAGTTCAGTACAGAGAAACTTTCCTGGTTGTGATGGCTTACTGGCTTCTCTGGGGGCAGTGCCCTTGGCTCATTCCTGTGCAGATACTCAGTGTGCAGCAGTATTTCTCAAGGCTGTGCTTTTCTTCGCTACCACTGGTGTGTGAACTCAGCTGCAGAGGAGAGTGTTGTAGGTCTGGATGGTTAGACCTTCTTATGTGACTGATCTCTTGATTGGCTGCAGGTATTGGGAAAATTGGATTGCAAATTCAGTATATCACCTTACAAAAGCATGAACATATGGGAAGAGATGAACTTTGCTTTTGCCCTGGGATGTTTCAAACAGATGCAGAAATTTCCACAGCACAGATCTGTCCAAGATCTTTGGACAGATGGGAAATTAATCTTATCAAACAGATACATTAGCAGCCATAAATTACTGGAATTCTCCCAACTCTTGAGCTACTTCAGCCATCAGTAGTCACCTGCTGGGATAGTGATGCTGGTGTCAGCCAGTAAAGGCAGGGAAAGCCTTCAGGACCCTTTGGGTACCACTGGGATTTGTTCCCAGTCCCAGCAGGGACAGACTGCAGCACTGCATTTCATGGATTAGAACCACATTGACAACTGGGTGTCATGCAGGGTCTTCAGCACATGCCCATGTAAATCCTACAAAAGAGCTTGGTACAAATCACCTCCCCTTTACAGGGGGGAATTGAGAATTCAAATGAGTTGTGAGAGATGAATGATGGGTTTGTGAGCAGCATCCAGATTTCTCTGGTCCCAGCCCTGGCTGTCCTGGCAGTGTGCAGCTCTCCTGCTGTGCTGGGGTCTGGCTCCAGACGGGGTTCAGTCCCCTGTGTTGCAAAGGCTGAACAATCTAAATTGCATGAGCTGCACAGAAAAAGTCTTCTGTGTCCAGGCTCTCATCGTGCATGAAAAACTGGTTGTGGGGGTTCATCTCAGTGTCACTGAATTGCTGCTTTGTCAACAGATTGCAGATGTTGTGGATAAAGAGCTAGTTCAGCCCTTCGAGATCCTCTTTGAAGGAGTAGAGTACATTGCTAGAGCTGGGTGGACGCCAGAAGGAAAATAGTGCGTATGTTAATCCTGTCTCTGCTCAGAGGGTTTGGGGTCATACAGTCAGAAGCAGATTGTAGTGGTCTCTGTCTTCTTCCAGCTTAAGCCTGCTTTCACTTTTACATTGCTACCAACTTGTTTGTGCAAAGGGGACCATTTTTCCAAAAGCCAAACCAGAGCCCTCCTTGTGTCTTTCTCTGCTCCCTGGCCCTACTGCTTTGGGTTTGGGCACTCGCAGCCTTTGATGTGTGTGTCCTCTCAGCATCCCTGTGAGAGAGAGTGCAGTGCTATTATCCCCATTTTACAGATGGGGAACTGAAGCCCAGAGAGGTTAAGTGCCTTGCCATGGTCACGCAGGAAGTCTGTGGCTGAGGAGAGAAATGAGCCCAGGTCCCCCAGGCCCTAGGCTAGCGCCCTAACCACTGGACCATCCTTGCTGACCAGACTTACTGATCAGAAAACCTGCTGTAAGTGCTACTTACATTTGCATGTCATTTTAACCCTGTAGATGATGTAGTACAGTGTTTCTAACTCACCAGAAGCTTCTCCAAAAGGATATTTCACCGAAAGGGTTGTGCAGCCCTGGCACAGGCTGCCCAGGGCAGTGGTGGAATCACCATCCCTGGAGGGACTTCAAAGCTGTGTAGATGTGGCACTTGGGGACATGGTTAGTGGTGGGCTTGGCAGTGCTGGAGGAATGGTTGGACTTGATGATCTTAAGGGTCTTTTCCAACCCAAATGTTTCCATGGTTTTCCAGAAGTGTGCTCCACCAGGTTTTGAATCTAAAGATGGCTTTCACCTTTTTAATTACTTTCCCATCCAAATCTGAAAGAAATCCAGGGACACATTTGCTATATTATCCTGCTTTTTGCAGAATTATTGTTGGAGCTACATATAAAGCCATCAGAATATGGTAGGGGCTGCTGCTGGTCCCTTTAGGTGCCAGTGTTATTCTCTGCCAGGTGTAGATCTAACAATAGTATTTTCACAAGCATCCTGAAATTTCAATTGAAATTTTTTTCTGCTTCATTATTCCCTCTGATTTTTCTTTTCCCTTTCTCCCTTGAAGCACAATTCAAACCAGGGAGAACAGAATGAGTTAAACTTTTGAACTTGCAGTGCTTATGCAATATTAAAATGAAGTGAAATAGGTTCTTGTCTTATGGAAGAGATTTGTTTATGTGGGTGAAATTTTGCACGTGACTTAATCTGCAATTGAATATTCTTGACTCCCTCAAAACACCTAGTGCTACTGAATGTCTGCTGAGATTTTCAGACCTGTGCCATACTCATGGTTGCATGTTATTTTCTCTAATATCTGTCCCCTCAACAGCATCTGGTCCATCTTGCTGGATCGCTCCCAAACTCGGCTTCAGATAGTCCTGATCCCTCCTGCATTATTCATCCCCACAGAAGATGATGCAATGGAAAGACAGAAACTTATTGATGCTGTACCAGATTCTGTTACACCTTTCATTATTTATGAAGAAACAACAGACATCTGGATAAATGTAAGAATTTGAATTTCAGCCTTCTCTGACAGTTTGTAGCACTTGAGCAATGTTGATGTTACTGTGCTGGCAAGGGGAGTGATCCCATCTTGCAAGTTCTGTGCATATTCAGTGCTTCCTGCTGTAAAAAACAGGATGCAGAGAACAGATTTGGGAGGTGAAAACAGACCTGCTGTGCTTGAGTTGATGCAGTACTCAGAGCCTGGAGCACAGCCCTAGGCTCTGGGTGTTCCCAGGTATCCCCTTCCCCACAGTGTCACTGGCACTCTCCAGCTTCTTGGGGCCAGTTGTTATCACTAGCAGTGCCACCAGATTAAATATTCTCCAGGCAACAAAGATGGATGAAGATGGCATGGGGTGAACAATCCTGAGAGTCAGCTAACAGTCGCTGAACCTCTCCTGAACTACATCTGGTCTGGTGAAACAGATTAAGGGTGTGATGTTCTGGGAGGTGAGCTGCAGGGCCTGTGCTGAGAGCAGTCATGGGTGTGCCTGGTCACTGCTGTAAACTGTGCCTCTCCTCACACTGCTGCACAGAAAGATCCCTGTCTCTGCAGTGACATCCTTTTGGAGGTGTGCCCGGGAGCATCAATCACTGGCACATGGTTGCATCCTTCAGCAGAGAGCATTTGCACAAGCCTTCCAGTGAATGGTCACTATACTGCTCTCTTAGATGCCACATTTTCTTCTTAGTGTTTGGTTTCAGGATGGTGCAGTGAGTTTCCCTTTCTCCATTATTTTTACTGTCTGAAGTGGTTCTTGACTGGCATACAGTGAGGAAAAATGCTCCCAAGATTGTCCCTTGAAGCAAGAGCTAGCATGTTGATGAGTGGGAAGATGATGTCAGCTCATCATTCTTTGAATAATCCATCGCTTGCAGGCAGCACAGGACGGAGGTCTGCAGAGCTGGACCCACCTCTCTGCCTAAGCTAGAAGGGCAGGTGCAGAAAAACTTAACTACTTTGGTGAGCAGGATATAGAGTTAGACTGGCAGAAAGCTGGAGCTGCAGGGACGTGGCACTGGCTGCAGAGCCCCCTGACTCCAAGTGCAACTGGTTCTCCCAGTAAGGGACAGTGCTGCACCTGGTTAGCCTGGACTGTGTGGTCTGTGTTGAGCAGCAGGAGAAACATATTTTGTGTGACTACAGTGCCAGGGTCCTGCTGATAGCAATAACCCACTGCTCTGTCTCCTCAGATCCATGATATCTTCCATGTCTTCCCTCAAAGCCACGAGGATGAGATAGAGTTCATTTTTGCCTCCGAGTGCAAAACGGGCTTCCGGCACCTGTACAAGGTGACATCGGTTCTGAAGGAGAGCAAGTACAAACGGTCCTGTGGGAGCCTCCCTGCTCCGAGTAAGGGGAATTGTTCTGGTGCTTTAATTGGGCATTTGTTGCTGACCAGTGAGGAAGTCAATGTCCTTCCAGCTGGCAGGAATTATGGTCGTATTGGAAACTTCTGCTGTTGTCCAGGAAAGCACTTCAGTGCACAGTCATTCCTCTGGAAATTGTACAGGGGTTATTCTGTTTTCAGCATGCCTTAGTTTTAACCCTGATCCTTCCTTATGGACTGGAAGGAAAAGTTTCCAAAAACCAGATGGGAAACAAGCTCCCTGTGATACTGTGAGACATAGTTGGCTTTTCCTCTTCACTGCTGGAACTTGGTCTTGCTCAGATGCAGGAAATTGCTGTGTGCAAAGCTCCCAGAGTGGTTTTTTCCACAGCATGTGTTCTTAAACTCACACTTTCATGCTGTGATACTTAATTTACTTAGTATGTGTTGAAGGCACCTACTGACCTCTGCATGCACAAAAAATACACTTAATTTTACTAGAGGTCCTAGTTTCATGCAACTGTTGTGGGTCTTTTTCCCACATAGCATTATATCTTGGGCTGATTAGATTTCTCTGAATGCATCTGACTTCTTTTCCTTGCTAAATGTCTCTCATTCTAAGGGAAATAAAATCATCTTATAAAAGCAGGGTTCTTGCAAAATTCTCCATTTTTAACAACTCATATTTCCTTTGCCTGCCTATTGTTCAGTATTTTTCTGTGCAAGTGACAAAATATTTTTAGGAATAAAAATCTCTGTACTTTGGCTATTTGCAGGTGACTTCAAGTGCCTCATCAAAGAGGAGATAGCAATTACCAGTGGAGAATGGGAAGTGCTTGGCAGACATGGATCCAATGTAAGTCTTGCTCTTGCTTCATGGATATCCTGCCACACACACTGCAGGGAGATGGTTCCTTGGAGGGATCAGCATAAATCTATTAATCCAGTGTGGTTTTAGCCAAAATACACAGTATTTCTGTTCTGTGTAACTTGTGAACTTGCACAAGGAGGGAGGGAATGGTCCCCAAACCACTGCTCTTGTAGCTGTGAGCTGGATGAATTCTTTGATCATTTGAATCAAACTGACAGAATTGTAAACAGTGAGAACTGTTGTTTGGTTTATCCCTTGCAGATTGCTGGGCTCCCGCTCAGCATTATGGAAGTAGGGCAGGAGGGATTGGGGGAGGCTTTGGGGTGGTAGAACTGGATATTGAGGGATATGCTGTTTGTTTTGTTCCTGACAGATCTATGTGGATGAAGCCAAAAAACTGGTGTACTTTCAAGGTACAAAAGACTCACCTCTGGAGCATCACCTGTACGTTGTTAACTACGAGAACCCCGGGGAGGTGAAACGCCTGACGGAGCGCGGTTACTCGCACGCCTGCTGTGTCAGCCAGGTACCTGTGCCTGCCAGGGCTCTGCCTTAGCCCAGGCTTATCCTGTCACTCAGCAGACAGGGCAGTGTTGATACATAACAAAAGCAGATTTTAGGCTGTGTTGTGCCCTTCTGTTTGTTGTACAGTCAGTGTGTGAAACCACCCTGGAAACCAGACTTGACCTCCTGGTTCCGTTGCTCTCCAGCTCACTTCAGACAAAAGGAGCTGGGATGGATTGTTTGAAACTCTTTGAGCCGGACTCCCTGCCTGCAGTGGACTAGAGAGCAATCACCAGAGGAGATGAGCCTGAGCAGCATTGGGTGGAGTTCCAGGAACCCAGCTGGGGATTCATGGCCCAGAAAAAAGTGTGTGACAAGCTCCTCATGCCATTCTTTGATTTTCAGGTGTATTGTTGGGTTTGGAGTGTTAAGGACTGTAGTGTTTCAGAGGCAGAAGTGCTCAGATTTCTGGTTTAATTCGGTCCTTAAGCATCTTCTAAAAGATCTAAATGCAGAATAAATGATCACTTGCTAGTGGCTGTGCACTGAGGAGTTCAAGGCGTGTTCTTTTTCTCCCCAGGACTGTGACATGTTCATCAGCAAGTACAGTAATCAGAAGAACCCTCACTGTGTGTCACTGTACCGGCTGACAGGATCAGAAGATGATGCAGCTCATAGGACTAAGGAATTTTGGGCTACCATTTTAGATTCAGCAGGTAATGGCATGGGTGAGGAACAGGAAAAGGACAAGCAGGATTGGGATAAAGGATATCCCAACACATGCTTGCTTGAGATTTCCTGTTGTGGCTGACCATCCTTGTCTCTGAAACTCAGGCTTGTATGAGGAGTTCTGTGCAGTACAGGAAGGACATTTTCAGCTCAGCAACAAATGGATATAAACAGACCATGAAGGAATTTAGAGTGGAAATTACCAATTTTCTCCTGCCAGTTTTAGTTCAGGGAGGGATTTAAGTGCACTCACTTGCTCTGTGTGATGTGCCTGCTAAAGAGTGTGTTCCTGGGGAGGGAGGTGCACTTCTTAAATAGTGTGTGCTGCTGCCTACTCGTGTCTTCATGAGACAGCTCTTGGGCTATAATCTTCCACTGGATCTCTGTTCCCTTTCATTTCTCCTTACCTGAGGCATACTCTATGTCCTGTGCTTTCCATGTGTTAATGTAGGGAGTCCTAAGTGGGATTAGGAAGGGATGGGACATTCGTAATGGCTGTGTCAGGGGAGAAGAGATACTGTCATTCACAGGAGAGCAGGGATGGGAATGTGATAGGACTCAGAAAGCTCACCTGGGGCTGGAGCATTGCCAGTCTCTGCCTGGATCCAGCTACACCCAGTGGAAATTGTGGGAGAGCTCCACTGGGATTGCAGTGAGACTGGTTACAGGACAGTGGTGCAGCAGAGCTGTGTTACTCATCCATTCCTGTTAAAACCAGGCTCTCTGTTCCCTCCCATGGCAGGTCCTCTTCCCGATTACATTCCCCCTGAAGTGTTCTCCTTTGAGAGCTCCACAGGGTTCACGCTGTATGGAATGATGTACAAACCCCACAACCTGCAGCCTGGGAAGAAGTACCCCACAGTGCTCTTCATCTATGGAGGCCCTCAGGTGAGTTGGTGAGCAGTGGGATGGGCTGGCAGGAATCCACTGCTCTCCTGCAGGAATGCTCCCTGCTCTGTTCTGAGGGCATTGGTGACATTTTGCCTCTTTGGTGAGTAGGTGCTTGGCCAAAGGTGCTGTAAGGATTCATTGTTCTCAGGTCATGGATGCAGGCACTGCCACTTGTCTGAGGACAGGTATGGAGTAGCAGAGCTGGAAGTAGGAGAAAAGGGAATGAGGTAGTCCTTGTGGCCAGTTCTGTCTCCTCTTCCTCTCCTGCCTCACTGGACCTCAGCTGAGCTCTTCATACCTGTGACACAGAATGGCTTGGTTTTACTGGGAGAAGAGTTTGTTGCATAGCAGGGAGAGGGAATCCTGCAGCAGGGAGTAAGGATCTTGAAAACTTCACATTATAAAATTGTTTAAAACATTTAAAGGAAGGTAAATATAAATAAAATCTGAAACTGGATTAAGAGGTGACCTCTGGATTCTGTGCTGCTCTTGTATTCCAGGTACAGCTGGTGAACAACCGGTTTAAAGGAATCAAGTACTTCCGACTGAACACCTTGGCCTCTTTAGGCTATGTTGTCGTTGTCATTGACAACAGGGGCTCCTGCCACCGAGGGTTGAAGTTTGAAGGAGCCTTTAAATACAAAATGGTAGGTGGCCTCTGAGTCTGGCTCTGTTCTCAGCCAGAGATGAGTTTGAGTGCCAGTGTCACCAGGGCTGAAGGAGCCCAGCACTGCCTGTGTGACACTCCTGGGATTTGGGGACCGGAAGTGTGTATAGGTTAGAGTTGAGGGAGCAAAGATCTTTGATCTGGGAAAGATAAAATGTCATGGTTTAAGGTTGTGAACCAGCTGCAGCCTAACACAGGGTGGTTCATAATGAGGTTGTGACTCCTCACAGATACAACTTGCAGCTCACATGAAGCAGGGCGGTTGTACTCTAAGCATGGATCACTCCTGAGTACCAAAGCTCTGAAGGTGGTTACCTTGGGCAATCCTGAGAATGTTATTTTTGCCTGTAACTAGCAGAATTTTGTCTCTGCCCTGCCAGGGACAGATAGAAATCGATGACCAGGTGGAAGGGCTGCAGTATTTGGCATCACAGTACGACTTCATCGACTTGGAGCGTGTGGGCATTCATGGCTGGTCCTACGGAGGCTACCTCTCCCTAATGGCTTTAACACAGAGGTCAGATATCTTCAGGGTATGTTCATGCATTGAGTACTTACTCTGGTGCTGCAGACAGAATTTTTATTTTAATAGTGTGACTTCCATGAGTGGTGACAGCACAAAAACCTTGGAGTTTGCTCTAGACAAGTTAGGATACAGTGCAATGGCTGTTTTGTTCAACACTCTTTTAGTTGGGTCACTTCAGAGAGAAGTTGCTTTTCTAGCAACTGTTGGACTGCTGAGCTTGCAATGACTTAGCTGTGCTCCTCTACCTATCTCAGCTTATCTGTGCTGAAGGTACCTTTAGGTAGTGCCAACTGCTGCCCACTCTGTGCCAGCTGAGCTCTTTGTGCTGCGAACCAGGTAAGGGAAACGATCCTGGTGAAAAACAACACCTCCTTCTCATCCTCTTTTTGGCCCTGAGAGAGTAGTTCCTTTTCAGACTGATCTATTCCCAGATCAAATTGCCTATGCTGCCTATGAAGCAGCCAGGAGGACAGCCTGGGGATGGGAAGAGGTACTGGAAAGAGGTTCTTGTGCCTGCCTGACTTTAGAGAATATAATAAACAGCCAGACTGCCTTTTGGGTAGAGGTGTGGGAAGAACTGGTTATTGCCCTCGAGATGTGTTTTGTTCTTTGTGGCTACTCATGCTTTCTTTAAGTCCAGCCTTAATATTTCTGGGACATTTAATAATTATTTGTCTCAATCCTTTAACAATCGTTGTATTTTTACCTTAACACCTGCCTTGCAAAGGGATTTTAGGTGGTTTTGCGGTGGTTTTTTTTTCTGGGCATTTTTTTCCATAAGCCTCTCTGCAAGCTGGTGGTAGCTATGCAGGATAGTTTGTGGAGTCCTAGGGAGCTGCTTCTGTTAGACATGCAAATGGACCCAAACCCACAAAACCTCACAGAATGCACTTCCCTCAGCATCCCTTGCAGGGGGTATGTTTAGAGTTGCTTCAGATTTACCTGTAGGCTCTTCCTGGTTTCCAGAACGCATAGATCGTAGCTGAGCTGTGCTATGTGTGAACTGGGGCAGGGACAGCAGGATTGCTTTGCTCTTTCCACAGTTACAGTGGGATGGAGCCGTGGGAGGGAAGGATGTGGCCAGGTCAGGGGGCAGTGCTGTCATGCCCGGGTCAGGGGGCAGTGCTGTCATTCCCCTCTCTGTGGCACTGGCAGGTGGCCATAGCCGGAGCCCCCGTCACGCTGTGGATTTTCTACGACACGGGGTACACGGAGCGCTACATGGGCCACCCGGAGCACAACGAGCAGGGCTACTACCTGGGATCCGTGGCCATGCAGGCTGAGAAGTTTCCTTCTGAGTGAGTTTCCTTCTGGATCTTGTCTTCTTTTTCCTACCAGGAAAGTTCAAGGCCCACAGACACATTTTTATCTCCTTGTTCTTGGTATTTTTCTAATCACAAATGCTCACATTAAATAATATTTTAAAAAACCAAAACAAACAATACCCAACACTAATAAACTTAATATTCAAATGAACATTTGCATAATTACAGACCATTTTGTGTAAGCTCTTTTATACTATATTTTGTGTGTAAAGAAATTACAAATATATCTTCAATTTGATTGGCACTTTAGAGCTACATTAAACTAAACAAAAATTAGTTAATTGGGATGTTTTTGTATGTTCTGAGGCTGTCTCAGCAGAGCAAGATGGGGCCATGGGCTTTCTTGTCAAAGAGTTGAAATCAGCGAGGTTTAAGACCTCATATTGTCCAAGCTAGGAAGCATTGCTGAGAAATAAATAAGATATTCAGATAAAATGTCTGACTGTAATATGCATGTGCAGGAAGAACTTTCAGAGGAGGAAGAAGCAGGTTTGAGAAATGCGTCTATCCAGAGCAGTTTACAACTGTGAAATTACTGCTTTCAGTGCAAATGCTCTTTTCTGGGGAGTGTTTTTGTAGGGGTGTGTGTGGACTGTGAAATGAGTGGGATGCTGTCTAGAACTGTTCGTCTCTTGCTTTTCCCAGACCAAACCGTTTGCTGCTGCTACACGGATTCTTGGATGAGAACGTTCACTTTGCACACACCAGTATTTTGCTCAGCTTTTTGGTGAGAGCTGGGAAACCCTATGACCTCCAGGTAAGGCCAGAACCAGGGTGTAAAGGTAATAATGTGTGTGTCTTGGAGGAGTCCAGAATTGGAACTTGTACCATGGCTGTGCTGGACACCTTGGAATTCTGGGATAAAATTGTAGCCAAGCATTTTTTTTAAATATTAATATTTTATGAATTAACAAAAAGAAAAAATGGGCAAATAAGCAGTTAAGGCTGTTCCTGAGGAGATCTGCAGCTGGAAGGCAGAGCAGCAGTGTTCATGCAGCATGGAACAGGGTTCTGCATTTAATTAAACCCTGCTGGCTCAGTGCAGGTGGAGCCCACACCACTCTGCAGAAGGGGGAATGTGCTCTGGCCAGGAGCTGCCTCTGCTCAGCCAGGCTGATCCTTTCCAGCACAGCTGGATCCCAGGGGGTTCTCCTGAGTTCAGGCAGTGGAGGATGAGGTGTGTCAGTTCAGGTGCAGAGTTAATGCAGGGACATTCCATGGACATGGGCAATGTGGCTCTGGGACTGGTTTAGATATTGGCACCTTCGACTCCTGTGGATATTTACAACTTTATTTTCCATTTCAGATCTACCCTCAGGAGAGACACAGCATCAGGGTCCCTGAGTCGGGGGAGCACTACGAGCTGCACCTGCTCTATTACCTGCAGGAGAACCTGGGCTCTCGCATTGCTGCCATGAAGGCCATGTGACTGACCTCAGAGCTCTGCTCCACAGCTGCTCTCCGGACAGGGAGGTGTAGGAAACTAGAGGGAGTAGAACGGAACGTTGCTTTCTGGTGCCTGCCACACGTACACACCCTCACAGACACTTTTTTAAAAGTCAATTTGGTGCCATACGGGAAATTAAAGTACGGTGATCTAATAACTTTAGTTATTAAACTTTAAGTTTAAACTGTAAATAAAATCCAATGTCTGTGGTATAATACTAGTACCATGGGTGTTCTCTTGGGGGACGAGCTGAAACTGAAAATAACGTACTTCTACAGCACCAGATCTTCACTTTTTAGAAGAATTATGGCATAATTGATGTATTTTTACAGTGTGTTCCTTGGTATCTTATTACATTATACTGGATGATTTACTCACTACACAGCAAGAATTTACCTGAATGGTTACAACTTTTATTAATTTTAAATGCTATCATATAGCTTTTATGCTTTATGAAAGGGATGTGTCTCACTCCTTAGAAGGTGGTCACAAGTTGGACACATCTCCTGTCTAGATGTTAATTGTTTTTTAAGAAGAAAGACTTTTAAGCTGCCTCTTAACATATTTAAAGTTTGGATTCAGATCAGTTGATGCCAGGTTCTTTGATTCCTTCTCCTGTAGGATAAATCATTCTCTTTTCTTCCAGCAGCTTGAGAACCTATCCTGATTGTACTTGATTTCAGTGGAGAAGTGAATTGATACTTTACTGTGATATGGGCATAACAATCTTTTATTCTGAGGTGCAAACTAACTTAAGTTAAAAATCAGAAACTGTAAACTTTCAAACAAGCTTCAAAGTGCATCCTGTTGAGATTTTTCCCTGATGTTCACTCTGGAGCTGGGTTTGCAATACTCCTTCCTCACCCTCACATCAGCATGATATGTATGCATCCTGTTACAATGTAGAAATTCAATACTCTAATTTCATGGTCTGCAAAGTATGTGTGGGGAGACCTTACCTGTGAGGCAATATTGAGCTGTTCTGTTGAACTTCCTTATGTATGAGGGGCTATTTCCCAGGCTCATGCCCTGTCCAGTCCCTTGTTCCTGGGTCCTCTCTAGCACTACTGTGCATGATGATGATAATGCTGTCTTTGAGAACCCCTTTCTGTACAGCTTCAGGTAACCCTCAAGGAATTGCAGTCCCAGTTATGTGTTTGCTACTGAGGTTTTGACTAAGCAGCAGGCTTGGCTGAAAAGCATAAGTGTGTGAAGGCACTTTCAACTGACAACAGGTAATTTAGGATAGAAATCCATAGAAAATTGTTCTCTTTAATCTAGAAAATTCTCCTTTTGGGACTTGCCTCTGAGACTGATAAATTTTAATGGTTTTCTTAGAAACCCAAGAACTTCCTTTTCTTTCTGTTTTGGTCCTAGAGCATGATTTTCTTTTCATCTGCTGAAAATCTGGAATCAGTCTTTACGCTCTTAGAACTCCACATGTTGTAACCTTGTACTTTCCTTGATTTTGTACTGTTCAGCTTGATCCCAGAGCTCTGGGATTTAGCAGAGTCTGGCTGTATGGGATCAAACTGCATCATTTTTCAGTTAAACCGAGGGGAGCTGGGACAGTTGCACGGTTGTAAAAGCCGCGTGTGAGAACAGGATCTGGTTTTTGGGATACACAAAGGAGCCAAAGCCAACAGGCATGCAGGGAGTTTCCTCCGCAGTGGGGAGCCTTGGTTCGGGCTGCTTGCTGCTTTTCAGATGCAGTGGTTATGAGTGGATCAGTTAAAACACCATTAGCAGGTCAGTAACGGGTTGATTTTGGGAAGCAGAGAAGGAGCCCAGCTCCAGGAATGTCTTCCCTTAATGTCTTCTCTTAGTGGTTAATTGTGGCTAAAGCAAAGGCAGCATCCTTGCGGAGTGTTGCAGTCGAGAGAGGAGCACAGGTGCAACACAACAGTGGGTAGAGACAAAAAGGAGCTGTTCCTCTGGAATTCCGTTGTGTTCCCAAGGTGTTTATGCTGTATTATATATACATATATCTATATCTGTTCATATATACATATATGTATAAAATTACCCATGAATAGTATTCACCTTTTCCAAGGTTGTTTATATTTTGTTCAATATTAAATTAACTTGCTTTTTTGGGGTGTTTTTGTTCTTTTTCTAGAGGTGATTACCCTTGAATGTAAATGTATATGATTTTTAAGATGAAATTGATCCTTTTGTTTAAAAAACAGAACAAAAATGGCCTTCATCAAACAGTGCTTTTTTGGGGGACTGAAGAACTAAACATTACGTGAGTAAAGCGGGCTGGGTTTGGATTTAAGGCAGGATGTGATTATAAGTGCTGACATAGAATTTTTAATAATGCATCCTTCCACTGTTTGAAATATATACATCAAAAAGCTATTAAAGTACAATATACTGTAACTGCTCTGTTTTGCAACATAAATTATGGATTCTTTCATACCATTTTCTTTTCTTTTTACTGTAGTTAAGCACTTTAAGACCCCGTGCTCTCTTATCCTGTGGAAGTGCTGGAAGGATTTATCACCAGAGTTTTGTAGTTCTTGCAAAAGAGACGCCTTAGATGAAGTCTGATTCCTACTAAATTCCCAGTGAAGAAAGGCCCTGTTGTATCGAGACTGCAGAGGTAGGAAGGTGTTAGTGCTGAGGAAATTTGCCTCCTTACTTTTGGGGGGAGTGGTATTCCTGCACCTCCTATGGTGAAATGTTGGCCTGGCCTAGGAGCAGGAGAGTCCTGGAGATGGAAATGTCACTCCAGGAGGTTTCCAGCCTGTTTGATATTTGGGATTGTACTTCATCACTTCCTGCATGTTAAAAAATCTCTTGGTTAACGTGAATGTTAAGCAGAACTGGTGAGATCCTGGGGGAGCACATGCAAGGGAGGTTGTGGAGCAAAACGGTGTGAGGAGGAGCCTTTGCTGTGGCTCCCAAACCAGTGGTTGGCATGTCCCTGTGGAGGCCCTTCTGCCTTCCAGAGGCTCTGAGCAGAAGCAGGACTGAGCTTTCCTTGCATGGTGGATATTTAGTTGCACAGGTGTCTTTGAGATGAATGTTTTCATATGTTTAAGAACATATATGAAATATGGGGATCTGAGTGCTGAGATACCGAAGCTGTAGCGTGTTGGTGCAGGCAGTTTCCTGTCTTTTGAGGTGCTTGGGTTTGGTTGTGTTCGTTCTGGTGAAAGCACGTTCTTTCACCCCATTTTAGTGCAGCTTCCAGTGATGCCTTGTCAGTGTGGGATGTGCAAAGCTGTTGGGTTTCACCCCCACCTCCTTTTGTTCTCAATGATCTCTTTTTATTCAGAGAGAACACGGTAAAATTAGTATCTACCCAGAACTGCCTAATTTTTACAAATTCAATGGAAAAATGAGCTCAAAGCACCAAGCAAAGCTTTGAAAATAACTAACTTCATTGTATTAGAATGGAAAATGCATTCCCTACTTACTAGTGGCATTTGGAAATAGGCTATGGAAAAACTTTCTGAGTGGGATAGTGTAGTAATGCTTTAACCCTGGAGAACTGTGCCTGAACCTGGGTCGGAAATTATGGAGAATTCTCATACTCCAAGTTCCAGCCCATATTCCCTGCCAGGAGAAGTGGGCTGTGCTCCTGCTGTGTGTGTCTGTGTGTCCGGCTGTCCTGCTGCTGCCGTGACACTCAACCCCTGCCCAGGCAATAGCAGAGTTTGAGTAAGGGAAACATTGGCCAGGTGAGGGCCCTGCCTTGGGCTGCCTGTTTCCTTGGGTGCCAGAACCCTACAGAGACTTTCCGTGTGCCCCTGTGGAAGGGGCAGAGAGCTCTTCCTGCAGATTTTCCTTGGCTGTTCTGCGCAGTAAAAGTTCAGGTGTTTAATTTGAGAACATGAAGTGCCTGCTGTTTGCGTTAACAAAATTGCATGTCTCACTCCAGTGGGTTTATTGGGCTCCCTCCCTCCCCCTCCCGAGCTCCATGGCTTTTAATCATGTAAAGTGGAGACATTAGTTTTGCTGCGTTTTATTACAAAACCTTTGTTGCAATAAAGATGCTGCTAAATAAATTGAATTAAATGTTGGGTTTTTTTCCACCAGATTTTCAACTGTCTCTCTCCTTGATTTAGGAGAGCTTGTGTGTAATTAAATCTGTGCCCTCGTTGTGCTGTGGAAAGCAGCAGTGATGTGTGTTTGATGCACGTCGGGTGTTCCACGAAAGCACCTGCCATGTTTCCTGTCCCTTGTGGTTCGGGAGATGGATACCATCAGGAAGATCAGGATTTCCTTGGCACAGCCATGTTCCCTCTCCTGAGTGTTTCCATGTGAATGCTGGTCACAGCCCTCGGCAGCCACCAGCTGGAGCTGTCGCACCGGGGACTGCAGGACGCAGCCTCACCGAGGTGGGACAAGTGCCACGGGGGAGGAGGTGGCCCTGGTGCCCCCGTGGAGGAACCTGTGTGAATGGAACGAGCAGTGCAAGAGAAGAGATGTCCCTTCATGCAGTCACCTTGTGCTCAGCCTCTTGTTTGTCTCTCTGAGCAGAATGGGCTTTGCAGGCACCCCAGTTCCATGTAGTCCTTCCCAGAAGGTCTGGGGGTGGCTTAAGGCAGATAAAATTCATGTTTTTATTCATTCCTGGTTTTTCACCCACAGAGAAGCACCCCCTGTTCAGGAGGGGGGGAAGCACTGGCCTGTGCTTTGTCCCATTCCTATACAAGGTTCCCAGTTTCCAGTCCTTAGTATGCATCTGTGGAGGCTTCTGAAGTGTGAGGGGAAGAAATGAAGATTTAGCAAAGTCCTTTCAGGCTAAAGGCATGGTATATTTTTAGTGTTTGGAGTCACAGTGCTGCTGGTCTGGGACGGTATAACAGGAAAATCTTTCCTGGAAGAACTTAGGGCCTGAGCACAATTAACCCTCCTGTCATTTTACAGGATTAATAACAAAACTGCAAATGGCAGCTGGGATTAAAGGGCTGTGTTTCCCTCCCCAGCATCAAGTCTTTTCTCAGGATAATCATTTTCCAAACTGCTCCTGCCAAACAGACCTGTGGAGAACCAGTCCTGGTTCAGTTGAGTTCCTCGGCACAGGCACACGACTGGACACACAACACCACTGGACTGGCCCTACAGGGCTGCACGTTGCCCAGGGAATTCCCAAAATCAGGATTTCCTCTTGTAAAAGGAAACAGCAAGAGACTGCTCCAAGGTGAAAACCAGCATCAAGGAAATGATGACCCAAAAGCAGCAAGGTAGAGACCTATTGGGAGAAGGAGTGGTGGTGCAGGGGTGGGACTGCATTCCCTCCGTCAGCTCTCGGAGCCATGCTGTTTGCTTCTTGCTGGAAGAAAAGCCCTTTTGCTTTTCCAACAAAGATAGTTTGAACAATTTGCTTTCACCATTGCCCTCCCTCTTTTCCTTTCTATTCTACTTGCAATTTCGTTAGAAATAGATGAGTAAATACCGTGTACGTTTGTGTGGGAGCTGCGGTGGCTTGTGGTTTTATGATTTTCCCCCCAGCTGTGATTCATTGCTTTTTACATTTTTTAATCTATTCCCCCACACCCCCTCCTGCTCTCCCTGTCTTCTTGCAGCCCAGCAGCTGTCGTTATCAGTGAAATGACTTGACATTATTTTGCTGTACTTTGTTTCTATTCATTGATTTGTTGAATGAAAACTATTTATCTGGCACTGACACGCGAGATTGGAGCCTTTCAAGAAGAGGCAACTCTGCAGTATAATTTTGCTCCAAAATAAGCAGAGCAAGAGCTCTGTGTTAAACCAGCCCAGCTGAAATCCTTGGCCCCATGACGGAGCAGAAGCAGCGTCTGCATAGCCTACAAAGGTGTTGTATAGGAAAAGCATATTTCCTTATCCTGTCTGCCCCTGGGAAACTCTGCTGGGCTCTTGCCAGAGGCAAATGAGGGGATGCAGAGAGGTGCAGGAGGGGAGGCAGGTGCTGGGCAGCAGGTGTGCAGTGTCTGACTGGGGCTCCCAACGTCAGGAGGATGTGGAGCGAGTCCAGAGGAGGCCATGGAGTTGCCCAGAGAAGCTGTGGCTGCCCCGTCGTGGAATTGTTCAAGGCTGGGTTGGATGGGCTTGGACCAACCCGGAATCGTGGAATGCATCCCTGCCCATGGCAGGGGGTGGAATGAGATGATGTCTACAGTTCCTTCCAAATGAAACAGTCTCTGATTCTGTAATTCCATGATTTTGTCTGGGTGTAGATGAGTTGTTCCCTCGGCATGATGAGCACCGCAGTGCTGGAGCTCCTTTGCCTCCTGTCTTCTCTATCTGTTGTGAGTTCATCCCCACTTCAATACCTGGCATCCAGGGAAAGTCACCTTCTGGATCCCTCCTGTGATCCAATAAGCCTGGAAAGAGGGTTGCACAGCTCCAAAAACAGGTGCCAGTGGCTGCTGTGATTTTAGTTTAAAAAAAAAACCTGGAGACTGTTACCTCAAATGCCAGAAGCTGGTTCCCTGCCAGTGCTGCTCAGAAAAATCCCACCTCCTTGGCTCCATCAATACCATCCCACAGCTTGAAGGACAGGTTTTGCCTAGGGAATACGCTCTTGTTTGAGGGATTCAGGATCCCTTTTTCCCACAGAGCCCTGGCTCCTTTCTTCCCGGCACAATCAGCCCTCTTGCCGCTTTTCTTGCCTTTTCTTCCACCGCTTTCCCACATTCTGTTCACACCTTCATGAATATTCAGAGGCCATTGGCCATATGAAGCTATTGAGAGCTCTTGTTAACACTCCTCCTAATGACATGCACCTTCAATAGAAAACAAAAACACAGATAAGAGCTTGTTAGCGCAGACCCTTGTTCCCCACCTAACAAGGTTTCCATTGACTCGGACACTTGTGGTGACACATTGCTTGCTCTCACTGTTGCCTCTTTTGATTTGCGACTGGCTTTTACCGAGGGGGTTTTTTCCTTCTATTTTTTTTTTCCTTCCTTTTTTTCCTTTTTTTTTTTTTTTTTTTTTTTTTAATTGTGCGGTTTTAAGCTAATTAAGAAAAAGGTCAGGCTCCCCGAACAATGAGGAGCGGCGGTACAATGCGCCCCGGGAGCGGCGTGCGCGCAGCCCCGAGCGGCGGCCGAGGGCCGGGCTGCGGCGCCGTGCGCCTGGGAAAGTTGTGCCGCGAGTTGCACAGGAAGAGCCGAGCTTGGGTCAAGAGGTGATTAAAGCTCGGCGAGAGGCTCTGAAAAGGGGCTGAGACCACCCGCCGCGGTTCCCAAGGGCTCCCCGGGTCCCAGCCTGACTGGACATCCGCGGTGCCGAAACACCGCCCGCAAGGCCAGGCAATGGGGCGACTCTTGCAAAACACAACCAGGCTTCTGTGAGGTGCTCGCAGTGATGCTGCTCCCAGTTTATGGCCGATGTGCATGGAGAGCAGAGCCCCACAGCCACATCAGCAGTGGCACCGTCTGCCGCGGGGCTTTTCCCTGGGACTGGAATCCCATCCGGCTTTGGCGACTCTTTTCTTCCCTCCTCCAGTGTGCTTTGCCTCCCTCCCGCCGTCACGGAGATCTGCCAGGCTTTCATTAGCTGGGCCCACCCATTCGATGCCATGAGATGCCTGGCTTCTTGTTGTTGTTGTTGGGTTTCTTTGGCCACACCTCATTATTCCTCCTATTATTAGGCTCTCGCAGTGTTGTTTGTCATCTTGTCAAGGCCCTGGAGTTTCTATGGATACTGGTCCCCTAAGTGGCCATGCTATCAATTAAGACAGCTCCATGTCTGAACTCTTCCAGGGGACTTTGTGAAGATCCACAGATAATTTCCCTGATTTCCCTGCAGTTCCTTATGGAGCTGCCTTTTCCGTTACGACCACTTGGTCAGAGCTCAGCGTATTCAGGTTTTTCAAGCATCAAAAGGCAGGATTACCTGCTTGGCTAATAAAATTAGCTAGAGGATGATGGGGTTATAATAATAAATCATCAGATTATATATATATAAATATATGTATATATATGACAGGGCGCAATAAATAAGCTATAATGAGATAATCATCATAGTGATGTAAGTAAAAGCACCAGCAACAATACCTGCCATGGAATAAAAAGATATATGCTTTATTATGCTTTTTTTGAGCTCCCTGGGAAGAGGAAAAAGCCTCTTTTTCTTCCTCTTCATGCTCAGCTTAAGGACTGACAACTGTGCAAAGCTGAAAGGATGCTGAGTATTTCTTCTGAAAATAAGACTGCTGAAACTGTCCATATAGAGCAAATTAAAATTGTTTTCCTTATGGAAAGCAGCATAAGCAAGCAAAATAAAAAGCATAGCATTTCCAGTGGAAAAATTAGACAGAAGAAGATCGTGCTGGGCTGATCAGGACTTTTCTGGGAACAGGCTGAGCGCACGGAGCAGCTTTGCTGAGCACCTGGCAGTTTCTCACTCTCCTCTTGCTGTTCTTTGAACACCCAGTATGTTTCCTTGAATAATTTTGCTTCACCTACTGATTTTCTTTCATGGGCATTCTGCCTCCATGCCTGTACCAGCTAATTTTTGCTCTCCCTGTGCAGGTGAGCAGATCAGGGGCGTGTTGCTGGAGCTCCCCCACTCTCAGTCAGTCACTTCATTTTTCTGCATCTGTAACCATAAAATGTAGGTATTTAATGATTTCTCAGAAGTATCAGGAGGTTTCCAGCCTTTCAGCCAGAGAGGCTGAGCACTGTTTGCATTTACTCTCTGGTGAGAATTAGTATCTGGGGGCAGGAGGTAGCAGGGAAAATGTCTTTGATTTGGATTTGAGTTTGGGCTGGTGATTATGATTCTTTATATGCTCTAAACCAGTTTATCTCTCCCTAGGTGGATGTGTGCTGCCAGCAGTGTGATAATATCCATCGAGGGCTGCCCAGAGGTACAAAGAATAAACCCATCCGTTATTAGCTAATACAGGAAAGTGATTCGATATGGGTCTCAGAAGCTGGAGTAGATAAATAGGATGATAAATGTTGGCATTAGCAGACGTGACTGACTCCTCTGTCTCTGTGATTTGGTAGTGCCCAGTAATTAAATAGTTGGAGTTTAATGTATTTTAAACTAGAGCTGCAGCCTGTAAATCACGGAGATTATGCTCTTCCCTGCTGTGCACTCTCTGGGTCGGGAGGAATTCCCATTCCTGTGCCGCAGCTGTCCACGGCCCCGGCTGGGTATTGCATCAGTCGGGACCAGCAAAGGCAGCACCAGCCCTGCTGCTGGCCTTGGGCAGTAAACACATTCCCAGAGCCTTTCCAGCCCAGCAGGGCATGTTCTCCAGCCCTGGAAGGATCCCAGCCCATGTCCTCTCCATCTTGGGTTGTCTCTTCTGTTCTGGCTGGAGCACCTTCATGCCCATGTACACATGCAAACCCCAGGCCGCTGCAGAACTTAAATTCCAGAGGGCAAAGCATCCCAGGGGGGTCATTTCCTCCCAAAACCTGTGCTGTGTCACTGTGGGAGCTGCAGCCCCCTGGGCTGGTTTTGCTTTCAGACATGATTTTCAGGATTACTGTTTTCAATTTTTCCATGCTCATCATCATGTTTCACACCAAGCTTGACTTTTCTTTGCAGCCAGACCATGACCTTGTTCTAAATTAAAGTGGTTGTCTTTTTTTTATATACAGGTCATCCAAGAAGGAAACCCAACCCTTTCCAATGCAGCTAAAACCGTACTGAACTAAAAGTTACTTTTTCTCTATATGCTCAACTATTTTTGTTTCTCATCCTTAGTTGGCTAGATCTGACTCTTCTGCTGGAGGTTGGTTGTATTATGCAGAGTTTTCCCATTAGCAAAGGACTAATTTAAACATTCCCATGCAATTTTATACCTTTTAACACTATTTCTGGATTAGTTCAGGCTTTTACTCAGAAATTTCTCTGTGATATGGCCCCATATCCAGACATGTCTCTACCAGAGCCCTGCTATGATGACCCTGAAATGCTGTCTGGAACCACAGCTGGGATAAAACCTGTCCCTGCTCTTCCTGCATATAATTATTTTTAATAAAATCTATTTGTACATCAAATTATTTCCTCTTCCAAGCATTTTATAATTAAACAATTAGTTTTGCTGGATCATTGCAAGTTACAATCTCTGAGGTTTGCCTGCTGCTCTGCATGGAGTGGTGGTGAGTAACTTTCCTCTGGGGGAAAGATAAAAATGAGTTCTGGTTTAGCTAAAATAGATATTTCTTTACTCTTTTGATGAGCAGAAGCTGATGATTGTCAACCACCAGCCTGAAGCAACAACTGCTATTGCTTTCAGCAAGATCAGCAGCAGTTTAACAACTGATGAGCAGGAATTACTGGAGAGGAGTTGTGTTTTGGAAAGCATAAGGTACCTTCCCCACTGGGCTTTGCAGGGAACTGGATCATCTGTAAATCATCCTGTGGCTTATTTTTTTTCCATACACTGTTGTTGTTTTCCTTCCAGATCACTTTTAGCCTGCCTGTTCCAGGTACATTGTGATACACAACCCACACAAACCCAGGGGACTTTACTCTGTGAAGGGTGGTGTGGGAGCTGCCATGAGAAGCTGAAGGACATGGGAGCCTTCAGACTGTCCTGGCTCCATGGTGGCTGTGGTAGGATTAAGGATCAAGCCCCCTTTCCAGGTCCTACTGCAACCTCCTTCTTTCCATGCTCTTGTGCCCCCCATGTGCCCTATCCTTTGCATAGAGACTGTTCTTTAATTGCATAAGGGGCTGTGGGGGTGAGATACAGTGCAGGTTGCCCATGGACCAAAGGGATAAACTTTTACAAGCTCTTGCTGAGATTTGGACTGAAGAAATATGTGAGTTTGTAGCTGTTGGACCAGAGAGGCTGTTTGGGTATGAGCATGGAGCTATGGAAAAAAGATATTGGTAAGTGTTGGTATAGAGTTGACAGAGCTGCCCAACAGCAGCTGGAAGCTTTTCCCATGATGAAACATCTCTGGAAGAATGAATTCCCAGCCCTGGGTGACCTACAGGCTTAAGTGTTAAGGAGGAATGAAAATGCCCAAATCCTCTCATCCTGGCAGCTAGAAGTTAAATTTTCTCCTGTCTGGTCCTCTGCTAAGCAGAGTCCCTGCCCTTGCAGCTAATGGCACCTTTGGTTGCTAAAATTATTTTACATAGATAGAAGTGACTCAAAGGAAAGTGGTGTGTGGAAAGCAGTAGAAGCCACCTGGTCTGGATACAAAGGGAATCTGGATTTTTTTAGCCAAGTGAAGTGGTAAAATGGAAAATGCAGCTGGATGTAGACAAATGCAAAGTAATAATTATGGGCAGTGAATGGAAAGGGTGGAAAACAGCAGGATCACATCAAAGGTGGAACAGCCAGAGAGGAGGCAAGAGGTACTGCAAAAATCCCTCAGCTTGATCCAGATAACCTGAATGGAATGGAGCAAAGTGCCCCCAGACCCTGCTGTACATCAGCAAAGGAGCCAGGGGGGCTGCAGAGGTTTCCCATGTTGACAGCCAGCCCATGGCTTTGCAGCAGAGACAGCGAATGTGGCTGTGTCTGAGGAACTGCTCCACACAGCACTTTTGCTCTGGCACCTCTTTTAAAATAGAAATGATGGGTCATTACTGCAAATTTGCTGAGTTAATTCATTGGGCTTGTGTGTGTGGAGTGGCAAAGAGGAAAGCAAAGGGGTCCACGTTTGCCTGCAGCCATCTTTTATGGTCCAAGCAGCCAATTTTCTGTGTAACTATAATAAATCACGGTGACAGACACACAGGATGCTGCTGTCTTTATATAATTATGCCATAAATTGCCCCATTTTCTCCCCCAGAAGGGCCTTGCAGTCCCTTCTCTTTGCTGGAGCATGTTCTTATCCTGAACACAATATGACAAATGCATTTGAAGAACTTTGTACGCAAAGGGTAAAGAGGGAGCCTGCTCCTGTTTCCATCGTGTGGCTGTTTGCTCCAAGGGGATTTGCAAAGCAAGGGAAAAAACCTTACAGCTCCAGAAATTCAGCATGAACTCCAGGACTGAAGGGAAAGCATGACTGAAAAGCCAATCAACACAGAGCCCAGCTGCCAAGGGAGTGGCAGGCAAGGGCAGGGCTGGGCAGGGCTCTGCTCCTCCTTTACTGCACTCTTCCTTGGAGGTGCCTCCTGCATTCCCTGGAATTAACTCCCATGATGAATTCTGAAGTCCCTCGCCACAGTGACAAAGGGAAGCTTTGGTGTCTCTAAGTTGTCTCTATGCAAGTGGCATTTTAATCACTGTTGCAGACAGTGCAAAGTCAGCCCGGCAAAGTCACGTTGATGACCAGTGCCTTCTAAACCATCCCAGCTCCTTCCTGCTCAGATTTGCTTCTGAGAAGCTTTTAGTTCTCTTCTTATTCCTTTTGCATCCTCATTCCCTGCCTAACTGCAGTTTCAGGCTGCTTAGCTGGAAGGCACAGACCAGGGCAGGTTGTGCCTGCAACAAGTCAGATAAACTGTTCTCCTGTGGGCACTCACTAGTGTAAAACCCCCACAATTTGTGTACAGCAGAATTTAGGGGACCTCTTGGCTTGGCTGGTGCTTTGATAACCAAGCTTGTGTTGTTTCTCTTTCCTCCTGCCTGTAGAAGATACTTTTAAAAAATACAGCAAGTGGAAAGAAAAAAAAAAGACCTTTTTCCAACAAGGATATAAAACTTCCATCAAATTGGCTGTGTCACTAGAGACCCAAAGCTAATAAGTTGATCTTACAGAAGTATAATAAATTCATTTATTAGGTTTTTATTTTAGGAGTTGGTGGTATTAATTAGATTGATATGGCCCATAAATCACTTGATTTGACTGAGCCCTCAGATACTTGTAATTTAAATTAATACAAGTGCAGCTTAATTAATCTGATTAAATCCTGGGACAAGCAAGGCAGTATTTGCAGCATCCAGGAGTACATCACACGGAAAAGGAGTATTTTAAGGTAAAGCAGCTTCTTCACTGAAGGGTCAGTTCTATTCAGCTGGTGAATCAGGGGACAAGAATGGAACTACAGAATGCAACCCAAAAAACAGCCACTCAGGCTTTGCCCTGACACCTGAAAGCTGGGCAGAGCTCATCACAGCTTCTGCACCAGGTGGGGGGCTGACCTTCACAAATTCATGGCAACTGCTCTGGTTTTGGGGAGTCCTGATCTTTTTTCATCCTTTGGCAGTGATAAATGAATTCTCAGAAGGTGCATTTAAGACATTGGTGAGCATAAGCCACAGGCTGACATCTATTGTGGTCACAATCTGGATTTTTTACTCCCTTCAATGCTACTTGGAAGAGATAACATTTCTTTCCAGGAGGGAATAATCCATTAATTGGTTCCTCCTTGCTCAAGGGACTGAGACCTTTCCAGACACGAGCTGCTGTGTTCCCCAGGCCAGAGCAGACCCAAACTGGGAAAGGAGCAGGCAGAGGTGGAGATAAGCTGACGTGTCCCACTTGAGACTTACCTGCTCTGTATTCCCTTCCCATCCCTTCCTCCTTGGGGATGTTTCTGGGTAGTGGATGATGATTCTATGGTGACTTGCTTGTAGAGAGGATGGAAGGCACCCTCCTGTGGGATGTACTTTGCAGGGTGCTCTCACAGGGGGGCACCCATCTGCTCCCCAGCGTTCCTAAACCTTTTCCAGGTGGATAACACCAGACACTCAAACGGTGTTTCCATCTATATTTTTTTCCAGAATGCTCTGTGCTTACAGCTCTCAAGATTGATGTTCCAAGTCTGTAGAGCCCAGGCATTTGCTGTGCAACTTTTTCCCTGCACTCCTGCTAATTTGCCTTAGTCTAAGTGAGCTTCCCTATGGGTAGGAGTGGAATGCAGACGCTGTGGTGCACTCTAGCCTTGGTTCCTCTGTTGTCCACAAGCTGTCCATGTGGGATGGAGGTACAAGTTTGATGTTTACAGCAGTTCCCCAGAATCTGGATGAAAACCCCTTCCAAGGCTTCTGTGGTAGTCCAGCAGCAAAGCACCAGCCCAGGGCTTGGGCAGCCGCAGGTTGTTTCCGTTAGAGTGTGGATGCCATAAAATATGTTTTCTTTAAAAGCAGGAGATAATGCTGTTACAGCAGTTGGATTAATCTAATATTCTCCTTCATCTTCAAAAGAGAATTGCCTAAATAGCCAGAGAGGCACATTTTATGAGTCCTTCTTAAGGGCTATCAATCAAACCTTCCAAGAAAGGCACTGATGCCCTTTTGCTCATAAGAGGGAAATTGGATTCCCCACGGCTTTGCTTTCAGTCTGCTGTAGCCTTGCTGTGTAATCGCTGCATCGCAAAGGGTCTGGCCATCATTTTCTTCTACTGGTCTGAAGAAAAAACCCACATGGAGGAAACCTGTAAGAAGAGAGAGAAAACAGCCCAATTAAAGGCAATGATCTCTTAGCTCTCTGCCCTCTCTCCTGCCTGCATGAGGCAGATGTAAAACAATAGCTTTATTTGTGCAAGTTTTAATTGGGTGGTTCAAAGGAAGCAGCCGAGGCTCTTTTGATCTCTTGGTGTGTTTGAATGCCACGTTGCAATGGTGCCTGCTGGCCAAGGCAGTGACCTCTTGTGTTAATTAGTGTTTATCTGAAATCGAATTAGCTCACAATTGGGAGAAAGCAGAGTGAAGAGCAGGGAATAAGCAGAGATTTGTGCCGTTCCCAGTTAGAGGTAAAAGCAGGTCTGCTGAAGTTGACGTTAAAATAACTCAGAGAACATTACATTTTTGCTTTGTTTTTCTAACACTCTTGCTCAGATGGTCCCATTTCTCTTCCTAATACCCTGTGCTGCCTTCATCTTTGCTGAGTCTGCTGGTCCGCGCCGCTCATTGGAACTTAAACCATAAACCAACACCGAACAATGATGCATTATTTATAGGAGACCGAAGGCTGGGAGGTTGACAATAGTGCAAAGCTTCTCTTTCTTGTGGTCAGTAATCCATAAATAAATACATCATCTATTTAGGTTTGCAGAACTGTCTGATGGATGGGAATAGCCTGCATTATACAATAAGGGCACCATGGACCTTGTGAAAGCCACCACCTGCTTTTAGAGCAGATTGGCCATTTCTGAGTAAACTCTTGATGGAGACAGGGGGTGTGAGAGCTGCCCAGTCACCTTTCTGGTGCTCATCTGGGGAACTCCCTGGAAGGTAAAAGGAAATAGGGTTTAGAAATGCATAAAAGCATCAAGTTCTCTGTGTGAAATATTAGCAAGGACAGAATTTTATTCCTAAAAGTATCGTACTGGACAGGTACACAGTCCCAATTTCTGAGCAGACAACAGCCAGGGTTGTGGAAACACCTGTCCAAACATCCATGAACATCTGCAGGCCTTCGATGTGTTGGACTGGCTGAAATCTCATCCTCAGATCAAATCCAGATCTCAAGGTTTTTCAAGTGCAGGAATATTTCAACCTTGCTTTTCACTCCTAATCTGCTTTCAAGTGTCACCAGGCTGGATTTTCCTGCTTGCCTCCGTAATGAGCTCATCAGTGGGGGGCAAGGCACCCCAAAAATGCCATGGTGGCACTTACTCCATGTCCTTGGGTGTACAGCACTATATTTTCTGGGATTAGCCACAAGAGGGTGGCATGAGGATGTGCACCAGGCAGCCTCCCTGCTTCGCTGCATGGCATTTTATAGCGAGCTCTGTAGATCCAATAAAACTTTGGAACAGATCCTTATTTTTGGCACATGAGCACATTTCCCACTACAAATGAGCCTGCCGAGTGCTTCTGAAGGCAGCCCTGATGGAGCATATTCCTTGATGTTACACGTGTTCTTTATGCCTAAGCCCAGCCTCAGTCAGTGGGTACCGTAGCAGCATATAAAATTTAGACCATTTAGAATCAAAACTTTTATTGGTCATTGGTAACTGCTCTAGGGAGAAGTCCACAGGTGTTGTTTATGAGCAAATATTATTTTTCCTAGTCCTGTATGTTTACAACACAGTGATGTTCCACACGGCTGCTTTATGGCTCATTGTGATGGTTCTAGTAGGTTTTTATTTGGTTGTAGCTGACAGTGAACGAGCTGGTTAATAAATACACACAAAAAAATCTGTGACAGCAAGGGAGAATAACTGAAATGAAAAAGATTCATTTTATTTAAAATCTCAGCCTAGATTGTCTTGGTATGTTTTTTTCTGAATTGGACTGTCAGCAATCCAACCCAAGTCACTCGTCTCAAATGATCACAGAATCCGAGAATGGTTTGGGTTGGAAAGGACCTTAAAGATCATCTCATTCCAACCCCTGCCATGGGCAGGAACATCTTCCACTAGACCAGGTTGCTCAAATCTCCATCCACCCACCCTGGTCTTGGGCACTTCCAGGGATGGGGCAGCCACAGCTTCTCTGGATAACCTATGTCAGGACCTCACCACCCTCACAGGGAAGATTTTTTTCCAAATATCTAACCTAAACCTACTCTCTTTTAGTATGAAGCCATTCTCCCTTGTCCTGTCACTCCGTGCTCTTGTTAAAAGTCCCTCTCCATCTTTCTTGTTGGCTCCCTTCAGAATCAGTCAATGTGTCTCAGTGTAAGGCAAATTCACATTTGATTTAGCAAAGCCTCACCTGGGGTTGTGAGTCCCATGAGGAGCAAGAAACAGGGCACCGGGACATCCCGGCAGCCATACAAATCAAAGACATAAAAACCCAGTCCAAGTTTGATCTGCAAAGCTTTGTAAATGCTGAGGTTTTGTACCCTACTTTAACATGATATTTTTCCATGTGCAGGCAGAGGGGTGATATTAGTACTCAGAATCCACCCTCCTCTCATTCCTGCTCCATAGCCTGGCACCGTCTACATCATAACTCCCCCATCCTGGATCTGTGCAGGTTTTTTCAGGGTGTGAGTCCTTCCTCACCCATGGCTCTGGCTGTTGGATCAGGGCCCTTGCATGCAGAAATCCCTTTTGCCATGAACACATTTTAAATACAGGCTTCCGAATCTCATTACGTGCTGCCTTTTCCATTCGTTTTCCTCCTAACAATGCACCTGCCAATATCTGCCCCTGAGCTCCATTTTAAGCAGCATTTTCCATAGTTAATGTCACACTCTTGCTCCCAATCTATCTTTGGCAACTGCTGACTGCCTGCAGCAGGACCAGAGGAAGAAGGAAAGCCCTCCCTGGGTATAACAATAACACAACACCCATTCCTGGAAGAATGATGAGATAGGCTGGGTAATAAATATTTATAAGAGCAAGCGTAATGAAATGGATGTGTAGGATGCTGAGTCTCCCTTAGGGTTTGGTCATCACATGTTTTTTTTTCCTCTTTTCTTTCTTCCCTGTGATACAGAATTGTCCTGATGTCCCTGGGTTGTTGAGCAAATTGCTCATTGTGTTGCTCACTTACACCATGCATGTTATTATGTGCAACCAGCTGCTCCTGTTTGGCATTGCTCACGCATATGGAACAGGAGGCTACTGTCACTTTCCTTGTCTGGAAGTCAACGTTCCCTCCAGCACTGAAGTTGCTGCCAGACCAGAAGAAGTCTGGGAACAAAGTGAGTCCTGGTGGTAAAGGTCCCTGAGAGACTCCTTTTCTGGGTGAAGTCTTGCAGTGAGTTTGAGCTGATCCAGCTTTGTACTGCTGTTGAAAACTTCCTCATGTCTCTGTCCATCTATTCCCATTGCTTTCCTTGTGCTGGCACTAACTCCTGAGTGATTGCACAAGGAGCTGGAGCAGGGCCCTGATTTTGTTGTTAATATTGTCGCCAATTAAGTTTTCAGCACCATCCTTTCCTCTGTCCAGCTCCAGGCTCATTCAAGCGCTAATGCCGTCACAAAGGAAAGAGCAGCCAACTCTTCTGGTAATTAGAGCTGCTTAAATCCATCATAAAATGTCAACCTCAGCACTGCAGACACGTCTGGAGTCAGGGATGGTCAAAAAATGGAGCAAGGCTGTATTTGAGACTGGGAAGTTTAATCTTGCTTGGGAAAGAAAGGATCTAAGCTGTGAATCTTCTTGCTCCTCACTGCTTTTTCTCTGAAATACCTTCTCCTTGTTGTTCAGGTTTCTTTTATTTTAGGGTGTCTTTTTTGGAGCAGGTGTTTTTCTTTACCTGCATTTGTTTAGTAACAACTACATCCTGGTAGTCTGAATCCCACAGCTGCCAGCTGGAAGTAGACATGGGCTTCTTCATGTGGGTTTGGATTCAGAGGCTGGAGAAGTTCTGATTCAGAACCCTCTGTAATGTCTTGCTGTGCTCCAAGGTCTCTTGCACTATGACAGCCTTTCAGAAGCATAGGTCCCCTTTGGCTACAGGCTGCCTGCATGGGAAAAACCCTAAAAAACAAGGCTTTTGACCCTTAAAATGGGACTTTACACCCGAAAAAAATGTGTCTTTGGATGTTCAAAATTACTGCTGAGCTACATAAATTTATAGCACCTTTTGCTAGATTTCCCTAGTGGGCTGTTATTCCTGGGATCTCATACAAACCAATACATGTGTACAATACACTGTCCATACACCTGACTCGCCAAAAATTTTTTGTGGCACAGAAATAATGTCTCTCAAAGGGGGAACAAAAAGCTGAACTACAAGCACTTGCCACTTACTGCTGCTGCTTCACCTGTCACACTTTCTTCTCTCTAAGTATGGAAGGATTACAGCTATTGAAAGGCAGAAATGCCTCATCAACAGGAACGGGAACGCTGGGGAGTCTGTAGCACATTAAAAAAAAACAATAAATGGGTGGTTTGCTGCCCTGAGAAATGGGGCAGAAGTGTCATTGTCTGGGAAAGAATGTCCCTTCTGTTGGCATGGCTGCTGCCACTTTGTTCTTTACAGACTGACAGCCAGGGAGTTATCTGATCCTTCCCAAATCTACTGAGTGGTTCTTTAGCCAGGCTCCCCCTCTGGAAGCACCACAGGGAGTCATTTCACCTCTGTGAGCAGACGCTGGGACTTGGTGTTGCTCCTGCAGAGCACAGGTGGTGTCAGTGTGAAGGAGCTGGTGCTCCGGGTGATGTTTCTGCTGCTCTCTCAGTTCAGGGGCTGTTTGCCAAGTCGCTGTTTTTTTCTTTTCCCCAGGGACAGATATTCAAAGAATATATGTTGCAAGCTTGGGTTTGCTGAAATACTGGTTTCATTCCTGTTTCCACAGACGTGAAGGAAGACAAAGAGGTGCCAGAGAGGAATCAAGTAACATTAAGATCAGGTAGAGAGCTAAGATGGGGGTTACGCCTGGGTATTTCAAAGCCTGGTCTAACACCGGCCTGTTGACATGGAGCTCAGTCGAGACCTTAACACAGGCAAGTGCTTTTAGCCAGAATTTGCAGTGTTTTGTAGACAACTAGCAATTTTCCTTGTTTATATTAATGTCAAATTTGCCTCACTGCAAGGTGAAGTTTTTTCTTGGTTAAAGGGAGGGAGAAATGTCTGGGATTTGAAGAAAAATGGGCAGGGGTGTGTCTGAAAGAAACCACTGGCAGACACAAGTAGATATTTCTTTACAGCCTAGTTAAAGCAATTTGACAGCACCCTTAAAACCACCTCACACATAAAGGAGCAGGTGCCAAGGACTCAGAGAGAAAGAAGGGTTTGTAATCTTTACCTCCATGCTGGACTGGTGCAGAAAAGGATGTGGAAATTACTACCCACTTTCTTTTCCATAGGGAGGTGGGATGGTGCAGGAATGGGGCCAGTGGAATGCTGTGCCCTTATTATGCACTCCTTTCCAGCAAGGTGCACAGTAAGTGCCCACCTGATGTTGGGCAAAGCCCCTCTGCACATCCCTTCAGAGTAGGGGGCTGCTGCCTCTCCAGGCTTGTCTGTATTGCCAGTGCCAAGTATGAACTTAGAGTTGCATAACTCACACTCCCGGGAAACCTGCTTCACACAGCCTTTCTGGTTTCATTTAAGTTTTTATAGTTCATTATACAAGTTAATAAATAGGAGGGTGTGGATTAAAAAGGTTTGTTTTCTTCATATTCTGCATAGCTGAAGCCCCCTCCACATTCCACGCTGCTGTGATAAAACATGCCAGTGTACTAGGCAGCTTCCTACCCTTTTGGAGGGCAAAGCAAACCCACTTTGGATGCAACTGCCCTTGTGTTTGGTGCCAGGTACCACTGCCTAAAGGACTTGGTGTCATGTGCAGGATTGAACCTGCACCTGTGGCTTTACGCACACACATCTGGTGTGAGTTTGTGTCTGGGACCCAGCCAAGCCAAACGGGGAGGTAGCAACTTTGGGCTCCATCTCTCATCTCCTTGCCTCATTTCCACTGCTTGGCTCAGCTGGTGGATAGGTCCTGCCTCTCTCCTCAGCAACGGGGCGCAGATATGCCACACCATGTATTTTATTTGCTTTATTTTTACAGTCGGCTGAGAAGCACAGACAAGGTTTTGACGACCAATGAACGATATACACCTGAAGGAGTGTGCCTCGAAACTGAACCCCAGCAAAGCCATGGCGATGCGGTTACTGGCGTCCGTTTGCCTCCGCTGCCAGCCGGGCTCGGCGCGCTGAGCTCCAGCAGCCCCGACGGGCAGCGGGGCCGGGGAGGCGTCCCCGGCAGCACCGTGAGGGGAGCGCGGCGGCGGGAGCTGCGCGGTGCCCTCCGCACTCACCCATGGCAAACCGGGGAAAAAACCCTAAAGACGTGTGTGTGGGGGGGAGTTTTAATTTAAAAAGCCACATAAAACGTTACAAATGTTTGTGGCGCGTGGAGCTGCCGACCACCCCCTCAGGGAGCGGGGCCACTACCCGGGGCCGGCTGAGACATCCCCGGGGAGCACCGTGAGGGGAGCGCGGCTGCTGAAGGCGGTCCGGTATCCTCCACGCTCACCCGTGGCAAACCCGGAAAAAAATACTAAAGAGATTGAAGCAAGAAATTATTTTAAAAACCCACATAAAATGTTATAAATGTTTGTGGCTTGTGGAGCCACCGGCGGGCGGAGGAGCCCCGCACCTGCCGTCCCCCACCCTGAGGGAACGCGGCTGCTCCCCCCGCCGCGGGCTGGCAGCAACCTGTTGGTGCGGGCGCTGCCGGGCGGCGGGAGGAGCCCCCTCGGAGGGGCGGCCGGGCCGCTGACAAAGGCGGAGCAGCGGCAGCCCAGGGCCGCCCCCGGCAGCGGGGCCCGGCGGGCAGCGCGGGGCTGGGGCCGGGGCGCTCGCACAAGATGGCGGTGGGGCGGCGGGAGAGCGCGCTCCCCTCGTAGATGCGGCCGCGGCGGCCCCTGCTCCCGGCGCCCGGCGGGGCTTACATGGCGCTGGAAGACCTGCTGCTTTGTCTCTGCTTCTCCGCCCTCGCCGTCCTGGCCGTGCAAGGTGGGTGAGGAGGGAGAGGAGGGAGGTAAGGGGTCGGTGCCCCCCAGCCCGCGGGTGGCCGCGGTGCCACCTGCCCTCACATGGGTAGCGGGGGTTCCGCCGGATGCGCTCCCTGGCCGGTCACCCGCTGTACCAACTCTCCTTCCCCTCTACCCCAGTCGTCCTTTCTCCCCTTAGTGGCCGTCCTGTGTCTCCTTGGCCATTCTCCCCCTCTCCCCATCCCCTTCTTTCCTCCAAGTCGGACGATAGCGATGCTCGTGGCCCATGCCTAGATGTCGCTTCCTTTGGAGTCATGATTTGGGGGGTGACATTGGGAGTGACACCCTCACACTTTGAGGGTGAACAAGAACTCCCGTCAGTGTATGGGCTGGAGGGGACAGCAGACCAGCAGCAGCAGCATTCCACAGCCTCTGCCTGGACAGTGCGAAGTTTCCGCCAGAGGGACAGTGGCTGTGCCGGGGTGGTGGGGAATGAAGAGACTGTCTGGCACAGGGTGGCCCAGAGCAGGCCCAGGTGTCCAGCAAGGCCATGGAGGAGCCCTTCGCCTCCCTTGCCCTGCTCCCGCCGGCGTGGGACACACGGGTAGGCAGATGGTCCCGTTGGTCAAGGAAGTGACCCAGGAACAGCCATGCTCTTCACACTCATGTTTTGCAATGGTTACGCAAACGGTGCCGTACGAGGGCGCACGTACGCGGCCGCCGGGCGTGTTGGTGACTTTCTGTGGTTGCCATCGAAGTTGGCATTGAGGGTCGGCTGAACTGTCAGACGTTGGGGTGTGGGGTTCCTTCTCTGTGTGTGCACAACCCACAAAAGGTTTTGTTCTCATCCCCGAGAAGGGTTTGGAAAGGTACAGGTTGGCAGAACCGCACTAAAAAATGTGAGCGTGTGCCAGTGACTTGCTCTTGTTTAAAATCCCCCCTAAACAGGGTATTGTGGTAGAGGAGCCATCCCCATGTCACTGTACATTTTTATTCCTTTTATGATGCATTCAGGTTCAGCAGAGCATAATAACAGCACGTGGATGGCTGCAGGGTTGTTTTTCTTTTCTTTATTTTTCCTCAGAATACTGTGAGCTCCCGTTAGGGGTAGGTTATGATTTAACATAGGTGCAGCTATATGGTGGCTGTTGTGGAAGTGAATAACGGTCCATGTAAATGGCCCATTGTCACCCGTGAGTGTTGGTTTTCCTAGATGGGTGGCAGGCTGTGACCCGACCAGCAGTCGAGCTGGTAGGCTGGACTGAGTGGGAGCTGTGTCTCCTGTGTGTTTGAACAAACAGCTAAGTGAATGCCAAGGCTTGTAATGGAGAACAATGATTTAAAAAGGAAAAAAAAAAAAAAAAAAAAAAAAAAAACAACAAAAAATGGGGATGGTGGAGTGGATGCTGTTTTTCCAAACCCACTTCAATAAGAAAACTTCAGATACTTTGCGAGAATCTGCAATTGTGGCTTCTTGGTGTTTCTTGCAAGCAGTTAGGCAACTAGTGAAAATTGTTGCTGTTTGTTTTCTAACAATGGGATACATCTTGTATAGCGAGGTAGTGAGTGCATCTGCAGGGTCCTTGGACGTGCCGCTGGGTATGTGTGGATGTGCTTTCCAACAGGTGGGTTTGATTCTGAAAAGAAAAACATGGACTTGTTTCAATCTGAAATTAATTTGGCAGAGAGTTGAAATGGTTTTGGGAAAGTCTGTGTTTGATCCCAAAGCCACATGTGTTTTGATCCAAAGTTCAAGCCTCACTGGGTATGAAGTTCGTAGGAGAGAAGTAGAATGGAAAACCTTCCCCCCCTCTGGACTTGATGGAAGCAGTGCCAGTGTACACTTGCTGGGGATGTGATCCAGTGTTTTCGAAAGCTTTCTGCTGCCTGACTTTGAGCCTGTTTTCCCTTCAGTAGCAGGAAAGGGCTTTAAGGAAAAAAAAACAAGCACTAAACAACTCCTTTTCAGTTGACTCCAACAAGGGGGCTGTGCTGGTTCCTGTCCTTGGGGCTCTCTACAGGGGACGTGTTGGTGGGAAGTGCGCTGAGCTTTCCATGCGAGGGATAAGCTGAAATCCATCTGGTTTTGTGTAGTTCGGTTTTGTGGTTGAGTTCTCTTGCTATTTCCTTTTTCGACACCACCTCACTTGAGTTGTGATTTGTTTTATCCTTCCTGTCGCGTTCGCCTTGGCGGCGTGACCCCGCAGCCGCTGCCTGCCGTGAGAGCCTGTGCCGGGGAAGTCGGCGTTCCCATTGTTAGGAATCGCGTGTCCCTGCTGCTGCGGCCGCCTGCGCTTCGCAGGATGTCACCTGCCTGCGGCTCCGCCGGCCCGGGTGTTGCGGTGTCACCGGGATGGGCGGTGCAGGGCAGGGGTGTTTCCTACAGCCCCAAGGAACGGGAGACGCTGACAGTGCCAAACGCGGTGCACATAGCGCTGGCGAGGCTTCACCTGTATCCCGTTTCCAGGGGCAGCGTTCTCGTGCCGGAGCTTGGAGCTCGCTGCCGTTGTGCCGTGGCTCTTGTGACAGCCAGTCTCCAAGCCAGGCAGGGGCTGCTCTAGCGTGGGGGATGCTTTTGCTGGCATTTCTCTGTTTGTCTCCTGGTGTGTGAAGCTGAAGGAGAAACTGCTCAGGCTTAATTCTGGTTTTATCTCTCCTGTTTTCCCTAGGGTTTTGTTGTTGTTGTTGTTTTTGTTTTTGATTTTTTTTTTTTTTGTGCCTTCACTGCCTTGAAGTCCAAAGTGAAGCAGAACGGGCTCATTTTTGGGCATATCCCCCTCTTTTGCAGCAGACTTTCTCCTGGCAGCTGCAGCAGATTTGATCTGCTGTGAGGGCCCCGTGGGGATGGGTGACTTCTGGTCATACATGAGGCACTTCAGAATGGCACAAGTAAGAATTGGAAAAGAAAATATTTGGCAATCTGCCTTTCCCTGGGGATGAAAGGAGATTATTTTTCCTGCACGTAGCCTGATTTGGAGATGGAGGCAGCTTCTGTGGGACAGCACAGGTGTCTCTGCACTGGGAGCACCTGAGTTTGCAAAGTGCTGGGGTGGGCTGTGGCATACAGGATGTCTCTCCTGAGTACCCACTGTGATCCTGTTCCAGTTACTTCATCTGCTCTGGCAGCCTCATGGCACACTTCAGCCAAACGTAGAGATGCTTCTCTCTCTGTCAAAGGTGAGGATGAAATCCATCAATAAGTATTCAGCACATATATGATCTTTTTCACTCCAGCGCACAGCTATCCTGAGGGCAGTATGCTGTGCTGTCCCTCAGGTTTGTGACTCCTGATACCATATTGCTTGCTGGATGATTTGAATTCTTACCTCCCTTGGAGCTGCTTTTCCAAAGGCTGGCTCTTCTCCCAGGGAAAAAATCCAGGTGCTTGTGAACCAGCCTGGGCATTTGCAGTGTGAGAGATGCTGCTTGCATGATTTACACGCTCCTCTCCTGGTTAAATGGCTTCAAGGCCATTAAGCCTAGTCATGGTTATATAATTAAGATGGCAATTAATATTTAATCTGATTGTAATTTGTTGCTGGAATCCATCCCAAACTGTATTTCTGCATGAGGTGAGTGGGTACCTGAGGGAAAACTGAGGCCAGTGTTACATACAGGGTATTTTTTGCATGGACACTGGGAATTACAGGTCTGCCTTTGGTGACAGAGAAACTCTAACCTTTACAAACCCTGAGTGATCATAGTCATTTTGTTATCAGTAGGAAGCAAATGTTTGTTTTATAGTCAGCTGTAATACTAGAGGGGGTATGGTAAATCCTTGTTATCAGTACTTGCCAAGTACATGTTGGGCCAAAATCAACTCTGGTGCAATTTCGTTACTTTCTGGAGAAGAACTGGATCCACTTGCCTACAGTATTTTTAGCTGGTTTTTGAAGGTGAAGAGGTGTAATTATCTCATTCAGTTGTCTGTCCATCTCCCTTTTCCCAATAATTCCTGGACCTGCTGGTCATCATAACTAGTTTGGACATGGCGAATTCAGAGTTTTTGAAAATAAGTGACCAAGTAGTGGAGGGAGATGCAGTTTCTGCATGGACTGAAGGGCAGGGACTGGAAAACCCACTTGTGGAGGAACCTGAGTGCCTCAATGGCAGGAGGAGCTTTGAGCAGATTGTGAACCTTTTTTTGGGTAGGACTGGGCAATCCATTTTCAAGACACAAAACTGCAGGAAATCACAGTCTCAAGTCCTTGTATTCACTTTTTTATTTATGAAGTCTTTTCTGCTGTAAAATGTGACTTATGATTACATCAGCATACTTATTATGGGGCTTGGTGTCTGTTTTGCTTTCCTCTCTTTTTTTGGGAAAGCACTTCAAAACACAGGATTTGGAGCTGCTGTGACTTTGGCTCTATTCATTGTCTTTGTGTTGGTCACTTGCTGTCTCTGCCTCAATCTTCCCACTTGTTCCCACTGAGCAGAGGATGCTGTTACACACTGTAAACATGAAGAACAGCATCACTCTAAGGACCCTTCTTGCATTTATTAAATCCCTTGAGTAAGTGGCCTCCAAGTGCTTCTTGTGCTTTTGTGACTTAACAGCTTGTTGGTGAGAGGATCCACAGTTGCTAAAACTGAATCTGCCACATTCATAGAAAGCAGCATTAAGCTGTGTTCTCACAAGCCCTTCTAGAGCTGCCAAACCCTCCACCAGACATGGGGGGAAGTCTGAAGAGCTTCTTCTAATTTGTTTGACTATCACTAGTATGCTGAAGTCATCCTTGAAGCACCATTGAATTTCCTAATTCTGAAGAGTAATGGAGATCTCAAAGAAGAGAGGAAGAGCTGGTCAGTGTTTCCTTGCAGGAGGATAAAAATCTGCTGGAGCTGCAGCTGCTGAGAAGGGAAATTCTGTGGGAGAGCCAAACCAGGTGTCTATCTGACACTGTCCTGTTTGCAGGTGTCAGGACACTTTGTGAGTGTGTAGGTCTTGGAGCTTCTCCCTTGGACGTGTTTTTGTTCATGTCACCGATGCCCATTGCTGTCTCTGTTTCATTCGGATCCCTCCTGCTCCTAATCCATGTGATCCTGCTGTTGTGATATGGGCTTGCTTTATCTGAGAAGTCCAGCAGCTGCTGTGTCTTATCTCCGTGGGTAATAAACATACTTTGTGGTGGTTATGATAAGCAATTACTGTGTTCCAGGGAAACTTTCGTATCAGATGTTCTCAAATTATTTAAAAATCTTTATCAGCATTTTAAACACAATTGCCTGTTATTGCCTTATGAAATTCAGCTGAGCTATGGAATAACCTGGTTTATTCTATCTTTTCTTTTTTTTTTTTCATGTTTTAATTATTTTTCCAGATCTTTCATGGAGTTCTTGAGGACAGGTCATTAATATTAAAGTGTGTTAATGAAATGTGAGCATCCTCAAGGTTTGCTCTCAGCTCAGATTGGTGGGAGAATTAAAATATAGCATGTGAAGTATTGCATTTGTGCTCAGTCTGCTGTGGCTCTTTCCCTTGTTCCAACAGACTTCCCTGGTCTCACTTCCTGCTCAGGTCTTTTAGCCATGTTCCCTTTGGAGTTGGGATGGCTTAGCATCTTGTTAAATGTAAGACTTTGGGAAATTAAACAGTTAAAATAGTGCTGGGATGGCAGAGCTTGGTGGAGCAAACCTGGGATGTGGAAGTGATGCCAGGCTGGCAGCAGGGGTGTGATAAAGTCCTTTGGCTGTTTTACTGTGTGCTGGGAAATGTGCATCCTTGATCTTTTCTAAATTGACTGTCGATAGATGATCAAGTTAATTGGTGTGACCAAAAGGTCATTACTTAATGAAATGGATTTCCCACGCCCTGTCAATGCACTGGGAGTTTTGGCAAAATCTGACTGTCCATGCACTCAGGGCGTTCATAAATCTTCTTTTTTCAGAAGCATCATCAGTGATTACAGGATCCAAAATGACCTCAGGTTTTGCACTTAAGGCAGGACTGTCCTCTTTGTGGCTCTTGGCTGGCTGTTGGGTACAGCTGCAGAATGGGTGCATGTATTTTCCAGAGTGGAAATTTCCCTGATATTAAAACTAGTCAAGAGTTCACTGATTATTTTTTTCTGCGAATGTGAGAAGGCTTTAATGTTCTTTTGGAAATCTTTGTCTCTTTTTAGCTGATGGTCTAGTGAAAATGTGCCCTTGCCTTTCTGGGGTTATCTCTGCTGCTTTAAAGGGTTGATGAGCATAGTCCTCCTAATTACAATGACCCAGAGGGATTGAGCCTGTTGGAGCCTGTTTCTGTGCCCTTGCAGTCCCACCTGTCTGTCTGTCTGTCTGTGGCAAAACCTTGAAAGAGCTTGTAACAAAGGGACAGGGAGCTTTTCATGGAAAGGAAAACTAAACCAAGGGCTGGGGAGGGCAGAGAATTAGCAGGTGTTCAGGCTGATGCTGGGGGGGGGGGGGGGGGTGCGTGGGTCACCATGTGGTCTGGGGATGGGACCTGTCCCTGTGTGGGAGATAAGGGGCTCCTTAGAGGTTATCTTCAGCAGAGGGGTCCGGAGTGTGGTGTGGGGTGGAAGAGCTGGGCCTGCTGGCTTAGCTCCATTGTTTTTCTGCTTGTTACAGAGGCTAGGGCAGCCCTGCTGTTGGACAATTCAGGCTGTGACAGGAGGGTGATCATGTCCTCCATGGGTCTGTGTGGCTTGCAAAGACACTTCTAAAGGCATTTTGTGTTGTTCTATAGCAAGGCACCTTGGCAAAATACCATCAGATAAGATAAAAGGGGAAAAAGAATCCCAGGATCTGATCCAACACCAGCTCCTTTGCTGGGTTGGCAAAAATTATTTAGATTTTCCCTCCCAAGAATGGTTTTGTAAACATAATACTGCCTATTAGCCATGTAAATTACTGTCATTGGTGGCAGTTGCTGTGGTGGAAAGATAAGTATCCTGAAACTCTGGTTTGATTTACCCCTCCTGTCCCCCCAGCTTGCTAACCAGTTGTTTGTGTCAGTGCTGATTGCCGCTTTTGTCAGAGAAATCAAAATATTGATCAAATTTATTTAGCTCTGTGTTCCCTAGGTCACAGCAAATGTAACTTTTCTTTCTTTTCCTTTGTGCTCTTTTTCTCTGTACTGAAAACAAAAGGAACTGTTCCTCAAGAAGATGAGCCATACATTTCCAAAGTCAAAAGTCATCCACTTGAAGAGGGTCCTTAGGGGCAGGCTTCCTATCTGGAGGCTTTCCTCAAGAGTCTGTCAGTGGAAAATCTGGCGAGCAGCATTACCACAAGTACTATTGTGGATTTTCTTTACATGCAAAGTGGGGAGAGATAGAAGTTTCTCCCAGCTGCTGGCAGAGAAGAGCTTCCCATTTACTTCATGCTTATGGCTGCTGCCAGGATTTGCTGTTTAGCAGCAGAGGAGTTAAGTGAGGGGTGAAAGGCTTCAGCAACACTTCAGCATCCAGGCACGAGGCTGAGCTGTCAGATCATTCTTTGTTTTTAATACCAGGGAAGACACTTGGGATAGTTCAGTATGTTTAAGACAAGCAGTATATTGTGCTGCTTTCTTGTGTACTGTGGCGAGCTGAGACGTTTCTTGTTCCAGGTTTAATGGTTGTGCTTGAAAAAGAGCATCTCTTGAAAAAAGCAACATCCACTTCTGACTTAAACATTTGCTGTGGGTGCTTGTCCATCACACCCCCTCGGGAGGCTGGTTTGACATCGTCGCTCAGCGACGTGCACCTTCAGTTTGAGTTCACCCAGCTGGGGTTTATATGGGTGTGTGAAGACAGCTATGAAGATGTGTACCCTCACTGAATTTCCTGATAACCTGCTCTTTGCTGAGCTGAGTACATGCAGGTCCTTGAGTCTTTCACCTGTTTTCCATCCATAATCTCAGCCTGCTATAGTAACAGTTGTAAGTAAGCCCTGCTTTTCTCAGCAGTCAGGTGTTTGCCTGACTTCTTGGATCAGGACTGCGCAGATCCCTAGGGCACCAGTTTCCCCCAGCTCAGTTCAGAGCTGCCATTCAGTTCAGACAACCAGTGCTGGATGTGGCTTTCCAGATGTGATGGGATCAGAGCCAGCTGAAGGAAAAGTAAAGAAACCTTCATCTCCCAGAGTGACTCTTTGCGGTGCAGCTGAGCCGTTGCTGAGGCAGATTTGGGGTGTTGCCACAGGAGGCTCACATGCAGGAAACCAGAGGAAGCATCAGGATGGGGTTCATCTGTGTAACTTCCACTTAGATTTTAAACAGAAGGGTTAAGTTGGTATTTGGTATGTGCAGACCTGTAAATGAAAATTCCTGAGTAGTTTGTGTATTTTAAAGCTTGTAAGGTTTAAAAAAATACTGCCCTCACAGGGAATCTTTTCTTGCCACCAGAAATTTGTTGGACTGCAAATTTGACAGAACTAATTTTTATAGCATTTTCTAAGCTGAACTAATTGAGGAAGGAAGACATTGATGTGGATGTGTATTTTTATATAGATTTCATTAGAAAGGTGACTTGGATTATCCTGCAAGTTATCTGAGCAATGTAAAGGTTTCTGCTGGAAAATGCAAGTGATTATAGGCTGGTGACTAACAAATAATCCTTGGCTAATATGGGTTGGGCTCAATTAATGTTAATCCCTGCTCAACAGTAGTAAAAGTTGGATAAAGGAGATTTTGCAAGGCTGTTGTTGATCTGAATGTGAGAATGATCACATAGCATTCCCTAAAATAAAACTAGCTCTCTGGAAGAGACATCATTCTCATCATTTGTTTCTAACACTAGAGAAGGAGCTATTCAAAGTGGCCCAAAATTGCCTGGGTTATGAAGATGAGGATTTCTCCTGTGCTGGTGTTATGTGCTTAGGCACAATGGGCCTCGTTAAAGGAGGAGCAGCAGTAATTAGTCTAGATTAATGGAAATAAATCTGGTTTTAGTAATAAATGAGGTTGGATTCCTTGGTCCAAAACAGCAACCATCTATAGTGTTCCTCTAGCAGTTAGATGCACAGAGGCAAACCTCTCCGCACTGTTGAGAAAAGTGGGTGATGTGGGGTGTTTTTATTGAAATCTTAGTGTAAGTCCAGATGTTGTTTTTAGATGTGTTTTGGTGAGATAGGCAGAAGCCCAGAGGCAGCCAGGGGGAAGCATCACATCCAAGCCTGGACCCCCATTGATCCAGGAGGGCCCCAAAGTGGTGTGACAGTCCCTACAGGAATTCTGCTGCTCGGTTACTGTGTGTCAAAAGTGTGTCCTTCAGCATTTGGAAGCATACCCGGGCCTTTTACTGCTTTGTCCTCAAACTGTCAGGTTTCAGCTGGCTGCAGCTTTGGAAAACAGAAAGATTTATGTGCTCTGAAGAGAAACTTTCGCTGACAGTGGGTAAATGCACTGGAGATGCTGGAAAGTTAAACAGCCAAGTAGGTGTGAGGCATTTTTGAAGTAGGTTGTGAAATATATTTTCCTCCTGTTTTTATGATGGATGTAAGTTTAAGTTTGGAAATGGGAGGGCAGATTTCCACCCTTTCTGACCCTCAGTCCTAACCATGTTCAAAAGTTTGTGCTGCTCCTTGTTTTCCTCCACCTTTAGGTGCATCCTTGTAGCTGCAGATATGGCTGTTACATTGCTATTTTTCCTAATACAGTCCCTGAGCTGTAAAAGTCACTTTGCTCTTTCAATAATAACTGAGTATCCAGATCACAACCAGATATTGCCTTTTCAAATAGGACTAGGTAAGAAGTTAAGCCAGGAGGATTAAAGTCCCAAGGTGGTCAAGTCCTTGGTAAGATCATGCATGTCTAGCTGTGGGCACCCTTTTGACTTAACAGTTTATCATCTCCCATTTTATTATTTTCACTGTCAAACCTGCCCTTTTATCTGCTATTGTCCCATCAAGGCTGGCTGCATTGATAACATACCTGTGGGGTTAGGTGATAACAGAAAGAAGCAGAGCAGGTCTAGATAAAGCAGGGGTGGTCCACACCCATGGAGGGTGCTGGTGTCAGACACTGCAGCTGTAGCTGGGCAGTGAAGCCCAGATGGGTTTTGTGACATCCCAAAGGACATGTGGTGGGTGTTGACAAGGCCATCCCTGGACAGGCTGGTGCTGTGTCAGGACTGCCCACACTGCCTGTTGTCTGCAAAATTAACTCCTGCCTAAGCAGCCCTCACCTTTGCCTTGTGTTCCTGTGCTGTGTGGGTGGTCAAGTGGTGTGCGTGTCCTTCTGTCCTCCCAGGGAGGTGACACCGCTCTTGGGGCAGTGCGGGCTTGCAGTGACAGTTGTCTGCACTGAGCTATTAAAATGTACTTTTCCATTAGTTCTCTTCATTGCTGTTCTGAATTGTCTTTTCTTCCCCTGTGTGCTGGCTCATTATTTCTTATTAATTCATGGTTTGTGCAATTACCTGGGAAATGCAGGAGAGTTGGCAGGAATTTGACGAGCCTGACTTTTCTTCTTGGAAGTAGATGACTTTTTTCCAATGCAGCGTGGGAGGGTTGGTTCTTGTCCTCTCTGAGTGACAAGTTGCACATCTAGGCCTTTCCAAAGGGGCTTTGCAGGACAGGTTGGCTGTTTGCAGGGAGCTGGAAAGCACAAGGAGCAGGGAGAGGTTCTATATGTGTACTGTGTACCTGGTAGGATTGAAACCAGAGCTGTTCTTTGGCATTCTGTAGCTGCTCTGCATTTATGGCACTTTACACCCTGCCCTGAAGACACACTCCAGTCTTGAACTGCAGCCTGTCAAGACTGAACAAGGAAGGCTCTTTGCTTAACTTTAAAAGACAGAATTGTACCATAAATAGTTCTAAATACATGCCAGGGGATTTTGTTTGTTGTGAAAACTCTCAGCTCAGTCTGAGGAGTGCGTGTGTCTAGGGTTGTCACTGAAGTGACACCCCTGCAGAAGGATTCTTTGCCCCTTTTTTTGGACACAGTATTTCAGGTAAGAACAGAAATGTGATCTGGTCCCTTTCTGCCATCACACAGCAAGATAAGAGGGCTGTCACTGATTAAAATGCAGCAGTTTGTCAGCTTGTACCTTGCGTTTTATTGGCAAAATCTGTTGTGCCCCTGGTTTCCCATAATGAATGCTCCTCTTTTTTAAGTGTTGTATTCATGCATTAACTTCCCAGCTGCTAGAAAGGACCTCTTCTTGATGGAAGCTGGACTAAGCTGTTTCCTGGATGGCCTCACAGCTAGACTTCAGACTGTTGGTAGAGAAGGAGCTTTACCTGCCCTCTTCCTTCCATTTTTATTTTCAGGTGAACTGCAAAATCTCATTACCCATGGCAGTGGTAGGGCTTTGAAGATTTCTGACCTAATTATCTCCTTTGCACTGCGAGAAGCAGTAAAATCCATGTGCTGTCAGGGGGACTTTGCTGTTGTGGCAGCTATGCAGCAGTGGGAGAAAAAGGCCTCATGAAAGGGCTCGTGCAGAGGGTTTGCTTTCCACAGTGCAGGCTGGCTTGGGCTGCCTGCACATTCCCAGCTGAACAGGTGCTTTCCTGCAAGACCTGGATGGGGTGAAGGAGGTATAAGTGAGAAGTTCCCACGTTTTGGACTCCATCTGAGGCCCTTCAAATGCCTTTTTTGGGTAATGTTCATGAAGGTCCAGCTCAGAAGGGGCTGGACCATTGTCTCTGGAGGGGCTGCTTGGCTGTGGCATCATGTGTAATTAAGAAAGTGGTGGGTTAAATACAGCAAGTTTCAGTGGTGTGTGAAAGCTGTGATAGAGCCATGTATTTGCACATCATTTCTGGGACTCTCTTAGAGTCATGTCTCTGTATTTATGCCTGGATGTAAGGAATCTTCTGCTGTTGGAGTGAAACTGATCAAAATATTAACTCTAGCTATTCCCTCCCTGCAACTTTAGTGAAGTGTTGCTATGCCTCTTGTGGGCAAGGAACTTGTGAGGTAGACGTGGTCTAAGTAACACTAAACTGTGTAGCAAGAAGGCAAGAAAAAGGAGTGTGGGAATATTTGGTGCCTTGATCATCAGTTGAAGGCAGAGGGATGAGAAAGATCTTTGAAGATTAATATCTTTGATCTCGAAGATGATGAAAAATTCAGAAACATTAGGGTATGCTCCATCCTGGTATAATTTCTTGTGTCTTTTTGGGTCAGTATCTCTGTGTTTCCTGTACCTAATGGAAAATTAAAAACCATGGCTAAAAAGGATCAGGGTGATAGTTTGTTTTCAGGTGTTACAGGTAGCTGTCCCTGAGGGGTCTGTAAGAGCTGTTTTCTCTGACCTCCTCTCTGAGCTGTTGTTCAGAGTCATCTTCCAAGTTTCTGTGTGGTTGTGGCTCAGTGGAAGACAGATCAGTTCCTGTGGCAAAATTGGGATCTGTCACAAAAGCTTGGCAAAATGCTGGTTCCCCCTGGCATGATGTGAGGGTCTGAGTGAACCCTCCCAGTAGTGATCTGTTGTGACGCCAAGCAGTCTCTCCAAGGCTACTGCTTATTCCTTGCAACTCTCCCTGTGGCTCATGTAGCCAGACCACTGATTGCCGAGCAAAATGAGTGTGCAATGTCAAGTAATCCTTGTACATCTTGAGTATTGCTTTTCCTTTCTGTGGTTCCAGATAGCAGCTGGGAGAAAGTTGGTTTAGAAAACAAAGCTGTTAGGAACTGTTTGTTTAGACACAAGGCAAAATGAAAGTGAAAAACATAATCTGTCTGTCCCCCTCCGCCTCCCACCTTCTTTTTGTTTAAAATGTCCACATGCTATTTACTTTCAATAAACAAAAGATGTTTCTTATAAGCTGGTGTTTACTAGTAGGGGTATGTGATTTATTAGAAAACAGAAATCCTTTCTCATGCCAATGTTTTCAAACTGGAGCAAGAGTTCATAATTTTATAGACCTTTCAAGAACAGATTTTCTAAAGCAAACAGTGAAGAACTGTTAAATTATAGCCATGTAAAACAACAGTGTAATAATGTGATTGCTCAGTAGTAATGGCTTTATTATTCTGTAACAAATAGGAGTGGTTTGGGCTGCTGGGAGATAACGTGGCTTTTCTGAGATAGCTTTGGAGCTGATTCAGAGGACAAACCCATTTTAGATTTTTCTTTTCCTCATGTTAAGGAGATATGGAGTATATGGGTATTCCCTTACCCCAGCTTTCTTCCAGGATCAGGGAAGGTGCAGCTTCCAGAGAAGCAATTCAGAGTTTAGAGCTTGAGAGCCACCAGAGTGTCACACTGTCCCTCTGAGTTAGACAGGGTGTCACTCCGCCAGCATTTGCTTGGGTGTCTTTGTAACTTGTTTTCTCTTTAGAGGGAGTGGGAGAGTGATGCATTCTCCCCTTGGATGATGGGGGTTGTGTCCAGGCTTCTTCTCAGGCCTGTCTGAGGTCACAAGCCATGCAGGTCTCCCAGGCAGTGCAGTGTTCAGGCCTGGGCTTTGGGAATGAGCTGTGGGCACTTCTGAATTCTTCAAACCCCTGGCATGAGCAGAAATGTCCTTGCAGTGCCTGCCACTGTCATGTCTGGATCCTGTTTGTACCTCATCTACTCCTTCCTTCTCACATGAAGCTTGAGCAAGCTGGGGTGCCGGATGCCTGGCCTTGCCTCTGTCTTCATGTGTCTGTCACCTCTGGATGTTGATGATGTTGCAAATGGCTGTTGGAGGATGGCCTGTGCTCCCTCGTGCAGCTCTGCCAGCTGTGGCTGTGTCAGTCATTTTGTCACTGCAGGTAGTGAGTGCGAGGCACGAGAGGCTGGGTGGTCTCAGCTGGAGCTCCTGCTTTCTCCAGCCTTGCAGTTCCCTTGTGTGTGAGGATGCCTGCCTGGAGCCTGGGTGGGATGCCTGACAGATACATGCGTGGTGCCCTGGCCCTTCTCCAGCTCCCAGTCATTGCAGTGACCTCTGCTGAGACATGTGTGTTGAAAGGGATCCGTCTCCTGTGTTTATTCCTTCTTTCTTCCTTTCTTGTTTATTCCTTCCTTTCTTCTGGTTCTCAACTTTTGCCTGGTAGATTAGGCTTATTTCTGGCTGCTCTACGCATGTGCCTGCTGGAAAACCTTGTAACAGCTTACTTGGACTCTTGGACAAAATTATCTGTGCAAAGAGAGCCGTGGCTTGTAATGAAATAGCTTTACAGTGACATAATTTTAGTGCTGCAGTGTGTCTCTGCTGGTTTTCAGGTTATTCCTGGCCTAAAAATATGGCTCATTAAGACTTCTGTAACAGGATGCAACCATATTGTAAAGATATTCCTGTGTGTTATTACAAAGGAATTTAACTGATACTGCATTTGGAGACCTACTTTGTAGGATCTTTTATCTGAAGTGGAAATTAGGAAAGAATTAAGTGTGTGTGTTTCTGATGGTGAGGATGTGGTGATGGCGTGGAAGGCTGGGAGGGCTTGGGAGCTGCCTGGTGCTGACTGATCAAAGCCACTGGACCAGCTACTTCCATTAATGGTCTTCCCTGCCCCCAGACAACAAGACAGTCAGAACTGCATGGAAAAGAGTTTTACCACCTATTTCATTTGAAGCTGGATGCACTTGAGATGTGTTGAACAAATGGACAGTAGCCTTTCTTCTCCCTGGGGACAGCTTTTACATGGATGGGAAGCTACAGATGGGGCCCAAGGCAGAAATGCAAATAGGCAGGGCTGTGATACGAAGCATTTGGCAGCATCACAGGCTTAAAAGCTTCGTCCCCACGGCTGCTTGATCCTGCTTTCTCAGTTGTGCTGACACAGCTGGTTGTGGGCTGTACTGTGAACTGTGCAAGTGGAGCTTTGACCTCAAAACTGTGGGATTAGGGCCTTTGCTGCTGGCACCGTGAAGCTGGCCCAGCCCGGGCCATCCCAGAGCTGCTGTTGAGAAGCCCTCAGAGATGTACTCGCTGTGGTTACAGCTTTGCAGAGAAGAGCAGCAATAAGCACAAACAGCTAATTAGTTTTTATAACCCTCTTTTGTTTGCTTTTGAAGACACGAGTCCTTCGTTTGCTTGCCTGGCTCCTGTTCACTGTGGTGACAATGTCAGCAGGGCTGTGTGAAGCTCAGGTTACGTGGGGAGAGTTCAGACGGGTTTGGTTTCAGTACAGGTCTTGTCCCTGAGCTGTTCCAGCACTTTCCTGACAGGAGGCAATCGGTGTCAGAACAGGTTTGGCCCTGAGACTGTGAAAAAAAAAAGAATTTGAGGGGCAGATCTCCCCCTGTAATGAGTTCAGTGGTGGGCTGACTGTTTTTTGTAGATGTAAAGGTCAGATCTGTTGCCTGGGTTATGTAAAAAGGTTTTGTTCTGGAACAGCCTGCTCCTGATGAACTCCCATCTCTGCTGAGCTGCCAGGCACTGCTCTAAACTGTGTTTTTCCTACATTTTCCTAATCAGTGAATGTTGGAGAGATCACTTTTTCCTAAATATTCCATTGCTGGGTGTTGAAGAATTTATTTTTTTAGGTATGCTCATTTAAGGTTTTGAAGTTTTGAGTTCATATCAGCAACTTGGACAGCTTTAAACCCCCCTGGTTTTGAGCCTGTCCTACTTGGAGTTTGGTTTTAATCACAAGTTTTAATAAATTGAGTCTATTGAAAATATTCTCAGTGAAACACCCTAATTTTTTTTCTCAGAAGCCGTTAGCTGTCTTCAAGAAACAATATTTTAATTGAAGCCATGATAAAAGCAGAGCAGCAGTGGTTGTTGTAAAGCTTAATTTATTAAACAGCCTTGTTTTTAATGCAAAAAAATCTGTAAAGAAAAAAAAAGCTATGCGCTTTAAAACTGTCAAAATAAAACATACAACTTTGAAGTCTTAAAATACTTTGGGAAATGCTGAATGTTTTTGACTGGTTATATGGAACAGCTGAAGTGACTTAACTGGAACAAAATTAGAGGAACAAAGAGGTTTTGTTTTCAGAGTGTATTCTTTGCCCTTTGACAGCGCTGTCTGGCTCACACTCCGAGTTAGATACACGGAGCAGGTCGCTGTCAGCTTCCCCCCCCCCTTTGGTTAGACTTTCCACATAGGCAGCCCCACTGGAACAACAATAATGTTCTTACAAAAGAGCAAAAATTACAGGAAGATTCAGGGGCAAGGACAGAATCTGAATCTGCTGTTACTGTTGGGTTGGTTTTTTTGAAGGAGCTCAAGTCTCATATTGATGTTGCCACATGTCAGTGCTGAGTTTGGGGGTACCTTGGGCTAGCAGGGCTTTTCCTGGCTGGTGATTGATGTTGCATCCCACACAGCATGGTCGTGAAGTAAGAGACTTGTTTTCCATGGAAGATGCTCTCCCAGTGAACTCTTCTCATGTACCCAGCAGCTGTCATCACCAAAAGGGTGAGAGGCTGTGCACAGGGGGTATCCCTGGCTTGGTACTGGCACTCTGGCTCTGGGAGGTGCTCATGTGCTGTGTTCTTCTGTCATTCCAGGCTATTTGCCTGAAAACAGCCTCTCTGAAAAGTCTGTCTTCTGTTAAAAGAAGGGCAGACAGCAGGATGAGATGAGCAGCTGAGAAACAGGGCTCTTGTTTCCATGCAAATATCCTGTAAAGAACAAAAGAGGGGAAGAAGAGTGTTCAGAGGTGGGGTCTGCCAGCAGAAAGGCTTCAGAGTTGTTTTCCATGAGTAGCATCAAGTCCATGTGAATGTAATTTTTACACTGTTGTTGCTGTGGGTCTCATGGGTGAGTCACAGATGCTGCTTTTGTTTTGGACTTCTGGAGGGCTAAATCCTCCTCTTTGTGGGAATTTTGCTGCTGAATTCACTACCATAGAATTAGGGCTTTTAGGATGTGGTGCTGAAATGACTAACCTCTAGTTCCCAAATCTCAGCTTATTCAGGAGGTAGGATGCAAATGAACGCAAGAGGTGCCTTGTGTGCCCCAGGGTGTACCAGTGCGTCTGGTTCTGAGGATGCTGAGGGCATGTTTCACTGACTGTAGGACTGCCCTGTGGTTTCTTTCCCAGTGCATGGCAGAGTGCTTATGTCCCTTTCCCTGGCACCTGAGCATGCTGGGAAGGTGTCAGAGGGTGTGAAGCCCTTTGTGCCAGCTAAGACCATGAGGAAAACAGTGTTGTGAGCAGCAGCCTCAGCCTTGCTGGAGTTGACTTGGAAGGTCTTGGGGAGGAGTTGAGACTGGAGGTAGCCCTGTGATGTGCTTGAATTGATGTGTCAATGGCAAAGAGCTCTTGGGGACTTGCTGCCATTCACTGCAGCAGGAGCTGGGGTGATTTAAGACTTGGCTGCTCAGAGCTCCCTGTAGTGGAGGGAACCAGATTGATAACAAAGGCAACAGGAGTAAATGTACATCTGCCTCTTCCATCACTCCCCCCAGCAAGGCAGAAACCTCCCTTTAGCAGCATTCATGTCCTTTTCAGCTATGGGTATCGAGTTGAGTTGCTAGCCAGTTCAATGCTGGAGCAGATGCACACTGAATTTAGTAGCTTGCTTAGAAATAAGTATCAGCAAGATGTCAGAGAGGTTAGGCTCATTATGAGATCTCATTAATTCTGTGAAATACCCTGTAGAGAATATGTTAATATTCTTATTCTGTTGACATATATTAACATATATAATAGTTGTATAATTGTTACTAATAATTATGATAATAATAAGCTTCTACTGGTAGACAAGTCAAAATGGATATTCAGAAGTCCCTGTAGGTACTTCTAACCCACAGCTCATGGACAGAGGTGCTGATGCCTACAGTGTGGTGAGAAGTGGCAGTTCCTCTACCTGTTCCTGCAGGGGGGGAATGTCAGCCTGGAGGCCAGATTTCACAGGTACAGTTGCTGTCTGTGCTGCTTGGTGGGGTCAGGCAGTTTTGGTTGGGATGTTCCTGTGGTCTTGGCTGGAAGTTACCATCCCTACCCTGACATTTGTTGCCGTTCAGCAGAAACACCTGAATTTGATGTGCCTGCTCTTGTGCCATTGCAGTGGTGCAAAAGTAGAAGTCACCCTCAGCCTAAAACATTGGTTTGCAGAAGCCCATTCTGCTTTGCCCTGCAAAGAGATCACTGTCAGTGACAGTCTCATCCAGGGGTCTCCTTTCTTACAAACTCCAGGCTTTTCAGATCGCTGCCCTAGATGAGATAAAGGTCTTGGTTGTGTGTGTTATGTGTGGATAGTTGCCACCCTACTAGGCCAGATCTTGCCATTAGTTCTAACAGAAAATCAGAGGGTGCCCTGATTTTTAAATCATTAAAAGAACTCAGACACATGGATCTTGAAAGGTTCTGGATTAAAATGTGTTCTTCTGTTTTCTTAAATATAAGACCTGCTAACAAGCACATGGAGGCCCACAGCGATTACAATTCAAAGCTTGGTTCAAAGGGTAAAGCTCTTCTTGATTTATTGGAGAACATTACTCTGTGGCATATCTGAAAGCCAGATACAGGGTGATGAACCAGCAGGATTATGGCAAAGCAGTAATATTCAGGATTGTCCAAAGAAAGATCAACTTTTCCAGTCAGCTTTTACTGATGCAAATTGCCACCCACTGTGTTGCAATAAAGAGCAGAAATAACTAAAAATTAAATGCTGACTTGTAAAGGGGAGTCATCTAAAGTGCTTTGTGTTGCAAGATTTCATGAAAATGGTTTTGAAATGTTCTGCTGCATTTACCTTACAGAGAGGCCAGTTGTGCCAGCTGGCAGGTGCTCTCAGCAGTGCATCATCCTGGAGCTGTTCGGGGTGGAGCCTGAGCGCTGGAACATCCCGTCCAGCTTGCAGGGGTCAAAACAGGATTGTTCCCACTAGTGCCTTTTTTTCTTTTTCCTTTTTTTTAATAAATAAATGTTAAAAGCTTTTGTCCAGTGCAGGTATAAAAGTCTCCAGCTTGGTTTCAGTCTCTTTTTTCTGGGCAACAGTTCCAAATCACTCCCTTCCCTGGCAGGGGGATGGCTCTCTAAAGTACATCTTAGGGTTCCTGGTCTTTAGGATCAATGCAAGTTGTGTTCAGTGAAGGTCTCTTTCATTAAGTTCATATTATACAATATAAAGGGCATTTTTCTTCCTAATGTGACCCCATTGCTCTGTGTTGTAGGTAGCTTGCATCCTGGTACCCAGTGTTACAGTTCCTGTTTCCTTTTTGAATTGCTCTTTCCGCTGCTCCCATTGTTAATCCTTACCTGCTCTGGGTTTTTGTGGTATGTTGGATCTTTCTTTTTTTGGTTTTTTTTTTCTTTTTTTTTACAGTAGCCTGCATCAAAGTTCTTCAAAGTGTTCGTTACAGCAGACATCTTGGGCTTGATTTTTTTTTTTTTTTTTGTGTGTTTGTAAAGCATCCAGTACAGTTTTGCAAGCCCATCCCAAGCTAAGCACTACAGCCTATAGACCTCGTCCTGCTGAAGCTTAGAGGTTATGATTTCTCTGAGTTTTGCTAAGACTCCTGGGCTGGGTCCAGAAGGTGAATTTAGACACCACCCTGCTTCTCTAGAACTTTGTTTCCAGCTTCAATCCTTGTGTTCTCTCCCCTCAGTCTAATTAAACCCCGCTGTAACAAATGCTGTGAAGCCAGCTGCCGTGCTTTGGCAGGTAGCAAGCGCAGGGCAGCAAAACCTCCAGCTAATCCATCCATGCTATGAAGTCATAAGAATCTTGTTAATTTTTAAAAAGCCCTTGATGCCCACTAATCCAAATCAATTTTAATTTCTTTCATAAAGTCATGCTTCCATTTAAGCTTCAGCTAAGAATTACAGCTAATTTGTTCGATTTTATAACAGTATAATTGAAAAAGTGATTTTAATGTCCTGGCAACCATATTCCCTTTCTTTGGTTGTTAATGAAAGAATCCATTAAAGTTAAATGATTTGGGCACAGATTCAAGTTGAATCGCCTGAATATTCTAGGGGAGTGTTTCTGACCATCTGCTGCTCTGTCATTGGCGTTTGTGTTGTAAATGGGACTGAGAGAAGGACTTCACAGGTCTTGTTCAAACCATTAAGCGTAAAATATCATTTTAATTTTCTGATTTCAGTGTAAATAGTGGTAATACTCAGGAGAGTTGGGACTGCTCTGATCTGTGGGATCCTGCACTCCTAAATATTGCTGCTGAGCAGTGCTCCCACATCCGTTCCAGGGGATCTTATGGCTGTTTGTATTGATTGCAGTACGTGGTTCAGCAGCAGGTTGTAAGTTCCTTTTAATGACAGGCAAGACAACTGGAAGTGGAGACTGTGAAGGGGGAAGCACACGTGACAGAGAAGTGTTTTTCCCGCTGCCTCAAGTCACACTCGCTGTTTCAGTCTGGCTGCGATGGGAGCGGTGCGTCCTAGGGAGGCTTGGTGAGCGTGAACAGACACAACTAATAAATTACAGCAGCTGTTGTCACTCCTGCCTCCTTTGCAGAGAGCCAGGGTGGGCGAGCTGGGGCTCTGGGGCTGAGCTGGCACTCCGAGCACAAGCCTTGTGCACCCAAGCAGGGGCAGAGTCAAAGGGCTTCTGTCCTTTCTCTGTAACATACTCTTCCTCTTTCCGTTGCTGCTGAGCTTTCTTGCTGTCCTTGGTGACATGCAACATGCCTGACATGCTGGAAAGCAAAATGGACGGTGAACCAGGCCATGAAATTGAATGGAGGTGCCCCTGACTCTGGCTGGAGGTGCATGAGTCTTTGGGTGCACCATTAAAGCTGGAAGTGTGCCTGTCTTGCAACATGAAAAAAAAGAAAATAAGATTACAGGGGGTGCATTTCTTTTGAAATTGTGCAGTATAGCCCAAGTTTCTGTAGATCTTTAAAATGAGGGAGCAGCACGGTGGGCTCTGCCTGCTTGCTCCACAGCTGTACACTGCATTTTGTGTGTAAAATTTTGAGCTACAAAGGCTAAAGAATTGTCTGGTAGAGAGGACAGGATGTATTAGCTGGGAAGTTTGGCTGCTGGATTCAGACTTGGAGTGGGGACACTGTTTCATTCCTCTTCAACTTTTCCCAAGGTTTAGCATTGGGTATGCTGCCTTTTCTTTTTTTTTAAATTTTTTTATTTTTTTAATATTGTTGGATGGTGAGAACTTGACTGATTAAAATATTCACTGTTCGAATTGAACATTTTTCAATTTAATGTATTTATATTTGTATCTTTGGAATATGCAAAGCCATTAACCTGGGGGAAAGAGCTACAAAACACTCTTAAGCTGTAGCCCACAGGTGAAAGATTTTTGTGTATTTATTTGGCAATACTAGTTTTTGGTTAAGTGACTATTCCCAAGAGGGATGATACTGAAGCTTGTATCATACTGCATACTTTTAGCTTTCTCAGGCATGGAGAGATGAAAGTGTATCCTAAAAGTATGCTAAACTGAAACAGTTGAAGTATAAAAATAGGTAATGTTATAACAGGAGATCTTCTTTCAGACTCCTCTGTGTCCCTTGCAAATAAAGTGTATGTATGATGAAGTAAAATTAGGAACTTGTGCATCTTGCAAAAGCAAAATAACTGGGTTTCCTTTCCAACGTCAGTGAAAAATGCAGGAAGTCATTATGTGTTTAAATGGGTGTTGGTGAGATCATGCAAATCCAAGGCAGTTGTTTTAGTCTACAAATCTCAGGCTTATTCAGCCTGGACCCTCAGCAGCACAATTACAGTCACTGCAGCAAATGGGCCTTCTGATGTTAACACCAGCAGATAACAAAAATAGCATTTAATAACTTTCATTAGAGTTAGTGTTTCTAGGGCTTTAGGGCTTTGCTCTTTCAAATCATTTACATAATTTGCAGGTACAAGCTGCTGTGCCAGACTGTCCATCTGATTCTCTCTCTGATCAGAGCATATTAATGCACTTGTTTGATGGTCTGTTACCAATAATTACCTTGGATTGCATTAGAAGCATTTCCAGCATTGCAGCTGGTCTGTATTTTTCACTAAGTGTATTTCAGGGCCCAATTACAGGACTGTGATGTGTTATTGTTCCAGTGCGCTTGTTCAAGCTTGTAATTTTAATGTGCCTCCACACTGTAAATCTCTGAATGCAAACCCAGGGCTCTGTCCTGAGTTCCCCATGCGTCCCGTGCTTGCAGCAGCTTCTGCAGGGATCGTCTCAGCATTCCTCACTGGCCTTTTAAGAAGGGAAAGATGAGGAGATGGACATTGCCTTGAAGATGCTTGTAGAGCAAAGCCTGAGGTTTGGTGCTCTGTGTGGTGTGTGTGGAGTGGCTGGGAAAGGCACAGGGACAGCTCAGTCCTCCCTGGATCAGGCAATGTGGGGATTGTGGAGATGCTTTCAGGGATTTTAGTGTTTAAGTCACTTTGGCACTTTGAGCATCCTTCAGTGCAAGGGAGGCTTGCATTTATATTGCTCTACACGGGGCACCTCTCCCTGTTCCACTGTGAGACACCTTGGGGAGAAGACCTGAAAAAGGCTGAGTTTAGCAAATTTAGGTTTTGAAATTCTAGGCTTCCTTTGCCTTCAGAAACCCTTCTGGGGTCAGAGGGGAGAAATGCAAACACTTAACCTTTGTGAAAGTCAAGCACTTTACTGTTATAATTGCCATTGACAATTCAACACAATGAATAAATTATTACTGCTATTGATTTGTTTCATCTTTCTGGACCATTTGTTACAGGGGATACATCAGAATAACACACATCTCAATGAGAAGGAACTCAATCTTGAAAGCTGGTGGTGCTTGTTCCTATCTGTTAGGCATCATCTGTAGACAGATATTTGTGCAAATCTGATGCTTCTGTGGAAGCAGGAGAGCACTTAGTCCTTTCTAGAAATCAGCTGGCATTTTACTAGTTGGAGTTTCTAGGGCTGTGTGGGTTGGTGGCTTTCACGGTCTTGGGTGGCTGAAATGAACAGCTTCAGTTGGGAGCATCTTCAAAAATACTTCCATGCAGACCTTTTCAGCTGTTCTTTTTCCTTGGTGTATGTTGCATTTATACACAAAGGTATTCACTTCCCCATGTGAAAGAAATTAATTCAATCCCAGCCCAAACCAGCACATCTGTTTATTGTAATAACAGCTTTAGATGATATCATTCTTTCCAGGTATGGCACATAAACAGTGTTGTATGTGTTTTAGATGTTTCTTTCATGCCATCCCTTCTGCTCTTTTGTTTTGAACTGGGGATTTGAGCAGGACAGAGGCCAGAGGCTCATGCCCAGCATTGTTCTTTGGGGAGAGTTGCATGGTCTAACTTTCCCTGACAGTGCTCATCCTGGGTCTGGATGTGTGCCCAGGACTTGAGGAGCCCCAATGTGCACCCAGGTCCAAGCTGGGGGGTGACCAGGACGCTGTACATATACTATGGCTGCAGCTGGATGTGTGCAGGGTGTGAGGGGATTGCTCTTGGCACGGCCTCCTACCTGTCCCCTTGATGTGGGGACAATGTGACACTCTCCGCATGCTGCCTCTTGCTGCCTGCAGTGCTGGGCTGGAACCCAGCTGCTCATGAAAGGCTGGGATCAGCTTAGTGACAGGGGATGATCTGAGAGTCCCCTGCTGCCAGCTGGATAAATACTCCTGCAGCAGTGGGAGATGCTGCATTATTAAATAAACCATCCAGGTTGCTTATATGCAGAATTAGGATAAGGTTGGCTTCCCACTGATGAGCACTGCTCAGCACTGGAACTGCTCTGCTGTGCCTGGATATCAAGTGTGGATAAAATGGTCTTTTCAGCAGCTCTGGAGATTAGTTTTAGGAGCCTTCTGTTCCAGAGAGGCTTAATGGGTGTTGAAGGTGTAACTTTCTTATTCCTGTTGCTATTACAAGGTGGAAAGTTCCAGTAACATGTGGTAACTAAGTAGGGAATGTAGGGATCTTGACCCTTCTGTCTCACAGGCCTCCTTATGGTTTAGTGGAAGAATGTTTTCCATTTTATTGTGCCGTGGGGAGGCTGAACAAGTGATGCACAAGGGGGTTTCGGTGTCCAGCTCCTCTTTCAGCCTCCCATTCTGTAGAGATCATGGGAGTGGGGTGCTCCAAGCCCAGAGCTCCTCCGGTTCTGCTTTCAGTGCTGGTGTTGCCGAGCACCCAGCATGCAGACTGTCGGAGACCTTCGTCCAGATTTTTTTCTGGGTCACCACTTGCCAAGTGCAATTGCCCTAAAAACAGACTGAGACCAAGCTATTGACTTGTAATTGTCAATGCATGAAGTTTCCAAGAAGAAAGAGAGCTTTGTGTGGCTTTAATGGGGACACACTGAAGTATAGTCACTCTTTGAATTAGACAATGGGAACGTAAAGATTTTCTACAGCTCCTAAGAGCCTCTGAAGAGCATCGGCAGAAGGTTACATTAAGCAGAACAATGGCACAGTAGTTGGCTTGCTGAGAGGTAGGAAAACCCTTTGGAAGGAGTAACTTCACTTTTCTTCAGTGCTGTTCACTCCCAATTAAATAAGATTAATTGTGCTGTTGAGTTCCAGGAGTTCAACATCCAAAATAAATACATAAATTAAGGCAGGCAACAGTGTAGAAGCTCAAATGCAGTTTGAATTCCTGCCACCTCCTGTGGGATGTGGAGGAGAGAGAGGAGCCCTTTCCTCTTACTGCCTGATATCCCACAGAACACACACGACGGCTCTCCTTGCCTGAGCCACTTTCTTGCTCCTGGGAAGGTTTTCTTTGGCTGGATCTCTGCAAGGTGCACAAGCCAGTTTCAAAGTGCCAGATGTGTGTGGAATAGGAAACATGCTGGCCAGGCTCCAGGCTGTGGGACCTGCAGCACAGCAGCAGCTCCCCAGGAAAATCTCCGGCTGCCAAGAACTAGAAGTGATGTCAGCTCTGGAAGTGTGTCAGATTAGAAACCCTTGTACTTTGCTCCCTGTGAAGTATTAATCTCCCAAGGCCTGTGCCGTAATGGGTCCTGTCTGGCATGGCTCAGCTCTCTTTGTTTTGGGCTGGGAATGTTGGAGGGGTTTCGCAGGAAGGCACTGGAGACTGTCAGTGGTTTGGCTGCTTTGGGCTGGGTGTCCTTGAGCTGCTCCCAGGCCTCACTCAGCTATGCTAAAGATGGGCCTCCCCTGCCTTGAAGTGAAGGTCTGAACCTTGGAATTGCTGATTGGGCTGGGATTTGTAGGAGTGGTTGTGCCTCGGCATCTTGTGTGTGCCTAAATGTCTTTGGCTTTCCCCAGCTGAATGAATTTCTTGAAGAGAAGATGGAATTGATAGAAATGTGCTGTCAGTCTTATGGGCCTTATTCGGGAGTTGTGGATCAGGTGATTTCAGCTGTGCTAGAAAAGGAACACAGATATGCCAGTGCACTGAATCCCTACTGGTTTATGCCTGAATGTTTTGTTTTCACAGTAATTACTAAACCATGACTCGTTCTCCTCTGCGCAAAGCCATTTGTCTCCTGTTGAACAGTAACCTTTTATTTGCTCGTGCTGTGTAGCAGAGCTCAAGGACATGTTTACTAATGATAGCCAAAATTTCACCAGAACAAACTTCTCCCTTGTCTAGGATTTTCCACCTTGATTTAAGTAGTTAAACCTCAGGAAAGGGAAATAGCCTTATGTGCAAGGATACAAGTGGGGGTTTGTGCTGTTCTTAGTCATAGAGTGAAAGCTCCCAACTCCATGTGTTGGGAGTACTGCATGTCCTGGATGTAAAAACAGTGCTGTGAGGGTCTCACCTCTGCCCAAGTAATTGCATTGTCAGCAATCTGTCAGACCTTGCTGTGTTGCTTGCTCACACTTCACCTGCTTAGTTACAGATTTGAAATTAAAACCCAGCAGAATCCATTCTTTTTCCCCGTTACTCAGTGGTACGTTGGGCTATTCCTGCCTCCCTTTGATGTTGGGGAGAAGAGATAATAGGAGTGGGGTTTGGCTGGATGCTGAGATGTGCAACTGGGGAAGGGCTGTTGGCTGGTTTAATGTGGATTTTCAGATGCCTGCCTTGGATCTGAACTCAGGCTGGCAGGGGCTGTGCTCCCATGGAGGGCAGAGGACAGCTTTGTGCCTTGAAGATTTGACGACCTTTGTTCATTTGAAACGCCCTGTTTTTTTATGCCACTCAACAGGAGACTTTTTAATTTACTTCACTGGGCCTGGATGCCGGAGGTGGATGGATGGCTGATGGAAGTGAGGAAATAGATGGGAGAAAAGGAACATTTTCTCCTGAGCCGTTTTTATGCACAATATAGCCTAGGGGTTAGCAACACAGGGGAGAGTGAAAAACCCTGCAGAGCCTGGGTCAGAAAATATAATTTTCATGGGAACAAAATGCTTTTAACTTGTTACATCAAAGACCCTCCATTCCAGAGCATTCTCTGTGCTTGAATACATCTGCATTCCCCCAGAACTCTGTGTGTGAATGCACAAGTATGTTGTGTGTATCTACATGTGAGTATGTACTTGCACATACATATATGATCAGAAAACTGTTACTGCTCACCTTGGAATAGCTCAGCAGCTGAAACTACTTCCAGCAGGAGTCAAAAGCAAAAAGCTGTTCAGCTCCAAAGCACAGGTCTGTAGCTGGAACACCTGCCTGGGACTGATGTGTAAAAAGCCCTTCTCGCTCCTGTCTTGGAAGCCCACCTTGACTACATTCATTGCTGCATCACCTCTGGCAGGTAAGAGGGTGGAGGTGAGCAAGAGGCTTGCAGGAGCATGTGGCTCTGTGCTTAACCGGGGTCCTATCCATTTCTGTCACTACAGGATGAAGAATGGAGGTTGGAAATAGTCAGCAGCTTCTGTAAGCACTTAACATTCCTGATTTCATTTGTCTTTGATCTCACTTGGAGTAATTTTACTCTCTTCTGATCCCTTCCCTTGAAGGGGCTTTTATCTCATTGTCAGGCTTGCTAATTTAGTGTGGTGTTTTGAACCAGACTCCTCCTACGTTTCCAGAGCCTGGAAGGTATTTTTTCCTTAATCAGGGAGTGTTTATGCAGTTCTTTGAACATCTTGGGACAAAAGTCATATTGGGGTTTTTTGCAATGCCAAGTCTGCAGTCTGGACCCTGCTGCTCAACCTCTGTATGTGCAAATGGCTTGTCACCAAACACTTGCAGTATTTTGGGGCCAAAAGGGCAGGAAGGAGGGCTGGATGATTTGGGACAGGTCAGAGCAGTCTGGTATTGGGTGGGAACTTCATTTGCTCAGCTGGAGGCCTTCCCAGCAGGCTGTGTAAATAATAAACAAGGAGGGGTGGTCACACGTTTGACCAGCGAGTAGAAACTTGGATCCTGGTAGATTTTGACTTTGGGGAAAAGAACTGGGTGATTTGGGGATATAGAAACATCAACACATGTTTTTGAAGAGCAAATACTTTTTTTTTCTGTGATGAAAAGTATGTTCTGTTCTTATTCTGCTACAAGCAGGTTGAGTTGACTTTTTAAGGAGTTGAAGTTTGAGAGGCTGATAATTGCTTCTTACTGTGGGAAGCTGCACTGCAGATCCCTTCTCTATTCCTGGCTGTCCCGTTGCACTTCACCTTTGGAAGAGGAGGAGTATTTTCAGCAAAATGCCATTTTAATTGCTGTCTGAAGAAACTAGAAAATAGGACAGATATACAGGCTGTTTTCCCGAGTGATGAACAGGAGCTTCTAAAAATGACAAATGTAAGAAAAGGCAAAAAATGAAGACTTTACCCAACAAAGTTTCAAATCTTTTGGAATAAGCTCTGTGCCACACAGCTCAGCCTTTGCTGTAGCAGCCCTGCCTCCCCAGAGGTGATGTGTACACACAGGCTGCCTGAGCCCTGGTGACATGCTGTCAGCAGCAGCTGCTACAGGAACATCCCTTTGGAGAAGTGTCTGTGTCACTGCTCCTCCATGGATGAGGATTCTCTGGGATGGGGGTTCTCATGACAGCATCTGAGCGTGCCTCCTGTCCTGAGCTCAGCTGAGTTTTCTCCAGCTGTTAACCCTCTCCTGTGCTTGTCCATGTCACCTGCACAGCTATTTGGTGCCCTGAATTTCTCACTACTTGTACAGTTTTTTAGTACCATCTGTCTTGTATGAAAGGCTTCCAGAGGCAGTGTCTTTCCAGTACATCTGGGGCAGCCTTTCAGCCTCATGTTCCCCTGGGAACCATCTATTGTCCTGGGGAGCCACTGAGTTCTGTAGCTTGCTGTGATCCTCAAAGGACCAGTCTGCCCTAGGAGACATGAATGGGCAGAATTGCCCTACAGGAGGGCACTTGGTGACATTTGCCTGACCTGGACCTGCCAGGGCAGTGCTGGCAACAAATCTAGGAATTCCATTGTGGTGAGCACTGGAGCTCAGGGATGTCTGCTGCTTCTGCCTGTGCTTTCTTCTTGCAGAACGTGAGATAGCAGCATGGTGGAAGCATCCATATGGGAAAACTCTGAATCCAGGCACTTGCAGGTAGCTCTGTGTTGGCAATGGCTGCCCCTTTATCACGGAGTACAGTGCCTGGTTGTTGTGCTGACTGTGACATAGGCATCTCTGTATGCTGCTGGATTTGTCTCTGGGAGATTGCCCCCTAGATGTCCTAAGAAGCTGACAGAAGAGGGTCTGTTTTGTCCCATAACAATGGCAATCAACAGGCAGGGTTCTTGTGTGGCCTCCTTGTCACTGAAGGGACAGAGCTGGCCAACGCCAAGTTCTCAGTGGTCATTGTACAACCCATCATCAGTGACAAACCTGACATGTTCCCGTCCCCGTGGGCACCGAATTGGCCACGCATGGGGACAGGGTTAGGCCCTTCCTTCCAGGGGCACCTGCGGTTTCCAGCACACGCCTCGAAATAATTCCATCTCTCTGCATATGTAATTTTGCGTGTCATTGCCCCTAATTGCATGCTTAACACACACTCTTTTTAAAGTGCAGCCCTTTTATCAGCAGTAGGTAGTAGCAGGTTTAATAGGGTGTTTGAATTCCTATAAAATTAATCTGTAGCCTTCTGCGATAGGAGACGGGCAGGGAGCCATGTGGTTCATATCCAGTGTTGATAAACTTGTTATAGAGGCAGGAACATTTCTGATTGGAGCAGTGACAAAATAATTTGGAGCAGAGCCATAAAAAGAGTGGATGGTGATGGTTTGAGCACAGCAGAGATTGAAATTGCTGGTGTGTGGAAGCAGCGCTGCCAGCTAACATTGACTTAGTGTCTCTGGAGAACTCTAACGGCAAATGCATTTTATTAATGGCAATATTCTTTTAGGAAATGCTGAGCATTGTTTCAGAGGTGGAGCCCCCTCGAGTACGTGGGTTTGGAAGTCAGCCAGACCAAGATCTGTTCAGCTGAGCTTGTTGCTGGTCACTGCTCTGGCCTCCAGCTGCAGCAGGAAGGTTGCCTAAGGGCATGCACTGGGCACTGTCTGCTAACAATTGGAATATCCTTTTCTAGTGCGGAAAATGCATCCATCCATTCTCGCTCTGGATTCACCTATATGGGATAAAATGCTCTGAGACAGCAGGTCATGTTTTTAACTGTTCTTTTATTGTCTTTCCTTTGAAATATGTTTCCCAGAACATGAACATCAGTGGGAGTTGTTGCTTTCCTAGCTGGACTTTAGCTCTTACTGCCAGTAAGAGGGGGAGCTGCTCTAACTAGATTGTGGTCGTTGGCATTGGACTGCCACATGGGGCTTGGATACTTTTCCTTGCACCTAATTGTCTTGTGGGGGTTGATCAGCCTCAGAGGAGGCTCTGATGTGCAGGTGAGACAGAAGCCTGCCACGGCCAGCCATGGTACTGCATCTTCTGTGCTTGCTCTTACTGTTGCCACCTCTTCACCTCTTTCCAGCTGCTTGCTGCTTGAATCCAGCATGGAAACAAGGGTGGACAGCAGGGGTGGCTGCTGGGCCCATTGAGAATGGCAGAAATGGTGCAGGTCGTACAGCCATAGGGATGGAAAATGCAGTGCACAGGAGTCATGGACTGTGCTGGTCACCCAACAGGGCTGAATTTCACCTGGTACCTCCTGCCATGGTTCCTTTGCTGTGTAAAACTGTGATGTGATTAAATCAAGGAAAGTAACCCCCGCTGCAACACTGTCTTTTCTTTGCAGGGAAGCTGTCTGAAGGGGATTCTCTGGAGCTGAGCTGTAGTGCTGGTCCTGCAAAGGTGATACTGGAGCCAAACCAAGTCGTGATTTTGGACTGTAACCTGACCCCTGTTGAGCAAGTGATCAATATCACATGGAAGAAGAATGGGTTTCCATTAGTGGAGCAAGAACATCTCCATGTGCTTCCAAATGGATCGCTCTTCATCTCATCCCAGGCTGTGGCAAAGGACAGTAAATATCCCGAGCGGGATGGTGCTGAGGGCAACTACTCCTGCGTGTCTCACACCTCTCTAGGGACTGTCACCAGTCAGACAGCTGCAGTCAGATTTTCAAGTAAGTGTTCTAAGTGTTCATTTTCTTTCCTTCCCTTCCTGGTACTTATACAGAAATCTGCTTCCCCAGGAGCTTGAGATAAAATGTCTGTGAAATAAAATCATAATAATGATGTATAGATGGGACTGGGGGTAGTCCACAAATAAGCAGTGGTGTCTTCTTGTTATCCCGCTGTTAACATCCTGTGTAACTCTCCCAGGTAAGTGCCATCAGCTATGAATTAAAAACAGAACCCTCCTCTTTCCAAAAGACAGTGCTTGTTTTTGCAGAGAACTTCAGAGCCCTCAGTGTAGCACCCTGTGCTTGGAGTCGTGGCTGTGGGGAGCTTTGGCTGTGGCAGCTTGTGAGGTGAATATCTCTTTGTATGGAAGAGATGAAAGAAAGGGTTCTTCAGGGAAGTTTTTGTTTGAATCGAGAAGGACCCTCCAAGATCTGAACTGCTGAATCTCTGCACAGAGTTCAAGAATAAAATTCCTTTCTATTCAGGTTTGGCTCCTGGGGGCTATTTTAAGTGAGTGTGAATAAATGATTCCTTGACCTGCCAAATAGGCAACACTAGAGAATAATGCAAATACAGTAACACTTCCCTCTAGTACAGTGACTCTTGTATGTTAAATGTTGCTAAAAACATCTGAACAGGCACACCTTGGGTGTTGTAGGGGGGCGAAGGTGCAGAGATAATGTCCTGACACCCCCTTTACATTGGGATGTTTTTAGGCTCTGGTACCCCAGACAGGGCCATCCAGGTTTGGCGAAGTGAGTGCTTCAGTCTGTGAGCACTGTTCTGTAGAAACCAGAACTGCTGGTGAAGCTTTGCCAGATGAGGGGAAAATCTTTTACTTTTGCAACACGTCCTCCTTTTCTGCTCAGAAAATGTTTAGCATGCAGTCAGGGATCCTGCACACAGGTGTTGTTCAGGAGGAGCTGTCATTAGTCCAGATGGATTTATTTAGGTGCTCCTGCCTCAGTCCCAGACAGCCTGAGTTAGGATATATTTATTCTCTTTTAGGGGTGACTTATGTTGAACTGTGTGCTGTGTGCTGTGTCTGTTGCCCCGTGGCAATGGGCTATGTCTCTGTTATGGTCCTGGGTTTATTGTTTGGTGTCTAACGAGTTAGAACAGTGGAGACATCTCAAAATGTGGAGGCTGACTTAAATTGCCCTCCTCTCCTCCTGGATTTTTCCAGAATAGCATAAACGGGTGATAAAAGGGGATGCCTCTCTCCATCCCCTTCTGTGTTTGTCCCAGAAGTGGGAAATTTCAGGTGAACTCTTACCTTGTGTGTACTCAAAGGTCTCCTTTTATTACCATCTGCACAGGGAAAATGCTGCTTCTGTGGCACACACATGCACCTGACATAGCATATCCATTTCTGAGCAGGGAGCAGTGAGAGAATTGATTAATGAAATGCATCTCTCGCTTCGATTTGTTCCGAGGGCTGGGCAGAAGGACTTGCTCCATTAGCATTCAGCTGGAGCAAGTGAGGATTGTAAAGGCTTGGGTTTTTCCATTTTTTCCCCTGCTACTGAACATGGTCTGTCAAAAGCTGGATGGAGTCGATGGGCTTATTCTTTGTGCTGATTGCCTTGGGGACTGCTAATCAGGACAGGGCAGTAGAAGAAAACCTGTTCAGCAGGTGGGATGTGTTATTCCTGCCATGAGCTTTTCCTTCTGACCTGCAGGTCCTTTCCTTCCCTGGAATGGGGTTCCCATGCAGGGCTGTGGGGCTCTCTGTGCCACTGAGTCTTGCAGTAACAAGTAGGAGCATTGGATATTTCTAGCACCTCCCTTGCTCAGTACTGGTTTGGTGCTCTTGGTGTCATCTGCTGTGTTTCATGCTTGTGGGAGTCCGCTTCTCCCCCTGAGAGCCCCAAGAGCAGCTCTGGCACCTCTGTCTAAGGGCTGCCAGCTTCCCAGTGGAGGGAGGGGATGCTCCAGGCAGCAGTGAGCCCAGAGGCTGGAGGAGGCCTTTTGGAGCAGTCAGGCTAGAGTGGTGGAAGTTGAATGGCATGTGAAGGCTGTGACAGTATGAGGACTTCATCCTTCCACTGTGGTCCAGGAATTCAGCTTGTTGGCATTTTGCTGGATAAACATATGGCTCACTGCCCAGTGTTCCCTGGCACCCTGTGTGCCACCAAGGGACCCATGCCACAGTCCCCATCCACACCTCGTGGCAGTGGTGGCCATGGCAAAGGGGAAGGAGCAAGGCTGTGAGGGCTCTGTGTGCCTGTTAAACAAGCAGCTGCTCAGGCTGATAAATTGGGTTTGCAGGTTTTCCTGAGCTCCACGTGCTCCCACATGGAAGTACCAGGGGTGTTATTTTAGTTGTGGGAAGGTGTAGCTTTCTACCTGTTAATAACTACATTGAAGAAGATTTGTTAATGCTTTTAATTTAGCTTAAACATTTTGTGCAAGGGAGGTTGTAGAAAATTACAGTAATTGTGACCGTCAGATGAAGACGTTTGCTGTGCCTGGAGGGAATGGGCCAGCGCTGTGTGGCTGCTGGCAGGGAGCAGGGGAGAGGTTTGGAGTGTTCCTGCACCTGGAGGGACAGGCCACAGCAGGAATTAACACACAGGATCTCTCATCATCCTCTCTCCACATGGACACTGTGTCTTCTCTGTGGCGCCCTGTACGTCTGGGATTTGAGGAACGGCAGACTAGGATTTGTTCTTACTTTAAGGATTTCTTGTTTAGATTTTATTGTATTTATTTTGTGAATTAGGGGCATAGATGAGTGAAGGCCAGGGACTGTAGGCAGAACCGCGCTGGGCAGAAGAACTTTCTGCAGATGAATGCACAGGCTCTGGACCATCCGTGACTTCAGATGTGGATTTAGATGCTGTTTTGGGTAGGTGGGGAGCTGGCTCCTGTGGAGAGCAGGAGCAATCCTGTGCTGCCATATGGCCCTGCAGACGAGCGCTGTGCTGGCTGGGCCTGCACCGTGCTGGGGGAGCCGTGGCAAATTGCTCCCACGACTTTCTTAGAGTGTTTCCCTTCCACCCCTGGCCTGTTCAGAGGTGAGTCGTTCAGAGAGGGGTAACTTGGGGGGTGTTTGTGGTCTGAGTCGGGGCTGATATTGCCCCCACCTCGGAAATACCAGCTAATAATTGTAGAAGGTACAAAGAGGACGAGCACACAGAGAGTCTGGGGGCAGAGCGCTGTGGGAGAGAGCAGTGAGCCCCTTTCAGAAGGCTGAATTCCTTGCATAGACTGCATTTTCTGCCTGGGGTGTAGTGTTGCTGGCTGGCAGCCTTTCCAAGCCCACAGCCTCCTGCATGGATCTCGCTGCTGGGAGAGGGGGAGGGTACTGTGTTTCACCATCCTGCAGTCACCCCTGGGCTCAGAGCTAAAAGCCTTGGCACACACGGCTTGGCTCCAGCTGGGTTTTACATGTCAGTGGGGAGGGAGCTGCCTGCCCCACTCCTAGAGGTGCAGAGCCTGCTGCTTCGGCTGTCGCTGAGGGCAATTTGCTGTAATGCTCTTCACCTTCTCACCTGCAGTGGGTAATTTTTAGTGAGTGGCCTATTAAGGTGTTCAGGATAATCAGTACAACGGGACTGGGAGGTTTTGTGGCTCAGGATGGCTTTGCAAGCTAAACCTTAGCTGAGAAGTTGAAAATAACGTTGAGTATGTGTCGTCTTTGTTTGCCTTTCCCCTCAAGCATCTCCTTTCGCTGCCTCCCTGTGGGAAAACCTCTCACTTTGCAGCATTTCTGCAGCAGCAGAATTCTTCTGGCCAGAATTTGTTTGTGGGAGGAGAACAGCCCCTCCAAGGATCCTGTGGCCCCAGGGTGAGCAGTGTGCTGGAGCCTGTCCTGCACTTGCTGTGACCTGCATGCGTGTCCATGCAGAGTGTCCAAGTGACAGGACCTGCTCTCCAGTCCTCTCCTCCCTTGCCTGATTCTTTTTCCTCCCAGCCCCAGCTGTTTGCAGCACAACTCTGAGTCGCACTAGAGGTGCTGTACGTGTCCTGCCTCATCCATTCCACCCTGGTACTCCTGAGGATGAGAGAGGAAGAACACAAGGGATCACAGCATGCTGTGGTGTTGGTCCCAAGCTGGTGCAGATGCTTGTGGAGCAGTGATGAGCCCAGCCAGCAAGTCTGTCTCTGTCTGACCCTTTCAGGGCTGACATCCAGGGGTCTTGTTCAGTTCTGTATCAAAGGAACTTTTTCACTTCTCTTGCTTTGATTTGGTGTTACTTTCTGTGCTCAAAAGCTCCGAGTTGAAGTTCCCTGTCCTCTCCTTCATGAAGGACTCTGCAGGCTCCTTCTTTCAGAGCTTGAAGGGGTGATTTTTTCCAGCCTATCCCTATCCCTATCTTGTGCTGTGAGAGGAATATGATGGAGCTGCTCAGCCTCTGAAGCCCACCCCAAGAGTTCTGAGACAGTTTGCTGGGCATTGCCATGGTAGAGCCCCCAGCCCCCCGGAGCTCTCAGCCTGCCGTGAGACAAAGCCATGGCTTTGCCAGGAGCTGTGATTCCCCTTGGGAAGTGTGGCTGTTCCTGTGTGCTCTGAGCAAGAGGGACACTGTGCTCCCTAATCAGGGTCACTGTTTGGTCACACTCTTCCACATCCTAGTGAGGTTCTGTCAGGGGTGCTTTTCTTGGCTTTTGAAGAGCCATTCCAGCACAGTGGGCAGATAGGGCTGGGTGGAGGTGAAGGGCAGAATTTGGTTCTCAGCTGGCGATTTAAAGCTTGCAGGACCAGGTCTGGCAGGTGATAGCCACGAATAACCAGGACAGGTTATTGCCTGGTAAGCCAGGGAGCCCAGGAGGCTCTGTCACCTTTTGTACACCAAGCTGATGCTACTTAATAATGAGTAGCAGAGAGACATGTGACGCTGCTTGAAGTGGAGGTAACAGAAATGCTAACAAATTTCATTTTTTAGGATTCCTGCCTCCCATCATGATCTTCCTGACTACATGGCCCTCCAGAGCCTGCCAAAATATTCTCATTGACACCTGTAGGATGAGAAGAGAATAATGGGAAAGAGGATTAAGGGTACCTGCTGTCAGGAGAAGGTTGTTTTGATGGTGCCATCCTGAATATGCACTCACATTTGATGGATTTTCTTTTAAACTCTTGAATTCAGCAAGTTTTATTAACATGAGCGTAAAAGGTTTTGTAATTTGTAGAAATTACTCTGTGGTGAAGTGGTCTGCAGTGCATATTTGAGAATACTAAAACAGTTGGCTGAATTAAGGCCTTACATATTAATGTATTTTTCAAATTTTTCCAGGAAAACATTTTTCATTCCATTTGTATTGAATTGGAAAACGAAACGTGGCAGACAGCTGGTGGGAGAATTTGGTCTGTAGCTGCTGCGGAGAGCAATGAGTTGCTTGAAACATGTGATAACTATTTAAATTAAAGAAAAACACTAATGACAGCTGAGAATATGCCGAGGTTAAAATGGGTCATGCAAAAGCGTTTCATTTTCCCAACTGTACATACTTTCTCAAGCTCACACTGCAATAAGGCATGTATATGTGTGCATGGATGTTTGTGTGTGTGAGAGATGCAAAGAAAAACTTCAAGTTTGGAGTCCTACAAAATCCAAAGCAATGATGGATGTTTTTGGAAAGCGGTGGTGAGACAAGCACATAATTGTGTTGGAGGGCCAGGAGGTCGCTCAGGGTCCTTCTGAGCACAGAGCTGTGCTCAGCCCAGCATTCAAGTGTGTTTATTTGGCTGAAATTTATGTTTCTTGTTCCACATTTGGGGTTTCTGGCACTTGTGTTAGAGCATTGTTGGATGGATTCGTCCAGCAGGGTAGGTTTCACAGCAAAGACAGTTTAACAGAGGTGGATAAAGCAGAAGCCAGTTCTTCTGGGGGCTTTCTGCCCCCATCCAGGAGCCTGCATGAATATTCAAAACTCCACCTGTGACTGCGATGCCTTCGGGTTATGCTCTTGGTAGGACAGATGCTGACAGCCCTGGGGGAGCATTTCTGCTGCAGGGCTTTGCTGTGTGCATGGAAAGGTTGGAAGAAGAGGCAGCTGTGGATTGTGGTCCAAGAGCAATTCCAAACCTTAGTGTTTTGTTTCCAAAGTAGTTCAGCCTCTTTACTATGGAAGGACATATATAGAGAGAGGTGAGCCTTGGAGAGCAAACAAGTATCCTGGCATGTATGAAATCCATCCTCCTCTTAGCAGAGTGTCTGGATCCCCTTGGCTGCCTCCCATCTGCTTGAATAGGATGAAGTTGGTTTTTGCAGGGAGGAGAAGGAGGGTCAGAACTCTTATGGGCTCTGCGTCTGGTCTCCAGCACTGCCAGTCTGTGGGCAGTTGTTTTGTGTAACTTGACATCTGGTTTGTTCTTCCTCTTGCCTTGTTTTAATTTCCTGTGGCTGCAGGAATGCTACAAGGCAAAGGGGAAACTCTCATCTCTAGGATTGTGGCATTTCCCCTCTGTTTCTCATTCTGTGTCCTTCCCAAATGGAGCAAGTGAACATACAAGGAAGCAATTTAGGAAGGTAACTGCTGAAGCTGCCAAATTGCCTGTCTTTCTCTCACACTGTTGCCTTGAGGTAGAAAATGAGGGAAGAAGCAAATTTACACATTGAAACCTTTCAGTTACTGTTAGGGTTGCCGAGTGTCTATAGGAGCACAGGAAAGGGAGGAATTACATTTCAGGCTGTCTTCAGGAGAGAAAAGCCTTTCTCTTAGCTCATACATCATAGCAAGTTTGAATTTCTCAGCAGAAACAATGAGTTATTAACTTTCCTTCTCTTCTTCTTTCCCCAGCATTATCACGCTTTTTCCAGCAGCCAGAGTCACAGACAGTGGAAGAAAATGGCATGGCCCGGTTTGAGTGCCGGATTGAGGGGCTGCCCTCCCCTGTCATCACCTGGGAGAAGGACCATGAAGCTGTTCCAGCAGAACCCAGGTGATTCCCTGCTTGCTTTCTCGGGTCAGCTTGAAAAAAGAGCAAAGCAAAACCTGACCATTTAAGTTGTGGAGATCATTCTGTGAAACGGTAGAATGATGAGAGAGGTGATAGAGAGGTGATATCAGGTTTGGACCTGATAACTAATTGATATAAGAGGAGGTATTCAAGGGACTGAGGTAAAAAGGTCCACAAACATCTAAATAAAATGAACTTTTCCCCATATATTCAAACCACAAAGGAAAAAGAACTCTTGATATTGTGGTAGTTATTGCAGCACAGAACCTGCACCCTGCGAAGGCCTGTGTGTACCCAGGATGGGGCATGGCAAGGCATGGATGCTTTGGCTTGTCCTCTTGTATGAAATGACATGGAATTCGTTGGGGCCTGAGGTGAGGAGTACTGACCTGGGTGTATACAACTAAACTCCATTATGTGGATTTTCTTTGATTTTGGTTATGATTTTAATGGGAGGTCTTCTCCTTTGTCTTACTCCCATGTTTAGACACCATCCTAGTAAAAGACGCTGAATTTTCTTTTTCTGAAGAAAAGAGGAGAGTCCTGAAGCATGATACTTTTTCCTTCATCAAAGTCAGTTGCAGAGGAGGGGATAAACCATTAGCTGTTTGTCTGTTGACATCACTTTTGCAGGGGATCAGTAACTGAATTGTCCTTTAGTTCTTAAAAACTCCTTTTCTGTTCTTGAGAAAGAGGTGTTTCTCTCCTGGGGAAGTTAATCCAAGTGGCAGAAGAGGAAAAAAAGAGGGGGGTGTTGGGGAGGAAGTTTAGAAATACTTTTGAAACAGTGGCTATTTCTATAAGAATACCCACTTAAATCCTTGAGTCTGGAGTGTGGCATCTAGAAGTTCATAGGAGGCTGTTGAGAAGAAAATTAATAAAAAAGGAAGGAAAAAAAACCTGAAAATAAGGGATTGCAGGGAGAAGTGTGTCATGGATACAATGGCTTTTTAATGAGACAGCTCGATGGATATTGTGAAATTACTTGCTCAGAGATTACTTTCATCACGGGCAGCCTGAAAATTGTTTTCCTTGTAAAAGCCAGGCCATAATCTCTGTCTGCAGATCTTGCTTTTTAAATCATGTTCTAGCTAATATGCTTTTTCAGAAGGATTTGCTTTTTTTGTTGTTGTCTAGTTGTTGTTGTTGGATTTAATATAACCGGCTTTCGAAGGAATTAAGTGAATTCCAGGAAATGTTGGCTGCCAACCAGAGCTCTGTTATCCTCCCTGCATTGTGCCTAAGGAAGGGATCTCAGGCTGGCCTGATTACTGTGGGCTCCCTCCTGCACACACTTGGGATGAGCCTGTGAAAATACAGCCCTTTGGCTGGGCAGGTGTCAGGGTGATGCTTTCATACTCCAGAACAGCAGGGTTGGGAGGGTGTACAAAATCAGGCTCAGGGACTGGAGGTACAGCACTGGAGTAGTGCTACAGTGTTTGTGATTTAAGAGGGACAGAATAATCATGTTAAATTCACATTGCTTTCCCCTTTCCTTGCTTTTCCTTTTCCCCTCTCTTTTCTTCCTTTTCCCCTCTTTTTAACTCTTCCCCCTCCACTTTTCATTGTTGTTCTTACCTTTAGGCACTCTTTTCAGTCTTTGTCCCTGGATGCAGGTTCTAACATGGTGCAACCTCAAAGGTACTGAGAGCTGATCTTAAAAAAGTATTTAAACAACCTACAGGGTACCAAAGTGCTGATTGGTGTTTTTGGAATACTTTTCCTGTCCCTCTCCAGGACAAAATTCTAAATTACTTATACGAGTAAGGCTCACATTATTTTGCTGTTCTGGCTCTGAAGCACATTGAGTAAGCACAGTCTTAAATCTGCAGCAGCTGCTGAAAGGTGGCTCACAGGATTTCTCTAGATTGCAGTTGATTTGGGGTGTGTGCAACATCTCTTGGGGTAATCTCTGGTTTAGGTGCTGGCTGTGTTTCACATCAGGCTCCAAAATTCTGTTTATTTTCTCTAGAGACAAGAGGAGCACTTGCTGGGAACTGGAGGTCTTTGGAGGTCTGCACAGCAAATTCATAACCTACAGACCACATGCTCTGCAATCACAGTATATTTGTCCACATTTTGGCTAAGTGAGGGTTTTATCTGTGTGTAGAGTTTTATTTCTGTGCTGTGCCAGGAATGCCTTGACGTGGCTCATGTTTAGGTACAGGACTCTGGAGCTGTGAGCAAAAGGGCTTCCAAACTGAGCCTGCAACAGAGCTGCAGGTTCCTCACTGTGCTCAGGACAGCTTTGGGCTGTCCTAGGCACCTTCAAAAGGCTGAAGGGAGGGTGTGCTGGCAATTTACTCGGGAGAAGGTAAGAAGGGAATAGGGCTGTTAATGCCAGGATATTCTCTGAGCTGTAGGGCTGCAGAGTTTGGACGCAAGGCAGTGGCGCTTGATTTCAGCTCTTGGGCACTGCCCTGGTGAGCAGCCCTGAGCCCCTCAGTGCTGACAGGGACGGGAAGAGCTCTGTGGGTGTGCCCTGTTGTTCTTGCTGCCTTTGGAGCCATGGTAGTTGGCTCTGCTCTGAGTGTGCTGTCCTTCAGTGTAATCCAGGTGGGGGCTTGCCTTTCGCCCCCATCGAGGCAAACTCCTCTGAGATCCTGACACTGCAGCTATCAACAGCAAAACTCCTGGGACTGCCAAGGTTCCAGCATTTCTATTGCTTCCAGGGCCTTTGTCTGTCTGTCCTTTAGCTTTTGTTTCCTGCTTAATCCTTGGTAAAGGTGAGGAGACAAACAGATTTGTGCTTTGTGTGGAAGAAAAGCTCTGACTGTCTGCTCTGAGTCATCGGGCAAATTTCCTTACAGGGAGCCTGGGGATGGAGTAAATGCCCTTGCAGGCTGCCTGAAGGCTTCTAGTTCAGGGCTGCTGGGACCCTGAAGAGCTGGAGGTTTTGTGAGCGGCTGGGAGAAATGGTGGATAGAGAAATCCTGCTTTTCTTCCCTCCTTGCTTCCCCAGTAGAGTGATCCTCACTGCTGCTATGTTCTCCCAAGAGGATGTATGGCACTGAGTAGATCTCTACCACTGGTACTGAGGGGACTGTCTCGAGCTCTTTTGATGAAGTCTCTCCATCCAACTCCCTTGTTTCCAGCTCCTGCTCTCTTTAGAGACACAGTGGCTTGTTTTGTGCCCTCAAGAGAAGCTGGGTCTTGAATGCCCTGGTCTAGTGACCCTGCTCTGAGAGAAGAAAGGCCAGAGACCAGAGGTCTGTCCTAGCCTCAGTAAATCTGTGATACATCGCTGAAGTGTCTTTTTGTGGCTGGGAGATGCCTTGCCTGGTGTTTGAAATATGTTGATATTAATTACAGACTCAAATAGCAGATGCACGACAAAAATAAATATTATCGCAGTAGGAGGCTTTCCCTCCATGGAACTGAGAGGATGCAAATATTTGTCATCCTTCTCCTGAGTCCTGATGAGGCATCCTGATGAGGGCCCTTGGGTATCACCTCCTCTGAGGTCTTCCTGGCTCCATGATCCTTGCTCATGGCGCTCCAGCTGTCTCAGCACCTGGAGAGCCACAGTTTGACTTACTGTGTGATCTTTGTGGATGGCAGGACTGGCATTCATGGTTATAACTTGCCTTTGTGCTGTTCCTGTGGAATAGCTGCTATCCCCTCCCCTTAGCAATTGCCTTTGAATGTGTCCTCTTCATAATGAAGACTGATAACCCAGAGCTGCCTGTCAAACCTCGGCAGCTCTGTTTATAGAGACTTGCAATTAAAAATGGATCTCATATATAATTAAAAAGGATCACGTAGGCTTTGCGCCTTGCATTCAAGAATAAAGAGGCTGCCATCTAGGAATCCAGGCAGAAAATGGAGATGCTGACAGCCCGCTCCTACTTTTATGCTAATTGCTAATCATCTGCTTTGTTCAGTGTAATGCAGCAAGGATTGTGTTCATGTCGTGAGCAATGTAGCCATTTCACTCTGTGGAAGTGTTTCCCAGTAGCCTCCCATGGGCAAATCAGAGGATACTGAATGGCCAGCTGTGAGTTTGTCACCTTGTGAAAGCCAGAAACTTGTGGAAGAAGGAAAGGAGCAGAAATGATGCAGGTTCAGGTGGCTGTGTCGTGGCTGCTTTGGCCCATGGAGGTGCAGTTATGTATCAACTGGTCCCTTTTCATGTACTTGAGGTGCAGCAAGAAAAAGATGATGTTCAGACTTCTTTGCAGTGTGTTTTTTGTCTGTCAACACAACCTTTGTAAAAAGCAAGTGCTGAAAATGGCTGTAACATGTGCTCAATGCTTGGGGACATCTACAAATGTGTATGTAGAAGCATGAGTGTATGGAGTTGGTTTGTACTGGCCAGTTGATTTGTGTCAGCAAAGTCCTGTTAGTCTGGTCTCCCAAAAGCAGCTCTTAAATTTGGAAGACTCCAAGGTGACGGATAGGTCTGTACCTGCTGCTTTTTGAGAACCACGGGTTGGGTTGCTCAGAGGTTCCCTGATCCCATTCTGCTGGCATTACCAGGACCTGCACATGAGAGATTTTTTGGGAGAAAAAGAAGGGATAAAAGGACTTTGGGGTGATGAATATCTGGGGTAAGGCATAGCCTATCTCACACTCTTCCTTTTGGTTACTCAGGTTTATAACTCTTCCCAATGGTGTCCTCCAAATCGTGGATGTGCAGGAGAGCGATGCCGGGATTTACCACTGCGTGGCAACCAACGCTGCCCGAAAGCGCTACAGCAACGATGCCACTCTCAGCGTGGTGAAAGGTGAGGTGCTGTCAGCAGCCTCTTGGGCTAGGTACAGGTCTGACAGGTAATCATTGTGTGTGGTGGGGGAGCTGGGCTCAAATACCAGTGACCATCTCACCTCCTGGTGTGGCTCTGCACATGGCCAGCTTTGGTTAAAACTTGCAGAGAAGCATTTCATGAAAGGTTTCTCTTTGCTGGTGATGGGATAAGGAGACTGTGTTGGGAGGACTCCTTTGTCCTCTGGGGTGATTAGAAGGGATGAGGCAGCCCATTTGCTCCTTGGGGAGGGCAGCATTTTTGGTGGTGCTCTCTGCGGTGGCATTGGATAGCAAGAGAAGCAAGGGCTGGCATGGACAGACAAAGGCGCTTCCCAAGCAAGCGAGAGAAATAGCTGGAGGCTGGAGTGGCTGGCAGGGCAGTGTTTATCCAGGGTGCCCAGCACAGTCCAGAGGAGGCCGAGTACAGTGACATCCAACTTGTGTTCTGTGTCCATGTTGCTGGTGCTCTGCTGAGCTCCAGAGATCTTTATGGGGTGTTTGGGAACAGCCCCAGCTGGGATTTCTCGTGGTCATACAAGCCTTTGGAGCAAAGCTTTGGCTGTGAGCTGTCCTTCACCTCCCGATCTGGGCCTCAGCCTCTGAGTGCATTTTCCTTTGTAAGCCAAGAGTGCAGCAGGCAAGTCTGGACATGAGGACATAGCTGAGAGCATGAGTGCAGTGGGGGTCTCCAGGCTCCAGCATCCTTCCCAGCATGCCTGGCTGCCTCCCCAGCTTTGTATCACCCTGTCCTGCAAATGAACAAACTCACTAGGGCTGGGAGTCTGGCTGAGCTGTCCCTTCTCTCAGGACAGTGCCCCCTGCCACATCTGTCTCCTGTTCGTGCTGACCCTGGTGTATCTTGCAGGAATCTTTAACCTTGAAAGCTCTGAAATCCTTCCCAGCCCCTTTCATCTTTGTTTAGGATTGCGTTGCTTGGCATTCTGCTCCCAGTGTATTTTCCCAGCGATGGCTTTGCTGTTCATCCATCAGCAGGGAGTGTAATTAACTGTGGAGCCTGAGAACACACCTCTGATCAATGGATTGTGTCATGGAGGTAATCTGGGTGGAATCTGCAGAGAATTTGTGAGCGGTTGAATGCTCTGTATCCAATTGCCAGCCCCTGCCAGATCCTCTGCGTGTTTAATGAAGCTCGGAGCCGAGCGGAGCGCTTCCTATGGGCAGTTCCACGCTCCAGAGACAGCTCCTGTGTTGGCTCTGGTGTGCTATTGATAACTAATATCGATCAAGCTGCAAAGGTGAATTTGATGTCCTTGGCATCATAACTCATTCTGCATAATTGCATCTTGTAGCTCTGCAATGTTTAATCTGCTTTGCAAATGGAGGCAATGGAAGAGGTTAAATGGGAAGCGTTCCTTCTGGAGCACCAGCCGGCCCAAGCAGATTTCTGCCTGGAGTTCTCACCCAAATCTCTCTTCTGCAGCACTACACCACCCGCTGGCTGCTAAAACAAATATGTGAGGTTGAGTTTTTCACCAGATTGAGCTGATAGTGATGAAAAACATGCCTGTTAAATCTCTGGGGTTTTTTATAATTGGGGAGAAGTATCTTTGAGACAGATGGGAAACTGCAGTGACCTGTGCAGGCTGTAAACTCCTCCATGAGTGACTGGCATGGTGTTGATCCTTTTTTGTTTCAGTACTTCACCATCAGAGCACATTTTTGGCTGCCTGGACTGGCTTGAGGAGTCTTTTCCTCCCTGTTCAGAAGCAGCTGATGATAGTTGGAGTGAACTGGTCAGGCAGAAATCCTTTCCTGATTGTGAAAAATAAAACCAAATTAAACCAAAACAAAAAATCCTAGGGAAAAAGAACCCTAAAATAAACTGAAAGACAACAAAAGAACAATAGACTGAAGTACAGTTATTTAGTGTTGCTTATTTGGAAATTTTAGGAACCAAACTCCTGTGTGTCTGCAGACAGAAGCAACTAAACTGCTTCTTCCCTCCCTGCTCCTGACAAGGGACTCCTTTGTGCCAAGATAAGGTGACAGTCCAGCCTTTCAGTCCCACTGCACTGCCAGGGCCCCTGGAAAAGGTTTGTGCAGTGAGACCTTGTGTCTCCTTATCTGCTGTCCCACTGGCAGTGCTGTGTCACGATGCTGGAGGTTGTGCTCCTGGTAGATTTTGGGGTCTTGCTGATGGTAATGCAAATGCTTCCAAGGATCAGGTCTGGGAACGTTTTGTGTTCATGCCTCTGCCTTCCAGACAGGGCTGGATTTGAACGAGCTGTGCATAGCAAAAGAATCAGTTTCCCTGTAGCTCTTCTGCCCAGTTGTCCTGTTCCTCCCCCCTCCCTCCCTGTTCCTTGTACAATGGCTGGGAATTGTTCCCTCTCCCTTATTAAAGGCCTTTTCCCAGTAAAAACAGCAATTAAAATGACCCCTTTTTGTCATATCTGCACAGTCTAAAAACCCCAAAAGTGTAATTTCACTGGGCAGTGTGACTTCCCTGTCCTGGGGGAAATTTGGGCTGTGCTATGTGTCTGTGGCTGAGCACATGCTGGCCGTCACCAGGCAGGGCAGGAGGGGCTGCAGATGTTTTGGCTGTGCAGACTTCATGGTGCAAATTTCCAGACCTTCCCTGGGGAAGCAGAGTTTGGAGCTGGAAGGGAAGAGAGCAGACAGGACAGCGGGATCCAGTCACGCAGCCCTGAAACAGAGCCTGATGCTGAAACAGGGATAGCTTGGGTTTTGCCCTTGGATCTCCACTGCTTCCCAGTGCACGGGGTGCCAGACACATCTGGCAGATCTGTCCCTTCGCCCCTCACCTGGACAGGTGATGAATGAACCCTGTGTCTCTCTCTGCCAAAAGAGCTGGCTGTGGGATGCTTTCCCAGGCTCTGGCTGTGCATGCTGCCTTTCCTTGGGGTCAGCTGTGTGTTATTCCCTGTAGCTCCCTTTTCTGGAAGCAGGCTCTGGAGCCCTACTCTGAACTTGTAGATAAAGAACTAATTCCTTGTGTGTCCTGGTCATGTTCCCAGGTTCTTGACATACACACAGAAGTGTTGCCATGCTTCATGAAGCAGCTCTCAAAGAAGAGTAGCAGAAGGGCTTAGGGAACGTGACGTGTGGTCTCAGCAGGTCACTTTGCCTGTCACTTCGCTTTCCCCCTCCGTGTCATGCACATGCCTGCTCTGTGTGTTTTCATGGGAATAGGGACTCCCTCTTGCTGTGTATTTGCCCCACAACTGGCACAACGTAGCACAAATGACAGTCAGAAGCTGTGCTACTGCAAGAACAGTAAACTTTTACAAAGATTTGATCTATTCTGTTTTTAAATGTCACAAGGAGTGTGGCTCCCCCTAATTTCCATTGCATCTTCCCCACGAATGAATGCTGGGATCTCTTCTCCACAGCTAACCCAAATTTCACTTCCCTCCAATTTATCCTATTAGTTTTAGTTGCAAAGCATTGGGAATCTTGAAAAAGTTGCAGTATGGTGTCTCCCAAGTGACCTAAAGAAAGTTAAAAATCTCGGCAATTTTAGTTTAGAATAGTTTCCTCCCACTGGAGTGGGAGAAGCAAATTTAGGATCCTGACCCCAGAGCTTCTTCATGAAAAGACACAGTGTTTGTGTCTTTTCATATTTATTAGTTATTGCAGAAGGATTGTCAAAGTGTGGTCCTGGTTGCCAGGACTCCTGGAGAATCAGTTCCTCAACTGGACATTTCTGTAAATAGGGATAAGGTCATAAATAGCTTTGGAGCTGCCCTTTTGGAAGGGATGAGTCAGTCTGGAGAATGATTATGGGCATTTGGTGCTGGAGGGCATCTAGTGGCACATACAGAGAGAGGTGTGGACATGTATCTCAGTGTGGGTGTGGGATTTCCCCTCCTCGTGTCCTCTGGACCCTGCTCCTGGTCTGTGCATGTGGGGTGGCCATGACTGCTCTGACATGTGTGGGAAAAACCTTTGCCGTAAACCAGATGGGCAAGAATCAGAATCTCCCTGTGCTGCAATAATGCAGGAATTGGAGAACAGAGCAGGGTGATGGGTGGAGGTCTGGGCTGAGCAAACCACAGAGGAGTCTCCCAGCAGCTGAGCACATCCCCCGCGAGCTGGGATTTAGTGCCGTGTTATTAGAGATGACACTGCAAGATTGCCGTTGGCAGAACATCATTTACGCTGACAGTTGTAGCAGCTTGCTGCAGCAGTGTCCCAGGAAATGGATTTTTCAGCCAAATATTTGTATGAATGTGATAACAGGGACAGAGCTTGGAGGCAGCTGAAGCACCTTCAGTTTTTTTGTTCTTTTGGTGTTTGTGCTGCAGTGGCTTGCAGGTACCAACACAGAGCCTGGGATGGGGGTGGTTCCTGCTCCAGAGGGCTGCTCTTGACTGGGATGAGCTTTAGGGATGGAGGGGAAGGTGGTGATGAAGTGAGCAACACTCGCAGTTGGCCACCACCTCGCAGAAACAGACGTGCTGTTACCACAAGTGGATTTTCAGTCCCTGCATGTGCGAATGACGTGCTGGATGCTGGCTTGGCACTCAGCCTGAGCCCTGGCCACGTGCTCTGCTCCCCTCGTGGCTTCCAACACAGGTACTGGGCAGCCAGGGGACAGGGAACTTTGGATTTGGGTCACTGCTGCTCTGGGCTGGCCTCCCTGACCACAGCTGGGCATTCATCCTGTGTGTGCTGCCAGAAACAGTGAAGGGCAGCATTAACCAGAGTGAAGGGATGGTCCAAACCAGAGTGGAGGGATGGTCCAACCTGGATTTGGGTGGTCTTCCTCCAGCAGAAGGGAGGAAGGGGGCAGGGCAGCAGGCAGCAGGGCCCTGTGTGGTTGTGGGGGCAGAGCTATCCACTTCTTCTGGGAGGCATGAGTTGTGGGCATGTGTAGGGAGAGAAAGTGTGGGGTGGGATAACACAATTACATTTTTGCTGTGAGTTGTTGGCATAATCAGCAAGTGATGCATCACCTCTGGAGAAGGAGATATCCCAGTTCCAGTCTGCAATTACCATGTTCCTCTTCCATGTGCCTCCCATGCAGGACATAGAACTATCACTTTTCCCTCTCTCCTTTTAGCATCCTTCTGTTTTCCTTTGCCCTCTGGTCTCTCACTTCACTAGCAGTTAAGCAGGGAACTGCTCTCCACTTGACATCCCAAAAGCTCAGCCATGAGGACTCTGTTTACGAGTGTTTAACAGCTCTGGTTTCCTGGGAAGCAGGTATCTGAAGCTGTTTGCATAATGCATCTGATGGATTCTGTAAAATGCTGTTGCTCCTGCCTGTGGCAGAAGGTGCTAAGCAAGCCATGGCAAGTGTGAATTCAGAGGATGGCAAGATCAAGGAGGAGGTACACAACACTTCCTGCTTAATAAATAGATCTTTAAAGCTAGAAGTGACCTTCTGCTTAACAAGCTGTAAACTTTAACTCCATCTCACTTTACTGAGCCTGTCACTGCTAGTGGGTTTCAAGCATGCGTGGAGCAGGATTTCACCCATTGATATTGGGTGAAACTTGTGAAAGGCTGGTGCAGATGTGTGTCAGGCACCCATCCAACCACACAGCTCTGCTTGGCTGGGGTTCCTACAGGGCCAAGATGCATCACACCCCTCACATCGTGGAGGGAAAGCTGCTCATAGCTCCAGTGTCAGCAGCCTGCTGTGGGAGCCCAAGGGGAGTTCCAGCTCAGCTGTCTGTGAAGTTCCATGGGGCTATGATGTGCCACACTCCTGACAGCTCCAACAGCCCGCAGTGACAGAGGGTTTGATACAAAATGCAGAGCCCTCACCTCCCATTAAGCACAACAGCTAAACCTGGGGATGGCACCGGAGTGGCAACAGAGGTGTCAAGGATAATAGAGCAGAACAAGGGATGTATGGCTGGGAATAGGTGAGCTCTTTCCAGGTCCTAAGGGGAAACTGCTCTAATCCACATGCAGTGGTGGCTGTGCCTGACATTTAGAGCTGTCAGATGTGGCCGGGCTCGTGTGTTACTCTGCCTTCAGCTCCTGCAGATGAGGGATGTCTGGATTGAGGCGTGGTTTATGTTCCTCTGGTGTTCTTCGCATGCATCCCTTACTAATTTAGGTCTGCTGCACTTTTGAGGCTTTGTGAAATAACAGCTGGTGTTTGGTAAGGCTTGGACGGAAGCACGGTTTAAGTGGTAGGCTCCGTTCTCCTCTGAGTCCCTTGGTGGTGGTGCAATCCTGTGGTGCATCAGCACATTTGCACTACAGGGATCACACCTAGGCTGCCCTGGGGGATGTGGGACAGGCTATGACTGCGTGGAGAGGCTGGAAGGGAGCTAGGAATAGAGATCATAATTAGGTCAGCAGCTTGCAGTGGGCTGCAGGACAGGAAGGTTGATGCGGTTGGGCTCCTGATGACACTAGTTAATTATTAATCACTGGTGTTACAGCTGTGTCTCAGCAGCTCTCTGAGGTCGAGGGCTGGCGGTGCCCTCCGGCACTGACAGCGTCCAGCAGCTGGAGTGAGGATGTTGGAAGTGTCTGGAGGCATAGCAAAGCTCATGGGGGTGTCTAATCCCATTACTTTTGACACAGGACAGACGTGTCTCTGTCTCCAAGACCCACCAGTACCTACAGGGGTGCTGAGGAACAGTAGTGGGAGGAGTGGGCCTGGGTCACAGCGGAAGCTGAGTCAGGAGCAGAGCTGGGCTGCTCTGAGCCCTCACTTGGATATCTTGGATGCTAGGGATTGCTCAGAACACAGCTGGGAGTTTGCCTTCTGTATCTATCAGAGATGTTCTTGCCCATCTCTGTTCCTGGTGCAGCCAGGGGGCAATGCCAAGTGGATTGTGGACAAGAATGAGGAGCAGGAAGAGAGAGGAAGGATGGGGTAAGGAGGGGCAGGTGATGTTGTCAAACACTGTCTTAATGCACAGCCTTACATCAGGGTTCTCTGTGGCACCCAGACCCAGCAACTGCCCAGGCAAAGGGCTCTGACAGAATCTGTGGATATCAGCAACGATCTTTCCCCATGGAAAGCCAGCTTTTCTTCTGGACTGTTCCTAGAAAAACAGATTTGCGTTGTCCTGAGTGAATGCAGATGCATCCATCTGCTTTTAGTTCTCTCCCTTCCAAGTTGGCAGTCTCAGTTTGCTGCCAGACTGTGTTACTGTGGGCTCCCAGTGTGTTGTGTGTTCGCAGCATCACTTGTGGGAAGCATTCTGTGTACCTGGCATCAGGGAGAGCCCTCTGCAAGATCCCTTCCCAAAATGTTCCTCTTTTCAAAGCTGCTCGGGACAGTGGATGGCTGCTCTGGCAGAGGGAATGGGGCAGAGCAGGAGCCATGGTTACAGAGGAAGCAGGTTGTGCCCTCCTGCTGGTCCAGGGCCTCCAGCCTCATCCCTCTCTGCCGTCGCTGCATGTGCCTGAATTGCAGATGGATCTGATATTACAAATAAATCTGAATTGCAAATAGGTCTGATGAAATAGGTGTCAGCCTCTGGGAAGCATCGGCCTCAGAGCACAAGGAGGAAGTGACTGGAGTGAAATGGCTCCAATCACTGAGGCAAGGTGAGTAAGGAGGAGTTTCAGGGTGACTTGTGAGCCAGAATGGTCTTCTGTTGACTGTGTCTCTGTGTCATTGCTCTGCAAGAGGTAAAAAAAAAATATGCTTCTGGCTTTTTTTTTCTCCTTGGAGGTTCCTCATGTATCATTGTAGAAAGTGGTTTGCTGCTCTAGGATAATGGCAAAGAGAGCTGCTATAATGATGGTTAAAAAGGCATGAGGGTGTTCCCACTGAACCCCAGAGGCGGGCAAGCTTATGTCCCCAGGGCTATCTCATGTTTACTGATTTGGGGGGTGTTTATATTTAAATCATGGATACTGTGGCTTATGTTAGGGGTCTTCTGATGTTCTCTGGCTATTACTTTTGCACCTTCACTTCTGCGAATTGCTGTGTTATTGAACTGTGAGCAGATGGAGTCCCAGAGGTGCTGAGAGATGTACCCAGAGCAGCACAGTGGGTTAGTGACAAAGACCATGGGAGACTGTCTTGAGCCACTGGACCAGAGCTGGGACATCATCCTGACTGGTTGTCAGCATGGGACATTCCTGGTATACTGAGAAGGTTCCTGTTGGAGTGGTGACTTTATAAAACAGCCTCCTGCAGCCCTTGTATTTCTAGTCACTGGGTTTGGCAGCTGCATATGAATGGCTGGAGCTTGCCGTGCTTCAAGGGCTCAGCTTCAGCAACATAAGCTGTCTGGGTCTTAGGGTTAGAGCAGGGAGGCTGCTCTGTTCTCCCTCAAAAACTCTGAGGTACCTCTGCTCCTTTCTTTACTTCTTGTTGGCCTCTCACCTGATCTAGAGGCTCAACTCCCTCTATACACCAAGTAACTTTCTTGTAGGGAATTTTTTTGCACAAAAGTCTCTGAAAATGTGCCAAGACAGACTTATGAATCAGTAATAACCATCTAAAATGATGACACTGTCAGTGCTGCTCCAACACAGTCTTTCTGTTAGGTCTTGGCGTCCACTGTGCCCTGAGCTGGGGTTTCCTATTGCCTCTGCCACATTCCAGCTCCATGGGCTGCTGCTTCTGCCTCCCAGAAACTCTCTGTGATGCATCTTCAGGCTTCTGAGGATTGAGATGCCTGAAGGCCTGAGGTGTGCCGCCCTTTGGGCTGTGGCAGAAGCCAGAGGAGCCCCAGCTCTCAGAGCTCTGTGCAGTGGGGCCGCCCGGCCGCAGCTGCCGGCACAGCCCCTCCTGTTTATTTTGCCTGGCTCCGGCTCGGAGCGGTGCAAATGGAGGCTCTTCCAAGCGCTCTGGGGAAGCGAGCAGGAATGCGTCGTGCAGTCTGGCTGGCTCCCATCCCTTTTGGCGTGATGAGGAGCGGTTCCAAATGCGTGTACGCAAACAGAGAGCCAATGTTGACAGCTTTACAAGAGCTGGAGTGGTGGGCAAAGCACACTCCGACTGCTTTGCAGCGCTGCTAAATGTACCCTGGATGTACAAAACTCCATAGCCTGAAGGATTGAGGATTTGGGGAGTGGGGGAAGAGCCCCCCTAAAAATCCAAGGCAATTTCTGGAAGCCTGCCACTTCTCCTGGGCTTCTGGTTACAGAGAGTTCAGGGTGTCAGCTTGTGGCTGAGCTAGTACATTAGTGGATTTAATTTCTGAGCTGAAATCTGTCAGCTGTATAAAGAAGTTGAGAGGAATGAAAGAGGACTGCCTGATGGCCCCTTTGCTTGTCTGGACTGGGATCCATGTGCTCCCTCCCAGGGCTTCCAGACACAGACGTGGAACTGGGGAAAATGTTGGACAGGCTGTTTCTCAAGCCAAATGAGAAGCTGTTCCTAGAGCAGCTTCTCCCGCCACACTCTGTGGAGAGACCCCAGAAGCTGTGGCAAGTGGTGATCTGAGGAGTACATCCACTCCTCGGAGTGGACACTCCTCATCCAAACTAATTAATCTCTGCATTTTTTTTTAATCAGAGAAGTGTATTTAATCTGTTACATTCTCTGTTTTTCATGTATATGCAAACAGCAGAGGAGCAAGTTTGTAATGTGTAGGTTGGACCATATATTTTAGGATCTGTTTGCTGACTTATTTCGTGGGGGATTTTGGGATCGTAGCTTGAGATACAAATGCTGTGTGTGCAGGCCTTTTAATAGCACCGAAAAATGATTGAACTTCTGTGTTTTAATCCCACATGTTTCTTTGTGTGCTGCTTTAAAGATGACAGGATGTCACTGCTCTGCTGCAGCACCATCTTAGTGAGGAGGAAGAGAGACTCCAAAGAGAGACATTCCAAAACACGGAGATAAATTCTTCCCTGTTCAGCTTTTCAGTTCAATGTTTGCATTGACAAATGCGTAATTGCTTACAAAACGTTTGGAAGACATGAGGCAAAAAGACAATACAAAACTGATTTATTGAGCTTATCTGTGTGTTGGGCAGAAATAACCTGTTACTCCAATACACTGAGCAATGGAAGCCAAGTTCCTTTTCAGCCTTCCTGGATGACTTTTGTGCTGACACAGACACTCCACAGGTGCCTGGGAAGGGAAAGGAAAGGAACATTTCTGTGAGCACTGGTGCTGACACATTGTACTGGGACAACCTCTGCAGTCTCAGTACCAAAGCACTGTCCATGCTGTGTTTTCTGCTGAGGCCCACACCTAAAAGATCCCGCAAGGCTTGGGGACCAAAGGCTGCAGAGAAGGAGTTCTGAGAGCACTGAAGTTGAGGAATTGAGTCCATAACCTTGTAACCAAAAGTCATCCCATCCCTTCAATGACAGAAAAACCTGGATCCAAGCTGCCACATGCACTGATATAGCAAAGGTGGGAGAAAAACTCAAAAAGTAAATGGTAAGTTTCAGAAAGGATATGTGCTTGCATTTCGGGGTAAGAGGAGGCAGTTTTTGACTTAAGACACTTGGGAACACCCAATTTAGGGTGTTAAAAGGGCACCACTCACCTTCTCTAGTCACTTATGAAAACGCCCTTCTCCCAGTTCCTTTTGCTTTCCTGTTCACAAAGCTGTGCCTTGCCATTTTCAGGTTAGAACAGTTAGAAAATAAGAAATGCCTATTGCTAAACATGCTCAGGTGTGAGATCTGATATTGTTTATATTGCCCTGAAAGCAAATATTCCATGTGTTTGGATACAACCAGGCAAAAGTCTTGCCTAGAGATTTTACATGCTAGTTTTCCTGTCCTGAAGTGGAAATAAATTACAGATAAATTTCCAGGGCAGTGTAAAGGGAGGAGAAAGGCAGGTCTGGAGGATGTTTTTCTCCTCCATGGTTGCTGTCAGCTGCTTCCCTAACTTCCCTCCTAAGTCCAGGAGGTCTGTGAGTTATCCAGGAAAAGGGAGAGAGCTGGGCAGTGGGAGTAGGACATGCTCTGCAAACACAGCCCCTGCATTTTTGAAGGTGTGTGCTTTGCAATGGGTAATTTGCTCCTCTATTGTCTGCAGAATAACAGCAGTGACAGCATTGACTTTCTCTAATGAACAGCTGCTCAGTGCTAGGATCTATTCCCGGAGGAGGCTCGCAGGGATGAATAAGGTTTCATGCTCCTCCTCCAGAGAGGGTGAGAAAGTTCACAGAACAGAAGATTGTTGCTTGATTGTCAGAGATCTCCAAATCTTGACCTGCTGACAGCTGAGAGCTGAATGTGTCGCCATGCAAGTCATGTTTAACCTTCCAGCACTTTTGCCAAGGCAGGGTGTTCGAGGAATAGGGACAGAGGTGTTAGTTCCCATCCAAGAAGTCGTCCTCTTGTCACTGCAAACGACCATCACAAATTGGCTGAACAAAAAGCATTTTCCTCCTGTTGCATTGCCTGAATTCTTTGCTAATACTCTGCACTAACAAGAGCAAGGAGGCGGGAGAGGATCACTCTTGAATTATGGATGCATTAGAGGCAGAGCCAAGTTATGAACTCTTGGAGATGGAAGTCACTGATGGATATTATAACTCAAGCCATAAGCTCAAATAAACATTTTGAGCTTTGTCCCAGTCAGCTCCCCTTGGTACCTCCCTTGACATCCCTGCTCAGAGTTCACCTTCACTGTGAAATGACACAATTGAATTTGCAGAGATTGGCCAGTCTCAGGAGTGTGCTGAGGTGTGTCTGGCCACTCACTCACAGGTTCCCTGTGCTTCCCTCTCCACCTCCTTTTCAATTTATAACCCACATCATCATAAATGCTTCGTAATATTTCCTCTGTGCCTGCCCTGAACCCAGCTCCAGGCACTGAGGGATGCCTGTGAGAGCAGTGGTACAACAAAGTGAAGCACCCAGGTTTGGCCTGACTCCCCTGTCTCCTGACGGGAAAGTAGAAAAACAAATAAACTGAGAAGTCCCCTGCAGTGAGTCACTTGGAAACAGTAAAAACTGCAGGCAATATTTTGAAATATTTCTGCAGCTGATCAGTAAGTCTGGGGTCTTGGTCTGTAGTAGCACCTTTGTTGTCTCCCTGTGCAGGGGTTAACAAACTGTGCAGGAAAAGAGCTACCTTCTCAAACTCTTTCAGTGCCCTGAGAATTCCCCTTAGTTCTGTGCACTACTCACAGTGATCCCAGAGCCATTCCTGGCACCCCATATGTGAAAGGAGGGTAAAATTGATCCATCTGATTCAGAAGGGCAGAAAGTCCACAAAGGCCTCAGTGATGGAGAGTTTTGATGTGAATCCATGGGTTGTGCCTTGGGCTGTGCGAAGCTTTTGCCTGGAGCAGCTCTGCTGCTTGGAGAGACAAAACAAAGCTGGCAGAGGGGGAGAAATCTCAAAGCCCAACTTTTAAATAGAAGCTCTGTGAAAGCCTTTCATGCCCCAGAGCAGCCAGCACAGCGCAGGTGCATTCAGTGACCTGTTTTGTTCACGCAGTGAAAGAGGTCTTGGAAACTGCAGCTCTTTTTTCCCTTTGGTTCTAACAATTCCCTCTTGACCTGAAATTGTCTTAATAGCAATGGAGACAAAAAGGCTCATGTTGATTTTACTCTTGGATGTGTGTTGGAATCCCCTGTGTGGAAGTTTCCCTGGTTAGCTGAGTACAGTTCTTGGGAACTCCTCACTGAAACACAGTTTGTGGGGGTGAACTTGCGATCCATTGTATCCAGCCATCCTAGAGAGGTGGCAGGGGGAAAATGCGCTCCAAAGGGGCTCAGTTTGAAGAGAAACTTGACTTGTGGACTTGCTCTGAGTCACCCACAATGGAATACAAAGCTGGTGAGAAATGTGTTTGTGCAAGAAGTGTAAGGGGCATTCATCCATGCACACACCCAGGAATGCACTGAGAAAGCAAGCAGAACTGTTTATATTTGTAATATAATTTTCACTAATAATCAGATATGGGGCCTGGACTACTATATTTTCCCAATAGTTTTTCAAGGCTGAAACTAAGGTAAAACCTCTCTCCTGTTGACTGACAGCACTACCAGGCAGCTGTCAGGGACCAAGTGATACAGGACAAGTGCCTTCAAGTGAAGCTTCTATAACCTGTAAAGTGCCTTTGCCAGTCAACACCTGGGGCCCTGCACCTGATGGAGCAGATGAGTGTTTAAGTCAGGTTTGAGCAGCTTTCGCTCTTTCTCCGCTCTAAGATTGGTAGAGAAAGCTGCTTGGAAATCTGGCAGGGAATATATTACCATCTGGCTGGTTGGTTTTTTTTTTAAATCTAGATTTACTTTTTCCCCCAGCAGTGCAGAAAAAGACAGCTTTTTGCACAAAGACGTGCCTCAGCCACATCCTGCCCAGCAGGTATGTGGCAGCCAGTGGTGTTGCGTAAAGAATCTCACTCCCAGGGTAGGATGGACATCCTACCATGGCTGTTCCTGCTCCCAGGATATGTGGTGTTGGCTGCTGCCCTGCTCCTTTTCTTTGGAAGCTGCCATGGCCCTGCAGGCAGTGATTCATGTCCAGGGTGGGCATATTTGGCTTGCTGAGCCGTGTGCAGGGTGAGCTGAGCCTGAGCCTAGGCTGTGTGGAGATGTGTGACCACAATCCGGCTCTGCTAAGCACAGAGCAGCTCCTCACCTGGCTCCTTTGCACCACTTTCCCCAGCTCATTCATCACAATTTATTGGGTTTTCCAGTGTTTTTCCAGCACTGTGGTCTTCCCTTGAATGGCAGCTGTAAAACCCTTTGCCTTTGTTTCTGATGCTCTTTCATGTTTTTCCTTCCAAATCCTGGCTGGAAAGCTCCTTCTCCTTGTTCTTTCTCTGGCGTTGCCTCATCCCTCTGTGCAGTATGGGGTAGACACCTCGCATTAACAATGTGCAGGGCAGCCTCACCCACCAAGCTGGGCTTCGCTGAAGTCCCTGTGCTCAGTTCTTGTGCAGGACTAATGATTACTTGTGGATTTTAGTGCTTTGTTGAACTAGAGCTGGAGTTAAAAGAAAGCTGCTGTTGCAGAGAGCCTTGAGTTTCTCTGATTCTTGAGCTTACATGCCTGGGGTGGAAGCTCTCGTGCCAGTTTTTGCATTAAGCCCATTTTCTGTCTCAGTTCAGAGTGACCACGATTTTGATCTGATTGCCAGTGACTTCTCAGAATCCATATCTGCTGAGTTTTCTTCCTGTCCCTGTACTGTCCCCCAAGCTGTCCTGCTGCAGCCAGGTGTGCTGGCTGTGAGGCTGAAGGCGTCCGTTCATGTGGATGATGGGGGCAGCAGCGGATGGAGCAAAGCTCTGACCAGCCCAGAAGGAGACTGGGTTTGCCTGTCCACACTAACCCCTCTGTGTAGGGTACCCATTCCACTGGAGAGAGGACAGCTGGTGTGACTCTTTCCTGTCCCAGGGCAGCTCCTCTTGCTAGTGTTTGCCCAGGGCTGGGATTGCAGGTCAGCGTGCTCCAGCCGCTGCCCCAGGTCAGGCACTGTGGGCGCTCCTTGGTCTCTGCTTCCATCTGCTGGACAAGCACTGGCTCCCGCTCACTCCTGGTTTCCCTTGGTGCCTCAGGGATTCTGCTGGCTCCTCTTGACTGTGCTCCCATAATTCTAGAGATGGAAATCCCTTTCACGCACGTATGGACTGCGAGAACATTTCAGCGTGGAACCAATGCTTTGGCAAGACTGCCCTGCTTAGCTTGACTGGCACTGAGCCTGGGGCTGGGCTGAGCACAGCACATTCAGTGCAGCCCACTGTGGCCTCCTGCCATGCAGGCAGCTCTCTGCCTGTGAGGCTGAAGCTCCTCTGGTTTATATCCCCAAGGAATTCAGATATGAGTGAATTGTTTCAATGCTGCATGAATGGCCAGTGAAGGTCTCCAGAAGTGAACAGAGCAAGTGCTGGAGGACAGCATGTAAAGAAACTGGGCAGGGAAGACATGGTGCTTTCCTTGGACATCTCCCTCAGCATCTGACAGAGTCCCAGTCAGAGTAACCCAGTCAAGAGCAGTTTGGGCTGGAGACTGTAATGAGATTGTGTTTAACAGTCCTGGTAAACGTGTCCTTTTTGAGCTTGTCTGAATCTCTTGGGTTTTGAACTCTGCAGTATCTTGATACACTGAGTTCAGAAAGGTCCTGCTTTTATTTGTTTGAGACCTGCTGCCAGTAACTTTCATTGCAGGCCTAATTGTTAGTGGCACTATGTGACTCCTCTACAGTTATTTCTCCCTTCATGAGGACAACAACAAAAGTGTTCCCCAGAGTTAGAGGTATTTGAGAGAGCTGGAGGAACTGGTGAGGGTCATGAACATTCTGGTCTGCTCTAGAGTGCTCCGGTTGTTTTCATCTGACAACAGAAATTTGGCTGCTGCAAAGGCATTTCCTTAACCTTCCCTTAACCTCTGCTCAGCAGTGGGCAGATAGAGGCAGAAGGTTTATTTCAAGCAGAGTATCTCCATCCCATTCTAAGGCATTGTGCAATGCAGCCTGGAGACCTTCCTGTAAACCTTGCTTGATTTAAGTGTTGGCTCTTGGTCTGTGCACGTACAAGCTACACAGCACTGTCTCCTCCAGATGTGGGATGACTGATCAGTCTTTGTGCTGTCAGGTGAACGCCAGGACGCAGCCATGACCTCTCTGTGTTGCAGTTTAAAGTCCAGCATCTGGCTATTAAAATTTCTTTAGCCAAGTGACTGGATTCTTTCTGAGCTGTTCCAATGCCTTGGTGGAGGGTGAATGTTGGTGTTGCTCTGTTTGAGGACAGTGGTTTCATCTAATGAACAAACATCCATGTAGCAACAGTTCATGAGGGTGTTGGGCTGAAATTCTACTTGTTTTCCGTGTGAAAATCCTGTTATTAGGACCCACATGATTAGAATAAGTTTTGCTGGGCAGATTGTTTGTTTCTTTAGTAAAAATTCTGTAGTCATATAAAAGCAAGACCTCTTTTTCTCCCCCAGCTGACCCCAAGCCATTTCCACACATGAGACTGCCCAGAGAAGCGCAGCTAGGGAGACAGGACTCTACTCTTTTTTTTCTGGGAACTTTGCATCTTGAAAGGGCAGACTTTTTTTTAAAATTTTTGACAATAGGTTCCCAGCCAGCAGGAGGAGATGTCACCATTGTCGCTGCTCCGGAGAACACCACGGTGGTGGCTGGGGAGAGCGTGGTGATGGAGTGTATGGCAGCTGCTGATCCCACCCCCTTTGTCTCCTGGATACGACAAGGTGAGTATGAGGGACAGGACTAAACTTCTGTTGTCCATAGGAACCTGTGGACAGTATATTCTGAAAATCTATTAAGAGTGGAAAAATCTGGGACAGGAAGGGTGCTTGTAACATCGATACCTAATGACAGAGGTGGTGTCGCAGTGTGGGGTGTCCTTGCTAAACTGGAATTATTAATTAAATCTTGAAGGTTACAAAGCACACAATTCAATTTATAGTTGTTTGACCTGTGCCTGGATGCCTTTTGATCTAAATTAGTCTTTCCCATGCGAACTGGAGCAGTAAAGGTCATGAGACGGGGTCAGGTGCCACTCCTCCCCGAGCTCCAAGGTTACTGGGGATTCTGTGGAATCTGCCATTGTACTGGAGAAATAGCTTGTATTATCTTGCAGCATTATAAAACTTGATAAGATCTGTTAATCCTTGGAGTGACTGGGACTCTTACTGGGAGGTTTTTGTTGAATGGAGGGATTGAGGAGCTGCTTAGGTCTTGTCAGAGGTGTATGAATGAGCTGGGCTGGCAGATGTTACCCAGGGCTGATAGCCAAAGTCATGAGTTGGATGCCAGTGTCACTTCACTGAGAGTCATATCCATCAGATGTGTTTCAGAGGCTCTGACTGAAGACAGCTCAGCTCAGAGGTTGATTCTCCCCTAGAAAAGGCTCTCAGTAATTTTCATAAATCCAGGTCACAATTTAAGACTCCTCTCCCCTGTAACCATTTATTGTGGTTTGTTTTCAGGCCAGATTTGTCCACAGGCAGTGATTTTAGCATATAAAAATATTTCCTCTTCCCACAAAAAAGGAGCAAAAAAACCTCAGAGGATATCACTTTGGAAATTGAGTGAAAAAAGAAAGCAAGGCTTAAATGTTATGGCAGAAATGTTTCTGGTTTATCCCATGCACTTTACAATTACAAATGCTCAGCATTCCCATGCTAGATCACTTACTGCTTTACTGAGAGCTGCTGATGCCCATGGTAAAGTAGATAATATTACAGTTAATTATCATTATGAGAGTTTTTCACGAGGAAGGGTGGAGGGGGAAGGATTGGTGAACCAGTTCTTTCCATGCTTTATTTTCAAGTGTTCACTTGGTCCCAGTCTCCTTCCTTGTATGGACTTTTCAATTTGAAAGGATGAAGTAACAGTGCAAGTCATTCTGAGTTACACAAGTTTATTTCCAAGCCTTTATTTTGGAGTTTACTGGGTTACTGGACCATCAGTCACGTGAGGAATACCAAGGATGTGCCTCTAGGTTGCCAGTTTGGCTCTTGCCAGCCTTGGTGGTGTCAGCTAAGTGCTACCATCTGGAGTCAGTTTTCCAAGCAACTGCTCCAGTGCAAACGGGGTGTGCAGACTGTGTGCTCTGAGTGTGCAGCTGCTGAACTGTGAGGCCATCTGAGGACCCCCCCCAAAGTGCAGGGAGGGGGCAGAGGATCTGCTCTCAGCCACCTTCCCTGCTGATGGTGATAAGTCAGTGCAGCTGTTCACAGTGGAGGTGGGGAGTTCGTTCTGTGTGAGCTCTAGGCTTGGCCGAAGCTGGAGAGGTAAAGGCAGGTAGTGCTGAAGAGGGGCTTCTGCAGGTGGAGATGAGGTCTGGTGGTGCACAGGTACTGCGCAAATTGGCTGGTCTTCCCAGTCTGCAGACTTGTGCCAGACTTCCCATCCAAGCTTTTCCTCAGCTTGTCCCCAGCTCTTGGCTTTGTCTCCCACACTTTCTCAGAGGTACCAATGCCATATCTCTGAGTTTCTCACCTCAGTGATGCTGCAAATATGCAGTGCCCAGCGCCAGCCTCTGCCCTGTCTGTGATGCTGAGGACCCAGGGCTACTTGAAGTTGTAGAAAGACATCTTGGCTTCTGACCAGTGATACGGAGCTGCCCTCTCCTCCTTCCCTACTCAGCAGTGCTGAGCACCAGCCTGGAGAATGGGGAGAAGGCAGCTCATGGCCCATGTCTCTGACATAAACAGACATAAACCAGAGTCCCAGGGAGCACCAGGTGTCTTTCTGACACCTCATAGCCAAGCTGTGAACAAGGAGTGGACCAGGAAGCTCAGTAAATTTGGATTCACATCCAGGACACAGAGGAGGAAGAGGAGCCCCTGAGTTGTCAGTGATTCAACAGTCTTGCTGACATTGCATGAATGAGTGTCTGTGCTCATGATAAGGTTCAGCAGGCAGATCCAGCAGCTTTTCCAAACCATGTGTTAGCACAGCTTTCCCTTGAATGTGCTATTCCTAGGGCTCTCATTGCAGGCACACCCTAGGCATCAGAGACTGTTTTGATCCAAACCAGAACTTTTTGGATTATTACAGGCTAAACTAAACCTTGAGGCAATGTTGGCTTGAGCTGGCTGTCAAGCACTGAGGGGTGTCCCAGCAGGAATCTTCCTCTCTGCTGGGCTTTGGGATTTGGGGTTCTCTCCACTCCCCAGCTGTGATCCTGGCATTGCTTACAAGCCCTCATAAAGGGCAGCCTGGGCTCCCTCCCACATTTGTGCACATTTCTTCCTGCAGATGGAAAGTCCATTTCCACAGATGTGATTGTGCTGGGCCGGACAAATCTCCTCATTCCTTCCAGCCAGCCCCATCACTCCGGGGTGTATGTCTGCCGAGCCAACAAACCCCAGACCCGGCAGTTCGTTACCGCCGCAGCTGAGCTCCGCATCCTCGGTGAGTAGAGCAGGCAAATTCTCAGGTACAAATGCTGACCGGTTTGCTGTGGGTTGCATGAATCAACATCCAGGAGATCCCCAAAGGTTTGTGGTCTTTGTGGCCTGTGCTGGGTGAAGTGGGAGCCAGGTTAGAGCCAGGAGGCCCAAGCTGAGATAGCTTTCAGTGGGAGTGTCACCTCTTTAATTTGGGGTTTAGTTCCTGGTATTTACTGAACCATTTTATGCCTTATTCTTGTTCTCCAGGGTTCCCCCTTGGAAATCTCTATCAGCAATTAACTTTCAGTATCCTGGAACCCAGCAGGGAGAACAGCCTAGGATCAGGGAATGCAGCACATGATTGATACAGAATTTATTTTTCCTTTTGGACAGAGTCTAAATTAAGCCTCTAGAGTCTGCCTGGCAAATCCCATCTTGTAAGCAAAGCTGCTACTGAATAAAACATAGCACCGAGTGGGGAGGAGAAGGGATTTGCTTTGCTATCTTTTCCTCCTCCTTCCTGCATTAGTTTTTCCTCTCTCCTCCCAGCTACTCCCAGCATCTCCCAGGCTCCTGAAACCATCTCCCGCACCCGAGCCAGCACGGCCAGGTTTGTGTGCAAGGCAGAGGGAGAGCCAGCCCCCACCATCCACTGGCTGAAGAACGGGGAGCCCATCCTCTCCAACGGGCGCGTGAAGGTGCAGAGCAGCGGCAGCCTCGTCATCAACCAGATCGGCCTGGAGGATGCTGGCTACTACCAGTGTGTGGCTGAGAACAGCCTGGGCATGGCCTGTGCCACCGCCAAGCTCTCGGTGATCGTGCGGGAGGGTTTGCCCAGCGCTCCCAAGAAGGTCTCGGCCGTGTCCCTCTCCAGCACCACCGTCCTCGTGTCCTGGGAGCGGCCGGAGCACAACAGCGAGCAGATCATTGGCTTCTCCTTGCACTACCAGCGGGCTGTGGGTAGGTGTCACCTCCCTGGGCAGCGCAGCTGTGTTAAAGGTACAAGGTACAGGTTGACCTTCTTCCCCAGCTAGTGACAAGTGTGAGGCAATTCCCTTTTCATTTCAGGTAAAGGAGTTTTCTCCTGGAGTCGGTATCAGCCAGTGACAGTGCCTGTGGATTAGCCAGCATATTCTAACTTCTTGATTGGCAGTAGTGTGTCCACATAGCTGAGTTGTCTGGATTCTATGGGACCAGGCACTGCTGATTTTATACATACTGATTTTGTAGGCAAAGAGTGTGATTGCTAACAGTGATATCAACCAGCTGCATTGTGTACAGGGGGAATCACTAAATTATCCACACCCCGAATCTGAAGTGAGGCACTGGCTCTCTTGGGGTATGTCTTCCCAAACAGCCAGCAAGCCAATGCTCCTGCTGAACTGTTGCCAGAGCTCCTCTAAAAATTAAACTGGTAACTGCAGCTGCTTCAGCATGGATTAAGGAGTTTGAGTCAAAATGGAGACATCAGCATTGAGGCATTGGAGTTTCTGGCCAAAAAACTCATATAAGAGATGAGGCTGTGCAGGTGCTGGGGAAACTGGAGAAGATGTAGTGATTTTTAAAGTGGATTTAGTCTGCAGACCTTGTGAATTAAGGGATTTTTTCAGGAGTGTCTTGGCAGTTCACTGACCTGCTGATCAGTGTTTCCTTGGCTCTAGGAACAGATAATGTGGAATACCAGTTTGCTGTCAATAACGACACAACTGAGCTGCAAGTCAAGGATCTGGAACCAAACACCAACTATGTCTTCTATGTGGTTGCATATTCCCAGCTCGGAGCCAGCCGGACGTCCTCTTCCATCGTTGTGCAGACCCTGGAGGATGGTGTGTTGAATTAGATGAGTACTGGTGCCTAGGAAATGTTCTTGACCTGGTTGATGGTGAGCACTGAATGTGCTACAGAGTGGTAGCAGCTCCTAGAAACCTAAACCTGCCCCCTGATCTCATCATCAGCTTGGGTGATGAAAGATATGAAAATACCCTGGCTGATGGTGGGGCCCATGAGAATCCTTTGGGAATTGCAGGCAGCTCCTAAGGGCTTTTACCTAACCCATGTGATATTGCTCTAAGCATCACCCTGGGCCAGACTGGATCTCAACTCAGAAGAAACATCTCTTGCAATTTGTAGGGGTGGGAGGAGCCTTGAGGTCGGACCCCTTAAGAGCCAGTAGTTTGTGTTGATCTTACCATTTATCACATAGCATTTTGTGAGCAGTAAAGGCAGAGTGCCAGAAGCACAGCTGCCCAACGGGAAGCCATGCACAGCTTTCAACAGGCTGCAGGACAAGAGGCAAGCAGAGATGGTTTTGGCAGACCTCGTGTGCATTATGTGCTTTTAATGCTCCTGACATGGTGACCTGCGTGGTCCCATGTGTATGTCTGAAGCCTGAAAGGCTGAGTTGAAAGCATGAAAGCTGCCTGCAGCCCAGAGCTGTGGTTCTCAAAGGAGTGAGGATTCCCAGGCTGCAGTTTGGATCTGTGAGCCATTTGCTTTTGTGTCTCCTTCATGCTCCATGTACAGTTTAAGCTGAGAGCTGGTGTGTGCCACCCTGCCCAGTTTGTCCTGGACGTGGGTCCCTGGGAGCAGTGTGGCTGTGGCCAGCAGGCTGTGGTCAGCCTGGAAGTGGAGCAGTCAGGCATCTCCCCTCCCCAGACACCCCTGAAGGGCTGTGGTGTGTCGGTTCCTGCAGGACAAACACCAAGTCACCAGTGGCTGTGGTACAGCCAAGTCAGTGGCCTCCAACCAGCTCAGAGAGCTGGCAGAGATGTGTTGAGGTATTGCTCTGGTCTTTGCTGACTTCTCTTGGTTGTTTACCCAGTTCCCAGTGCAGCCCCTCAGCTGTCCCTGTCAAGCATGACTCCTGGTGACATCCGTGTAACGTGGCTGCCTCCTCCTCCTGAGCTGAGTAATGGCAAGATAACCAAGTACAAGATCGACTACTGCACCCTCAAGGAAGGTGAGGGAAACACTAGTTGGGGTTGTGTTCTCTGCTCCAGTGGTGTTAACAGCCTGTAATGTGAAGGGGAGGTAGTGCAAAGCTGAAAATAGGGACCCATTTTACCCAAGGGAGGAGAACCCTTCCATAGCCTGGCTCTGTCTGGTGGTTATGGCAGTGGCACTTCACACCAGCTGGAGCTGCCTTTTTGTGTGGTTGTGGAGGAGCCATGTCCCCAGGAGAATGGCCTGACCCATGTTTGTGCTGTCCCAGAAATGTCTGCATGAGCAGCCCTTCACTGCCATCTGCACTGTATTTTGGGGAAAGAGCTTTATGCTGCTTGGGGAAGAGGACTAAGTGCTTTCAATTTCCTTAAAATGGAGTCTAATCAAAGTGATCCATGTGAAAAAAAGTCCCTAAATACCCTGTCCAGGTTGTGTTGCTGTACTACCGAGTTTCTTCTGATTTTATTTACGTTGTCAGGCACACTAAGCAGGGTTCAGCAGGGATGGTAACATTTATGTCTGCTGGATGTGGCTGTTCCAATTCCACGTGTGCTTGCTTTGCAAATCCTTCTGGGTATTTGCTCTTAAAACTGTCAAAGCTCTGCAGCTTCTCACTTCCCAGGGTCATGATTCTTTCTGAGAGAAGGATGGCGAGTGTGATGAGGTGCTGGACATGTTCCCATGAGCTGGCTTAGTAGTCTATGCTGTGACTCCTGGCTCTGGTTCTTTTGCCTTGAGCCTGCACATGGCTCAGTGGCATCGTAAAACCTTGGAAACACTTGCAATCCAGGAATCACACTCAGCAGTATGCTGTTACATAGCAGGGACAGTGCTCCTGCCTGAGTTAACGCCAAGGGAAGTTGAAATCAAGACCTCTGTGTACTCTAAACAGGCCACATGAATCTTCAGCAAAACCAGTTAGCTGATACAGTGAAAATCCTAGGCTATTCTCAGTTTAAATTTCCTGTTACCTACCTTATGAACTTGGGTGGGCTGAAGAGGGAGCAGTAAAACCTCTGTCTGGCATGGATGAGGGTGTGAATTTTGCAGAAAGCAGGGCTGCTGGACAGTTCTGGTTCACATTAGGGTGAGGGTTTAAATACAGCAGTGAGAAGCACTGGAACATGCCATCAGCTCCCATTAGCTGTGCTCATGTTCTACCATCACATCATCAGAGCAAGGTTTCTGACAGCTCCCTCTGGGCAGGCTCTGGTGCTAAAGGCAACCTGCAATTTGGAATGTAATGAAGGGAGTTGTCAGTCAGAATATCAGCTCTGCCCAGCTTTACAGTTTTTTTCTGATGGCATAAGACTGCTCTGGGCAAAGCTAAGCCTGCCCAGGGCGTGCAGACCACAAGGAGGTAACGAGGCTTGTGACTGCTCAGCTGTAGTTCCCTTTGGCTGGGAAATCCCTGTTTTCAGTGGTGTCCCCTTGGTTCCAACAGATCAGGTCACCTCCATCGAAGTGGGTGGAAATGAGACCCAGATCACCCTGTACTCACTCCATCCCAACAAAGTGTACAAAGTTCGGATCGCAGCCAGCACCAGTGTGGGATATGGGGCCCCTTCCGAGTGGACCCAGCATCGGACTCCTGACAGAGACAACCAGACACATGGTAGGAGGCTGGGGCGTGCCTGGGATTTGGGACAGGGTGGGAAACTTAAGGCATTTTCAGAGATACTTCTTTCCTTTGGGAATTACAGTCGTTGGTTTTGGTCAGACCAAAGTGCTCACCTTTACCTTGCTGCTCAGCAGCACCTGTACATCTCACTGCTTGCCTGGCCTCTTTGTGCAGCTGTGAAAGTTCTTTAAAAAAAAAAAGAAAACAAACAGAACTCCAGATCCCAATGTTAACGACATTTGGGAGTGAATAGGCAATTCTGCCAAACAGAGCCCAGCCCATACCAGACTCCAGCAGTGGTTAAAGATGGTGATATCTCAGAACACACTAAGAAACCCCCACAGTGGCTTTGTAACGTTGGTGTTTCCTGTATCACCCAGCTGGGAAAGTCAGGGGTAGAGTGTGACTGACTCTCCACTGTCAAGGAGAGGAGACTTCCCACTCAGGACAGCCTTTTCCTCACACTCTTCCCTTACTGCTGAGAACCAGGAGGATTCAGTAGACTGGGGAATGAAGACATGTGGCTCAATCTTTTTCTCTTGTCTTCTTCTTCTTCCAGTTCCATTTGCCCCGACAGAATTAAAAGTCCGAGCGAAGATGGAGTCTCTCCTGATAACATGGCAGCCCCCAGCAAACCATGCCCAGATATCTGGCTACAAGCTCTACTACAGAGAGGTGGGCCCAGAGGAGTCCAGTGATGAGAGCCCTTTGGATGGTGCTGAAGATGAGAACTGGGATGTAGGACCCATAAAACTAAAGAAGAAAGTGAAGCAGTATGAGCTGACTCGACTAGGTTAGCTGGCTGCATCTTCCTAGCACTTAATATGGAAACCCAGGGCCTATCTCTTGCACTTTGTAGCATTCCAGGATGCTCCCAAGAGTGGTTTGCATGACTGGAGGTACATAGGGCCAGGACCATATGAGGTGTTTTAAGATCATCCAAAATCCTTTCTGGAGTGGAGCTCTTTAGGCTTGTATTGAGCAGCGTTTAAAGCACAGAAATTTCTAATGCCAGTTTAGCAGGGATTTTAACCAAGTTACCAATATACTTAGTATATGCTAATAAGTGGTTCTTAATTAGTGTTTTTATTGTGTCACTATAAAGAGTGCCAAGATTGAAATCTCCAGTCAGGACAATTATCTCTCCTTCCCTGTCTGTTTCTAAGGAGCTCTGTAATTGCATGCTGTTTGAAATCTCTCTGTATTAAAATGCAGAGATGGGATAATTCACAGCATACTAATTTTAGCCCAGTATTCTGTCCCACTAAAGGAAAAGAGATGGAAGTGTGTCCATGACCATGACTGGAGAAGATCTGAGTAACAGTGAGTCCTGCCTGCCTGGCTCACTGTGCTTGGCATTTCCCACAAGGGGTTGTGTTCCTAACATCTGATTGTATTAATTAATTGATTTGCCCATTGATACAGGATGGAGAGAGAGCCATGACAGATGCATCCTTGAAAGAGGCTTTCTGCTTCCTAGAGTTCTTTCTTCCCCCACTTTATGTTTCACTCTGTTACTGCCCATGAGTGGAGACTGTAGGGCATGTGTCTGTCTTGCTGGTTGATCTTACACTTGTAGCATATATATTATGGCCAGTGTAAAGGTCAGGCTGCAGCACCTGGAAGGACTGTTTGTGCCATCTCTAAGTGGGGTTCTCCCAGCTCTGTCACAGGCATCTTGCCATTGAGAGTGTTAACAGTCATGCGTTTCTCTGAAGAATTTAGGTCTGTAATTATTGCGCAGAGGAAACCACATGTGAACACCATCACGTGCTGCTCCAACCACCGGCAAGTAGGTCGGTGCAAGGACTGGGAGTGGGCTGAATTGGTTCCAAATGCTCTGGCACGATGATGCTGAGAAGGTTGCTTGTTCTTCTGTAATTACTTCCTTGAATTTGGGCATCCGTCAAGCCCTGATGGTTTCCGTATGATTTGGCGGCTACGTATCGGCTATCGCTGTGTCAGGAGCGCAGGCTCAGGTTTCTCCCAGCCCAGGACGTTCCCTCTGCTCCACTTGTGCAGTTGAATGATGTGCTCCTGCACGCATAGAGTAAAGGAAGGGTCAGGAATCTGGCTGTGCTGAGGAAGGGAGGGGCTCTGCACATGAAACAAGGAAGAGTGGTTGGGATTTAGAAGGGTTTCGTTTTATGGCGCAGAACTGCCCTGTACCAGTACTTAGGGCTGCAGCTTGTAGGCAGAGTGGGCAGTGGTCTCAGGAAGAGCTGGCAGCCCTAATGTGATGTGGGCTGATAGGGAATTAGCTGGGAGGGATTTCCCAGATCAGGGATGTCTGCCTGGAAAGCACAACACTGGAAAATTCTCCTAAGATCCCTCTTCAAAAGCAGATACCCAACACTGTCTCTTGGTATTATCTTCAAGCGTCATTGAGTCCAACTGCCTGGGTACCTCAGCGTTGATCAAAAATGAAAGCAAATTCTGTCCAAATGTCTTTTAGACACTGACAGGCTTGGGGCACCGACCATCTCTCTAGGAAGCCAGTTCTGGTGTTTGAGGTGGTGTTAGGAAATCCCAGGTTGGGCACTGGGCATACCAGGCTGAGCTCAGATGTGGTGTGTTCCATGTCAGTGCAGACAAGGTCCAGAGTGGTCACTTGGCTCCACCATAGTGTCACTGAAGCCAGTGCTCTGTCCCTTGCCTTGGTTTGAGGTGTGGCTTGAAATAGAAGACTTTTCCCATGTCGTGCTGATGCCTGGAGCAAACCATGTCTCTTCAGAGTGGTGTCACTAATGGTACCATGTGTCTTGTCTGAGAGGTGTATGCTGAGAAAGGTGGGCAGCTGGTCAAGGGCGCACAGAAAATCCAGCAATTTCATCAGTCCACAAAATCAGAAGGAAGCTTTCCTGAATCACCAGGAGGGGTTTTTCCTGAGAAATTCTTAGTGACTTCCATCGATGTTCTAGCACTTACTCCCTGTACTGAGGTGCAACTACCAGGGCCATAATTTATGTGAAAAATAAATGGCAGGGATCTGATCCTGTTTTCCACATTCCCATGAAGGAAGATTGCATTCCTTTGGAAGTAGCTCTCTGGAAATAAGGGTGTTTTCCCACTTAAATGAAAGTATGGCTTCTGGCACCTGGCCAGTATGAACACCTTGAAACACTGAGTGAAGCAACATATTTAGCATATTGGATATATTATGCAGCCATCCAGATTAATGATTTAAAATGATCTGGACTAGATTATTCTGCTTATATTTAATGTATGATGGAATGCAGTGAAATACATCTGTTTTCATGCTGCCTACCAGCTTCTTGACAGCTTGATAGAGTTTTATGTCTGCCTGTTCTAAGAGCTTGAACATCTGGGCCTGTGTATAAAAATTGAAGCCAATCCTCTGACTGAGAAATCCAAAATACCCCTATTTTCAGGATGTAAGGTGCTTGATCTTGCAGTTGAGCTCCCCTGGCGTCACGTGTAAGCAGCTGCTGTATTGATCCTGCCTGGGGATGGAGACAGAGGACTTGTCCTTTCCTTCACTCCATGCTCCAGCAGGAGCTGCCCACAGCTGCCTCACATCTGTGAGCTTTTCCTCATCATTTTGGATTGCACATCCATGATGTGCTCATGTCCCAGTGAAGCCCAGCCCAAGGCTCAGCCAGAAGGAGAGTGTGGTGCTGGCAAGAGATGGGCTGGGCGTTCTTTGTTCCACTGAGCCCGTGGTCCCAGCCCTTTGGAGATTGAGTGCCTTATCCCCCTTGTGTGGGTTTGAAACATTTTTCTGTGGCTGGAGAGTGTGGAAATGCAGACCAGGCTGTCTTGGAGGCAGACAAAACTCTGTTTGCTTTTGGGATTCTTTGGGGGAGAAAAATGTGGCTGAACTGTTTTTATATTCTGAGCGTGAGCGTGTGTTGTGGAGCAGAGAAAGCCTTTGGTAATTGGTACCATCAGCCTTTGGGAGTGTAATCAGGGCAGTAATAATAAAATTGGCATCAATAAGAAAGGTTTCACTCTGCTTACGTTGTCTGGCAAAGAGAGCAGTGATCTGTGAGGGCAGAGAATGAAGAGGCATGTCCCAAATTAACAAACTTCATCAATGTGCTGCAGCCAAGGTAACAAAAGGCAGTGTAGACTGCTCTGGCTGAGCTCCTGAAGGGGTTGGCTGCTGCAGGGAATGTCTTCTTTGAAAACTTTTTATCTCCCAAGTTGCTTCTTTGATTAAACCTCTCCATTAAAAACAAAGAAGCTGATGAAAGGCTGGAGGAAAGAGGGAAATATTTTTTGGACCAGGGCAGCACTGCTTGGGGACAGAAGTCCCTGTCCTGCAGCTCAGTTTGAGATTCCCCACAGTGCGAGGCTCTCTGATGGTAAGAGCATGCAATGAGGACCCTCAGGTTTTTGGTGTGGGTTTTCTGTGCATTGTTGCTTTTCTAATTGCAAATTGGGAAGCTCTTCTGTGAAGGCAAAACAGACACCATGCAACAAAGGCTGCCAGTGACTTAACAGGGCGTTTGAGGACTTGCTGGAAGGAACATCCTCACAGCAGTGAATAAATCAGAAAGGACTTCAGAAACAGGAGGTACATTTTGGGGGAGAAGAGAATGTCCTTACTCCTCAGGAATAAACAGTGGAGTGCAATCACTTCCATGGTAGAGAGGCAAATCAGCATGTGTAGGTTTCTTTAGCAGTTTGTAAGAGAGAAAGATCTAGAGATCCTGAGTGGATTGCTGGAGGCCAAGACACTGGTGAACCCTCGAGGGCTGGGGCAAGTCCATTTCCTGCTGATAATTTCTGTCAAAAGCGAGGGGAGAACCAAAGAGCAGCTGTGCTGATAACATACACCAGCTGTGAGACAGTGTTTGTGTGTGGGAAGCCTGTAAGTGGAAGGGGGACTCCCTGCTGTAATTTAGATATTAGGTGATATTTACGTAGGTATAAGGTAACAAAAATGTATTTATTATGTTCAGGCTACTTTCTTGGATGGTGAGAAAAGCTGGCAAGATCAAAGAAAATATGTCTGACTAGGGAGGGTTGGTGACAAAAATAACCCAAGGCAAACCCTGATTGATTTTTTCCAGCTCCTGGGAAACTGTACGAGGTGAAGCTGGTGGCATTCAATAAGCACGAAGATGGGTACGCAGCGGTCTGGAAGGGCAAAACAGAAAAGGCACCTGCAACAGCAGTAGGTGAGGAATGCCCTTCAGTTGGTGTCTCTTCTGCTTGGCACATGGCTTCAGAGGGAGGGTGGAGGGATTACAAAGGATGAACTTCAAAAAGGACAATACCAAAATAGGGAAGGTCATAACATAAGAGAACTTCATTTGACAGTCATTGCAAAATGCATTGAAGGAATTGGGAAGGAATGAAAGGAGCAAAATGTCCCCCTTCTCACTAGGGTTGTTCTAACACTGCATGTGAGTGGCATTGTTGTACACCTCCACATCTCTCTTTGTGCTGCACCATAGATCCCCCTGTGCAGAAGGGGCCTCCACTGCCTCCAGTCCAAGTCTATGCAGAGTCCAACAGCTCAACTTCCATCTGGCTCCGCTGGAAGAAACCTGACTTCACAACAGTCAAAATTGTCAACTACACTGTGCGCTTCAGCCCCTGGGGCCTGAAAAACGCCTCTCTTGTGACGTACTACACCAGGTAAAGAGGGTTCATCTGCCATGGGTTGCTCATGTCAGGAATGAACACAGGGCAGGAGGGAGTTGCATGGAATTTACAGAACTTAGCAAAATCCTAGGTGTTCCATATGCTGGGAATATCTGCCCTGATCACAGATAATGTTCAGGACTGCCAAGATGTGGCAGTGGGACTTGTCTTGACTTGAATACCAAGGAATCATTTGCTGGTCTCTGCATCTTTTTTGCTGTGGTTGGACCTTACACACTTGTTGACAACATGGATGAGTGCAATTATACATTCATGATTTGTGAGATGGTCCTCACAAGTTTGGTTTATAAATTGCTAGAGTTTAAGCAGTTTTAATAATTTGGGGAGGTATCTTACATCTGAATACTTGTGCCCATTTTTAGCCTCTAACCAGGCTGTTTTCCACTTTACCCTGCAAGTACATAAGAAATGGTCCTGGAGACTGGGAACTGTTTTGCTCTGTCCCTGGGAGCTGAGTGTTCTTGCACTCAAATGGCTGCAAGAGATAGAAAATCAAATACTGTCAGAGTTAGGATAATCTCATAGAGTGTTCCTGGTGAGGTGGGAGGGTGACGTGGGAGAGCCCTCAGGTGTTCACAGCCTTGTGCTGCGTCCTCTCTCTCCAGCTCAGATGAAGACATTCTCATTAGTGGGCTGAAGCCCTACACCAGGTATGAGTTTGCTGTGCAGTCCAACGGTGTTGGCATCGATGGGCCCTTCGGCAGCGTGGTGGAGCGCTTCACCCTGCCCGACCGTGAGTGTTCATGGGAACCAAATCCTCATTTCTCCTGGCTTTCCTTGAGTCTCTGTCAGATCCCTCCCAATGTGCCCCTGAGAGAGGGGATCTCAGACCCCCTCAAAGCTCTGACGACCCTGAGTCCATGTTGGGAGGCTCTCTGGGGATGAATGCTCTGCTCCTCTTCCTGCTGCTCAGGCTGGCTCTTTACTGGTCTCTGCCAGGGCCCTCCACTCCTCCATCTGACCTGCGGCTGCACCCTCTCAACCCCTACGCTGTCCAGGTGCACTGGTGCCCACCTGTGGAGCCCAATGGCATCATTGTGGAGTATCTCATCTTGTACAATGCCAACAACACACAGCCAGATGACATGTGGACCTTGCTGACACGAGAAGGTGAGTCTCCTCCAGGTACTGTAATACCCCTCAGTCCTCCTGCCTCCTTTCCTCTCTCTGGTTGCTCAGTCCTGCTGCCCTAATTTCTGCCTCACTTTGCATACAGACAAATATTCAAGAGCTTATCCTGGCAGTTTTCTTGAAGCATATGCTGTACCTGGTCATAGCAGAGAGTCCAGGGACATGGCTACTGAGAGACATGAAATCATATGTGTCTGGGGCTGAAATAGCCATCATCATCCAGGAAATAACCTACAGATGCAGCCTGGCAGCCAGCAATTCCTAGAAAAATGTGTGCCAGCAGCATGACAAGTAGTATTTTTGGATCTGTAAGCAGGAAGTTCATTATTACTGAAGAGGTGTGTGAAATGCACAAAAATGTCACAAAATCCCTCACTTCTGAGGGTCCAGCGATTGCACAGCTGCTTTTCTGTAGCCTCTGAATACTCTTGAAACAAAACATTTTAAATCTCTTTTGATTTGCTTTTGGTCAGGAAACATCTTCAGCACTGAAGTGCATGGCCTGGAAAGTGATACCAGATACTTCTTCAAGATGGGAGCAAAGACAGTGGTGGGATCCGGTCCCTATTCCAACGTTAAGGATGTGCACACCCTCCGGGAGAAGCTGTCTGGTATGAATTCCTCGTACCCCAGGGCAGGAAGGGAATTGCGTGGCTGGAGACTGATTTGTCAGCAGTGATGTTTCTGTTTACCAAACAGTTGCCTGGTGTCACTGTGGAGGGTGTGAGATAGGATTCTCTGCAGGGCAGTGCAGAGGATCACAGCAGAGCCCTCAGATGTGCAGCTCCAGAACCCATCCTACAGCCAAACTTCATCTCTTCCCCATCCTAGTTCCTCTGGAAAGGCAACAACCTGCATATTGCTGTGGTGTGACATTAATGAATATGCATAGATGCCAGCTTGCTTTAAGTTGATCTAAATTGTCACTGCCAAGGAATTTTATTGTTTTATGTGTATAGAATCAGAACCACAGAACAGTTGGGTTCGAAGGACCTTTTAAACCTGTTTGGTTTAGGACAGCTGGTGCTTCTCTGAACATGAGATACCTTGTACCCTCTTCCTGCTAGCAGTTGAAATGATGTGGCTGTCATTCCTTCCCCTCCTAGATGTCCTGGATATCCACTCTGTGACAGGGATCATTGTGGGGGTGTGCCTGGGGCTGCTCTGCATTCTCTTCTGCATGTGTGCCAGCTTCCGCAACAGCAAGCACAGGTGGGTGGCACCTCAGGTAAAGGAGGCTGTTTGGAAGGAGACAAAACCAGTGTGAGCTGCATCCCCTGTTCAGCTGGGCTGCTTGGGATGTGGTGTAGGGGACAGTTAATGCACAGCTTGGATCTGTGGGTGGGTAAGGAGTATATTTAGTATAATCTTTACACTGATTTCTTTTTTTCAGTAGTTTCTCTTCAATTTGCATTCTTAGACTAGTAGAGGTTTTTTTCAGAGAAAGAAAAAGCCCCAAGAAAATGAAAGAACCAGTTTGTTACCTGTATCTGTTAATGTGGGTAGTATTTTACTTCTGAAGTTGGACAGCTCTAAGGATGTTTGGAAATGGTTTGTTAACTTCCATCTGGGAAAATGATGAAAGACTTCGCAGTGAGTGACAGCTGGTTTAAGGAGGATTGGATACAGCCCAAAGCGCTCTGCTATCCCAGGGGTCTGGATCCAGCCACAAGCATTTGGAAAGACCATGAGCAGAAAACAGCTCAGTTGTTCAAAAGCTTTGGGTCTTTAAGCTCACAGCAGCTCTCAGGGCTAGGAACAAACAGCTTCTGAAGTCTCATCTTAATGTGGCCACTAAACTTTCCTGTCCTGTTGCATCTCTGACCTGTACAGCAGAGGTGGCAGGAGTGACACAGCTCCCCATGGACCAGGGTAGGTGAGCACCTGCATGTGCTGGGACTCATAGTGTCTCCTGCCTTTGGGGTGTGCTGGCAGAGGGACATCCCTGCATTCCACAGTGGGATTTGTCTGAGCTTTGGCATTAATCAAGGTGGTGCAGAGATATATCTGCAGTGAAAGGTGTTACAGTGGGATGTGATGATAAAGGTTATCCCCAGGAGTGGCAGGGCATGGCTTGGGCCTCGTCACTTGCACGAGGACCAGCTGAGATGTCAACTCTTCCTTGTTTTCCTTCAGGGAGGCCCTGCCAGGCCTGGATTCCCAGGCTGCTGGCAACCACACGTACTACCACCGGAGCAGGCAAGGGTTGGCCTCTCCCAGTGCCACCTTGGACTCACATGAGCTCGAGTCCCTCATGTCCCCACTCCCTGAGGATGCGCCCGTGCCCCTGGGGGACATCACAGAGCTGGCAGAAGTGCACAGCCTCATGCACACAAGCCTTCCTGAGGACATCTTCCATGGGAAGAGGAAGGTAAGGACCCCTGCACATGGTGACTGGGCTCCCACCTTTGGCAAGAGCCTTAGTTTGGTGTGTGGCTGCTGGGAAGCCTGGGGGGGTCCTGTCCTGGCTCTGCAGAGCCAGAAGTCTTGGCTGCAGGCTGGAGTTGGACAGTCACACATTTCCCCTCTCTGTAAAACCTGACTGGCTCAACCTTGGCTGTTGGATATAATTTGGGATCCTTGTGCATCTACCTCCCCTTTTCATCTCCTGGGACAGTGACCCCTCAATCTGAGAAGCTGCTGCCAAATTTGGTGCTGCAGAAAGCTGTGGTATTTGTGTTGCTGTGGCATGTGGATGGTGGGAGGAATTGTGAAGTCTAGAGCAGACACGTGGCCTTCCAGGGTTCTCTTTTGCTTGGACTAAAAGAAGTTGTCTCCATAAATAGTGTGTTCACTGGAATACTCTTGAAGATAAACAAGAGGTGAAATTGTGGGGTTTTTCTGAACTTTATTTTTTGAAGTAGTCTTTTCCTGCCCTGCTTGATTTGCCTGACACTGCATTGTCTTTCATTCCTCCCTGCCCATTTCCTCTTCCTAGCTTGCCTGAAACATTTTATTCCATTAGGGAACCTTTAATTGGCCTAATTTAGTTAATCTGTTTATGTCTCTCTTTGTAGCCCTGGGAGAGCATGTAAAGTAATTAGGAGATTCAGTAAAACAAATGCATTGTGAGCGCATGGGATTTCACGTTTGCATCAACGGTGCACTCGTGTGTCCCTGGAGGGAAGGTGAGTTCAGGTACCTGGCTGACCACAAGCCCTGTCCGTGTGCTAGAGGCAGTGCAGGTGGGATCTTTGGGAAGCACAAAGTCTCTGCTGGCCTCACTAGCCCTACGAGCTGAAGCCGTGTCCGTGGCCATCCCTGCGTGCTGTGGCAGATCAGCTCTCAGCTGGAGGAGAGGCTGTTTGTTTGCAGCCAAGCCACATCTATGGATTTTGGTGGAATGTGGCTGCCTGTCTGGACCCAAGCCGAAGAGTGTAAGGAATTTCCTACAACGCTTTCAGTTAAATAAGGAACAAATGTTTTCAGTGATGGGGACTTACCCCTGAGAACAGGTCAGGGTGGGGGGAAGTTCCTTCTTTGTGAGGCCTTTTTGGGGGCAGCACATCCAGATCTCTCTTCCAGAGCAGCAATCCTGCCTGCAAGGGCTTACACCAACATCTGAATATGAGTGGGGCTGGAGAGGGAGATGGCAGTGCCAAGGCCTGGCCATGTGAGGCTCAGCCTGAGACCTTGGAGCCCTCAGAGTGGGCAGTGCCCAGCAGCAGACTTACAGTCACAGACCAGAACTTTGGGGGAGATGGACTGTTCTGGCTGTAGAGTTTCCATAATTAGATGGGGAACGGCCACTGATAAATTCACTGAGGGTTTTTTTTTCTTTTTTGATGGATGTGGCTAGGGAAGCAAGGGTCACTGGGAAGCAGCCACCCGGAGAGCAGCGTTGTCACCCGTGCCGACCAGGAGGGTGACCTGGCAGGTGAAGGAGATCGAGTGGTGGCCGGGAGCAACAGGCTGTTGTTGCTGGGAGCGGGCACTGGAGGGAGATGTGCTCCCACGCAGGAGACCCTGCTCCCTGCACTGCCCCATTCCTGCTGGAAGTGCCACCTGAGCACCATTACTTCCTTTCTGTACTCCGACGCGTATAGTCAAGTGTGAAAAGAATATGGCCAAGAAACACCTTTGTGCTGCAGTGGCCAAGAGGCCCCATGGATGGTGATGACCTGTTACCTGGCTGGGCAGTCAGGGAGCTGGGCAGGTCTCAGGTGCATGGCTGGAGTGGTGCACACATGCCTGGTGCCCACAGTGGATGTAAACCGAATCAGGAGCAGTTTTGAGTGTGTGCATCTCCCTGCTTGTACACAAAATGGCTCTAGTCGAGGCTGTGGAGTGGGTGTGGGTGTCCTGTGTGCTGCAAATATCTTCCCCCAGCATCCATTAAAACTGGAAAGCCCCAGGGACCCTGCCTGGAACAGAGTGTTGTGGGAGCTTTGCACCCTGCAGTGACCAGCTGCCTTTGTTGCCTTCTCTTTTCTTCTCTCATGCTGTGTGAAGTTGGGACTGTGAAAATCCATGGCAAGGAATGCAAGAGAGCCACAGGAAAGAGAAAATCATTGTGGAAGGAAATTCCTGTCCGGCCTGGCAAGGGGAAGCTCCCCAGGGTGTTCTAGGTTGGATACTATGACTTGCAGTTCTATTCACTGAAGAGAGGGTGTGAGAAATGCCTCAAAAATCCCTTTTGTTTAGCAGCATATCATGTCACCACAGAGCTGGGGATGTTGGCTGGGGCAGACCCTTGGGCTGAGGCTGCTGGCACTGCAGGGCAGATTTGTGTAGCTGTGACCTCCAGTTGTCTGCTTGTCCCTCTGTCCTCAGGTTATGCTCCTGAAACTTGGTTTGTGTTTGCTGGCTGGCACTTGCATTGGCTGCTCTGGGCCTGCAGGCTGTTCCCATGCTGACTCACTGCTTACCATGCCATGGATTATTCTTTATTGTTTTTATTCTTGTGGCAGCCTGAGGTTCCATTGGAGGTTGGATGCTCCATGTTAGATAGACACAAAGAAGGGACTATCCCCATGCCATATGGAGTCAGAAGTGAGTGAATGTCATTTTACAGGTGTGGGGACTGGAGAATAGACTGAGGGCAGCAAGTCTTAAGAAACTCTGAGATTGGAACTGATTCCTGCAAAAAATTGTGAGTAAGGGTGGTGAGATGTCCCCTTGGTCATTTTCAGGTCAAGATAATCAGTTCCTTCAAATGTAGGACTGTGATTCTTCTTGAGCTGTTACACATAGTGCTGGAGGTGCAGGATGGTGCAAGTGGAAGGTGGGACAGTCCCAAAGGAACCTCCTGGACCCCCTGTCTCTGCCTGCAGGACAGCAAGGTGCTACTGCAGTCAAGGTGTCAGCATGGGACCCCTCTGGATGCTCACAACTCCATTAGTACAGTTGCTCATTCAGTGGTTCATCTTCCTTCCTGTGTGTGTTTCCAGTGGTCACAGACAAGGACTTCCAAATACACTGACAAGTGATTTTCCTCTCTTACTCTCTCCCCTTGCAAGCACCCCCCCAGACTGATGCCCTCAGTAGCCCTGTTATAAATGACACAGTCGTGCACGGGCTGTGGTGATGCAGCTCTGTCTCCTCTGACAGATGGACTGAGGATGATAAAATGGCTCTGCTCCAGACATCTCTGTCACTGCTGCTTGTAGGCCAAGCAATTTAAAGGGTGGGGGGAGAATGTTAAAAAGCATCTGCTTTCCATGGAAGACTTCAGCTTTTCATTGAATGAAGCCAAACCCAAGCATTTTGGTTTGGAAATGTTTGCTGTTGTTGTTCTTGTGAGCTGGAGCCTTCCTTGCTTGCTGCCCTTCTCCTTCCCTGTGGGCCTCCTTCCCACAGGACTGTGTTTCCCACGAAGCATCCCTGTGACTCGGAGAGCAGAAGCTGTAACACATCAGGGAACTTGGATCTACCCGGGTTGTTTGTCATTTTCATGTTGAAATTTTTCTGTGTGGAAAAGAAGTCCCAGTGTTTTCTGAGAAGCTTCAGACGAGAGCTGTGCTCCTGGTGACAGCGAGCAGAGACTCCTTTATCTGCTGGCAGAGGTCTGTGTGTGTTGCATCCCAGATGCAGGCGGGGATGTCGCTGTGTTTGCATGACACAGAGCTTTCCCACTCCCACCCACTGCTGTTCAGCAACGAACCCTTTCTCTCTGCTGCACCACTCTCAAAAGCTGGGCACATTGAAACATCCCAGCCTCGTTTTGCACAGGGCTTCAAGCTACTTTAAATAACCATCGTTAAAAAACAGGGAAGGTTTCAAGTTGAACTTTTGCTATGTGTTCATTCTCAGCTCATATATTTGCATGAAATCATGACTTGTCACTGAGAAGGTAACATGATCTAGGCACATTTTTACCAGTTGGAGTTTCTATAAAAAGGCTAAAATGAAAAGGCTTGTTTGCTTTGATAAGGATTTAGCTGTAATGGAAATGTCTTTTATTGGAAGATGTTTTTATTAGTTTTCATTCTTGTGTTTGCAGTGAACTGACAAAGAGATTCTTCCCTCTTTATATTAGTATTAGACTGACACTCCTTGCTCCTTGCCTTCATTACTGTGTTGTAAAAACCAAGACAATATTTCCTTCCTTCAGCCACCCACTAGCTCCCCTTGAGTAAAAAGAAATAGTATCATTTATTACACAAAAAAAAAATGCTGCTTAAAAAAGCAGTGAAGCTTTCAGGCACACAAGTTTTCTTCAGGTCTGTGATGAAACAGTCCTAGAGTTAATTGCTCCTGCCCAATCTTAGAGGCTAAGCCCCAAGAGGGATTTGTCTTTTGCTTTTTTTTCCCCACTCTCAAACATAATGTGCTTGAACAACATGTGGGACACAGGCCATGTTGTGTGGCTGATGGTTTTTTCTGTTTGTTGAAAGTTGCAAACTGGTACAAAACAAGTTTGTTCTTCATTGCAGCCAATTTCAGCCAGAGCTGAACAGGCTGTTCCCAGAGTCATCAAAACCTATGTAAACATGGCAGATTGACATTTCCGCTAACAGATGGTCCATGGGGGATTGCAGTAGAGCTGCCTGTTTCTTTCCACGTTTTTTGGTATTCACAAGATGCCTGCAAGAAGGTTTTCAAGTTTGCTCTGTGTGTGTGTCTGCGTATGATGCTCAGATCTCTCTGATGGCAAATATGCATGCAGGCATCTCTAACAGGACACACATTTGGTGCATGTGTGCAGATTTGTGTAGGTTCAGTGCTGAAATTTCCAGGCACTATTTGCTCAGTAACGTATGTTCCTTGGAAGAGGCACAGAAGCCATCAGTCAGGGATGTAGCTGCAGAAAGCCTCTCAGATGGCAGCAGAAGCAAATTGAACACGCTCCTTGAGCACTCGCATGTGGAGATATTCCTTATTGTGAGCTCTTTGTGATCGCTTGGTTGATTTCTTGCTATTAAAGCGTAGTTTAATGATTGTCCACTTAGAAACAGAGCAATTAGGGAAGGCTTTTGGCTCAGAATATATTGTTGAGGATTGCAGAGAGAGAAATGGAAAAGACACCGCCTCAAGCATCCACATCTAAATTAGCAAATGTTTGATAGCCACAGTGCAGAGCTTGGACATCACTGTTCTGCAGGGTGTTGGCATATCAATGAGGCCTTTCACTATTTGTTTGCTAAAAATTTGCTCATGAGGCAGCAGCAAAGCTCCTGTGACTTGGGGGTGGTGCTGAGATGTAACATGGCTCTGCCTCCCACAAGGTGTTGAGCCATTTGGGTGCCTGAGTGAGGGTGGACAGAGGGCTTGGGAGCGGCTCTGGCCACCCTTCAGCGCATACACAAATGTCTTTCTGCAAGCCCTGGCAGCACGAGGTAGCATTTGCTTCTTGCTAAATAGCTGACTTAGGAATGCCTGGCTCACATACAACATCTGGTGGTGTATTTCTACCTAATTTTCAGCCAGATGGACCGAGGCACAAGGAGGTCAAATTACTCACCCAAGGTCAGGCTGATGTCAGAAATCGCCCCACTGTCTCAGCTGGACTCAAACTACGTTGGTGGTTGTTGGAATAGATTTGGCCTAAGGAGCAGCCACACATGCAGAGCAGGAGCCTGGGCTTCTGCTGGCAGTGAGCAATAGAGGGTCAGTGGGTTTGAATAGATGTGCAGGGTATCTTCACCCTACACAGCCACCATGCTCACATCACCAGTATTGTGTGCATGTGTGAAGTTGCTGTTGTCAAGTCAGGATTTTCTTCTCTTCTCTACATCAGCCTCTCTTGTACCCACACAATAATGTAGCATCTGTGGAACAAGGCCAGAGATAATGGGCCTGTGTGGTCCTTTAATCTGAGTTGTGTGTTTACGTGTATATGTATATGAGTACTAGCAAGGCTCAGCTCAGGTACATGCAGTACAGACCAATAAAATCAAAACCTGGAAAGAAAATACTTTTCTGCCTGTGAACTAATAGTCTGAGCTGTTAAATAACTTCAGCTCTTAAAGACACACATTTCCCATACACAGAGGTGTGCATTCAACAGTTTATTGCAAGGGGAAGCTGAAAGAACCCAGAACAAATTGCATTCAGCCCATATAATTTAATTAGATCTACAAACAAGGTAACACTGGTTGCCCAGGGGATTTAAAGCTGAGCAAAGAATTGCTTGGTGGTCTGTTGTAAAAAAAAAAAAAAAATTAAAAAATTAAAGCCCCCAATTTTGTGCCTCTGTGTTGATGAGCAATGAATGGCAGTGTTTTCCCAGGTCCTGGCTTGGAGCAGGAGCTCTTGTCTGTGCTGCAGAGCGAGCAGTTTAGCAGAATGTCCAGCTCCTACTGGAGCACACAGGCACTGCACACCAGCGAGGCTCCTTCTCTGTGCTGTGGAGCATGGCTTCTGCCAAAGCAAGGACTGTGGTCGCGCAGCTCCAGATTTCCCTGTCCCTCTCCAGCTCTGTGGTATTTCTCAGTAGGCTTGTTCTGCTCTGGGCTGTTGCAGCTTTGCAGAGAGTTGATTTTAGTGGACCTCTAAATGATGTCTGTGCCATGATTTACCCGCTGGCCTCACAATTTGAGAATCAGTGGAAAGCCCCTTATGCAACCAGTTGTGAACCATCTGGCATCTTTTATCCCTGTGCTCTGCATCAGCCCATGTATCAGCAGTAAAGCCAGTTCTAAGGCAGGGATCGTGTGAGTTCATTGCAGAGCATTTTTATTTTGATGCTATCAGAAGTGTCCTCTGTATTTACGGTATTTTCACAGTTTGCACTTTTCAAGCTGCTTCTCATTTCACATGTATGAGGATAAGAATCCATGTCTGCGATGACTGCATCTTTTCTTTTCTCCTGCTGCTTTTCTCCTGCAGTCTTCATGGAATAAATCAACCAACCAGGCCTGGACAAACAGCATCACCAGATATGGGGACACCATCACCAAAGAGCCTCTCTCTGCTGTCAATGGGTCACTGAAGCTCCCCTCCAGCGCGGGGCAGAAGCTTCTCTTACAAGCCCTGGTTTATGATGCTGTGATGGTGGGTACCTTTGCTGCTTTGCTGACTTGTGTGTTCTCATGTGGGTTTTCTATTTATGTTCTCCATCTCCCTTTCTCCTTTTTGCAGCCCGTTTCCTTGGGCTTGTTGGTCTGGTGATGGCCAGGTGGGGTCAGAAGCTTGGTTGTCAGTAGGGTTGTGGCAGTTCTGGTTCCTTAGGACCTGGTGCCAGGCACCAGCAGTCTGCTTGGAGTCTTTGCTGTGGCTGTGCAGCAATCAGTCTGAGTGAGTTAGAAGCTGCAGTGTTCAGCACAGTCATTGAGATCTACAGCATGCTTGCCTGACAGAGGGATTGTATTTTTGGCTGTAAAAGGAGTCAAAGATCAAGGACTGATTTAAACTCCCTTCTCCAGATTGGGCGGAGCAATTTTCACTGCATTTGTGTTCTGGGAGGAAATCCTATTTCTGATATTGCACCACTGGAATAAATAAGGAATAAATATGCACTCCTGTGTTTGGGAGAGTGTACATCTGTGTAACTGTCTTAGCAAAGCAAGCTGATACCTGCTCAGACTGACTCTGTACCAGAAGATCTCTTTGGTTATTCTTTGAAAAAGTTCATTCCCCCTCCCCAGTAAATACTTCTAAGTAGCCTACCTATGTTTCCTTCCTAGGCAGTGGTGTGAAAATCAATTATACACAGGATGTAATTAACATTGTGGATAGAGTTAAGACAATGTTTTACAGCCCAATTACAGGGCAGCATTTACAGCGCAGCTTACCCATCAGAGTTTGTCAACAAAAGAGAAAAGTGTTAAAATATGTAAATGATGCTCAAAGTTGGCTTCAACAGAAAGCGCAAATTACACATGGGATATCAGTTCCGTACTCTGAATTGTCTTCTTGCGGCTACATCACCCTCAGCCCAGAATCTGAGTGTTGATTGCCTAGAGAACTCTTTGTGAGCTTCTACAATAATTTGTCTGGTAAATTATTGAGTGATGATCTTGCAAAATGACCTGCTTGTGAGCCAGATTTGTGGAGATCTGTAGCCTGAACTCCACTTAAGCACTGCAGAGCAGAACTTACTGTTTTCTTTCTGAATTTAAAGTGCTTGAATTTACACACACTTTTGCAGGCTGTGACCAGGGCTTTAACAAACACACACTTTGTGATATGTAGCCAAAATTAAATGAGGAAAGTGAAGGGAGCCCCTTTATTCATCTCAGAAGCCAGTTTCCTACAGTGCTGCCCACTCAGCCTCTAACAATCTGGCCCTTAATATGGAAACAGACTGGTGAGATTTGAAAATTGTGGTCTTTGACAGAGGATTGGAGGAATGGTTGCTCCAGCCTGCCAAGAAACTGTGAGCAAATCACTTCTCTCCCTTGGGGCTTGCTTTCTCAAACGTAAAATAGAAATAATGATCCTGAGGTGATTTGAGTTGCTCCTTAAGACCTAAGCCTTGAGAAACATATCAAGATAATGCTTAATAGAGGCATATGTACATCCCATTGCACTCAGTGGGATTAAAAATAAATAAATTTTAGTGCTTGGTTTGGCCACAGCCTCAATTATCCTTTACCTTTTTTTTTTTTTTTATTTCTCTCCTGTTTGATAACAGAATGAAGCAAAGAAAAGCCACCTGCCAGCCAGCCTCCACCAAGTAGAAGCAGAGGTCATTGTCCATTCTGATTTTTCAGCCTCTGACAGAGACTACAACTCCCAGCTGCACACCCTGGAGAGTGAAGAGACAGAAATTGAGGACCGGGAGCGGGAAGAGCTCCCCTCGGCAGAGCTGGCTCTTCCCAGTTCCCAGCAGGACACTGGCCAAGTGCTGGTGGATTGCATGGACGATTTGGAGGCTCAGGCCCAGGCTGAGCTGCTCTGTACCAACACAAAGACTGACAAACCTGAGGCTGTGTGCATCCATGGGCTCACCAATGGCTTCCACAGGCATGGAGAAAGTCTGGATTCGGAGGAGAGTGGAGATTCAGATTCCACCCAGGAGGGCAGGGGTGATGTGCAGCCAGTCGAGTGCCAGTTGCTTTCCATGGCGCCTGAGGAGGCCCTGCTCTGTAGTAACTCTGGTTTAACCAGTCCATCCTCAGCATCTGAGAACATGGCACATGCCCACAATCACAAAGAATGAACTGATCTGATTTTGATAACAGCAGAGCTGAAGCACGAGGAGAGCCTGTCCCTATGAGGTGCTGCCTGCCCTCGGCTGGCTGAGCCCAGCAGGAGCTGGGCAGGTGCAACATCTCACCGGAGCAGGGCTTGGACCTGTCAGCTCTACAGAGGCCTTGGGGAAGCCAGGTGGGTTGGTAAGGGCCCATCTTCCTCCTGCTGAAGTGGATGAGGAACGGGGTGCTGGTGGGAGCAGGACTGAGCCATCTGCCAAAGTCTGAGCGGAAGCACGATGGAGCAGAGCCTTCTGCGCTGGGCTGGGGCTGCCACTTCACCATAGCCCTCGAGGCCACTGGCAATACTGGGAAGTGGCAGAGTGCACCAAGGGATCCTTCTCAGCTGCCTCTTCCCCAGGGAGTGCCCGGGCACTACTGACTGCCTGGCAGCGTTGGATGAATTCTGGCACAGGAGTCCCAGGAGCGGGTGGAAGCCCCAGAAACAAAGGCAGTGAGCTGTAAGCACCAGCCTTTTCTGCCCTCCCGTGGTTAGAAGGATTACCAGGCTCTCTGTGTGTGCTACCACAGTAACTACTACTAGCAGGCTGATGTAGTGGCCTTTTATTACACACTCTACGAGTGCCTCTAACAACTTGTACTATATAGAACCTTCTGCAGCGTCTGGGTCTTTTCTCCAGCCTGGGCTTTGTTTTATGTAGGTTCTTGTACCTAATATTTTAGGTACACATCTGTCCTTTTAATGTACAACATGTATTTTTATTTCCTTGGAACATCTTTATATTATTTAATTTTATAAAGTGGAATAGTGTGTGGTATAGAGTAGCATTTTTACTACTTCTCTTTCCTTTTTTCCTCCCTAACAACACAACTACCTCATGTCTGTTGGAGAAAAAAAAAGCAGTAGATCTACTCATTTGTTATAGTCCATTATAGGTTTTAACTTATTCTTATACTGCCTTTTTCTAAAGAATACGTTTGCACTGGTTGTTGACTCTTCTTTAGCACATAGTGCTGCAGATCTGATGTCTCTCTTGCTTTGTTTCTTGACACCTTCCCTGCAGCCAGAGAGTTGGGTTGTGTCTCTGTAGGACTGTGTTTTGCAGCAGCTGCCAAAGGAGACTGGTTTAGCTGGCAGGATGTCGATCCATCTTTCCTCAACAAGCTTATACTAACAAATAGAAAAAAAAACCCAGCAACTGCAAAAGTAACTTGCAGTACTGGGGGCATGTATTTCTTTTCTCTTTTTTTGGGTGCCCGTGTGGGGACATCTCAGATGGTTTTGATTTACAGAGAGCAGCACTCAGCCTTCTGTAAGCAGTGGACTTGCTGAAAGCTTGGGATGAACAAGTGAAATTTTCCAGTCACTTCTGATAGTCCTGGCCAAAGTGCTTTTGGGTGGGTTTTTTTTTGAAGAGCAGAGCACCACCAGAGCTTTAAAATGAAATCTTTGGTCTCATACCAGTCAGTCTGGCTTAAAAATCATCCAGTGACTCTTCCTGCTGATGCTGTTTGCTTACTGATGACATGTCTCTCAGCCTGGCCCTGCTAGGGGTGGACTTTTCTCTACTTTTTTTTAGCTGTCTCTGTCCTGCTCCAGGCTTGAAGGGTTTGACTGCGAATGCTACAAGATTGGACCAGCTGCTCAGTGTTAACAAGGATCAGTAATTCTGTTCAAGGGTGTTTGGTGAATGTTCTGCCTTCCTGGAGGATTCAGACATCTCACCATTTGTTTAAAAAGTGAAGGAAAATATGCCCACCTTCCTCTTTTCTTACTAAAATTCTCCCCAGGGTATATGGGGAAACTGTGTGCCAGCTTGAGATCCTGTAAAAGACTTTAGATTTTGTTTTTGGATGGAGGTACTACTGCTTGCAGCATGGAGAACCTCACTTCACCAGCACCCTGCAACCCTTTTACCTCCAGCTTTTCAGCAAATGAGAACCTCCAAGCCTCCATGTACTCTGATGGGAAGGATATTGGAGCTTCCACTTCTCCCCAGCTGGCAGCATCTCCTCCCAGTATGACACACTGTTCTGGTAACCAGCTGTATTTCCAGTCATTGCAATTTCTCTGTTTCTCCAGCTTGGTGTCTTTAGGAGTCTCATAAATGCTGTTCCATGCTGTGACTAGCCATGACCCTGGAATGCTGTGGGACAGAGACTGGAGATCAGTGTCAGTGAGCAGGCAAAGGCAGGAGTTTGTGTCTGTGCTACTGGAGCAAGGAAAAGGCAAGCAAACATAACTGGGCAGAGGAAGTGTGTAAATAACCTCCAGAACCCACTGCCATAAGACTTTGAAACTCATGACTTAGCAGGGTTACAGATAAGCAGTGAAGTGTTATTGCTGGCAATAAGGGCAATTCACAGTTCCCTGGGAGCGGATGCAGTCGCAGAGGTACAAGCCCTCCAGCTGGGCAGGGCCGGGCGCTCGCTGCGGAGAGCGGGGGACATTGTGCAGGTGGCCCTCAGGTCCCAGTTAGTTCCATGAAGAGTCCTTGCCCTTCCTCAGTGACAGAACAGGCCCTGCACAAGCCACATTGCCATTGCCACTTTCCATCCAGGGGGATGGAAGAGGACAGAGGCTGATGTAGGAGTGTGCCACAGTTTTGGGGGCACCCCCTTGTACACGCACCCCCTGCTTCGCCTGTACAGCCTTCAGCAATCCTTCAGCCCTGAGCTGCCTGAAAGCTGTCCCTGCCTGTCACTGCAGCCCACACAAGCCGTGGGGCACCATTCCCCTGGATCACTTTGGGCCGACCCCCAAACCACCGCAATAGTTACAGAGAGCTTTGGGGAGATGCAGCAGACCACAAACAATTTTGTTTATGCATCCCCAAAGCACTTTTGTCACCTCATGCTGAGGCTTGTTCTGATCTCATTACACTTCACCAAACTGTACCAGGGTGTGAAGCTGGCAGCATTTGGCTGTCCAAGAACTGTGGTGGCCATGGGCTGGTAGGCCAGACCTGAGTTGCAGAAATCCAGATAGTTTCCTTGGAACCAAGAGGTCACCACTGACCAGCAGCACCAAAGCTGTCCCTGGATGGACACACATCCGCACAGAGTGCTGGGTGTCCTTGTCCAGTTCAGCTGTGCCCCAGGTCCCCCCTGCTCTGAAAGGCTCAGCTGGAAGTGAATTGAAGAAGACACATAATACACATTTGATGTGTAAAGCTGAAAGAACCAGTGCATATATTTTTTTATCATGAAACAAGTAGCTTTCGTGCAGATTTCTCACAGGCACACAAACTGTTGATACCTTTAATTACCCATCGTGCTTAATATCTCTTCCTGTACACCAGGCTCCTTCTCCATTTTCTTCCTTTCAGTAACACTAAAGATTATTGCTGTTCAAATTTTTTGCTGGTGTATATTGTTTTACATTGTTCAAATGTCAGGTTTGTCTCACTGGCATAATTTTCTAGTATTAATGTTACTGTTTGGCTACACAACTGTATATTCCCCATGCTGCCGTGAGAGTCACAATTCTCATCCTTTTATTTCTTTTCATTTCTTGTTATGTGAAACATGCAACTTCGATAAAAACCTCTATCAGTTTTTTGTTGACTTGATGTCTTACTTAACAGGCAGCAAAGTTCTGGTTTAAATAGTTCTAATGAGATAACTTCTAATTTAGAGTTTGAGATTTTTTTTACATTACTAGATAACAATCAGCCCATGAAATATTGCTGTGTAAGAAAACAACTGTTTTACTAGAACACTGTATATGGTTTTGATCTCATTAGTAATAGGTGTTTTGAAGGAATCATTGTGTCTTTTCTAATCAATACTTTTGTTAGAAAGGAAGTGTTTAACCAGCAGAAATCTACCATCTACTTCTGTTACTGTATTCCCTTGCTTGTGGTTTCAAGTTAAATTTCATTTTCTGCACAGTGCATAAAGATGTGTAACCAGAACTTGATCTTGTTTGAAGGTTGTGTCTGTGTTTGGTTCCATACTGTACTTTATTATAACTTTCTTTCTTCAGAGACTGTTCTTACTCCACAAATACTCTTTAGTGTTAAAGTGTAAGACATTGTCCTTATATTCCTTAACTAATGGGTTATTAATAAAATGTTTTTTAAAAAGAGTGGAATTTTACTCACAATTAAGTCTGTTCCAGCTGTGTGAGGCTGTACCTTGCTGGCAGAAGCAGTGGTGGGAGCAGAATGCAGGATTCATGCTCACACAACTTCATGTACCAGAGCTCATCACCGTGAAGGCTGGGATTGTGAGATGATAGTAGGTACCTGGTTCCTTAGGGATTCTTCTGGAATTTCAGACATGAGCAGAGTTTGGATTCATTAGGCATTTCTGGATGCTTGCTCCTTCCTCAGTTTTGAACTGATTCCTATAGGAAAAAGTATTTCTCCAGTTTCATGCTTCATCTTGCTGGGAATTTTTTAATGGTAAAAATAAGCAGAGGCATCTAGCAATGAGTGGTGAGAGTTCTCTTGGATGGCACGCTGGGCTGAGCACTTGGTGGCTTGTGTCCAGCAGGACTGATCAGAGGATACCTGCCAGTGCCCAAGGACATGCTATTAACCTCCCGTGCATCTCCCTTCTTCCTGGGATGCATTCCCTACTTCAGTACATAGTTTCCATTATTACTTTATGCTGCCACGACTACAGAGCCATAAAATCTCATTTTATCTGCATTACGGAGGTAATAAATCTGCACTTAGCATGGTGTTCTCTGATAGTGGTTAAAGGGAACTCTGTCAGACTGTGTAACTCTGATGAGTCTTTCTCCTAATGATAGGTAACCCCACAAACGAGCAAGGAAGGACCTTGGAGGGGGTGATGGGTGACTGCAAATCACTCTTCCAGCTCCCAGTTCACAGTGTTGGGTGCTGATTGGAGGCTGCTGAGAGGAGCCACAGTGGGATGGAATGGATGACAGAGATGGACGGACACGGCAGTTACAGGAGAGAAGTGAAGAGCAAAGCGTCGGGTTTCGTTTCTTTCTCTTCCCAACCTTTGTCACCCTGATACGCTGTGTAAGGATGCAGCTGGAAATACACTACAGTGAGCTTGGGTTTCTCATGGTCTCAGGTAATTCAGGGAGTTACAATTGCCAGTGCAGTGTGTGGCCCAGCTCAGCCCTCTGGAACATGGCACAGCCCAAGACAATGGGCTGTGTGATGCAGTGAGGTGGCCCGGATTGCTTCACAGATTCTGAACAGACACAGAGAAAACAGTTTTTGGTGCTTCTAGAAGCAGGTCCTGGAGTGGTCCCACCACTGCTGGCATGGCTCTGGGCTCAGTGCCTCAAGGTGGGTGCCACAATTTTGGCTCCCACTCCTCATTGCTCACTGACCATGAAGCAGATGCTAAAACCTGCATATATGTACGTAAGGGAAAAGCTCCCAGACTGTTAGCAGGCAGGGTAACCACAATTACACATAGAATAATAAATGGAGTGAATTCAGACAAGTTAATCTCCCACTTCATCCACTGAAACTACTAACGGTGTCTTGGGGACCTCAGTTTGCAGTTAATTGGTGTAAATCAGGAGCACAATTGGAGCTGATGGAAATTTGCTGTGCAGGGAGTGAGGGGTGAGTGATGCCCTCAGAGGGCATTGTGGAGAGGGAGGGCAGATGGACAGATCCTGTGCCCTTCAGCAGCAAGGGGGACAGAGGAAACCCTTTGACTGCTCTGCAGGAAAGGGTTTGGAGCCTCAGTTTGGGCTGGACACCGTCACTCCTACAAACCTGCTGCTTTTCCAAAGGCTCTGATTTCTACTCACAGTGTGATAAGCAAATTCCTGCCTCCAGTACAAAGCAACTTTTCTAAGCCTTCATGCTTACAGAGCGTAGAAAAACATGAGTGCTCTGAATTCCTGCTCTTAGGTGGCTCCAAAAGCCCCAAACCTGCCTATTCTCTGAAAGATCTTACGGTTTTTCATATAAGTCCTATTGTTTGGAGTAGTGGATGATTTCTGAATGTGCCACCAGTGCTGTCACCAGTGTCATTTGCAAGGTGTGGGGGTGAAGTTGGTGATACCCTAAACATGTACCTACCTCCCCCAGCCCCTGGGTTCTGCCAGGGCACTTGGCAGCAAAAGCACACAAAATCTGTGGTTCACAGGGAAAGCAGCCCTGTCAAGCACATCGTGCTCAATTTCTCTTGGAATTATTAGTTCCCACAAGCCATCCTCAGTAATAGCAGCCACAAGTCCATGATGGCTTCAAGCGTTACATAAATGCTGATGGGGCCCCATGGCAGGAGCCAGGGAGTCGGAGCAAGAGCACGGCTGGTGCCAAAAGGTCAGGGACAGCACAGAAATTCAGATGTTACCGAGAGGCTGGTGGAGCCAGAGCAAATTCTTCCCCAGCTGAAAGGAGCCTCGTACAGCTCAACCCTCTGCTAGATGAAGGAAGCTTTAATGTGGAGCAGATGTAGTGACGTCTTCTTTCCTCATTAGCTGCCTCCAACACGCTCAAGGGTACACGCACCATCCAGGGGAGCCTCACATTGCTCCTCTTCACAAAGGGTTTTTCACCAGATTTCTAGGAATGGTTACAGGGTTTAGTAACCCAGTCCACAAAATCTGGTTTTAGTCTGAAGAAAGAAATTAGTTAGGATTGACTTTTATTTCATTTTAGTTCCTTTTTGCCAAGCAAACACCACAAAACACTGAGCTATCCTTGCAGAGATGGTTTTTGCTGCTAAAAGTGATGATATGAGTTATGTTTGTGGAGAACATAGGCCAAGGGACGGGGTAGGATCAGTTGGAAGGCAGAAGATACTGCGTGGGCACAGGGGCTGAGAGCCCCATGTAAGAACACGTTATCCTTTTTTCATGCCAGGAGGGCAGTCAAGTTATCCTGCTGTGGCAGGATTTAGGAGCAGAGTCAACCCTTACTGGGTCCTTCCTCACTGGGGCGCCTTCCAGGGTGAGCAGGCTGGTCCAACACCTGCATTACTGACTCGGGCGAGTCACTTAGGATAGCATTAAAATCAGGAGCACAGAGGCGGGACAAGCCAGGCTCTTCTGCGTTCCTGCGAGGTTGCCGCGGTGAGGGGAAGGCCGTCCCTGATGTGTCCCTGTAATCCCTGTAGCTCCGTGAAGGGAGCCCGGGGAAGTGAAAACGGCGAGGGGAGATCCGTGAGGGGGCTCCGGTGACAGGGAGCGGACACCCGTGAGGGGTCTCTGGCGAGGGAGACGCACGAGGGGAGAGCGGTGACGGGAGACTCCTGAAGCAGCTCTGGTGAGGGGAGACCTGTGGGGCTGCCTCAGTGACGGGAGTCCCGTGAGGGGGCACCGGTGACAGGGCCTCGGTGGGGTAGCTCCGTGAGGTGGCACTGGTGACGGGAGCCCCGCGAAGCGGGTTCTGAAGAGAGGTATCCTGTGAAGGAAAAAACGCGAAGGGGCTCTGGTGAGCGAGACACGAGGGGAAATCTGTGAGGCTCGACCCGTGAGTGGGTTTTGAGACGTGGTCTGTGACGGGAGCTCTGTGACAGGAGTGCCGTGAGGGGGCTCCGGTGAAGGCAGACCCACGAGGCTCCCTGCACACTCCCCGCGGGTCCCGGGAGCGGAGTGGCCCCTCACGAAGCCGCCCCCGCCTCTCAGCCCGGCCAGCGCTGCCGGCGCCCCGGCGAATGCGCAAGATGGCGCAAGGCGCTGCCCGCCCGCCCCCCGCCCGCCGGCGGCCCCGCTCCCTCAGCGCCGCCCCCCGCCCGCCCGGCGCGGCGGCGTGTTCGCGCCGAGGGCAGCACCGCTGAGAGCCGCTTTTCCCCTTTTTTCCCTTTCCTTCCCCCCCACCCCACTCCCGCCCGCCCCACAGCTGGGGGTGGTTCTCGCCTGGCCGCCCTCCCTCCTCCCCTCCCTCCCTCTCTGCCGGCGGGCTGCTCCCTCCCCGTGGGGCGCAAGGAGGCGAGCTCGCCCGCCCGGGATGCCATGGCTCCGCCGGGCTCCGCGCTGCCCGCCTGCCTGCTGGGGCTGCTACTGCTTGTCTGCCGCGGAGGTAAGAGCCAGGCTGGGCTGGGGGAGCGGGCGGGGGCGCGGACATGGACCTGCCGCCGCCGCGCCCGGCACCAGCGCCGCTCCCCGCGGCCGCTCCGTCCGTCCGTCCTTCCAGCACTTCGCGTCCCCTCATCACCCCCGAGGTGGCCAGGGCATTGCTCGTCCCCTTGTCCGTCGCCATCCCCGCCGCTAGTCCCGTTTCCCCTCGCTCGTCCGCGGTCACTCACAGCCCCGCGCTCTGCTTTTCCCCGTGGCTCGGGGCCGCCGCGGGGGCTGAACGGGGCCGAGCAGCTCCGCGTGTGTCCCCCGGTGAGGCGTGGGGGTCCCCGCGGGTCAGCATCCCTCCGTGGGAACGGGGCGCGTTCCTCCGGGAGGGCGAGCAGGGGTCATGGCTTGGGGCTGCAGAGTCCCGCATCAGCCCATTCCGAAGTGCTCCCCAAGCTTCCAGTTGGAAACCCCTTGTGCGGGGGCTCTAGGGAGGGACGGTGGTGTTTGTGGAGCCGGAGCCCCCACCGCTGCCTCTGGGGAGGGGTGTGGTGGCTGCCGGGGCAGTGGCGTGGCTGGCCATCCACCCGTGCCTGGATCGTGAGAGCCGCCGGGATCGTCGCCGGGTGGGAGCGGGAGGCAGCACCCGACGGACGCGTCGCGTTCGTCAGCAAAGGCTGTGATAACGACAGAGATGTTGGGAGACAAGTTGCAGGGATGAGGACGAGCAACTTCAGACCTACAAGTATGTTGTGCTCTCCTGTAACGCCAGCTCTGTCCGCATTGGTAGCACAGTCCACCTGGCCGGACTACAAAACATCAAAAGAGGGCTTTCCCTGGACCTACTGCGCACATGTCCTGCGGACAAATGCCAGTGTTTTTCTTCTACTGGTGATGCATGGCTCTAGTCTGACAAAGATGCTGTTCTGCAGCAAAATATCCGTGTGCATCCTGTTCTGGTCTCTCTTTAACAACCTTCTAGATAAGGAAACGTAGGAAATGAGCAACCTGGGCTAGTGTAAGGTGTCCCTGCCCATATCGGGGGGATTGAAACGAGATGGTCTTTAAAGTCTCTTGCAATCCAAACCATTCTGTGCCTATTCTGTGAATTATTTATAAAAGCCCTGTAAGCAGCCCAGCATGGTCAGAGGGAGAAAAGTGTGTGATAGATTTATCAAAGATTAGCTGCTAGGGTGTTTAGAAAGCAAAGCTGTGGGTTAGTCGTATCATAAATCTCGCCACGTGGTCCGTAGCAACCGCGCGAGGAGGAGAAGCAGTGGAACTCGCGGAAAATAGAAATTATCTGAGAAGTGGATGTAATGAAGCAGGTCTTGTTATTATGTTAAGATTCCTGAGTAGTACAATGAGGATGGTTTAAGAGGTTTTGTTTTGATTGTTTTTTGTTTTCACTTTTTTGGATGGAGGAAAGGAAAATAAGTGAATACTTGAAAGCAGAACTTTAGCAACTTGAATTTGTGGCTAGGTTATCCCCTACTGCTGTCTAAATTGTCCCGTGTGTTTGTTTATGCTGCGCCTTGGCGGGTCAGTGGCTCCTGACTTCGGGATGTGTTTTGCTGACCCTGCTGAGGAGTGTTTGGCTACACTTTCAAAGTTTTTTGGTTCTGACGGCTTTTTCCCCCTTTCGGTGGATTTCTGTGCTCTCGGCGTGGTTAACACCGAGGTAACGTGTTTGTGTGCTCTGCTGAGTTCAATAAATGCTCCCGCGTCAGTGTCAGTCAGCACCGGAGCAGCCTCGCCGGGGATGCTGTGTGGGAGTAGTGCCGCGCTGTGCGGGACACGATGCTCCACTCCCAGCCCTGTGGGTTTCAAACTCCCCAAAATGCTGGTCTGGCGACTGTGAACCAAGCACTGGGAGCTGCTGGTCAGCCTGCGGGAGTGGGCTCAGCAGCGAGACAGTATTTTCTTTTTTTCTTTTTTTCTTTTTTTTTAATTTCCTGGAGCTCTTTGTTCTGGGTGGTGGACAGCTTTTGTCTGTTATTGCTGAGCCCGGCATTCAAAGGCAGGCATAGGATACGAGAGGCTGCCCAGCTCTGCTCAGTAACAGCCTTGGAATTAAGCATCGTCATTTATGTTTAAGTAGGCTTAACTTCTAAATTATTGAAGCTATAAGCTTTCACTAATTTCTACTCTGTATGGCTTTGTTGTCTTTTTTCAGACAAAAAAAAAAAAGGATTGCTTTCTACTAAATTGGTGTAATACCCTGTCTTTTTTCTTAATATACATAGAGAGTATCAGGTATCATTTCCCCAGTAACACTCAGAGACTCGGTATGAAATTCAAGCCCACGTTTGGGCTTCGTCTCTCTCGGGAGTTCAACAGGAGAATCTCAGGACGTGGTTTTCCCGCGTGGAGGTAGCAGGCAGCCCATGAAAGGGGGCGGGCGTTGCACAGCCGTGTCAGCGTGCTCCACCTTTGGGACCTGTGCTCAGGGCAAAGCTGGCACGGGGGTGTGAGTGTGCAGCCACCTGTGCTCGTGGCACTCAGGTACTTGCTGGGGCCATCATGGTGCCAAAAGTAAACTTTGGAAGTGTATAAAGCAAGGTGAGAGAGGGGGCAACAGGACAGGTTGTTCCCCTTCTAATCTGCCCCACCACCCCCTGAGAAGGGAGCTAGAACTATTAAACTGGTGTAATTGGGCTTCTTCTTGTTACCTGTCAGGCACTGGATCTGGCACAGAACAAGTTCCCATGCTCACTTAGGAGCTTGCAGAGGGTTCCAGGGGAGAGGATCTGGGCAGAGAGCTCCAAATCCAGGATTACATCTTGGCTCCCCACTCCTTTCCATCCTGTTCAATCCCAGGTTTGGCCCATGTGCTGTCAGCCTGGCAGGGGCTGCAGCACTGCCTGGCAGAGAGCTGCAAAACTGCTCTCATTTTATTTGTGCAAATGAGAAAGTCTCTCTCCCTCTTTCTGTCCGCCTGAACTTTTTTATTTCTGATTTCCTTATTTCTTAAGGGTCCTGTGTCACAGCCTGTGAAGTGCCAAGCAGTGACCTCACACAATGACAGCCCCTTGCTTCACAGACCCTTAGAGTCTGCTCCAAAGCCATGGGATGAGCAGATCATGTACTTAATTTTGCAGTCTGCAGCACATCTGGGACAGAAGATGCTTTTTTCTCAGTCCCTTTTCCCCACAATATTTCATGATTTGCACTCCTGGGCTTCTGGCCCATGATATTGTCTTTTTATTTAACTAACAAAACAATGCAAGAATCTACCTCTGCAGAATTAAGAATTCCCATTTAAATCAATTGTGCAACATTAGTCAGAAACAGGAATTGTCCGTTCAAAATTATTTTGAAATCACAAACTTATTTGAACTTTAGTGGAGCTTTTAGTTTTACAGAGTTTAGAAACTAATAAATTATGTAGCAGGGCTCATGAAAATCTACCGGAGTCTGCTTATCCAAAAGAATATCCAACATTTAGGTTTTGCAAGAAAATAAAAATAATTGTTTACATATGTTCAGGAGTCATGGGCAAGCTTATAAAACTGATGGTTAAGAAGGGGAACATGTCAATAATTGCACTTTAGGAGAAGAGAGCGGCCAATAGGCGAGTGCGGGAGGAAAGCACAGAGCACACTGATCTGGCCTTACTATTGTATCAGATGTCACCGTTGTATCACACCCTCCACTCGAGAGCAGCCCAGTCACTTAACAACCCAGACCTGCCCCGTGTTGGTAATTTAAAACCAGAGTTTCAGAGCAGAGTCAAGGATTTGCTACCTGGTTTTTTTTGTTGTTCTTGCACATGAGATTGTGTTGATGAAGCTGATGGCAAGTCAGGGGATGTGGGTCGTGGTGAATGGTTCTGCTGAGCTGTGAAGATGCTTTTGCAGAAGGGTCGTTTCTGCTGAAACCTGAGAGTATGTGAAAAGAGAGAGAAGAGCTCGTGTTTCAAGGCGCTGGTTTTGGAGCAAGCAGGGATCCATGCAGAGCTCAGCTCCTTGAGAAGAACAAGATGTTTTCCTCCATCCTAAATTTCAGGGTGGGAGGTGACAAGGCAGAGCGAATCGCAGGGAGGAGAGTGCTGAGTTTGCTTTTTGTAATTGTATTGATACTAATTGTATCCCCTGGACACAATTAAGAGTTTCAAAGTTTGTCATGTGCACACTAACTTTCCTGCAGAAAGACCTTCCCTTCCCTTTCCTTGCATGCCATCCCTGCCTGCCAGAACTCAAGCTGAAATTCAAGGGCTTGGTGGCAGGGCTGTGTTGGCTGGTGGGGTTTGGCACTGTGATGCCAAGATGCCTGTGGCTCTTTTGGCAGCTTTGTGCCATCATGCCAGCCACCATCTCTGATCCACGGGCACTATCACTCACTGAGTGGCCAGTCCATTTCATGCTGGATCTGTGCAAGGGCCCAGCTGTGGGGACAAGCCACCTCCCTGATTGCTTTCCTGCAGGGTCAGGGAATGAACCAGCTGTTCCCCTCTCCTGTGTTAGAGCAGCCTTGGGAGCTGAAGCCTGCAGGACCCTGGCTCTGGCACAGCATTTCCCATCTTGCCTGTGCCTTTGCTTTCTATTTGTGCACGGTTGTCCCCTGCTCTGTGTTTGTGTCGCTGATGCTCTCTGTGGTGGGGCTGTGATCTGTTCAGGCCTGTGAAATACAGGGGGAATGCAAATAACAGTGCATCCTACCCATGGCTTGCTGCCATGCTCTCAGGATGCCTGGCTGTGGATGGAGCTACTGTGGGTAATTAGCTCAGGAAAGGTCTTTGCCCTTTCCAGCTATACCAACAGGTTTTATCCCGCCTTCTTTAGATATGGGGGAGCCCACAAGGACTTGGGGCTTGTCCTAGAAAGGCTCTTTGTGCTGTGAATGCTTCCAGCTTCCACAGTGTTCAACATGCAACCTCCTGGGATTTGCTCAGTCTGGTCTCAAACATCTGAAAATTATTTGGGGCAACTTCTTTGGCTCTTCATGCTCCTTGCCTTCCTCAGCTAAAATTGGTGTCCCCAGTGAGGGCAGCAATGCTGGGTGTTTTTGGGCTCTCCATCAGGTGGCTGAGAGGTTGTGTTATCCCTGTCTGTTAGGAGGTCAGAGACCTCCTGCAATCGTTTAACGAGTGGATGTGGTTTATGCTCCCTGATGGAAAAATCGCTTTATATAACCTCCCGTCCAAAAGGAAAGGGAATAAAAAATTCTGAGCTAGTAAACTTTACTGCCAGCAAGATGTGGGGCCTATTACAGCCTATTCTCCTCTTCTTTAAATGTAAATTTTCTGGATGCCCTAAAGAGCCAATTTGCACTTTACTGCAGTGCAGTGCTTTTCTCCTTAGGGTCTGGGTCAGGCTCAAGGAGATTTAAGAGGGCACCAGCTGGATTTTTAGGCTGCCAATTTCATCAGCCTGAAGCTTGTTATAATCTGTTGGAAAACATCTTTCAGGTCCATATATCTCTTCCTTCCCTATCCTTCCATTTGCAGAAGGATTTGAATGAAAAACAACCCACCACTGGAAAAACAGGAGCTATTTTTCATGTTCATGGCCCAATCTGCATCCAGGTTTCTGGTCCTGATACTCACCTATGAAATCCCACTAAAATCCTCTGGTCCTGCACATCTTCTTTTGGCTTTATTGGAGCAGGACTGGAGTGGTTATCCTTGGTGGTGGCTATGCTGCTGATTAAGGCTGTGTTATGTTGGGAGTAAACACAATAAATCAGAAGGGGGCAAATTTGTGCTGATATGAGGCAATTTGCAGGTGGATGTCATGCTGTTGGTGAGATGAGGAAGGAGCTTGTTCTACCTTGGTCTCCCCAGCAGTGCTCCCAGTGATGCTGCAGCAGGAAAAGCGGGGTGGACCCAACTACTCCCACAATATCTCGCCTTGCCACAAGCTCAGAGCGGGCTGTTGGCAGCTTATTTCATCCCTCTGTGATTAATGTTCCCTTTCTAGAACAGGAGTAATAATATGGGCTTCATCTGTCAGGACCACGTGCTCCCAGGGCAGGGATGGCCTTGCTGGCTGTGGGTCTGGATGGGGTCCAGGAGGATGAGCCAGGATGTGACTGAGGTCCTTGGCCATGGATGGCACTGCTAATTAGAGCGGTGACATTAGTCACTGAAGCACAGGAGGGGAAGCCAAAATCATGTTTCCCAAATGGAAAAAGACAATACAGTGGTATAAGCAAGGTTCTTTTGAAGCCCTGAATGTGCATCACAGTGTCAAGTAAAAAATAATTAAACTTATTTTTTTTTAAATGTACTTCAAAGAGTCTTTTAAGCTTCCCATTAATTCGAAGTTCTTTCTCTCAGCACTAAATAAATCTCTTGGTTCAAAAGCACAAGTGCTAATTGGTTTCTCTGAGTATGCCTGGTTTGCTTGATCAATAGGGGAAGTAGTTTTTGTTAAATATTTGCACATATAGTCACATATTATATTGCTCAGGGAGATGGTAAATGTTTCTCAAAAGGAGACTTGTAGAATGAGGATTCCAGTAATTTTCTTGTGGCCTTTATGTCAGAGCTAATCACGCTTCCTCCCTCCATCCCTTTGCAGAAAGCCAAGCAGTTTTCCCTCACGCGCTGCCGGCGTCGACACAAGCGGGCTGTTCAGCTGCCTGCCTGACGCCCCAGCTCCAACTGCAAACTTGAGCTGCCACGAGCAGAGCTGTACAGTTCCTGCCTTGAGCAGGGAGTGCCTGTGAGCCGTGATGCCTTGCAGTCTGTTTTGGAGGTACCTGGGATGTTGTGTGGGATTAGAGGGGTTTGGATACACAGCCAGCTATTGGAGAGGGATTGGGTTTTCAGACTCCCTGTGTGAATGTGCACAGCCTCAGCAATTTCCTTGCTATCTCCCAATTAATTGCACTTTTACTATTTCCATATGCCTTTGGAGTGTCGTTTACTTCCAACTTTGCAGCATCATTTCTGTGCCTCACTGGTAACCGCAATCAGATCTTTATGCTGATGGAATTGGGTGGATTCCTCTCTCCCACCATTATCCCATTCCTTATCCTGTCTATGCTCTCCCTCTGGCTCCTCTGAGCTGATCTCTAGAGCAAACACCAGGAATCTTCTTGTCCCACTATGGAGATTCCTCTAGGAGCATCTGTCCTTTTGTCTCTCATCCTGAGCATCCTGGGAAAAAATGGCTCTGTGTTCAGAGTCTGCCTTTGAGACAGTTAAAAGACAGAGCTTGGCTTCTCCCGATCCCCAGGTGGGGTGAATTAGCTTCTCCCCGTGCATCTGGTTAGTTGGTCTCCTGGCTCTGAAACTCCAGGAAGGAGGCCGCAAGATTTCTTCAAGGTCTAATAAGCATCCCATGCGAAAAACCTGAGTTGTGTTGGGATTTGGGTGCTTCTGGACATTTCAAGGTGTCTACAGGTGACAAACCAGTTGCACAGTGTCACACCTCAAGGCACAGTCTGCTCTTGAGTGCAGCCCAAGGAGACCCCAGTGCCTGTCCCCACTCCAGCAAGTGTCTGAGGACCCCAGTCCTAATCACAAGCATCATCACTCCGGCAGTTCGAGCAGCCTGGAGTGAGGATGCAGACCGAATGTTTATGGAGGCAAACATGATTATCTCCAATCACAGGCCTTAATGATGGTTGTTATAATGACAGCAATTGTAGGAAGGGCATGTAATTATGTTGATTCTTCCTTTTATTGTACATATAATAATAAGCTGTTTTATCTAAGAGTACAGGGGTGCTGGGGGAAGATGGGGCATTCATTTAATTATGGATTTTTTTCTGATTGCGCATTAGGCTAAATCCTGAAATCTTCAATTTTCTGGAGTCCCAAGTCCCTCTTGGCGCAGCATCAGGATGCAAGGGTCCTTATCCTACCTAACTCGCCAGGGAAAGGGGCCCCAGCATGGTGTTGAGACTCTGGCCACTTTGCAGAAAAATGCAGAGCATTCATCTAATTCCTTAATTTTCACCAAAAAAAAGTAATTGATGGGTTTGTGCTGGCTGCAGTCTGACTTGCTGAGAGGACCCCAGGGCTATCTCATAAAAAAGGAGTCACAGTGAGCGATAGATCACCGAGATGGCTGGAGCTAGCCTGACATTTTAAGACTTAATGGGTTAATAAAGTGTGTGTTTTAGGTGCCTGTCACTAAGTGGGGTTTGTCCATTCCTTACACACACTCATACCTCGTTGGCAGTACCTTTGGCCTGGCCCTGCAGTACCACTGCTGTCTTTGTCTGCTTCGTCCATCTGCCTCGGCTCAGGTTGCACTCAATGTTTATCCCCCGTAATCCAATTTAAGTTGCCGTAGAAAGCAGTGGGGATTTACAGAAAGAAAGAAAAAAAAAATCTCACTGGGTTTGCAGAGCTGAAAAGACAGACTTTTTTCCTTCTCTTTCTTTAGTGTAACTGCCTCTTCTCATCTCTGTTATTCTTACTATGCATTAACAGTGTGCCCTCCACCCTGCTTTTGAGCCTAGTGTGGGGGGATCTGGTCCTTGGTGGGGTCTGTGTGAGGAACAGGTATTACAAAGCCTGTGCTGTGGCTGGTGTTTGGCAAGAGATATTGCTTGTGTGCATCCCAATTCTGAGAGTATCTGTGGAGTTGGTTCCCCTGAGCCTGTGAAAGAGGAAAGAAGCTGTATCACAGGTTGGGAAACCCCCACCTTGAAGGGCCAGTGCAGAAGTGAACTGTTGGAGAGGCTCTCTCCATATTTGGATGAAACTGTAGTTTTCTTACTCTGCTGGAATTTCTTCACCATTGCTCCTCTTTAAAAAAAAACCATTTCACCTCCATCCCTGCATTTACAGCCTTCAAATATCTACATAACTCTCATTTCTTGGTCTCTTTTTATCTTTCATGTCTGCATATATTTTGGCCAATCTTTAAGCAATAGTTCTATTTCTGTCATCTTCTGTAGTGTCTGATCATGACTACAGGGCAAATTGTAGCCTCAAAAGGTGTGCTGTGACCAAGTGAAGCATAACGTGCCAAAGACACAGTGTTTAAATGTTCTCATGGCAAAAGAAGTAAATTAGGACGGATCTGTGTTATTGGAAGTGAGGGTTTGCCTATTGTTGGTACAAATTCTGCAATAACTTATCTCTCGTGGACATCGTTTAGCGTAATTGCTTTGCAAGAAACCTTTTGTGCGGCTGAGCCAGAACATTGTGCATTTGTATTTTGGTGCTTAACTTGCTCTTCATTAAGGGCTGAATAGCACCATGCATTGCCTGTTACAGTGTGAGAGAGACCAAAGCGACAGAAGGGCACGGTCTTGTGTGCGAGAGGCAAACAGCCTCCTGCTCTGCTAAGCGGGAGAAGTGTCGGGAAGATGCCGGTGGCAATATGGTCTGGATCCGGAGCTGCTGATCCCCCCTTCACCCCTGCCGGCTGTGCTGCAAACGGATCTGGGGCACGGCACAGCCCCTCTGCCTGGTTATGTGGGGAGAGGAATAGCTTTCCAGCACTGGTGTGCACTTCTGCTCCTGGGCTGGGAATGGATGATGCCCTATGTTTGTGCAAGTTTTAATTGTCTAATGCTGCACACCTGCAATGGGAGGTGAAGAGGCAATCTTCAGGGCAGTATGGAGTGGAGCTGGGGTTTGGCAAGCTGCTGGAGGGGTGTGCCTGATTGTCCCCTTCACTGGAGTCTCCAGAGGCAGCCTTGAAGGACTTTGCCTGTGGTTGTGCTTTAAGAAATTGCACCCCAACGTTCAGAGACTCTTGGGAGGTAAAGCGTGCCTGTGGGTTTTGTGTTTCTTGGAAACACTTGCACTTTGTAGCACATTCAAAATGTTTCCATCATCCTGTTTCCTGCCATAGCAGTTGACTCCTGCTACTGCTCCTGGACGTGCTGCTGACTCTGCCTTACTCTCTGCATTTTAGATTTTGGCCGTTCCTCTGAGCTGGCGTTTGTTGTGGAGCCTAGTGATGACATAGCTGTGCAGGAGCAACCCTTGATCCTCTACTGCCAGGTGGAGGGCATCCAGCCCATCACCATCACGTGGCGGAAGAATGGCGTGATGATCGTGGACAGTGAAAATGCCTTTATGTTGGCCAACGGGTCTCTCTACGTCTCCCGCTTCCAGAGGGTCCGGGGAGATGGGTCCTCAGATGAAGGCGAGTATGACTGCATGGCACAGAACCACTACGGGCTGCTGGTGAGCCGGAAGGCAAAGATTCAGGCAGCAAGTAAGTACGGACACTGTCCCACCCCCACCTCACAGGACAATCCCACAAGGGGCACTGGCTTTGTTGGGAAGCAGGAGGGCAGCATGGTGGGTGCTGTGTTTTCATGGAGCGGGGATTAAAGAGAGGGGAGAGAGAAAAACCCTGGAGCTGGTGTGAAAATTTGGCTGGCATCTAATCTGTGTAGCTGTCCAAATATGAAAGAAGAGCTCATCAGCTTTCTTGGGTAGAAGACTAAAAGCCACCTTCCAACAGCAAATTCTCTGTGTTGGAGGGGTAAGTTACACTAAAATCATGTGGTGAAGTAGTCTGTGGTTTGTGTATCTCCTGTGGTGAGTTTGGAAGCTCCTTTGCTGTGCAGCACAGCTGGGCTCTGCTTGGCAGGCAGCACTTCCCAAACCATAGGCAAAGACCTCCTGAAGGTCATGGTATCTTTCATTTTGTTATTTAATGCTGGCAGTGTAGAGGCAGCAAGGTCTTATTTACTACCCGGCGTGGCAGTGCCTTTGGGGGCAAGGCTAACAACACCAGACAGATTGTCTCATGGGGGAGCCTGGAGGAGGAGAGAGATGAAAATGCCAGTGAGGGAATGAAATTTAAAGGTGGGGGAGGAAGAATTCCAGGGCAGGCTGTGACTCCAGCTCTGCACACTACCTGACGTTATCCCATTGCTTTGCCCTGGCCAGAGCAGTCAGTTCTGTTGGCTCTCCTGGTTCTCCCTTGTCAGCTCTGGTTGGTGGTTGGTGTTTGTCCCAGGACTGACACCCAGCAGAGCTGGGGGGTCTGTAGGGGTTTCTATCCCTCTTGTGTTGGTGGCTTTCTTTGCCCACAGACTGACTGGGGGCTCTGGGAGTGCAGCCACTGATCCTTTTTGCATCCAACCAGAAGTTGCTGCTGGATGTAATTTCTATGTGAGTGTGAGGATGGGTGTGTGGTACAGCCACAAGACCTGGCGGAACACTGGTTTGTTAAGTTTTCCTGAAGGGTTCTCCAGCTTGTTTGGCTCCTGCTCTTCTTTCTGTGCAAGCAACTTACTAATGCTTCTATTGCAATTGCAAATATTACCATGATTTTTTGTTGCAAAGCAGGAAAAGTCTAAGGCAAAGTCTGGGGCTGAGGTCTTGTCTGCATTTTCCAAACTGGGGGGCCTTCTGGAACGCTGCTGCCCGCTCCCCGCAGTGCCAGGGCCGGCTGGCAGCCCACCAAAGGAACACTCCAGCCCTTGTGCATAACAATTCCTGAGTACATGAAGTGGCCATCTGCAAACCTAGCTTTTCAGGAGTGTAAGAAGTGACATTGTCCAGGAGCCAAGGGCTTTGGGGCCTTGCCAGATTAGCAGCTGGATCTCAGACTTGTCAGTCTTGTGGTGCTAAACCTTGGAGCACTTTTGGTGAATGGCTCTGGCATTTATGAGCTGGAAGCCGTCTCATGCACAAGCACAATGCCAAACTTCTAGGACCTGTAAACTGGAGACATGAGAGCCAGAGGAATTACCTTTGAGATTGTGGATTGTCAATAAACACTGTTATCTTGGCTCCTGCATCAATATGTATGTGATGTGCTGTGTGTCCCTGAATAGTGTTTCCTTTTGTAGCTGTAGTTTCACGTGAATCAAAATGAAAAAGGGATCATGTTGAAAACACTCTGGACTCTATTCTAGCTTCAGGCTTGGTTTGTTGCCAGCCCTGAGAAGAGGTCTGCATGAAGTCAGCACAAACAGGGCCTCCCCCCCAGCCTTGATCCACAGGTGCATGCAGATAATGGGAATAAAACAGGATGTTGTGGGTAAATGTAACCTGCTGCTCAGGGCAAGCTCCCCTGCTGTGCCTGAGCCACAGGAACACACACTTGCACTTAGGACTCTGCTTAATCGTAGATGAAATCTCCTGAGAATGAATCACTGTTGTATGCTGAGCCCCCAAGTCTCAGGGTGGTTATACACAAGAGACAGTGATTTTTCTTGCTCCAAGTCCCAATCAGCAAGTCAAAGGAGAAGGGTAATTATCCCCATTTTAGGGACCTTTGCATCGAAGGAATGGGTACTGGCTGCCTGGAAGGGAAAAAAACCCAAGCGCTAAGCAGACCTTTACGGAGCAGAGTAAACACTGCCAGTGGGTAAAACCTCATCCCAGTGCTGATCTCTTCTTCCCTCTGAGCCTGACATCTGAACACAAAAGCAAAGGAGAAATAAAAACCTTTCACAAACAAAAATCTTGAAAGTTGATCAAGGCCATGCTACAGAGGAATAAAAGAGATCTGACAGAGCGGAGCCCCTCGAGAGCTCTGTTGCACTTTTCGCTGTCTTCAAAGGCAGGCTGTTAGTCTCGTATCACCGTTACAGACCCCGGCTTTGTATTATTGCTTGGAATATAATCTTCTTGGCTTGGAGGAATGTACATATTTGCATTCAGGAAATGTGGGCTCGATATCATATTTTTATGTTTCAAATTTACTTCAACACTTGGCATTGAGTAAAATTTAACTGGAAGAATATGCTGCTCTCAGCCACTGTGTGTGAGCCCTTGATGGGCTCAAGGTGCTGGCAGTTTCCTCGCCAAGAGGGCGCATCTTAAACACTTCCTCCTAAAAATTAATTTGTTAAATTGATTTCATTAAATTCTGGGGTATTTCTGTATGTTGCCACTGTTAATCAAAGATACTCAGTGGAAGGAAGCGGACCTTGGGTGGTTTGTGGACTGGCTGGTCAGATGCTAAAAACATTTATAATATTTTTGTAGTGTAACTTTTTTTTTTGAACAAGCACAAGTGTGCAAGAAGCCTACATGTGACTGAGCTGAGTAGGGAGGCCCTCAGCATTTCTACCCTCTGCCTAACACCCCAGTTGGAATTCTTTCAGTTGCTGTTTCTGTGTCTGTTCAAACCCTGGTGTGTTAGTTTAAAAGGTTGTGGAATGCAACATGTTTTTATAATCTGATCAGGTTATTGAATACAGATCTTTTCTGTCTCTCAATGACAGTTTCATAGTTTCGCATGACTCCGAGCTGTCTTAATTAAAATCAGTTTCCTAGTCAGTGTTCTCTGGAGGCACCGCTTGGCTGTGTTTTCACAGGTCTCTGAGGAGCTGGATTTCCCCTATGCATGCCAGAAGCTGAGCATGTTTTGGCTCTCTGTGGATGAAGATACCCTCTGAGCAATTTTAACATCCAGAGTCCACTCTTTGGGAAGGTGGGCTCCCCAGAGCACAGCCACCTTTCTTCTCATCACCACCCTTTGCTTAACTTGGCCTCACTTGCTCTGATCGTGTCATCTTGTGGCATTTCCAGCTCTTTTTGCCAATGCTGTAATTTGATGGACCTGGCTCCACATCATCATAAATCACAGCCCAGCCAGTGGAGTAAGACCCATTGATTATATCACTCAATAGCAAGCAGTTACCACTAATTGGAAATCACCATCAAACTGGGTATCGGATCAGGCTTTGCATGTATCCAGCCTGAGAGCAGAAATTTTCCCTGCTTGATCTGATGCTTTAAAAAAACCCCAAAAAATAAAATAAAACAAAGCAACAATAAACAAACAAACAAAAAAACCCACACCAAAAAAAGGAACAAGGGGAATTAAGTCAGTGGTGCAATTTACAGCCAAAGAGATTTCCTGAATTTGGTGAATTGGACCTGCCCAGTATTTGAAGTACTGCAGGACCTGATAATAACTCTGGACAGATCTGAGCTTGTAAAGGCATTTTCTTCCCTGTGTCTTGCTGCAGGGTGACTGGTTTGTAGTTAAGCATAGCAGCACACATCCCTGTGCCCTTCTCTTCTCCCTTGACCCCCTTTCCTTCTGCATCCTGTCCCAAATTCTGCTTCTGCATCCCACTGTGTGTGGCTGTCCATGGCACTTACCCTGCCAGCAGGAGGGCAGGATTGATAGCTTGGGCAAGGCAGATGCTGTGACTCCTCTCTGCATTGATCCCTGCAGACAGCAGCAGCAGCTCCCCTTGCCCAGCCTGGGGACAAGCATGCTGTCCCCACAAACACGCTGGCCACTGTTGGCCTCGAGGCCAAAGGTCTTCAGGTCATCAGCAAGATATAGAAGTGGGGAGGGTTGGTTCATATGCAAACTTTCAGGTTGGTTTCTCTGCCAAGCTGTGTGCCTAGGGGAGGAGGTTGGGAATCCAACAGAGATTTTAAACCAGCAAAGATCTTCCCATCATTTCAGCTCCTCTGCACAGAATATATTCAGGGTTTAACCTGCAGCCCCCTTTCCAGGCTCTGGGGTGGTGGGAAGAGCTGCTGAGCCCAAATAATGGCAGCATTTATAAGAGTGTAGAGACAAGAAGGAAGTCTAAAAGGATTAGGGAGAGACAAAGGGGGCTGATTATTTTATGGGTCACAATACAAGGCATTAGAGTGAGATCACAAAGGGATGTAATTACAAAAGAAGGCCATACTGGGGGGGATCAAACCAGGATTAGAGTGGGAAATGTTTTTACACAGTTTTGTTCCACTCATTATGAAGTTAGCATTTTAAATTAAGGTTTAAATAAGGTGGCACCAAAGTTGTCACCAAGGTATTTCCTGGGCAATGCCACTGTTTGGATGCAGATTGCGAGTCTCAGCTCAAAACATCAAGGCAGACCTTAAACACGTGGGTTTGCTGTTCGTTTCTCTTGCGCCTGTACAGTATCTGTGTTGTCAGCAGAGCCCCACCTATGGCTTGTGCTTAGGACTAGTTAACCCGTTTTTGCAGTCGGAGGTGGAATGCTTTTGTGACTCCTTGTTTTACTGGTGCAAAATGTGCTGGAGGTAAAGGTCTGCCCTGGTGTCAGTTACAGCTCTGGAGACATCTTCCTGTTACTCCCAGGAATTTTTTTGCTAATGGTCATTTGAATTTTATTGCAGTTTAACTCTTGGTGTAATGTGCCAAGTTTCCTCCATCCATAAGCTAGATTCCCCCCCGCCCCTGTTGTGGCTGTGCTCATATTTATTGCCCTTTCTTCTCCAATGCTTAGCAGAAGGGCTCAGCCCTAATGCCAGTGATGTTTCTATATTGTCTGTGCTTTGAGTGCTTATGGCAAGCCCAGAGCAAATTCTGGGCTTGCAGCAGTAGGTCTCAGAGGGGAAAAATACCCATGAGGAATTACTAAAGGAAAAAAATGAAAGCAAAAGAAATTAAGTAAAGCAGAAACACTGTGAGAGGTTTCTAGGAGATGGATATGATGGGTGAGTGGGTTATTTCCCTCCATCAGCTCTTTTGGCTGCCCCTAGGACATGCTGGTTCACGTGACGCTGCCTCTCACATCTGTACTGTTGCAGTACAGTTGGCCCTGTGTGTGCTGCAAAACAAATGTACAAATATAGGAGTCACCAGGGGAAAATTGGAGATTTGACTGGGAATTTTAGTAGATTTGCAGGATTAAGAGTTTGTCACTACCACCTACAGCATTTCAGCGTCTGCATGTAACAGCCAGGATTCATCCTGAGACTTGAGCATATTATAAGACCATATTTCTTTTGGCTGCTCATTCCTTAGCAGTGTGATAGTTATTTAAATATCATCTTGCACTTCTTTCCAAGGCTTCTAACGTGGATGCGCCAACCTTAGCTCCGGCAGCGTTATCTCTCATATAGGGGGTTCGCACTGCAGGCAGTAATGTCACTTAGTCATTTATAGAAAGCTCAGGGGAAATATATCAGAAGAATTTCATTAATGGCAGCACTGTTGAGTTATTTGTCTCAATTAACTCTTGGAGCACAGCTGAGGAAGTTCTGACATCTCTGCAGCCTGCACCTGCAGTATGAGGCAGTTCTCTGCTTTTTTTTTAAGGTGGGTTGAAGCTCTGTGATACCTGCATGGGCAGTTTTCTGGGGACAGCACAGTGCCCAGCCCTGTGTGCTTGTACCCTGGAGCAGAGCCTGCTGCTCTGCTCCAGCCTCTCCTCAAAGTATTGGGCCACTCTCCTGTATTATTTTAGTCAGGAGGGCAGGTCTCTGCTTATATGGCTTGCACTCTCATTTTGCCTTACAAGGGTCCCAGCTGGCTATGGTGTGGCCAGTGACATCCATGTACCTGCTGTGCCTCAGTTTCCCTTCTCTAAAGCCAAGATGTGTTTACAGTCAGTGCCGTGATTTGCACACTCCTGTGAACACCTGGGGGGCCAAACTGCTGTTTTGTGTTTATCAGAGACCCAGGTTAGCTGGCCACAGTGTTTCATCTGCGCTGTTGCTTCTCTCTGAGGGAGAGAAGTGCTGGGGAGCGCACAGTGCTGGGGCCAGACTGGGGCCCAGGTGAGAGAGGAGCTGCTTTTCTGCCGCTGTTCATTGGCAAGACTGTGAGTAGGAATCAATTTTGAGGAGCATTTCACCAGAGCAATCAATGCTCTTGATCTAGTGAGTAACCATTGAGATTGGGTTTTGAGGACCTTGCTTTAAATGTTTGGGGCCTTCAGGCGCAGTAGTGATATGAGTGAGGTCAGACCTCACAAATCCCTTCCTATGGGTGGGTCCCTGCACAGGTGCCAGAGCTTCCTGACATCAAGGGATGCTGGATCTGACCATGCACCTCCTCTTCCGCTCTGGTTTTGGCTTTACCCACCATGGCAGCCCTGTTGCTGGGAAGGGAGTCTGCTCCCACTCCTCGTAGGCACAGCATATGGTTTTCAGAGAGGTTCTTGCTTTAAACCCAATTTTACAGTTGGGTTGACTGAGGCAAAAGGAGGTCAAACGATTCGCCTGAGGTCGCCCAATAAGTGGCTGGGATTAAATCTCAGCCCACGACGCTGCCCGTTCCCAGCGCTGGCTGTGCTGGCCGGACCAGATGGCCTCTGAATGCAGCGTCAAGATCCTCAGCTTTTTCCCCACCTCATTGTTCTCCATTGTGGGCTTCTGAATGCAGGACCTTGAAAGTGAGAGTCATTTGGATTTGCTGAGTCCAAGTTATTCTGTTTAATGACATGGATTTGCAGGAGAGGGTTTAAACACACTGTTTGCTACTGAGGTTGGAATTTTGAAGGGATTTACCTCTTTGCTTTGGTTTTCTGATGTTAAAACTCCCTCTGCCAGAACAGCTAAAATTGGTCCCTTACCCTTTCAGCTGCCTTGCTGCTGGTTCACTGACTGCAGGGCTGGCCTATCTTTGTACCTGTGCAGGTTTCTCCATAGGTCTCTTGGGTTCTGATCCCTGGTATAATTTCCCAGCACCACAGCTCTCTGGTCTGTTTGTGCAGTTTGTGTCTTCCCCCTTAGCTTGGTTCTGGGATCACAGAAGGGGGTCTGTGCAAGGTGCTACGGGATGGATGCTGTCATGTGTTTACCTCTGTGAATCTGCAGACTCTTGTGTTAGCTCTGGAAAAGCAGATGCTGACATCTCCCTCCTGATTTGGTGTCTGACCGGTACATCACTCCTGACAGAGGCCACAGACGAGCTTGAAGCAGAGCTTTAAAGAGCATTTTAAAGATGAGCTCCATTTCTGCTCTCCAAGCTAAGGAGCAGCCTGGAAAAGTACATCTCCATAACCTCTGTTGGATAGCAGGTGAACAAATGCCCGGGACTGGGGCATACAGAACAGAGACCATCTGCCATGAAGCAGCAGTGCTTGGGTGTGTGGGGCAGACTGCAGCTAAGGCAGGGAGGGTTCTCCTGCCCCCACACATCCCTCTGCATTCCCTCTGCATTCTGCCTTCTGAGGGAGGGCTCGCACTCCTGCGCCACTCACATGCCTAAGTAAGCTGGCACCTCTTGAGCATGCCTTGATTAATGGTGTTTTTTTGTCAGTCCTAAGAGGCCCCATTATGTCCCTTTGATGCTGCATTTTGCACTTACCACTGTCACTGAGCTCAATGACTAATTTTCACAGGTCAGGGGAGAGGGACAATGGATCAGGCCACATTTGGAAGAAACAAATGAAATTTTACTGCAACTGAGAGCACTAATTAAGAGTGAAGATCAATTTGGGTGTACAAAAGAGATAGTTTTAGGCTGCTGATGTGTAAATGAGTGGCGGTGTTGCAGTAGCAGAGAAGTTCAGTGTGTGCATACTTCAGCTGTAGCATTGTACTCTGCTCTCGATTCTTCTGTGCTTATTCATCAAGGAAAAACCAAGTGTTTTCCTGCCTGCTGTGCCTGGGAAGGACAGGGACAGCAAACCTGCCAGATCAAGTCATGGCTGATCCCTGTGAGCTCCTGACCAGGGGCAGGAGCTTGTGTTTCTTCAATTGCCTTGCTCATCTTGGAGCATGGCTTTTGAGTGCAGTGCATGGCATTCCCTGCCCAGCTCTGTGGGCAGGATGATGCCCATTTTCATCCCAAACCATAGCTCACCCTACCAAGGATTGCACTGTTTGCTGACATTCAGAGGAGTGCTGATTTGGTGGTGTCAGAAAGGGAAGGGACACAGTGAACTTTCATCAAGGAGAATGTCGTGGATTCAAAAAGGAGGACAAGGAAAACCAAGACTGCACAAGCTGGATTCATGGCTTCACTAGGCATTGCAAAAGTGTGATTCCAGTTTTTCTAAGTTTTCACATACAACAAAAAGTCAGGGCTAATGTATATTTGGGATGGGCTGGTTGCAAATGTCCAGGTGCCCAGGCTGTGCCAGTTAAAATTACTTTGTAGATGGCTTTGGTAAAATTGTGTCAATTTTTGTTTGGATGTGCCTTGGGTAGAAAGGTAGGAACATCAGCTGGAGCATTCTTTTGCCAAGAAGTTCTCCAGGGCCTTTGGAGTTCCCATGAAACAAAGCCTAAATGAATTTGAATCCAAACAGATTTATGGTACCAATCAAATCTCCAAAATGATCAGGTGGAAGGAAGCAGCAGTCTGTCTCATTTTCCCTTGTTGTTTGGTGGTGTTTGCCCACAAACATATTTTTCCCTGCAGCTCAGCATCTTCCCCGGAGGGCAGTGGGACATTCAGCCTCAGTCCAGAGGTTTACTCTTGTCCTGGGCTCTTGTGGTGACATTGCCTGAATGGCCAAGCAGGGCAGTCACATCCCTTTGGGCCCCAGCATGGCAGCTCTGTCTGAGGTGAGGGTCCTTGCCAAGGCACTTCATTTCCTCAGAGCAGCATCCGTGTCCAGCTCACCATAGTTTCCCACGGCAACGTGTAAAGGGGCGGGAGGGAAAGTCCTGACTGCATCTTTCATTAGTGATCCTAATGCTCAGGAGAAGAGACAGGGCCCCAGGGGGGTCAGCTTGAACTGTCTCTCAAAAAAAAGGGGAGGGGAAAGAGAAGAAAAAGTCTTCACATGCTGGACTGGCCATTGGAAAGATGACAGCAGAAGTAATCCTTTTTTTTAAAGCTTTTTTGCATGACCAAAGAGAAAACAGCTTTCTTGTCCCTTGGGACATGCATGGGTGCTGTAGACCTTCACAAGGGCTCAAGCTCTGCAGGCACCCACCACCTCTAAGTGACAGGGACTGGTCAAAATCCTAAATACAGACTGAGTGCTACACTTAAAGGAGCCAGACTTGACTGTTTTGCCAAAACGGTGTGCTGGCTGATGCCTTGGGTAGCCTGTCTGTTGCTACTGATCTCAGACAACTGTGTTTCTCTAGGAATTAGAGATTGTGGCATTGGTTCTCCCCAGATCTCCCTATCCCCACTGGGTTTGGGGGCCCATTGCCTGCACACTGTCCTTGCACAGCTGGTGTGGTTGACCCTCATCCCACTTGAAGCTGTCAGAGCTCGTTACCAGCACAGGCAGCTCCTTCCCACCGCAGTGGGGCTGGGGAGGCCGGGTGCCTCCGGGCGGCTGCTCGGTGCTGATTGCTCTGTGCCTAATAGGGGCTGAGGAGTTGGGGCACTGCGTGCACCTCACGCTGCTGCCAGCTGTCGATTTTCATGAGCCTCCTGGCTCTGACTTTTCTGAGACCTTTGAGCTTGTGCCTAACCATCCGGGTACCAGCCAGAAGGGTCAGGAGTTCTTTCAAGGGAAAACAGAAGTCCCTGCACTGTATGTATATATTCATATGTAAAAGCCTCTTGGAGAAGGAGTTTTAAAAGCTGGCATGGTGTAGGTGTACAGGAAGTGTTTGTGTTGCTGTGCTGGGGAACATGTATGTGTCTTTCTGCTTTAGACAGTGGTTTGCATGTGTTTGAAGCACCTCGATGATTCACACTGCGGCATCCCTTGGGGAAAATGGATTTGTTCTCCTGCAGTTCCCTGCCCAAGGGGAGCCTGCTTAATTTTTCTTTTACTAAGTAGGTTCTCCCAAGAATGAGAGATTACCTGAACTTCCAAAAGCATTTCCAATGTGTGGAGAAGTCTGGATGACTCACAACTTTTAATTAGCTCTCCTGACAGAGGCAAGGATCCCTCCCTTTCTCCCTCCTTCCCTAACAGAGAGGTGGTGATTAGAATTACAATGAAGATAATCCAACTGTATGTGTAGGGTTTTCAGTAAGCGGAGAACAAAGCAGGACATCCATCTGGTGAGTGTGAGCCCATAATACCTTTCTGCTCATTTCTCCAGTGCAACAGGAGCTGCTTGGGACGGAAGCAAGCTCATTATTTTGGAAAGGCTTGCTGACACGCAGAGCGGGGCTGGCTTGTAATCTCTGAAGCACTGAAACCACTGCTCAGGAAGGAGCATTGCTTTTAATTTTAAGTCTACCTTTGTATTTCTTCTTGTTAAAATCTGCAGCAATGAGGTATACCAGCCTCTTCTGGGCCTGTCCTTAATTAGTGTGTGAAAGAGGGATGCCCTTAGTTTTAGCAAGGCTAATCAAAGCTGTAAGGGAGTTTTAAAAGGCAGCCAAGCTAAGCCTGTCCTGTGCAAACATTCCAGCAGCAGTGAGGAAATGCATTAGCTGGGGACAACCTCCTTTTGGAGTGATGCTATCTCCCCTCTCTTAAATCTCTGTCTGCCAGAGCTCCTGCCTCAAAACTTCGGCTTCCCTTTATGTCCTGTCTTTGCAGTGGGACAGTGGACGCTCGCCTGTGGCATGGGATTGGCTTTCCCATGCTGTGCCCTGCAGCAGGCAGGAAGAGGCAGAGTTTGGAGCAGATAAAAGCAGTGTTGGGCCCTCAGCCACGGTGCTACTGTGCTTTACGGTCAGCTGGGTTTTGCCAGGCTGCTCCAGCACGGAGAGAGGACGGGCGCGCTGTGAGAAAGGAACAACAAAAAGCCGTTGTGGCGGAGCAGCCGGCACTCCGAGCGCCGCTCGCCACCATGCCGGCAGCGCAACGCATGCCTCGACTCCTGCCATGGCAACAAGTTCATCCTTAGGCCAGGACAGCGCTCGGCTGCGGCGTGGCAAAGCGGCCCGGAGCTGGTCCAGCCTGCGGCATCCGCAGCAGAACTCAGGGAGACAGGAGGGATGGGGTAAGGTTTCATGCCTGCAAGGTGCTTTGCCAGTTTCCAAATTCAAAGCTGGTGGTTTCCCTACCCCAAAAGCACAGGAGAGCTGCAGGGAAATCTTTCTGAGGTCATGAGCTAGGCAGCACCCATGTGTGGAGTCATGATGGCTCTTGCCCTCCAAAACAAAGGGCTCAGGAAGGAAGATGGAGAGCCCAGACCCAAGGAAATGTTGGCCAAACATGAGGAATCCCTTCCTCTTATTAGCGTTTCAAGCACTAAAAAAAATCCCCACTGTGTACCAGAGCTAGGCACAGCCTTTGCTTGGAAGGAAATGTCTTTTCAAGCCGGGATGCCAAACTTGCCGCGGGCAGCCCCGCGTGAGCCAGGCGTGCTGGTGGAGTGCAGCTGGTGCGGCTCAAAGGGAAAATATGATCAGCTGTTGAATGGCAGAGATTTGAGATGTCACGCCAAGGCTTCTCGTTTTGATTTTGCGAGGCATACTGTGAAATTCATAGGTGGAATATTTCTAGGGAGCTGCTTTGCTTCCTGTAGGAGAAGCGAGGTGGAAGAGTGGAAAAGAAATGATGTTCTGTATTGACAGCTTCCAGTGTTAAAATCCTGGTTTGAGCTGTCTCTTCACTCCCAATATCGTAGCGTTTGCTCTGGGTTCTTATTTTAAAAAAAGAAATTATTATTTCCTTTAGGTCACCTATTGACTTTTAGCTGATGCTTTTAAAAACGTTCTCGGCATTTGTGATTCGTGAGAAAAAAAGGAGATTGAAAACATTTTGCTTTTAGCATAACGAGAGGTAAGGTTGACAGAACTGTGAAACCCTGGAAGTTGGGGCTTCACGGCATTGCCAGACATCAGAAGGTCCTTGATGACATGATGAGAGCTAGGAAAGCTGAATAAACTGATGAGCTTCTTCCATTCTGGTCCCTTGTCATGTAAATAGGCTCCAATCTGCATGTCAGATCCCTTGGGGAACTGAGTGTAATAACATTAAAAATAAGGCAGCAAAACCCCCAAGGTGTGTGTGTGTTAGCAATCTTTAAACAGGCAAAAAATATGCTTGGAGGAGTTTGGATGGGGTGAGAGGGCTCCTCGTTACTGCTCTGCTTTGAATGCAAAAAGGTGACTGCCGTGGCTTTAAAGAAAGTACTTTAATGCTACATAAATATAATTGCTTCGATGAAATGTCTTTAGCCTCCTGAGGGAAGTTGTAGTCTGTAAGCCTTTAGATATGAATGGACGACTCTGTAATTGCTATTGTTTCGGAGACACATTAGGAAGGCCTAATGCTGATCACTCCTGGCATGTTGTGGAAGCGGAGTAATGGCAGTCCCAGGCAGTGGGCAGGGACAGGGGATTAGTATGCATTTTGCAGGATGAAAAACTGACAAACGCTTCAGGACTGGAAGTTTTTCTCCTAATTAGATTGTGGGCTTGTAAATTGTATTTGATTTTTTTTTCCTTCCCCCTTTTCCTGCTGATATGCAGAGTGAAGGTTTCTAATTCCTGGCAATTTAGGCTTTGGATAATGAGCTTGAAGGCAACATCTCAGAGGAGTGCAGAATTGATGGGTTAGTACATCATCTCTGGTAAATGCAAGCTCCTGATTCTGACAGGGTCCAAAACAGCTGGTTCAGAGAAAAGAGCAACATAGGGGTATTGAGAAGAAGTGTTTTTTATTTTTTAAAATAATATTAGTTAAACATGAGATATTCTGGTACATGGGTTGTACTTCCCTCTCTGGACTGGGAGCAGCTATGTTTAAAAAATCAGAACCTTGGCTTAAGAGGTGATTCCTAAGAGAAAATGTGGGTTGTGTCCTGGTTTTGGAGACTGTAAACATCCTGTTTTCCAGCTGTTTTACAGCTTTTCTTCCCAATATAGGGCCCAGGAAGGCTAGCAGACTGCTCTGGCATGGTAAGCAACTAGGCAGGAGCTAAAAACCTTACCCTGTTGCAGCAATTCTGGCATTGGTGGTATTTTTCCTGAGGACAAGTGAAACCAGGGTCCTGAGAGGCAACAGGATGTTTCTTTCTGCAGGAATATCTGTCGGGTCGTAGCCAAAAAAGAGGTGAATTTCTGCCATTAGGTTGTGTGAGTGTCTTCTCTACAATGCAGGTCTCACACCATCCCATGTGCATCTCTGACTCACTTTCTGAAGTTAGTTCCAAAATGTTTGGGAGCTGCTCCCCAAAAGATCTGGAGAGAGAGCCTGGAAAGAACTCTTCTGGGAACACAGACCAGAAGAAATGGGGTTAGGTTCTTCATCATTGCCCTGTCCTTGTGTAGGGATGGATGCAAATATCCTTATGTCCAGTGTACCATGAGCATCCTGTTACAGAAGAGAAAGTAATCATTTAGTGATGCTCTCCCTTGAATGCTGAGCCTCAAGTAGTAAATCTTGGTCCTACTTGGGATTTATTTTCATTCTGGAGATTTCTACTGCCTTCAGAAACTTCATGTATAAGAGTGGGATTTTATGGCTCTAAACTGTTTGATTTTAGAGAATTGGTTTTTTCCCCAGGGGCTTTTTTTTTAAATGAAGATGAGAGGAATCATGTAATCCTTGACGTACAATAGATTGTCCCAGATTAATAACACACTATTTTTCACAGTGAAGATGATCCTTTCCTGCTGTAATTTACTCTCCATCCTGACATGCTGTTAATTAGGAGGAATAGTTATGTGAAAAGTAAGTATTCTTTTAGCCAGTGCCAGCTTCCATAATAAGTTGCCCCAAAAACATGAGGAACGAGTGGGAGTGAGTCAATGAAAATCCCGACTTAAATTGACTTTTTGTGTCCTGGCAGTGCTTGGCTGAAAGCCAACAACAATAAGAGCCTGGTGTGCCAGAATTCACAGGCAAATAACACTTTTCCACTAGAGCATCCTTCTCAGACACCCTCCCAGCAGCCGTCCTTCCTTCCTGCCACTCATTCCCTTGTGTCCAAGGAGGCTGTCGAGGCGGTGAGCGAAACATCTCGGTGTTGTGACGGGGTGTGATGAAAACATGAGTGACAGAGTGACATTTTGACAGCCTGACTTCAGGTTCCTACTGCAAATGTAAATACGTTCATTTGAATCCAATTTACACAACCAGGAGTTTTTAATGGAAAATAAAGGCGGGGGGGGGTGCTTAAAGGTGACTTTTTGGGATTTTAATCCAGGGTATTTTTAGACTTCTTAATGGATTCAGCTGTAAATTTCCATGGTGTTGTGGAGGTCAAAGTGGTCTCCATCCTACTTTGTTCCAGTCATGTGTTTTTATATCAAATTGCTTTGATTTCTCCCAGTTTAATGCTAATTCCTGTCTGAGTTGAGAAATGTGGTTCACTAAATGCACCTATTGAGCAGCTGATAAAATTGAACCGCAATCCCATCCTCAAATCAAGGACTCTCTAACAGCCAATAGTCCATTTTACCTTTTTCCTAAGAGGTCTAATCTATTGCTCTTTCTGACTCAGAGACTTGCTGTGTTTTCACTGGAGAAAGTCACTGAGTGTCTTGTCAGGTGGGAACAAGAATGGCTGAATTGCTCTTCAAAGGGTCATTTATTTAGACAGTCTTGGTACCTTGGGGATTTCTAATTCCTTCTCAGTGCTTCTTGTAGTAATTCCTTCCTGAGATTTGGGTGAGGAGTACTGGAAGATGCAAGTTCCCAGGGAAACTCACGAGTGCGTTAAATCCAAGTTGTCTTTGCAGGACTGAAAAGAGACTGAAGCGTTCCACTGGTTGTATACACATCATTTGTTGTTTGGGTTCTGTGGTTTGTGTCAGAGTCACCTTGTAGCTGCTGGTCTTCAAATGAGTGGTTTAAACCCTTGGTATTTAACAAGTTTTGAGAACAGATTTTGGGGAGTTTGGTGGGGGTTTTTTGTTTATTTATTTGTTTGTTTGGGTTATTTTTACTGCACATCTATTGGTGTATGGGGATTTTTGTCTGTACAATACTCCATTCCTGGGTCTGTAACTGGAGTAGATGAGTTATCTTGGCTAAGAACCAGCAAATCTTTAATTTTACCTACAGCTACAGAGACTACACATACCTTGTAGCTGTAAGTGTTTGACTTGGGCTGCCTTGGGACAGGGAGGTGAGAGATGGGCTCCTAGCAAAGCCCAAGTTTCACACCTGGAGTTTTTGTTCCTCCAGGGACTTCAGCAGTGTGCATTGCTGTCGGTGCATGGAGAATGTCACCCAGGATTTTGAAGAAGTAGCAGATTGCTTCCTCCTTACACTGAGACCTGTGAACACCCATGAGGGATGCTAATTAAGCATCTGCTTCCTTCTCAGTTTTAAGTGAAAGGGTGGCAAGTTAAAGTGACAGTCAGACCTCATTTATCTTAATGAGGAGGGTCAGGAGTTTAATGGAGTTTTGCTTAGTGAGGGTGTTTCAGCCTACTTCGTGTTTGTTTGGGAGATGTCTCTGCATTTTAGGTCTATGGGGATTTTTAGCTTGGCTTGGGTGGTTTGCTGCATGAGATTCAAGGGCCTCTTCAGTCTTTCCTAGGGAGAGAGGTTTTAGAATAAATCCAGGAGGCTTTCTGTTGCGTCTGCTGAGATTTTGTAAATGATTGGGATAATGGTACAGTGGATTTTGCAGATGACTTTTCCCTGGCCAGTGTGGGGCTGTGTTGCATCCACCTGAGATGTGCCCTGCTGAGCAACAGTCACTTTGAAGCTCCTGCCTATAACAGTTTAGACATGTAGCCAATGTGCTTAGCAGACACCAGCAAAAAAGGGGGATTGTTTTTACATTCCAGAGTCTCACCTTGTACTTACCACTTCTGAGGTCTGTTTGACACCACGCTGACATATTTACAGTGTAGCCTTACTGTATATAGATGGAGTAATCAGGCAGTCACTCAGGGCTGCAGCAACTAGGCAGAAGTAAAGCTCTTTTTACTAGTTCACGTGCAGCACCATGCTGTGGGCATAACCTCATTTCTCAAGCCTGTTTCCTAGGTATTGAGCACAGACCCCAGCAACACCTACCCCTTAATGGAGCAGAGCTCCAGCTGGCCTGTATCAGCACAGCTCCAGCCGAGAACAGCCCTCCATCTACAAAGGACTACGCCAAGATTAGTGAGGGGATTCATGCAGGGCCAGCAGAGCAGGTGAACGGTATCACTGTCATTTTTCAGAGGGGACAGGAAGGAGAGGAGGGGTGGGATGCTGCTGAGATAGTCCAGAGCTGTGCTGCAGAGCTGATGTGGAGCGTGAAAGCCTGCAGTCTCTTGATGGGGCTTCGTGCCCTGCCTGGGGAGGAATTCAAACCTACTCTGCTGGAGTCATTCGTGCTCATTCAAAGCCAACATCAAAAGGTCCCATTCTAATTCGATGCTTTTTAACACACAAATGGCAGTAAGATCATTAATTATTGCACTTAAGCAGCTTCAGTGATTTAACACTTTGTGTTTGTGAGTGTCACACGAGCTGGTGAAATCTTTCTGGTGCTGTAAGTGAAGAGCAGGGTGTTGCCAGCTGTTGAGGTTGGATAGTGCTGGAAGCAGACAACAACTCCCTGCTCTCCAAAGAGCTACATGTGTGCTGGGGTATACACTCCATTTGGCCCAGAATATTTTCATGTCATGGTTTAATGGCCTGTGAGAGCTCTCTGCTCTTGCCTTGCTGCCCAGGTAGGCAGGATCATGTCTTTTGGAACAGTATTTTGTGCTGTGGGAGTGTGGAGCACCTTGTCTCATCAAGACAAATGTCTCTGAGTTCTCCTGTAGATAAACCTCTGTTGCATTCTCAGTTTGTGAGGTGTTCAGTAGCTCTAACAGTGTTTTTTTTTATCTCAACCAAGCACAATGCAGAGGGACTAGAGTAAGGAGCATTCCTAGGAAAAGTCCCCCTCCACTTTGGGAGATGTTGGCTTGAGGCAGAGGTGCCTTGGCTTGAGCTCTTTTGAAGCTGAGGAATTCTGCAGGCAGCTTGCAGCTGGTTTTGCAGAACATGGCTGGTGGGCAGCAGGAGAGCCAGGCAGTTATTTTCCATCCAGCCAGGTTTTGTCACCTACCACTAACCACGAGGAGAGAATTTCCCCCCTCCTCTAGAGTTCGAGATCTCATTGTTCCCAGCACCTGAGGCATGCAAAATCCCCCTGCCATCCTGGAGGAAGGGTCCAAGGGTAACCATGGCTGATTAGTGAGCCCTGAGCAAAATACGGGACAAAAAGCTCATGCACGTTACTGTGCAGGGAGAGAAAGTGGACTCTGAAAAGGGGGTGCAGCTCCTGCCCCAGACATCAGTGGCTATGACAGCCTTGCTTCCATGGACTGTGACCACCCAGCAGAGCAGGCTCGAACTGGGAGGCTCAAATTGGACCTGGGATAATCACACTCTGCATCTGGGTTTGTGTTCGGCACTCCAGGGGGGAACACATCCCTTGCTGGACTAATGAGACTAGGCATATGTGACATTTTTATGACTCCATCCCAAGCTATTTCCTCCAAGTTTTTAGTGTTAAATTGGATTGCTTCCCCCAACCCCCCGGTGCTGTTGGGAAAGCCATCTGCAGACAGAAGAGTGGTGCAGAGATAATGCTCCTGGGGTGGGTCTGTCTTGACTTTATAGCTCTTACGTCTTTTCTTTAGGGTTTCTCTGACTTTTTGCCAGGCACAGGCACATTTCTGTGGGCATTTATCTTGGTCCTGCATTAAGATCTGCCCAGCCGGCACATTATGGATCACACTCACCCCACAGCCTTCCCAAGGCTTTGTTGCAAGAGGTGTTTTGGAGCAGATGTCCCAAAAGAGCATTTCCCAAGTTCTCACCCCACTAGAGATATTCTCCAGAGAAACATGCTTCAGTTTTATAATGTAGATGAGCCTCTCTTTTTCCTTTCTCTTTATTTTTTTCCCCTCCAGTTTCCAGCCCCAAAAGTAGGCAGTGAATTCTAAGGCTTGAGGGAAGCAACCACACAAAAGCTTATTACAATTCAGGCACATTGTGCAAGGTGAGGATTTGCAATTTTAAGCAGAGGGAGAGGGAATCGTCATGATAATGACATATAATACCTAAAGTACCTATAAATACAGATGTATATTTATATAAAGCCTCTCCCAGCACACGAGTTCCCTGTCTGGCCGGGGTTGCCAGACCACCCTGTCCTGCACAAACAAATGAGTTAGAAAGTCCGAAATTCCATCCCTGCCTTTCGGGGCTCGTCTGGGGAATTCCTGAGTAATGGAGGTTGAATTGGGTCACAAGGGCAGCGGGGAATAAATCTTCAAAGGTTAGCTCTGGCATGAAGTCTCCTTTTTAGGCATGTGAGGGATTCTTTTGTTTTGCTTTGTTTTCCAAAGGCCCCCCCGGCAGGGGAACAATACCTCACTGGGGCCAAGCCTGGCCGGGCACAGCCCGCAGCATTGTCCGGGGGGCCGGGGAGGGGGCCGGGGGGAGAAATGACATCTTAAAGAATGGTGCTTCTTCTTATGGACACTTAGTAGATCAGTGTGCATTCAATTAACCCTATAAACCGTGCAAGGTCCAGGGAAAGAGCCTTTCAGGCATTATGGATTGAAAGTATTAAGGGGGATGGGGGCAGACCTGTTGGCAAGTCCAGTTTAAATAAAGCCCATTAGGCAGGGGCAGAGTAGTGGGGGTGGAGAAAGGGGATGTTTTTCTTCTGAAAATGAAATTCATGCACAGTCTCACGTACTGGTCTGGATTTTCTTTCTAAAGTTAGGAAATTCTTCTGCAGCTCAGGCTGGGTGTCTTGGTTAGACACTTAGTGCAACTGTCTTTGCATTTGCTGGCTTGGGAGTGAAGGGATCCTACCACTGGAGACTGTCTTGGGTGGGAAAAAAGATGTTACATTAGTATTTTCTCCTCAAATTTTTCCTCAACCCTGCATTGTGTCCTAAGGCCTCAGCTGTAATAGCCTCTGGGACATCCCTGACCTTCCTGAGTGCATGTTTGATGGTCCCCAGGGTATGAAAACATCTAAATGCTTCTGTGAAGGACCAAAACACCTTGGTTTTTCCAGTTGTGCCTCTGACATCTTGCAGGGTCACTACAAGGCACTGATGTGTTTAGAAAACACAATATTTATTCCTGTGAATGTTTGGAGGACAGTGAAATTTTGAAACTTTTATGTGCCCCATCATTCACCCCAAGCCCCAGTGCCAGTCAGGGTTGATTAGCCCCTCCAGGATGAGAGCAATATTGTGAGCAGAGAGATGGAAACAGCCAAATTTCTTTCAGTGCATATGGCTAATATTCACCTGGAGAAATCCAACCCATTTGTAGATATTAAACCAGACACAGTAATAAGTTCAGTATGTTTTTCAATTTACTTTGCTGCAAATAGATTTAATTTACCAACTGCAGAGTTTTAGATGGAACTGCCTATATTCCTGCTATTTTATGCTATGTTCTGAATATATTATATGTAAAGTTGTAAATTAATAGGCTTGTTTATGATTTGTTGCACATATGACATGGACCTGCAACTAAATTAACAGTGAAGTCTTGGTGTTGCAGAGTTTAATCATATTTGCAGATGAATTAGCATCTTATTCCTCTGTCCCTTCCTTAGTGTGAAGTACACTGGAAATGTTTTTTTCCCCAAAGATGAGAGTATTTTGTATTGTTCTGAGAGATGATCTGTGAGATCTGCTGGACTTGAAGCTTATCTTGGACAACGTGGCGCTGTGGGCTGAAGAACCTGTAAATCCAGGCTGAGCCTGTTAGTTGGCTGTTCTTGGGTGGGATGTTTCCTGAATTTGGCCCAGATCAGGCAATGCCAGCTGTGCTGATGTGTGTCAGTTGTGAGTGAACTTCTCATGGCTGGAGGTGCCATCACATTGGTGAGCCAGGAATGTGGACTTCTGAAGCTGCAAAGTAAAACAGTCTGATTTTTGGACAAAACAATGCATTTAAAGTAGCTATGGTTTTGCCTGCTAGTGAAGTGTGGTGGTGCCAAATAAGGAGGGTTTCCTTCCTGTCTCCCTCTGCTCTGTATTGGTTTCCTAAAGAAACAGCACCTATGTGGCTCCTTTATCTTTGGGAGTGCTGCAGAGCTTGGTGCTAACAGCTTTGTGCCATGTGCTCCTGAAGATCTGCTGAAGTGCTGGGTTTCTTAGAGGAAAAGAGATGTTTTAGGGCTCAGAGACCTGCCCCAAATCTTCCCTAAAATGTGTGGTTCCTTCAAGAAGCGGGTACATGCAGCGCTGGAAACTCTTTGAGATGATGTGTCTGTGGAGAGTGGCATCTGTGTGGGCTCCTGCCAGCACCCTGGGGCTTTTCAGCAGCTGTAGTACCCATCTCCTTGGAGTCTCCAGAAGTGTTAACTTTTCTGGGATCAGAGCCACAAAGTCAGCACTTGGTGACATTACTCTCAGCTGTAAATTGTGTAGGTGCTTTGCTGCTCTGCTGGATTGAGGGCTCTTTGCACAACACCTTTGGAAGCTGCCTCCATCCTTGGCGTGTTAGTAGCATCTGTTGATGTTTTTTGAGCAGCTGGAATGAGATAATGAAGTCTTGCTTTATTAGCTCTTTTTAAAATTATTCTGACCAAACGAATGGTTTACTTTCTCTCTGCATCGCACTGATTCACTTTTAAATAGCACTGAGCCCTTCCCTTAATTTAAAAGTAGCTTCTGAGTGCATCACAGTGCAGATCACATCCTAGAAATAAATATTTCTTCTTTCCTGAACAAATATAGACAGAGTCAGCAAATATGAAGCATCTCTTTTTCCTGTTGTCACAAAACTATGGCGTTCCTGAGACTGATCTGTGGTTGCTCGAGGGTGTGCTTTAACAGGAGCACATTTGGGATATAAAGTGGGGAAGGCTCTCAACAGCTTTTAATTGGAGTTGTTGCTTTTGATGGGGCTGCACTAATTTCCAGTGGCTTCAAAGCTGGCGGGGAGTGAGGAAGGCTGGTGAAATCCCAGCTCCATCCACGGGCGGTGGCAGGTTTGCTGTTGCCTCAAAGGGACGTGGTGAGACGCCGCTGCACTTTGGGGAAAAACAAGAATTAAATCCAAACGACACCGATCCGTGCACCGCGGCTGTGTGTAGGAACTGGAATTTAAATTTGTGTCTGTCACTGCCTAAGAAAGAAATCTGGGCCGTGATGAGAGTTTGTAAGGGGAAACCGAGCTATTCCCCCTCAGAGCCACTTTCCTAAGCAATGCCTGGTTGCCAGTAGCTTCCTGTCTGTTGTTAGTTTTTCTTTTCAAATACAATTTAGTTTCTGCAGGCCAGTGGCTTTTAATGATTTCCTTTGAGCCCATGCATCCTCTGGAGCAGCCCTCTTCTCCCTTGACATTTGATGTGGGAATGTGTACATCAGTATTGTTACTTAAACAATACCCTTCAGGCAACGATGCTGGGCCCTCAGATAAATCACAGATTAAAATGAAGCAGAATTGCTTGATAAAAAGTCTGCAGTGTGCTGGCATGCAGGGAAAAAACTGCACAGAGTCCAGGTAATGGGAAATTCGTTGTGTTATCTGAAGGCCCATGTAATTAATGAATAAGAAACCTGTTTACTCTGAAAATAGATGGCAAAGTTGCTATAATGCCTTTGTGCTTTGAATGCTGAACAAGTATCTCCAGAGGAATAAAAGCTTTAGCAGCTCAAAGTCACATCTCAACCAGAAAGGCGGGCTGGAGATGGCACCGAGCATCTGAACTGTTTTGCTTTTATGAAGAATATGAAATCAGCTTTCCTTCTAATAAACACCTCATTTATTTTCTTTTGGCTCCTAAGCGATCTCGTTTGCAAATCGTGGTGCAGACGGAACAATTAGTGGATTCGATTCAGTGCACATGCCATTGCCAAGCAGGAAACGAGCACGCCGGGCATGAATGGCATCAATCTGATTTTCAGGCATGTGCAAGTATCTGGCACTTCAGAGAGCTTTGCAAACAGGCTGTGCTCCTGGTTTTCCCCTCTTTCCCTCCCAGTCATGCTGCTGCTGTATTTGTGTATTACAAAAGGCTCATGGCTTCCCTGTTAGGGCTGCTGGAGGCTTGGTAGGCTTTTACTGTGCTCAGTATTTTATCCCAGCTATTTTCCACGTGTGGAAAAACGCACCCGTGCAGGTCTTGTCATTGCAGCACGCTCTGGGAAAGGGAGAGCTGTCCCTTTAACCACGCAGAGCATGTGGCTGTTTTTAGTTAGAGCTCTTTTAGCGAGTTGTCTCAGCACATCAGGGCCCCACTTTCATCATGCCTGGCTTTTTTTTTTTTCCTTCTCTTTGAGTCCTAGAAGTCAGAGGCCACAGGGGGGGTGACAGAAAGCAGTGACCTCTGCATAAGCGAGGGACCAGATGGCCACTCCTCTTCCTCTGAGCCTTTCTCCCCTGGCCCCAGGGCACAGATCTGTGACCTTCGCTTTAACTGAATGCCCAGACTCTGTGACTGGGGCTTTGACATGCTCTTTAATAGGCATACATTATCCCTCTATTGCTAAAAGCCCAGAAAACTGGGTTCATTTAGATGGAATTTAAGTAAAACTGTTTGGATTGGTCTTGCTATCCCCTAGCTGCCTCCTGCTAAATTGTTGATCTTAGTGCTAATGAAGGGAAATGCACTTACAGACAGTCTGGGAAGCATTTGATTTGCAAAGTTTAGGAAAACCCAGTGTTTTCTGACAAATGAGGTGTGCACTCATGGTGTGAGCTCACTTGTGTGCCCACCCACTGCACAAGCAGGGCTCTGGTACTCTGACCACGTCAAGCCCTTGCCCTCTGCTGCTGGACTGGGTTCAGTTTTGCTCTAAGGTCTGTCTCTCCCAGTTAAAGAAAACTTCTGATGTTAAACAGTGGCAGAAATGGGTTTGTAGCCTCTTGCAGCATTTGCAGGCACAAGGGGGAGATGTAATCACTAATACTTAATAGTCAGTTCCAGCCTTACACATTGGTCTGATTCCAAGTGTGAGCCAAGCTAGAGCATTGCAGTGTGGTAACATCCCATGGTACTGAGCACAGGATTGTTGAGAATAGGGAAAAATACCCCGACGAGGAGAGGTTGTACTGGATCAACTGAAAATGGAGAAAAGACTTTATTCTCTGAATTTGAAATCACTGTGTTTTTCCTCAGTACCCAGTACTCAGTAACTAAGAAGTTCATCTGATATTTCTGTCTGGTCCCATAGGTATTAATAGAGGAGGCCAGGCTCTCGTTAAATCAATTTGCATAATGGTAACTGTGCTCTTCGGGAATGTCCTCGGGAGAGACTGGAAATACACTCTTTTCCAGCACAATGGAAATTCAGAGTTATGTTTGTTTGCTAATGACCTGCAAACATCACTGCTGATCAGGCATGGATGGCCCCCAACCTCTGCCAGGGGAGCGGATGCTGAGGAGGGGTTTTATTAATGCCTACCATTTCCGAAGGGTTAAGCACATGAAAGTTATTCCAGGAATTTCCTTTCCAGGGCAGACCTAGGGAGGTAGGTATAAGCAAAGGCCAGTTCAGCCCTGCTGAAAGTGATGGATGCAATTCTCTTTGAAGTTCCCGGGAGCTGCACTTCCTTGCTGTGTGGCTGAATTGAATCCAGAGATCTTCAACTGTGAATCTGTAGCCACAAAACACGGTATTGTGACATCTGCTGTGGTTCATCAGCTACTGAAGGTGGGAAGGGGAGAGCAAAAAATTTTCCAGGAACGCTGGTGCGGATGATACCCGAGGTTTGACGGCTCGCAGCTCATGTTCCTGTTTTCAATTAAATTAGAAAGTATTTGTGGATGAAGTGACCCATTAGTTGGGTAATAACACTACCTTATCACGCCTGCTTATCAGTATTAGTTATGCACTATAAAACCCATCCCAAAGCCCTTGGGGGAATCAATTAAAGTGGAGGGGGCAGCTTTGTGCACATGTGTGATGGAGCTGCCGTGAGATGCGTGGGGGAAAATTTGTGCACGAAACTGTTGCACTTTTTGGGCAGAGAGTGTTTCTGAGCTAGCACACCAGCCCTGCCTGAAAGCTGTCAGCATCACACATCTTTGTAGCCTCTACCAATTCTTCTCTGAGCAGAAGAAACAGGCCATAAATTTGCTGATTATGTGCATTTAGGCAGAGCAGCTCCCTTAATGGCCTTTACGATGGCTGCAGCTGCCAGTGATGGAGTTTTTGCATCCCCAGCTTCTAATAGTAGAGGGTTGCTTGTTCATGCTGTACATCCTGTTAAATAAATCTGAGACAGTGGTAACTGGTTGCTGATATTAAACTGCAGAGAGAGAGAGATTGAAAATATTTTCCCTGTCTGCTTGGAAAGCTTGGGAGGGCTTTGTTCAAGTTTAGAGGATTGTTGTGGGTTTTTTTTAAAGAGGAGGTAGGAAACACTGTAAGAAATAGTCTTGTCTGTCTTTGCCAGTGTTTGAGCTGAGCAGCAAGTAAGAGAAACCTGATTTAATGACATATCAAATAGAGAGCTGCTCATCTGATCCCTCTTTGAAATGCTGCTGAGGAGTGATCAGTGCCTGTCTGCATCAATAATTAGACCTTATAAAGAATTTAGGCTCTGGGAGCTGTGGTGACTGATCACCTGGAAAGGACTTGATTTCCAGGTAAAATCTCTCAGTATAGTGATTGAATCTGCTGAGGTTTCAGCTGACCTAAAGGAGCCAGAGAAAATCAACCATCTCTGGAGCCTTTCAGGGCCGCAGTGGAAGGAGAAAAGTGGTGGTTTGACATGTCCATTAGATCTGTCACCTCCGGGGCTGCAAAATGGCCGTGTTCCTCTCAGCCAGCAGCGAGGAGAGGTCAGAGGGGAGAGCCGAAATGTGGGCTGATGTGGGGTCCTCACTACAACCCCTTCATCCCCCCTCAACCTCCCCTAAGGCTCAGCTCTGAGCATCCTCTCCCGGCTTTGAACCTGAGCAGCCGTCACACCTTAAGGTCAGGCCAGGGGGCCCGTTAGTGGGTAGGGGGAGGTGGAGGGAGCAGGATGTCATTTTGTCATTAGCCAGGCTTCAAAGGTAGGCAGGCACTGGGGAGGGGGGAGAGGAGCTGCGGGGTCAGGGGGGCTGTGAATGCGTTGCCCAGCCTCCCTGCCGGCCCCTTGCCCAGCCTGTCTGCCTGCCAGCTCACCTGGTGCACAGCTGCTCTGGGAGGAGGGTGCCTAGGGAAAGCACAAGGATGGAAGAGGCAGTGTGGGGAGAACCTTTTACCCCATAGCCTGCCAAATTTGGTGTGCAGGTTTCAGGCTGGGTAGATCTTTCATGGTGCTGGGGTGATGGTATGAAGCCCCAACTGTGTGAGTGGCTGTTCAGAGTCCCCTTGGAGCACTGCTGCCTAGAATGATTTAGTGGGGTCCTGAATGTCTCTTGGAGACTCTGGAACGTGATTTAGGCTTGCTGGGGGTGCTCATGTTGGAGGCTGGTCATAAGGCTCCATGTCCTTGTGTTCGTACATCCTGCTTTGGATAGCCTTCAGCTTTCCCGAGTCAGATCCAACCCCACAAAATCAGCACGGTGGGTTAAAAATTACAAGATTGCCAAAGGATAAGAAAATTACCCTCATTTTGATGTTCTTTGAATTTGTGCTATGGATGTTTTGAGAATACTTTGGGGTCCCCTCTCAAGGTTTTCCTCTGCAGCCACCGGAGGTGGGTTTGTTTATTCCAGTAAGCCAAGATCTTCCTGCCAGTCCCCACAAGTGTGACTGGGGAGGAACTCTGGCCGCTGCAAGGCTGGAGATCAAAGCACATATGCTGGCAATACCAGGAGGCTTCTGGGATCAGATCGTCTTTGACCTGCCCCTGCAAAAGCTGAGGGCCCTGATGCAGAGGGCACATCAGGAGCCAATGGGATGGGGGGCAGCAGCTTCAGGAGCAGCTGGGCAGTGCATGGAGCAGCCAGAGCCAGCAGAAACATGGCACAGCTCTCAAGCTCCTTCCATCCCACGCCTGATCAGGCTTGTGTGCTGGTAATTAGGATGTTTGCTGTCATTTCTATGGGTGCAACAATGCATATTCATCAAATATGTAAATTAACACATTAAGCTATTTGCATAAATCTGGATCCAACAGGATGGTGGAAATGAATTGCTGTGAGAGCAGCTCTGTAAATGATTCCCTGATACATATGTCACACTGGAGTTCTGCACGCTCTCTGTGGGTGCTTTGGTGATGCAGAGCAGAGTCCTGCACCCTCTCCATGGGTGATGCAGAGCAGGAACTTGTTTGGGTTAATTAGTGCAAGAAGTCCAGGCATGCTTACCTCTGGAGCAGGAGTACAGCTGCATTTACACTGGCAGCCCTCAGGTGGCCTCTCCTCCTGAGCAAGGATGGGTTGGAGGGGTGGGCAGGCAGGTAAAAATTTATCCCTGGAAAAAGCAAAGCTACCTGTGCATTAAATGTGCCAGTGGTCTCCAGTGAATAGGAACACACACACGAAAGTTTGCTTGGCCTTGCTCTGAGCTTTGAGATTCCCTACAAACCCTCGTCACAGCCGCTGCCTCCAACACATCTGGTACTACCAAAAGGAAAATACATAAGACCTGTAACCCTTGCCTGCAGTAGCTTAACAATACCTCTGAGTATTGCTTCAAATACATATAATAAGTCTGAACTAATAAAGTAACGAGTTTATGAGCTTTTTAAAGATTTTACTAGATGAACAGAGAGCCTAATAACATGATTCAATTTCTTAGTATAAACAATGTATTTGCTGTGACCTCTTAAAATATTCCTAACTTTAACTGCCGAAAATCCAGTGTATGATTTATATTTCTGACTGCTGGAAGCTCTGGCTTCCATTATCTGTGTACGCCGCAAATCCAATTATGTAATATCACTGAGATAAGGCGTGTAATGTTTCACATCTAATTGTTCTAACATGCAAATTTTTTCCAACGCTGGTGTACATTGGATTAAGAGGAAGGCGAGGGTTGTGTTTCCTGGGTGTAGGTTGTGTAGGTGGAATGGGGCTCTCTGCAGGCAGTTGGATGTGCTGACCTGGATGTGTTGCGTGCAAGGTCTCTGAGAAGCTCTCAGGGAACCATAAGGGTGATGTCATTTGGGAGAATAAAGTGTTGGTTAAATGCAACCAAACAGCAGCCCCTTGCCTGAATGGGGAGAACAGTGTATGGCTGTAGAATATTTCACTGATCCAAGCATTGTGACTCATTTTTTTCCCCTACCTAAGACCCATGCCAGGGGGTTTGATTATCCCTGTGCTTCAGTATGAACAGAACAGCTTGTCTACAGCCTCTTTGCCCTCGTCAGGGAGCAGCTGTGAAGTCAGGGTGTGGGCTGGATGTATCCCTGGCAGACAGACTGTGCCTGCTGACAGTCCAGGGTGATTCACTACATGAGATCCAAATTTCACACCCATTTTTTAGGTGGTTTTCATCCATAGGTAGGAAAGAGACCACAGACCTAAGTTCTGGTACATCTTGTTAAACAGCAGCTTGTGTGTTTTGCCCCTTAGATATTATCATCACTGTCTGAACATCCTTGGACACATGTGCTCATCCAAGACTGTGTAGACTTAACTTGAGAGGTGGCTGTGTCCTTGTCCCTTCCCATGATGGGGTCCCATCCAGCCTGCACACCCAGGTCGCACACCCAGGGCCGGCATGAAGCCAGTCAGGATTAGACAACACTCAGATCTCCCCTGTTCCTTTCTCAGAATGCAACCAAGGAGCAGGTCCTGACATGGGGAGAGGATGACATGGAAAGAGGGAAATGCATGTCATCTGGGAGACCCAAATTTTTATCCTTGGGTCCAGAACAGACATGTACACTAACATTTGCCCACATTTGCCAGAGGGCAGGCTTTGATGGCCTTGCTTGTTGACCACAGCACTAAGAAACATGGAGATGTGTCTAAAAACTAGGGTTTTATAGTAGGATTTGTGTTGTCCGTGATGGAGCTGGCTGGGGGAATTTAAAGGAATCATTTTAAGCAAAACATTAGGGGTTTTTTTGGCCCAATGCAGTTGAACGCATGAACTTGTCCTACACATTGATTGGGAAGTGCAGGCAGAACTTCTCAGCCTCTGCTCTTCCTTTTGGCCCTCACACTGTCCCTGCCAGGTTTTGGTGCTGCTGTGGTGTTGGTGACATTGTCCAGATACTGGTTCTGGTCCTGGTATTTGGCTCTTCTGAGGAAGTTTTCCACTCACTATCTTACAGCCACTGGGCATTGTGCTCTGGACATGAATAGGTCCCTTTCAACTTCGTTTTATTCATCATCAGCAAAGCATGAAATTACAGTGGAAATGCTAATAGATTTCCTAACAACTTGGTATCTACTTGGGTGAAACAGTTATTTGTTGACTAATTAGTAAGTTAATTGTTTTATATTTTATTGAGGTCAGGTTGCTGTTTTAATGTGGAGGGAGGAGGTGTGGGCTCTTCTAAACAAGATGCTGCTTTAATGAGCAGTTACTAAAGAGTGGGCTAAAGAAGTGTAGGGAAATGGTAATGGTGTCTCCAAAGGAGATATGTGGAGCCAAAGGGATGAGATTTGGGAGCTGGGACAAATTCTGCTGGTGTGCTTGGCTTTCTCTGAGACCATTAGCAGAGCAGGCTTCTCAGCTCCCAGAGTTGCTCACAAGCTTTGGACATGCTAATTAAAACCATTCCTAACAAAAAAAAAAAAAAAAAAAAAAAAAGGTATTTTGCAGAAGGAAAGGAATGACCTATCCTTCCTGGAGTTTATGATTGAATGTATGAGTAACCTGGCCTTGGGTTTCTGGGGCATGAAGTCTTTTCCCTGGCTTGATTTATGTGATTTAAAAAAAAAAAAGTTTCCTGTTCTCTTCATTAGTAGTTTGCTTTCTCCTTTCTTCCCCCTCCTGACCCTGTGCTCGTGGCCAGGAAAAGTTTCCTAGATTTAGGAACAATCTTAAAAGATAACCTATATGAGGATGAAGGCAGTAGCAGATCATTGGGGATAGGCTCCTCCAGGATAGTTAAGCATATTGCTTTGGATATTTTTCCCCTTCCATGTCCTTCCTGTTCCTCCTTCACCTGCCTTGGCTAGTCCTGTCCTTTTTCAGTTGGAGCAGTCCTGGAGCTGTGATGTGACTCTGTGGGTTTGTGCCCCTTCTCACACGTTCTGATGAGCTTGTCTCCCACATAGGGAGGGATTTTAGAATGAAGGAGCTCAGAGTAAGATTTGATTTGAGATTAAATTCTTCCCTGTGAGGCCCTGGCAGAGGCTGCCCAGAGAAGCTGTGGCTGCCCCATCCCTGGAAGTGTTCAGGACTGACTTGAACAAGGCTTGGAGCCTGGAATAGTGGAAGGTGTCCCATAGCAGGGGGTGGAATGTGTTGGGCTTTAAGGTCCCTTCCAACCCAAACCATTCTGTGATTTTGTGATTGTTTATAAAGTATTATTCTGTGTCAGGCAGCATCACAGGGAAGACCATGAGAAATATTATTGCTTGTCGCCAGCCAGCCTGTTTTCTGCTTGCTCTTCTTCCTTCCAGCTGGAAATACAGTGTGGAAACACTGCTACCTGTTGATGTATTTGTGTGCTGATAATCCTAATTTTTACAAAATTAACTTAAAAGTATCTCCAGTCTGCTCTGTAGTCTTATCTGTTTTGGCCATACACCTGCAGCAGTTTGGCAGTCCTGGAATTGCAGAGTTACAAGTGAGGGGTCTGTATCCAGAGGGATGTGCAGATAAACCTACCCATTCTGTGCCCAAATTCACCCAGTTTTCCACTCCTCTCCTACTGTAAAATTAAACTGAAAAAGGCAGGATAGATGCCAGTAGATAAAGCTGGTACCAGCTCCTTGCAAAAAAATAACCTAAACAACACACCCCATCTTGGTTTCCTTTGTTTTTTCAGTTACCTTGTTTTTCAGTTGCCTGGTTTTGGTTTTTTTTTCCTCAAATGGCCAGGTAACTTTTAAGTTTTGGTAATAGTAATTTTCCTATGCTGTATCCAATAACCCTCTGCATGGATTACCTGGCAAGAACAATCCCTGGGCAGCCAGGGAAAAGGACTGTTTTTACTGCCTGCATCCAGGCGTGACTCCAGTGTTTCATGCCACTACCTGAGCTAGGATGGGCTGTGAATACAGATCACACCTCTCCTTTCCCTATTTTTCTCAGGCTTCTCATTGGGAAAAGGGCCTTTGCTTAGAAGCCACCAGGGAAGTGGGTTATAAAAGTTTTATTGGTGAGGCAAAAAGATGTTTCCACTCTTGCTGTTCCTTGGGAAATAAGAGAAGGAAAGACAGATAATGTTTTGTCTCTTTATTAGATTGGGAAATCATCTATAAAGCAGAGGTGTATTTCAAACCAAGCCCCCCACGTCTCTTGTTAATGCCAACTCAGCAGCATCCAGCTGGGCGGATGAAGGGTTTGGATGATGTAAGACTTTGAAGGGATCTGTTTTAGTGGGATGAGAGCCCCAGAGGAGCCAGATATCTGGTGAGAAGACCAGAGCCACCAGCCTGCGTGCCCTGCGCTCAGCCTTTGCAGTTCCTTGCAGCGATGCTGCCAAATGGTAATATTCACCTGTGTTAATCTACAGGCTGGAAAAACTCAGCCTTGGGGGAAGCTACCTGCCTGGTGGGTCGAGGAGAGCTTGTGCATGCTCAGGGGTTGTTGGTAGGACGCTGAGGGATAGCAGTGAACCGTAAAACGGCCTTAAAAGTGGCAAGTCCAAGTGAAGCTATGCGGCTTAAAATATTTTATCATGTCGCATGCCAAGGCTATTAGTCCCCTTCTGTGCTTCTGTCAGGCAGCGTGGCAACCAGCAGTGAAGTTTTATCAGATATTAAAACCTGCTTTTGAAATTTCTCCTAGAGCAGAATGCTAAATCAACCTCTTCACAGTGATATTTCTTTTTTTTTTTTTTGCATTCTTGTGCTGTTTTCTGCCTGGCAGCTTTACCTTTACTTCCATTTCTCTCTCTCATTTTCCATCAGCTCTATCTGTAACCATTTTGTGTTTTATTGAGCATGAATGAATAGTGATGTCTTTTAGATGAGTGATATTTTCATCTGAAGATGCTTGTTTAATATAGGCCTCCACTCAGCTGTTACCCCAATAGTGCTTTGTGTTTACCAACAGCTTATTTCAACTAGCTTTAATTTGGAGGCAAATTTTGCATGGGGAGGTTTTCTCCCCTTCTCCTACCCCAGCAAAAAATTTGCCTCTCTTCTGGTGAGATATTACAGACCTGGAACATGCTTCAGAGGCAGTGTGAGCTGTGTAAGGGCTGCAGCTTTGCTCCTGGGGCTGAGTGTAACCTACGCCTACCATATGCTACCACCCTCCCCTTTAGGTAAAATGGGAGGTTTTCCTGCCTCCCTGCAAATGATAGCAGAGACTGTAATCACTCGAGCTGCTGCCATGTGGGTCTCAGTGCATTTGGGAATAAAATTTTCCATCTGTGGGGAATAGGTTATGAAACCAAAGTCATTAGAAAGGGTCTGGGTTTACCCTTGGTGCTGTAGGCAGGATCTCAGCTGTCAGTGACAGTGATGGATCCCCAAATACCTGCTTGTTGCAAGGCATCATTGACGCCCCCAGAGGTTCCCTGGGCTGTGCAACAGCAGCTGGACCTGGGGAGGCCGAAATGTGCCTTAGTTGTTGAAAGTTTAGGTATTACATGGTCTGAGGTTTGTCACAGCAATTCCCAGGAGGTCTCTGCTGGGATATGGATCAGCATCCAGATGTCCCCAGGGTAGCACCTGGGAGCTTTTGGAGGCACAGTTGTGTTAGATGCAGTGGAAAAGGAGGGGTTGTGTGTCCCCCAGGCTGAAGATGCCCTCTCCAGCACCATTTCCATGCCTCGATAACACTGTGCATCTTTAACTCCCAGTGATTTGTTCTCTTGATCTTCATGCAACAGCTGGCAAGGGAAGAGGCTGGAGCTGAACTCACAACCTTGACAAGGTGCTCAGCCAGCCCTCTGCTGTACCAGCGCTGACTTTTCCCATGTGATTCATTGCCAGGCCCCACACCCTTGTCCAGTACCATAGTGCTTAGGGAATTCAGACATTCATGGCTGCAAATGTTCCTTTGGGACCTGTGTCCTCTGGGGTCCACCCTGCCAAAACCATCAGGGCTGTTCCTAGGGAGAAGCACTGCCGCCAAACCTGGCCCAGAGTGCTCACCTCGACACCTCCATGCCCTGCTTTGCCTGGACCCCACGCACGGTAATTTCCCAGCCAGTCTGCTCTGTTAGGGCATTACAGGGACATTAGTTAATGAGGCTGGGTCGGACAGCATGGTCTGAGTTAATCTGGGCTGTCCCTGCTGCTGCAGAATTTGCATCTGGCCAGGGCTGTGCATCTCTCAGCCGAGCTGCCAGCACTGCATGAAAAGGGCAGCGCTTCCAGAAACCCTCGCCAACAATTTGTCTCTCAGATGAGCAGGGGGGGCTCGCACCGGGCCAGCCCTGGGCTGTGGCTCCCGGGTTCGTGGCACGCTGCAGCTGCCTCGCACCGCTCTCCTCGCCGCCACTCACCAGCCAAATTTCTCGTGAGCAGGCCACGCATCTGCATTAATTTAGATGGCTTAATGTGGGGAGATCATCAGCTTGATTTCCCCTGTGGCTCTGGGAGTCAGCTGGGGCTCCGGGGCCTCCCATTAGCGGCCCAGCCCGCTGCCAGATGGCGGGTGATGGCTTGCGGAGGCTCCGGAGCTGACGTGCCCCATTGTGCGAGAACACAAAAGCGAGCCGGGCTGGTTGTTTTTTTCTTACCCCCCCTTTCTGCTTTCATTTTCTTTCAGTGCTGTCACCCTCACAGCTAATTCCTGCAGCTCTCTTTATTTATTTATTTGCTTCGTGGTGGCAAGGGCTGTGAAGTTGCTGACAGTGTTTTCCATGTGGATGCTTCTGCCTTGCACCACGCAAGTATCTTAAGGACTTTGCTTCTCCTGCTTCTCCTCTGCCTGAATATGCATGTGGGGCACACAGTCCCACGTGCATGCACACTCTCATGGAACATCCTCATGGACATTTGGGTCACATAAACAAGTTATTAGGGTATTACAGTGGGTCTCCTGGGGGGCCATTATATGCCATGAGGTTTTGTTAAAATAGATTTAATTGCCTTCCTGAATATTTCAGGTGTTCCAGCAGTTTTTCAGGTCTCCTAACAGTCTGTGCTACAATCACCTGTTTGTTACAGAGTTTCAGGGTGCACAAACACGGGAAGAAGCAGAAATGTTTGGGTAAAATATTTGCAGATTTTACCGTAGGAAATAACACAAGCTCTTCCAACCTCTTCTCCTCCCAACAAATTGATAAAATCCCTCCTTGTAGCTCTTTGAGCTGATAGTTATCCCATCCAGGAGCATCCCATGGGAATGCTCTTCAAAGGCTTCCTGAGCCTCACTGCCCTCTCCTCCCATTACCCAGGGCTTCTTGTTGTATCCTGTGCCCATAAACAGTACCAAAGGTCCTTGCAAAAAGAGGAGAGGCACCACCTGAGGTGACCTGTGTTTGTTTAATCAAGGATAACAAAGCAAAAAAAATTAGAAGCATCTGAAGTATATATCTGAATGCCTTAGAAGAGTGCTCAAAGCTGAAATTTATTTTCACTTGACTGCTCATTTTAAAAATTCCTCACAGAAAGGACATGGTTATTTCTCTGTGGCAGTAAGAGATGCATATGCAAAGTTCTGTATGTGGTTGTGACACAGTACAGAGGTTGGGTAATGGTAGTTCACAGTCGTGGCTCTCCCATGGGCACAGTCAGATTGTTCTTCTGCCATATGGAAACCTGCTCTTGTAAACCAGGAGCCTCACCCAGCGAGCAAAGCCCTGCATGGTGTGGCTGCAGGTGCAATATACCAGAGGGTCCTGTAATGGCCTGGCAGAAAATCAGTGCATCCCCGTTTTCTGTCTCTTTGCTTCCTTGATGTGGTGCTCTGGGATGGTTTAGTGCTGGTGCTGATTTCCCAGGCAGTGCTGTCCCACTGGCCACCGCTGCTCGGCACATGCCGGAAAGGACGCGCTGATCCAGGAGCGGCACCGCAGACTGATGGCAGCGTTGCCTCCTTGACCCACGACTTTCCTCCTGCCATCTCTTTTCAATGAGTCCTCAGAGGTAATGAGTTTAATTTGATAAACTGGGCCCAGGGTGAGGTGTCACAGTGGGTTTAGAAGATAAGCCTCCCTGCTTCTTATCAACAAGAAGCCAGTCCTCCCTGGAGAACTGTGTTTTCTGGAATGCATCACTTCTCCTCGGGTTCAGTGATGGTCTGATGATAGTGAGGAAGATAAAGATGGTGAGATTGGTGGTTTGTAACTCTGCTATCACTTTCTTCCTCTGTGTCACCATCTTCCGCATCCTTATCTTTAACCATTCTCTCGTATCCTTACTTGTGTTTGTCTGCCAGGATGGTGATGTGTCTTCCAGTCATATTTAGGATGCTGTAGGGTGCACAGGGAGGAGAAAAGATTCACTGTGGGGGTAGAGGTGCTTTGAGATAGAGTGGCTTCTTCACATTGACCTGGCATGATATGGAAGTTGCCACCTTGTCGTGAGAGTGGCTGTCTGGAGGGACCCTGGCTCACAGAGTCCGACCTGTGTTGCTACCCCCATACTGTATCATAAAATCATTGAACCCTAGACTGGGTTGCATTGGAAGGGATCTTAAAGGTTATCTACTTCCAACCTCCTGCCATGGTCAGAAACACCTTCCACCAGGCCAGATTGCTTCAAGTCCTGTCCAAGCTGGCCTTGAACATTTCCAGGGATGGGGCATCCTCAGCTTCTCTGGGCAGCCTGTGCCAGGGCCTCCCCACCCTCACAGGGAACAATTTATTCCTGTCATATGTCCACATATGTGCACATATGTATATGAACATTACTGTGTCTACTCTGACAAGTAGTGCTGGGGTACAGCCCCAGGTGCACCCATCCCAGCGGAGGCGCAGGAAAGGAGTTAACACTCGCTGGCTCATGCACAGAAACACAATCCCCATCTCCTCTGAGCTCCCAGAGAGAAATCGGTGCAGACATCAAACCGCACGTCCTGTACCGTGGGGCCGATCTGCCGGAGCTATGAACTTTCTCTTTGAGGTGGTAATGGTTTGGCTGGCAGCCAGGAGCGGCAGCCGTGAACGGAAAGGGGGACTTCCAGAGATAAGCTATTTTCAGCCAACGGGGCTTCTCGCCGCGAAATAAATAGAAAAAAGGACGAGCTCTACGTCTGCGGTCATGTGTCCTGCTTTCGTGGATTTGGCCTATTTTCTGAAGAATGGCTGTAATTCAGCTTGAATTTCCCCTGGATTGCTGCCAGCAAAATAGGAAGCTGTTGCTATTGCCAAGGAGCGAACAGGAATTTATATAGTAACTTGGCCACAGGGATGAGATGACAGCTAACGGCTTAGCTGCTGCTAGGAGGAAAAGCAGACCTGGGAGGAACCTGGATTTTCTCAGGATCACAAAGTTCAGTCCTTTCTACAGCTTTGACATTATCCCCTTCAATCTGGACTGGGCAACATCGAAGCACAGTATCTGTGCTCAACACCAAGGGATGGGAGCAGAGCAGCTTTCAGCATTTAGAAAAATCACCTGTGTTTGAGTGAAATTCAGAGTTAAAATGAACAGAAAGGAGCTTTAGAGCAGTTCTTTGCAATGCTAGCCCTGTGGCCCACTTGCTCTGGCTCAGTGCTGTGATCCTGTGGTCTCTCCTCTCTCTCTCCACAAGGGATGCCGAGTATTTCCCTTGCTGTGATGTAAGGCAGCTCCTCTGTGGGAATCCAGCCTTTTGTGATTATTTTTCTATTTAAATAACTTATTTAGTTATCGTGTGCACCATTTCCACTTCTGTTTCATTCCTTAATAAAGAAGGGGAGTAGTTTATCATGCTCGGCAGAGTATGGACGTGGTGAAAGACATACTGTTCTGAAGGACTTAAAGTTAATTTCCGTCGGACAGAGAGACCGTTGTTTGGGGTACTTCCACAGCCGCCTTTCCCCCCTGCTCTGGCTGCCTTGGGTCCACAGGGAGCCTTTGCCTTATGTCTTTGGGAAGCTCTTCCCCCTGCCTGGACCCCATGTGCTGGGAGGTTTGCAAGTCTGTAATGCTTTGGAGTCTGAGGGATACGGCCTGCACTCAGGCCTGCTGCGTGATGGGACACAGCAAAGAGGTGCCTCTGGGTGCCACAGAGCCCATCACCTCTGACTGCCCACTCCATCATGAAAGCCAGAGTCTCCATGCCGTGCTTGGGTTTTTGCCAAGACCCATGAGATACTTCGCTATATGCAATGTCACCCCTTTGACCACCAGATTTGAGAAAGAGATCATCTTAGAGGCAGTTTCACCTCTTCCAGGCACTCCCCAGCTGCTGCCCAAGGGAATATCTCAATCTGTGCAGCAGGCAGAACGGGCTGTATCTCAATTTGCCATGGGCTTGGCCATTCCAGCCGAGCCAGAGCAGTGTGATGCCCATGGTTCAGCAGCACTCACCGAGCTCCCTTGCCCAGGCAAAGCTCCCACCTCAGCGGGCTGACCCTGCTGCAGCAGGAGGAAAATGAAGAGTGAATTGCCAGCACTGGTGCTGTTTGCTGTCGGCCTGATAAAAATGGCACCTTGCCCAAGTCTTCTATAAATCACAGGTTCCATTTGGAAAGGAGATTTCTGTGGTAATTAATGAGCCAGTATAAAGACATTAAATGGAGAATGTGTAGTGATAGAAAGGCTTGTCATTCACTAAGCCATCTCCCCCCATGTGAATAACCACGGGGGAACAAAGGCCAAACTCCTTATAGACTGAAGTGCACTATCTCTGATAGCTGGGAATGAAGTAATTCTCTGAAAATAACAAAGGCACAGTGAAATACATTAGTAAACTAATTACAAGAGAGCTGGTAAAAACAGATGCTGAAAATTTAAAGCTATTACTGGAATGATTGCTGGCAGAAAAATGGGGGCTGACAACAAAAAATTAAAAAATGCATCTCATTTAAAATTCATTAGCCTGTAAATCAGGACAGCTCCCTGCCTGAAAGCGAGGCTGATGGCATTTCCGTGGGCAGTCGTGATGAAAAGCTTCCTTGCCTTCACCTTTACGGATTCCACCAGTGCCTCCGGAGATGCCAAAACAAAGTGTGCGCTCGTCTGTGAGCACAAAAAAGCAGAGAAGCTGCTGACTTTGCTGAGGGAGGTCTGAGCAGGGATGTTTCTACTCAGAGGTGTTGTGAGGGCTGCTGAGGATAACACCTCGTGCTTGCTTGGCTCGCTGCCTCTCCGAGCTGATGAAAAGCAGGATTGCTCGTCCATCCACGCTCAATATTGGAAGGAATTGGCTGCAAACAAAGTGGTCCAGGGCCAAAACCAGCTGTGTGGGAGCTTCCTCTTTTACTATCTCCATCAATATTTGGGAGAGGGATGGAAAACATCAGTATTGTGCAACAAATCAAAATGGTAACTATGTAATTTGTCTTAATTGTGTGTGTCAGAGTAGGAAAAACACGAGGAGCTCTGGATGGGAATCTGGCATGAGAGACCTGCCTGCTGGCAGCATACTGCATGCTTTGCTCTGCCCTTGTCGAGCCAGCCTTTCCCAGAGGCTTGTGGACAGCTTGCCTTTCATTTTCTCATTACTTCAGGGGTCTGCAGGGGCACTTCAGTGGGATAAATCATTGCTATTTTGCAAAGAGTGAATGTGTGCTTCAGAGGAAAGTACTGAAGAAGCCATTGCTGTGAACGCAACACGAGGGGACATCTTCTGTGATGCTGGAGAGGAGCCCTGCTTTGTGGGGGATGAGCCTTGTGTGATGCTGGGATTTCTTAAGAAGCCACCCCACAAAAATACAGGAGCCCTTTGGGGTGTGTTGTACCTCTGGGCAGGTGTCACAGCAGCCAGTGTTACCTGGCCAACATCACCCTTGGTGCTGGAGCCCTGTGTTGACAGATAACCCCTTCCTGCACTGCAGAATCACCAGCCCCATGTGCAGTCCGCCCAGGCAAATTAAGAGTTGTTTATGACATTTAATACTCCCCCTTCCCTCCAGCAGCAGGGCAGCAGGACCACAGGTTTGGCTTCACAAATGGTCGCCTCAGGATACACTAAATGCTGTCATGAGCCAGAGAGCAATTTCATCTTGAAAAATTACTGCAATAGAGCTCCCTGATAAAGGTCTCTCCCAGCAATGCCTCCCTCTTCGCCAGCAACTTCTTCTCTCCCTGAAACCAATTTGAGAGCGCTAAAGGGGCTGTTTATTAGTGATTCCCCTGCAAAACAAGGGGGTGCTGAAAGATGGATAACCACCCAAGGCTGTCTGCTGTGCTGCTTGGCAGCAGGTAACATGATGGGATGCTGCCATGTGCTCTGAGCATGGAGGGAAGTGAGAAATTTGATCCATGGGATTGCCAAGATGCATCTTTCAGAGTGGTTTATAAGGAGCAGCACTGCCTTATGGGCAGAGTGTGCTCTTGGTACTCAAGGGAGGGATGATGTTGGATTTTGGTTGTGACCACGGGTGGCGCTCAGTGCCTGTCCCTAAAATAACCAATGACTTCATAGGAAAGGTGTGAGGGTGCCCAGACAGCCCTGGTTTCTCGCTGCACCTCAGAGAGGGTGTTAGTGCCAATGCACAGGGACTCCCTGCTCTTTCTTCCAGGCTGGGATGATTTCTGGCTGCAGCCACATTATAGTAGGTCTTGGGTCTCAGGAGGCAGCATTTGGGCAGTGCTGCTGCATGAGGGAGAGCATGGCAAATGCCAGATGTTCTCAAGGGTTTCCTCTGGCATTGGCAGCTCCCCTGGTGCTCTCTGCTCCCCTAAGTTGAGACAAATGGGGGTGGTGGGCTGTTGAATGTTGGGGACACTCCCTCGTGTGCTCTACTGGAACAGTGTGGGAACACTCTCTCTCTAGGGGTGCAGCATTTGGTAAGTTTTATAGAAACTGTAAGATACTGCAGTAGTGTAAAACAGTCCTTGGGCCATAGGGCCCCTGTTCATTTCCATGTGTGGTGCAGAGGCTGCATTTATCCAGTCAAAAATTTTTCTGCTCACAGGAGAGTACCCCTACATCAACAACTGATGGTGGTATGGTTAATTTTCCCATAAGTGAGCTGTAATAAATACCATGAATACAGCAAATTCTCTAGGACTAGAATATGGGTTTGGAGACACTGTGATTGTGCAGGAGAGACTGGGTGTGCTAGCAATGAGCAGCACATTCAGTCAGGCTCAGGAAGAGGAGTGGAGCTGCAGTGCAGGCATTCAAAGGGTTTCCAGGTGCCACCCTACAGGGACCTTTTCAGGAAGAACCCATCATCCTCCTCACAGCTTGGTTCCTTCGCTCGTGCAGGGCGGATAGAGCAACCAGGGGCTCCTGAGGATGTTCCCTCTGACCCCTGCTCTGCATGCAGTGAAGATGTGTTCATTACTTTCACAGGATATTTATCATCCTGAAGCGGAAGCAGCCCCTACAGGGCTCTGTGCTTTTTTCTGCTTCTGAAAGCAGCAAGCCCAACAATAAGTCATGGGTCAGTAGCGTCCATCAGGGCCGTTCATTGCGATGCAGCGGGGAGGTGACCTGAGCTGGATTTGACTCACAGTCATTTAATCTGTTATGCAAAAAGTTGAGAAGCCATAGTCCCAGACCAGACAAAAATTTGCCTCCTGGTTGACTTGAGTAGCCTCCTGCTACTTGAGTAGCAGATTTCCCCCCCTACTCTTCTTGTAAAATATCTGTTGCATGTTCCCTCCCATGGGCAGCTGCTGTGTCCCACTGTGAGGCATTATCTCTGTTGTCTCCCTTTCATCCCTGTCCCAGGAGCTTGGGACAGAAGAAAAAAAACAGGTCAGGTGGAGACTTTGTTGCTCAGCTAGAGAGGTCTGTATCATGTGCTGTCTTCTCAGCCTATTTTAAATTCTTCCAGTCAGCTTTGATTGCGGGTGAAAACAAGAGACATGAGGATGCAAAATGCAGAGAGAACAGAGCCTGCACCGTCCTCCATTCATGCTCTGAGCCATCCTGTTAGCTCCAGGGGAAGAAAACAATGGCCAAAGCAAAAGAGGAAAAAGCACTTGTTTGCAAATATTCTAAATAAAAAGTGTTCAGGACAGACCATTTCCCTGTACCTCTGCGCAGACCGAGGTGTGTCATCCTCCCTCTTTTATCTCACCTGGTATTTTGGTTTCTCTTAAATGAACTGCATTCCTCTAAAATTTCTTCCTTGCTTCAAACTCTCCTGGGTCTTGCAGCTCATATTCTTTTGAGATCTGAGGCTCAGCATGGACAATAGAGATTTGGGATTTTCCCTGCTATGATTAGTGGACAGGGGCAGAGAGGATTTTCCTCTGTGCTGGGAGAGGCACGGCTGCTCTTTAATATTTCCCTCCCTTTCCAAAGCTAAGAGAAAGGCGATTTTTCTTCCCTTTAGATGTGAGCGAAGGGCCCCGCTCCTGCTACTCCTGGAGAATTAAATAGATAAATGGGCGGCGCTGTTGTTCACGCTTCACTATGCACAAAGCAACTTGCATTCAAAATTGGGCTCATGGCAGTTCAGCAACAGCCTCGCACAATAGCGTCATTAGACACGCAGGGCCGGCTTGCAGGCGCAGAGGCTGCTCTGCAGCTGGAGTAGCCACTGGGCTGGCCTGCCGTGGGCTTGGTTTTTAGCTTTATAAAAATGCATCTTTAAAAAGTATAGAAAGAAGGTTCAGTGTCTTTTTCTTTAAGGCTTGGGCAGGCGCTGCTCTTTGAAGGCAGGGGGAAGAGAGGAGAGGATGGGATTTGTGGTGTCCACACGCCCCCCATCTTTAGTGCCAGATCCTTCTCATTGGCAAATCCCCCATTTCCAGAGTGTGGAGGGGACAAATTAGACCTGAGTCTGCAGAGCCTTCACCTGCTGACTTCTTTGATGATATTCCCTGGCAGGTTGCTGACTTAGTGGTAAAGGTCTCTTAAACCAAGAGGGAATTGAAAATTTAATCCCTCTGCTTGCCTTGTACTGGTGGCTTTCAGGAAAAGGACTTGGGTGCTCCATGAGTCTCACGGATATTGAAGGTTGGTTCTGCTGGAGCTCTCAGCCTGATTTGAGAGGGTTCAGTTTTGGCATTAATTGGCATGGTGTTCATTGTGTTTTAAAAAACAACCCTGGCTTCTGCTGACCTGAGGAGAAATTCAATTTTATTAGTACATAGAGAAATTCAGTATAAAAATCAGCAGCTCACTGTATATTCAGTATCAGAATCAGCAGTCGTTGGAATGGAGCCAATCTTGGAAGGGGTCAGCTTGCCTATGGCTTGTTCTCTGCTCTGGGCAAATAATTTGCCTCCCAGATTTCACCTTCCTCAGTTGTAACAGAGATAATGAAGCCCGTCCTCTTTGGTAGGAGCATCAGGAAGCCCAGGTACTGGAGGCACATCCCCATAAAATTCTTGTTCCTTATACTATGCTAACTGAGAGGCATTTTAACCACATGCCTCCATTGGAAAAGGTCTGACTTTAACAGGTTGGTGGCAGAAATGTGAAGAAGGGATCTTCACTTGTGTGCTGCTACTTGTGGGCTGTGTGGCATTTGTGATGGTGTGGGTGCTCACTCCTACCCAGCATCGTCTTGCGTCAGAGCCAGCCTGGGTCTCTGTTTCCCCATAAGTAATTTAAAATCAAGAGGCAATTTGATTGCAGAACTAGCTGGCCTTCCCAAATGCTCTCCTAACACCATGTCTGGCACTGAACCTTTCAAGTCTTCCTCCTCTCCTTGTGCCTGCAGAATGTTTGTGTTTTAATGACTCTAAAGGCCTGGGATTTGCTTTGACATACCAAGTTAATGTTTTCTTTTTCTATATCAAATCTAGGTCAATCTCTGGCTTAGCACTAATGCTGCACTGAGCAAAAAAGGATTGGCCACTAATGGTTTCAATTTAGTTTTTTATGGACTAGAGAAAATTTCACTCGATAGCTATTTTCATTTTTATTCCATTGGCCTTTCCACCGGGCCTGTTGGGATGGAGAAAGTGCTTGTGATTTGATTAGAGAAGACCCCAGAATGAATTCTCCATGAATACGGATGAGGATGAGAGTTGCTGTTCACCTGTGTCCATAGGACATGCCTTCAGGGATGGCATCCCAGTGGGGGTTAAGTGGTGGGCAATCCCAAGCATGGGGGTTTCTGTATGGAAGAGCCTTGCCTGTGATCCAGCATCATCCTAGTTGAGGTCCTTAGTTAAATAACACAGGGGAAGGAGAGAAGAGGAGTAGCTCTGCTTCATGTATCTGTGTGACTGCAGACAGTCAACATTCAGTCTGAATCTAGCCTTGGACAGCATCTTTTGGAGGAGGCTCCTCCATGCCTGCACCATCAAAGGGCTGCCAGGACCATTCCCTGTCTGCTGTAAGCCCTAATTTTGTCTTTCTGTGCCCTGTGGCAGTTGCTGTGTACCACAGCCAAAATCCAGGTGGGATGGTAGCAGAAGCACTGAGACATCCCAGCTTGGAGCATTAATGTTGGAGCAATGAGTGTGCATGTGATTTATGTTATTTTTATGGCTTGATGACACAAGGAGATGGCAGAGAGAAATTTAATGGGAACAGGGTGACACTCACCCCTCTGATGATGGTAAAAAAGGCCGGGGACAGCACCAGTCCCTTCACTGGCACATGGATGCTGCATTGCTGGATGGCAGAGACTGCTGGCAGATGGATTAGTGAGTGCCTCCCCTCTTAGGAGCTCGCGGGTGAATATTGTGATTGCATGTATTTATTTTTAAAATTATTATAGCCATTAGCATAGAAATGAGCTGCAGCTCCCTGGCTGCTGGCCAACCCCACCCCGGCTGACGTGCAGCTCTTCTCTTTGGCGGCTGGAACAAAAGCCCTCGGCTGGTAACAGGGTCCTGCTGCTTGCCACGGGAAGACAAGTGACAAACAGGAACAAGCACTCTGCTGCATGAGTTTGTTACAGTCAGTTGGGACGTATATAAAAACCTCACATGGGTCAGCAGAGATTTAGCTCCTCCAGGCAATGCCATGTGAAGCAGTTGAGCTCCTATCCCTCTCCTCTCCTTCTCCCCGGTGATTTATTCCCAGGATGAAAACCAAGTAATCACTCACATTGAAGTTTTGTTGGTGTTTTACAGGAGATGCTCCAAAAGTCTTTTGTCTCTGCAACTGTAAATAAACTCGTAAACCTGTTTTAAAAGTAGCATTTTGTAGCTCAGTGCATGAATTTTTAATGCATCTTCTGCAAACCAGCTGGTCTTGGCAAGGGTCACAGTGTTTCCTAGGCATTTAACATAAAACTGTGCTTCAAAGCCACATTATAGTGTCGTTGAAGAGTAATATTTTACTTAACATCCTCATAACTGAATTATTTATAACTTGCCATGTTTTATTCATGATAAATATTAATACTGGTGTCTTTAAGAGTAGAGGTTATTGCTGCAGTTTTACCTATAAGAGGTGATATTATTGAAATAAAGGAATGGCAATGAATTCTGCAGCCAGCAGAGCGAAGTCTGTGCTGGGCTGTTCTCATTCACACCTCCCTCTTTTATCAACCCTGTCAACCACTAGAAAACCTCAGTGCTGAGCATCTGTACATTTGAAAGGAATTTTCCTACAGGCATCTGAATCCCTGCTTTTTAAAATATTTTCTTAGAGAGCTTTGTGTCATTCTCAGTAATTCTTGGATTCTTGGTGAGGGCCCTTAAGTTTTGACTTTGCAAAAATGCTCACCCTGGTCTGGGTCTCCAGCCTTGAAATGTTCTGCAGGCTCCCTTGAGCTCCCCTGCTGCAGACACCCATGGATCCCCCATCTTTTGAAGCATCCCTTGCCACCTTGGAAGCAGCATCACCAGGTGATGAGAGACCTCCTAGCAGCCTTCGGGGCTCCTTTACATGTCTGAATGCTCTGAGCCATGATCAGTCTCATTTCAAGGCTAAATCTATATGAATTGGGTAAATTGCCATTGCACTATTGGGCTCTATCCTATAATCCTATACCAGAGAGGATAATTGCATTGGCTTTTATCTTGGGAAAGAGAAATACAATTTTCTGTGATCTTTCACCTTGTGCTGGTGTGTCACCATCTGGCTGGAACATTGCGCAGCCACTCCCCGGTCTGGCTCCCGACGTGGGGCTGGCTGCCTGTCCCACCCTCATACCCACAAAACCTTCCCAGCCCTGCAACTGTGCAGGGCTGGGGCTTTGCTCCGTGCTACTCCATCAGCTTAACAAATCTGCCGTCAGCGGGTTGAGAGCGGTGGTTGCGGGAGCAGCGCAGGTTAATGCAACACATATTTAATGTATGATTGCTAATGGCCATCTCCCATCTGCCTGAGCCCAACTGCAGTTTGCAGATGAATGATTAAGCTGCCCTGACACATAGGCAGCTTGTTCCTTAGCAGACCCACAGTCATTGCACTTGATGCTTGTAAAAGGGGACGAGGTTTTCTTGCTGGGGAGAGGGGTGTCATCGGGCTGGGGTGGCAGAGCAGGGAGTTCTCCTGGAGTTTGTTTTGTATGGTAATGAGAGACCTTCCTGTGGATGCAGCACTTTAAATGAATCACGAGCTCAATAACCACTGGGATGTTTATTAGCTTTGAATATGTTTATTGCGGAGTCAACAGGCAGCACCTTCCAATTAATTAATAGTAATGATTACGGTATTATTTATGTAGCTCTAACAGCGTGCCAGAGTGTTTCCACACGGTGGTTACAGCTGTGGCTTGCTGAAACAGGCTGGTCTCTATTCACCCTGCGTGGGCATGCTGGGGCTCATCATTTGCTGTTGGGTGGTCCCAGCCCCAAAAGCCTTGTTTTGCTGAGCTCTTGGCAGCTGCTCTTTCTTTTGGCTGAATCCTTTTGCTCCCCAACCTGGGGATGTGGCTGTTCCTGCTGCGGTGCTGGAAGGCAGAGTATGCAATAAGCAGGAGCACCTGCAAACAGGTGGAAATCAAGGGCTGTATGTTTCACTAGGGTATTTTGGCATTCTTCTGCTCAAGTTATTTAAATAACATGAGTTTAGGGGTCAAGCTGTACATATCAGAAGGATATTTACAACAGGTAAGACATTGATGGCAACAGAAAGAATCCATCTCTCTTTTGATGTGGAGTAGGATCCAAAGACTGCTCAAGCTATTGGGAATGACCTCTGATAAGTGCCAGTGCAGTGTCTGTGTTTCTCACCGCCCCAGCAGACCTTGTTGAGCACCATGAGGTCTTGGAGCAAACTCGGGTGTTCTGGTTGAGCCAATCATTTCAATGTACAGAGGCAGGTGGGATACCAAGAACTTCCCACTAGTCTTGTTTTTCCATGCAGAAGGTTAGGCTGCAAGTTGGCCTTCTGCTCTTACATTACATTACAGTCCCATTTGCATTCTGTGGGAAATGAGAGTGTGTTTCTAGGTCATGTAAAGTTGCTGACATCTTCCAGTTGGATCTTTCTTCACATGTGAATAATTTTGTCTCTCTTTTTGTCTTCCAGCAATGTCTGACTTCCACATCCACCCTCAGAATGCAGTGGTGGAGGAAGGCGGTGTAGCAAGATTCCAGTGCCAGATCCACGGCTTGCCTGAGCCAGTCATCCTATGGCATAAGAACAGCATGCCAGTCAACACAGACAATGAAAGGTAGGACATGTCTAAGCCATGCGCTGCTGGCCTTTCTCTAGGTGGGAAAAGATCACCAGACTTTCTATTGCTTCCAGTTGTGCTTGGGCTGGCCAGTGTTTCCACCATGGAAGACTCTTTTGTGTAGTGTGTTGTGGCTTTTCTGGTTCGGTTCTCCTTTTGAACAAACACCTTGTGGGAGTACTGGCATTTCCTAGGAGAGGTATATAAAGCTATCAGCTGATTTTGAAGGGCTTACACTGACCACCTCTGATCAACCCTGCTTCAGGTTTATTGTCCAGCATTGAGACCTGCCCAGCAAGCCTCAGAGAGCTGGGTAGCTTTGGCATCCTTCATCCCTCCATGGCTCCATTTTGTGTAACTCTTTCTGAGACGGATTCATGACTTAGGATCTTGCATATGGGTCCTGGACTCTTGCAAATGCTGAATTTCACTGTGGCTGCCATTCCCAGGTGGACTCCCTCATGTGTGCCAACTGGGGAGCTCTGCAGAGAGCTTCCCACAGCAACCTGAGCTGCCATTTCCCCAACAATCTCCTAAAGAGAAACTCCAGCTGCCTCCCTTCCCAGCCTAGACCTGGAGCGGCACGTTGCTGCTTCCTGTGTTTGACAGGCCTCTCCCTGGGCGTCGGAAATGTCCCTCATCAGGGTTTGCTCGGCGGCAGCGCGGGACAGCTGGCAGGAAACGCGTGCCCGCTGCTGGGAGCTGCACAGCCAGCACTGGGAGACAATCGCTCACAGCACACCTCGAGCACAGGCTGGTGTCCCTGCCTTGGGAATAGGCGAAAGCAGGAAGCTGTAAATATTTTCCTGAAAGCCCCTATTCTTAAAAATGTCAGTTCTGCAGCAGAATGTGGTTGGGTTCTTTGGAGGCAGGAGAAAACACAAGGGCTGGAACAATGCCTGACCTTCTCAGAGTGGCAGTGAACTTACAGTAGAAGGACCCAAGAGGCCCAAATCTGCTGTGGAAAACTGCAACTGTCAGGTTTTGTTTTTCCTTGCATTTTTCAGCTAAGCTTTTTTTAGCCCAGCGCAAGGTTGATTTGTTGAACTTGATCTCCTCTGAAGGCTTCTTACTCATACAGGTGCTGAACTGGGGATGTGGTAGAGCAGAGCCAGTGATCTGAGGGGGAGAGCTGTGCTGGATACCTTGTGGCAAAGCAGTGAGGTGTTGCAGGACAGGTGAAGTTCCCCTGAAGTCCTTCATGCATCATTGATCCTTTGCATTTGAACCCAGGGACACAGTTGTGGAGATGGTCAGAAATGTGGCAGGGATTTAAATGTGACCAGGACTTCTTTTCTCCAAGGCTGGGGAACCCCAAGGCTGAGAAGCCAAGACTTTTCTCCAACTCTGAAAGGTCGAAGCTGTGCTCGTTCCTGCTGCTTCTCCTCTGGGGAAAGGAGTTTGCCCAAGCCCTGGAGGATGTAGCCTAGGAACAGTCTCCTTACATTCGAGTCCTTATTTTGAAGAGATTTGGCTTTTTGTGGGAGTAAAGTTATTGTGGAAGTTTTTTATTGTCAGCTCAGTAGATTAATCTCTGACACCAGAGCCTGGGTGATGAGAGTTGCTGCTCTAACTGAATTGGATTTCTGCATTAATCACGCTTGGTGCATTTCTGCGTATAAAGTGTATATAAATTTGTATGCTGAGTCTTGCACTTGGAGGCTTTGAAGGCAGAATAATAGCTTTGGAATTGAATTTTCTAATGCTGTGGGCAGATTGTTAACAAAAATGAAGGCTTCTTGTAGTATAATTCATCCAAAACAATGGGCATTTTAAAGTCCCAGAGAGATTGCAATCAACTTTGGGCCGTGTAGAACTGATTGCTGTCGTGCTGCCACCGACACGGAGCCGCACGTTTGGAGCGCGGCGCAGGGAGCAGGTTATAGGCACTTAACCATATGCTGATATGGAGAAAGATATTCTTCATCTTCCGGACGGAAATGGATTATTAACTCATCACAGTGTAATGACTTACTACCAGCCAATTTAAACAAGTGGTTGCCAAGCAACCTGTAATGTATGTGTACATATATGTGTGTATGCACGCGTGATTTAAATGTGCCTGTGTTTTAAAGATATAAAATATTTATTGATGTTTACATTTGCCCGCTCAATATTTATTTTAAACATACCTTTTCATGCATCTGAGATTTTAAGGTCATACGGATTTGAGTCCTGGGCCTGGAGTGGGGAGCGTGGAGCACAGGTTTCTGATGCCTGTCCTTGGTCACTGTGCTTCAGCTGATGAGTGGCAATTCCCATGTCATGATAACCTCTAATGTCAGCTGTCTTCACACGCAAATGCGCTGCCAGAGCTTTTCCACAGGTTAAATAGGAAGCATCTATCTTGTAGCCTTCCAACAAAAATTACCATATCTCAGGATGTGTCAGGAGATAAATTATTTTCTTTTATTCCCCTGTAAAAGAAGACCAGAGGCTCAAGTATCCAAAAAAAATAAGAACTGATGCAGAAGCAGGTGTGGGCTCAGCCTAAAGGGTGTTGACATCTTGGTGGTATTGGCGCCTCTGCACTGGGATGCAGGGAGCCAGCCTGCCTCACCTGGATGGGTGTGCAGCCTGCTGTCACATCGTGTCCTGCTTTGCAAACTTTTGATTCTTTTTTCTCTTCCCACAGGTACACACTGCTTCCCAAGGGGGTTCTCCAGATAACGGGGCTAAGGGCAGAAGACAGTGGGATATTTCACTGCGTTGCCACCAATATTGCTAACGTGAAGTTCAGCCGAGAGGCCCGGCTCACTGTGTCAGGTTAGTGCCAGCTACGCTGTCCTGGCTGCCTTCCTGTCTTCTTCCCACTGCTGTTCTGGACCAGGACAGTTTAAAGAGAGCTTCAGGCTAACACCTTGAGAGGCATTTCTCTGTCCAGCCATAACACCTTCCTTGTTCTGGGTTGTTAGTTGTTAAGATCCCCCCCCAGTGCGGGACATCCCAGATTCCCTGTGGAAATGGAGATTGCATCTTTGGAGATAATAGGCAAGGGAAGTCTACCCAGGGATGGTTGAGTGGGTGTTTCTGAGTTCTTTCTTACATGCAGCCAAAGGTCTTTCCCCTGAACTGTGATGCTCCTGTCCATCATATTCACGTAATTGCTGGTACCCAGGAGCTGGAGGCTTTCCAGCACACATCTCACAGCTTCCCATCACCCTCCAAAACACTGCCTGGCCAGTGGTTCTGGAGCAGAGACTTAACACCTGTACCAAGTGTCATATTAGCCTCTGCTGACTGTAAAAAAGCAGCACGTGTGAAATGGGGTGAAGCCGAGGGAAGAGTGATGCTGTGTATAGTCAACTCTGATGGGAAAGAAAGCAGGTTAACTGGTTCTGAAAGACCTGGGAGCTTTGGGTACCTGGTACTTATCTGTTTGCGTGATCTGTGCAAACAGTAGCCACATAGAGGGAATAAAGAGCAGTAAATTATCGATGTGGTGAAGTTCTTTGTGTTAGTTTACTGGCCTGAGTTGTTATTTCTCACACGGCAGAAAGCTCTAATTGTTCTCATCTGACCATCCCTCATTGCAGATGGATATTTTCCAGGTTTCCTGTCCATGAAACATTTGTGGTTTTTTCTCCTCCTTAAAGCAGTCAGATGATGAATATGGGCACCGCGTGTAAGTGTTTGTTGAAAGGTTTGGACCATGCTTCAGTGCCTGCTCTGCTGTAACTGGACATTTGCATGGAAAACTCATTGCACTGGGTTAAACCTCCATGGAAAAGGTTTATGCTCTGTGGTGTTTGCTAAGAACACAAAAATATCTGTTAGATCAGGACAGCAGGTAAGTGTTAGCATGTGAACTCTGGGCTTTGGCACGGCAGCAGAGGCTGTGGTGAGCCACAGAGGTGCAGGGGGCATTGCTTTGCTGGTGTGAGTGTTGTGTCAATAAATACTGAGCTAACGTGAGTGCTGCTGTGCACATGGCATCAGGCATGATGGGGTAAGCAGAATTCTTGCAAATTTTTTGTATCACCTCCCTCTTGTATCGCAGTGAAGGGAATGGTCTCTCTGCTCTTCATGATGGCAGGAAGGCTCCCACTTTTCCCTGCTGCTGCCAGGTAGCAGCTTCAGTCATTGTTTCACCAGCAGAGAAGTAGCAGGTCAGCCTCCCTGAGGTTTCCAATCCAAGCCCTGGCTTGGGAGGGAGGAGGGAGAAGGTGAGAATGGGCTCTGGAAGCCTGTGCCCTGCAGGGTGCTGCCACAGCCCGGCAGGAGAGGAGGAGGAGGTGGCCGCCCGCAGGGGATGAAGGAGCCTGCTTGCAGCGCTCTCCCTCCTCTGCCTGGCGGTGGTGGCCGGGCTGCTGGCAGTGAGCAGCACAGAGATGTCTTCCAGTCCTGCTGATTGATTATTTTCAAGTGCCTGCTCAGCGGAGCTGCTCCCGAGGGGGCTGCCTGCCTCTCTGCACTGACACCTTTCCAGTGCGAGCTGTGGCTCTCCCTGCTGCTGTCCTTTTGATCAAGATCTGGCAGGCAACGCTCCTGTCCCTGCTGGAGTGCCTGTCACTGCTGGCAGTGCTGGGGACCTCCCCATCCTCACTGTGACTGCTGCTGGCAGAGTCCCTGGGGACCACGGGCATCATTAGAGCCTTTTCCTCTTTCAGAATAAATCCCTGCACTGCCGTGAACCCTGTTGAGCTCCAGCAGCACTCGCCTGCCACGAGTCCTTGATTTTATCACTCCTTCCTTCCTGACCCTGCATCAAAGAGCTGGTCTGACTGAAGAAGGAAACCTCCTCCTTGATGTTGGGACATGGTTGGTCCCTTTTGTGCAGTGCTGACATCTGACTGCTGTGTCCCAGTCCCTGCTGGCCCTGGAGCTGTCGCTGCTGTGGGTGGTGGGCTCAGCAGCAAAGCTTATGGGGCCATTCCATGGCCTTTGCAGAAGGTGAGCAGAGGTGGAAATGCCACTTCCAGAGTTGGACAGCATTTGTCCAAACTTAGGTAGCTGAATCCACACTCAAAAACCTGAATGTATAAGACTCAGAGTAGAAATCGAAGAATGTGATATTTAAATATTTTATCGTCAAAGTAGTGTGTTTCATAAATTCTGCTTTGAGCTTGGCTCCCATTTGCTGATATTCTTGGGTGACCTTGGACAACTCATTTCATTTCTCCGTGTTTTGAAATATTGAAATCGCTATATAATACGCTGATAATACCGTATTATTCTAAGCGTGAACATTTAGTATTGTGATTCAGAACAATAAATCTACATGGGTTTTAGAGGCACTCCGAGGTACTGAGGGGAAGGTATTGTTTTTCAGATCTCTTGGGGTTAACCAGCCGGTCATATGAATTTATTGTGCATTCTGGTTCTCATCAAAAAATCTGCATTTTATGGCTTGCAGTGAAATGCATTTAGTGAGAAAGTCAGCTCTTAAGTCACACTGACACGGTGATTTTTCTTGGATTTTGCCCATTTACACACAAGCTTGGAGTCGCTTTATCGCTCCCTGCTTAGCCCCCGTAGGAACAATTAACAAATGAGCTGCTCTGATCTGTGCTTGCCCTTGGACAACTGTGGAATCCCCTTGCTATGCCCCTGAGCTGCTGTGAATGGGTAACACTCAAAAGTGCAGGAAGAAATTGTTTTTCTTGGAGAAAAGCCCCTGTAGATAGATTTTGGTGGATCACTTCCCTGTAACGAGCCTTTTGAACATTGGAAAGTCCATGTACAGCAGTCAGTGTGGGTTGATCCCTTTGGCAAAGCCCAGCCAGGGCTGTGCTCCCCAGCCCTCCCTGTGCCCCACTCCTGCTTGGGGGCAGATGAGCAGCCCAGGTATTTCTCTTTGCAGGTGTACAGAGCTTATTTTTGCCAGGAGCTGTAAGATTGATGGAATTCCTTAAACACTGCTTTGACCTGAGCATTTCTGGAGTATAACCCAACTCTCATCAGAGTCAGGGAGGAAGACTAATTTTCAGTATTCCTGTTTACTGATGGAGAACTGAAAATATCTCTTGGGTTTCCTCCTCTCCTGCTTCCAGAAAATGAGAGTAAAGGTTGCAGGGACTTTTGGCCTAGGGATAAGGCACTTTTAAGGGACTCAGATGTGGGTTCAGCTGTGGTATACATAACACAGGATGATGTTTTTGTCCCATGCTGTCGTTCTGTCTAGTGAAATGTGTTTCCTTTTGCCTTTCTTGTGCCTGTATGGTGTCCAGGGTCCTTGCACCACGATTTTGTTCTATTATGGGTCTGCACATCCATCTTGCATGATGGATTTTATTCTTGGTTGCTGTCACTTGGCGCTACTATAGTGCAAATAAAGGATTAGTGATTGTATCATAAGCAGCAAATATGTCACAGTTGCATCAGTACAATGGGATGTATCCTCTCCTTGCAGGAAAATGGTAGGAAAAAGTGGGGTGCAGTCATCAGAAGAGTTTCCTCTCAGAAAGCTCCTCAGCAGGAGTCAGGGACTCTTACCTCCATCACTCCTTGTCCCAGGACAGGTCTTTTGGAGCAAGTGACACCAGCAGCAAGAGAGACAGTTAGGCATTGTGTCAGTATGGATTACTTGTGGCTTGAAAAGCTGAAAGATAAAGCAACTCCCTCATTTATTTGCATTCCTGCTGTCTTTCATGTTGTGTTTTCCTTATATACCATGCACATCTTCTCTTTGCAGTTCACAGTGCAGTTCCTTCTTTGCGTTGCTGTTATCCAGGTGTTAACAGGGCTGTTTGTGGCTGGATCATTGCTTCAGGGGTTTTCCCCAGGAATCAATGCACACTTAAAAAATGTTCAGTGTGACTGTCACACAAACACTGTGCTCCTTTTGTTTCATGTACATCTCAGATTTATTGAGGGTTAGACCAGCCACATAATTTAGAATCCTGGAATGGTTTGGATATGAAGGACTCTTAAAGATCATCTGATTCCGCCCCCTGCCATGGACAGGGACACCTTCCACTCTTGCAGCTTGCTCCCAGTCCTGCCCAGCCTGGCCTTGAACACTTCCAGGGATGGAATCCACAACTTCTCTGGGCAGCCTGTGCCAGGGCCTCACCACCCTAACAGGGAAGAATCTCTTCCAAATACATAACCTAAATTTCCCCTCTTCCAGTTTGAACTCATTACTCCTCCTGTGACTACAGCTCCCAATGAAAGAGGATATGTACTTAGAAGAGATGTACTTAGAGGATGCCTGAAGTCCTCGATGTTCCCTTTAAACAAGAGGCAATCAGAAGCATTCTGATGATGGTGCTGTCGTTGCAGGATCCCACTCCACCGTGTACAAGGACCCCATGATCCTCGTGGGCCCCGAGAACCTGACGCTGACCGTGCACCAGACAGCGGTGCTGGAGTGCATCGCCACCGGCAACCCCCGGCCCATCGTCTCCTGGAGCCGCCTCGGTAAGCCCTGGGGTCACTGGCATTTCCTCCCCCTCCTCCTCTCCATAGCCATCATGTAGGAAATAGGTGGGTGCCACTGACTGTTTTATACAACAACTGATTCACCCTCTCCCTTCCCACAGAAGGTAATTGTAGGCTTGAAGTGCTTTTTATCCTCATGTCTACACTTTGTTTTTTCTCTCTGCCAAGATTCTGTTTTCAGCTGTTAGAGAAGTGGGTTGGTTAAACCTGTAGATGTTTCATGAAAGGTGATAATTTTATCTTTTCTCAAGTGACAGCATCTTCTGCTGCTGCATCAAAAACATCACCACTGTTGGCCTAGAGAAGCAAAATCATACACAAACACATCTTTCACATAAAAACAGACTTGAAAGAAATTTGCAGCCTGTTCAGGGATTTTAAAACAATTTTAAGGGGGAGAGAGTGTTTAAAGTGTGTCTGAAGCCCTGAAAAAAACAAATGCTTGCTGCTGGGGTCCGTGATATGTTTTTAAATCAGCATGGAAACCAAAGACAGTGTCTGATGGCATCATGCAAGCAAGGAGGAGCAAAGGACTGTTTCTCAAAGGTTTATTTTAGGTTCTAACTTGATGATAGCTTAGAAACTGTTTTGCTCAGAGCAACACTTCCACTGCCCTACAGAAACCTGTGCTGAGTGAAGAGCTGATGAATTTTGTTTTATCTCCCAGAGCTTGTAACTCTGCTTGTGTGCACAGTGGGGTTGGGTTCAGTTGGGATTTCTCGAGATCTTGTGGTCCTCAAGGTCACACCAATTTTGGGATGCTCATCTCCTGGTGTCTCCCAAGGTAGCTGTGAAGCACAAACAGGGATAATTCTGTCTCATGCTGTGCTGGATGTGGTACTCTACCCCCATGGCTCTCCAAGGGTCAGGGTCAGCTCATGGGCAGGGTGATTTCCCACTCCAGAGCTGCCTGCCAGGGAATGAGGACTTGCATCCAATATCAGTTTCCCATTTTTTCCATATTTTCCCTCCTTGCATCCTCTAGTGGCTTGTAAAATCAGCCTTTGTATGCCACTAACTGGTATTTTTGCCTCCAGAGCCATAACCATCAGACTGATGTTGTTTTAAAAATTCCCCAGATACTCTATATCACTAGTTTGGTTCTCTTGGACACAAGACAGCTCTATGTTAGTGCTCAACTATAATAAACTACTTTATAATTGCCTTAATTATAAGTGCTTATTACCTTCTTCAAAACACTTGTCTCTATAGAGCAGTGCAATAATGAAGATGTAATAGCACTGTGCAGTGTTTGTCTGGATGGTCTAAGCTCAACATAGCCTTCCACCAAAAATAAATACCCTCTCCACACTACTTTGCAGCACAGGGGCAGAATCAGAGCTACTGAATGGGAAACAGATCTTGTTATTTTCCCTTCCCTTCAGCAGGAATGTTTCCTGTCCAAAGCATCACAAGGTCTCGTTTAAGATGACAGTGATCCTGACAGCGACGTGGTGCACGGGCTCTCTGATGACTTGGAGGCTTTGTCATCTCTTTGTAGCCATTTTGGAAGCACTTTCATGTCTCCTTGTCTGTGTGATCACGGAGAAGGAGAGGGGTTTGTGCTGGACAGGGAGGTCTCAGAGTATCTGTCAGCTCTGGCTTCCTCCATGTGAAGGTCTTCTTCCTGAAGTTCCTCCTACAGATAACTCACTCAGCTTAGGAAAAAAATCTCTTTAATCCATTTGCAGAAATAAAAAAATGCACAGCCACAAAGTCATAGAGAGATCCAGTTGATTTAACAATAGGAATGGCTTAATTTAAGCAAAAAAAAGTCAATTCTGTTTGAGAATCTTTCTTGCCTTGTAGAAGTAAGGAAGAGCTGTGGCATGGCTGTTGTGCTGGGACTTTGCACAAGGCACGTTGCCTTTTTGGAAAGTCTCTCTGAGCCCCTTTGCTCACAGTTTTGACATTGTGGCATTTCTTCTGTCAAAAAGGAGCAAAAGAACAATTTTGCTTTCACAGCTTTCTGGTACAGGGGAAAGCAAGCCATAAACACCATTTGCACTTCTTGCTTTGGCTTTGCTAAAACCTGGCCAGTTTTCAGTGGGAAAAACAGCTAGCTGTATTTTGCTTGAAGGAAATCATTCAAATTCTGGGCCAGTTTTTGAGTGTCACACAATCAATTTTGAATTTAATTTCTTTGGGAATATGTTGTAGCCCCTGACCACAAACAGAATTCCTGTGTCTTGCCGTGCATGAAATGTCAACATTCATTAGAGAGCAGGCTCTGAGAGAGATGTAAAATCATTAAGGGTTTGTTCAGGGAAGATAAGGCTTTTCCTTTCAGAGCTACGCACTTCAGGCTTGGACCTGTATGTGTGCACAAATGAATATCCTGGGCACTTACTGCAAAGCCTTTTGAATGAACGACGATTTTAATGTATCCTTACCCTTTAACTGACAGGCCACTGAGCTGGCCTCCATAAAAGGTACCAAAGCAGAATAATAAACTATTTAGAGAGATACAGAAAAGTGAGGCGAGAAAGAAAGGACAGTGATTATCTGATAGTGTTATACAGAAGTTGTCAGAAAGGGCTGCACAATGGGAAGGAAATTACTAAAGAGGGAGCCATTCAAGAAGTAAACTATACAACAATTGTAGGAGCCAATTAATTGGTAACTTATTGGACACAGAAGCTTGCAATAGATGGCTGACTGGTTGACAGGAGCACCGTTCCCGTAAGTGTTTAGAAATAATAGAGTAAATTTCACCACTTCACATACTGAATAGTCAACTGTTGCAATGTACTCTAAATATGCTAATCCACAGTGCCCAGTGTCCTCAGGAGCAGGAGACCCATGTGTCTAAAAAGTGGAAGGCTACTATGACACAATACAAAGAATTCACAAAAGACCTAAATGATCAACATTAGAAAGTTGTTACTTTCTTTCTACTTGCTACTTATAAAAGAAAGGCGTTCATGTTGTTGCATATTCATATTGCCTGGCACGTTTTAAGGGGCTCTGTAATTGGTGCTGCTGTGCCAATCACTCGGTTAGCAGGCGGAGAATGGGCTCCAGAAGGCATCACATGCACCTTGGAAAAATAAATCATGTGGCTCCCAAACTGCAGTCATCCTTCATCCAGACTTCACACCATGGGCAACCTGGAAGTACCTAAAGGAAGGCTGGATGGGGACTTTTTGCAAGGGTGTGCAGTGATAGGACAAAGTGGGAATGGCTTTAAGCTGAAAAAGGGTAGATTTAGATTGGGTGTTCGGAAGAAATTCTTCCCTGTGAGGGTGGGGAGGCCCTGGTGCGGTTCCCCAAAGAAGCGATGACTGCCCCGTCTCTGGAAGTGTCCAAGATCAGGTTGGCTGGGGCTTGGAGCAACCTGGGACAGTGGAATGTGTCTCTGCCCATGGAAGGGGGATTGGAGTGAGATGATCTTTATGGTCCCTTCCAAACCAGACCATCCTATCATTCAGTGAAGTGTCTTGTCTATATCCAGAGCATCTTTTGGGAGCATCTCCCATTTGGAGAATGGACTCCTTTATTAATTAGAGGTTACTCTGCTCTTCACAAGAGCTGAACTACCCCCTTTTGTCCTCATCAACTGAGGGATCGAAAGAGAAAACCTGTCAGGCTCCAGTCCCTACAGACTGGCTTTTTTCAGCCCTCAAATTTTCTGCTTTTGACTTCTTTAAAAGAAGTAGAAGGTTATGTTAAATGAGCAGTGGTTTCAAGCCTGCCTGGGTCCTGACAGCTTTGGGAACTGAGCAAGTGTTGGCTTTTGCAATCTTTCAGATCTCCTCCATGTAGAGATGACTTTGTGGTGGCAGGTAGTGCCAGGAAGGTGGATTTGCAGGGTTTGGATTCCCTGATACAAACCATTCTTCAGGTCTCCCTGTAAAGAAAACAGGGTTAAAATAAATAGCAACCTTTGCAAAGCAGGTGTGAGTCCCTCAGCACAGAGGTTCTGCAAAGTGCTGAGCTTTCAGGATGCAAGGAATTTCTTGTGTAAACACTCTGTATTATTTATGTGTGTTGTCAGTGTTGCTAAGCTGGACTAGATATTAACTGAAGACCTTCTAGCTGACTGCAGGATGGCTCAGGCTGAGTGAGGCACAATAGAGTGAGAAGGATGGAACAGACAGGGAAAGTAGAGATGTTGAGTGAGAAGTGTCTGAGGTGATCAGGCACAGTGATCTTTAGTGGCTGTTAAAGGTGGCACTGACCCAACTGGCAGATCCACCAAGGCTTCTGAGCTTGGAGGGCTTTGTTCTCCAGGGAAATGAAAGATGTGTGGACAGGAGATGTTTCCTCAGACCACCAGACTTCTCATAGCTGGAGCTGGAGAGATAACTAAGGGCATATTGATGCATATTGGACTGGGGGGGTGAGCACCTGCTGCAGGCTGAGTCTTTGCATGCTAAAATGAAGGAGCACATTATAAATAATACAGTAAAACTGCTGACATTCAAGTACCATTTCCATGGTATTTCTCAAGGCAGTTATGTGATGAAGGATCCAGGGATGACCACTTCACATCTTTCACTGGTCCCATCCCTCCCTCAAGAGAGATTTGATTTTTACACCTATTAGACCGAAAGGTCTAATTTAAAAGATGAAATCAAGTTCAATTTGGATTTAATTCAGACCTCTTTACACTTCAGTTCAAATGCTTTTTAGAAGGAAAGGTTCTTTGTTATTGCTCATTAAATGTGGGACAGGTCATGTTTTACTGTCCTTTTTATGACTGAGCCATTTACTGCAGTGGTGGCTTGGCCAGCAGTGTGATCCTTTAATGACATTGTTTTTCTCTCTTTAAAAGATCCAAGCATTTTTCTTTGCAATGCAAATAATGAAGAGGTCTGGCATTTCCTGTCTAATGAAACAATGAAACCTTTAAGCTTCAAAATTTCCTGAAAAACAATTATCTGCAGAGCATGGCAGGAGATAGGTTTGGAAAGTGCCTTTGTAGCTCTCAGCCCATGCTTTATCCATGTTTCCTAGCAGGATGCTGCCTGGAATCTGAAATGGGATCCCTCACTCCTGTGGTTGTATTGGGTTTGCTTGACAAGGTTTTGGTAGTGTGGGAGCTACAGGGATGGGTTTAGTGAGGAGTTACTGGGAGCTTCCTCATATCCAATGGAGCCAATTCCAGCCAGCTTCAAGGTGGGCCCACTGCTGCCCAAGGCCAAGCCCATCAGCAGTGGTGGTAGCACCTCTGGGATAACAAATTTAAGAAGGGAAAAAAGTTATTGCACAAGAGAAATTGCAGCTGGAGAGAGGAGTGAGAACATGGGAGAGGAGCAGCCCTGCAGACCTCAAGGTCAGTGCAGAAGGAGGGCCAGGAGCTGCTCCCACACCAAAGCAGAGATTCCCCTACAGGCTGGGGTGCAGCCTGTGGTGGGCCAGCTGTGCAGACCATGGAGTTCCACAGGTAAGCAGAGATCCCTGTGCAGTCTATGGAGGAGGAGCTGTCCCAATCTGTTCCAGAACCTGTTGGTTATGAATGACCCAAATTCTCTAATATTTTTTATTATGCAAAGCATGATATAAAATCCAAAGCATGTGATTGCAGGGTGACTTTTAGCTAGCCCTGCATGCTGCCTGTGTTGGAGTTGAAGCTCATGGCAAGATTATGGCACACTTTGGAGCACAAGACCAGGCTTTTCCACTGTAGTGGAGCACATGAGTATGGAAGTCTCATGGAGACGTCAGGTGGGGCCGTCACTAGGGCTGGTTCTTGCTTTTCTGGTTTCTGTAGGTTCTTTAAACTCCTCCATGAGCAAACTTGAGAGAACTGAATCCCTGATTCCTGTCTGATGAAAGGGTGCTCCCTTTAACTGCTCCTCCAGTACAGCTCCCTTGCCTTGCCTCTCTGCTCAGACACCCTGACATGTGCTAGGCCTGATTTAGAGCTGCCTTTGTCAGACGGTGTCTTAAAAGACAAATCAATGAAACAATAGAAAGCAATAGCCTGATACTAATGAAACACATTGTAATTAGAGCTGGCTGGGAATTTTCCAGAGAAAACAGGATAAAAGTGTATTCCCTGATACTGAACTATTTCACATGCCTCATATCCAGCACTTGTGATGGGGGCAGCCCTTTTCAGTTGCCCTTCCAAGCCAGAGTGAATGAGATCTAACCACCAGCAGAGAGACCAGCTCCTCAGCCTTGAGCTAGTATGTGTTCAAGGGCTAAGGAATCAAAAATCCAGGGTTCTCTTACTTTCAGAAGCCACAAAAATCCATCAAGGGTTATCAGATAAAGTGGTGTAACTTCTGGGTGAGGTAATATGCAGGTCATAAATTGCTGGTGGCTGGGAAAGTGCATCAGGGAAGCACTGGAGTATGTTAGCTGGACTTCTTCCTGCAGCCTCTTTGTTGGAACTAGTCTATTGAGCTGAGTGGATCCCTGCTCATTCTAAGGGAAGAACCCAGGCAATAGCTCAGAGAAGCTGAGATGATTTAGCTTGGTTTAACCACTCTGTTGAACTGTGTTCTGGCTGCTTCCTCTTAATCTGAACACATGGTTGAAAGCTTTCACTTTTCCTGTGATGGTACTTTGGGTTTTTAAGCAGCAAAGAGATTTGGGGCAAACATGTAAATAAGGATCTGGTTTCTGCAGAAGGCAGTTCTGGTAAGAGCATCAGCTAAATCCCATTGACTTTACTTGGCAAGTGGCAGTGGCCGAACATGGCACCACTCCATAAGTACTTAGATTGGATCTCACAGAGGGCTGTGCCCTGGAGAACCTTGCCCAAAGGTCCAGCATGTGACTCTTGTCCTTCTCCCCTTCTTTCAGATGGCCGCCCGATTGGCGTGGAGGGGATCCAGGTGCTAGGCACAGGAAACCTCATGATCTCGGACCTCACAGTGCAGCATTCTGGCATCTACGTGTGCGCCGCCAACAAACCCGGCACGCGCGTGCGCCGCACCGCGCAGGGCAGCCTCGTCGTGCAAGGTGAGCCCTGGAACCCCGAGGGCTTGGGTTGGACAGGTGCTGACTTCACTTCTCTGGTGGTACCAGGCAAAGCACTTCTTTCCTAGACGTGGTTTCCCAAGTGGGGGTGTGTCTGTGTCCCACGCAGGTGAGTCGCAACCAGGCGTGCTTCAACTGAGGCATCAGCTGTATGGGCTACAGTGATCTCTCACCCCATCACAGGCATTTGTCTTAGCAGACACTGGTTGTTGCTTGTTACCATTCTTGTGCATCTCAGCAGAAAGCCTGAATTAATCAGCCAAATTTGTCTCATGGTCCTTAGTGATACAAGGACATGGTCACTGTTATCATACTGGACATCTCTGAATAATAGATGTGACTCCTGCAGTGATATGCAGCAGTGGATACCACTCACAGAGTATTGCTTTCCAACAGAAATGGCACCAGTAAGTCTAAAACCATTTTCAAAAAGTCTGTGAGACTGTTTCATGTAGCAGCTGACACTATGTCTGAGCTAGTGAAGCACCCTTTGGAGGCTGTGCCCATGGGATACAGGTTGCTCTTCTTCCTCCAGCAACTGTCCAGAAGTGCTACTTGTAAAGGGCAGTTCAGCCCAAAGTAGAGATCCCCACTAGGGAAAGCACACAAATCCCTTCCACGTTCTCTGTGTGATCAGTCTCCATGGTGAGGGGAGCCAGGCAAGCATTTGAGAAGGCAAAACCAGCTGGCAGCGTGCTCTGAATGGCAGCAATCCGCCCCTGATTACAGGCACTCACCTCCTCTTCAAGCTAGTCCACTTAAAGCATCTCACGCTCTCATCAGTTCACTCATTAACTATTGACTGATGATATCCTGAATCTAAAATTACACACCTCCTGCCGGAGCTGCTAATTGAACCTTTCTGCTGCTGATGGGGAAAGTGCCCTGCTCCAGCCCTGATGCTCACCCTGCTCCAGCCCTGATGTCACCCGACAGATCGCGGGAGTCGCAGGCGGTGATCCCGCCAGCCGTGGAGGAGCAATGTAGAAAGGGTGTAGAAAGGGCTGCCTGTGCCTCCTGAGCCCCAGGTGCTGATCAGACAATGAGACAAGGTAAAAACTCACTGTTTCTATTGCTCGTGGATTTCTGGGTGAGCAGTGCAGTGAGGGCACCTCCCAGCTGGCACAGCTATGAATCCCCTTATTAAGAAACATCAACCCCAGCATTAAGAGCAACCTCTCTGTACTGATACAAACCCTTTAGAGCTGCTGCAGGACAGGTCTGCACATGGTGCATGCAGGAGAGGTCTCCTAAGCCCAAATGCCAAGCCAATGTCCAGGAGGCAGACCAAAACAAATACTTGGAAAATCTATGAAGTTTTAAAAATTCAGCTACTGAATATAGTTGACTCCTCCTGTTAGCAACTGAATGAGAGGGTGAAAGGTAGCACAACTTCTCATTGCTACAGATAGCAGTTTTTAGTCTTTTTGGAGATTTGAGCATCAGCTCTTGAGCAACTGGTCTAATGCTGGAGTTCAGCTGATGTAGAATTACTGTGGATTTTCTCCTGGCAAGCCAAGATGAGCATTTGTCCCTAAAATGTCACTCACAGGGCCACTGGAGCCCAGTCTTTCTGTGGAAGTAGGATGCTCCTGCATTCAGCATCAGCAGAGAAGCTGGCAGTGGTGTGGAGAAGTGTGCCAGTGTGTCCTTGGAGTAACCCTTAGACAGGACCTGTAGTGTCCAGGACTCCAACCTGTATTGCCCATCCTTAAAATGCTTCATGTTTTTTAGGGGAATGTTACCCAAGCAGGGTAGGGGCAGACCCTGGCCAGGCAACTGAGCTCATCCCAGGTTTGCTCACTCTCCCTCTGAAAGCAGTTTTTCCTGCCTCTGCATCTCATTTTGCCTGAATTTTCCAGCTGAGAGGTACAAATGATTGCTGTTCAGGTTCGTCTCAGAAGAAAACAGTGATAATGACTGACATGGGAGACTGTGGGTTTTATCTCTGTCAAGATGTCAGTGATGCAAATTACATCCAGAAAGAGAAGAAAAGCAAAGAGAGGGCTATCAAAAGCCTGGTTGGAGAGGAAGTTAGCACAGGGCTAGGACAATACGGCATCCTCACAGCACACCAGGCCAGGTACTTGCTGCCTTTATGCAGGGGCCCTTGAAGTGCCTGGAGGCACAAACTAACTTGCCCTAGGTTTTGAAGGCAGGAGGTTTTATAGGTGGGAAACTGGAGGAGAAAGGGCGATGTGTCCTGTTGTAAGGCAAGGAGTTAGCAGGAGGCTAACTGAGACCACGTCCTCCCTCCTGCTGCCAGCAGTGGTCCTTGTCCCATCCAACAGCTTCGTGGGCAGAGGTGTCCCAACACAGGGCTCTGCTCTTCCTCCAGCAGTAATGTCCTGTCCATTGCAGGTTTTCCTTCAGATAACCTAATACCATCTTATTATGTTCCTGGGAATTCCTCCTCCCTCCAGAGGAGAAGGCGTCAATCCCCCACTCCTTCCCTCCCTGCCCTCCCTTGGCCATTTAGGCTCCTTTGATCTCTTTTGTAAGGTTCTCACACAAGAAAGTTTCCATTTTCCCTTCAGATCCCAGCGCAGCCATTTGAATATTGCTTTGTGCTGGGCTTCGAATGAAAGTCTCACGGGGGGAGTTGTCGAAGGGCCGAATGCGGCGCCGACTGAAACCGAGGGTGTGCGTGTGTGTGAGGCGAGGGAAGAGCAGGCTTCAGTGGCAAGGGAAAAAATATATCAAAGCACTTTCCCTCTACCTCCTGTGCAATCTTTTGTGCTTTATTATGTGTTTGGTGTCATAACAAACTGATGGGCTGTGAATGGCCAGATGGTCACCAGTGTTCTCCACTCCACGCTTCATTTCCTCCTGAAAGCTATGCAGAAAAATGAGATCCCATCTCATAAATGAGGGCCCATCTTAAGGACATGGGTTTGAAGGCTCTGCTGACAATGCCTGCCTTGTTTGCCTTGCTTGCTGTTGGCAGGACTGGGCAGCGCTCCTTGGTCCAGCAGATCCGGCCACCGCTGCGCTTCCTGATGTTTCTTCCATCGTTCTTGCTCACTGGCATCACAAGCCTTGGCTGGGGCTGGAATTCAGCAGCAGTTACTGTGGTTTAGGCTTGGCTCTGTGGTACTCGGTTTGTCCTTGACTTTAGCTCTGAATTCATTCTGCAAACCAGCTTCAATATGTGCTGTGTGAGTCAGTGTCCCCCATGGAGCAGTTCCCTTCCTGTCCACATTTTTCTTCCCAAGAAAAGCCACCACACAGGGACAGGGAGCACTCAAATCTTGTCTGTCTGGATGCTGGAGTGAGCTGGGGTGTCTGATCCCTGTGAACCGTTCTTCCAGGACCACACTTGTGGGTGACATGGGAACATACCCTGCTGCTGTGGAGCTCCAGCCTGCACCTTGCTGGGACAAGAATTTCATGAGGGCTGAAAGCCCTCCATGACAGCCCCCTTGAGTGTTCTCTGTTTTCCAGGGGACATGGGCACAGTTTCCATCTTTGGCCCTTGCAGTCCCATCGCTGCTACTGTAAGTTACTCATGTAAACATCTGAGTATCCTCTAGAGTGAATAGAGAGAAGCCAAGTGAGCAACAGTTGTCTTAAATCTCCTGTCACCATTTGCTCTGCTTGAGTGACTTCCCCGTTGACCTGACTTCTCCTTTATACCCTTATTGTGGGTGCCAGTAGCCTAATTTATGAGCTTTTGTTGTTTCCATGTTATTCTTTCTTATCTTCAACCCAGCCTCCTTCCCTGACCTTGCCACTCTGTCCACTTTAGAATTAATGACACTTCCTCCTGACATGCAAGAGGCATGGATTGGTCTGGCACCAGAGCATTGGCTGTCAGTGCTCCCTTAACCTTAGGATCTTCTCAGTGATCCTTGGGACCTTCTGTGAGCCATCAGGCACTGCCATAAGCACCACACCACAACCTCACAGCAAGGACAGGAAAGCTCCCTGATATCTTGGGAGACGCATTGGTTGCTGGTCCCTGCTAACTTTTCCCAAAAGAGATGGAGCCCATTGGGGACTCCTGTTAGAAGCTGCTGTTGCAGTGCACCTCCACACTATCACAGTTTGCTGAGCACAGTAAAAGCTATTGAATCACTTCGTTAACGATTCTGGGGGTGGTATTAAGTGTTATTGCTTTTTGATACCAATGTCATGCCTTTAAATATTCATTAAAACTGCATGATCCCCTCTCTCCCATTAAGTCCTGAATAATCAACGCTCTGGTTTTTTCATACTTCACAAGCCAGGGCTGGATCCTGCCCACTCCTCCTTGCCACATTTGAATCCTCTGCTCTTAACAGTGATCTCTATTAGTATCTTAATTAAATCTTAATGGAGCACTGAGAAACGCTTGCTCTGGCTGCCTGCGATGGCCTTTTGGCACATAGTGTGGAAGGGGCAGGGGTGTTCAGGCCACTGCACCTCCATGCAGGGTAGGATGGGCCCCGACAAGATTCTCTGTTAATTATGAGTGATGAGGAGGGTGAAGGGCTGGCAGCGGGCAGGGTTGGCTTCTGCTCCTTCCCCACTAACCCAGGCAAACTCTTGGATCCTGTCAAAATTGTTTGGAAGGGCAAGGAAGAGGACCTGGGAGAGGAGAGGAGATGGTTTTCTGCCCAGAAAAGGAGCCATTTGCCCTGAGACCACACACCAGCAATTTCCTGGGGGCACCTTCTTCCGGGCACTGGTTATGAACACAGGTTGGGTGCATCCTAGTCCAGGTAGCAGAGGGACACCCTCTCAGTCCATGTCCTTTAAACTCCATCTGTTCCCAGACTGTTTCCTCTGACTCCATGGTTTTCTGTTTTGACCTGGGCCATTTTGGTACTACAACTTCACACTGAGACCTCAACAGGACAGAGCAATATCTGGGTAAAGCCAGGAAGAGCAGGAACAGTGGAAGGGCAATCTATGTCTTGCAGTGAGGGACGCCATGGAACAGGGGACAGCTCTGCACAGCAGAGGTGGGATCCTGCTCCCCAGAGAGTTTAAGCAAGTTAAGCAGGGGCTGAGGTTGTGTTTAGCAAGGCTGCAAAGAGGAGGGATGGCAGAGGGGAGCAGGGACCTGAGGAACCCGCGGGCCATGGCACAAAGCAGTGTGACTGGCGCCGAGCCAGCGGCCGCAGCTGCACGTTCGTTACCCCGAGTCACACGCGACCCCGCTCCAATTACTGCCTCTTGACACGGGCTAATAAGGGAGGATAAGGAGAGCCGGCAGCTCCAGAAGGGTTGTGCCGGATGCTTCTTTCCATATTTCAACTTTGTTTCTGCTGAACAAACGGTGGGTTTGAGATTTGATGAAGCAAGGGGAAGGCGGAGGCAAAGAGCCAAGAGGATCTTTAATGAAGCTGCAGCGAGGAGCTGGAAGGTGGCTGTGTCCTTCCTTGGCATCATGGGTTTGCACCTGCGAGTGCTGCGGGTGCAGCTTGGGAGCCCAGATCAAAGCAGGGAGGTGCATAGCCACTTGCAAAATAATTGCTCCTGCAAAACTGTGCCAGCACAAAGCGGGGGGTGGGAGGCTGAGGAAAATCAAGTCTCTAATGCTCTCACTGTACACCACAAAGGGGCCATTCATGGCAGGGATGAGGGATTTTCCCCCTGTTTATCCTTGCTTCCAACTTTTATTGAACCCATCCTAAGTTTTGTTTTAATCTGTAAATCTAGAGCAAAAACACAGAAGGGAAGTAAAAGGGCAAGAGATTGATTGGCACATGGGGAAGTTTAGCAGGAGGTTCTGGAAGTACGTGTCCGTTGGGTTGCTGGGATCAGGTTCATTAGCGGAGCCGAGCACTGACAGCAGTGGCCTGACAATAAACTCTGCCGGCGGATACCCTGTAACGTAAGTCAGACCTGCCATGCTCCACTTCCCTCTGATTATTAAAAATGAAGGAGGGGGCTCCTTCAAGGGTGATAGGCTATGCAATGAATTCCTCTGTCTTCCTGCTTGGAGGATTAGAATCTGCACAACTGGACTTCTACTCTCACACAAGTGCCTGTCCCTGCAGTTTGGCTGTGTTACCTCTTCCCTTAATTGCACAGAGCTGAGAAAGACCTTTATCCCCCCAAAATGCTGCAGGACACCCCAGGGGATGTTTTGGCCATGCTCAACTCTTGCATCCCCACCTGCAGCCTGGCCACTCCTCAGTATATTTTGCTAGACCAGTTTGCTCCCTTCTCCAATCCCATGCACAACCACCAACCCCATCCTTAGAAAATGCCACTGAGTGGCTCTGAATGTGTCTCCCTCGATAATCTTTCTTTTGTCAAAAAAATTTAATGTCATCCATCCGTTATGTGATGTTAGTCAGTAAATTTATTATGGAGCTGTGCTTCTTATCTGTTTGTCTTCATTGTGTCTGCTGCTGGTTCCACCTGATTTTAGGTTTCAGTAGCAACATGCAGTATATTTATCACTTTGCCCTTTGAAGCAGAACTGCTTGAATAATCTCACCTATTTGGCAGTGTTTGTCAGGCCCTGCTTTCTGTAGGCTGAAACACTGGTTTATTCTGATAAATGATTTTAAATCTAATTTGAGCTGCTGGAAGGAAGAGATCACTTTCTGTTTAAAAATGTTACTTCCAAAAGTGAAAACATTTCATGACAAGGTGAGCAGCAGTTACAGGCATGGTGTAGTCTTCTGCAAGGCTTGGCAGGACCCCAGAAGTCCCAGGCTGAAGATCTGGAGAAAAAAGGCTCCCTAATCTTCTGCTGACAGGAAAAAATGGCAGCAAATCTGATATTTACTGCAGAGAGAACTGTATGATATCCATACACTTCTTTCCATTTCAAGCAGTTTGCTAAAGCTATTCAGGTCCTTTGGACCCAGCCAGGGTGTTGGTTGAGCTCTGCTGTTGAGGAAACAGCACATCTCCACAGCTGCAGCACTGGGGTTGCTTTCCATGGGAGACCAAGGAGAGGCAAAGGAGCTTAAACCTTGGTCCTGTTTGCCTGAACCCTGCAGGGCTCATCTCAGCTTTCAGTCACTTCTGATCTGGCCTTCAGGCACCTCCTGTGAAGCCATAACTGCCAGGGTGGGCAACCAAAAGACAGCTTTGCATTGTTTACAGACACGCCATCCAAACCAGAGTTATCTGCTGCCTGTGCTGTGGGTTGGCCAAGTATTCCATGTTCCCAGGCAGACAAGGCTTATTGACAAGATGTTTGTTTGTACCAGGATAAAGTGGGATCATCAGGACTTTTCTCACCCTCTTTCTCCTTCCTCCTCTCAGCCCCAGCAGAGTTTGTGCAGCATCCCCAGTCCATTTCCAGACCTGTGGGGACTACTGCCATCTTCACATGCGTGGCCCAAGGGGAACCCCCTCCCCAGATCACGTGGCTGAGGAATGGGCAGATCCTGGAGACCAGTGACCACATCAAGCTGAAGAACAACAACAGGTAGGTCCTGGTGCACAGGGCTCTGGCACTGCTGTGGAAATGGGAGTGGGAGAGATGTTGGATTGCTTTCTGCATAGCAAAGAGCTGATGGGAAGGTGGCAGGGTTCTGAAGCAGATCTGTGAGTTCAATTTGGGCTTTGATAAGCTAAAACACTGCTCCAGTCCTGCTGGCTTCACCTTACAGTATTACAGTTTGGTGCTCCATGATTTTTTGTGCCAGGACATCAGCATTAGACTTTGACTGTTGATACAGGAACCCAGGAAATGTTTCTCTTTTGTCCTGATCATCATCTGGGTATTTCTGGAAGGGCTAAATGTTGTTCCTGGAGCTGACAGGGACCACATAGACTCCTCAGTGGAGGAACTGTGCTTTAACGCCTGAACATTGACCTGCCTGGGCATGCAAATGCAAATATATTAGAAATAATATTTGTGTGAAGCCTGACTTTCACTAAATTTTAGCCTTTTATCTCACCAGGGAAGAGTACTAAATAACTGCATTTTCCTGTGAGGGGATGGGGATGTTTGTACTGAGGAAATGATGCACTTAGTGTGAAAATTACCACTCAACAATGTAGTTTCTATGGAAATAGCATGAAAAAATATACTACAAAATAATAGCACCTGTGTTGTAAACCTGATGTATTGGTAGAGTTTGTACTCTGTGGTGTCATAGAGCTGCTCTCTATATTAACAGATGTGTCTCAGGAAAGCAACTACCCAGCCTCGCTGGAGGGTCTGGACCTTCAGTTTAGACAGTTGGGAAGTGCTGTGCAGGCGCCATGGCTTGTTCCTCAGGGGACAGGAGTGAGTTTATTTTTCTGAGTGTCTGTATAATGTGGCTTTTTGTTGTCTGGTTTGAAGGGTTTTAAAGCTTTGTTACATGAGTGATGGAAGGATGTGTGACGCAAGAAGGATAAGGAGAGAGTGGTAATAAAACCATCTCAATCAGTAGAGGTTTTCTCCAAACTGGAAGTTTTTAGAGCTTCAGAAAACTTTTTATGTGCACACACAGATGACACTCAGTTCAGGCATGTGGTCTTCTACTTCGTGGCATGGCTTTCTGAGGCATGTCTGCCCTTTATAGTATGAAGAGAGCAGAAGGGGTAGGAGGGAACTTAGTGCATCCCTTTTTGTTGATGAGGAAGTGAAGTCAAAAGTGATGAAGTGATCATTAAATCCACTGCAAAAGCGCCATTGAATCCAGCTCTGTGTCTTGCCCAGATGTTTTCCCTGTGAAATCATTCATCTTCACTTGAGGAGAGCAGGAGTCAGGTCTTTGGTCATGGTCATGTCTCCTGGCCAGGTCCCTGTGCCTGGAGCTGTGCTACCCATGCCCATGAACTGCAACTTGGTGAACATCTCTGTAATCATTTTCTTATGGGAATCATTTAATGCAATTTAGCATCAGTCTTTCCCACAGCAAGCTGAATGATCAGATTTCAGCATCTGGCACAGGCTGAGGGAGCTCAGCCCGTTTCTGGGGCTCAGCTGACACGTGGCATCTTCTCAAGCTATAGTAATGTGATTGTAAAGCTGAGCCCTCAGGCTGTTGTATTCAACAGTGTTGAACTTTTGTCGTCTTCCACACTAGTCTTGGTCAGCTCCAACCTCCAGCTCCAGGCAAGTCACCATGCCTGGTGGTTTCCAAAGCTGTCAGTCTGGAAAATGCCCTCACTGGTGCAGCAGGGCTGGGAGCTCCAAGACATGGAGGAGACACATCAATGGATGATTTTTTACCTGAGCTTTTTCAAGTTTGCCCTTTGTTTTACTCTCATGGGCATGACTAAGTGCTGTAACCCACTTAGTTCCAGGCAGAATCAGTTTGTGGTTATGTCTTGGATTTATCAGTCTATTGCGCTTGGAAAATATTTGTCTGTGTACAGATGGATCCCGAATATACTAGTAATGAAGCTACTAAACTACAGCATGAGCTTTTTAATTAGATTACACGGTTTCCTAGAAAATTCATTTGGATTAAAACTCTGCTTAATATTGTCACAGAGGTCTGAATGCCCCCTACGGGATTTTTAGGAAAAAAAAGCAGTAAATCATCCCAAAACATATCATGTCCTAATTGATTGCAAAATGTGTCATTGGGAGCAACTTCATTTTTGTAAATTAACACAGCCAAAAGCAAGATTCAGACCTGCAGAAGATGGTGTGTTTGAGATACTGCTCTACTCCTGCAAGCTTGAGGCCCTGTGGGCAGCAGCACAAACCCACAGATCTGATGCTTCCCAAAGCTGTGAAGGGCCCTTTTGCATCTGCCTCACCCCACACTGTCACTCATATGCAGTAACTGCAGATCCAAGGAGAGCATACCCTACAAGGTGAGGGGACTCCAAAAACCCTTCATTGTTGGGCTGCAGCTTCAGGACTGGATTCACTGGAGATTGGATGTGACTGCTGGTACAACATCAGACATTCACTTGCTAAGCAACTTACAGGCTTTCAGCACAGTAAAATCAGCCTCACGGGCTGCATCCAATAAATATCTCATCCCTCGTGGTCCCTCAGATGTGAGTTCCCATCACCTGATGTGTTGACGGTTTCTGGGCACATTAGCATTAAAGATCAGCCTTCTGCTGTGCCCTCTCCAGAGGTGGTTGTTATGTTTTGAAAATGCCAGCTGTGTGGGAACAAAATAGCCAATCGATGATTAGCAAAAAATCAAAAGCAGTTCTGGGATAGCGGATAATTGTTAATGAAAAATGCATGAAGGCTCAGGCATAGGGAATTGTGGGCTTTTCCATTAAAAGCTGTGAATAAAAATGACTGAAGGAGCTGACGATGGGGGTGCCTTGCCATGCAGCCTTTGGGCTGGGGATGCAGCTGATTGCTGTCAGGGTGATGCTGTGCTGAGCCAAGCTCTCCAAGGGAGAAGCTGATGGAGCCTATTGACCTTTGGTGGAGCCATCCCTGTGTCCAGCAGTGGCAGAGTCTGTCCCTCTATGCTGATCAGAGATTCCCATGTTGCTCCTGGAGTGATTCTGATAGATCATGATCCAAATGCCTGAGAGGTATAAAAAGAATTTCTAGCAAAATTCTTACCTGGCATCACCAGCCCATCCCAGAAGTGGAGTACTGCTGCAGAAGGAAGGTGTGGTTACTGGCCAAGTTGGGCTTGTGTAAAATTAATTTTCACATGGGCTTGTGTAAAATTATGTTTCTAGGTCATGACTTCAAAATTTACAAGGAAGCATGAAATAGCCCCCAAATTACCACTGTGAAATGTTTATTGCTTTTCTTCCTTTGACCCAATCAGGTTCAGGGGGATAATTTTCAGCCTGGAAGTGTATCACACTATGGGGTTTATATTGCCCTAATAGCAAGGACCAAAGCCCAACATCTTCAGAGAAGGCAGGCTCTCTAAATATTGATTTTCCAAGAAGGTTATTTTTACTAATTGTAATTAAGGGACTTCATTTGTTCCACTGGAAAAAGGCTTTGTTAGAATTTGGGCTCAGTTGGCATTCGCTCTGCTTGGTGACCTTTGTAAATTCTTCCTCACTGGTTTGCACTTGGTTTAGTGCTCTGGAAATATCTCACTTCCAGGGCCATGAATGTTCAAGGCTTATCAGAGGAAATACTCCTTTGTAAATAAACATCAGGACAACTTTCTGTTCTGGCACTTCTCGTGCTGTTAAATCCCAGTGGAGAAACAGAGAGGGGCCTTCAAGCACAAACATCCCAGCACCTGGGACCTGACAGCCCTTCTTGTACCAAACCCAGGGAAACCAGAGCCTGTCATTCAAAAGATGACTTTTTTCTGTAAACCCTACATTAGCTGGGTGTGGAAAGGTGCAGATGGGTTTGTACATACCTTCATGGTGCACACTCCCTACAAACACTTCAATTTGTATGGTTTTGGACCACATAAGGGAGTACAGGCAAGCCTGCAGTTCCTTATGCCGTGAGTTTGAAGATGGTTGTGATTGAGGGAAGAGTGCTCTATAGCAAATCATATTTCATTCCCAGAAGCATGACAAATAAGTATGTGGAGGATGGGGATGTGAACCCGCTGCTCCTGATTTAAACATAATTTATGGGTTTGACTTTAAAAGACACATGGAAATGGCCTTTGCAAGGAGGATGGCTGCACGAGCGCACAAAGCCCTCTAAGCAGTGGGGAATCAGCATGATCCCTGCACCAAGCAGGGATCCTGTGCTGGGATCACACAGCCATATCCCACAAAAAGGGCCTGCAGCAGCCCCGGATCAGCCAATGGCAACAGACATCAGTCTCTCTTTCTCATGTGGCTGCAATTATTTTGCTACCAAGTTGCCTGTGTAATTTCTCTGTGTACTGCTCCACTGAGCTGCTCTTGAAGTGCATTGAGTCAGGAGTTTTAAGTGTTTGCTCCAACTGTTGCACACAGCAAAATCCATCAGCAGAGAATGGGCCTTACAGGAGGCTTTGAGGCAGGACTGAGCCCATAGTGGTGTAGCTTAAAATCAGTCTCCCCTAAATAAGGCTGGGTCTTTTTCTGCTCCAGTATCTGTGCTGCTTGCTTGGGAAAAGTTTTGGGGACTTTCAGTTTAGCAGCAGAGAGCTCTCACAGGTGTTTGCATTTGCGGTCCTACCAATACAGGCTCTGCCTTCCCTTCCGGTAGTTTTTCCTGAGATATTTTGTGCTTCCCCATGGTCCTGAAGATGTAAAGACTTCTCTGCTTCCTGTGGCAGGATTCATTTAAGTCTGTGATTGTACCCTGTGGCTCATTTAAACAGACTGAATGGCTGGGACCAGCAACAGCCTTCCAGAAGCTGCTCTTGGATGAGTCTGAAATCACAAGATTGGGCTGGGATCCTAGCCAGTGAGCTGCAGTACCTGCAAAATAGAAATGAGTCCTTCTGCATAACCCAACTCAATTTCACCCAGGACATTCTGTATGATATTTAACTTCTGGATGTGTAAGAATATGTATATAGAATAGATGGCTGGGAATGATATGCAGTGTCCTCTGGGTTGCTGAGTGTCACTTTCAAGCTTTGCACCTTAATTTCAGCCTGTATGAGGCAACCTTCAGAATACAGGGCATTTCTGCAAAGCTTGGGGGGCAAAGGCTCCTTCCCAGTGTGGCTCGTGCCAGCAGTCCAGGAACAGATCATTCAGTGCAGACAGCACAGCACAGGTCATGACAAACAGAGCCAGAGCAGGGATGGGGCATCTGAATGTGGCACTAGTATCTTTCTGTATCTGCTGGCACTCAGAATGCTGTCCCTGCTAGCCACAGCCTGCTCTCCGCATTAATTTCATCACACTCCCTCCTTTGTGCGCCTGTGCGCGCACGGGCCGATGCCCTCCCAGATGGGCCCCTCTTCTTTGTGCTCCTGAATCGATGAAGAGGCTTCCTTCAGTTCACAGACTTTTTCAGAGGAGCCTTTGGAAAGCCGATCTCCGGTCATCGGCCTGGACCCCTGACCCGAGCCAGATCAGTCATCCTGATTGCCTATGAACTGGGAAGACAGCTTGGGAATACTGCGGCTTTCGAGCAGCGGAGGCCTCTCGTTTCAGCTCAGCCGGGTGTGAATCTGCAGCAGCTCCTCTCCCCACTTCCATCAATGCCTGTCAGGGCATTGTGTGGGGATGTGATGGAGCCCTCGGCTCGCCGAGCAGCTCTGGTGACCAGCAGAAAGCCTTCTGGCATCTCGCCTTGTCTGACGTGCTCACGGCACTGCCAGTCTGGCACTTGCGGGAAAGTTTTCCAGCAGCAGATGTCCCAAAGTGACAGATTTTTTTCATGTTGACGGGAAGAAATAAAAGGACACTGCATATTTCAGATGGTTGATGCACAGAGACGCTCTGCGCCTTCTCACACAGCAACAGATCTTCCTTTTGTTAGAGCTTTCTTTAAAAAAAAAAAAAAAGACAAAAAGCAGCAAAACCTGGACCTGCTGCACTGCATCCTCCACATGCTGGGAGGTGATTCTCATGGAGATGGTGTTTAGATGCTGGGCACTCTGTTCACCAGTTTGTCCATGCTCTCACAGCCAAAAGTCCAGCTGTTTTAGTGTCCCGTTACCTGTGTTTCATTCTAGGTGATGTGGGCTCCAGGTAATGGATGGCCAAGGCTCCCATTGCACAGCAAATCCAAACACAGCCAAGGAAATCTCAATGAAAATGAACTTTCTGAAGCCTGAAGCAAATTTCCAGCTATGTGCCATGCCAGCTTCTCAGAAAATACTGTATTTATTTCTTTTGACTTGACTGTGCATGACAGAGACTCTGCTCAGCTCCAGGTCCCAGTGGTCAAGTGCCATCCTCCAGGACCACTGGCATCCTTCACATCATCTGTGTCCTACATGAGGAGCTTTGCTTACCCCCAAATCCTCCCAGGAGAGAGAAGTCTTTGGCTTCTCACAGCGCTGCCATCAGGCTCCTTGCACTACTTTTCAGCCTAGCTCCCCTCTTCCTTCCTCCCTCCAGATCTTCCTCTTTCTAAGCAGAGCAAGTAAATGCACCTGGAGGTGGGAGAGCCTAAATACTCCTTGGTCCAGATCTGCTTTGTGCTTGGGAAGCTGAAGGCTGCTCTTGGCCCATGTGGCAGCGCAGCCTGGCTGCTCTGGGTGCCCAGATGCACAGCAGCCACATGGAAATAATCCCTGCATTGATGGGGCAGAAGGAAGTGCTGCTGCTCCTTCCACACATCTGCTTTGTGCAGGGCTGGGAGTGCAGCTCTGGGATGGCGTAATTCTGCCTTCTGCCATCTGTCCTCACAGGAGTCAGCCCTTGTTGACACAGCTGAGCCACACATCAGGTCCTTCCTCTCCGAGCCCTTTCCCAGCTCTGCCGTTCTCCTTCCATTTAATCAGATAACGTTGAGCCTGTGGCTATGAGAGGAGCTTAGGGCTGATTCTCAAAAATCACCATATCAGCTGAAACCATCACATTTGATATTCCATTTACAATGTTTCCAAGGAAACAAAGGCACAGGACATAAATAGATGACTGTTAAACATTTGCTCACTCACCATGGCCCCCAATAATTTGCAAGGCAGAAATAGGAATGTTAAATCAACAGCAATAATAAATTTTAATATATGAAGACCAATATTTTGCTGCAATTAGAAGAAGCATTTGTTCTGACATAGAGGCAGGCAGTGGCAGGTTATTTATCATTTCCACTTCCAATGTTCTGTTTTTCATTTACATAAAAGGCAGCTTTGATTGTGATTCCCAAAAAGCCTTGAAGTGCCCCCTGCATCAGCAGGGATGCTTGGGATTTACTCATGTGCAGTCAAGTTCCAACTCCACCTAGAATTCACTCTAGGAGAAGAAAGTAATTTGTTTCTCCTTAGAAGCAAGTAGTGGATGTGGATTTCATTAGGTTTGGGTCATTTCTTACAGAAAAGTAAGAAAAAGCTCATGTGAGCTTCTGAAGTTTTCCCAAGGATGTCCTGTGTGTGAGAACACCCTTCCAGGACCAAAGGCATTGTAGGCAGATTTTACCCTAACCTGAGCTGCTGCCTCAGAGTTGGGTAAAAAAAAATCTCCAGTGTCAAATCTGCCTTTCCAGCTCCAGCCCAGAGCTGTACCTAGTAGTGATAGTGACCATGCCATGCCTTGTAGGGAGATTCACTTGATATTTATTTCTTTGTTTATTTATTTATTTAGGAGGCCTTGTGTCTGATGGATTCACATCCTGAATCATGTTGTTCCTGGCTTGGCTTGGAGTGGAGCTTTGATTGATGGGTCCCTGTTTGTGAGCAGATGTTATTAGGAAAAGCTGCTTTGCACGTTCAAATGGCAAGACAAAGCTTATGTGGCACACAATTATTTCTGAGTCAGTATTCACTGGTGTTGTTTTAACAATATTAGATTGTGCAGCTTTTGAGCTGGCCCTGAACTTGCTCCAGTTGTCCACAGCCATTGCTGGAGGATCCTGCAGTGCAGAAAGGACCTCCAGTTCATGTGGCCACACGTACAAAGACTCTGGCTGTACCTGTGCAGAGATGGGCACCGTGCTCAGGAATATGCTTATTTGGGAGGCTGGTGCATGGCTGGCTTTTCCCCCTTCTTTAGGGATGTCTTCCAGGGCTGTCAGTGCTTGTCCTTTCTTGAATGGTGAAAACACCATCTAAACCTAATATGGAAGCCCCCAAGAGCAGGCTGGAAGAGCTGCTCTGGTTGTTTCCATGGAAGGCAGCAAGCTTTGATGCACAAGCATCAAAAATACACTCAGAGGTTCTGCAGACAAAAGCTGTGACTTGCTCATAAGCTTTGGCTTTTGGCTCATGGTGATGGTGTTTCTAGAAGTGCAGAAGAGGCAGCTGAGGCTATAACCCTGCTGGATAAATCAGCTAATTCCAGTGTTACTCTTAGACAGCTCTAATGTGTTATAATGCAATTAGAGCATCACCAGAGGGCTTTCTGGCTGTGTTTGATTGGACTTGGCTTAGCAACCATGTGCGGTGCCTGGATGGGTCTTGCTGGTGTGTACTGGAGATAAGCCAGTTAAAGCTGTTTTGGCCATGTGGATGCACTTGCCACAGAGCTGGCTCTGTGGTGTGGCTGGGATCTTCCTGAACCCACACCTTTAGATCCTGCTGCTCCCTGTCCTACTCTGTGTCCACATCTGGCTATACTTGAACCACAGTATCTGCAGGTCGAGACAGATAATCTGCCCAGTCACAGGGAATGACACATCCACCTCCTGGACTTCTCCTTCCCCAGAAGCACCAGCCCATAGTTTCCTGAAAGCTTTCTGTGGAAACAGAGGCTGTGGGATGCCTGCCATGGGATCCAGCACGGGAACCATGGCAGTCAGTGTGACGCTTGTCCCTCTCATGTCCCCACACAGCACTCTCTCTATCTATGGGATCAACCAGGCAGATGAAGCCATCTACCAGTGCCTGGCCGAGAACAGCGCAGGCTCCACGCAGGCCAGCGCCCGCCTCACTGTGCTGTGGGCTGATGGGCTGCCCAGTCCTCCTCAGAGCGTGAGGGCAGAGACTGTCTCTGCAACCACCATCCAGGTGTCCTGGGAAAAGCCCCTGCAGAACACCAAGGAGATCATTGGCTACGTGCTGCACATCCGGAAAGCTGCAGGTACAGCGCTACACCCACTGCCCAGAGCACCCTCAGCCTTCCCGTAATTCAGCCACACAGCCCACTGGGTAAAAACAGGTCTGCACTGTAGCGGTCCATGCTGCCATCAGTGTTTTCCCTCACCTCCCAGTTTCTGAAGGGTAGAGATGAGGCTGTAAATACACTGTAAATACCTGCAAATACTAAATATACCATTGTAATTATCAAAAGGGTGGGGAGGATGAAGCTGCATAGTCAAATCTTGCTGCCCATGTAGCTCTCTGGCAAATCATGCAGAAATCACAGAATCAGAGAATCATAGAATGATTTGGGTTGGAAGGGGCCTTAGGATCATCCAGTTCCAACCCTTGCTACAGGCAGGAACTTCCACTAGACCAGGTTGCTCAAAGCTGTGTCCCAGCATTGCCAGTTTCAATGGCCTAATGTAAGCAGAAAGGTGTGTGAGCAGGTACATATCCACCCCAGGGACCAAACTGCTTGAAACATTTATTCTCTTTACCTCTTACAAAGCCTAACAGCACTCAGTTCTCTCTCCCTTTTGCATTTCAGATCCTGTAGAGATGGAGTACCAGGAGGCTGTTAGCAAGAGCACCTTCCAGCAGCTAGTGACTGATCTGGAGCCCTCGACCAGCTACAGCTTTTATATAAAGGCTTACACCTCGCGGGGTGCCAGCAAAGCCTCAGAAGTCACGGTGGTGAGCACGCTGGGGGAAGGTAAGGAACGCTTTGCGCAGGGACCCTCAGATGCTGACGCCCGCTGTGCGTAGCAGCAGCGCCGCTCACCCCGACACCGCCCCGCAGCGCTGTGGCACTGTAGCCTGTGGTGTTGCTGCTCCTTGTTCCTGCTGCTCCTCCTACGCTGGGATATTGTGTAAAACTCACTGATATCCTTGCAGGGGGGGTTGACTGATTAAACACAGCATCGCCTCTCCCAGCTGATGTTGTAGTAGGGGGTGAGTGCAAACCTGCCTGGCCTCGTGCATTGCAGCTGCTCTGGGCTGTTCCTAAACTCCTTGCTAAATGCAGATTTCCTGCTCAAGCAGCATCTCATCATCTTCAGCAGCTCTGGTACTCACAGCTCTTACTTGATAAGTGCCACACTTTCAAAGATTTTATTATTTCTGCTCTATCCAGGGCAAATCACACTAGAGCTGAGCTGTCCTGACCTACAAATCCATGCCCTCGGGCAGCTTTCTGTTTCAGTGGGAAGTAGGGGTGATCTCTAAGGCTTTTTTTTTTTCCTGACTTAGCCACCAGTTAGCTTCCCCAGTGAGACAGTGGGTGTTTTAATATAGCATCCTGGCACACAGGTACCAGGTAGAAACCACAGCTCCAGTGTGATATGTCAGTCAGAATTGGAAGAATGTTTTCCTAGAGACTCACCTATTTCTGAATCCTAGCTTGTCTCAGATATGGAGACTAATTTCCTAGGAATCATTCTTATGAACATTCAGTAATTATGGATTTCCAGCAGAGAGGGCCTTGGTGTGAGGATGCTATTTAGGATCAAATGGAAGTGTGTTGACTTCCAGGTGGGGGATCCAGTTCTCATTCTGTTCTCAGCCCTTGCAGATATTCATTACAGAATTTAAGCAAAAACACCAGTAAATCCTTGCCCGCTGGGTTGTTGCTCTGCAAGTTTATTTTCCTTGGTACTCCACAGGGAATCAGTCACCCTTGGAGTTTGTTTTTCCTCACAATTTAGAGGCAGAAGGATGGGCTGAGGCAAAGCTTGAAACTCCCTGACCCGATGCTCTAAGTTCAGCCCCAGGAGCTATGAGCCAGCCATGCTCTACAGAGCTTGGTGAGTCTGCAGAAGTCCAGGTCAAGTGAGAGAGGACTTTTTGTCATTATTACCTTCAATCATGACAGGAATAGTTAGGTATCTGGTAATGGCATCATAAATTTCCTGGTTCTCTGAAGGTTTAAGGTATCTCTGTCCTGCTATCCTTTCAAAAAGGCTTGTCCTGTGTAACAAAGCTTCAGGAATTAGCTCCCTGTCCTGGATAGACAAGATGACTTGGTTCAGATCACTCAACCCCAGCCTGTGTTTGCCTTGTAGGAAGGTAAAAAGATACTTAAAAGCCCCAGCTCTGGCTTAATTTGTTCACTTTTCTTGCTTGTTGCCTTCTGCTCACAGAGGAGAGAGCAGCTCAGAGTGCCAGGGTCAAGTGGCTTTTGTCACCAAATTCAGGTTTCACTGCACATTTGTCTCTTCTCATGGCCAAGCTGTTTTACCCTGTGCCTTCCCAACATGCACAGGAGAGCTGAGTCCCCCCTGAGCTTGGGGAGCCTCTGGATCTGTGCTAACAGCTTCAGAAAAGGATGGATTTTCCAAGATGCCATATCCAGCAGCCAGGGACAGCTCAGTGGAGCCATGGCAGCAGAGATGCTGCCAGCTGGTCTGAGTGACCATGTTATGCTGGTATTGTTTGGAGCAGGAATAAGAAATACTCTACAGAAAACAGAGGAAGAGAGTTACTTTTGGCTTGGGGCCATCAGCTTCTCAGGGCTGGCAGTACGCTGAGAGGGTGCTTGGCTGAAGCCTCTGATGCTTTCTAGAGACACGGTGCTCCTTCCTTTGTGCCAGTGCTGATTTTGGATGGAAAGTAGAAGGGAAGATGCTGTGGAGAAGGCACTCAAGTGAACCTTGTCCTCCTCCATAAACCTCACTCTCTGGGAAGGCCCTTCTGCCTCCTCCCTGCCGTTCTCCTTTATGCCGTTTCACAAATGCCATGGTATTTTAAATCTCAAACGCTCTCTGCTTCATTAAGCAGCACACACTCCTTGTTCTTGTCTTTTAATGCTTTTTAGGGTTTTCTCCAGGACTTTTTGACATTTTTCTAGGATGAAGACTGTTCCTTTAGTCATCTTCGGCTAAAGAAGCCTTCAAGAAGAAAGTTGAAATGACCTGGGGAAAATTCCAAACAGCACGGAAGAGGAAAACAAGTATCCCAGCCCTTAGCATGAGGGAAATGCCTCACTTATATTAGCTCCATATTATGTCTAATATCTACTTCTGTGAAGCACCTATCTGCTGATGTGTGTACATATATTTACACACAGACAGATATATTCCATTGTATACACTTATTTGTGTAATCACATTATAAACAGCACGTGCATTCTGCGAGTGCCTATACCTACTATACCTATAATCAGTATTATACATACATATATATATACTCAAAGTTTGAATAAATACATTATATTCCATATTTTGAAGGAGAGATATTCTTGTGGTTTTTATTAAATGTAAGGCTCTGCAACCATAAAATAAAGCCAACTCTTCACAAATCAGGATGGCCCACATCAGTGTTTCTTTGTCCATGGGATAATGTTATAATTTCCCTTTCTGTGGTGTTTTCACCTGTGGCTGGAAAAGTGATGCTTTAAGCAAGGGTCCAACTTCTCAGAGTGGGGATTTTTGCCCTAGAGGGAATTGGGAGAATTAGAAAAAAGGAGTATTTAATTGGATTGCAAAAATACACAGCCTTGGGAGGAATGGCACATTCTGATATAAATAGAATTTACTCTGTGTTTTGCACCCAGGAATTGTTAAATTCAGCTTTCCCAGCAATGAAATGCACATCAGAATAAATCCTATCAAGAAGGAATACTTCAGCCCATTTTTTTTCACATTGGCAGCACTCAAGCAGGATGAGATCTCATTTATGTCACCCAGAACACTGGGTCTTTCCTCTTGAATCCACGTGGAGATGTGTGGCAGTCAGCAGGGACTTGTTCATCTCCATGGGCTTATTCAGAGGACATCAAGCAAAGCCTCTGCAGCCTGAAGGAGGACATCACTTTGGGAAGAGACAGGATTGCCCAGACCCTCCTACTCAGCTGGAGAGGCATCCATCCTTCCTCTAAATCACCTCATGGGAAAGCTTGAGCTCTCAGTACCTGGGAAAAGGCAAACGATTGTGCTGAGCAGTTTTACTGTTAAATTGAAGAAATGCCCTTTTTAGCTCTCATCAGTCTTAGACTGACATGGCCACGTTTCATCTGCTTTTCCCCATCGCTCACTAATGGTTGTGCTGAACTCTGTGCCAAAGGCCGGGTTTGCACAGTTCATCCTTAGAGACCCTTTGGGGAGAAACAAGCCAGAAAGCAACTTTGGTCCAAAGTAAGCCCAGCAAGCCTTGTATGTGGGAACTGCTGAGCTTGTAATCATGTGGGATTGGAAAAATAGCTCTACCTCAAAGCCTGGAGGCTGCTGGAGAAGTAGACCTGTTCTGCTGGATGATTGTGCTGTGGGGTGAGCTGAGCTTGCTGCCCAAAATCTTTTCTCCCTCCTAGTGCCGGTGCTGGAGCAGAGCCCTGGGCAGGGCAGAGATTGTAGCACTTCATGCTTTGCACCTTCTGGATAGTGCCAAAGGTTGGGGAACGGATGGGAGAGTTTAGCCTGGGGGTGTGTTGTGGAAATGAGAAAAAAATCATCAGTGAAATGTCCTGCTGAGACACATCTGGTATTGGTGTGATCAGTGTAGAGAAAAGGAGGGAGGGGGAAACATGGACTGTGTGCCGCAGTGCTGCCCAGGGCACGAGGCTGGGCTTGGGGCAGAGCCAGCTTTGGAAAACCCAGGTATCACAAGAAAATTGGCTGTAATTTGCAGATCTTTGCCTCTCAAGCAAAATCGATGGGGCAGGATGGGGCCAGGCAGCTTTTTGGGGATCTGGAGAGGGAATGGTCTGACCCACTCTGCAGCACACCCCAGGACTAAGGGCAGGGGTTTGGGGCATTGACTGGAGCATGTTCCTGGTGGACTTTGAATCAGCAGCAGGGACATCTTCCCAGCTAACCCCCTGTGTGCCCCTCAGGCCAGGTAAGTGCCTGCCTCCCAAAACAAGCCAGCCCCAGCTGTGTAGGGATCTCAGGCTGCTCAGCTGTTTGGGGCTGTTGATGAAGATGCTCTGGTTCTCTCCTGAGTCCCCAGCACAGTCACAAATCTCCCTCCTAAAGCTGATGGGGAGAGCAATCCCCCTGCATGCCAGTGCAGGTACCCAGCACACTTTTAAGATGGATGTCTCCAGCTCCATCCCTTCTGGTTCCTTCCTGCCAGGGGCATTAATCACTCCGAAAGGTCTGTGCCTCAGGGTGAGGGCAAAAAATTGGAATTTGAGAACGTATTGCCAAAGTCGCTGCATTCCTGCCCTGACCCGGCCTGACTGAGCATCATATTGCAACCAAAGTGTAAAAGTAGTTTCTGCTTGCTGATCTTAGCAGAGGGAGCCCTTCCAAACTCCTGCAGCTCCCTTAAGAAGTTCAAAGCTGTTAAACCAGATTCTGGTCTGCTCAGATTTTTCTCAGTCTCAGCTGGCACATTCTTTGGTGCAGTGACTGCAGAGAAAGGCTGCTGAGGAATTTCTCATCACGCAGACTGAAAAAGCACATGCAACCCACTGTCCTTCTCTCTCTCTTTCAGTCCCAGCCATGCCATCCCTCTTTATTAAAGTCATTAACAGCACCACCGTGCAGGCAACGTGGGAGCCCTCCATCAAACTGGGCCAGCATGAAGGCTTCAAGCTGTATTACCGCAAAGTTCACCTCTCCCAGTACACAGGTCCAGTGCTCCTGGCCAGCAACATCACAGCCTATAACATTACCCACCTGGGTGAGTATGGTGACACCTTGATCCATGTCCCCTCCCCACTTTGTTGTGATTTGCAGGAGAGAGCTCCTGCAAATGTGTATCCCAATCCCTAAATGCTGCAGCTGTCCCCCAGGTTTTGTGGGTGCATTCCCAGCAACAGATACTTGATTGCAACATCTTGTGTGTATTTGGTAAGATGTTCTGTTCCCAGATAAGCATCACTGGGGGAGAAAAGGCTCATGGTTACACTTGAACTGTCCCTCTTGTGTCCCCCTGGGCAGATGCATCGGTGGTGTACGAAGTCAAGCTCCTCGCCTACAACCAGCACGGAGACGGAAACTCCACTGTCCGCTTCGTGTCCCTGAGGGAAACTGTGGAGAGGACAGGTGAGATGGAACCTGGGTCTTGGTGCTGGTTTGGGAAACAGCTCTGCAGGAAGGTGGTGAGGCCAAATGCATCCTGTGTGCCCCCTGTGGCATTACCCTCATCTCACCTTCAGCCACTCATTTATTTTTAGTATCACAAATAATGTTGAGGCAAAACTCTGCAGGGCTAAGAGCACCTGGATGGCTTTTTTACCAATGGTGGGAAGACAAACCAAATGTTTTGCACATGCCAGGTTTGTGCCCTAAACTTGAGACAGAGGTGAGGCTATGAACATGAACAACCCCCCATGCATAAGGTACCAGCTGCCATCCTCAGGTGAGATATGGTACACTGAGCATCTCTGCTCTCCTGGAGCTCTCCTGGATATTTTGTCCCTCACTGGCTAAAAAGGAGGACACATAGCTTTGGAAAGGGAAATGGCTGTAGAGTGTGAGCTCTGTATGACGTGGCAGCAAAGGAGAAACCTCTAGAGGGAATCCCTTAACTGATCGCACCTTTCATATTCATCTATGTGTAAAAAACATCCTGCTGCTCTTGGAAGACTTTTAAGCCTCCGGTGGGAATATCTTCAAGAGATAGTTATTACTCTTCTGTCTGTGCTGCAGTAAATACTAATCTCACTGGCATCTGTCTACTCCATCAGGTTTCAGCCTGCTCTGGTGTGGTGCCTGCCTCTTACCTCCCACTTTAGCATGGGGTATTGCAAAAATTAACATCAAAGTGGGTTTTTTTCATTAATTGTGTCCAGTAATGGGGATGGTTCACTATAGATATTCCAGTCCTGTGCTTGCTGTGTCTCCATTCCTGGGGTGCTGGGAGCAAGGGAGGTGCATAGGCAGGCAGTGAAGCCCTGCTTCCCATGTGGTTCCTCCTCTTCCCATACACAGCTCCCAGCACTGCCCAAGGCTCTGACTTTGGCTCTGGGCTCTCCAAAAGCTGGAGGAGCAGGAGAAGAGTAGCACCACTGACCTATCCACCTTTTCCTGGCAGTGCTGAATCCTCCCTGTGACTGCATGAAGGACGAGCAGAACAATAAAACCTCCACGACCGGCATCATCATCGGAATCCACATCGGCGTCACGTGCATTATATTCTGCATCCTCTTCCTTATGTTTGGGTACCGAGGAAGGTAGGGATACTCATGCCACTGCTCACAAGGGGTGGTGGTCCCTGATACTGTGAGTCTGTCCACCTGAGTCTTACATCCCCCGTGGAGTGTTGGATTTTATAGGATGGATTGAAGGATGAAGAACTGTAGCACAGGGAGACGGCAGATGCCAGCCTGGGGGAAGGAACAAAGGATGAACCACCTCTCTCACTCTCAGACTCCATCTCTTTTTTTTCAGGCTGCTGATGTGCAAAAATGTGCAGGAGCAGCTGTCAACCCCTCAGATCCCCCGGAGCCAGCGGAGTGCCACGGGCCTTGTCCTGAACGGGGCCACTCGTAGAGACAGGGATGATCGAGACTTGAATGGAAAGCAGCTGGATATGAATGAGCTGGAGAGGTTATTCCCAGCATCCCCATCCCAGGAACAGCAAGAGAAGGGAATAACGGTAAGTCCAGCAGCATGGGAGCACACCCATGGCTGTGCCTCAGAGAGCTGTCACTGTCACTGCATTGTCCCCTTCTCTCTCTCTCCAGTCGGCTCACAGCCTGTCAGCCCCCCATGATGAAACCCAGATCTCCACACTCCCTCTGGATGAGTTCAGCATCATTGAGGAGCAGACAGACGCCCTCCCAAAAAACCCCCATGCCAGTAGTCCTGCTGCTCCGGCTCCCAACCACGGTTCTGCCAATGAAGGATAAAACTGCCAAGACTCAAAGCCTCTTGTAGGAGTTACCAGAAACCAAACCCGCGGCTGGTGATGTCTTTACGAGTTGTCAATCTCAGGTCAATTGAAGATTTCTACGGTCTGATTGTTATTTTTTTGTTTTGCTTTATTTTTATATATATATATAAATATATATATATATATATATATAGATGTATACAGCCTTTTGGAAACTCTGTGAAGTTTATCTTTCCGACCTCTCTTGAGCCTCTCAATCTGTTTCTTCCGATGATGGCTGTCTGGAGACTGGTCACGATGGATTTTCCCCACAGCTGCTATGTAACAGACTCCTTGGCAGAGTTTGGCAAACTCTCCAGTCTCTGACAGACTGGGAATACAGTGGAGCCCCCATCTCTTGGCATCCCAGACTTTTTCCTGATCAGCAGCTTTAGGACTACTCTTTGGATCTATTTTTTATTTCCAGAAGACTGGATTTGGAAAAATCCTTCTAACTCGACTCCAAAAATTGAGCCTAGGAAGGCTGTCTCTCCGTGGATTTGATGATTTTGTACACTTTTGCTATTTCTCAGGATACTTTTTTTGCTGATTGACTCTAAATAATATGAAAAAAAAGGAAAAAAAAGAGTGTGTGTGTGTGTGTCAAAGGATGCCTGAGGGCTACTGAAAGACTTGGACAGACAACCCGAGTGAACTCAGAACCTACCTCAACCGGAATGAATGTCTTCTGGGAAGCAGAAATACCTGCGTCTTCCTTTGTGTTCAAACAAACAAGTAGCGTAGCACTTGGTCAGTACAAGCATGGTCCTACCTCAGCAGTCACGCTCTGTACCCGCCACTTTGGTGGCTTCCTTGTTGTTGTTCCCATGTAAAGCACTTCCAAACCTTTGAAAGCAATGTTCTACCTCAAGTGTGAGAGAAACTCGTGTGTGTTTTTGTGTGTGTGTGTGTGTGTGTGTGTGTCCTCCCCTCCCCCTCAATTCCTGCCTCTCTCACCCAGCCCCACATGAAGCACGATGCTTCACTGGTGTTATGAGCTTTACTTTTGGGGGCTCCAGTGTGATTTTGTGTGGCGGAGATTTGTGTTGTGGTTTTTTACTTTAAAGATTGTTGGGGCTTTCACAGGTAAGCAACGTGATGCCCTGTGGCTACCTGGCACCACTGCCTTCCAGGGCTGATTTGGGCACTGGTCCATCCTAGGTTTGAAGGGATGGAGTACTCAGATTCCAGTGCTGGGTGAGAGCACCCTTCTGCCACATCAGTGTGCTGCTCCCCAGGGCTGATTCCCAGCAGGATGATCTATGGCATGTGCTGGCACAAGCAGCACAATACACCCTTGGGAGGTGGGAACCTGGACATCGCTGTCTGGTCCCAAAGGCCACCCTGCTATCAGGAGCACTGTGGGGAAGCCCCAATAGAGCACTTCCCCAATTGAGCACTTGCGATGCTACTGAGCTGCCCCCAGCCCCTCCAGCACCATTCCAGCCACAGAACATCCAAAGGATGAGTGGAGCCAAAAAAGGCTCCATTCCTTGGGAGGGACAAGGCAAGGAGGATGCTAGGGGCTGCCAGAGCTGTCCCTTCCCCATGCCCATGGTGGGCAGAGGAGCTCCTGACACCAAAGAGAGGGTTTGTCGCCTCCAGAGATCAACCACCAGCCTGACACTGTGGAGGTTGGGTTGTCCTGGCCTGGTGCAGCCTTGTGAGTCAGTGTGTGACCAGCATTGCCCATGGGTGAGATGGGGGCACACACGGGGGACAGGGACACCGGGTGCCAGCTGGTGCCAGAGGGTAGCCCTTTCCCTGCTGTGTGAAGTGGTTAAATCCAGGCAAATGTGAAGGTTTGATCTCTTTGTGTAGGTGGTGGTAAATCAAATGTTGCTGTATTCGCAAGGACAGTGAACAGAATCAGGAAAGGAAATTAGTTTAAGTTTTTTAAAAGTATGAATTGCATTTTTTTAAATGATACCAGTGGGAGAGTCCCTTGTGTCAAAAAAAACCCCATCACCTGCCCAGCTGGCAATGGGATGCAACCAATGGCTGTGTAAATAGTACAATATACAGGAGGCTGAGCAAATGCCTCTTTGTTGAGCTGAGTCGTGGTGCTGGGCAGGGTTACCTGGGAGCAGGACTCTGTCCTCATCCAGCTTGGCCGTTACAAGAAGATGTAACAGCAGCAACCTCAAGAGCAAGGAGCTGTTCAGGCTCAATGTTCCTAGCCCTCTTCCATTAGAATTCATCCTCCTGTAGACATCATGCAGAACAGAAAAGATGCAAAGGGTTACATTTTGGCATTAACACCCCCAAACAGCCTTTCCCCACCCCACCAAAGAGGCTAAATGGGCTGTCAGATGATCCCTGCTCACACCTGTGATGCTGGACCTGGAGACAGCCTGGGGAAGGACTGTGTGGGGACAGCGCTGTGTGAGACCAAGGGCACAGCCCACCCCATCACAGGAGCCAGAGGATGCCGGGGTTAGGGCAAGGCAGGAGGGAGGAGATGACACCAAACAGTTCAAGTTATAACCTCATATCAAAGACAACCCAATCCTCTCCTGCCATCCCACTCCCACTCCAGCCCAGTTTTTCTTTTTATTGTTTTTTTCATGTGTGTAATGCCGCCATTCACATTGAATAAGTACCGTTGCCAAAGTGAACACAGAACCTAGAGTAGTGTTCAGCTCAGACTTCCTGGAGCTGTGAACATGCTATTAATTTAATATCATATTATTGTGATATTGTAATAGTAACAAGTATTTGTCACTACTTCCTTTTATTAAAGGGAAATTCTGTGCCATTTGACTAGTTGGAATACAATAGTATGTCAAGAATAGAGTTTTTTCTTTTGTTGTTTTTAATTATGCAGAAACATGGTGGCTTAAACCAATGCAGATTCTGTGTTGGTTTGAGATGGTTGAAGATGGATGTAAATCTTTAAAGACTATTTTTTAGATGTTTAGCTTTTCCTCTTTTTTGGGGTTTCTTTTCTGCTCTTATCATTTTGTACCATTGGGACCAAACACAGACAGTTGTGGGAGCTCAGTCCCTGAAGGGATGAGGCTGAAGTCTGGTGATCCATGAGGATCCGTGGTCTTCCCTAAATTATCTAAGTCCACCAAACTGGGCAAAAAAACCCACTCAAAATTACATATTGGCTTTGTGCCTCTGGCTGCCACTAAGCTGGAAAAGCGACACGTAACAGCCCCACTCGCTGTACTTCAGTGCTTGAACAGGGCTGGAGGCAAAACTGTCCCAACCCAAAACTTGGAAAAACATCACCTAGCAAATGTCTGGCCCTTAATCTATGAAATGAGGAGGAAAAAAGAATTTAAAAAGAGCTTGTGTTTGGTTTCAGCATGGGGGACAGTCTGTCCTTCGTTCATCCAAACTGCTGCCCTGGTTTTGAAGGAAACTGATAGAATTTTATTTTGTGTTCGGGGCACAGTTGTACTCAAATGGACAAGTTGTACTCGGGTAGACACGTTGTATTTGGGTGCATATGGGACAGTAGGTCCCCGTATGTGGCAGATGGGCTGTGCCACAGGAAAGGGGTCGCATCATTTGATGTCCCCAGACCAGAGGCTGAGGCAGCCAGACAGTCCCAGGGTGGTTCCCAGGGCCTTTCACCATCAGCGCCCACCTGCCAGCCAAGGGCAGCACTCCCTTCACACTCCTTTACACACCACAACATTTAAGGAACAGCTTGCCAGGTTTCTTATGCCTTTTTTTTCCCCCCCAACTTTCTCCTGATGAGAGGAATCAGTTCTACCCAGAGATACAACCACTGAATGACGGGCAGGTGTTGGATCCAGTGCAAACTGCTGGAAACTGCCTGTGTTTGGGGTAGGAATCTGACCCTACAGTATTTTTCAAATAATTACACTAATTCAACCTGTTGCCTTTTCTCAGCTGATTCCAAAAACCCTCTTATTTTCTGACTGTGGTGAGATTAAATTATCGGAAGGAATAAATATCCAAAAGCTGATTTTTTTTTTTAATTTTTGGTAACCCATAATGGGCACAACCTGTTCTTGGAGATCTCAAGTTAACCAGAGATGGCTGCTTCCTCAGGGATAGTATCCACATTGTCTTTAGTCGAACTGGGAATAGTTTTATGCTGTGACAGGGTATTTTCACACTGTTGGATTCAGGTATTTATTTGTCTATCATTATCTTTCTTCTTCCTCGTTTTGTAAAGGGGCTGATACATTTAAGTGCTGGACCAGTTTGGGAATTTTAAAGCTTCCACCCAAAATTATACCAAGAGACTGTAGGTTTTAAATTGGCAATAAGAGGAGAGAAGCTACAAAGTGTTGTTGCCTCTGGATAGTGAAGGGAAGAGTTTTGCTGCCTGTGGGGGTGTTCCTTTGGGATAACCATCCCATGGCATTTCAGGGGGGATCAGTGCGGTGTCTGAGCCCTCTCTGACAGCACTTAAGTCTGGGAATTTTGGTTAAAAAAAAGGAAATTAAAAGCTTATGAAAACAAAGTGGGGGGGAGCTCCTCGCTTCATCTGTACAAACAGTGTGTGGAAATCTATCCGTCCCCGTGCGCGCCGGAGCAGGCAGGTTACAGATCCCATCGAGCAACTTGATGCCGGCTCATTTATTTCCCTCACCCGCCAAATTAAAAAAAGGGAAAGGAAAAGGAAGGTGCCTGGGCTGGAGCTGTGGGCAGGGAGATGGGAATGAGTGAAGCACCAGCACCCCCAGGCAAAAGCGCTGCTGGCACTGAAACCCCTGGAACACTGGGAATCAGGGAAATGGCTCCAGGCTTACTCCAAGGGCAGAGCCTGGGCTTCGGCATCGTGTGGGAAGAAGGGACGGGGCCGGTGCAAAGCCCAGCAAGTCGGGGACAAGACTGATTTCACGGGGCTTTGGATCAGGGTCTGACTTAAAAAGCAAAGAGGGATTTGTACTTTGATCCTATTTCCATCATTTAAACTTGCAATATCTTTACGTTTGTAAGAAAGTCATAATAAAACCAATGCTAAACCTTTGTCCCAGTCCTTTTTGGGATTCAACTGTTAGCAGTAATACTAAAAACCCAAATTGCAAAGCACTTTTCTACTGTTTGTTTTCTACCTTTCTTACTTTGAACTGTCGTGATATTGAAATCCCACTGATCCCACGATTGTTAGCTCTGTATTAAAAAAAATAATAATAAAACCCAGGTTTTTTGTAGTTTGCTCTGTTTAGATTTTAGCCTGTGGCTACTTGTACAAGGAAAATAAAACTAGAATAAATGAGCCTGTGTGGAGCTTTTCTTTTCATATTCAGAGCTGTGGTGTGTGGACTGTTCAGGGAAACTTGGGGCATCACCACTTCAGTGGTGATGAATCTGACTCCTCTCAAAGAGCAGCTTCCAAAATTCAGCATTGAGGGGTGAGGGGTTTTTATTTTGATGCTTTGTTCATAAACTCCAGCCAAACCATCAGGAGAGTCCTTCAGGAACTTGGGGGCTCTTTGGGAGCTGGGTGAGATGAGACCTCTAGGGTCACAGTGTGACACCTATGCTTAGAAGTGCAAATCAATTTCCAATTAATCTTAGCTCTTGTTCAGCCATTGCTGCAGCTGCTCTTCCCGCTGCCTGCAGCACTAGGTGAGGGTGGGGAGGCCCTGGCACAATTGCCCAGAGAAACTGTGGCTGCCCCATCCCTGAAGTATCCGAGGTTAGGTTGGATGGGGCTTGGAGCACCCTGGGATAGAGGAAGGTGTCCCTGCCGAGGTGGGAACAGAATGATTATTATTAAGGTCCCTTCCAATCCAAACCATTCAGGGATTCTAAGATGCATCCTTGCCCCAAAATGGGCTGTGAACCATGAGCCACCCTCCTGCCACTGCCCTGTGTGCTACTGCTGCTGCCCTCGATGCCAAAGGACAGGCAAGGTAGAGGCTGTGGGGAATAAAGGAGCAAGAGTGAGCCCAGCAGGTCTTTCTAAAGGGGTTTCAATAAGCAGGTGAGTGAAAAGTTGCTTCAAACAACTCCCCAAGGCTCTTGGAATGGCTAAATTGCAGCATGGATTGTCTAAATATATACTTCATAATAAATACCAGCATAAAAACTGATTTTATTTCCCAGTGGCAACACAAGAGGTGAAAAAAAGATCAGAGTGGGCTCACTCAGGGGATTTTCATATAAGTTCAGTGAAATCTGGTACTGTAGATAGCAGCTGGAGAGTCAAGGTATTGCATAGAGCTTGTAGCTTTCATTAAAAAGGACTTTCCCTGCCTTCATGGCAATAAAAAAAAGGTTTGACAATATTAATCTGAAGTCTTAGAAACTAAAGAAATAAAAAACCCCGAGCAATACGTTTAAATCATTTTGATTTTGGGCTGTTGGAAATATTAAGAACCCTCAAAAAAACCCTACTTGAGTGCTTAAAACTTGTCTTTAATGACAGCAGTCTCCTTTTGACCCTGTGCATTCAAATTTCTGCTGGAAACATCTCAAATCAACACTTCAGCTACAGAAACACTAAAACAAAAATTAAGTTGGGTGTTTTCAGCTCCAAACACTGCATTCCTGCCTCAGATTTTGCCAGAGATGTTACTGCTAATGTCCTAGTTATAACCCTGCCAACACAGGGAGAATTTATAATATCCTATAAAGCCCCAACTATCGGAAATGTCATTTTGGCATTAACACCACAGGGGCATCACCACTTCATTTGCTGACACTTTTACAGAGCCACGCTTGATTCCAACACGGCTGCTGTAAAACCTTTACAGCAACGGCCTAAGCCTCCAAATATCATCTTCAAAATCAAGAACTGGAACAGGTGCAGGTGACTTGGAAAGGGTCTGCTCTGTCTCAGTGTGGGGTCCCCCAAAATCCAGGGTGAGCACCCCAACCTCACTGCTCCAGGAGGAATTTAATCCTCAGATCTTACCTCCAGCCCTGTTATTCCCAGCACCTTCAGACACCACCAGTGCTCGCTGCCTTGGCTAAATTAAAAGTCTCCTAATTTCATGCAAAATTACCAACCCCTCGCCTTGCCCAGAAAGCCATTTCCTTAGCGCTAAAATAGCTAAATTAGTCTTGCTCGGCCTCGTAAAGGAGCTTGTCTTGTTTATTGAGCGATAAATATAAAGGTACAGTAACTAAATTCATCAGTCCCTAAACGCAGCCGTTGGGAATGGCCATTTCCACCATCCAATCTACAGCTGCATGAATATTTCAGAGTCCTTTTTCCCTTGGGTGCTCGCCTTATCTCTGGAGCCTGGATATTATTTTCTGCTTTTCAGCTTTTTGGATGTATTGGAGGAAATGTCATTATTTGGACCTGGGTGGATTACAGTTGACTTTCCTAAGCCAATTTATATTGGCAAGCTGCTGTTTTTAAAAACCCCTATAAATCACTCCCATGAATTTTAATAATATAACGTGGTTTCAAACATGCTCCCTTAATACGTGACACACTATTACAGCCGGCAATCGCTCCTCGGGTTGTGAACTCCGTTTTACCGTCACCTTCAGCGAGCGCCGCAGGGGACGAGCGATACCTCAGCCAGAATCAAGGAAATACCCATTCCTGCCCCAAATACCTTGTCATTGCAGTGATTGCAACTTAACAGTGAGACCTTAGAAATGCTGGAGCAGAAATCATGGGGGACTATTTGCTGATATTTCCCTAAATAAAGATATAAGATCCCTACCCAGAGTACAGCCTCAGGCTGGGATTTGTGGCTCCAACTGGTCCATAAACTCCCACATGCCAGGAGACAAGGCTAGGCCTCCTCATCACCTATAGACTTATTCTGATGAGCTCTGTCCTCCTCTTGTGCAAATTATACTCATTTTCTTCCCATCCCCATTGCAACAACTCCAAGGCGTCTGCCAGCTCTCAAGGGCTGTCTGTCAGTGGAAAGTGTACTCCTGGACAGAAGAGAAACAGCTAAGAGGGATAAGGAATAAAAGCCAGGGCAAAGGAGAGACCTTGGGAGACCTTTGTCAAAGAACATCCATAGATCATATGGAGGAACTGATGATGGGGTTTCGTGCCCCACTGGTGCCACTGGTGATGCCCCCACTGGAGAGCTGCTTGTTCACATTGCTTGGTGTTACTTGTATAGAACCAAAACATAAGAATATTCCAACCCTGGAAGTGTTCAAGGCCAGCTTGGAGCAGTCTGGTCTAGTGGAAGGTGTTCCTGCCAGCGGCAGGGGATTGGAACTGGACGGTCTTTAAGGTCTCTTCCAACCCAAATTAGTCTGTGATTCTGTGAATATAATAAGAACATCTGCAAGAAAGAGGATCTTTAAGGGACGGACTATTTGCAGGCAGAGAAAAAAATAATGAGCCAGACTTTGCTTTTTGGCTTCCAAAAGCAGCGAGGGCTCCCCAGCAGACAATGGAGCAGGATGGGGGTAAAGGGGGTACGAGGACCTCCTCAGACCTTGCTACTGCCTGCTCAGCTGCTGCCAGCACCACTGAGACCCAAAGCAATTCCTGGTTTAATATTCTTGGGAGAAAAAAATAAAGATCTCGTTTGTGCAGGGAGCAAACAGGCTTTTCAAAGGCTTTAGCTGTGATGATTTCCCCTGAAATGTTGTCACGTTCATCATTAATCTATTTTTTCCCTTTTCTGTAACTTAACCTGCGACAAGCCGACATTGTAAGTGCTTGATTTTCCAAGAATAAATTACAGTTTCATAAATGGTATTTTGCTTCACTGCTCAATTTGCAAGTGAAATGATGCCAATTGCTTTGTTCACAGGATTTTATCTAGCACAAACAATACCATCCTCGAGATTTATTTTTTTTTTAACCCTCAAGTTATTTTCGGAGCCCATATAACAGGAATACATGGAAAAGTAGACGACAGCCCATATGTTTTGGCATTATCGACTAACCATGAGCAGATACAAGGGCCCACGTGCCTCTAAAACATCGATCTAGGAATGAGATGTCACACACAGAGTGAGACACTGCCCAAAGAGAAAACAATCCCTTAGATCAAAAATATTTACAGTTGCCCCATGCTGGGCTAGAGTGCCCTGAGTGACTTTTTATTTGCATGATTTATGACTTGGGCCTGGGAAATCATCTCCCCCCAGCTTCTCCCAGGGACCACTGAGTTGCCTCATGGACCAACATATCCCCAGTGGGGTCTCCAGAAGATGGAGTACCTCAGTCCTGTTGAAAATATGGGTTCACAGCAGCTTAATTTTTTTTTCTTATATGATAAAATTATTAGCAATAGGAATAAAATGCAAGCACCTTGGAGCTATTTATGTTTTTTTAAGTGCAGAGGAATTCTCCCTGCTGGGGACACTAGCTCTGCCCAGGGACAGCCAGGCCACACAGGCTGGGACATGTCAGCATTAAACCCAGTCAAGCCTTTCATAAAAGGAAGGAAAAGAGAGAAAAAGTCCTTGCATGGGAAATACTAATGCTACAAGATTTGGTTAACAGCCATGGCTTCTGCTAGGACTTTTTTAACCTGTGTTTTTAGGGGAGATCATGGTAGAAAAGTTCTCATTTGGGAAAATTTTGGTGTAAGACAAAAAACTGAATGGCAGTAGTTGTATGAGGGATAGAAACCTGGTGTTTGAGGTGTTTATGCTCATTAATAAATTGGGATGGATTTGTGGAGAGCCCGAATCTTCATCTCCATCCTTTAATTGAGCCACCCCACTGGAGCTGGCCGGCTTCTGGTTTTCCTGCAGTTGATAAATCCTTTACCTAGCACCACAGAGCTCAGGTGATGTGGGCAATAGAGGCAGAGTTTGCATTTCTAACAGAGAAACTGAGGCACAGAGAGAATATTTGTCTTCCTCTTCAGATATGAAAATGTGTTTGCTCTCATCCCTCCTCTGCTTCTCACCCCACTTCCCTCATCCCCCTGGATGAGACACTGGGGAAAGTTTTTGCTATTCCCTTGCAAATGGATGCTTCAAAACAGTCCCAGACCTTCAGAGGCTTTGGATTTGGCACTGAACAAAGATAAATGTCTGGTAACAAACCACATCCCAAAGCAGAATTGTCACCTTTTGGGCGACCCCAAGAGGCAACATGGAAATCCCAGCAAAATGAAACATTCTCAGCCAGACAAAGTGTGTCCCGGTGTCCCTGTTGAGGCCATCATTAGACTGTTACAACATGGAAAACCAAAATAAAACTGAATTTAAAAGAAGTGAGGGCTTGCCCACTGCAGGTGCTGTGCAAATGGGTCCCTCCACGGCTTCCCCACACACAGAGCTGCTGGCCATGAGCTGCGGGCTAAGGGGCTGGGCTGCTAATGGCTTTAAGCGTCACTAATTGATCCGTGCAGTCACTGTAATTACGGAGCGGGATATGGTGGCAAAACACAGGCAGAGCATTAACTGCTGCGAAGGGAAAAATCCAAATCACGGCTGAATCGATCTTCAGGCAGCCGGCACTGACAGCCCCGGCCCTCAGCGCTGAGGATTTTCCAATGCGCTGAGGTTTTCTGCAGGAACGTGCTGATTTCAGGAATATTTGATGGGAAGAAGGGTGGCTGTTAGCTCTTTTAATCTATTTCTTTGCATTTTGCTTTCAAGCCCAGGCTGAGCCACTGCGAGTTTGTCCCTGCTGCACTGAGGAGCCCCTAATCCAAAGATGCCCAACAGAAAGCACCGGGTATCTTCATAATTAATTAGCCTTAATGACAACCTCCAGCAGCCTTAGTGCAGGGTGTTGTATGAGCCACCACGAAGAGCTGCTCTGTGCGTGCAACAGGGACCCACTCCCGTCTCCTTCCTAATGCAACCTATTGATTATTCTACTTAAAACATGCGTTAGAAGGTACTTCTGGTGGTGAGAGGTTGTGTGGGGCCGAGGGGAGAGGGAGCAGCTCCCAGGTCCTGCCTGCAGACACAGGCTCCCGGCAAGTGCCGGAGGATGGAAAGTGGAATGAACTGAGGAAGGAGAGAGAGTCTGGTTAGGGGACAGCACTGGGAAGTGACAAGGTGTAGGAAGACGACGTTGTTTTGCAGTAATCTCCCAACCTTCATTAATACTGCTGTCACAGTGCCGATGGGCTGCATTAATTAAAATGAATGGTGCATGACAGAGCAATAATTCCATTATTTCTCCATGCTTGCACCTTCCAGTGTTTCATCCTCAAGGAGCAGGGGAGGGAGAGCAGGGGGCAGGGTGCCAGGACCAGTGTCCCTGAGCAGCTGAAGGTCCCTGACCTGCTGCCTCCTGTCAGAGACCAAGTGCCAACAGCAGCAAGGCGCTTGGGGCTCCACGGCTGCCGGTCCCCTCCTCACCCTGCACAGCTCCCACAGCAAATGCCTGCTCCTGCAGCCGGGAGGGTCCACATGCCCCATCCATCCAGGGACACCCCTACAGCAAGGAGGCCACTGGAGCCACAAAGAGCATCCAGTACAGGGACAAACCCTTCCCTCTAACAATCAGCAGTGACAAGCAACCGACAGGCACGGACTGATGGTGAATCAAGGGTTTTGCAAAAATGCCTCTTCTTTAGAGACTGTTCTCCCGCTTCCCGCACCTCTCCCTGCCTCTGTCCAACAGCATTCCCAAAAGACTAAACACCTTTGGTTTCCATGGCAGCCTGATTTTCAATGAGCATCCTTCAAGTCCTAACTGGAAAGAAAGTGTTTCATTAATGCATGCAGGACACACTGGCATCTCCCCGGGGCGACAGTATCCTTCCCCCAAAACTAACACCTTCTGCCCATAGTGGTTTTTTTTTAATTTTACTGAAATGATGGACTGATGGAGCCATGGGAAGGGGCTAGCCAGCTCTGCCACTGACTCAGGGAGCTTGCTTAGAGAGGGACTTGGGCTGCTTTTGCTTGGGGGAAATTAAAGAAATAAAGTGATGCTGAGCATCAGGAGGTGGCACGTGGAGCTTCCCTCCAGAATGGCTGCCTCCCCTCCAGCCCATTGCAGGGGGACACTGACACCCCCCCCAGCTGTCCCCTTCTGAGCTCTTCTGGATACCAATCTTCTGGTTTCAGTTTACCTATTTCCATCCAGACTCTGTTTCTGTCTCCTGTTTAACGCAATCTGAGCAGTTTGTACACTCATAATTTGCTATTTCTTTTGGGTTTAACCCCAGTTAGTGGCTCTGTCAGGCAGATGGTGCCCAGAGCTGGAGAATGGGAAACTAAGGAACTAATGATTTGAAGCAGGGCACTTCAGTCCTGCAGGATGTAATAAGAAAGGGTCAAAGGACATTCCCTGCAGCCCAGGGGTGCCAGTGCAGGGAAAAGCGGGATGTGTTTGCTACGTGATGTCCAAATAAAGTAACCGTTAAGCAGAACAAGTGAAATTCTTTAACAGAGGATGCCTGGGGGAGGATGTGGAGGATGCACTGAGGCAAAGCAACCCAACCTTCACTAGCCTGGAACCTTTCAAAGGTTTTTTAAGAGACCCCAGGTCACGGCACAGCCTCGGCCCCGGCTTTTCCCAGCACAGAGGATAATTGCCGTCCAGCCGTGACATACCCTTTTGCTGACCCCGCCGGGGTCCCCGCCACCCTCCAGGATCTGGCAAGGACAGATATACGGCTGGACCTCAGGGGGCTCCTAAAAGCAGGTCATGCCAAAACAATACAGCTTTGTCGGAGGCAAAAGGGGAACGAAGCCGCAGTCAGCCCCGACTGCTGCCGCAGGATTTACTGCACACAGATGGGATGGTGGTCGTGGATGATGCACTGAGCATCGCCCTGGGGCAGCCAGGGAAAAGAGAGCTGGGAAAGTGCCCCCACACTTAGTTTGGTTTCTGCTTTGTATGTGCAGCATCATCTTTAGCTGCAGCAAAGGCTGCTCTCTGGAGATCAGGATTTGGGAAGTCTCAGGTGCGTCCAATGTTTGGCTGAGGTTCCCCGCTTGGACTCATTCCCCCTCTGGCTGGGGTGTCTCGTTCCAGAGCTTGGAGAGCTGATCTGAGCTGCAGAGCAGGGTTTGCCCCCAGGGAGGTTTTACATCACTCTGCCATGAGAAGAGCCTGCCCATGTGGACTAAGGCATCTCAAAAGAGACCTGGACCTCAGTCCTCCATCCCTGAAGGAAAGCAGATGCTGCCATGTCAGAAGCATGTATTTATCCAAGAGCTTAGGAAGGAGCTAAAGGGACATGATAGAGCCTGTCCATGCACCAAAGAGTGGTCAAAGAGCACCAAAGGTAAATGCAGACAAAGATGCTGCAAAGGATACAGTTGAGATAAAAGGTATTATTTCTTAGAATATCATCTAATAAAGTTAAATTAAGCATATCATAATTGTCCATCCTAGCACCTCCCTCTCAACTTCTTTTGAGAGGACACACCTCATTAAGACTCAAAATCTTCAGACACTAAAAAAAACCCTACCCAATACATTTTGCCTTGCCCAGCGCTAATAAAGTCTTCTGCATTGCATGGGGCTTTTTAATAGAGAAAAGCAACTTTTCTTAATTCTTCTGCAAAACTAGGGTAGTTTTCACAGCCAAATTTCAGAGCAGCCTTGCAGTCCTTTGACTATCCTTGCTACACCAGTCTGATGCATTTCCACAGCACAGGGCAGCCCATTGAGCCCTCACAGCAAAGCCTCTGGCACTTCCATGAGGCAGCTCTCTGCCAGGAGAGAAAACCCATTAGAGCTCCCAAGAGCAGATACACATTGGAAGTCGGCAACATCATTAAATGAATATTCATAAATTATTTTGCTACATAAACAATATTAATATCACACCTTCCACCTTCAAAAGCCTATTGCAGGCAGGGACTCATTAAGACTCCAGCGAAGACCACTTGCAGACTTTCAGTTACATGGAAACTCAGAGACTTTATTAAACATGAGCAATATATTTATTTTAATAGAGTACAAAGCCTGGATTTGGCCACCCTAAAACACCACTCAGAGCACCGAATCTCCGAATAACCTGATCAAACAAGGCTAATGTGTGCAATATATCTTGGGTGAGTAATATACAGCCACATTTCCTGCTCCATTTACCCAGTTTTAACTACACCTGACCTACTCTTATCCTAATAGAAAACGGCTGCTCTTCTCATTGCCCGTCCTCCACACATGTTTTTCTGATAATGACCAAAACTAAATCACTTCCCTTTCTCCTAAGTGCTGGGCACCAGCTGTCTTGTGACATTTAACTACAACAAGTCCTTTTGCAGGACCTCCAGGTTAGTTCCTGGGGCCCTGGACCTCCATTCCTGTGCCCTGTCTCCTGTATCCATCCTGCATCCGGACATCGGAAATAAGGCATTAGGTGAAGTGCTGGGTCCTGCACTTGGGTTACAACAACCCCATGTGACATGACAGCTTGGGAAGAATGGCTGAAATGCTGCCTGGTGGGAAAGGACCCGGGGGTGCTGGCTGACAGCAAACATTAGCCAGAGTGTGTCCAGCGGACAAGAAGGCAAATGGCACCTGGCCCATATCAGCAATGTGGCCAGCAGTACCAGGGCAGTGACTGTCTCCCTGTACTGGGCACTGCTTAAGCACCGCTGATCCTGGGGTCAGTTTTGGGCCCCTCACTCCAAGACAGACAGTGAGGAGTGCGTCCAGAGAAGGGAACAGAGCTGGGGAAAGGCCTGGAGCACCGGAGGCAGCTGAGGGAGCTGGGGGGGCTCAGTCTGGAGAAAAAGAGGCTCAATTGGCCTCAATTATCTAAATGATCTTTTCCAACCTAACTGATTCCATTATATGATCCCAGTCCCATAGGATTTCCCTATTTTCCCACACCAAGGAAGCATGTGAAGAAAAACCTGGGAGCTCTCTCAGCTCCTACTGTCACTCTCTTTGTGAGCCAAGGTTTCCCTGCTGCAGTGAGGATGCTGCTGGTCAGCAAGCACAATGTTCATGCCTGGGTGAGAGGTTCTCCCAAACCTGTGAGCATCACCTAACAGAGCAGGTTCAGCTTTGTAAAGGAGAAAAATCTGTTTCCAGCAGTGTTTCTGCCCCCCACGGAGCTTAGCTCAGAGTGATCCATCGAGGTGGATTTAAAGCTTCCTGAGCAGCATGTTTAAATGGCCAATTTGACCCGAAAATGTGCATGATTCACAAGCTCTGGTTGTGTTTCTCCAGCACTGAGAAATCACAGCTATATTTCATTATTGTTACTAATTGCTATAAAGTATTATGGGGAGGCGATGGCACAGGCGGAAAGAAATATAAACCATTTGCAGTCTATTGAGCCCAGATAACATTTCCCAAGCTTGCTTAGGGGTGCAGAAATCGGTGTTTGGTGCAAATAAATGAGCAAAAGCATTTTCCAAAGGAATTAGCGCATGGCACGAGCAAATTGCAGCAATTGTGTCTCTTCTTTCTAAGCACTGAATTGCCTCTATAATTCCCCATCATTTAGTTGCATAAATCTTGTACAAATAAACCAGCAATTTGCATATGCACAGAAAAGAAATTATAGAAAAACAAGGAAAGATGTTATATTTTTCCTTCATGAGCTGGAAATAAATATGCATTGCTTACTGCCTAAGCTGTGTTTGGCCCAGCTCAGAAATAAAAATTTAGGAAACCCTTTAATTTCAATAATAAATACGTATCAGAGGATGAAAAAAATATAATTTGTGGCATATGGAAGCCACAAGTTTCTGGGTTGTTGCATCATGAAGTGCGATGGCAGAGCCGTGTGTGCATGCAGAGGATGCAGCATGATCACAGCATCATAGAATCCTAGAATGGGTTGGGTTCGGAGGGACCTAAAGATCAGCTGGTTCCAACCACCTGCCATGGATAGGGACATCTTCCACTAGACCACGGTGCTCTAGACAATGGGTCACACCAATGTCTTCATGACGATTGGTGTGAAGGCCAAGGGATGCAGCTCACCACAGCTGACAGAAGAGCGATGCAGAGGGGTGAATGCAGCTGCCTCTGGTGCAGCTCAGTCAAGCACCTACTGAAATAAATGCAGAGGGTCTTGGGGAAGCAAGTATCTCTTGAAGATGACACTTTACACATCATCTTGATTTTCAGTCACAAAATGCTTATCTTTGTTGTGACTTCTATGGAGGACTCTGAGGTTCCACTACTAAAGAAACCCCAGGGTCAAGGCCAGAAGCAATTAAATTATATCTCTAAATTATTGAGCCATAACACACCATCTGGCCTTAGACCCACTTGGACCAAGGCACCAGTGGGCAGCAGGGGTGGGAGCAGCTCCGACTGTTTGTCATGCTGGTGGAGGCTCCCCAGAGGAGCAAAATAGCTGTTTCCGATTAACTCCCCGTGTGACTGATCTCATTCTGGAATAAGAGGGTGTTATTCCAAAACACCATAATCCTCTTCCAAATGACTTAATCATGTTTGGAATAATATGCTTTCCTTCCAAAACATTCATATAGGGAAAAAAATCGGGAGTGAAAAAAATCAATCAGAAACAGCCCTTTGTAATAACACCTTGTGCAGAAGAGTTCTCAGTGGGGACATGTGATATCGTGCTGGTTTACAAAGATTTAATAAATCACCATTTGCAGTAATTCCTGCAGGCTGGGAGAGCAGCATGACTGAGAGGCACACAGTGTCTCCTCTTCCTCACTCCAAAGCTACAGAACTCCAAAACGGTCCCACTATGCACTGGTGCCTCAGGCACTCACCCATGTGTCTTGTGCTCCCTCTGGACCACTTACGGCTGGAGCATTGCTGCAAACCCACTGCTCAGGGATGCTCAGTCAGGCCCAGTGGGAAAGTAGGTAGGAACAACCAGACTGTGGTCCCAAGAGAAGGTGCCACCAACATCCACTGGCTCTCTGGCTCTCTCCCCTCTGCATCTCCCACACCACTGGGGTAGGAGGACCCTTGTGTCAAGAAGAAGAAAGAAGCAGTGACTTGGATGAAAGCATGAGCTCTCACATCTTTCATCCATTAACTAATCATTCCTCCTGCACAGCACATGTGCCAATTCATCATAGGTGATCAATACCTTCCTTGAGGCCCCAGGATGATGAACGTCTCTGCTGATATTCAAATGACCTTGAGACAACAGGGGCAGCTCCCTCAGGCACAGGTCAAAGAGCCAAGACTGAAGCATCATGTAAGATGATACATGGCCCCAAAATCTCTCTCTAAGGCACAGAGAAATGTTTTTGGCTAAAAAGCTTCTTCAGAACACAAAGGAAAATTTTAAGTCATGCAGATGCTGGAAGATGATGCTGGACCAAGAAGACCTGGATTTTGTGTGCCAGGCCGGAGCAGAAGGCTGAGACAGCTGCCTGCAAAAGAGCAATGTGGTTCCTATCCTGTGCTCTTGCTCTGGGCTTAGGGTCAATTCACAGCATCTCTGTAGAATTAAGATGGAGTCACAAGTTGAGACCTCCATTCTTCACAGAGACCAAGAGCTGATGTACTCCAGTCTGGTTTCTTTCTCAGATGCAGTCCTTTGCTCAATCCCTAAGGCCATTACCTGTGTCAGGTTAAGACCAACTCTCTCCCTCTCCAAATCACTGTTCACCTCACCAACCCAGCAGATCCCAGGAGCTGACATCCTCCTGTGTGAAGAACTACTGTCTTCAGCTACAGCTTTCCCCTCTGCCCATATCCAGCCATGCCAGCAGGAAAATAAACCCCAGTCCCATTCCACGTGCACTGCAAACCAGGGCTGCCCATGGACTACATCCAACATGTAGGGTTTATTCTTCTCAGAAGAGGAGAAGAAAGATAATCATAGATAACTAAAGCAGCTTCTCACCTTCACAAAACTGAAAAGCAATCCTTTAAGACAGCTGTTTGTCCTGCAGAGCTCCATGTTTTGCCCCAAAAATAACTGAAAGAAATGCTGAGAACTGGCAAAGTTCCTACAGTAGTTGTTTGCGTGATTTAGGTTAAAAATAATTGCTGTCCAGGCTTATCTGCCTGACATAAGTAATTAGATCACAGAGTACTTATAAGCTGCCATTTCCTATGAGCATATTTTAACATGGCCTTTATCGTTTGACCTTTATATCTGCAGAGGCTTCATCCGCTCCCTGCTGCTGTGATGGATTTATTTTTGAAGATTGGGCTCAGGCTTGCCAGTCCTCGGGCGAGGATGCGGCACAGGAGACAGATTACAGCCTCAGCAGCTTCTGCAGGGAGGAGGAGAGAGCCTCTCTTTATGTGGAGATGTGCCAGACCTAGACCCTGCTGCAGCTCCACCAGAATTAATCTCCACGGTTAAATTTATTGTTTGCACCAAAAGAAAGGGAACAAGAGAAAGAGCACGAGAAAAGGTTGGGCGGTGTAGAACTGGGGGAACATGGAAACACACCACTGAAAGGGAATGGTTCTTATCATATGAGATATATTAATATATCTCATATATTCATGCTTTCAAAAAAAACCCCATTCATACATTTTCCCCCCAGAAATTGATAAGTGTGGTGATCCCCTCTTGTACATCCCAAAAGCAGAAGTGTGCCTCCTGGCTCATGGGTGAAGCAGCTCCCTGACTCTGAAAGCTCAGAGAAGGCCAAAAGCAAAATGCTAAGAAGGAAAGAACCCGAGAATAGATCGCTGTCACTACTTTCAGTCACAAAGACAGCTACAGAGAGACACTGATCCTATGCACAACAAAACCTATAGATATAGGGCAGGACTTGAGTCCTCCACAGCTGAACAGCACTGAATAAATTTTAAAAAAACCAAACAAATCTAGCACAACATCAACTACTTTCTTTCCATTTTTATAAAGTCCAGACTTGGGTAGGTTCTCTCTTCCCATCAACATCCCTTGAGAAGCAAGTTGACTTTGCTGGAGTTGTCAGATTTGTAAAATAAGAGATTTCATTTTTACACCTCACTCAATTTTTTAATGAAATATAACTTCCTTTTAAAAGACAATTTCAAACTTCCCCCTCAACTGATGAATATGGTTTTCTTTTATTGTCCAAACTTCATTAATGACATAAAGACCCTAAATTTGAAGGGATTCAATGTTTGCAGAGCCTTTTAATATCTTCATGGATGGCAATCTCGTTCCTGTCTTCACGCAGATAAAGTGAGACACTGAGATCAGAGTTATTTTGGGAGAACACACAAAGAGGTTGCCTTCCTTATGGAACCAGGCTGAAAACCCTGGAAGTTGCCGGTCAGACTCTTCCTGCTGAGTTTCAAATTATGAAGCAGAACAGTAACGCCGAGTCTCGCCTCCATCTGGCAATGGTGGGAGCTCTCCTGTCCACATTCTCTAGCACTCCACACCTTTGGAGTAGGTGGAAAAGTCAAGGGGACAGTTCATCCCTCGCCACTTGGTAGGACATGACGTGGATTGAAAGGATGCTGTACCACCCATTCAACCAGCGCTCCCTTCCCACCACATCTCAAGCAAGCCCCCAGTCCATTTGCTGTGGTTTTCTGCTGATGGCATGAGGTGGATTTGAGCAGCTGAGAAGCACCATCAGTCCCATATAAAAGCCAGTGTTTTAGACCTACTTTCAGAAGTGGTACAGATGGGAACAGCTGCTGCAAACCAGAGCTGTTTCCCATCAGGTAGGCAAAGCCAAAGGTCTCTTCCACGTTTCACAGAAGTTTGTCTCATCTGTGAGTTTGTCTGTTTTATGGGGAGGCAGAATATCTCTTAATAGGATTTCAGGACCGGTTTATCTATCAAGAGCAAAATCCCACCATGAGATGACATCACTGAGAGATTATCCTGTATTCTCTGAAGGAGAGAACACAAGATTATCCTGAAATGAGGCTTGTTTCTGTTGAGGTAATGAGAGATAATTAGTAACCCCCTTTGCATAGCTGGGTGACCCAGAGAGCACTCCCAAAGTAGAAAAGCAGCAGCATTTCCAAAGGGAAGAAATCCAAGGTCTGACGTGGACTCAATCTGAAAGAAAAACTTCTGGAAAGGATCAGGGCAAGGCCATGAATTTATGAAGTAGTTGTTCGGCTGACTCTAATTTTTAAAGCATTATTATCCTTTTAGCAGGGCTGTCGGGTAGATGGAAGCCAGAGCCAGTGTGATGAAGAGCAGCTGAACGGCGATTTGCAGCAATTCCTCCCGCCTTCCACACTTTTTTTTCTGCAGAGCAGCAAGCCAAATTGCTTGTAACCAGCTTACTGCAGCCTGAAATGCTGCAAAAAGGGAAATTTCTGGGCTGGTGGCATGAGGAATGAAGAGGGAGGATGAAAAAGGAAGAGAAACACCAATGGCAGGTCCTGAGATCAACTGGCATTCCAAAGACCTAAGACAAACAGGTGTCGGAAACATTTACTTTGAGATTCTTTCTAGACTGACCCAAACAGGGCAAACCAAAGAGCCATTTCTGCAGATTTAAATGCATTTTGTGTGCCCTTGCAGCAAATCCTCATCTTGCTCGCTGTTGTATCATCTGCATTTCTCCAACAAAAGCATCCCTGTTGGATGCAGCACCACTCTAACCTTCCAGGTGCTCAAAAGCCACCTTTTAAGTAATACAATCAAAACAATCCAGCTAAAAGCTTATTTTCTGGCCTAGACTGACATGAATTGTTCCTAATAAAGCTAAAGTTCTGTGGGGCAACTAATGGGTACTTATTAGTACAGGCAATGTACTATTCAATCACCCATACAGAGGAACTAATGGGGATCGATGACCAAAATACAGGATAAGGATTTACCTCTATATAAACAGCTGATAGGCTGATGATCTTAGGCATCAATGGGAAAGTTCATACCTGGCTACTAAAGAGATAAACAAAATATGTGAAAAATAGCATCATTGGGTCCCTGGGGAGGTGTAATATTATTGCTGGTATTAGGGGGTTTTCCAGAGATGTTCACCTTTCCAAACAGCACGGGTTTGGGAGCAAGTTAGAAGATGGCGTAACCCAGACAATGCAAGAAAGCAGCTGGAAGAACCTCTGGATGAACCTTTGCACTCAGTAAGAGTAGGCTTAGATTAGATATTAGAAAGAAATTTTATCCTGTGAGGGTGGAAAGGCACCAGCATAGACTGCCCAGGGAAGTTGTGGATGCTCCATCCCTGGAAGTGTTTAAGGCCAAGCTGGAAGGAGCTCTGAACAATCTGTCCTAGAGGAAAGTGTCCCTGCCCATGGAAGGGGAGTTGGAATTAGGTGATCATTAGGGTCCCTTCCAGCCCAAACCATTCTATGATTCTATGGTCCTCTTTCTTTAAAACCACCTTGTATACAAACCAACCTTTTCCTGCTTCATCTTCTCCCTTCAGCAAACACTTCCCAAGATTTTTCTAAAACCCAAGATTTTTATACCTTTGCCCTAGAGCTGATGGAAGAATGGTGTGATTTGCTGAGCTGAAGGAAGGGCATGGTCACCTCTGGGGCTTCTAAGTCACTCTTTCCTGCAGCAAAGCATTCCCTGATTTCCATCCTCCCATTTCCTTCCCTTTGAAAGGCCTCTGACCAGATCACAGATGGCAATTCCTATGTGACAGATCCTAATGTCATTATTGATGACGAACCAGATGTCCAAGGAGGCATAATGCTCCTTTTAATCCAAAATTCATCAAGAGCCTCACCTTTGTAGTTTAGGGTGAGTGCAAAGACATCTTCATTGGAAGGGGTTGGGGCCACATATTTTTTTTCCTCTTCCCTCAGTTTTCTTTTGCACATCATGGCTAGAAGTGACTAAACCAGACACCAAAAGCATCCTGTTCTCAATAACAGCATCATTAAAATGCTACAAAAATCTCTCTTGAACTTTACAAGGGCCTGGGAAGGGACATGCTGGATGTGACAGACTGTGTTATCAACCTCAAGACATTACAACATGCTGCTCCTGCTCCTTGCTGCATTTTAGGTACAACAATTCTTAGTCAGAAAGAAAGAATTCCTAGTTTGGATTGTGGAGCAATCCTAACACCTAATGCATCAGTTTGGTTCCCGCCTGACAACTAAATATTATATATTTTTCCATAGATTAAGTGTTGTATAGCTGCCCTGCTATAAGTCACTGGACTAAAAGGGAATGACATGGAACCAGCATAAGCAGGAGATGCAGTGTGGACCACAGGTAGTTAGCAGCAGGTAAAACACCACAGGTGACTTGTTCCCATTTACATTTTAAAACAAGAGCTCTTGCGCTCGTTATCTCTCTTGGAGACAGGGGAAAAAATCCCAACAGCCTTTGTGGCAGCGAAGACAAAGCTTTGCTCAGTAGGAGATGTTCTATACAGCATAATGTATGCCGGGAGCAATCCGGTGTTTTATGGGCCCGCTTAGTGTGAAGTGCAAAACAGGCTTGGGACTGGGGCTGCATTATTCATGGGGGACCTTAAATATTTTAGTGTGAGGCTGAGGTAGGGAACAATGTAACAATAGTGTATTGTCCCCTTTCTTCCCCTAAAATCATTGTTTGTGTTTAAGAAGGCAAGCGGGGAATCTTTCCCTTTCAGTCTAATGCCATGCACTGACACATCCCCGGGAAAAGCAGGGGAGCAATGAGGCAAACCCCACAGTCCCTCCAAGAGAGGGGGAATTGTCCTGTTGTCTCCTAGCTCCCAAGAAAATATCAGTTCTGTCTTTAGAAAAGGAACAACTCAGCTCCTGACATATATTTTTGGAGATGATTCACCAGTTCTGTGCACGAAGGGACACATCAGCAGGTGGGTGTGCAGACAAAGAAAGTTTCTGGTAGTTCTTTCCCTTCGAAGCATCAGAATTATTTCCACACCACTCTGCTGTGTATGACTTGCTTGATCAGAAGCAATGGCTGGTTTGCAGCAGGGCAGTGGGAATAACCCAAAATTGCAATGTCTGGGGTAATGTGGTCAGAGCAGTGGAGGGCAGAGGCAGGTGAGGAGGCAGAGCTGCCTCTGTGCAGATCCACTGCTGCCATCAGCCGGCAACTGGAATCCAGCACAGGGCCTCTCCCTGGGACAACAGCTAAGGCAGACACAACACACACCTCTTATACCAAGCCCCTCCTTGGCTGTTTTCACTGAGAAGAGGCATCCTTAGGCTCAAAAAAGAGCAAAGCAGCAGATGGGATGCTCAGAGACAGGGGAAATCTGGACCTTTCCAGGCAAAAATTTGCCTTTAAATGCTGCTTTATCCTCTCCAAAGCCAGAGGTGAGAGTCATGGAAGTTTAAGGACAAGCCTCACTGCATCCCAGACTGGGTATTTTGGAACTCAGCAGAAGTCGGATCACGTTGGCAGCTCCTTATGTACTGTTCACACAGCACTGAATTTGGACCAGAGCTTCAGGGTCCAGTCCCCTTGCAGACAGCCTGGGTCTTGCTATTTATCCCTAGAGATCCAGTCTCATGTTGAGACTCTTGAGCAGAGTGAGGTTTGGCCAAACTTCAGATAACCAGTTATTTCAGATAACATGATTCTGGCCAAAGCTACATGAGATTCCAGACCTTTCTCACTTCTGTTTCCCTTCCTGCAAAGATAAATCTTGGCAGCTGTCTCTCGCACGACATAAAACAGAACCAGCTCCATACATCTGACACAGCTGAAGCGCAATAAAATCCCTGTTTCTGCTCTTTTTGGAACCATCAGAAAGAAATTCAAATGACTTCCCCGACAGTGAGAAATCCTGGTATTTCAGTTTTGATGTTTAAACTCATCCATATTTCTTCTCAGCTTAGATGAAGGTTCATAGCCAGAAGTTCATATTCCATAGCCACAAAACCTTACACTAGTCCACTTTATCAGTGTATTTGTGACCTGTTACATGTGCTGTGCTTCCTACATGGAGTAATTTGCATCCTGTTCCTTCCAAAACAAAGGACAACTCTTCCTTTGAAATCAGCCCTCCAAATGTGGGGAGACATAGGGCTCAAATATTTCTCAGGAAACAGCCCTTTATTTGCAAGGAGATGTTGCTGCATCCAGGACGACTGCTGCACATGGACAGGTCTCTTATTACAAGGCTGATATGACCACTTTGCAGACTTCCCTTTTGTTTAGATTAACTGATAATCACCAGCACAGCTGTTGGTTTTTTTGTTGGGTTTTTGGGTGGGGTTTTTTTTGTTTTTTGTTTTTTTGGGGTTTTTTTTTGGTTTGTTTTGTTTTTTTTTTTTTTTTTGGTTTTTTTTTTGTTTGTTTGTTTGTTTGGTTTTTTTTTTTTTTTTTGGCTTTTTTTTGGGGTTTTTTTTTGGTTTTTTTTTAGGAGATAGAGAACACAGAGATTGGTGTTGAAGTCTGGGCACAACCTGCACACAACCCATGCCAGAGCACTCAGCTTTCTCCAACAAGAACATTCCTGAGAGCCAAATCCTGATGGAGCCCTTGCACTCCCCTGGGTATTCCCATATCATTTGTCTTCTTAGCAAAGCTGCAAAACTCTCATTTGGGACGTGGGGAAGAGGCAACAGGTCCCCCCTTTGCTGCAGGGATGTCACTGCAGACCCACACACCCCCTCTGCTATGACAAAGGTGCAACACAGACATTGGGGGTGCTGCCACCCCGAGCTCCCGCCAGAACTCACCCAGAGCCTCACTCCTGACCTGGCTTGGATTGGAGTGCATGACCTAGAGGTGAACTGCTCTATATCCCATATCCAGTCTCCCACTGAGTTTATTTTCTGGTGTGGGAGATCAAAGACTGCTGTAAGGAGAAAATCTATCAAAGGCTCAGCACCCTAACATAGATCCAGCTTGCTTTTATGTTTACTTTCAACAAGCATACTCCTTCCTATTGTTCAGCAATCGCTTTAAAATGGACAATTATCCGATTTCCCTATTAATGGGAAAAGTCAGGCAATCATAAGTCCTACAACATGCTACTATCTGCAAACTGCATGTAACACATTATGGAAAAACCAATCTGTGGAGGAAAGCTATTACCGAGTGACCATGTCTTAGCTCAGCAGCTGGTTTTAATTTCAGCAGAGGATCCCTCTGCTTCCCAGCATCCAGCAGTACTGCTGTTCCCACTGCTTCCCTGCAAGCACTGCAAAACTACAGTGTTGGCCTTAAACTACAGCAATTCAGTGCTGCAATCAGCAAGGAGAACTTCTGCATCTAAGACAACTGCCAGCCCCTCACTGCATCTGCCTTGTCTTTCATCCCATCCAAGAATGGTTTGGGTTGAAAGGGACCTCAAATATCATCCTGTTCCACCCCACTGCCATGGACAGGAATACCTTCCAATAGACCAGGTTGCATCCAATGTGTTTGGAAGAAGTGAAAAGTTCTTTTACTTCCCCTATACAGTGACCTACACAAGGGTGAACCTGGTGCCACACTGCCTTTCACGTCCTGGTACCTCTCATATGGCACAGAGAACAAAAGAATGGACCAAACGATACAGGTTGGTCTTCTGGATAAAGCAGCAGACTGTCATTCAGGAATTCCCAGGTGGCATTCTGGCCGTCTCCATCAAAAAGGGTTGGGATCTAAAGCAGCCGTGGGGACAAATCTGTGTTTTGCTACAGTTTACAAGTGGCTTTGGATAAATTGCTTAACCACCCTCAGTTCCCACTCCCTGTGCTAACTGGGATACTCATGCCCATTTTACTGGGATGTCTCATGAATTATCTGGTATTTGGGAAGCTCTTAAATCCATGTAACTCACATGTAACAATGAAATGTGATCCTGCTTTTAGATCAGAACAAAAATAATTCAGAACTGAGCACATTTTGTTTTTATTTTCCTAGGACTATCTGAATTCACTGAGACAAGTGACAAAGAAATATGATTCACCATATTCATGACTACTTCCAAAATGGTTTACTTTAATCTGAGCAATTGGAAAAACGTTAAAGGCAAAACTGCTTTACCCAGTTGACTTAAAAAGGTTGTTTTATTCCACATTTCTGTTTTCAATAAACATCCCAGGATAAAAACATCCCCTGCAGCAGATCTATGCAAAGGACAAAAAGGCGTTAAATCCAAAGTGGGGGCGGGTGGAAGAGATAAATAGTTTACTGCTATTATCTTTACCATATGTTCTATTCCAACTGGATACACATAAACAGCATGCAATCTTCAAGCTCAGCTTTAGACTCTTTGAAGTGACCTGACCATACTACTGATTTATTTCAAACTAACCTTTCTCTTTGAACCTTAGGTCAAGGTTAATTCCATAATAAAACATACCTTATACAGCTGGCTGTTCCCGTGGTGCTAGCAAGGAACGAGGCCCTCAGCCATAAGCATTTGTTTCACTGAGTGGGGTATTGTATTTCTATTTTCCCTTCCCTGTATTAATTTCCTTCACAGACCCTAGTTAAGGAGGAAAAAAAACCTCTTTTCCGGTCCATGAGATCAATTTTAAACACACTGGAATTAAATGAAGACATTTAAGCCACATTTCTTTGCTGAAATGCATCCACCAACACCAGAAACTATTTTTATTACAGTCTATGTTTAATAATCAGATCTTCAATTTCATAAGAAGCCACACAGCTACGTTATTCAAACTCCTGCACTGGCAACGACCCTTTCAGTATCCTTTACAAAACCATCTCTGCACTGAAACACAGCAAATCACCAAGGATATCTTTTTCTATCTAGGAAAATAAAGTGGGAAAAAAGAAACACGTTTCAAGGGCCCTTCTCAAAAAAAACCAAAGGAAAGCTCCTTGCCAGTGCCTCAGCCAGTCTTGCCTGCCTGTAGGTATAGAAGCATGCCAGGCAGGGGTGCAAAGGTGCGGGAGAAAGCTTGGAATGTGGGATGCAGCCACTAAGAAATGCTGAGGTGCACAATGCATGGCTCAAGCATTGCTCATCAGGCTGTCTTCCAGAAGACTGGAAATATGCTTTTTAATTTTAGTCTTCAGCCCATGGCAGACATTCACAGCAGTTAATTAAAAAGCAGCAATACCAAAGCTAAACCAGCAGCTGTTCCACATTTCTCCTGACTCCAGAGCCTTGTCAACATGGTGCCTCTTGGAGCTGTTGGGAGAGGGATGAGTAGAAACCTTTGTTTGGGTTCGGGGTTTCTGCAAGGTGCAGGCTAGAAAATCTTATCTGCTGTAGCTAACCCTGAGGGGAAGTGTGCTTCCCCTCCAAAGGAACAATGATGTTATCCAAGCTTATCCTACCACATTCTGCAGGCCTGAGTCTATAGCAGTTGATGTTCAGGATCACCAGCAGAGCAAGGCACACTCCCCTAAAACAGCCCCAAAAGCTTTCAGCACTTCACCTCTGGCTTAGGAACAGCTCTGTAAAACAGGGTTTAGCCCCGTGTTAAATGAGTTTGAGCAGGCAGCACTCTCAGGCAGCATCGATACAGCAAACTTGTTATCTCATCAGTATCTGTCACTGCGGAACGCAGCTGAGCTTGCCGTAATGGGAGCACCATCCATTTGGAATCCCAAAGGTAGGCATCAGTTTTGGATCAATGCTCTCAGAATCTCCATTAACTATTAAAGTGCCAGTGACGTTTTAGATCTATTTTGCATTCATTTCTTTAAACCATAACAAGGCCACAGAAGGTCTTTCACTGCATTTTGACTCTCTTAGAGTAATATAAAAAGTGGTGGCACAGGAAGCCCAGCATCCCCAGAACTGATGTGGTTCCAAGGAAAACCTTTCCACTCCAGCTCTCCATTCCCATTTCACCACACTGTCTTTCTCTTCCAGCTTCTCCTCAGGGACTACTGCCTCTTCCCACTTCTTAATCACATGCCAGGATGCTCCACTTCCAACAGCAGGGCCCCAGCTGGCAGTGTCCTGCATGTCCTGCTCTTGACCCCATGCTCTGTCCCAAAACCACAGCCCTGAGCATGTTGTGAGGTAAAAGATACAGCATGCAGAAATTCCCAAATAAGAGACACACCTTTGGCTATGTGGTGTGTCATTACCTGTCCCAATCAAAAGCAATAGTCCCCCTCTTTCCTCTAACACAGTAATTGGTATCTTATATGAGGGCACACGAATTATTAATATCAGTTCAAAAGCTCAAAATGAACACCTAAAATTCTACCCATACACATAGAAAGATACATCTCTACCATTTTCTAAACTTCTTCAACAGACACCAAAAATATTACATCTAATGATTTATTAGCAAATGAAATCAGCCAATTAGACAGCCAAGGACTGATTTTTCAAAAGGATCACACAGAACAATGTAATATCATGGGAGATAATAAACATGTCCTGAGCTGGATCACTGAATGATGTTGCTAACAGCCTGTCAGAGATATCAGATATTTACAGCAGAATAAGGCACCACATCAGATAAAGTAAAATACATCCTCTCAAGGATATAGAAATATGGAAAGGAATCACTCCAGCTGCATTTCAAGTCTGGGTAATTTCCATAACTCCTGAGAAAAGGCTTTGTGTGGTGGTAGCTCCCTACTTAGGGCACCCATCCATGCTGCTGGCATGTGGGAGACCCTCTGGAGCAAGCAAGTTGAAAAATAGCACAGACCTCACAGACTGCACAATGTTTAAAGATAAAAACACAAACAGGTATCTATTAAATTGGGTAACGTAAACTAACGGCACATTAAAATAATTTTGTCTACATGCTGCCATTAAATATGTCTGACCCAAGCCAAGTATTTGTACTGCCGTAGAAATGATGACTTGATATTACAGACTTTTTGATGCAGCTGCTATGGAAAGGTGCTTTCTTGGATAAACTAGTAAAAAAAAAGTAAACAAAGCTACAACTCAATTAAATAATATATATTATTGTGAAATATCTTACAACTTAATGCAACAGTGCAAGGCTATGATCTATCTGGTTCTATCCAAAATTCTGAAATCTCATCATTATTAAATGTATTCAGAATTATAAAAACTTCAAGCCATTCAAGTGGATGATTAAGAATAGAAATTTTGCACTTGGGAATCAAGTTTCTATTTTTTGCTTTGATACCACTTTGGCCTTAGACAGTATATAAAACAGCTGGTGTTCCTGTTAAAGAAGGCGGCAAATTGCAGCTCCAGCTATCTCTGGAGATCCAGCTATAAGATGAGAGCCCAGTAAAAGGTATTCACAACTGACCTTAGCATTTTTCTGAGCATCTGTGCATGCCTGTATCAGTTACTTCGTGGATATGCACAACATCCCTCCTGAATGAAGAAACCAAGAAAGGTGTTAGAAGACCTTAAGTAGTGCTATACATTTCCAAAATTTTACTCAGGACACCAACAGCGTTTGGGCTGAGGAGGCTTCCACCCTGATGATGGGGATTTCTAAGACAGTTTGGGACTGGAAAGAGGCTTCACAGCACTAACACCACACCAGCATTCCAGGGAGAAACACTGAGCCTCAGTCTCAAGCAACATAGGGAATGCAACTGGATGAAGAGGTTCAATCAAAAAGTGAATTCTGCTCCCTTAATCCTGCAATGCCAGCCTGCAGAGATGACTCAAACAAACCCGGATTCTTCCTTGAGACTACAAATTTGGATGATAAAGGGAATTGCAGAGGAGTAATGACATCTACATGTTTTTTACTTAAGTCTTTTAAAATTAGAGCTACATAAAATCAAATATGACACAAGAAACAGTCTCCTTAGATAACCCTTCTAGTTAATCCGGTGTTTCACACAAATGCAATGCCCAAGATGGGAGTTTGTATCTGCCATGCCCCAGCAGTTGAGGGCAGGGCCCTGAGACACTCCCAATGCTGTGCAGAGAACGGGGCACAAGCCAGCTGACATGGCCACCGTGCAACCAACAACCCAGCACATTGTCAGTGTCCCTCCACTGTCCCCTGCCATGGGGTCCTGATGTGCTTGCACTCTGGGTATAAAGAGCTGGGGTCCCCCTCCATGTCCTCTTTGCCACATGGGCCGTGGACCTGACTTGGTCTGTACCTGAGGTAAAGGTGACCTTTCCCCTCCCAGCCCATAACCCCTTCCAGTCTCTGAGGGGAAGATACAATTGCTCCCTTTACCCCCTCCAGGTCACTACCTTAGAAGAGGCTGCTGTACCCTGTAGGCCTCTCACAGTTTCCACCTGAAGAGAAAGCACCATTCTCCCATACCCCTCTCCCAGTCTCTACCTGTGAGGGTGATCCCATTTTCCCTTGTACCCCTCTTCTCAATCTCTGCCTGAGGGCAAGGTGACATTCCTGCCTATACCCCTCTCCTGGTCACCCCCGAGGGGAGGGTGTCATGGCCCACTCTATCCATCTCGATCAACACCTGAGGGGACAGCGCCATTTTCCCACCGCACCTCTCTCAGTCTCATCCTGAGGGGAAAGCACCATTCCCTCCTCATACTCTTCTTCAGGTCATTACCTGAGGCAAAGGTGCCATTCCTTTTTGTACACCTCTTCCGATCTCTGCCTGAGGGGAAGGCGCTATTCCCCACGAACCTTCCCCCGGTCTCTACCTGAGGGGAAGATGCCACTGCCCCCTGAACCCCGCTCCCGGCCTCTGCCTGAGGGGAAGATAGCACCGCCCCCTGAACCCCGCTCCCGGCCTCTGCCTGAGGGGAAGATGCCGCTGTCCTCTGTAATCATCTCCGGTCTCTACCGGAGGCGAAGGCGCCATTCCCCCAGACCTCCGTCCCTTCTCCCCGTCCCCACGTAACGGGCGCAACCGCGGGGCGCCCCGGCTCCCGGCGGCGCAGGGACCGACAGCTCCGGAGCGGCGCGGGGCGGGCGGAGGCGGCTGCGGGGCGGAGCGGCGGGGCCACGCCGCAGCCCCGGCGGCGGAAGGGGCGACGCCGGCGGGGCGGGCGCTGCCGCCTTGTCGGAGCGGCCGGTGCTCGGCAGCCCCCGCCGGGCATGTCCGCGCCGGGCCCCGGCCCCGGCGAGGCGGCCCCGGGCGCCAGAGAGGCGGCGCGGCGGGACCCGCTGGCCGCTGACCTGCGGTGCAGCCTGTTCGCCGCCGCGCTGCAGAGCTACAAGCGCGACTCGGCGCTGAGGCCCTTCCCGGGCCGCTACGCCAGCGGCGACACCAAGGACTTCGAGGGGCTGGTGAGTGCCGGGGGCCGGCCCGGGGCAGCTGCCCGCGGCGCCAGGGCGCCTCCCCCGATGGGGAGCGTGGGCTGCCCGCAGAGGTGAGGGCAGTGGCGCCGCAGGGTCACGGATAAAGCAGGATGAAGGGTTTATACAGTCAAGAAATCCAGGTTTGAAAGAGTATTTGGGATTCTGACCGATAAACCCACACTGGGAAACGCCCAGATCCGGTGTGGACAGCGCGTGAAGTAACAAGCGATAGGTAACAGGTAGTGAGCCAACAGGACGAGAGGAAGCAGCCTCAGGCTGTTTGAGATTGAATATTCTGGAACATTTCTACCCTGAAAGGGTGGTTAGACATTAGCACAGGCTGCCCAGGGAAGTGGTGGAATCACTATCCCTGGAGGTGTTCAGAAAACATGTAGATGTTGGGGTCATGGTTTAGTGGTGGGCTTGGCAAAGTTAGGCTAAGGGTTGGACTCAATAATCTCAGATGTATTTTCCAGCCTTAATCTTTCTAATATGCTGTGAAGTTTTATGAGAGCTTGCCAATGTTGAATTCAAATTCATATTGAAGGATTTGCATGTTACATGGCCTGAACACCCCATGTCAGGTCCACTGCACATACTGCCCTGTGACAGCTTGTTTTCTCTCAGGAACGTGTCTGATTGTTCCTGTACAAACCCTACAGATGCTGTTGGTAAATATCACTGTTTGTAATTTGTCTGCTATTTGCGTTCAGAGCAATTGACAAACTTCCCCACAAACTGGAAACAAGTGTTTATTTCTCCGAACAGAACCTGTTTTGCAGTTTGTTGGGGTGAAATATTGTTTTGTTTTCACTAGAGGTCTCTGTTTAATCGCAGTGGCACTAAGGAGCTTGTACTAAATGGCTCTGTTGTTAGCTTGCAGATACCAAGGCTCTACCAAGCCTGAAAGAGCTTCTGGAGTCTGTTCCAAATACAGATAAAAGGACCTGGGAGCTGTTTAGTTGGATTCTATCGTCTAAAGTCTTCATGATACAAAGTACTAAGAAACAGGAAGTAAGTTTTGAATTCTGAAAATCTTAATTAGAATTTGAGAATTAATAGAATTAATTAGAATTTTTGATGCAAACTTGTACTTCAGAGAATATTTCCTCCTCCCAGCAGTAAGTTGGTTATTGTGAGAGCTTGACAGCTGAACATAAATCCATTCTTCTCTGTATATAGAGACGGATGTTTTAAAGTAAATTTTCAGGAACACTGGTTGGAAGAAATAGTTACCAATGTCAGTAGTTGATGATGGACAGTGATTGTAGTTGGTTACTGCAGTTAACATGCCACATGCATGGTTTAGTCTGAGAGAGTCCAATTCAGGTGTCATGGAACTGGGTCCTGCTTGTCACTGAGAAAGACAACTCTTGTCGTCTGTCCCAAAAAGTGAAAAGTTCAGAGCCACTCAGGCACTTTTGTAACAGGGATCAAAATAGTTGTAGAGATTAGCAGCAAGCTGAAAACAGCTTCTGTTTTCATGGTTTTTTTCTCTTGCAAGATCAGCTGATGAATATATTGTTTCAGTAGCCAAAATAGAATTGTGATAGTCCTTGCATCATAAATTAATTCATAATTACAGTTCAGGTTTGGTTTGGTTTTTTTTCTGGAGAGAAGATTTAGGATTTAACTTCAACAGCAAGAAACTGGCAGGATTTTTTCTGTGCACTTACTCCTTCTGAATTGTGACAGTGTTGATTTCTAACTCAAAAAAGCATAATCAGAACACATTAAGCAGTATGAAAGGACGGGAAGCAGAATTTCCAGTGAGTAATTTAACCACATAAACCAACACTGATATCCCTTCCCATTTTTAAGTACGAGAAGATCCAGGAACTCACAGGGATGTCTGGGGCTGCAGTTCCTGCTCCAGACTATCTCTTTGAGATTGTGTACTGTGATCAAATGAACACCAAGTTTTCTGAGACCAAGGGAGAGCGGGACCTGATCTACGCCTTCCACGGGAGCCGCCTGGAGAACTTCCATTCCATCCTGCACCACGGCCTGCACTGCCACTTGAACAGGGTGAGGCTCCTGCCATTGACACCATCTTCCCTTGCTCACTTCCAGCTGGGGACACGTTTTAAAAATAGGCCCAGATTCCTTTTGGGGTATGAAATGTGCTGATGCTCTTGTGCTGCTGTGTTCATTTCAGTGTAGGCCTTTGCAGATGGCTGTGTTGGATTTTCTGGTGCAGCCTGAGGGTAAAAACTGGAAGTGCCATGAAACCCTTTTCACCAGTGTGACAAATTATGACTGTCCTTTGCTTCTTTATAAGGAAGTGTAATTCCTCTGAAAACCCTGGCCTGTCTGACAGCCTGCAGCTGGGAAATGCCTGTCTGCAGAGATGGAGGATAGTGGAGATTTTCTGCCTGGCCTTGTGTTTAGATCAGCAAAGTTTCAGGTGCTACTTGCCAGTGGAGCCTTCTTAAAATGGTCTGGTTTAGGGAGACATCCCACAGGATTTGCACCTCTTCTGATTTCAGTGGAAGGGAAGTTGAGATTCCTGGCTTTTTGTGTCAGCTGTGAAGCAGCTTTGACACAGCACCTGCTTGACATTCCAGTCAACCTGGACTGTGTTTTTTCCCCACATTCTCAATGAGTAATGGTTTACTGGGTACAATGGACTTACTGGAGTAATAATTTTAGCCAGTGTGGCAAATTGAAAAGATCTTTCCTCTTTTCTAGTAAAGCATGGATTTAAATGAAGTAAAGCCTAGCCTTGTTTGGGGAGTTTGGATTACTTGAATGATGACAGTCTCAATAAATCGATGAAATGCCTTTTAACAGTGGTGCAGTCATGTTGATGTAAAATACTTTTGCTGGCAAACTAACTCCAAATCCGGGAAAGCATGAATCTGTCCACACCAAGTGCTCTGCCAAGCAGCTAATTTGAGGGATGGGAGAGGGCAGCAGCCCCACCCCAAGGAAGTTGTGCCAGGACAAAAACAGTGCATGGACCCGGCCCAGCATGGGTCAGAAAGGCCTTTCGTAATTTACCTTCAGGAGCAGAACTACCAGTCTGAAAGGAAAGAACACTTGTATGCTATTTGAGGTTTGCAGCACATGATTTTAGGGTAGATTTCTGCTCTGTTTCAGACATCCCTGTTTGGTGAAGGCACCTATCTGACCAGTGACCTGAGCCTGGCTCTGCTGTACAGCCCTCACGGTCTCGGCTGGCAGCGAAGTGCACTGGGCTCTGTCCTCAGCTGTGTGGCTGTCTGTGAGATCATTGACCACCCAGATGTAAAGTGTCAGGTGAAAAAGAAAGGTGAGTCTAGCACAGTAGTAACTGTGTAGTAGTTACACCTGTCCTTCATGTTGTTTTTTTTTCCCTGTTAATATCAGTGGCTCCTTGAGCACTGGATGGGAGACTTACCTCCTTGTCACCCTGGTCTGGGCCATAATGTCATCCATACCAAGGATGACTAGGAGTGGTATAGCCTCAAGCAAACTTCTCACTCTATTCTTGGAAGCTGAGGGATTCAGGGGAATACCAAGACTAGATTTTTGGTTATCTCATTCCCATTCTTGTGGGGGGTGTGTATGGGGGTGTTGGTTGTTTACTTTTTTACGGTTACTTGAAGTTCTGCATTTTGTTTTCTTTTCCCAATTCAGATTCAGAAGAAATAGACAGAAAAAGAGCAAGAGTGAAAAACAGCGAAGGGGGAGACGTACCACAGAAATACTTTGTTGTCACAAACAACCAGCTTTTACGAGTTAAATACTTACTAGTATATTCACAGAAGCAGCATAGGAGGTAAGAGTTCAGCTGTCTAGAGGGATGAGCTGCTACAACAGCCAGATAAACACATCTCATTGTTAAAAAACAACAGAAAACAACCAAGAAAGATATACTGCACTGCCAGAATTTGTTTGTAGCCTGTTTCCTATGGAAATAAGTATTACACCATTGTGTTGCCTCTGTCATGCTCTTTGGTATTCCCAGGCTCAGCTAAATTTGCTTTTTTCACCAGACCTGTAAGCACTTAGAGTCTTTGAGAGGTATAATTATCTGTTTGTGGCAGGAAACCAAGAATGGATGTCTGGTGAGTGCATCTCTTGCAACTGCCTCAGTTTTAACTCTGCCCTTATCTATCCTAAGTGGCAGCGTTCACTCAGCTACTCAACACATGTCTGTAGGCCAGGCAGCTACAGCTCCAGACCACAGGGAAAGGTGTGAACGTGGGGAGAAAAGACAGGATTGTGCATGGAGACTTAAGGAAAAGGGATGTGTTGAAAATCAGGCTTCGTTAGTTACAGGGATTGTGGAACAACTTTCTGTTTTTATAGGATTTGCTTAAAATAACGAAGCCTGAAATATTTTTTGCCAAGATATTTGTGCTTCTCTGACAAAATCCGCGCCATTTTCCTCTTTCAGGACATCTCATGAATCTTCCTGGTTCTACACCCACCGTTTTGCTGTAATGATGATGCTGTACCTGCTGTTGCTGATAGTGATAGGGGCCAGCAACTCACCAACCTTCATCTACTACTGGCACAGAATGTTTGACTCGGAGAGATGAGCCACCTGAGATGATAAACTGTTAATGTCACCACGTGCCTTAACAATAGCTGATCTGCAGTGCACTGCCTCTATTCCAGAGCTCTGGAAATAAAGGTGCCCAGTTCTGTCACCAATATATTAATCCTCATGGCATCTCTGCATTTATTTCTGTGTTCCTGGGATTCATGAGGATGCCTAGTACAGCTGAAAAGGATCACTGTGCTGCAGCTTAGCATGAGCCAATCATTAAGGGTCCATGGAAGAAAGGTTATTCAAGATTAATGAAAACTAAGCATGGAAACACTCAGGTGTAACTTATTTTCTGTCAAGCTGAAATATGTTTGCACAAGTTGGAAAGGAGGATTTTTCTGGATGTCAGGCAAAGCAGCCTGTTTGGGAGTCTTATCAGTATGTTTTCAGAAACTGAACCTAGTGATGTTTGGCATGTATCAATGCAGATGGAATTACTTTTAAAATTTTAAAACTAACTTTGGCCAGGAATTTTTATATTCAAGCATAATGATTGTAAGGAAAAAAACCAACAAGAAATAAAACAACCGCCAAATGGAAGAACTTAAATGGTTTCTAGTATGTTTTTTTTCCCTCTGTAGAACATTGTTGTATTTTAATCCCAGCTGGCGGCTAAGTACAAATCCAAAACATAGTTACTGCATTGCTATGAGGAAAATTCATTGTATCCTCGACAAAACCAGCACAAACATCTACAAGGCTAGATCAGCCATGATCTATCTTATCCTAGCTTACTGTGCAGATTAGACAAACTTAGGGTTTTCAGCATCAATACTGAATAATGATTGTTCTTACCAAACTGGGGATTTGTTAGACATGTACAAGTTAGTAATGCAACATGCACAGGGCAATGCTCTCTCCTCTCTCCTTCCTGTCAAGTCATTTGTGTTTGCAAAGCAACCTACAACTGCCTGAAACAGAAAAAGGAGCAAGGCACTGTCCTCTGATTAGTGACTGGGCATGGGGTAACCCCATGAAGACCCAGGGATTCTAGGCAAAGAAAAGTCAGATAGGTGCCACAGTTCAGTCTCTCAGCACAGCCTTTAGTAGATTTGATAAATGCAGATTTTCATTGCACAGTGAACCCTAACCACAAAAAAACCCCAACTCATCACATATTTCCAGCAAATGAGTCTGTGATTACTAGCTTACTCATTAATATTTCAAAGAAAATCTCTTATATTTCTGATGTTGTTCTGGTACCTAATTGCCAGAAATAATGTCCTGGTAATCAGGTTTTTTAATTCAAAGCAGAGAACAAGTTCATTTACAGCAACCCCTCTTCTTGGTGACTGGAGCTAGATGCATTTATCCCAGTTAATTTTGCTGCCAGAACAAATTTATTTATTCACCATACAGCTTGCAAAACAAGAACATTATAATCCAATTCCCCATTGCCTTTTACAGCCCGTTAATAATGCTCACTGTCAAAGGACACTGCAGCCTCTCAGCCCAAGAAGTGTCTGTGCTAATTATAGCAGAGATTTGCAATTAAAATATACATAAATAATTTATTGTGCAACAGGTTCAACTACTTTATAGTTTACTCCTTGATATTTCAGTGCAGAAACTTGGGGTTTGGGATGTGCACAGGGGTTGTGGGAATATTTGCCTATTTTTGTCTTCCTCAGCATGTTATATTAAATGTTGTGCCATGTAAATATACAAGTTTAGGGGGAGATAATGTGCCAGCCAGAAAACTTGGAGGTATTTGATGCCGTCTAAAGGGTACTGGTTTGTAAAAGCCTGGTTTGTTTGAAAAAACCCACCTTTTGGAACAGACGGGCTGTTGGGGCCCTTTGGAGAAGTAGGAGGTTGAGCAGCAGTTGTGGGATGGCTGTCTGCTGCACTGCAGAGAAAGGCACAAAACTGGGAGCTCCTGAGCCAGATGAAAAGAACACAGCAGGGATTTAAAGCTCTTTTCTTAGGGCTTCTTTGCATAGGAAAGTTTCTGAGACTAAGCTGAAATAATAATAGTTTCAGGCTATGTCTCCAGAAAGAAAGCATTGTGGGGTCTCATGGCAGACATGCACGGTCCAGCTCTGCAATGAAATCAGCAGGTATCTAAGGGGAAAAAAAAAAAAAAAAACAAACAGCTTTTTCTGCTTTGATCAGTTTGAACAGACCCCAAAAAAATGAGGTGGTTTCAGGTGGGGGCTGAGTCCTGATGGATATGTCTGGAGTATCCCTTGGAGAGCTTGTAGCCTCATTCCTCATGCTGAGGCCTGCAGGGATTCTGGGCACAGCATCATCATTGCTTCAGCTCCACAGCTGTGGAGCGAGGCAACAGCAATGGGAAAATATTTTAAATACATTTCAGGTGCTCAGATCCTACCTAGCAGCCTGGCAAAATACTTAATATCCAACTCCCACGCTTGTTTTCGGAGCTCCCTGCTGATTTCAGCATGTGTTTCCCAACGTGGTGAGGGGCAGTCAGCTGGATTAATGTGGGTATTGTGCTGAGTAACTAACAGTATTATGAATTAACCCAAGGTTTGTGTTAGCCTCTTAAGCCACTTGCGTGGCTCTTTGAACATGCACAGTGCTATAAAAACACTAACAGGGAATGAATCAGAATTTCCTCTTGAACAAAGGGCCGCTGTGTTTGAAACGGGCGGCCCAGGGTGAGGTCGAGGAGTTGTAAAATACAGAGCTACCTGCTCTTATTAATATGTTCATTACATTACTGTGGTGAATATTAAGGAATTGTTACCAAATCAGACAAATCTGATCCTGGTTGGGACTGCAAGAAGTGTGGTAACTGGTGTTTCCTTGGTGGGAATGAGCAGGTTTTGACGAGGCAGGAGAATTTTCCTCCAACAAGCATAAATAGATAATAAATATAAAAAGTTTTTTTCTCTCTATTTTATATATATTTATATACAGAGATCTCAGGAGCCAGCTGAGGAGAAGGGCAGGTGCTGTTGGAGACAAAGGGTTTGAGACAATGTGGGGAGAGAGAAGGAAGCACCACAGAAAGCAGGATCACCCCTGGGTTGGGGGGGGAAAGCGAGACCTGGGGATTCATGCTCCTAATAAGTGATGCAAAAATCTTGTGCTTTCTAAAGTGTGAGCAAATACAAGAAAAGCAGAATCAGAAATGCAGGAATATACAAACTAGGTCTGGGCTTTGTTCCACCTCTGGCAGGATGCAGACTGATCCCAGCTTCCCCAAGGGAGGTGCTACCCACCTGCTTGCTCCCCCTTCCTGCATGCAGTAGACACATGGCTTAGCAGCACACGTTTCCAGTGACATTTTCCTTCTCTCATAAACGCTGTCACTTTGAGCACCCTGCCCACACTCCAGACTCCACAAGATGTCACTTTGAACATCAGCAACAGGAGGGAAGGTATGAAAGAGATGGGCAAAAGGAGCAGCACGGGCGTGCCTGCAAGAATCCTAAGGAATACGCCATGCTTCCCCTAAGGACTAAGGTATATATGCTTGCCAGAATTCCCATTTTCCTACTCTTCATAGAGATGTTTTCCAATCTAAATTATTGTAAGATCAGAGTCCTCGTAAAGCAAAACCCACTTTTGCCTTTTCACTGTACCCATGGGGTGTAAAATCCTTCCTACAAGGAAAAAAAAAGTATTTCTTGCTCCTCAGAGAAGACCTCTGAGCTCTCCTGTTGCTGGGCAAGAGGAGACATGTGTATGAGCAATGTTCTCTCCCACTCAGCAAAAAGTGGATGAAGACAATTTTCAGTAGATTAAAGACATTTTCCTACTTATTCAAGGCTTGCCAGAAAACCAATGCACCTTCAGGGTCTGTCTCCCATCAGCAGTATAAACAAACAGACCAAAGGAGTGTCTGATGAGTAAATTAGCTTCCCCTACTGCAGGCCATTCCCATCACCTTACAAGAAGCCCTTTTTTGCCAGTCTGGCATCAGGCACCCCCCGCTCTGTTAACATTGGGTAATTAACTTTGAGCAGAACGAGGCCAGGAAAGCCAAACTGTGATTATGCATCTCATTGGAGTTTGGATCCTTCCTAAATGGCTCATGCTTTTCCCCACCAGTTGGTCTGAGCTCCTGCAGTTCTAATTGATTTTTTTTTCTCTCCTTGGGCTACATGTTTAGCATAAATAATAATTAGTACCAGAAGGGCAAGGGCTGGATACCCATGTGCAGCTCAGCATCACTGTGAGCACTGTGGCTTCCTGTGTCCTCATTGCCCAGCCTCAGCCAGCCTGCAAGGACTGATTGCCACCCCTCTAATTTCAATAATTTGTTAGCTGGTGAACTGGGAGAGTAATGCAGATCCTTTCTGGCTGATGGGGAGCCAACACCTCTTGGAAACAGGGTTCAGAAAAAGCCCCCTCAGTGCCCAAAGCAGATTTGTTTTCTAGAGGGAAAGACATCTCCCAGCTCCCTACACACGCAACCACAGCAAGACAAGCAAGACAAGGGTTGTTTTTAAGACAAAGCTCTTTCATCCTGATAAAGTCCAGATGCTCACTCAAAGCTGCAGTGGCCACAAAAATAGCCAAGAAACTGCCTCCTGCCAAGTCCAGAGCTCCTGAGCCATCCAAAGGTTTAACTAAACTAAGAAAACAACAACCCACCTGGCTTAAAACTGAATTTCTCTTCAAAAGCAAACCCCACATTTAATAACAATCATCAGAGAATGAAAAAAAGAAATAACCCACTATTTCTAATTACCACTATTTCTAATTTCCCATTATAACTAATTAAAGGACAACACATTTGAATAAACTCATCTCTTCAACCCACACCCAGAGAAGAGACTTCTGCCTTCACAGGCAACTTTTGGCACAATGGTAGAAAGCAAACAACCCATGTTACTCTCCGCAGCTCAGCTGATCCCTCCAGAAGCCCTCCTTACCTCCATCTGGCACTGAAGGTGCTGTGGAGCCCTACCAGCCGCATCCCATCCCTTCCATCTTTGGGACACCCTGAACAACACCTGTGGGGTGGCTGCACCTGCTCTGCTGGGACAAAGCTGAGGGGCTGGTGTTGCTTAGGGCAAAGCAAATGTGTCTGGCATATGGCCTGCAACCTGCCAGCTTGTGCTCTGGGACATAGGGACAGAAAGGTCTAGGGGGGCTGGGCAGTGTCATGTCTGGTTCATGTCTCATTACCCGAAATACTCTCTTTCTTGCTTTGCCCTGTGTCCCACAGAGCTGTTGTGTAATGATGTGTGTCTGTCTGTCTGTACCATCCCCTTCACACCAGAAAACAGTAGCAGGGACTGTTTTCCCTTCTGGCTCTCTTCAAAAGTGAGAAGAAACCTCACCCCACCCCACTGTAGTTCTTTGTACCACTCTTGCCTGAGTCCCTCCACCCCCACAGCACTCCCTCTCTGCCCACCATGCCTGGGGCATGAATGCCCCTGCATTAGTCAATCTCCAGATATTTAGATCTTTCCCAGGGCTTGTCACACAGCCATGGGAGAACCAGGCAGGTTCTGAGTCAGGAGATCGGAATTTTCTAGAGAGCTTTTCCTACAATGGGTGGAGAAAAAGAAGTAAAAGCCTGTGATCACACCTTTGCAGGCTCAGGGTGGCACCATCCATGCAGCTCTACAGCTGGGTGTAGGTGCAAAGGGCACTTGAAGACCAGTCACTCCAGAGACATGACCCTGGGACACAGAGGAGATGGTAAATTTCCTCCCAGACGTTGATGCTGGAAGTGTGGAAAAGCTTGATCCCAGAATCAGGGCTGAAGCATGTGTCAGGTACAAAAAGGATGTCTTTCTAGTTGTCACAGCGCTGCCAGAGTACAGCAGAATGACCAGAAATACCCCCAGATTTTTCACCCTGAGTACAGGGAGGAGACACATTCTCAGTTTCTGGCCAGAAACCCTCACCCACCAAAGGTGAGTAGGGAACCTCATCATGACAGTCTCCAAAATAGTCCTACAGGACAAAACAGTCCCAAAGCTGTGCTTGCCATCCCCTTGTGGGTACATCTCTTCATCAGACCGTGCTGACAGTTGTCCCATTGGAGCCCCCTGATGCCAACCCACCATTTGCAGCACCATCCTTGGCATTCTTCTCTGAGGCTGAGATGGGTTTGTGTTTCTTTTGCCTGGTGATGGCTGTTTCAATGCCCCTGAGACACAACTGCACGTCCTCCCGAAAGGAAGGGGTGTACAGTCCATAAATGATAGGGTCAGTGCAGGTGTGCAGCAGGCCAAAGAGGAAGAAGCTGTGGTTGACATACTCCGGCATCTTCTGGATCATGGCTGGCTGGAACCAGTACCACAAGCCCAGGAGATAGTAAGGGGTCCAGCAGATGATGAATGTGGCAACAATCACTATGGTCATCTTGAGAGTCTTCATGCGCGCCTTGGAGATGTGGTCATTTTGATTTCTTGTCAAACCTGCCAAGGAGAGTCAAAAAGATAGCTGAAGATAGGGGAAAACCAAGAGAAACCAACCATAACCATCCATGACTGCTTCTGCCAGAGAGGGAAGACCATCTCATAATCTGGTCCATGTCCCACAGGAAGCAGAAGACAGCAATGACTGGGGTCAATAAGTTTGTGCAAAACCTTTTAGTTGGTTTGTGCAAAACTTCTTAGTTTTCAATGGATGTTGTGACACACCCAACAATTCCAGGATGGAGAAGTTCAGTCACAGAGGACATTAAAGGGCTGGGATCTACTTACCTTTATTGACCTTTAGCTGCTTACTGATCTCCCAAAGGATTCGGATGTAGCAAACAATCATGACACTCAGGGGGGTGATGTAGAGGGTGGTGAAGGTGAACATGTTGTAGACAGTTTCCTCCCAGTGTGCTCGGAAGCTCCCATGAGTAACACACTGGGTGAAATTCCTTCCTGGGATTGTGTTCAGGTGGAAGAGGAAAAGCTGAAATAGAGAACCAAATAATAACTCAGAGAAGATTTGGAATAGAGCACCCATCCTGGAGATGCTGCTGGCTGTGCATGGAGAGCACTTCCCTGCTGGTGTTGGATGGGGAAACAGGCTCTGGCACCGAACTCATGCCTTATTCTGGTGCCTGTGGAATACATGGATAGGGATGGACTGGTTGGGGATGTTGGGATGGAGAAGCCCTTTTCCAAAACCACCCCAGCCTAGGCAAACTCCATGGGGAGGACATTGAACTTTACCTGGGGCAAAGCCAGGAGCACGCTGCCAGCCCAGGCTGCACGGAGCAGCATCCCGTTGCGGCGGTGAGCACGGGAGAAGGGATGGAGAATGGCTGCATGCCGGTCCAGGCTGATGACCACCAGTACCAGGGCAGCAGCATACATAGCAAAGAGCTTGAGGAAGTTGAGGATCTTGCAGGAGATGTCCCCTCCGTACCACTGCACTGTCACGTTCCATGCTGCATCCAGGGGCATCACCATCACTGTCACCAGCAGGTCAGCCAGCGCCAGGCTGAGGATCAGCGGCTGCACATGGGATTTCCTCCTCTTCCTCAGCAGGCTGCCCAGCACCGCTGCATTGCTGCCCGCGGCCAGCAGGAAGAAGATGGCTGTGATGATCACACGGACCTTGGCTGCTTGGGTGAACCGGGGCTCCACCCAGTACTGGGGGTAGGCAGAGGCTGAGACATTGGTGTCCTCCTGTGTGGTGGGGCAGTGGGGAGATGTAGGGAGCTGCTCCTCATTCATCCCCTGCTGAAACGCAAGCAGCAAAGTGAATCCCATCTTGGGGGCTGTGCAGTGCTGCAGCTTTGACAAAAGTGGGGAGATGGTTGCATCTGCGCTGGCGGTACCAGCAGCAGCCTGTCCCATTCTGTCTTGTCCCATCCTGTCCCTGTCTGTCCCCTCTGTGTTGCCCATTTTGCAAAGTCACTGTGTCCCCCCACCACAGTGACCCAGCCTGGCCACCCTCTCTGGCTCACCCCTGCTGTAGCTAGAGTGACTGCTCACACAGACATATATTTTTAGCTCTTTGCAAGGTGGCTGAGCAGCTGGGAAAGCAGGAGTGGTGGCCAGGACCATGGAACCAGTCACTGTCTGCCAGCATCCTGCTGGGAATAGGTCATACCAGAGCTGGCTGAGCCTGTGTTGGGGCAGCTGTGCTCGGTTCAAGGACTCGTCCTTCCAAAGGGGTTTTGTAAGCAGGGCTCAGTTTTTTAGAAACCCCACAGCCCTTCCCATTAGTGTCTTAAACCTTAATGATCTACCTCCATTTCAAGCACCGGATCTGGGGTCATGGGCAGGAGCAGCTGGGGATGACCAGGCAGGAGAAGGGGCATCCAAAATTGTCCAGAGTCTTACAGTGGCTCCCAGGAGAGAATCACAGTGTCATTTAGGAGGCTGGACCTTCCCAGGACACAAACAGCACCAGCACAACACCTCTGTCCCTTTCCCTTCTGGAGGCAAAGCAGGAAGAGGAGGGAAAGGTAGAACCCTCCCTAAAACGGGGGTAGATGGGGAGTGCTGAGCAGTGTGGTTGTCCTCCACGCTTGATTTCATTGCCCTTTTTACCTGAGTAGAGCTCACGTTTTAAGGACACAAGCTTTCAGCTTCTGTGGTCACAAGCTGTTTACAGTCCCAGCTGCAGGTACAGCACATCTCCTACTCTTTTAAGCACCTTCCTGTTTGCTGATTCCAAAATAAAGCATTCCTTACCTTTGTACAAACAACAGGAACAGCAGAGATCAAATCTGTCTCCCCAGTTCTGCAACAACACCTTGCAGCAATGAGCCCTTCTCCAGCCCCACCATCCGCACCCCAAGCCCCCTTCCCCTTGCTTCCTTCACCCCTCTCTCCCCAAAGACCAACTAAACAAACAAGCAGCAAAAAGAAAGAACAGCTAAAAAGTACCAAGTTGCTTCTCTGGAAGAAACGAGAAATCCGTGTGCAGGTCAGGATTTATCCCAGCTGATGGGAACATACCTGGCATACGCATGCCCTGATGCTGAGAGAAGATGCTCTGTGTCTTTCCCACGGGTCCCCCACCGCTGCGGTGCTGAGTCAGGATGCTCCAACGTTTCCTTGCATCAGATCCCTGCAACAAACCTTGAAGCATAAAATTTCCCCTTGCCAGCAGGCAAGCCAGGAGCGACGCTGCTGTTAGCACAGGCATATGCAGGCATCTGGAGATGGGAATGCTGCTGCAAACACACCCTGCACCTGCAAACCAGGAAAGGGGCACACCAAGGTGGGCACTGATGGGGAGCCTGGCTCAGGCAGCCACCATCAGCCCTGCCCTTGTTAGCTTAATGAGCTGCCCACTTAATGAGCAGGCAGCGGGGATGATGACAAAGCTGCTGTAATGCAAGAAACAGCCAAATTTCAGAACATTGTGGAGAAATGTGGCTCTATCAGGGCTAAGTGCCAACACTCCCTGTACTGGTTTGCTATAAATACAGGAAAATGAGTTAATTATCCTGGGAGTTAGTGATGAACGTCCCGTTGCTCAGACAACCGAGAGACTCGCAGACACGCGCACACATGCACCTCAGAGATGCTCCTGGACCACACGGGTCCATGGAAGCATCACAGGTACATGCTTGGACTGGAAATACTGCAAGGAGGGAATGAATAAGGGGAAATGTGGTTCATTTTGCCATTTTAATGAATACACTTTTTTCCCTGCAGTCTATCAGATCCTATCTTGTTCTTTCTGTATTTCTTGCAGCATAACACAGCGAGAGGGAAGCACCTTGGGAGGGACAAAGAGCTCAAAAGAGCTTAAAAAATATGAAGTGCAATGCGAGGACAGGGAGGAAAACTGAGGACATCCTGCTCTTCTGGCCAGCAAAGTTGCTGTGGGGGTGAAAGAGGGACAGCCCCAAGCCCTGCTGGGACCAGCACTGGCAAACACACCCCCAGGGGCTTTACTGGGACTTTAATTACATGCAGATAGACTTTCACATTTTCCAGGCTATTAAATTAAAGAGTACGTGGTATACAGGTCCCTGCAGATCCCGGGCTGGCAGTGGTGGCTCTGCATTGTTCCCCAAGAGGAGGAGATTCCCTTTCTGGAATAGGTTTTCCATTATTAAAACTACTCCCACTTATTTCAGGAGGAAACGCCTGAGCTCTGAGGGTGGTTGCACCATCTCTGAGGCTGCTGTGCTGGCAGGAGTGCTCCTGGGCACAAGCAGAAAAGATATTTTCCCCTTTTCCAGTTTGACTCTTAAACCTTTGTGGGTTTTGGAAGGACCAGCTCCTGAGACCCAGGAGATGCTGCAGGCACTGGACCATGTTTGCCCTGGAATCCCCTAAACTCTCCATCACTTCTGCATGGAGCTGCCAAAAGGGATCAGGATGGAAACTCTGCTCAGAGTCACAGAGAGCAACTCCTACATCTGAAGTGCTTTCCATACAGGGGGAAAGAGGAAAGCAGACCCTACTGGCACTCCCAGAGAGCACCAGCCAGCCCTGCCACATGGGATGGGACTGTCCCCATCACCTCCTTACCTGACAGGGGCATCACCCACCAGTGCCTTGGAAACAAGCCTGGCCCTTGGGGGCAAATAGCACAAAACCCACATAGAAGTTGGGTAGAAGCCTGTTTGTTCCAGCAGCCACCTCCTCCTGACATTAGGTTCCTGCTTAAAGCTGAGATTAATTAGGCCCCACATACTCATCCTTATTTTCCCTTTCATTTAGCCCTTTGCACCTGCACAAAAGCAATTAAGTAGCAAGTCAGGAATGTATTCCCTGTTTGTCCTTCATCCTGGCTGATGGCCTTCTTGTCTAGAAATGTCTTCTCCATCTCTGGCTGTATGATGCAAGAGGGGGACAGGATTTTTCTTGGGAATTGTAAGCTTTGCTCATGCCACAACAAAGCCTTTAGTCCCTGTTTGGAGAGGATTTTTTTAGCATACCATCACACAGAAATGTCCTGGGCATGCATTAGCAGTAAGTCGTATTTTAAGGGTGGGGTCCCTTATTGAAATGACTACTTTTCTCCAGCATTTGCACAGTAATCCCCTTGTGTTTTCTCTATTTTTTTCTTTTGCTCATCTCCTCAAAGGTCAGTTTGGATGTTGTCTGCATGGCAGCCTTCAGCCGAATCTCTGAACACTGGTTTAACGATCAGAGGGTTTTGGTGTCCAGGATTAGGAAACAGTGCTGGCAGGCAGGGCTTGTTTCCATACATCCCAGCTTGGCTCTTCCCGAAATCTCCTCCTCTTGGGATGCTGCCCCAGTACATCCCCAGAGCTGCAGTCCAGTGCTGGGTCGTGAGGGGACAGAGCTTCCCCCAACATCTCTAAATAGGACTGATCTCCCCAAATCCACATGGACCATCCTGGGATGCTGGAAAAAACAGAAATCAGGAACCACACTGAGTAATACAGCCCCAGTGACAATTTCTACACAAGCAAACCGCGAATAAAAATGCAAGTGTTGTGTTTTTCCATTGGGCACCCTGTATATACTGGGATCTATCTCATCAGGGGAGAGCAGTGTGGGATATAATTTCCATTAACCTATAGCAAACACAGGGCAGGGCCCTCCTTCTGTTTATTCTGATAAATCACTGTTGGGGCTTGGCTTCCCAAAGAGAAAAATTTGTATTTTCCTCTCTGAGAGAAACTCCAGCTGCTGGTTGTTGTGGGGGGTGAGGATGGAAGATTCTTCTGCTGGACTCATCACCCACACCCTCCCCCCAGGCAGGTGCTTCTGCCAGGCTGGGTGCCCGAAAACTTCCCTTTATTCAGAAAAACCTCATGATTTCAAAGTGTTTTTAATGCTGATTCTTTTCCCCCCCCCCTGCAATTCTCCTTCTCCTCCAAACCTTGAATTGTCTTAGGAGCAGCTCATCCAAGGAAATTTTTGTCTCATACTGGACTCGAAACAGAAAGTCTAGTCAGGGACATCTGACATGCAATGTTTTTGTGAGTAAATACCAGCGTCCATGAAGTCATTTCCCGGGGTTAGAAATGAGCTCACCTCTGGAACAGCTCCTCTTCTTACCCAAAGTTCACAAGTCAATCGATTGGGAAGCTCTCAGTTTTCAGCCTTTTCATTAAATAACAGCATCATAAAAATTATCATGGTGCCACTGTGCTGAAAGTTACAAACAGGTCTGAAACAGGGCATCACCCAAAATTCCCCAAAATCTCTGCAGCAAAAGACAGAGACACAAAGCCCAATGATCACCAGGGATAAACCAGCACCTCATTCTGCCTGCTCAGCCAGCCCTGGCTGCTCTGTTGAACCTGCCAAGGAGGGATGGTAATTGCTGCCCCTCCTGGGAATAATCTGGGTCACCCCATCCCCCTCCTAAAAACCTGTGTTTAAAGTAAAGGGAGGGATCTGTCCTGCCTTCTGGGCTCAATTACTTAGTACACTGTGCCTTTAGACCATTTCTTGGTGAGACAATGCTCTGTTTCTAATTCAGCTTTGTGTATCAAAATCTCACTGATAAAAATTCTTAGGGGTTTCACACCATGGGACAGGGGTACCAGGAAAAACGTGCTCAAACCTGCTGCAATTCCCACCTTTTAATACCCCAGGCTGGTGCTCCTGATGCTGCTGAGCTCAGATGTCCAGAGTATCATTCCCAGTGATTCCCCAAATTCACATCTTTCCACGCAGAGCAGCAGCTCTGAGGGTCTTTCCTCCGTCTTTCACCAGGACATGTCAACCCAAGTAACGTCCTCCTCCTCATCTCTAAACCTGAAAAGAAAGGGGATGGAATTTATCATCCCAGACCAAATCCTGAGGTCAAGCCTCAAGAAACATGGTGAGATCTGGTGCTGAGCCCTTTCTGCTCACCACCAAGCGATAAAACCTGCTGTTGTGTGTGCATCACTGCTCCACTCAGCTGAGGTTCCCCACAGCAACTTTGCTTTCCTGCCCAGGCTGGAATTTATTTGGGGGGGGGATTATTTGGGAACTTTCACCTGGTAGCCCAGTCCCCAGTAAAGCAAGAAAATCACGCACAGGCTCAGTGGAGGGGCCATGGATCCCCTTCAGCTTCAGCACACTGACCCAGTCAGGGCTCTCACTGCCCTAATGGGATATTTTTTTTGAGCTGGAAGAAATTATGAAATGCCAATGTTTTCGTTGTGACTAACCATGGAAGTGAACAATTTTGCCCTTGTTTTTGGACAGGGTTTAGTTGCTCTTCTTGCCTTTGCCTTCTGTGCCCTCTTTTATCCTCTGCTTTTTTATTCCCTGTGTGACCTGTCCATAGCGTTGCTCCAAATATCCTTCTCCCTCCAAGCTCTCAAATAGGATTGTGTGTCCCAAGGCCATATTTTGGTGCTCCCTTTGGATGCTCCTTCCCAAATATTGGCCAAATTCAAGGGCTGCTCCCCTTTGTTGCACTGGGGGAGAGGTGAGATGTGGGGAAAGCTGACATCCCTGTGGGACCCTTGGGAGTTACACAGGGCTTGCCGGAGCAAGAAGCAGGGAACACCTCCCCTGACTGCACTTTCCCATGAGCTCCATATCTCCAAGCAGTTTTTAAAGATACTCCTGGATGAACTTTATGCAGGCATATGATCCTTCTCTATGCTTTTAGGAAAGGATCAGTTTCTGGGTGGGGAGAGATATCATCAATGCTGAATTTGATGAGCCAGAGGGATATAATTCATGCTCCCCAACTCTGCTTTTACCCTCCCTCAAGAAATCTGCTCTGAGCCAAGCTATGGGGCTGCAGGATGTCAGTGACTATCCCTTAGGATGAGCATCAGTGCTGACATCTCCCCCCATCCAGATTTGGCTTCCCAGGGAGGTGTTTCTGGGAACCAGCATTCAAGTTGCTCCTGCTGTTTCTCTGCAGAAGTGCTCATCTCCCACGCTGCCTTTGCAATCTGCCCCCTGCAATTTTTGTTTCAGATGGGACAAGGTGTTCACACCAGGAGCTGCCAGGCCTTCCTCTAGCAGCTCTTGGCCCCACCAAACCCTCTGGTGTGCTCCCGGCAAACACACATTTACCCTCCAGCGAAAGTTGATCTGGCCACGTATTCCAGGGGGAATCCCAGCAGCGCTGGAATTAGCTCGGCAGAGACCGGCTTTTCCAAGCATGTCCTTGGCATAGTGCATGAGGTCATGAGATATTTCACATCTCCGGTCGCCCCCATGACCACAGGCACTCCAGGAAGGGGAGGCATTTCCATGCTCTCTTTTGCCAGTGGGGATGCTGGCAAACCCTTTCGGAGATGAAACCTGGGGGTGGATCAACCCCAATTACCCCAGCCCAGGCACGGCTCCACATTGCTCAGTGCAGAAATTAACCTGACAGAAATTCCCACATGGTTCAACGAGGAGTGCCCACTACCCTCATGGCTCCATCCCTTTCTGTCCATTCCACGTAGAGGCTCGTCCAAACGCTAAAAAACACTTTTTAACTCAAAGCTTCATTTTCACTGCCATCACTGTTGCCTCTGGTCTGACTTAAACAGCCTACACCTCTCCAATGTGCTGCCAGTGCAATCCCTGCAAAATAGGATAAAGACAAACTGGAAGAAGCAAGCCTGCCCCTGCACACTGAGGGATCAGGCAGGATTTTGCTGGTTTTTAGGAAAAACTGGCTGATGCTTTGCTGGTATAAATCACTGCAAACCTGCCCAGTTCATCTTGGTTTATAGCAAGAATATGGAAGAAAAGGCACAAATGAGACCAGGGATCGCCATCCCATGCGTGGGAGGCTGCTCCCCACACCAGCATGGGTGCACAACCTGGAGTGCATCCCAGCCCAAAGCCAATACCCATAAACAGGAGCAATAAATCAAGGATTTCTTCAGGAGCAATTAGGTACCCAAATCAACATGGACTTTGACACAGGATGGTCTTTGTCCATCCAACCCTGTCCAGAGCTAAAGCAAACAGCCGGTGGACTGTGGGTTGGAGCTCTGCTCCTGCCCTTCCTTTGCAGTGTAAATGTCCCCATTGAGGTGCTGTCCTGGCTTGGACCTGGCCACATTCCCATCACGCCTGTTCCCATCCTGCGACCACTTTTACATCATTGATCAGAGGTTGTGCAATAGCTCAGGCCCTGCCACATCTGTGGGCAGGATGTTCCCCACACCATGGTGCTGCCCTGCAAGTGTCCCTGAGCAGCTAATGCTCCAGGGAGAGGCTGGGATATCTATTATTCATGGAGGGCTTGAAAATAATGCCCTTCTCCATCTCAAAGAGAGTTTCTAAATGAGTCAGTATTCTTATCTTAATTTCCCCAGCTCACACACTTAATTAAAAAGGGATTCACTATTGAGGCACTAGTGGTGCTCTCACAGCACCATGGTTTCTGCCTCTCCAAGCTCTGATGGGAAGGAGAGACAGCAGATACGGCCATGGCACCTAGGAAGGAAATACCAGTGGGACCCTTCTGCAGTCCAGGACATCCCAGTGACCAGTGAATCCCTCCCCAGGGTACTTGGGTCTATATGTGTGCAGCAGGGTGGAAGGTGACAGTCCCTGGGCAGTCCATTAGCAAATATGCCCTGCAAAAGCACTAGCAAAAGCCCTTTTCCTTTACAGATGGAATCATGGAACAAGAGGGCACCCTCTTTTACATGTCAGCAGTCAGTTGTGTTGTTGTGTTGTGCTGCTGCCAGCAGACATTTGGGGACTTACCCCATGGAACAGACCCCACAATCAGCACAGACACTTACTGTCTCCTCACTCCTGGCTCTTTCACCACTGCAGAAAAAGCCTTCCTGAGCTCCAGAGCTAAAATCAGTCCTTCCCTGGATCCTGGCTCTCCTGGTGTCCCCACTGTGTGCTGCCTTTTGTATCTGTTCCATAAATGATGTTTATGGAGCTGAGCACTACTGAGCCCCAGTAGAAGCTTTAGCTCCCAAGCAAATCCTTCCAGAGGGGAAAAAGGTCCACTCACTCCTTTTCTCCCAGCCATAGCCTGTAAATCCTCATCCACACAATGAAAACAAATTCCAGTAATTCATTTTTTTGGCTCTTTTCCAAAGATTTTAGGCAGCTGGAGAGCAATTTTGTGCTGATGAAGCGGTGGAGGAGGGCTTAAGTGAAACAATATTGTGGTGGCTGCGAGGTTTGCTGGTGTTTCAGAGCTCAGAGGGAACCTTAGGGACCTGCCACATCTCCAAGTTCTCCTACAAGCCATGGAAATCGCCACTCCGGCTCCTGGGATAGCAAAACAGGATTTAAAAAACAACATTAGCCACCCCTGGAGCATGGCTGGAGAAGTGCCGGGAGCCAAGTGCTTAATGAAATCCCAGCTCCCAACTCTCCCTTCTAAACCACGCAAACTTCCCCAAAGTGTTTGGGATGGAACAAAGTCATCAATCAGTTATTTTAACTCCCATCTCCGTAAACAGAAGCAAGCCCAGAAACATGCAGCAGGGGAAAATAACCGTCAGCTCCCTTTGGCGGAGTGGAGAGGGCGCAGGGAGGGAGGACAAGGGCAGCCGGCAGGGAATTAGGCATGGCCTAATTCCCAAAAGTGGATTTATGGGCCCCACAGAGCATTTTGCAGACCCCACAGCCCATAAATTTCACATGCAGCCCTAAGAGCAGCCCCTCCAACCCTGCGATCCTCCAGGCATGGTACAGTTGGCTTTTGGAGATAGCCACTCTGCCCATGCTGTACTAGAAATGGTGGGAGGCATGAAGAACCAGGATGAGCATTACTAGCCAGGTTTCCCCTGGATTTATTAGATGAACACAAGAAAAGCTATGGATACAACCACAAAGGAGTGTGGGGAGGGAGATGCTGCTGGCACCATCTGCTGTCACACTCCTCTGACACTGCCCCAGCCTCAGCTCAGCATGGCAGCCTCATTAAGCATGGCAGCATTCACATAAAGACCTTATGGCTTTGACATTACACATCAGTGACGAAACCATGGAAAAACACCATGAGATTTGGGTAGGCTCCCCAGCATTAATCCAGGAGGGGAATGAGTCCAAGAGGCTGTGGACTGCTTTCTGACGGGAAGGAGCAGCCTTAGGCAGCTGAAGCCACTGGTGATGGGCAGAAAGACAGGAGCAGTTTGGTCTGGGATGCATCCTTGTCACTGACCATAGGTACTACAACCCTGCAGACCACTCCAGGCACAGGGCAGTCCCTGACTTGTCCTCTCCACCTCATGGGAAGGGGCATTGTTCACCTCCAGGAAAATGGAAAGCCTCTCCCAGAGCCAGTGGTGCTCAGCACTGAGAACCTCTGGGGCTCTTCTCATGCTGTCCCCTCCAAAGTCAGCCACATGTCGGAGCTACAGCAAGGGATGGTCAAGCCAAGAGAGACTGTGCAAATGAACTCTTCTAGAGACTTGGGGTTTGCATGAACTCACACATCCCAAACCTGCTCCTAAAGCCACAAACATGTCTCCAGAGCTTGTCTTGAAAGAGTCATGCTAGAGAGAAAACAGCCATGCTGAGGAGGCTGCAAAATCCCCTGCAGAAATGCCTGCACCAGCACTGGGTTAGAGCTATCATCCCATTTCCATAATGAAAGGAGTAACAGTTTATTCCTTTTGCAGAACAGCACATTTCCTTACCCAGCAGTGCGACCCATAGAAATTGATGTCAGGATGTGAGCAAGCAGCCAGTGGGACTGGAGATGTCTTGCCAAGGCATTGGTGCTGTGCTTAGTGTGGGTCAGCCATGGTTGGAGGTAGGTTCCATCTGGGGAAAATGAATTCCTTGCTCTCTGTCTCAGCACCTTTCCCACATCTTGTCCTCATCACAGAGGGGAAACAGAGATAGATGATCTTCATGTTTATGTCAGAGGTCTGGAGCTTCCAGCTCACTGGGCACTCTTTGCCCACCATATAAACATTCTGCCATTTTTGGCACACCTCTGGTGTTTTTTCTTGTTCCCTCGTAAACATAAACAGGAGCTGATGTTTTTTAACTGATTAATTTTTATGTGACATCTTGATCTGTGTTCCTCCAGCACCACTCCCTCTGGCAGCAGGGCTGACAAGGATTACTAGGAGGCAGCTTGGGACACCACTGACCCCCACTGGCTGCCCCAACACCCATGCCCATCTTTTGGGGGTTGCTCCTGACACATAAAGCACATGCTTTCACACCACATTCCTGCAGCAACCATCTGCACAGTCCAGTGGCTCCAGGGCTGCACGCATGGGCGGCAGTCACTTGCACAAGGCCACGTGCTTTGTCAACACCCAGGAGCCCTGTGTCCACAGACCACTTGCCACAAGTTACATGAGAAAAATGTGGCTGCAGAGGGAGGAAAAGCCTGCAAGGCTGAAGCCAGCCTGAGGCAAGCAGGAAACTCTGGTTAGGGGTCATTGCTAGATCTCCCCATGGTTTGAGATGCAGTCACATTTATTTACAAGGATGGTCCTGCCTCTGCAGCTCTGTGCTACCCTATGTGTTCAAACCAATCCCACTGGCTTTGTCCCACATCCTCACACCCCCACAGCATCCTCATCTGATCCCTGCCAGAGCCAGCACAGGGGCAGAGGTGGGCAGAAGATGCAGGGAAATGGTGCCCAGCTGAGCCCACACCTGCAGAGTGGGGCAAATCCACGTGCACTGCTGTGTGGACACCACGTTTGTCCCAGACCAGATAAAGCCAAAAAGCATCCCCAAAACTCGTTGTCTGTTCACTGTATCTCCACCTTCAACACTCAGCAGCATGTATTTCAGATCCAGATCCAGGGTGAACCCCTAACAGGGACAGTGCCGTGCTGGGATGCGGTGCCCACACCAGGACGTGGTACCCACACCGTGCCCTGTCCCACCACCAGCAGCAGCCGCCACGCCATGGCATCGCCACAGGTTTCTGTTTACCATCACCTTATTAAGGGATTATTCAGGCTGCGGTTTCCTCACGCGTCCGATCTGTTTGTGCTCGCGGCTGGTGGCTCGCTGCCATCCCCTAAGCTACACGCCGGGCTATATAAGTGACCCCGCCGCCTCCGCGGCGGGAGGCTCGCACACAGCCCGGCTCCGCTCGGCGCAGGGGAGGTTTCGGTAAGCCGCAGCTCTCTCTCCTTCCTAACCGGCTGCAAATCCCTGAACACGCAGCTGACAAGCCCTCGTCTCGCCCGCGGATCTCAGCTCGGCTGGCGGCTCTGTGGCGAGAAGACAGGACTCTCCTTAAGCGGGGTTTTTATGGCTTTTTAGGTAAGAGAAAAAAAAAACCATACTGCTGTTTTCCGTTCTCTGGCAGATAGCGGTTATAGAATTCTCCTGCGTTAAGACGGCATAATTAAGAGTGGTTGTTGTTGAAGGTGAGGTGGAAATTAATTAATGGGCAGATGACCGCACAGAGGCTGAAAAACATCGATGAGGATGCAGTTCCCTGCGTTCCGCTTCTCCCTTCCTCGTCCCAGCTAATGGGCTTAGGGAAGGGTTACAGGACAGCTGGAGCGGGGGTCTGGGGGGCTTTGCTCACGCGGGGCTGTTTCATCTCCCGCGGCTCTGTCCCGCGCTGGCTCGAACAGCCCCCTGCCAGACAGGGGACGCAGCTCCAAACCCTCCCTGCTGCCAAGACCCGGCTGCTTGAACCCCCCTTTTTTAGCATCGTATGTCTGCGTACAGAGGGATGTATCCCAATCCCAAGCCCAGTGCTGAACAAGTTGCAGTCAGCTCCTAAAATAGTTGCCAAGTGGGAAACGGGATTAATTTTTTCCTGGTTATTGTCTGGCTGCGAGTTCACGACCCCACCATAAGCCCACAAAACACCGCTCATGTGTTGCTTGTTATTTTTGCTTGACTGGGATTTGCTGAGCCATAATCAAAGTATTTCCTAGTCCTACATTCCCTGGTCTCAGAGGGGATGGTTAGTACCACTTACAAATAAGAGTGTTCTCATCAGTGACTGCTCTTTGTCAGTCCCATTTTATGGGTAAACTGAGGCACCAAACGGCTGGGTCAATATTCTCCCTTCCTCCCAGTTCATTAATTTTGGGCGCATAAAATAAAGCACCTGGAATTCCAGCTGGTGTCACTAGGGATAACACCAGCTCCACGGGTACTTTCACAAATTAAATACCCAAATGCTTGATGCTCTAGGGCAAAGGGACGCACTGAAAACAAAATCAGAAGTGGCTGAGCTGGTGAAGAGTGGCATAAAGCCTCAGTCCCACATCTGTGCCTGCAGGAAATCCTCACACTATGCGCAGTTTGCAGGCAGAGGGATGGAGGCATGGGGCTGTCCCTGCTCCTGTGGGGAGCAGATCTGGGTGCTGGGGGGACTGCAGAGCTGCGTGGGCTGTAAGAGATCCCTGCAGAAGTACTTAAGCTGTTCCTAGGCATGTCAAGGAGATGCTGTTACAAAGCAGTGCTCTGCAAAATAGATTTGGGCTCAGATGTGATGGTGAGAAGCAGGGGGGATGCGAGCACAGATGTGGAGCCCCTGCTGCTCCCCACTGGGGAGGTAAATGAAGAGCTGCTGGGGGTGGATGAACAGGTGGTATAAGTGCCCCTGTGGCATGTTTTGGGGTGGTTCAGCCTGGGAGAAGCTCCCCAAAAGCAGCAGGACCTGGGTGAGCTTTCACAGAGTCGGGCTTGTCTCTGCAGGACTGAAGAAGTCGTGGGACGTCTGCGGAAACTCCAGGAATCCCCCGGTCACCTCTGGAGACAGCGAAAGGCACCATGAAAGGCTGGATCCTCCTCCTCCTCTGGGGAGCCACTTCTGTTTTAGGTGAAGGTTAAACGTTTCCATTCTGGTCACTGCTCTGTCCCCTGCCCATGCCAGTGCAGGCACGTCTGCTGGCAGCCGCTGAGCCAGCAGACGCAGCCCGACATCGATGCTGGGCGCTGGTCTGGGCCACTGCGGCGTTTGCCCGGACAGATAACTTCCACACAAGGGCTGGCTCCCATCCAGCCCCCAGAGTTTGAGCAAAGCCTGTCTGCAAGTCAGTGAGCCTCTGGTTTACCAGGGATGAACTCCCTGGCTCACTGGTCATGCTAGGACCATCCCTGCCTGCTGTCTCTGAGATCCCATAGTGTCCAGTCTGCACCCAGAGGAGCACAGGGGCAGAGCTGGGCACAGGGGAGAGCTAGTGCTTGGGCTTAGCTTCCCAATTCATATGGGACTGTTCCCAGCAAGCACCCCAGGAACCAGCCACGGCCATCAGCTCCCCTTGGGCATGCAGGTGGCCAGCAAGTTCAGAAACCAGCTCTCATCCCATAAAAGCAACCAACATTATCCACCTTGGATTAATTTTTCCTTGTGCACAGACAGGAAGGACATATTTTATCTCTCCGGCTATAAAAAGATTCATTGATCTGAGCTGCTCCAACACAGGAAGTACAGAAAGTTTTTCTTGGGTGATAAGGGAAATCAAAAATTTGTATCATATCTGAGCTGCAGTGATGCTGTAAGACATATCCATTACGTCCCTTTCTTGGCATCTCCTGCACTGCATCCTACAGGAGCTCTAACCGGCCACAGTCCAATGGGAAAGCTGTAATTTTGAGCCTAAGGATGCCCAATTCCTTGAATCTAATTTATTCTCTCAATTATTGACCCTTAGGACAAAGGATTCTGAAACCAGCCCTCAGCAGGGTCCAGATAGGACAGAGAACCTTCAGCCCGTTGGTAATGCTCAGCTTGGAGAGTAAGTTAATTCCCACCCTGGGTGGATTTTCCTCTCGGGGCAATTTTCCCAACAATACACAACTAACAAGTATTATTTGAGTCGAAGAGGACATTTAGGGTTAGAATCATTCTATGATTCTATGATTTAGGCAATGGAATAAATGTTAATCATCCACGACCTCCTGTAGGGTTTTGGCTATCACTGACACATGCTGTTGGCTCCTCTCCTGGAAAAGGGAAGGTCAACGTGTGACTACAGCCCCAGCTCCTGCGGGAGGCACGCGCAGGCTGGGAGGGTGAGAAGAGCCCAGGGATGGGCCAGCACATGCTCTGACCTGCCTCTACCCTGCCCAGCCTGTTCCCACACCCTGGGCGGTTTGTGACACCATTCCTTCAGAATTAAAGCCTGTGGGGAATTAATTAACCTGCAGAGCCCACTCTGCTCATTAATTCCTGAGAGATGCTCCAGCTTCTCATTTTTACTGTCCAGAGCTCAGAACTGAAATTTCAGCAGGCACTGAAAGGGCTGGCCATGCTGAAGGATTTGTGGAGTTTGCCAGCCTTTTGCCCACCTCCCAGCAGCTCTGTTAGCCACTGGGAAGAATCAAAGCACCAAAACCATGGACTCTGAGAGGTCCCCTCCACTTGCTGAGAGGTATATTTTTGAAAACCACTGGTAAAATAGTTTTCCCCTGAAAGTGGATGCAGAAGGAAGGGATACTGGGGCTGGCTCCCTGGCTGGCAAACTCTGCCTGAATCACCCCTCTGCCCACAGGTACGAGGAGCAGCTCTCGCCGGGGAGACCCAACTTTCATCCACGTCAGACGCAGTATGTTCCTGCTGGCCGGTGCCACGGGCCAGCCCTGTCCCTTCCCATGTCCCCACCAACGCTCAACCCCTCAGCTTCTCCCTCATCCTCCACATTCTGCTTTTTCTGCTGTGAAAACGCTACTTAGAGCCCTATAATGCCATTTTCCTCCACGGGATTCCCCTGCTCATTTCCTATCATCACGAGTCCTGCAGATTAAAGCAACTGAACCCAAACAAGCTTAGGATCTTGCTGAGATCCCACTTTAATCTGTTGCACATTCAGTTTTTGCTTCGGGCAAGCACAAATCGGCATTTATCCACAGGATGTGACCTCGTCCCCAAGCCCACCTCCTCCTGCATGCCTCAAATTGCTAAATAAGTCATAGATCCCACTACTTGGGATGCTGAACTAGAGATGCTGATGTGCCAACAGATTAAAACCCTGCCCATTTAAGCCAAGTGCTCGCTCCAAGCCAGACATGACGCTCCCATATCTGCTCTCATTTAAAGGGTCTTTTCTTCCCACCTGCTTTTATAAGCCAGGATTGTTTTCAAACACCCATTCACAATTTGAACAGTCCAGCCCTGTGCCAGTCTGCCTTTCTAGGAAACAAATCAACCTGCTCTATTACAAACTGGATGGAAGAATAGGTATGGGAGATGACATAGCACACATCTCCAAGAAACTTCATTTTTAGAAACTTTAGTCACCGGTGCATCCTTATAAACATTATTAGAGCACTGTCATTTTTAAAATAGCCCAAACCACAGACTTGGAGTCGATCTCATCTATTCAAAGTAGCTTAAATTAATAACATCTAGTAGCCCGCTTAAAGAAATTCCTTTAAAAATCGAACCTCATATTAAACTCCCAATGTGTTTTGCAAATTTTCTGTTTTATCAGTCAGCTGGCTCCTGACATGTTCAGCCTGCTCGGTAGCATCTTAAGCTTCTGGTTTGCACTCAGTAAAAGTGGTGCTCACAATAGGACACACGCTGCCCCTATAGAAAACATATGTTGAAATTTGGTTAAAGACATTCAACATGGTCATACCAACAATTTTACCCTTTTTTTGTAACTATTTAACCATTTTACCTTTTATTTAAACTATTTAACCACATTTGAAACAGACATAAGTGTTGCCCCTCAAACAACATTTAAATGAGAATGTGTGTTTGATTTCCTTAAGCCAAAGTTATTCAACACTAAGCATGAGCTGCCTGCACTTTGCTCCCTCTGGGTTTATCTTAATCATCCTGAATTTGGTCGCCTGCGGGGAATTAAGTCAGAAGCCTTCAGATGCCTTCTTATGCTTTAATTCCCAGCTCCCTGAACATGCTTTAATTCCCAGCTCCCTGAACACGCTCTGAGTTTGTTTAATCCACGTGGTACGTAATATCCAAATGTATAGTCTGAGCTCTATAGAAGCTGCTAAAATCCAACTGCCTGTTTTTGGGCAGCTCTGTGTGTAATGTGCATCTCAGTAACACACCACTGATGTTATTCAAGGTCCACTGGTGCAAGATTCAAAAAGGTTTTTGTCTCCATGGTCGAAATGGAGCGAGTGCTCAGCAAAGTGTGGCCAAACCGGGGTGCAGAAGCGTACCAGATCCTGCCTAGCTGAGCACCTCTGGGGCGTGCACTGTAACGAAGCAACTGAGGAAGGGCGGCTCTGCATTGGACATGTTTGCTCAGGTGCTCCTATAAACTACTTATGGGCAGGGAGGAATGTCATGGTCTCACCGCTGCCCAGGTGTTGAACTCCCTTTGCTGTCATTTTACCATCTTTCTCTCCTTTGACAGAATTTAGTGATCTCCAAGCAGGGCTGGAGAGTGCAGAGCAGAACAGGGTGACTTTAGTGCCAAACAGAAAGATAACAGGGATTCACAATATCTTGGGGATATAGAAAAAAATCTCATTAATCTTTTTATAACAGCAGCACTCAAGGTAGAGTCAGTGACTGCACACAGCTGCCTCCATAAAACCTCCAGGAAAGAGATGCTTCAGGAATATCAAATTGCCATAGTCCCTGCTGAAGGGGCTTGTAATTAATTATACTATTCTTATAATCTCCTTTTAACCAAATAATTCTGAAAAAATTCTGAAAATATGTTTTGTGCAGAAAAGTTGTTTCAGGTTTTCCCTGATTTCTTACATTTATTTTCATCTTTGAAATACCAGATAGCTCCTCTACAGGGATGCTCTGTGATTGTAAAAGTAATGAACTGAGCCTTGCGAAAAGACAGATTATCATTTAGGGTTAATCACTATAGGTAAATAAGAATAGAATAATACTTTTGAGCCCAAATGTTAAACCTATCGGGTAACGCTCACTTGGCAATTGTCCCACATTCTGCCCAAGCCAGGATACCATTGAATAAGGGAAGACAGCTTTTGGGACAGACCAAAATCACAACTTCTGAGAATACACTAGTAACAGAAACCTAGAAAGTTTATGACATTGAATTTGTAATCTTGCCAGGGTTGAGCTAAGAGCCCACATGCTGATCTGGATTCAAATTCCCCTGAAATTCCCCTTTGGGGAAGGTAAATAACAGTTCCTAGCTGTAATTATATCCACGTGGCTGCTTTCTACTAATTGTCAGGTTCAAAATGACATCGTCCCTGCCTTTCTAATGCACAGCTGTGGGTAATCAGGAAAAATATGTTTTGGATACAATTTACTCCTTATGCAGTACTTGCCTTATTGCATCTAAATGAAAAGCAGATGCAAGAACACGCTGTGAGTGTTGTGGGGACCTGGGGCTATTTTTTGACCTGTCTGCTTCTCCTCCAGCCTGCAACATCACCTGCCCCATGGGCCATGTCAATGCCGACTGTGACACTTGCATGTGTGAGGATGCCACCCTGCACGGGAAGGTGTCTCTCGAGGATGGGTCACCTGCTGCCGATGCTCGGGTCTACCTGCAAGCCAAGAAACTCAAGTTGTTGACAATGGCAGATAACAGAGGCATGTTTAGAATCCCAGGGGTTTGTCCTGATGGCAAAAACACTCTTAAAATAAAGAAAGCCAAATATGCAACAGCGACTGTCACCGTGCCTGAGAGCAACCGGAGAAACCTGGCAATCCAAGTGCAGCTGCACCGATCAGGTAGCCCCAAAGAGGGGGGGTGCAGGAAGCTTTACGCAGGCATCAGAAATAAACTGGTTTTTTGAGAGGAAGAGTAATGAGATGGCTTTTTCCTCCTCCTACAGGCAAACCCTATGTTTTCAGGAGCCCTGAGGACAAAGCCAGGAGAGTGGGACAGAGTGTGTCACTCTGCTGCGAGGCCCGAGGGAGTCCAGCTCCTGACCGCTACCTCTGGTAAGGAGCTTGAATTTGATCTGCCAGAAGTCTTAGCTGTCCCATGGATGCCAGTTTTATCTCCTTACCATCTCCATAAATTGGGGGGTTTAGTTATAAAACAGTTAAATGCACTGAGAACTGATGGCTGCAAGTGATGGTTTCCTCAAGATGGCACAGCAACGTCATCTGCTGAGGGATTCACTGGAAAAATACAAAGAGTTTAAAAACCTCATCAGACACAACTGGCAGCTCTGCCTCCCTGCCAGCTCTCCAGCAGCCACATCGCAGTACTGCCACAAGTAGGGGAAAATTTTTAAGTGATGCCACCTAGCCAAACTAAAATCTCAGGGAAACCAAGGCAGGAAATCTGGCAAAATCCACATAGTAGGATGCAGGATTAGGCCATTGCTGTGCTCCAGCCAGATAGTCAGTCTCTGTCCCTTAACTGTTCCTGGCAGGTACCACAATGGCTCACTGCTGGATCCCTCCTTGTACAAATATAAAAACAACCTGATTCTGAAGAACCTGAAGAGAGAACAGTCAGGAGAGTATTTCTGCAAGGCCAGCAGTGCTGGGGGGTCGGCAAAGTCCCAAGTTGCCAAGCTGGCTGTCATAGGTAAGAGAAAATGTGCCTGATGCTCTCCAAACAGCTGGGGAGGTATTGGTGTGCAGGAACCAGAAACCGTTATACATCTGGTAAAGAAAAGTCACAGGAAAAATTCTTGAGGTTTATGTCATTCATCTGCAGACAATCTTTAGTGAGCTGGTTATGAACCAGACGCTCCCTACAAACCAGAGTTCTGGATTGCAGGTGGCCTATCAACCTCAACCTGCTCCTGTCAGGAGATTTCTCACTGTACCTGCTGCCTGACATGGGAATATTTCTGCTTAGGGTTGTTTTAAACTCTTGGGATACATTCTAGTCTTGCCATAGTCAAAAAGCCAGGCAGCAGCAGAGCATCAAGCTGAGGGTGGGCTGGATGACCATAGTGGATAAGCAGGAACAGGGAGGATCCTGCAAACAGCTCTTAATCAGGGTCCTAAAGCTAAAGCTGAGCTATTTGCTCACTGAAATGAGTTAACCAGCTCACCAAAATCCTGCAAAATCCTCACTGCTTTTAGGAGCAATGTTTAGCTCTGAGGTTTCAGACAACATAGTGATAGCTGTACAATTATTTCATGCTGCTCATTAAGAAATCCTATTCAACAGGAAGACAAGAGGCAGCCTGTGACTCCCAACCCCAAAGCCACCTCATCCGACTTCCTCATGATTGCTTCCAAAAAGCAACAAACTCCTTCTATTATGACGTGGGCAAGTGTCCAGCAAAGACCTGTGTGGGGAAGCTGGATAAGGGACTTCGGTGTAAGGACAACATCTCCTACTGCTGTGGGGTATCCAAGATGGAAACTAGGGACATCTCCTGCGATGGCTACACGCTCCCCACTAAAGTCATCGTCGAATGTGGTTGCAAAATATGCACTGAGACCAAAATAATGGTTCGAGGCAGAGCCACAGCAGCAGATAACGGTGAGCCACTGAGGTTTGGCCACATCTACATGGGGAACAAGAGAGTGAGTATGACTGGCTACAAGGGAACTTTCTCCATCCACGTCCCAGCAGATATGGAGAGACTGGTTCTAACTTTCGTGGACCGGCTGCAGAAGTTTGTGAACACAACAAAAGTTCTGCCCTTCAAGGAAAACGGAGGTGCTGTATTTCATGAGATCAAGCTACTGAGAAAGAAAGCCCCTGTTACACTGGAATCTGCTGAAACCAATGTGATTTCTTTGGGGGAAATGGAAGAAGATGATCCAATTGCTGAATTAGAAATTCCTCCCAATGCATTTTACAGGAAAAATGGAGAGGTCTACAGTGGCAAAGTGAAAGCCAGCGTGACATTTCTGGACCCAAGAAACATCTCTACAGCCCCTGTGACACAAAGTGACCTGAACTTTGTAGATGAGGAAGGAGACGTATTTCCGCTCCGCACATACGGCATGTTTTCTGTGGACTTCACAGATGAACAGGGCACTGAGTCCCTCAATGCAGAAAAGGTGAAGGTTCATTTGGATGCTGCTCAGGTCAAGATGCCAGAGCATGTGCAAGAGATGAAGCTTTGGTCCCTGAACCCAGAGACAGGGTTATGGGAGGAAGAAGGGGACTTCAACCTCGAGAAAAGCACACGGCGCAAAAGGGAGGAGAGAACCTTTTTGGTTGGGAACATGGAGATCAAAGAGAGGCGTCTTTTTAACCTGGATGTTCCTGAGAGCAGACGGTGCTACGTCAAAGTACGAGCCTACAGAAGTGAGCGATTTCTGCCAAGTGAGCAGATCCAAGGGGTTGTGATTTCTATTATAAACTTGGAACCAGAACCAGGGTTCTCCTCCAACCCCAGAGCATGGGGTCGTTTTGACAGCGTAGTCACTGGTCCCAATGGCGCCTGTGTGCCTGCCTTCTGCGATGAGCAAAACCCTGAAGCCTACGGAGCTTACATCTTGGCAAGCATGGGGGGTGAAGAGCTCGAAGCTGTGCCCTCTGCTCCCAAACTCAACCCTGCTGCTATTGGGGTCCCACAGCCATACCTCAACAAGCTTAACTACAGGAGGACAGACCACGAGGACTCCAACATCAAGAAAACAGCATTCAGCATTAACATGGCCAAGCCAAGCCCTAATTCCCCAGAAGAGAACAATGGCCCTATTTATGCCTATGAAAACCTCAGTGAATGTGAGGAAGCTCCACACAGTGCTGCTCACTTCAGGTTTTACAGGATAGAAGGAGACCGGTATGACTACAACACTGTTCCCTTCAGTGAAGATGACCTCATGAGCTGGACCGATGACTACCTAGCATGGTGGCCCAAGCCCATGGAATTTAGAGCCTGCTACATTAAAGTAAAAATAAACGGACCCCAGGAAGTGAATGTAAGATCTCGTAACATGGGTGGGACACACCCACGCACCATCGGCAAGCTCTACGGCATCCGGGATGTGCGCAGCATCCGTGACCCCCAGCAGCGGGACGTGTCGGCAGCCTGCCTGGAGTTCAAGTGCAGTGGAATGCTCTTTGACCAGGACCGCGTGGACCGCACACTCGTCAAAGTGATCCCACAAGGCAACTGCCGTCGAGTGAGTGTCAACAGCATGCTCCATGAGTACCTGGTGAACCACCTTCCCATGGCCACCAACAATGACACCAGTGAGTACACAATGCTGGCACCTCTTGACCCGCTGGGACACAACTACGGCATCTACACAGTCACTGATCAAGACCCGAGGATCGCCAAGGAAATTGCCCTGGGCAGATGTTTCGATGGCACATCTGATGGCACATCCAGAACCATGAAGAGCGATGTCGGCATTGGGTTGACTTTCACTTGTTCAGAGAGGAGCACAACAGAGCAAAGCATCTTCCAGTCTCAGAGGAACTTGGGCCAGCAGTCTCCAAGGGACTCGGGCCGGCAGTCTCTGAGGGACTCGGGCCGGCAGTCTCCGGGGGACTCGGGCCGGCAGTCTCCAGGGGACTCGGGCCGGCAGTCTCCAAGGGACTGGAGCCAGCAGTCTCCGAGGGACTCGGGCCGGCAGTCTCCAAGGGACTGGAGCCAGCAGTCTCCAAGGGACTCGGGCCAGCAGTCCATCCTGGTTCTGCCAGGGCAAAGCCCTGTGTACCAGAGGCCGCCAGCAAGCCGCCGTAACAATCAAGCCAGGATCCCGATGACAGGTCAATGTCCCACCTACTAGAGCTGTATAGGAGCATTGGTAAAGTCACTCATGCTCCATTAAATATAATTTGAAAGCAACATCAACCTGCTAAATAACGTAATTGAAAGCTGGTAGGTGTCATTATTTATGAGACATAATTAAGGTGCCATTTTCTTCCCACCCCAGAAAGAAAAGACATAAGGCGTGAATTGGGGGCAAGCAGAGGTAGTGAGTTTGTGTCTTATTAAATGCATCCATAAAAATCTTCTTTCTGCCTGACAATAAACAGCTTCACATGATAGCCTAAAGGGAAGACTAAACATATGATTCAATTAAGTCATGTACATAAAACATTCTTCTGTTCTGCATCTGCAGACTTTGCCAGCTCAAGTACCTGTACAGTAGTTGGTAACATGAAAAGGAATAAACTGATTTCCTCATACTGAATTCAACTGCAAGGTTTCGTACTTGAAATGTAAGTATTTTATTTATTTCTAGCTTGTTTTAGAATTACTGTATTCAAGCTAAACTACTGGCAGCTGCATTTCTAAGAACTCACATGCTCAATAGCACAGAGAAGCCATGTGGATTTATAGGCTCCACGTAGATACAGATAGAGTTTTCTCTTGCTTCTTACATTACTTGACAAGAAATCTATGCTCTTTGATAGGGTAGGTTAATAAAAAAAGAAATTTTGTAACTTTGACAATGTGTGTCACTTTTGTGTTTGAAATGCCCAAGTAAATAAACCACATGTAGAGCTGAGCAAATAATAACCTGCAGGATTTCATCTTTCTGTTCACAAACAGGTCACAACTTTATCAGTGTGAGACTGATCCTGGATATGGGTGAGGGGTTTTGTTCCAGGGGATGCCTGGTTCTCCTGCAGCTCCAGGGTTTGGCCATGGCATGCTGCAGTCAGGGAATCTCTCCCCAGCTTGACAAGTGGAGAGTCAGCAATGGTTCTGGGAGAATCAGAGCAGCAGGTCTGGGCAGGGATGAATTAGGGAGTGGCACAAGACAGAGGGAAAGGAGGGCTGGGAATTTGTGCTTTAAGGATGATAGGAAACCAGGCAATGTAGAGCAGTGCTGGGTGGAGATACGGAGAAGATGGGCTTCCCTCCACACCCAGCAGCAGTGAGCATAAGGAGCTGGCAAGAAGCTGCTCTTAGCCGAAGGTACAGCTGGCCACAGAAGGGGTCAGCGATCCCTCTCCAAGTGACCTTTGTCTTTTCCACCCCCCACCCTTCCTAGAGGGAAATCAAGGACCTTACAGCACAGAAGACACCTCGTGTTTACAGGCAACACTGGCAATAAAATTTTGGGGTGCAGACAAACCAGCAAGTCTCTGACACCAAAATTCCCACCAACAGAGGTCATAAAAAGGTTGGCAGTGCAATTGGATGCAAACTGGATTTCAAACACGTGCTCCAACATAGATCTCCCACTGCTACTTAATCCCCTCCTATGGATATGAAGCCAGTTCTAGGCCTATGCTGCCATACCCACTGCCCACCAAGGGCATCGGGATTCTTTCAATAGTGTTTAGCAAGCTTGTTCTCAGGTCCGACACAGGACAGGCTGAATTATGCCTTAATAGGTTTAAAAAATCCTTAATAATCCACTTTTTAATGCAAATTGACAGTTATCAAAGAAAAACAGAAAAGGAAGAGCTGTGGAATACTCCGGCACATCCTCTTCATACCAATAAATTTAGACTCAGTGTGTTTTCTTTTGTGTCTAGTCTGCTGCAAGGGCTTGGCAGGAGCTGGAGCCAAGGCGGCCAGTGGGGAGCATTGGCTTGGACCTTCCCACAGAGCTCTTGGCTTGCACAGAGAAATGTCTCTTCCCTCTGCTCCCCTCCTCCCCTGCAGACAGACAGCCAAATCCCAAACTTTGTTTCATCACTTTGAGAGTGAAATAACACAAATGACTTCTACAGACAAACCCAGGAGATAAATGGATGAAAGCAGGATCAGGATCTGATCCCTGTGCTGCATGTGGGCTTGCCAGTCAAACACAGCAGACTACAGGGCTCTTCCTCCTGGGGAGAAAAGTGTGTTTAACAGCACTGAAATAGTCACGGCCCTACAGCCTGGAACAGCCAGAAGCTCTCCAAGTTTCCCCAAACTGTCCCCCTCTGCAGCTTAGCACTGACTTGGAGGAACAAACTAATCTGTGCACTCACTGAGTCCCTGAGCTCTCTCAGGAGGCTTCTGGCAGACTGTGTTGGACGCAGAGCAAGACAGAGGTTTCCATCACGGGTGCTTAAGCACTACCAACAGAAAACAACCATGACATAACCACCACTCAGGGCTAACACTTCACCATTACTGATGAGCCACCATCCCAAATACATTAAGAAAAGTTTATATAGGAGCAAAGCTACTGCAGGGTCCTGGCATCTGCTACTCACACAAATTTTATGTTACAGTTCACTGTCAGTTCTGACTCCTCCAGCTTGTGTTTATGGTAAGTGTACGGCAGTGTCCTTACTGCAGCCTGAAACCCAATGCACACTCCCACATATCAGAGAGCATCAGCTGGAGGAATGTGGGAAGGCTGGGACTCAGCTCCTCCCTTGGCCTTAACCTTTGGACCACCAACCTTGAGGAACAGGCTGAAGAAGGAGACCGGGCTCCCAAACATCGGCAGGTTTGTGGCTAATGGCAAAGCATCTCCCATTAGGGTCACTTAGTTTCCAATCCGCAGATAAATAGAGTGACCTATCCCTCCTGTTTTTGAAGGAAACTATTGCTTCCCAGAAGCTCTCAGGACACTAGAGATAGGATAAACAAAAGGAGAGAGATTCTTGTCTGGCCTCAACCAGCAAGTTATTGGGAGATTTTGCAAACAACTTTATAAAAAGGCTCAAGTACTTCTCTGATTAGTCACTTACACTTTTTATTTATTTGTAATGTATTCAGGAAACAGGAATAAAGAGGTTTCCTAGGAAGCAGGGGGAGTAGTAAGGTTGTGGAACATGAAACAGATGCATCTATTTGTGAGTCACCAGCATCCTAGGAAATATCACTACCTCTACTAACATTTATTTGAAATCCATGATGAAATCATCCCTACCCAACACCAGAGCCCTTCTGGTGCCCAAATATTTTGCAGTTCTGCCAGTAATTTGGTCCCAGTGATATTAAACTGAGCCATAGTGGACATTGGGTCTGTGAATACCTCTGTTGCTTTCCCTCTCTCCTCTGAGAGCAGGACAGCTGTTTTATTTTGCTAAGATCCTGTTCCAATGGCCAGGGTAGCTGTATTCAACCCCATCAGTGGTACTGGGGATCGAATCACTGTGTCTGTGTTCCAGAGTCAACCCTGACATGCAATTCCACACCTCATCAGTGAATGCCCCATTTTTTTTTTGTCTGTTCTGCAAAAATAATCAGATTTTCATTACTTACTGAGTTAAATCCCTGCAGAGCCAGGTGAAAGCAAAGTTTCCAGAGACATTCTGGCTAACAGCTACCTGGGGAACACCAATTCCACTTAAAACTTCACTACCATGCCAAAAATAGCATGCCAAAGACTTTCTCCATAAAAAAAATAAATTAATCTTACCTTCTTTTGCTTCATAAAATGACTTGAGTAAAGTTGTGCATATCCAGAGCTAGGACATTAGCTATTATTACACAACTCAGAATAGTCTAATCTTTTATAACCTCTCACACAGAAAGCAAAAGAAGCCGTATAGCAAACTCTACACAGATCAAAAGATTAAATTACAAGTACATGGGATCCTGGCTGAAATATGGTTTAGACATTATTCACTATTAAACAACTAACTGAAGGCGTTCTGTACCAGATTTTCACCCTCTTCTGTCCAGCTGTCCTTGGTTTTCACCCAAAAGGGATGCAGCGAGCTCCATCTACAGGGATTCTGGGTACATGCCACCTCAAACTTTCCAAAAACACAGGCAAACTCTTCCTGTTGCTTTATGCTTTAGTGAGAGCCAGATTATTGTCTGCAAGCAGGAGGTCTCACACCGAACGTGACCTAAAACTGAGGATGAGAGATACACAAAGGAGTTAAAAGAATTTTCCTCCTGTCACTCTTAAGAAGAAGCTATTGATTTAACAGTTTGGTTATCTAAAAGACTTTAACCTGGACTCTTTTGCCTGAACTTTTGTCACTGCATTCTTTCTGTGGAAGTCATGCTTCGCTGTTCATTTTGCTCAGGTTATAATGAACAAGAACTAATTTTCCAGTACCTAAGGACCTGGAACATCTCCTGAAACACTAAAATTGATGAGTCCCAATTAACTAAAACACTTAAGTCCAAAACTCTTTTATCGTTAGTGCTTAAAATTATCTCTAAATTGTGGTGCTGGGGTTTTGCCATACAGTGAGGTAGCAAGCCCCAGAAAACTCTCCAAACTACCCACTATCCCCACAAATCCACAAAAAACTCACTGACCCACCCACCCTTCTATTGGCATACAGTGGTTACTAACATTTCCAGACTGATCTGAACAGAATAAAAACAAAGTGACTCCACAACTTGCACTTGCAGAAGGTAGCAGGGAGCAAAACACAAAAATACATAATTTTCTTGGAAGCAAACTTGCCAGATTTAGAATTTCTGCAGCACAAACTGCAGAGTCTGCGGTCAGGAACAACAGGAATTCTCTACAGGAGCCTGACTTCCACCTTGCTGTTGTTTCCAGTTTTGACTCTGATTCATAGGCTTGGATTTCTTGGAGGACCATGTGTTTTGGAAAACCTGTCAGAGGCAATTAATTGATGATCTAATGGCAGTAGAAGAAAAATACTGCAGCAGCTGCTTTAACAGATGCTTCTTCAGAAACATTTTAATCCTTGTGATATGACATTTTTGTAGATTTTTTGCCTTTACTTCAGCATTACTCAGAAAAGCAGGAAAAAGTTAGCAAATATTAGAACAGCTCCTAAGACACGACCAGTCTTTGCTATGCTGTTATGCTCAGTGCTATATTACTCTTCTAAGACAAGAAAGTGTAAGAATCACAAGTTTTGGGGTTCTTGACATGAAATACTCCTTGTATATGCCATTAAGCAAAGACAGATTGAGGAAAATCTTGGATTAGATTAACAACTCATCATCAGGTAAAAACGTCTCCCATCAGAAAGTAAAATAGTAGAATATAAATTTTCTGGATGAAGGGCACAAAAATTTTAAATGGGATGCATCTCAGGACATGAAAACAAAAAGGGGAGGGAAGAAAATCATTATGGACAGGGAAAGATTCTCTTATGTTCTCAGCTAAGTTATTTGCCTCAATGCAGGGATACAATGAGAATTTTAGGATCCACAAGAATACCAAAATAAGACAGTCTAAGTCTCAGTGAGCATTAAAAAAGCTCACTGGATTTTAGTATTTCCAGATTAAAGTAATTGCCCAAAACTTATGCCTGAAGAAAATTATACCTAAGTCCCCAAAAAAACCCTCAAAAAGCTGTATAAAAATAAATTTATTTCTCGAAAGTGGAAACAGGGATTTATTCAATATCTACAGCACTTATGAAGATTCTCTTCCTTAATGGGGAAAGAGAAGAAGCATCTTCAGGAACCCACCATGAAAACATGTAGATAACAATAAGATCAAACACTATGGGAAGAAATCCCCTAATTAAGTTAAATGTTATAGGTGGGCTTTGAAATATTTTATATTAACTTACAGACATTAAAAAATACACTTATTGCTTTATATCCTGTGCCAATATTCCCCTCTCTTTCAGAGTCTTTTTTGCCGTGCTAAGTTTGAGTGTTTGAAATCTGCATTCCTGATGAACTGTTCTTGGATTCTGCTGGAACCAAGAGTGCATATATCCATTGTAGAAGTCAACTGCTGTAAGCTTCTTCTTTAAAATGACTGTTTTTATTCCAATCCAGCCTTCCTAAAAACAAAAACAAACAAAAAAAGGCAGTAAGCTTCTTCCATGTTTAAAGCTATCCTTAGCTCCCATAGGCTGGCTTACAGAATACATTTTATTCAATGTTAACAGGCTAACAAGTGGAATTCTTGCTTGCAAATGTGCAAAGCCTGTTAATGGAAATGAAAAGTTTAAGGTATCAAATAAAACTGGTGCTGATCTAAACTAGTACAGAGACTAACAATGGACAATTAAGACAAAAATTATGCACCACACAAATACTAAAAACCTCATCTTTAGGGCAGTGAATATAAAACAAATAGGGAAAGCCTACCTTGCAGCGAGCTATCAATGTTTGGGACATTTTATGGAACAGCACTGAACCAGGAACAACTTCACAATCATTTTGTATTTGATCTAAAAGAAAAGAAAGATCATCCTGCATTTTTATGCCAAAAAGTAGAGGAAAGTTTTGAACCACTTCTGTTCCTTTGAAATATGATAACCATCTTGAGTCACTATTTTGCTGAAAAATACTTTATTGTATTCTGTGTTTTATTATAACCAAATGAACAGAAACAATCAGAAGTCATTCTCTGGCACTACTCCATATCTGATCCATGAACACTCACTAAGCCCTGATCAGTCACACACCTTGGCCCACATGGCACTCAGATTCTTAAAGAAAATGGTTTAAAAATTTTAATAATTCAAGAGTAAATACCAGAAAAACCAGGGATATTATCCACTTCCACAAAATCCAGGAGTTTAATGGTAGTACCCTTCCAGAGTGTCTGCAAAGGAAACTGAAAACAGAAACAGATGACACATTCAGAATGTTTTCACATTTCCAGGCTATTTTTCCTCAGGCAAAATACCTGTGATGATAACATTAAGGAAAATTTAGCTGTATGTCTCGATAGGATATTTTCCTTATCAGACTCAGTTTTGTTTACCCTTCCTCAACTCAAAACATTAGCCTATGCAGAAATGACTTGAGCAATTAGCTACAGCAGCTCTTCACTGTGGCTGTTTGCACTATTTACTGCCATGCAGAGATGTCACTGCAGCATCCCAAACCTACTCAAATACATCAGGGAAAATCTCAGAGCTAAGGAAACAATATAAAAATTTTGAGCTGATTTCACACTTGGGATCAAGTCCATGAAAATTCTCCTGCACATTAATTTCTAATTACGAACTACCAGGACTTTTGAACACATGCAAGGTTACAGAGACTAAAAATAACTAAAATTGAGGTATAGTGATTAGTTAAAGTATCTACACCAAACTCAGCCATGCTATAGGACAGAAAAGGGTTCCAAAAAATTCAGTCTCACCATACTTCCTACTGCACGATGCAGCTGAATTATTTGTGCAGCTGTTTGCTCTTCCCATTTTATACAACTCTTCGCTATAGAGATTTTAGGAGCTGTGGGGAAAAGAGGAATTAGAAGACTTATTTTGCTTTGCATCTTTTAGCAAACAGCTGTACTACTTTATTCTATTTTAAACCTCAGGTTTTCCTGACCAATAGTGGGTCTACCATCCAGCCAAGGTAGCTCAGACAAAAACTGGAGAAAATATTTTGTAAACACCTCAATTTGGATAATTTTTTACTCTCAGTTTTTTTCTTTATTTACCCATTGCACTGCAAACTTGTATCATGCTTATAAGTACAGTTCTAACCCTTCTGTCTGCATTACAATAAGGAAGAATAACAAACTCAGATCTTGTGACATCAATAGTGATCTTGATATTGTACAAGTAACTGGAAAAAAAATAATGTAGTAAGTCTGAAGAATTCTGAAGCATTTTCCTCCTGTATGACATTTTTAAGCCACAAAAGGCAGTGAAGAGAGCAGACTGGAAAATGAACCAAAAAAAATACAACCCAGCATGGCAGAAAACTTCAATTTTCCTCCTGATAAAGGAAAAAATGAACAAGTCACATTAAAAACAATGTGTACCTACCAAATGTTACTCCTTCTTTTGGCTGCTCTTTTTTATTTTTTAAACTTTCAGGCAAGTTCTTCAAAACTGCTAACAGCTGCAAAATTAAATTTTGTACAGAGTATTAGTCAAGCTAAGTTTAATCAATAATAAACATAGTAAAACTTAATTTTTCAACAGTGAAACTGTCTTGAGAGCTTTTAGAAAATTGGCTCAGTATATTCAGAAAATGTGTATCCTTGACACAGAGACAGTAAAGACATCCTTCCCACTGAATCACAATGAAAAAACGCAATTATTTTTTTATGGATGATCTCTTCTGTGATATTAATCCCAGAAGAGAACAAAAGCTGACTATTCAAATAAAAAAAGCAGGTATTAATTTAAATGAAAGAACCTGCACTGTTTTCACAGACAGCATTTGGGCTCTCCACTGAAAAGAAACACAACAGCAACACACAGGACTGACCCTGACACCTGATCACAGACCACTGAGCTCTTCTCCTAGCAAGGCAAAGTGCTCACAAACACCAAGTTTCACATCATCATCCTCCTAAACTTGAAGCCAGCTCAGAACAAGATTAGTAAGAATTCTGTTTGCACACATTAAAAGCAAAGTACCAGTCAGAAGTGACATAGCTGGCAGGACTTTACCATGTCTGCACCCATCTTTGCCAACATCCCTTCCAGCTCCTGTGCCGTGCAGCGGGGAGGAACAGCAACCTCTTCTTGCTTAATAATTGGACCTACATCAAACCTGCAAGGCAGAAAACAAACCTTACTGGAGAAGCTGAAGCTTAATTAGCAGTTCAAAAGTCTGCATTCAATACATTAGCTCAGTTGCTAATTATCCTTTTCTATCCCCTATAAAGCTATTTTTCAGATGTCATTTCACATCATCAAATGTTTGGTTCACAAGACAACACAAGGAAGAGAATACCAATCTTGGCAGCAAGTTCTCCTCAGCAAGCTGAGACTGTATGAACCACAATTTACAGTTCAGAACATGAGATGTAAGAAGAAACAACCTGAAATACTTAAGATGAAATTTGCTTCACACTTTCCTGAGATCTATTATTAGACAAGCATCTAAGAAAGAAAAGGTAACTAAATAATGTACTTTCACAAGTCTTTTAAGCCAGAGCTTGGGCTGAAACTAAAACATATAATCTTCCTCCTGCCTAGACAAGCAATTTTTTGTCTTCTGTCCACTTACAGGACGTTACAGGGGATTGTGAAGTCTGAAAACCATTCTGTCTTGTCATACCAAGCTTATTGATAAAGCTGTGTGACTGTCCTCTGTGTTCTCTGTCTGTTCCCTGTGATAATGCTAAGAATTAGAGAACAGGCCTGAAGTGCTAATTGCCCACTTATTAAAATACTGTAATTGCAGCAAATCTCATATAGTTAAATGAACATTTTTAAGTGTTTAAAACTTTAATTACATATATTTAAAAAATTGTGGTTATGTAGAATGAGTTAAAATGATGACTTCAGCAGTGATTATTTAAAGCTCTGAGAGGCAACAGCAACAGTGAATCATCTGCAAAGGACACCAAACCCACCTTTTTGGTCTTATCTCCATAATTGTCACCCCAGTCACCTTATCACCGTGAAGCACCGTGTGGACTATGGGTGCAGGACCACGCCATCGTGGGAGACAGCTGGGATGGACATTCAGCACCCCACTGGAATGAAATAGTCACAAATTAGAACAGGAATGGTACCTGAAACATACGTAAATGGAATGCAACATATATTACAATGACCTACTATCTGCTCATATGTTCTCATGTGTTACTGCCTTAAATATGCACTTGAAGGAAAATTCACACTATATAACTTGAGTTGCTCAGCGAACACAGAAAGATATGCAAGGAATAAAGGCAAACATTCTGCTGGATATTTGCATAAATTTACACCTATGTGTCAAAGGACACTGAAATTCACAATGGCAGCAATAGGGCTCAGGCTAAGCTTGTAAATCCAGGGATGCTGACCTCACCTATTGCTGGATATTTGCATAAATTTACACCCATGTGTCAAAGAACACTGAATTTCACCATGACAGCAATAAGGCTCAGGCTAAGCATATGAACCCAGGGATGCTGACCTCACCTACTGCAAGTCACAGATGCTACCCCAAAACAAGAGTGCAGCTTTGCTAACGAAGCAGCGACAGATGTCCTGTCCACACACTTACTATGGGAACTGCAGAATGAGCTCCTCGCTTAGAAGACGTCCAAAAGATGCCACCACACCCACATCAAACTGCCCCACGGGTCCCGTGTGTGGCCACTCGTGCACAGGCAGCTGGAGCTCCCTGGCACAGCTCCTGACGGGCAGGTCCCGGGCCAGGCGGGAGGGCAGGGTCACCACCTCCAAACGGGACACGAGCGAGTCCTCGCTGGGCTCCCTGGGGTGGACAAGGTGTTAAGGCGTCGTGCAGGCAGACTGAGGCGAGGGCTGGGTGACCTCCACCCCTGGCTGTGCCCCTGTGCCAATTCCCTCACATCTATGATCCTGGTCTCCGTCCCACGCTCAGGCTCCTTCCCCCGCCCTTCTCTGACATCCTCCCTGCCCAACCCATGGTCCCTCCCGCGCGACTCCACCTCATCCCTCACTAACCTCTGAACCTCATCACCAGCCCTCATGTCCCACCGCTCGGTGCCCACCCCTCTCTCACGCTCCCCAGCGCCTGCCGCGTCCCCTCAGGCTCTGCGCCCCTCAGGGTCCATCTCCCCCCCTCCGCCCGAGGCTCCTCCCTCACGTCCCCGTCTCCTGTGTCCCCTCTGCCCCTCTCTCCCAGCCCTCTCTCCCCTCAGACCCCTCTCCCCCGTGCCCGGGCGGTACCCGGCGGCCCGCAGGGCTCGCAGGGCGGTCACGGCGAAGCGGTCGGTGCCGAAGAACAGGACCCGCCATGGCGGCCCCGCCGCCCTCACGCGCTCGCGCCAGGCGCGCAGCACCCGGGCCCGCATCGCGGGGCTCCCGCCGCGCGCGGCGATGACGCAGCGGGACCCGCCCCGCGGCGGGGCCGCCCTCAGGGGTGAGGCGGCGCCGCCATAGTCATAAAATCGTAGAATTATCGGCGAACCTGAGTGGGAAGGGACCCAAAAGGATCATCGAGTCCAACCTATAGCCCTGCGCAGGACACCCCAATAATCCCATCCGGTGCCCCAGAGCGTTGTCCGAACGCTTTTTGAGTTCTGGCAGCCTTGGGGTCGTGACCGTTCCCTGGGGAGCCCCTTCCAGTGGCCGACCACCCTCTGAAAACCTTTTCCTGACATCCAGCCTAAATCTCCCCTGACTCATCCTTATGCCGTTCCCTCGGGTCCTGTCACTGGTCACGAGAGTGAAGAGAGCAGTGTCTGTCCCTCGGGAGGATGCTGAAGACCACAATGAGGTCTCTCAGTCTCTTCCCGGCTGGACAAAACAGGTCCCCTCGTCCACTCCTCATACAGCTTCCCTTCCACACCCTTCCCCATCCTCGTGGCCTCCTTTGGACGCTCTCTAAGAGCAAAGTGCCTTCATGTTGTGCTTAGCCTGGAGAAGACTGACAGGGGATCTCGTTAATGCATAAAAATATCCTAGGGTGCTAAGATGCTAGTGCAAGGGTCTTTCGGGTGGTGCTCAGCATGAGGATGAGGAGCACTGTCCATAAATTAAAACACAAGAAGTTCCATCTCAACATGAGGAAGATCTTGATGTTGAGGGTGGCAGAGCACTGGGACGGCTGCCCAGGGAGGGTGTGGAGTCTCCCTGTCTGGAAATGTTCCAAACTCACCTGGACACATCCAGCTGTGTCCGTGCTCGGCATGACCCTGCCTTGGTAAGAGGCTGGACTGGGTGATCTCCAGAGAGCCCTTCCAGCCCTTACAATTCCGTGATCTTGGTGTGGCGTGGTGGAAGCCGTCAGGGCTGCCCTGACAGCTCCAGCCTCACAGTGTCGATGCTCCTGAGTGGTGTCACCCGTGCCCCCTTAACCCTGAGCAGGAATTGTCCATGCTGCCTCAGTGCAAAGATAATGCAGGAAAACATCAGGGACTGGAAGGGCTGTTGACCCCAAAGCCACTGATCTGGCTCTGACAGCATTTGAAAAACAGAGTTCAGTTTCTGACACCATGGACAGCTTCATTTTAACAGTGACAGCAACTCAAAGAATGTTTTCTTGTAAACTATGGGGTCAGAATCCCCACTTAAAGAACTGTCTCCTCCCATAACGTAAGTATGAAAATATTTTATCATTCTGCTAAGTACATTCTTTCCCCCCATGGGAAGATGGATTATTTGTGCAGCTTTTAATGTAAATCACATACACAGATTCCCTGCACATCTAAATAACAGTCTATCCTGCAATCTTTGACACTAGGAATTTCTGCAGCATGGAGTGTGAGAATCTGTAAATGTCCTATATGCCTGTGGAAATATGTAAATTACTTGGAAAATGGATGGCAGAATTTTATGTCGGCTCCATGAGGAAAGGATCAATAAAAAACCTGAAATTTTGTGCTGCACTAAGCAGTGCTGTATGCATTCCTTGCCTTTTTCATGTCTATTTGCCCATGATTAGGGTTTTTTTCTCACAGACATTGAAGATGCCATTTCCTCCTATGGTGATAATAAGGAGAAAAGAATGAAAAATTGTTGTTACAGGTTAAAAAAAAAAGGACTCAGGCCATCCTAACTGGGGTGCTTACATTCCTGCACCCTGAGAAAAGGAGAATATGCTACCAAATACTGAGGTAATTTCCTAATCTGTATGCAAAAATCAAATGCTCAAAAAACCTTACAATTCTCTGTTAACTGGGGGGTCCCATGAAAATACTTGGTTTAGTCACAGGCAGTACACTTCAACTCTGGTCACCTCACCTTAGTGCATAAATGAAAGGTTATGGTAAAAATCAATTAAAATAGATACAAGAGGCTAGCAAGGATGAAGGAATGGCTTGTGCTCGAGAAAAAATTAAAGCTCCCAGCATGGTTCATGCTGGAAGGTGGCTTGGAAAGAAGGGAAGGTGAACAGTCTGACTTATCATAAACAGGGAACAATTTGTCATTGCACAATAACTAAGTGATTACAGATACTCATGGCTGACAGGCCCCAAACACGAGGAGCACTGTTCAGCACAGAGTGTAATTTCAGGCCTTATCTCAGATGGTGAAAAATTTGACCTCATGATATCAGATGCTGAAAAATACTCATGATTTCCAGAGACAGTGAGGGAGATTGCTGGAAGAAAGGCTGGAAGGAGATGTCCTGTGTGGTGACTGCAAATACCAGCTCCTTGAGGTCTTGGGTGAAGCCCTGGATTTGTCACCAACACTTCAGAAAAGCCAGGGATGTACGTGTATGTCTGGGTTGCCCAAAAGTTGTTAGTTTGAACCCAGAATTCAGCTGCTGCTTGGTGTTAATTTCCAGGTATCAGATCCAGGCACTGAACATGTCATTGACACCGTGTGTTGAGTTTCACCTGCTGTTCCTCCAGGACTTAAGCCCAGAGATGGATTCTCACTTCTGGCTGTAGTAAAGGCTCCTGGAAATGAAATGCTGTAACTCCATGCTGAGCTTTTGCCAGACATATGCACAAAGTGATTAAAGTTTCATTTGCAGTGAGTTTTTGAAGTGGACTTAAATTCCTTCCAGTACACTTGCTCCCACGTAATTCATTCTTGGCTGGGTTATGGCAGCACATTTCAAACACATTATGACTGTTATTCATTATGATGCCTTCGATGCAATGTTCATGAATTTTAACTGAAGATTTATTTTTATATAAATTTTTTCAGAATGACAGCAACTATCTGATTGTTTCACAATAAAAAAAAAAAAATCTGGCTTTTCTGCTTCATTTGAACTCTGCTTTTGTACATGGAAAGAAAAAAACCTCCAACCCTGAATGTTTAGTTATTCTGTAACCAGGCATTTCAGGTCAAAGACACTGAAGGGATCAAAAAAGATAAGCAAAATTAAAACACCAAGGTCAGAAAAATTCTTCCCAAGAGTAGTGAAGACAAATTGAGGAGGAAACAGAACACAAATCAGATCTTATCTCCACTTTGCTTCCTGGCCAAAGATGCTGAAAGTGTCTCCAAGAAGTAAAAGATATCTCACATTAACCAGTGCCAGTGTTGTCAGGAGAGACACAGAATCAAATACACCCTCGCTGGAGAGGAGCACTCCTGAGCATGTTTGTGGTTCTCTGGAAGAGGAGAGGATTACTGGGCACAAGAGCCAACTCTAACCAGTGGGGAACAGTGATTTCATTTCCATGTACATCATGCTGAGTCCTAAACATATCTCAGCCACCTTCCTACCTGCATCCTGACCCTAGATATATACATCAAGCCATGTAGAAAAGTGGGATGAAAAGGAACCTTCTGGGGTTTTGCAGTCACCATCCTTATGTTACAGTCACCTCCTCACTGTGGCCAGTGTCTCTACCCCTCTACTCAGAGATTTTTCTGCAGGGGCCAAGTGTCTTCTTTGAGGTTTCCCAAGGCCAGAGGGTTTGACTGTGAGACCACTTACGTCCTATTCCGGTCCACTCTTTCCCTGGCAACAAAAATCTCCCAAAGATGCTAGAAAAATGTTCCCCACTGTGGTGGCACTTCTAAAAAGATCCAGCTGGAATTGAGAAGGAAAGATAGCATGATTTGCCATGTGGTGGGATGTCCTGTCTGGACATGGCTCCAGCAGCAGGGAGCTGCTCTTGTTTCCTGCGGGATGTGTTTCTGAGCTCTCATCTGATCGCTGCCAGGCTGAGGCTGAGCAGTGAAACTTCTCTGTTTGGGGAGCACACATCTGCTGGGTGATATTTCACAGGGGCTGCCCAGGGAAACTCTGGATGTGAGATGGGATTCAAAGGATTAATCACAATGGAACAAAATTTCAATGCTAAAGATTATAGAATCATAGAATGGCCTGGGTTGGAAGGGACTGTAAAGATCATCTCATTCTGATACCCTTGCCATGGGCAGGGATGCCTATGACCAGACTAGAATCCTCCAAGTCCTGTCATACATGGCCTTGAGCACTTTATTTCAAGCTGAAAACCTCCAAGAACAGGACAAACATATGGATACTCCACCTGCCGTCTGCAGTTCAGCTGGAACTAACCAGAGCTAGCTGTGTGTCCCAAGCCCATTGGTGAGATGCTTTGCAGTGTGCAGCTCCATCCACGAATCAGGTAGTTCAGGGGGGAGGAATCCTCCTTTCCCAACGTGGCTGTCACAAAAAGTAGCACATCAGTCTGCAGACCCTCTTAGCGGACTATTGACTTAGCCAGACATTAACAGTACCTGTGAAACTGGGATGGCAAAATCTCTGACTGGTGCTTCAAGCTTTGCATGCAAACTTGTTTGCTCTGGTAAGATGCTCTGAGAGCCTTAGAATGGCCGTTCACTGAAAAAAAAAAAAAAGAAGAAAAAAAAAAGGATACTATCTGCTTTATCAGGACATGCTTCCTGTATGCAATGAGGACTGAGCTAAGCGGAGTGAACATTATAATTTATTTTAACTGAAGAGTAACTTATTACTGAGTGTCATTCTACTCAGCGTGCTCTTTTAATACTGATTATGCCAATAACCTGAGCAAATAAACTGGAAGTTGCTACAGCTCATTCTTTGGCAAAAGGTCATTCACCTCGTGCTGTAAATGGTCCCACTAAAGAGGTGTGTTTTTCAGGGGCTGGAGTGTACCTCACCTGTTGAACTGGCCTTCACACATGACTCAGGAGCAGAGTGAATCACAGCTCGTAGAATATCCAGAGCAGGAGCACAGGGAGCCTTGTATTGCCACGGTGCTCGGAGGAGATGTCTTCGGATGACAGGGCTTAAAGAAGAAATGTAGCTTCCTCCCTGCTGGGAACTCCACGTTTCTGGTGAGTTAGCAGAGATTAACGGGCATTCCTGCTGCACGGGCTGCTGGGTTAATTTATAGCTATCTGTAAAGAAAGACTTATTGATTTATTCCAGTTAGAAAGCCTGAATCCTTGGAAATTTTAAGTGAAGGCAGACTTTTTAAGGAGAGACTTTGAATGCTGAGTAAGAAATAGGCTGAAGTAACTCCTGCATATTAAAGCAGTCAAAGGAAAATGTGTACTATAACTTAGATTTTCTCTTTAGCTTTTTACTTTACAGAGGTTAAAAAATAACAGAGACTGCCTTCTTGCCTTAATATTTTAAATATTAAACAATTTCTTGTGTTCCTTAATGGAACTCAGACCTTAACACCTTTATAAACTGTACCATCCATTTACATGTCTGTGGTGTGACATTGTATATATATCCTCTATGAATTCCACAGACAGGACATCCCACTTTAATACTGTATTTGAAATAACTGACCCATTTAAACACAATCTGTTAAGATAGGACAACCACCAGAAAGAGAGTCTGGATGACAAGAGGAGACTAATTTGAAAAGACTGAGATGTTTTGAATGCATTGTCCCATACTGTGTAGTGAGTTTTGAATACGGAGCCCAGAGGGACATTATCATCTCAACAGAAGCTGTACTTGATGGTCTTTCCAAAAGATTTTCCCCATCTTTACTTAAACCAGTATAATACGTATCTAAGACTTCTCATTTGCAGAATGAGGGCAAAATATGTCTTGGTGAGCAGCCATGAATATAAGAGCTGACAAAAACCAAGCACAGGGTGGATTCACAGTACCACGTGCTGTGCCCTGGCTGGGAAGAGTCCACGTGCAGCTGTGGAGGTGTGTGTTCCTACATTCCCACATGTCACAGCCTCCTTGCTGGATATGCCAATCCCTCAGCTCTGCCTTCTGCGTGTGATATGTCTCAGATCTTCAAGGGCTTCCATTATGAGAAGGGTTTTTACCATTTAAGTGCTGGGATCAATGCATAGAGCAAAAAGTAGTCCCTTGACATTTTCCTGTAGTATCTTGAGATTTCATTGAATGCTAGCAAGTCCACAGATCTACAGGAGGATTTGAAATAGCATTGTTGTGTGACTCTTTGTTCCTGAAATACATAATACTGTACAGATTTTGCAGCTTTTGATGTTAAAATCCCATTTGCAAGACGAAAGAAATGACAAAGACGTTCAGGAGTCAATATAAACTCAAAATTACACAGGTAAAATGTTTCTTGAGAGGCACTGGCCTCTTTGTTCTTTCTGCCTCCTTCCATAGGAGCATAAAATGCATGAGCGCTCTCTCGTTTGAGCTTCCCTTGTTGTACCCTGCTGGGGAGCAACCTCAGAAGGGTCTTGGGTGCCTTCAGAGGGACAGGAGACCAAAGTGCACACTTGGAGCTGCAGAGGCCTGGATCTGAGGGCTCATCCCTGTCCATCAGCCAGCAGAGTCACTGCTGGGAAGTGCAGCAGGGGAGCAATGGGGAAGAACATCCCCCACGCGGTCCCAGCTGGTCTCCTGGAGCAGTGCTCACCCACGTTGGCCTGTGGGCAGCAGGGCAGAGCAGCTGTGTGGGGGAGGCTGGAGGAGATGCCTTTAACAATCTCTTCCAGGCTGGAAGATCCAAACTCCTCAGAGCATGTCTGACCCAACTGTGGGAGTCACTGTTTTCTTACTGGGGAAACTGGTAGTTTAGAGAGAATTCTGCTCAGTCTCTGCTGGAGTAGATACAGTGACCTACGAACACTTCGTTTTGTAGCTTTGGTGAATGAAACTAATTTTGTTAATGTGATTTAGATGTAAAAGGTCTGTAAAATAACAGAAGTTTCCCTTAAAGTCTTTTACCTAAATGTCCTCTTAATGCACAATAAGGGTTCATTGTGCTGCTGTGTTTTACCCGCAGAGTTCTGGCCTCCCATATCTGCGGAGATTTGGCTGCTGGTCACTACTTGATGAAGTAGCGAAGTACTTCCAGCAGCTTTCCAGCATCCCTGCTGTGCACAGACACCAGGAGGTAGCCCACAGCTTATGAAACACCTTAGGGGAAAATCAGCAACATGCTTGTCAAATATTCCTCTTTGACCAAATGATTACTCAGAAGCCTTGCACAGCAAGATTTAACACATTCAAGTGCCACTTCTTATTAGGGTGTAGTTGACTTGTAACTTATTTTCATTGGCACCAAGGCCTTATTTCCTCCTTTGTGAGGGGTGATCCATGTGAGTAAGCTAAAGCTTACCTGGTTGGAAGGGTAATTGGCACACCTAACTGCAGGGAGCAGCTTTACCCGTATTTTCTGAAATACAAAGTGGACCACGTACTTGAGAGTCCCCTCCTCAAAGAATTGCTAGCAGGTGGTTTTCTGGCAGCAGGGAGTAAGCCTGCATGCCTGGTTAGCTATAAAACATGAACTTTGAATTGTGAAGAGATTGAGAATGGGGGGGAAAATAGTAGCAATCATTAGGTCTATAACCGACGGGACAAATGTTTCCCTGAGGAGTCAGCAGCAGCATTGTTGACACGCCTGGCACAGTGGAACATGCTTGGGAGCAAGTTTCAGCACCAGGCCACACAGCAAAGGCAGGTAAAAGCTGGGAGTATCAGACTGTTGTAAAAGTCTTCATATAATAATTAATGGCCTGTGGGGCCAGAATGTCTGAGCGATGCATGTGTGTTGTGGAGTCGCTGACCTGCCAGTGGGTGGTGGCCAGCAAGCAGTGGGCTGGGGAGAGCCACCTCAACATCTCACCAACTCTCAGTGGACAGCCAGGAACCCCCTGCTCAGGGCAGGTCCCTTTGAAGGACACTGAAGAACTAATTTGGAGGAGCAGCCATAAAAGTTGGATTGATGCCACTAATAAATGAGGGACTAAAGGTCAAGGAGGACTTTCTGTTTCCCTGAGGGATGGGAGACACCACAGACTCAATAGCAAGCCAGCCTTGCCTCCTCTTGGAGGTCAGCCTTCCACTTCCTTATCTCCACACCCATATTCTGCCATCCATGGGTTGGCAATAGGTAGTCATATGCAAAGTATATGTTCTCTAGGGATTATGGCAGGGGAGCAAGCAGGGAAGCTTTGTTAGCCGGGGAGGGGCTGGCTCACAGCAGCTGAGCTCACATCTGGACAGGTTCACCTCAGCAAGGGGTCCAACCCAGGCAGCAGACACTGTGCCAGACCCCCTCTGCTTTCACCTTGGTGGTCCAGGGATTTCTGCACCCTGTCCTGGCAGGTCAGACTCACGTTCTCAGGAGGAAACAGGTACTGAGGAAACAGATACTCTCTGAATAGATCTGGAGTAGGGAGGGGAAGCAGGTTCTATTTCAAATCCTTAGTCTCTCTGTTTTTTGCAGGCATCTCCACGCTGAAGAAATACTGTGAAGGTGTGATCCATCCCACCTGCATACACAAATATGAAGTTCTTCTGGATAATCCCATTTTTCCTGCTGCAAGGTAGAGTCTTGGCTTAAAGGATACTGGTGTGGGTGAAGTAGGTCACATGTGCAAAGACCTTAACTTCCTGGAAATACAGTTTCTTTCTTTCTATGGAGCTATTTTTCTCAGTATACACCAGCAGCAGCCTGACTGACCCAAGGAAAAAGTTGCATCCCTATTCCAGAACTGGGTGTCATTCCCATCTGCATTCTGTGTGTATATTCTGTGCACACTTACATGTTGGTTCCTTTGCAGACACTGAAACTTTTCTGATAAAAATTCCTAGAGTCAAGCTGTGTATACAGGCCAGCCTGATAAATAAGAATTTCTCTCTGGAGGATTGCAGTCCAGAGTTAGATTTCCAGGACTGGTCTTGGCAAGGCAACTCTTTGGTGAATTGTTGCACATGGAGCTGCCTCTCCTTGGTGGGAGATGGGGAATTTGAAAGGCCCTATCAGCATTCTGAAGTCTTTGCAGCCCTGCTGCCTCACCGTAATGGGGTCTGCAGCCAAACACACTCTCCACTTCTCAGTGCATGAGATCAGACTGTGCACTCAGGGTTGCATTCTGCCTGCTTGGAGAGACATGCTGGGCAATCCTGGGAGTAAAGAAAAAGGTCACCTCCAGTCTGAAGATCTGCAGTGAGTGACAATTGCATCTTTCTCTTTCCACCACAGCTGAGGCAGAGCACAGGTACCTCCCAACCACCCTGGCCAGCACACACATGGACGAGCACACAGCAGGCAACCTTACCCTTCCACTGGGCTTGGAACTGGAACAGCTGGAGGAGCTGCTCTGGTTTTTCCGCAGAGAAGACCGTAAGTCCCACTGGCGTTCCCGGGCCGAGACACAGTCCTTGGCTGTTAACTTTCTTGCCTAAGAGACGCCTGAGGGCACTACCCTGAGGAGGTGATTTACCCCAGACACACAAACCCTCAGTCTTGCCTCTGAAATAAGCAGGCCATAGGTGAAGATAGGCAGGAGGCTTTGCTGAGAGTGTCTCTGGGGTTCAGCCTCTTTCCAGGCAGAGCCTGCCGAGAGAGCAAAGGTCTCCTGTGATTTTGGCAGGGTGGAGGGAGCAGATTGACATAGCAGCAGGTCAGTGTCATGAGGATCAACTTCAAAGCCACAAAAATCAAGAACAGAGCATCTTAGTGTCCTCAGAAAACCCCTGGCCAGGCTCTATGGGTCACGCTGTGCTGTGCCTGCTAACACTGCCTCTCTGCTTTCCCTTAGCCTCAACATGGAATTACTCCGTTCTTGCACTGTCCCTCGCGACCATGATTTTGGGCCTTGTTCTTCTGACCATTAACATTGTGCGAAACAGGTGAGACAGGAAAACTGGTGAATCTTTTGGTGTGTGGTGGTGCCCTGAAAGCCTCCCAGGCAAACAGCCACAGGGGTTTGGCAGGGCAGGACAAGCCCTGAGTGATGGGGAGAAGAGCAAACTCCCTTTGAACCATTTTTTGTTATAAACCCTTGCCTGTTGCCTGCTCACTTTGTGTCACTTGGAACAAGCCCCTTCTCTGGGTCCTGGATCGAATAAAGGTCTGCACAGCTCTGCCCAGCCCAACAGGGCTGCTGGGAGGGAAGTGATGGTAACTGTGGTGTGAGGTGCTCTCCCCTAAGTACAGGGGCTCTGGAGCAAGACTCCCAGCCTTTCCCCATCCACATCCCCATACAGTTCCCCGGTGGCTGCACAACCCCGTAGCTGAGGAGCAACTCGCTGTTGGCTCAGGCGCGAAAACTTAGCACTGAGTCAGAGCTGCTGTCTTCAGAGGAGAGAAGTGCTAACGCTGCGAGCCTGCCTCGCTCTCCCTCTAGCGATGGCTGGCTGCATGCTGCTCCTGGCGTCAGGAGCTGGGAGCTCTCCAAGTGTGAATCCCATAGCTGTGTGTGCTCAAACACTTCAGAGCACTTACCTGGCACAGCTCACCTGGCGGCGTTTGCCCACAAGCAGCTGGCGTGTTCCAGGAACACGGTGTACATTGATGGCTGTGACCCTCACCAGGGTTGGTGCCCTCAGATGTGGGCTGGGCTTGCTGCTTCACTTCGTGTGTCCTTGTTGTGCCTTCCCTGCAGGAAAAGGAAAACCCTTGTGAATGGAGAAACAGCACAGACCACACAGGAGGCCGACCTTGATGCCAAGCAAGCCCTGATGCCTGTGCAGGAATACAACCTGGCTGAGCCACTAAAGCAGCAGCCAGGGCCCCAGGACCAGAGACCAGGGGATGTGATGGTCCAGTGGAAAGATGGGACTGTCACATCCCTCTACACAGAGATGTCTGAGGAGGCCATATAGTGGCTGCTGGAGTCAGCCCATTTAGGCCTTAAGGAAGGTATCAGAATGTCTCAATTCACAGGGGTGCAAGTTTAAAAATGCAGTTTAGCCTGGAGAAAGAAAAGTGTAAAACAAGAAAGCTGCAGAGTTGCACCTGCAGGAGGGGCCCTTGACTCAGCACCTGCCTGGCTGCTGTTCCCCCACTGCTCTGGCTGCTCCAGACTTCCCTCCAGTGCCAGCTTCATCTCCTCCCTCAGGTGCTGCAAACATGTTTGATCTGAGCCAGGGAAGTAAGTGGGAAGCTTGGCCTGCAGTCAGCCAGGGAAAGCACCCTCACTTCCCAGCAGGAAAACAGCAACACTGAAACTGAGACATTTTTATTCTTTTCAGAATCCTCTTTATTAAAATACTTTCCAAAGTGGTTGATCAAAATGCCATATTGAATCTGTCAGTAAGGTCATATTATATATTTATATGGCTATACGTACAAATATACACATGGATATTTTACTCTGCAAAGTAACTGCAACTCCAGGGAGAAGCAGAACATTTAATCTGATAGAGCACCTGAAACAAATCATCCAGCCCTTGACCCTGGCTCAGGCACAGGTAGAGCCTGGTGTGCTCCAGGATTCCCTTTGTGTCCTTCACTAGGCACACACAGAAGCCATGAAATAATTTAGGACATTATTGGAAATACATCAGTCTTTTAAACAGACTTTGCAGACCATGTCCTTGTCAGCAAAGCATCTCTTTGCAAAGCCTTTGGAAAGGGATGCTATAGTGTAAAAAGTTGAGCAAAAAAGCAGCAATTTTGGTGATGTGCAACTTAGCTTGATGTGTGGGTATCAGTTACAGGCCACCTGAGGCCTTTAAGCAGCTGAAACTTTATCTGCACCTTTTTTATCTGGATTTAAAAAAAAATAAAAATTCTCCTACTTATTGCTTAATCGGAGACCTGTGGGATGAACAAGATAGGTGCCTCCATGCTGGATTAATGATTAGTTCCTCATTCTTGGGCTCCTGTAGTTGTGGGCCAGGTGCCCAAGCTGGCTGGTGGCCGTGGGGTTGGCCCTTCCCCTCCCAAAGGTATCCAACAGCTCTGGCTCCTCTGGAAGCTGCTGCACCCTCACAGAAAACTGGGCTGGCCGTGGTGGCAGTGGCAGGACAGGGTGCAAACACCACAGCAGCACCGGGCAGGGGCAGGCAGAGCGATGCCACAGCCGATGTCAGACACTTGGCACTCTGCCTGCTCACCAAGTTGCCATTGCTGGCTTTGCCCCGGCACGGAGACCAGGGCCACCATCTGCCAGCAGCTGCTGCCCGTGAGTCCATCATGGAAGGTCCCAGCTGCTGTGGAGCTGGGGGGATGGATGAAGGTCTCTCTCCTCCGTCTCTGCAGCCCACAGGGACGTGTCCTAAAATATCTTGAAGCCTTTCAGCAAGGTGAGCGTGGGAGCCTTCCTTTTGCTCTGAGCCCGCGAGGACTTGACAGTGACCAGCTTGGCTTGGGCCACCGAGGGCATCTCCTTGTAGTTGACGGGGGAGAGGGTGTTGAAGGTGCAGGTGGCCAAGCTGTGGTGGGTGGGCAGGGCCACCGGCGTGGCCACGGGCGGGCAGGGCCGCTCCTCGGAGATGAAGAGTGGCCGCACGGGAAGGTTCCACTCCGCCTGGCGCCGCACCTCCCGCACGGCCTCATGGAAGACGTGCTGCACCCGAGAGAAGTCCTGGCATGCCGACACCTCATGGAAGAGGCACCCAAACCTGCTGGCGAGGGACATCCCTTCTGCTGAGAGCACCTGCCTGGCAAGAGCAGAGGGGATGGGTGCACGGCAGCCACCCGAGAAAGGTGCAGGTAACAGATCGTGCATCCCACGCCTCCTTCCCAAAGAGCACCAAGGTAGCACCTGCCCATCCCTGCCCTGGGACATGAATCCAAGAGAGTTCTGCTTTTCCCAAAATCCCAGAGTAATGGTAATCACATAGCTTCTCCTGACAGGGATGTGTTCCAGGAACCCAGGGGTGGGTGTGATGACAGTGCACTGGGAAGCAGGGAGGAGGAGATGGGGCAGGTCCTTGCTGTGGGGAGGGGGATATCTCCATCCTGGGAGCACGAGGGCTCCAGAAATGCATGTGACTCAGGGACCCATGGGACCACAGAGCAGCACAAAAGGCCAGAAAAACATACTGGGCACATCCAGTCCTGGCAGTGGGGCTGGAACTAGAGGGCTCCAGGGAAAGGAAGGGCATGTCCAGAGGGGCTTCTCTGGCTCAAGCCCTGCCAGGGATGGTGACGCTGCCTCACCACTCAGCCAAAAAACATCCTACTGAAAATACCAACGGGCTCAAAATAAACACATCAGCCCTCAGGCAGGAGAGCAGAAACTTCAGGGATGTGGGAGGATGTTGCAAATACTAAAGGAGGTGGAAATACCCATGAAGAAATCAGATTTGGGTTTTGCATCCCAGCAGGAGGGATGGGGATCTGTGAGCTCTCTCCCACGGGGAGCAGGCAGCCTTACCGCGTGCCCGGTACCTGTACTGCTCCATGTCCAGCTTGTTTCCCAGCAAGAGCACGGGGCAGCGGCGCTGGCAGCCCCGCGCGTGCAGGGCGAGCACCTCGAGGTAGCGCTGGCAGCCCTCGAAGCTCTTCCTGCTGTCGATGCTGTAGACAACCAGGAAGGCGCTGGCCCAGCACAGGTAGCGCTCACAGTTCCCAGGGCCATCCTGGGGGTGGAAGGAGTGGCTGAGCTGCAGTCCAGTCGTGGTCCGGCCATGGTCCAGCTGGTCATACCTCCAATGCCTTACCTGGTCAGCAGTGTCCATCACCTTCAAGAGCACAGGCTGCTGGTCCACCAGCTCCTCCGAGGAGTAGGTGTCCTCTGCAAGAAGCAGAGCGGTTGTGAGGATGGGCTGGCACATGCTGTCTTCTTCAAAGCCAAGCAAAGCTCAGGATGCTTGGGATACCATGGAAAAATTTCAGCCCTGATGAGGAGCATCCTCCACCAATGCCTCCCACCTTACTCCTTCCTGAGACAACATTATTTTGAGGCATTGGTGGTGATGTTGCTGGGCAAGCCTGGCTAGGAGCAGTTATTTCTCCCTGTGCTGCAAGTGTGGGATCCCACAGGAGAAGGAGGGAGGGGAAGGAGCTTGGCACAACAATCACTGCACCCAGGGCTCGGCCCTGATCTAAAAGCCATGGCCTGATGAGATAAAGCGAGCTGCGGGCTTGACATGGGACTGTTTCCCAATAAATCAAGTGAGAGGAGCAGTCCTTTCTTTTGTAAAGAGGGCAGGCAGGGAGAGCCGTTGAGCCATTCCCCCGGAAAAAAGATGCTTTCTTTGGGCCAGCTTTTAACTGATGTGTTTCGGAAAGGTTTTGACGTGGGAAGATGAAACCACATTCCCAAAAATATCTGAGGAAGAAAGGATTTATCCTTTTTTCTAAGAGTCACTGAATTATTAGGGGCTGGAATTGCTTCTTGGACAAGGTCCATATCTCCTTAATGTCCCCGATAAATCATTTATGGTTCTTCCCCACAGCCTGGAGTCAGGCCTAGGAAAATAGTTATTAATTACACAAATGAGTGGAAAAAACCCGCCCAGAACTGCTCACTGCAAAACTCAGCCCCAAGGTCGCCTGCTGTGCACCCGTCCTCATTTCCTCAGCCTTCTCCCTGTCTAACAGACATGAGATGCTCCTCAAAGAGCCTCAAGAATTCAGCTTTTGGTTTTTTGGGGGCAATGTGAGGAGCCAACATTCCCATGTGAAGTGGCCCCAGAGAGGGTCCTGCTTTCACCTCTGTTTTCACAGATGGTTTTGGGTCAAATCCAGCCCTTGCAGTTTTTTATATAATTTTGGGTGGGTTGTTTTTTCTTTCCCCTTACATGCCACATTCATGGGAAATGTGGGAGATGTGAAGGATGCTCCATGGGATAAGAACGTGCCTTACCCAAGTTGGGATCATATTCACTGATGAACCTCTTGGTTAGAAACTTCACGGTCAGAGCTGCAGGAGGTGAAAGAGGCAGGTGAGGCAGGTGTCCCCTGATTGCAGCTCCCCGATGCCCTGCCCTGCCCGTCTCACCTGACTTGCCGGCCCCTCTGCACCCCAGGATGGCCACGTTGCACTCGGGGAGGGGACTCTGGGGCGGCCGCTCGCTGCTGGCTCGGGGTTTGCCGAACATCGAGGACATCCTCGGTCCTGCGGGACAGAGCGGGGGGACATGGAGCACCCACTGCCACGTCGGATGGGGACCTTCTCACTGCCTGGCTCGTGGATGCCCCAGCCTGGGGGAGAGAAGGGCTCAGCAGCACCAGGGTAGGAGATCCCCTCTCCTCCATCCGCATCCCGAGGCTGGCTGGCATCCTCATCCCACAGTGGCGGCCAGCACCCCACCAAAAGAGAAGAACCCTCCAGCCCTCTGCCCACCCATCACACCCCAGAAAGAGAAGAGAAACGCAGCCTCCCACCTTAAAACCCACGGCCGGAGGGGACGCGGGGTTCTCTGTGAGCGCGGGGCCGGGGCAGCAGCGGCCCCTGCACGGCCGGGGCTGCGATGAATGAGGCAGGCGGAGGCGAGCGCGGCTCCCGCTGCTCGGGCTCCAGCCAAACTCCTTGTAAGGAAAGCTGCCACGCCGCGGGGCTGGACACGCTGCCCCGGCCACCCCGAGGACGGTCCCCCCGGCAGAGCACACTCCGGCACCCCGAGCTGCTCTGGCTTCGGACAGGGACCCCCGGCCCCGAGATCTGCCGTGCCTCGGCTTGGTGGCTGCCTCGCCATGTCCCGGCACCTTCCTGAGCCCTCAGCTCCTCGCCGTGTCCCCAGCAAGCCCAAGCCTGGTCCCTCTGCCCTGGCTGAGGCCGGCGCGCTCATCACAGCTCCGGCAGGCAGCAGCAGCACCCGGAGCTGCCTGTCCAGCCACCCTGCGCACCACCTGCCCGGCTCCTTCGGACGCAATCAAGCACAGACACCATCTGCTGCCGGCAGAGGCTTTCGAGGGAGAGAAATACCCTTTTTCCACCCAAAAGCCTCGGTCCCAAGAGGAAGAGGGAGCCCGGGGAGTACTCACCAGTGCCCGTACCAATCCATCAGCCGGCACCCAGTGGCTCTGAGCCTGAGTAGGTGGCGGAGGCTGAAGGCAGCGTTGTCATGGCGATCACAGCCATTTGGGATAGGGCTCGATGCCCGGGACCACAGGATGCGGCCCCTGGGCCGGCCCCGAGGGACTGCGGGGGGGCCATAGCCGAGGCTGGGGGGCCAAGGCTGCTCCGTGGCCATGCGGGGCTGCTGCGCCCTTGGGAATATTGCCCGTTAATACAGGCAGGATATTTTTAAACCCTCCCAAAATAGTCTGGGAGTGTGGAAGTCCCTGCAAGCCCCAGGGATGGGGAGGATGGGGATCACAGGGATAACTCCCCTGCGGGAAGCAGAGCCCCTCTGAGGACCCTTTACCCCAGACCCCCTTTGGTCACAGGTCTAGGGTGCTTAAAAGCAATTGGAGCTAAACATGGTATTTTAAGCTGGGTATCCATGAGGATCAATGACAGTGGTGCAAGTGCAAAATTCTCCCATTCTTCCCTAAACTGGGATTTTTGGGTGGACCCACTGTGGCAATCATCCTGAGGCAACAGCTTTGCCATCATGCACTGCCTGGAAAGTTCCCAGCTGCTGAAGGGGTTAAGGAGGGAGCAAAAAAATAGACCTTCAACAGGATGAGCAGCTCAGGTTAAATTATTCATCAAAACAAAACACCAGCTGCAAACTAATCACAGGTAGTGATGGGGAGATCCAGGAAGGAGCCTCCAAGTGAGCCCTGTTGTCAGCCTTCCTTGGCACCTCATGGCGGAGCTGAAATGGGATTTCTAGCCAGAAAAATCTGTGATTAGCACACAAACAAGTGATGTGCCACAAATAACACTTTTCCTCACTGTCAAGCTCTGTGTCAGTAAACAGCCCACAGCCAGGTATTATGGGGAGCTGGGCAAGCCCTGAGGCCAGAGGGGAGGTTTTTGGTGAGAAGAGGTTGCTGCACTTCCTTTTTCTCAGCATGAGATCCCCAGGTGAAGCACAGGCTGGCTTATGGCTCCTTGCAGCTGGGATGGATGTTGCAGATGCTGCTGCCATGGAGAGGGTCACAAAGGAAGGTCTCTCCCTGCCCACGGCAACACTTGAGGAACAGCCAAGCCCCTTTCCCACGGCTGAGCTAGGTGGCAATGAGGTTTGCTGATGTTGTTTACCTCCCTGGGCTGTAAACTCCACGTTTTAAAGGAAAAAAAGTATTGTGGCCAGATGTTCTTCCCAGCCATGCAAGTGTGTTGCCCTCCCCAGGCTGGGAACTGTTCCCGTAGGGCATCATAAGGAGAATGCCTGAGAGTGGAGAGAGCAAAACCCAGTTTCTCCTGAGTGGCTGAGCATACTCCATGGGATGATCCAGGCACCTCTGCTGTGCCCAGTGCTGGCTGGTGACACTGGAACCCTGCCTGAGTTTGGGGGGGCAGCTGAGCCTGGTGGATGCCTTTGAAGGGCCCCGGTCACGAGCTCAGCTATCTTTAGCCCAAGGTATTTATATTACAAGGCTGCCGGGCAGTGCAGCAAAGGCTTCAAAGGGTGGAGAAGGCCAGAGGGGGCTGTGCAGGGGCACGGCACAGAGGGGCATCGGGTGCTCCCCCACCCCTGAGAGCTGCTGAGGTGGTCCCAGGAGAGGATGACTCCAGAGGAGGAAGGTTCCCAGGCAGGACCCCCGGAGCGGGTGCGTATCCGGGTGGAGGAGCAGTCATTCTCGGTGGAGAAGTCCTTGCTGGTGGAGAGCAGTGAGTACTTCCGTGCCCTCTTCCGCTCAGGCATGAGGGAGAGCACGCAGGAGGAGATTGGGCTGGGGGAGCTGAGTGCAGCCGGGTTCGTTGCCATGCTGCGGGTGCTGGCGGGCGAGAGGCCCATCCTTGGCAGCGAGGAGACCTTCCAGGCAGTGGAATGTGCTGCCTTCCTGCAGGTGAAACCCTTGGCCAAGTACTTGATCCACTCCATCAACTCTGACAACTGCATCCTGCTGTACCAAGCCGCTGCCATATTCGGCCTCCTGGATCTCTTCCACTGCGCCGCACTCTACATCAGGGACAGCTACGCTGAACTGGAGGAGTACCTGGACTGCCTCTCCGATGACCTGCTGGCCTATGTGGAAGCCCTCCTACCCAGCACCTTTGTGGCAGTGGGAGCCCACACGCCCACCTTCGAGTTCTTGGAGGACCTCTCCAGGACCATCTGCTACCTGGATGAGGAGACCAACACATGGAGGACCCTCTCCTGCCTTCCGCTGAGCGCCAGCACATTCCTAGCCGGCATGGCAACCATGGATAACAAGATCTACATTGTGGGTGGCGTCTACGGGGCCAACAAGCAGGTGGTGGAGAGCAGCTTCTGCTACGATGCTGATGCCAACACCTGGAGCGAGTTCCCCAGCCCTCACCAGCTGCGCTACGATGTCAGGCTGGTGGGCCACGAGGGCTACCTCTATGCCATCGGCGGCGAGTACGAGAAGATCTCGCTCAAGTCAGTGGAGCGGTACGACCTGGCCTCCAGCACCTGGACCTTCGTCTCTGACCTGCCGCAACCGAGCACAGCAGCGCCCTGTGCCCAAGCCTTGGGGCAGATCTTTGTTTGTTTGTGGCAGCCACTGGACACCACTGTCATCTACGAGTACGAGACCCAGCGAGACGCGTGGCTTCCCGTCACTGAGCTCAAGCGACACCAGAGCTACGGGCACTGCATGGTGGCCCATCGTGACAACCTCTACGTCATGCGCAACGGCCCCTACGACGACTTCTTGCGTTGTGTCATCGACTGCTTCAACCTGACATCCCGGCAGTGGAGCGCCCTGCCCGGGCAGTTCATGAACAGCAAGGGAGCTCTCTTCACCGCCGTCGTCAGGGGTGACACCATCTACACTGTCAACAAGATGCTGACGCTCCTCTACTCCGTGGAAGAGGAGACCTGGAAGCAGAAGAAGGAGCGGGCAGGTTTCCCACGCAGCGGCTCCCTGCAGACCTTCCTCCTGCGGCTGCCAAGACGTGACCATGACATCGCGACGTAGCTGGTCCCCCGTCCCACATCAGGATGCTCTCCTTGCACATGGCCTCAGCTCTGCACTCGCTGCTCCCCTGGGCTCCTCTCCTCCTCCGCAGAGCTGTGCTCAGGTCCAGGGATGCATCATGTTGGACCTTGGAGGTGACATTAGACCCTGCCAGAGGGAAAGGGCAGCTGCTGTCTGCCTCTTCCTGCCCTGCACGGGCACTGCCTGCCTGTCAGCCATGAGCTCACAAGCCAGCTGTGTGCAGGACATTGTGGCTTCTACAGAGGACAGATACCATAGAGATGCAAACATGGGATTTATTTATTCTGACTGCACTCTGAGGGTGTGCAGCATTGTACCTCCTCTCTGCCTTGATGGGAAATCATTCATTACATGCTGGAATTAAAATGAAAGCTATAGAAAAGCTTATCATTAGTGTGTTTTTCATTTACTCTTGAGTTTGGGGTTTTTTGCTCCTGTGCTTCTGAAGGAAAATACCCCCTAAGAGGGATCTGTGTCAGGACTCGCTTCTTCCCCATGAATGCTTTTTCAGCTGTGGCTCAATTTCAGAGTCTTACGTGGGAGTGCAGTTCCCACAGAGCCCCACGCTCCCCTGGGAATTCTCTGTGGCTGCAGCAGGGTCCTGGTAGGAGGAGGGGAGATGTGGAATGAAGGAAAGCAGCTCCTGGGCATCAGGTGCTTAATGTGCCAAGGGTTTTCTGGGACTTGGGAACCATCAATCATCCCCCTCAGGCCCCAGCACAGACCCAACGCGGTGGCAAGTGCTGGCTCTCACCAGAGACTTGCTTTAGCCAAGTCAGGGTCTTTTGAGGACATGGCAAAGCTTGGAAGTACAGAGAGTGCCAAAAGGGAATGAGGGCTAGGGAGCCATTACATAGTGATACCAGGCTTGCAGAGCTCCACAGCCAGAGGAGCTGCTCCCATCAGATCCCACTACCTGGTGTTGAGGGCTCACAGCCCTCAACACCAGCTCTGGGGACAGCTGGGTAGCACAGAGCTCCCCTTTGTGACCATGGACCAGGGCAGAAGCAAACCCAGACCCCAGCTCAGCTGGTTTCCCATCCATGGGGCAGGCTTTGGGCTGCCTGTGCTGTGCAGGCTGGGAGGGAGCAGAAGGGATACCAGCTGGGATGCCTCAAATAACTCCCCTGCTGATCCCCGCCAAGTTCTCAGCATTTTCAAAACAATTCCCGCATTTGAGAATAAACCCACTCAACGCAACTGCAAACCAAAACAAACCAGAAAACCCCAGCTTGCACCCACAGCCAGATGGAAAACCACTGGATGTGCCTTGTCCCCATTTGCTCTCTGCCACTGGGCCAGGCCACCACCCCGATGTCCCCCGCGAGGGGACTGCTGCTGGTGGAGCTGCAGGTCTGGCGGTGGCACAGAGGAGGCAGGGGACACTGACAGACCTGTCCCAGCTCTGCACTGTGGGCACTGGGAGCTGAGCAGCATTGCAGTCCCCAGGTGGAATGTTACAGCAACCCATCAGATCAAATCATTGTCCCCTTCCCAGACAAAGCCAATTAACATTTCACAGAATTCTGTGAATTAACATTTCACGTTGTCTTCTCCCGAGAGCAGCACATGGAAACATGTTGCTTTAAAACAATTTTAAGCTGAACAAACAGCTTAAACATCCATTAAAATGAAGTTAAAATAATTCTGTTACTAAAATATTTATGTTGGGCTCCTGTGGCCAACCCTAGACTGCAGAACTTGGCAGGCTCACCCATTCCCTCCAGCTCTGAAACCAAGTGATACAACCTCCTCCCCACCTCCACATGCTGCTTGACAGTTCAGGGGTTTACAAAGATATTTGTCAACAAAATGCAAAAGGTTTTAAGATTTTAAGTGTAGCACTTGAAGCAAAGTGTGAGTCTTGGCAGGCAGCTGAGTATGGCACGGATGCTCCCAAGAGCCATTTGTTGCATCCATCAGTCCAGACTGTGATCCAGAAAGTAGCACAAGATAATTTTAGGTGCAAAGGAAGGAAAAAAGATAAATTTCTTACCTTTGTAAGAAACAATCCAAGATCCAGGACCAAGCAAACCACTAAGGAGGGCGAGAAGCTGCTCAGCCTTTGCACAGTGAGTTGGCACAATGCTGCCAGTGTGCTTTCCTCCACCAGAATTCAGCACCACTGGCACCAGCACAGCACCCTTATCTTCCCCTTTCCATCCTCACGGTGCTCACTCCGCCAAAGATCACAGTTCCAGGCGACACCATCTGCCTAATCACAGCTTAACCTCTTGCAAGTCTCGTTTTTAAGGTGACATCATCTTGGCAAGGGGGAATGTAAGGAAAAGCTGTCTGTAGATGGACTTGCCTTATATGGGCCGTATAAAAAATAAAAGCTTGTATAACCAAGGGAAAGCAGGAGGAAAAACAGAGCTGGGAGTTCCAAAAAGAGCCTGTGAGCTCCCCAGGAATATCTCCCTAGGACATACAGGGTGCCACATTTTCTGTTTCAATGCCATTAAAGAAGAGCAGGAATAAAGCATCCTTGGGGATGAATGGGTCAACTCCCCCAAAACCTGGATGCCAAGTTTCCTTGTTGCATCCAGCCAAGAATCAATGCAGCCATGGAGAGCTGCACCTTCCTGTTGTTGTCTGGCACCCACCTGGAGATCCAGGGAGAATGGACATAGCATTTTACCTTGATGGCAGCACATTGCGCTGGGAGATTGTTTGAAGGGTTCAATGGAAAATGGTACTAATACAACTAAGGATTGTCTCTGCTGGGTTATGCCAGTTGGCATCCTTACAGAAAAAGACAAACATGTTGCAGAAGAACCCCCCAAGCATCTTTACTCAAAGAAATTACATCTGTTTCTAATTCACAGGAAAATAACATACTTTATGTGAAAACGCTGTCCACTGTTCCACTGCCAAGCCAAGACACACATCCTGCACAGTGATCTGAATCTCCCATTCTCTGTCCTTCAGTTACATACAGAAATTCCCTTGGGCATACAGATGATCCTGATGCTGATATTCATGCTTCATTTCATTTGGAACCACTGTCTTCACAGTTTAGGGAAGCATCCCCTGAATTTTCCTGATTTGGGCAGAGCATGAGGACAGTGAGCAGTTCCCCATCTCTCTGTTCTGATCTCATGAAGTTGCCTGAGGACAAACCTTTGCCTCCACCATTTTTCATTGCACTGGATAAACCTCATGTATTTCAGAGCAAGGGCAGCTTGTTTTCTTTCTTTATCCACATGGAACTGTGTATTTTCCTCACATGTCTGGTTTAAAAGGAGAAGCTAATGCGATCAAAGTGGATTTCAATTACAATATTCAACCATGACTAAGTCAGCTGAGACTCTTCCCAAGCCAGGACCAACACATGTTCCTGCAGGAGCCTTCAGATTTTAGGAAAACAATTTATTCTGTTGATTTATATAATCTTTTAAGAATCCCCACTTGATTGTAGCTGAAAACACGACACCCATCACCCCAGGTGGAGGGAGAACACTGGTTTGGTTTGGTTTTTGCAAAAATCTAAGCCAAAGGCAGTTTGGATTTCCTCTCCTCTAATCTGAATAGCTGAGATGATCAGGGGTGGGGATGTGTGGGTGAGGAGATAAACATTCCTGCTATGCAGTCAGTGCCTGCATGACAAACACTCCTATGATCAATGTCCATAAAATAAGACACCAAGGCAGAGCTTTGAAGTTGTGTGTCTGATGTTTCCAGGGGTGGGGATGGAGCAGCAGAATCACTTGAGTCCTTCTGGTCTGGTGTGGAGAGGGGAAGCTGCTCAGTGGGTTTTCATCACAAGCTCTTCCAGCGCCCTCTCCCTCTGATTCCCACAAAGCAAAAGAACTTCTTTGATTTCATTTTGCTGGAAGCCCATATCATTAAACTGAGCCAACAGATGCAAGAATTCAGCTGCCTGGAGGAAGAAGGAGGAGAGAAGAATGATGCTATCATGGATGGATATATCATGTAGTTGCAGAAAAAGCAGTTTTGGGGGACAAGGCTGCACTCAGAAGATCTGGCTGAGCTGTATCACCATGACAGCAGATTGAGGGCACATATATCTCTGGTAGCATTGAAACTTCTTAAATAAGAAATATTTAATAAAGTCAGCCTCTAGCTTCACTATTCCCTATAATTTCCATGCAGTGCTTACCTGCATTATGAAGAGAGCAGGGAATGGCAGTGAGCACAACAGGAATTCATTTGTCCTGCTCCCCTACTTTGCCCAGGCTGGGCCCCAGCACCACATCATCACTCAGAGCTGTGTCCTTAATAAATAAACCCTTCCCTGACACTTAGACCCAGGTGCCCTCCCACTGCCACTGCCCTAAGGAGCGGTGACACGGCAATCCTACAGGCATCGGCATCCTGGCAAACACTGCCAGCCTGGATTTCATGCAGCTCTACCTTCCCAGGCTCTCCATTACCCCCAGGGAGAGACTGATGATGGAGACAAATGCCCAGTTCTCCATAGTTCTCCTCCCTGGGGCTAGAAGGGAGAGCTGGCAGAGCCTGAGACAGAGTGAGAGTGGGTAGGCTCAGGATGGGATTCCCAAGCAAAGGCTGAGTGAGCATCATTCCACACAAGAGGGTGAGAAGAAGGGCAGAGAAGTGTGAAGGAGCAGGTATCCTCCCCCAGGAGTCCTTATGGTGACACTGCCCTAGAGGTGTGGCCCTCCATGAGGCTGTAGGAGTGCCTGTGGAGGCAGAGGGAAGCGTGCAGCCCACTGAAAAAGAGAGCCTGAAGGACACAGCACAAAGGGCTGGGCTGTGCCATCCCGTTCTGACCTTTTTCTCTGAGTACTGGAACATTTCCATGGCTTCCTCCACCTGCCCTTCCTCATAGCCCTGCTTCAGCAGCCGATCACAGGCACCCAGGTAGCTCAGGATCTGCAGAGGAAGACAGACAGGTTAATCCAGCCTGGCAGGCATGGGGAGCAAGGCCAGTGAGGAGCCCCCCTGCCACCTCCGAAGGACACACCACGGAGGGTACATGAGCCACCACCATCTTGCCAGTTCCCATCTAATGCTCAGCCAGGGTGGTCTGTCTGCCTGTCTGTCTGCAGGATTTCCAGTGGGAGACAACATCTTGGTCCCCCTCCACCCTCCCAGGGTGGGAATGGGAACAAGGAGGAAACCAAACATGTGAACACTTGAGATGCAGAGCAATGGCCTCCAGGGTGAGGCAGGGACTGTCCCGGTGGGATGACTTTGCTCAGCTGACCCCGCATCCCTTTGATGTGCTGGGGTTCAGGCACCCGTGGGTTTGCTCCAGGGTCCAAGAGCAGAGCCCACCCCAGGGGAGACCTGTGTGCTGTCATTAGTGAAAGTAAACAGTTATTTTTGGCTTTCCTCGTTGTTCTTGGAGTGCTGACAGCACAATTCCCAGCAGCATCTTTTAAATACTGCAAGAATCACTCACTGTCCAAAAACATATGGGACAGGCAATAATAAACGAGCTATACAATAGCAGGGGGAATAAAAACATTCCACAGGTCTCTCCAAAGCTTCTTCATCCAAGGAGAAGCTGATTAATTTCTCCCTAGATTCACCAGCACACAAACCTCCATCTTCTCCAGCACTGCCACAGACAAGGAGAAGGACTCAGTGAAAGGCCATAAAACAGGAAAAAGACAAAAAAGTTTTTCAAACATTGAGTGTATCTATTTTGGCTGAACAGTCAGGTAGGGATTTTCAGAAGTGTCAGCCTTAAGGAGCCCAGTAACTCAGAAAGGAGACAGTCACTGGTCACTGGCATTCCTCACCTCATGTTATTTCCCTTGTTACCAAGCTAATGACAACCCCAGATCATTGCTGTATTTTCTTCCCCTGTTGGGGCAGAACAGCCACTCACCCACAGCATAACACAGACAGTCCTGGCAGCCTGGTCAAGCCCAGCATGAAATCAGTGCCTCTGTCAACTCAGTGTTTTTTATCACTAAAAATATTATATATATATGTATCCTCAAGACTAAACAAGAAGAATTTTTTTAACAGTGACCAGCCCCAAGTTTGCCAAGGGAGTCAGAGCCAGCAGCTTCCCTCATGTCATGGATACTCTTGAGCCCACCTGGACCTTTCTGACATTCATCTGGACAAACAGAGACATTGGGAATGAGGATGCAGCACAGCAGGCGGGGACGTACTCACACACCAGGGGTAGCAAGAGGTTGCATGTTATGTTTCAATAAATTTCAGGTTATTACAGAGGGTTCCTCGGGAGAAGAGCTCTGGGACTCTGCTGCAATGTTTGCATGGATTCCATGCTTGCTCCAAAGAGGGAAGCTGTGTTTTGGAGAGAGCCCAACCAAATCTTCCAAGGTATTCAGTCCCACTCTGACAGGATGAGCCATGGCAATAATCACACAAATCCAACAGCTGGGAAAAATGACGTGCAAAAAGTTTCCATATATGGGGGCAAAATGTGTACCTCAAAAGGACATAGTGCTTCACACACAGATTGAACAGATAACAAAGCCAGCCATGATTATGCGCTGAAAAGCTGAGGGTGGCTCAATGCTATTTTATTACAGCAAAAGTGGAATCTCATGAAAAATCCTGTCAGCTGTGGTCTGACACCAAAGTGGAAAGGCAAGGCTATCAAAAATCTACCCCAAAGAAGACAGCCATTCCTTTCTCCATGAAAATCAAGTTTTCCTTTACCAGAAGTTTCTCAAAGAGCTGTGCCAGCTCCACCAACCTGACTTAAGCTTTGCCTTCCTGTCTTCTGGAGGGTGAGGATGGCTTTCTGGGTGGGGTAGCCCAGGGCTATGACGGGCTCGATGAGGTCTCTCTCCTCTTGGCTCAGCGCAGAGAGCAGGTCAGCCGCGGAATCTGGCTGGGATCTGTGGCAGCTGAGAGGTCGTCCAGGCGTGGAGGCAGGGGGGAGGCAAGTGTAGGGGCTGAGGGACTGCAAGGAAAAAAACAGATGGTCTTATTGCTCCAGGTCATGGAATGAGGTGAAACAACCCAGTTTGAGGCAATGCTTCTGAATGCTGGTGGTTACTTTGCTCTCTCTAGAAGACGAAAATTCCCATACAAGGAACATCAAATGGGCATCAAATGAGACTAGACTTAATTAAATCCAGGCTCAACTATAGATACAGGTCAGAGAACAGTGCCCAGGGCGGGCATTGTACAAATACACACAGACATTTAATCTCTCCTTAATTACTCTGTGTCAAATGCAACTGCACATAAATAACCTGGTCATTCAAGTGTCTGATGGTTTTATTGCGGGTTTTCAGTAATTCATCTCCTACACCTCTCAAGCAGCTGGATTAGATTCAATTTCTTAAAAGCAGGGTGAAATTCTGATTTAAGTTGACAGAGTACTACTTACTCCATCCTTTCACATCACTGTCTCTATCACTAAATGATCTGTATTTCTAGTAGGAAGTCCAAAGTTTCCTAGAAAAGACTTAATGACTGTAAGGGGACATTTCCCTATAAACCCTGCTTACATCTGTTAGAATGGGATAATGTAGCAAAAAGAGGACAACTCCCCCATATTTCACTCTTTTCTTACTGTTTCAATTGAAAATCAGATTAGACCCCACTTTGGAAAAACACAGACATTTACAACAGAGCAAGTAAATGTGCACCCAGAAAGCTTCTTCCAACCTCAGTGACAAAATCAATCCCTTTCTTCACTTCTTGTGAAAACTTCAGCAATTCCTCGTGTTCTTGCCCCAGTGTTTCCAAAGCCCCATTTTGCTTCCTTTTTGCTGGCCAGCCCCCACCAAATGAGACCAATGTGACGCCCTCCACCTCCCTCCTCACCCAGCGATGAACAAAGGGCCACCAAAGGAAGGTTCTCACCGGTACCGTGGGCTTGTGCTGCTTGATGGGAGGGATCGGCGCGGCTGTGGCCGGAGGAGTTGGCACAACGGTCCCCTGCTGGGACACGTCCGGATCTGGCCCGTACTTGACGCTGTGGTTGGTGCCAGGGCACTGGGGCAGCAGCCGTGGCACCAGAATCCCCCTGCTCCCTGTGGCGGCTCTGTTCAAAGGATGCACCAAAGCAGCCAGCTTCCTCCTGGCGGCTTCCAGCTCATTCTTCATGTTGTTAAATATCACCATGGATCTTCTCTGCTTGCTGGGGTCTGGGCTGGCTGGGCTGTGGACATTGTTCTCTGGCGAGGGCTCCAGCAAGCCGGGCGATGTCTTTGGTCGGGTCTGGTAAAAGCCGGGGCGTGAAGACACACTTCTTGCAGAGCTTCTCCTCCTGGAGAGGAGCATTTCATCCTTGTCATTCTCTTCCCAAGAGGTGGAGGAGTACTCATCATCCGAGTACTCCCCCTCCTCTGAGTGCCAGGTGTCACTCTCAGTGTCGGACACTACCGCCCTGCCCTTGGTGTGCCCGTAGGAGCTGTCGGCAGCGCTCAGGCTGATGGAGCGCCGCACTGCCCCGTCCCGACCCCGCCCCCCGTAGCTGTCGGCAGGGTCCACCAGCAGCAGCCAGCACGGGGGAGCCGTAGGGACGACTTCGGAGGTGACTCGATGGCGGGAGGTCTGCTGCTGAGAGGCCACCTCCACCCAGTAGAGCACTTTCCTTTCCAGCGAGAAGTCATGCTGTAGAAGAGCAAGAGGCAGCTGGTGAGGACATGTGAAACCAGACCAGGCGGCATGGAGCAAACCATGCACTCCTCGAGGCATCTTAAGGGCTGCAGTCTTCCCATATCAGCTCCTTTTTCCTGAGCATTAGGGCTGTGGGACTGGGCAGTGCCAGCCACATCTCTGCAGGGAATCCCCAAATTTATATTTGAAAAAAGTCTTATCTATGAAGCCATTACTATTGTGAGTTGCATCTACAGTTCTTTGGAAAAATATGCTTGGAGGTGTTTGTGTCACTTTGACTGTGGAAGACAGGAGTGTGCACACATCCTAATTTTAGGCAGCTGCAGAGAGGCACCGCATCCAGCCACAGGCTGCCCCCAGAATGGTGGCAGAGTTTGTTTGTGACCTTCATTAGCAGAACTTGGCAGAGCCACTTCAGGGGCTCAGAAACCACCAAGAGGGGAGATGCCACCTCGGGCAGAAGCAGAACCAGCCACGGGATTATCTAGTGGCGCCAGGGTCTCGGCTGGTCCCCAAACAAAGTTGTCATTTCCACATAGTTCAGCTTAAAATATAAGTGTGTTTGTGACTGAAATCTGAGGGTTTTCCTGGAACAAACAAGCCTTGCCCGTCCCAGAGCTCTCCAAACAAGGTCTCCTCCCGACAGGCAGGGAAGTACATTCACAGCCCAGGAATGCTGTTTTTACTGTTCTTGAAACTTGGGTCAGCAGTGGACCCAAAACAGCCTCCCCAAGGAAAACACCCTCACGTCCCTCCATAAGAATCAGCCTGGACTAGCAGCACAATGGTTTGGCCTCAGAGGGGAGCATCAACTCATCACTAAATAGGGAGAAACACGGGGTGTGTGTATATATATATAAACACTATCTATATGCTTCCATCACAGGTAGTATTGCCTGCTTATAGCTAGTAGATTTATTGGTAAATATTTAATAAATATCATTAATAAATGAGACAGTGATAACTCCAAAGGAGAAAACAACCCCAGAGCAGAGCCTGAAGTTTGTCCTCCTATCCCAGAAAAACCTAACCTTCCTTCTTAGAAAGGATTTTTAGAAAGCAACCCCAAACCAACCCCATCATCACTGCCACACACCACAAATCATCCTCATGTCCTCCCAATATTGCAGCAAACCAGCCAGTGAAGAGGAGATCAGTTAGGTGGTTTCCCTTCCCTTCTTTTGTGAGAACACTGCTGATTTCCTTTCAGCATCCCCCAGCAGTAACCCAGGTGTGGACTCACCATGGTGCTCATGAGGATGTCGGTGCAGTCAGGGAGCTCAATGTCCGGGGCAGTGACTAAAGGGATTTCTCCCTCTGAGTCCCCATTGAGGCTCATGGCTGTCCGGAAGGGAACTTCATCCAGGTAGTTCATTGCTGCTCCCTGATTTCTTGCTGCTGGAGGAAGGGAAACAGAAACTGTAAGAACATCTCTTAAGCTGGCTGAAAGGAGAGAAAGATGAGCTGTTTGAAGTGCCAGCTGGGTAAAAACAGATTGGTAAAATCTTATTTACTGACACCAGGAAGCTTCGTCTGAACTAACCTTTGCTATTCTCAGCTTGAGCCAGAAGGACTTGACCAAGCTTATGGCTTCCTTTGGCAGAGATCCTGAGCATTTTTCTCCTCCATCTCTCCCATCCCTCCTGTCCCTCCCTCTGTTGCCATTGCGCACTCCCTTCCCCAAGCTGGGGATGGACTGAGCACTTTTTCCAGTTACAGAGGGAGAAAGCACAGCCAAGGAGGACACCTTGCAGGTCTCCCCTGTCTGCACAACCTGTGGTGACAGAGCTCATGCCCATGGCCTCGTGCTGCTAAGCCATCACACAGAGCATCCCAAGGGACCTGGGGTGAGCGAGGGCATTCCTTTGGGCACTGCAGCAGCTTACTGGGAGCCAGGCAAGGAGACTGTGCATCAGGCAAGCTTGGGAATTAAGAGGATGTCCAACAAGCAATTTTTAAGATTAGCTTTTAGGAACCATGCATTCATTTTAAGTGTGGTGATGGTTTTAGATCAGGAATTGCCGGGGAGAGAAAAATTGCTGGTGAATTGAGAATGCTGTCAGGAAAATATTACTTCAAGTGTCTCCATCAGGTCTCTACAAATGTCTCAATTTACTAAAAAGCCATTACTTGCTACATGAAGCCTCGAGCTTTCAGCTTCCCAGTGATGACAGTGTGTAAAATCACTTCTTTTATAGATTATAAAGTGTTAGGAGCTTGTAGCCGGTCTTCCACTGAGTTCTGGTACTGGCAGCACGTGCCTGCTCATCCCAGTCCTCAGCACTCATCCTCAAGTCACACAGTAAATATGTATGTGACATCCCTAAGTGCTTTTCCCAATTATTTTTTTCCTTTAAAAACAAACAGCTTCTATGACAACAAGGATAAACATTCCACTAAAAGGAAATATGCAGAAGAATATACACAAGGATGACAAAACTGCCTGTTTAAAGCAAAAATAAGAGTCTATAATGGGAGATGGGGTTCAGGCAAGTTTCCTGTGTTGGCAAAGGACTCACAGAGAGCTTCCAGGCCAGAGAAAGTGACACACACAATCACTCGGGCAATTCAGCCAGTCACACCAGAATGACAACAGGGTTGTCACTTTTTCTGCTTACGCCTGCACAAGCAGAGCCCCTAATGAGCTTTGTGCTCCTGCACATGTCCTGCCACTAACATGCAACACAGGCAACGTGTTGGGATCCCTCGTGGAGCCAGGCCACCTGCTCAGCTTAAGAGGGCTCAGCCTTAGGGACAATCCACGTCAGCACTGACAAAGGTGACGCCTGAAAACATCTGCAAGCAAAGCCACCTTCCCTCAGTTTTCTGCTACTCCCTGAGCAGCTCCTGCATGCAGGGAGGACTGACCTTCCCTGCAGCTTGGGCTGCAAACTGGCTCTCCCCAAAATCCCAGGGTGCTGAGGAAAGCAGTGTCTCAGCATCTGTCACCCAGAATGGCTCCACTCAGGTTCAAATGATACTTTAAGGGATGTTGATGGGCAGTGTGTGCGTCTGAAGCCACAATGAAGAAAATAAGAGAAGATTATGGTATTGTACCTCTCTGTATTTCACTGCATAAATACTGTGCTTTAAGAGAGGCTCAGACAAGTGTTAATTCTCAAAACCACAGTTTAGAAAACAAGAAGTACTTTGGGCCAGGAGCAATCACAACAAAAATGCTACTTGAAAAGGATAAAAGAGGGTCAGTCATAAACATCAGCTCCCACCAGAAGGGAACTCCACAAGGGTTCTGACCTCATGTTCTCCACAGGAGCCCTGCCCACTTTCACATCAAAGACACTGGCCAGTGTACGAACCAGTTCCCATCAGGAAAAGGATGCGCCTAAACAGCAGGAGCAACCCAAACTGCACCAGGACCTGGGGAGGAATAGGATACAAATGAATCTTGGAAACTCACAGCCAACCTCTCTCTTCTTCTGAGCTACACTAAGTTTTTAAAATTTAAAAACAGTGAGAAATATTATACTCAGAAAAATAGGAATGAAGTCTGAACGTACACTTTTTAAATTAATACCAGGTGTCCATGTATTTTATGAGTTGAGATTTTAAACATTCTTCCCCATCTGTGATTTAACAAATTCCTCACTAAAGCTATTAAACATTTCAACGCAGATGTCATTGGACAGGAGCAAATACACAGAAAGGTGGATCCTCCCCTGGCATTTTCAAGCCCTTTGTTTATTAGCAATATAAAGCAGTCCTTACCATCAGATGAACTCATGGAGCTCTCTCCTCGCAAGGCAGGGAGAACAGGGCTGCTGCTTTGCTGCCTCCTTATCTACTGCTCAGCTCTTTAAATTCCTGCAGCGTCAGACAAGCAGCTGACTTGGACAGCTTTAAGATAATCGTAGCTTAAGCAGTTGGCCTGTTCCATCAGACATGCTGATGGGATAAGGAGCCTAATTGTTTAAGCAGAGCATCCTCTGGTCACTAAGCTGCCCGAACTGAAAGTGTTGTGTTTGTATTTGTTTTATGCAGTTGTTTTTATTTTTTATTTGATCTTGTGTGCTTTCATCAGGGAAGACTCCCCAGGATCTGAGGTCTGGAGAAATGAGATGCTGGAAGTAACATTAGAGATGGGAGGATGTAGGGAAGAGCAAATCAGAACACCAACTGCAGAGAACTTCATGGCAATCTGTATTTTGGGGTGCTACAGGTGAGCAAGAACTGCAAACTTCTGCACTCATGTTCTGTCAGGAACTACCAGTTCGTGTCTCTTACTGGCAGAAACCAGTGCAAAGGTTCAGCCAGGACACCACTGACATTACACCTAAGGCCCAGGCACTGAATTTAGGCAATGACACGCATGAATTACGCACTGTTGTGATGCCAAGAGGCAAAGCACTGGAGAGATTAACTCAATTCCCACACACTGGGGCTAGCAAGAATAAGGACTGCAGCTCTGGAAAGCTGCCACAGCAACCTGTGCAGAACAGCAAAGCTCCAAATCCCTATAGCCCGTCACAGTTACAAGCAAACTGCCCAAAATATGGAAAGCATTGGAAAGCTTTGACATCAGGTGCCACCTCTGTCACCTTGCAGGAGGGAGAAGTTCCTTCACACAAACCTTTTCCCAACAATTCTCTCCTTGTTGGAGTTGTATATCATATATGTAAAGTACTCAAACAAATCTCTTCCCTTCATGAAAATGCTTTAAACAAAAATCCATTTTTCTCTATTTGTTCTGTACAAAAAAACCCGCTTACAAAATAAAGCTGAGGTTTTTAATCAAATATTATAGACATATACAAAAATATCTATATAGTCAAAACACTTACAGTAGGTTAGACTGCAGATTTTATTGGGTTTTTTCCAGCAGGCTTATTCATCAAATTTGTATTTATTCACATGGCTGTCTGACCTATTTCACCACAACTGGGAATTTTTTCCATGTTTTGGTATCAGCTTTAGTCCACAAAAATAAATGTCAACAGCTGCTTTAATCAACCTTGAAAAACCCTGTCTTGTTTGTACTTCAGAATTCGTTTAAACTTGTAATAGGTTTGTTTCCACACCCAAAAATACAGGAACTATTTTGACAGTGATGCTTGACATGCTTCATTTAAGAAGAAAAACATGTTTACTAATGATCTCTTATATTTTAAAAAATTTGTTAATTTCTGAAGTTTTCATCATCCTTTATAAAGATAAAAGCCACTAAAAATATGATGTTAATACTAGCACAAATACCACCATCAGCAATGTTCCTTTATTAAGATTGAGATTTAACAAGAACTCGCAGCTGGATTGTAATTCCACACCACGATAGGCCTGGCAGCTCTGGGCTTGCTCAGCTATTTCCCTGCACAGTCAATCAGCAAAAACAATTCTTATACTTTTTTTCAAGACGTTCCAGTAAAGACTTTCCAGTACCTGGCTGCTGAAAGAGAGGACGAGACTTCCTCTTTGGGCCCTCTCATATTTACACGTAGTTATAATGAAGCAATCCTCCAATGTTGAAATAACTTATTGCTAAATTATCTGACAGCAGTGGCCCAAGTGTCATTGGTGGGGAGGCTCGGGAGAACCCATCCTGGAGGGATGCAGCTTCCTTCGGGGTGGTCAGCTGGCACCAAGTACTGATCCCATTCATGCCTTCAACAGAGAGAGCGTTGTTTGAGAGGAGAGCTGGGATTAATTTGGTGGTAAGATTTATTATACACCCACATAGACATCACTGATCGATACAAAACCAACAATACTTGTACTCTTAAACTTGTTTTTCAAAAGACAAATGTGAAAATTTGATGTTCTGGTGTTAAATGGAATGGTTATGCATGAAGTGCACTCTGCCTCACACGGGCATCTGTTGGATATGACTCAAGCAAGAAACTTGAAAAAAACAGAACAATCCATTGCATAACCATATTTGGAAGCTGACAAACCAAAAGGGGCACTGAATTTACAATTGCAAAAAACAGTGTTTGCCATCTCTGATGATAAAATACTTTCTTTGGTTTTACCTGATCTGGATTAGAGCTGCTACAGAATGTTCAGCTTGTAAGTAGTAGTCTCTGAAAGGCTGCAGCAGATGTGCAAGTGGGAATTCAGCTGTGAAAACACAGACACAGAAACTGTTCAATAATCCAGAAAAACCTTCCATTCTAGTGAGTCTCAGAAGCCCATTATTTGCAAAATCATTTGCTACTGCTCAGCTGTAATCTAACATCAGGTCCCTAGGTAATATATGAAACTGAACTGCTTATTTGTTACACATTTCCTGGTCTGTACCACAGCTGTCAGAGGAAAGCCAAGACTAGCAAAACTTCCTGACTCCACCATCTAAAAAAGGGGAACATATGGACACTGAATCTTTACAGATTACCTGAGGAGTCACACCTATCAAAGCACCAGACTAAAGCATCTATGGTTCTGGAAGTCTTCAATCTATTCTGTTTATTCTCACTTCAGTTTAATCTACAACCTCTTCTTGCAAAACAACATGAAACCAGCTTGAGATGTGCTGCAGTCCATGCTGAAGAGCTCAACGGTTCCTCTTACACCACAGGTGTTAACAGCACTATGTTTATCCCCCATTCTCAGACCATAAATTACTCCAGTGGATGACTCCTTTCTCAACTAGGTCTGTGCCCGCATTTCAAATCCAGTGTCTGTGAGATGAGGATATGATGTGAAAAAACACTGTTAAGAAAAGGAGGGGCAGAATTTACCTGGATCCCCAAACAGCTTAGAATCCATTTCCAGTTTCTGCTGTAGTAGTTTTTCCCTTTCCTTCTTCTGTTTCTTTTCCATTTCCCTCTTCCTTTCCTCCTCTTGTTCTCCCTCCAGCATAACCCTTAATGCTCTTTCCTCAGCTTCATACAGTTCTGTGCGAGTTTTGAGCAACGTTTTAAGACTCTCCACCTGATTTTCAAATGCTTCATCTGCTGAAGGAGGTGGACAAACACCTGAAAAGAAAGAGAAGGGTTTTTAAGTTTTCAGATTCAGAAGGGGGTTTGATACCAGACTTGAGAGCAGAGCTGGGAAAATCTCAGAGGAATATGAGCTTAACCTTGTTAACAGATGGAATTCTTACTGGAATAATCCTTCTTCCAGAAAGAGGTTGGAAACATATGAACACAACCACTGAATTCAGCACTTTGTATTCTTGTAATTAAAATCACAATGAAGACACGGCTTTTTGAAGCTGTGCCTTGCTAGTCAGCACAGGGCACCCTCATTTTATTTCCTGCGTGTGCAATTAAAGAAGTTTAGACCAATCTTGAAATGAACCTTTCCTGGCAGCAGCTTCTTTCCTCAGCTTCCGAAGCTTTTCCAACCCGCGCAGGACGTCCGTCATCCTCTTTGTATCCGCTTGTTTCTTCCGCACTTCGGACAGGACACTGTCAGCAGCAGCCTTCAGCTCTTGTTCCTAGGAAAGGAAGGAAAAAACCAGATGAGATCTGTGAAATATCCCTCAAAGACACTAATCAAATGGTATTTTCAGAGATTAGCAAACCACTGGAGAGCAGAGTGACTTCAGTACAGCAACAAGTCAAGCCAACCATCCAGCATTGCCTTTTTATGAAAAAAAGGCTAAAATAACACAGACTTCAGAAAAAAAATGCTGTGGGACCCATATATTTGGGCTAAATCAGAGAATCATGGAATTGTTAAGGCCGGGAAAGATCATCAAGTCCATCTGTCAACTCAGCACCATGTTCACCACTAAACCATGTCCTCAAGTGCCACACACACACACTTTTGAACACTTCCTAGATGATTTATGAATTATGAAAGCCTGAGAACCTTTAGCCACAGAAATTTAGGGTAAATATTTTACAATAAACAGAAACCATTCTGATTCCACAGTTAAGACCATTAACCTGCCACAGTCTGACCACAAACCCTTCCTCAGCAGCTGCTCTGGACCATCCCAGCAGCAGACCAGCAGAAAGGGAGTTCTTTAGCCAAAAACAAACAGAAAGGTGCCTACAGCACTTCCCAACCAGTCTAATTTGAGGTGGTATTCTTTGCTTTGGAGATATTTTACTTCCCCATAGGATCAAAAAGCTTGTAAACCACAAGCTTTAGAAGGATGAAAGCAGAAGGGAAGGCTGATGGATACTGAAACAGCACTGACCACCACAGGGTAGCTGTGTGGACAGGCTGATACTTGGGACCAGAGAGGAAAACCTCCAGGAGTTCAGAAACAACTTAAACCCCAATTTCATGTCAAGGCCTAGAACATGAGGATGGCAAAACCGAGGTGCACAACAAGACTTCTAAGCAAGAAGCAGGGCGCCAGGCTTTGGAAAAAGCACATTTCTAAGTATGCTGAAGCCATGCAGCACCTCAGTTGCACCCACTGAAGCAAGGGGGTCAAAGCCAGGTGTGGAAAAGGCACAGCCCGCCGTGCCCCCACTACCGGCAGGTGACCCCTGCCCCACCGCGCTGTCCTGGAGCCCCGGGGAGAGGCAGGACCAGGCACTGGGGACCATACCCGGTTCTTTTCCTCCACCTCCTGGATGCACTTAGCCCGCCACTGGTCGATCTTGGCCTCCCGCTCGGCGGCCCGGGCCGCCTCCTCTTCCTTGGCCGCCCTGGCTTCGTGCTTCCTCCGCTGCAGGCGCAGCCTCCTCTTCCTCGCCCTCTCGGCCTTCCTGCGCAGCGCCTCGGCGTACCCGGGCTCCCGCAGCGGCCGCACGATCTCCCGCAGCTCCCGCAGCGCCGCCTCCGCCTCCTCCCGCGCCCGGGCCCAGCCCGGCTCGTCGCCCTGGTCCTCGCTGCGCCGCAGGGCCCGGCAGAGCGCTGTCACCCGGGCCACCCGCCCCAGCGCCGCCACCGCCACGGCCCGGGCGCTGCTGGGGCTGGCGGCGGCGGGCGGCGGTGGTGGCGGGGGAGCGGCGCGGCGGCGGCCCAGGAACTGCGAGAGCCACAGCTCATCCTGCTGCCGCTGCAGCGCCTCCTCCTCGGCCGCTGCCCGCGGCGGGGCCGCCGCTAAGTAGGGGACGCCCGGCGGAAAGCGCGGTCCCCCCTCACCCGCAGTCGGCGGCGGCGGCAAGAAGAAAGGCGGGGGTGCCACCGGCCCTACCGCGAAGGGCGCTGGGCGGACGGCGGGGCCGGGAAAGGGCGGCGGGAAGGCGCGGAAGGGTGGCGGGAGGCGGGCGGGGAACGGCGGCGGCTGCGCCATGATCCCGCCGCAGCCCTCAGCCCTCAGCGCGCCGCCATGAACGCGCCTCAGCGCCCGCCTCAGCACGAGGCCACAGCGCCGCCTGGCGGCCCGGAGGACCCGCCCCGCCCGCCCCGCGCTCCGCTTAAAAAATGAATTTCAAAATCTACTCCTAAAACTTAAAATATGCGGGGATGGCGTCAGGGATGACAACTCTCCACTGCTTGAATATTCGCTTTTATTCAAACGCCAGAGGTGAAGTACAAACTGCAGTTACACGGCATTTTTATTTCCTTAAAAACAGTTCTTGGTTACAGAATTCCAAACAACTTTCAAAACTAAGTTGTTGAACAGTTTCACCTAAAATGTGGTGGTTTTTTCTATCTGTTTAAAAAAGGATTTGAATTAAAGGATTCAGAATTAAAAGCTGTTATGTTTTTTCACTCTACAAAAAGGAAAGTGAGGATGCAGTTACAGATAGTTCACCACAAATTTGCATTTCGAGGGGACCAAGTTTCTAGAAATATCCTCAACTCCAAATGCAGCTTTTTCTGAACCATTACTGGGTCATTTAACCTGAAAAGAATCTATAATCTCACGGGAAGTATCTGTTGCACCTGGCTACAATTGCATGTCACACTGCTGCTAGGGAACACAAGTATTACATAAAATTTACATGACAAAAGTTAATGACAAAATTAGGGTCAGTAGATTTTCAGTATCCTTTCCTGTCCTAAAACAACCACTAGACTAAAAAGAAGGATGAAAGTTTTATTTAAATAGAGTGAATTAAAGTTTTAGGGAAACTTGAGTCCACGTTTTCAGCAAAGGACAAAACAAAGTTTTAAGTGACAATTTTAATTCCTGAAACAAATCAAAAACATACAGGTCCTTTAGTGTTTTTACAAAGACTTTCCTAAAGGATTGAGTTAATTTTGGTGGAGAACAGAAGAGGAAGGATTGCTTGCTGTGAGACTAAAATCAAAGACAAAACCACAAGATGCAATACTAGCATTTGAGAATATAACTTAAAAAAGCACTGTCATGTGAACAATCACTACTGATTACAGCAAAAATATTATACATTTACTTCTTTCATCTCTTAACATTATAAGATAGGCTGGGCAAATACCTGGCACCAAAAAATTGATGCATGATAGTTCCAATACGTTAAACAAAATGTACTATATTAGAACATTAATATTTAAAAATTTATGGCGACTTCTCATCCAAATTTAGATGGTTTTACTGCTTCCTAGGAATCTTGTTTACCCCTCTGGAAAACCAGACTGCACCTTCTTTCACAGTATCCTAGGTGATGAAAGCTCCCAATGGAGATGTGAAGGGTATTATTGGATATTCAAATGACTGTAAAAAACCAGTGTCACATTTTAGCAGAATCTCCCAGCAGTGTCACACAGCATTTCCCACTTTCCAAAAGGACTTCCCTCCCCACCAATGTAACAAGCCACTCCAGTGCCCGCTGGGTTTCACACACCAGCAGGACTCTAACACTGACCTGAACAGAACCCCCTGTGAGCCGTACCAGGAGCCAAGATAGTTTATTCACCCTCTACTAATTATTAATTTTGATTTCCCACTTGTAGAGTAACATTATTGTTAAATCTAACTATTGGCAGCACCTGCACTGCTGGTTTAGTCTCTGGCAAGGGCAGTGCAGGTGCTGCTGCATTTGCTATACATTTTAATTGAACAAGTGTAATATACAATTCATATTTTAACATTATGCCATCCCAGTCCACACTCTGTCCATCAAATCAAGGTGATGCTGCAATAAGATACACGATCTGATTTAGCTAATGAAGTTCCTCATCAGGAATCGTATCCGAGACAGATCTGGTGCCTTTGGGGTCAGGCTGGAGCCAGAGGCAATCGCAAGGAAAGAACCGAGTGAGCTTTTTGCAGGTCAGAGTTCTGACAGTGTTTAATGGTTTGCAGCATCTGCCTGTCGAGGCCAGCCTTCCTCCTCCACTCCAGAGTCGTACTCCTCTTCTGATGAGTCCTTGGTGGGAGCCCTAGGATTGGAAGGAATGATCAGATACCTTAGACACAGAGGGAAAAAACAAGAGGCACTTTCCATAGCTTCTGACAAACACGTCACATGCACAGAGTCCCGTGACAAAAGTTCTGACCTTCTGATCTGGAAATGCTGCTGTGCACATTTGCAGTGCCACCAGCACACAGGCTCATTAGCTGAATTCAATTAGCCTTCTGACTTTCAGTAAGTTGTTTGATTTAATCAATAAATTCAGTATTTCTGGTGCTATACAAAATCACTTCAAGCACCCATCAGTGTAATACTTTTCACTCCCTCCAACAACACAAACCTGAGCCAAGCTTCAGCACAGACAAGGTGCTGGAATGAGTAAATGTACCTTAGTGGAAAAAGCCACTCAAACAACATTGTCAGTGATAGAAAACAAGACACAGCTCCTAAATTTCAGACCTGAAATGAGGAAATTAATTTTTTAACCAGTTTTAACCTGACCCATTTCACCCTTCATTCATGGTAAATGTTGCATTTTTTTTAATGCAGATTTGTCCAGTGTTTTCAACATTCCCCATCATTACCATACTCTTTACAACAATAAATTGATTATTTTAACAAGAGTTCAGCAAATCAATAGGTGTGCCTTAGTGGCTCTCCACTGCTGCAAGAGTAATGTAGAAAATTGTTGCAGCCTGGAGCTTGTATAAAAACCCCACATCTGTGGTAAAAAGTACGAAGGAAGAAACCGTTTCATTTCAGAAATTTCAGTACAGTCACAACTGAATTTCAAATTTTTACTGTTACCTTAAAATTTACTTCCATTTCTACAGGTATACACACAAAAGTAATTTCACATATGTTTATTTTAAAATTTCTGCTTAAAAACTAAAGCAATACAAATCCAAAGTCTCTAGGACAGAACAGGCACTAATTCAGCTGTGTACAATATACAGAGCATAGAATCTTTTTCAGGTTGTGTGCATGGATTTGTGCTTATTCCATCAGAATACCTGTCTAGCTGTATTACTGGTCTGTTCTGCTACTTCTGTTACCGTTTTACCTAATGTATCCTGGCTCTTTTTTGCCTTCTACAACATCTTTGTCAACTTCCACACATACGATGTCAGAATTGGGCACTTCAAACATGGGCTCCAGCAGCAGCTTTTCCTGCAAGAAAACAGAGGGGAAAATATTTCTGTATGCCCTCTTCTACATAAACAAGTGATTTTCAGAGTCTTCTTGGGAGAACTCTGAATATTCACAGCTTTAGAAAGACTTACTGCGTCCATGGAAGGGCCAGAACTAAGTGTAGCTGTCACTGGAAATGGTCAAGATTAGGTCCATACACACAAATCCAGGAAGCTTCATTTATTGTTTATAAGACTTCATTTACTCACCATTATAGATCGAAGACCTCTGGCACCAGTTTTTCTGTCCAGGGCCAGTCTGGCTATAGCCTTCAATGCATCTTCAGTTACATTTAATTCACACTACACAGAGAGAAACGGGAAGTTCAGTTAATCATGTCATTTATAACTCAGTGTGGTGAGTACAAGCATGACTGCAAACACTGTATTTATAAAAATGAACACCAAGAGTCATCAAATGAAAACTCAAACCTTATCCATGCTGAACAGTGCCTGGTACTGAGGAACCACAGCGTTCCGTGGCTCCGTAAGAATCCGCACCAGGGTTTTCTCATCCAGGCTGTGCAGAGGAACCACAACAGGCAAACGTCCCACAAATTCAGGAATCATGCCAAACTCGATGAGATCCCTGGCTTCCACGTGGCGCAGCAAGCGATCCTTCTCCTCAATATCCTCCTGTGGGTCAGACTCTCCACTGATATTGGCAAGATCAGCTGCTGCTGCAGCCCTTCTGCCTTTCCCCATGTTAGATGGTGTCCCAAATCCTAGGTACTGCAAAATCAAACATGTTCTGCTTAGAGAACTGTAATAACTGAGTGTTCTTACACACCTTCCACGAGTATTAAAAAATCTGCAGTGACTGATTATGTCATTACATACTAATTTGAGCTCAAGAAACTACTTAGAGTAAAATTAGACCCCTTGCATACAATCAGTTTCTTAAAAGATTGAATTTCCTAAGTGAAGGATTAATACATCAGTACAAGAGCATTTTTTTCTTAAAAGAAAGAAGGTTATCAACATGCTCTGGTCATTTTACAAGTATCAGTGACAATTCTTAAGTGAAGCGAATGCAGGTGAGTTTGCTTACGTCGGGAGCTACACAAATTAACACAAACAACACCTTGAATTTCAGTCACTTCTTTAGTATTAGAGACAGGGAGCACTTTTTTGTCACAATGCTGCAGCCAGAACCCTGTGCCCAGACATTAATCTACAAAACAGTGAACTACAGGCTCAGTTCCTTTAAGATTATGATGGTTTTCAGCACCAGTTGCTGAAATAAAGAAATTTAGTGTGTTTACAAATACAGAAAGCCCTGTAGAAGTCAGTATTGCCAACAGTGATCAAGATGATGATTTTTCAGCCTGGATACAGCCTGATGCACTCACTTTTTCATTTTTCCTCCTGCTGATAATTCTGTCAAGACCATTAAAAGCACCAGAAGCTACAAACAGAATGTTTGTTGTGTCAACCTGCACCGTTTCTCCACGTAGTTTCCGAGAATTCTTTTCTGGAACGTTTACTATTGTGCCTTCAAGTAATTTTAACAAGCCCTAAGAAGAAAAGAAGAAATAGGCAATAAAAAAATTCCATTCTGTAGCACCATGTAAAAGGGCACACCATGATATGTTCACTTTCACATATATACTCGTATTTTTTGCTCCCTTATGCCTTTATAGTAACAGCAAGTGTCAAAAATCTTCCCTATGAGACAATCCCACTCAAGGACAAAAATGTTCCTTTGATGTGGCTCCCATGCACATTATGCATATAATGATCCCATGCTGTTTGACATGACAGGATCCTATGTCCTGTTCACTCAGGAAGTAAAATCACTCCATGGAAATATTTACCTGTTGAACACCTTCTCCCCCAACGTCCCGTAACTGATGGATACCAGGAACACTGCCAATTTTATCTACTTCATCCAGAAAAACAATTCCTGCAGTTACAGAAAATGGGATTAAAGATGACCCTACTTTTAAAGAGAAGTAAGAGTTTACAGAGAATAATAAGATTTGAGGGAGCAGCAGTCTGTTCTACTTCCTGACTGCAAAAAGCTATTAATTTTGTCCAATTGCGGACAAAAACAAAAAATACATGTTGAGCTCTTTTCAGGTTTATTCTGATTTAAACTTTGGGTACATGCAGCAAGACAGCAATTTCAGGAATAGTGGTGGTCTCAAAAGCTTAGAGCACTTCAAGAAAATGAACAGTCTCTGCACCACACATGCGAAGTTTACCTTGCTGTGCTTTTTCTATGTTGTAGTTGGCGTCTTGCAGGAGTTTAGCGATGACAGATTCAATGTCCTCCCCAACATAGCCAGCTTGAGTCAAGGTGGTGCAATCACAGATAGCAAAAGGGACATCTAGGCATTTAGCCAGAGTCTGAGCCAGCAAGGTTTTACCTGGTAAAATAAAAGCTGCCTGTCAGAACTGACACATATTTCTCTTTGAGCACACAAATGCAAGTACTTGGACAGGGACTTCTAACAAGGGTGTGTAGTGACAGGACAAGGGAGAATGGCTTTAAACTGAAAGAGGGTGGGTTTAGATGAGATACTGGGAAGAAATCCTTGGCTGTGAGGGTGGTGAGGCCCTGGCACAGGGTGCCCAGAGAAGCTGTGGCTGCCCCATTTCTGGAAGTTTCAAAGGCCAGGTTGCACAGGGCTTGGAACAACCTGGGACAATGGAAGGTGTCCCTGCCCATGGCAGGGGTAGAACAAGGGGAGCTTTAAGGTACCCTCCAACCCAAACCATTCAAGGATTTACCAGAGGATCCTTATTACTCCTATTAAACATTCTGAGTCATCCCAGCATCTTAATATAAGAATATTTTCCAAGGGAGATAGCTTTCATAAGCAGTGGTTTTTACACTGGCAGGCTGTATTTCTGGTTTTAGTTTAATAATACACATTTAAGGCAGCTTGAAATGCATACAGTATCACAAAATGTCACACAATATAAAAACCATAATACATGTACTTGCAGAGTTTAAAGATTAAATAAATCAGTAGTCCTTTGCAGACACTCAGGGTGCAGTGCAAAGTCCAATTGCTCCTGCTTTGAAGTTGGGAAGAAACAGAATTAAAATATTGTTTAGTGAATGTTCTCCCAAAAAGTCTGCAAAATGCCATCACTTCAGCACAAACACTCTCAAGTCTTATGAACATACAAAATAATCTCTCTTTCCAACCCCCTGCAACTTATATGTCCCAGAGATGAAACTGCACTAACTGCAGCATCTCAGCTTGCCAGCTAAAGCAGTGAAACTATAACTGCCACTTTTTAGTCAAAGTGGCATCTTTTATTCAGTCAGTAAATAGAGGCATTAAAACAAAACAAAAAAAGAAAACCACACAACTACAGCTCATTTTTTTTTTTAAGGCCACTAGCTCAGCATGTTAACATGGCCCGAAAACACTGGAATCCAAATTTGAAACTCACTGTTTCGTTTTTTTATAAACCAAATCTGAATAATCACAGAAGAGGAAAATCACCCATTAACAGAAAAATTCATGAAAAATAGGACACCTATTATACCTGATCCAGTTGGTCCAAGCAGCAAAATATTACTTTTTTCAAGTTTAATGTCATCATTGGCTGAATCTAGCACTTCTCCTCCTCGTTTTTCCTGAGGTATCTGCTGGTTCATCTGTTGCTGCATTGATGCTCCCAAAGCATTACCATGTGGACTGATTCCAGCAATCTGCAGGAGTTCTGAAGAGAACAATAACAGCACTGTTTGAGCACCAACAAGGTCTGTCACTACTTTAAACACACAGTAACAGCAAGGTTCTTCTGCAAACCTAGAATTCTCCCTGCATAGAAGCTTATAGAGAGGAAAGCAACAGAAATACAACACAATTATTATACAAACAGGAGTTCCAACCACACTTTTGCAGAGGCATATAGGAAAAGAATTTCCAATGGCACAGTGGATTACCTAAAAGCATTCCTCTACATTAAAAAGCAAGAAAAATTTTCAGTCCTTACAAATGTACTCATTTTTACAACAATTTCTTATATTTTTTTAACATACAAGAAGATATAAACCCAAGCTGTTGATTTCCATGACAAAAAAAGTACAAGCACTGGACTTCACCCAACATTTCAAACTAGCAGTCACTAAAGACTCTTCTCCATGTCATAAAGTAGGTATTGCAGAGGAGGACATGAGGAGAGGGTTCACTTACTTGTAAATCTGTACTCATCCTCCCGTCTTCTGATTTCTAATTCTAAGAGAGAGGATGAAAACAGTCATAAAAAAGTAAGTCTATAAAAGCTTATAAATTCTCCACCTCTTGCCCTCTTCTGAATACATCTCATCACTGTCTATGAATGTATTTCTGACAGGAAATCCCCACAAGAGCTATTTTTTATTGCTGTCAAAATTAACCCAAAACCCAAATTGCATCTTCTTGAAATGCCAGCATGCTATCTACTTCTAAAAACAACAACAATCTATTACCTCTAATTAGATTTTCCCTTTAAAGCCAATTATAGAAGGGGAAAAATGGAATAACAATTTTGGTTTGAAGCAGATTCCTTAAACTCTCCCTGAGTGTTAAAATGTTCCTTGTTATAAGACAGAACTCTGAAATATGTAAACATTACTGTCAGTCCCTGTGGCTATGGACCACGTTATCTCCCTGAGGAGGGTCAGGAAATTCCTGGTGCCAGGTACACAACTGCTCTCTTACCATTACCAGAACAGTGCTACCAATGTTCCCTCCTCATTTAAAAGACTTGTGTTAATTCAAAAAATGAAGATTTCTGTCATAGCTTTTGCAAGACAGAGCAAAACACCTTTTAGAAAAACCACTGAAGGTACACTTTGAGTCAGAGATGGCAACTTAATCCTACTTCTAAAAATAAATTAGATCAACATAGCTACACACTTACTCAGTAGCAAAAGTACTGCCAAGAGTCACTCCATCTACACCTGCTAGATATGGAACAATACTGTGGTGACCAGCAGATGCTGCCAGCAGGAGCAAGGGAAGCTAGAAATCTAAGTACTCATCAATTTACCTATGCAAAATATCACCTTCCTGATCTGCATTGTTGCTTGCAGATTCAGCAGCAGATTTACCGTTAAGTAGTAAATGAGATTAGAAAGAAAAAATTAGGAGACTCACTTTAGAAAGTTAAAGGAGAATACCCCATAATATGTATCAGCAAAAAGGACTAAGCATTTCACATGGAAAGCACCCTAAACCTTCTGATTACCATTTAAATAAATCACAGAAGTTCACAGTGAAAATGATATTTAGTAGAAATTCTTATTATTTCAATTACAGAACATCTAGTGTCAGGGTAAAACCTTTCTTAGATTTCTCAAGTCAGGGCCCTGAAATGGTAATTTATTTGACCAGAAAAATACCAAATATCATACAAACCTCTTGGTGTTAAAGAAGTCTGTTTCTCAACTTCTGCTTGCTGTCTCAGGTTAGATGGGATATTATTGTAGATTCTCTTGTAATGATTATACACAGCAACTGAAAGCACCTTCTTGGCAAAACACTGACCAACAACGTATTTGTCGAGGTAGTTGTAAATCTGAAAAACAGCTTAATCTTAGTAGCACTTCTAAATCATCTTGCAGCAGAAAAGGAAAAATAATATATTGTGCCAAAGATAAGACTTTGGTCTGAATCATTATCTGAGAGACAGAAGCTAACATCTAAAATACAAAACATATTCCTGTTGATAAGTTCACTTAAAAAAACCTGATGCTTACACATTCATATTGTGTTAATACATAAGCCCATTGCTTATTTTCTCCCAAATTTTTAAGAGGAACACAAATTTTAAGAACACTTATTTTCTTTAAAGAGGCCTATCAGGGAGCTGTGTGGAGTAACCATTACAGTCCACCAAGAAGTGAGAAACATAAACCCAAATAAAAGGCTCTGCAGCTACAGAAAGAAGCTGCTAAAATAAAGATACAGAATGCAAGGCCACAGTGAGAAAGAACAGTTACTATGGTTGGTGAGGGCTGAGGTCAGCCTCAAGGACACAGGAGAAAATGACATCACAAAACAAGGAGGAAAACAAGCTCCAAAACCTTTATTGGATCTACATGTTTGCTTTATCAGTGCTCTGCTGGGTCACACATCACACAAAGGTTTAATCTTGAGCTAATCACCTTTACTGTTTGTTGCTCTGTCCCAGCAGCCCATTACACACCTGATGCAGATTAAAGGAAGCATTTCTCCATGCTGCAGCAGGAGGGGACTCTGGGTGGAATTAAGAACATACCTTTTTCGGTGGAGGTGGTGGCTTCTGCTGGAATGCCAATTTCACAGCTTCTGCTGCTGACTCAGGCTCTTTAATGATGCTCTTTTTTGTGTCTGCCTCTGACAGGACAACAAAAAAGTGGTGACACTTTTCACACTTCACAAAACGGGTGGAAGCTGCAGAAAAAGTCAAACAAAGCAGTAAGAGGGATTGCTTCTGCCCAAGTTCATCACACAGGACAAGCACCTGTAAGACAGCACAGCCTCCCTGTGTTTACACAACACTTCTCCCTCGCTCCTCACCTTAGAACATTTTAAAGCTACTACTGGCCTATGAAATTTGACACAGAGGGAACACAATTTGCCCCAGAAAAATCAGAATTCTGGCAGCAACCAGACAATGGATTAAACACAAAATTCCTTTTGATACTTCTCCAGTAGCATCACACTCACTTCTGAGAGACACAAAATTAATGAAGGCCTTAGCTGTGCAGGAACTAACTCTCAAACTGGCAGCAAAATAAAATATTGTGGTTAGGCACAGACTAAAGTGCAGGGAAGCAGTCTAGAATATCAAAGACAGCATTACAGGAGGGCTCTGGCAGCTGCTGCTCTCTGCATCCCTCTGGCTTTGGAACACTGGATCAGGCCTGAGTCGCCCAAGCCCAGGACACTGAGCACAGGGGGGTCACCCAAAGGGCTCATCCCAACAAGAGGCAGCTGTGGTATGCAACAAACCATCAAGGACTTTGATGTTTTGCAAGATCTTCTGCTTATTTATTTTTACTGTCAAGACTAGGACAAATTTCTTTCAAATTCCAAAAGCTAAACCCTCCTTCTGCTGACTTTGTGAACTATGTCTTAAGAAATCTGCAAAGGTTGGTTTCATAAGCCTGAAAATGAGAACCTGCATTGCTCTTCTTTTCCTCTGGCAAAGTTGAAATAATAAAAACAGACAGGAGAGAAGAATAATAAAAGTAATTCAGAATAGATCCTTTCTAGCCATATTACTATGCTACTAAATGCAAATCACGAGCAGTAGGATAGATTTAAAGGAAATATACTAACTAGTAAACGTTTTTAATTAAAAGTAAAGTAACTGTCGCAAAACAACCCTGGGAAAACTTCCATGTCAGAACATCTGAAATCATAAAAAGTTTTTAGAAAATGGCTTGAACAGTGTAGCACCAGCTGACTGCAACAACACCCTCTGGCAATAAACAAGCTGCTTGTTGTCTTCCATAGGACTGGCATCAGCAAAAGAGGAGTGGGAGGGGTTTTTCTTACCATTAATCCCACCTTATACCTGGATAAGCAAAACCAACAGATTACTTTAAGAATGTAGCAACTAATACTGTGACCAACACAGCTTTATTACCTTTTCTTCAAATAAATTCTGTGTAACAGCCTGGAAGTCCTCCTGGCAACCTTCCAGATTACTGTTATCTGCCTCATGGGAATGTGATGGAAATCCACTTGCACAAACCCATTCCTCTTATGTAACTATTATTTAGCAACAATATTGTAGGGGAAAAAACAACCCAACCTTTCTCCCAGGGCTCACTCAAAACACATCTGGTATTATTTGTGATGACTACAGTGCCATGAGGCTGTTCTTCTTCCTTATACAAGGCTTATTTAGGATAGAATAGCCATGAGAATGGTTAGTCCCTTTACAGATCCACATGAATGATTTAAAAACCCCAGAAAATAAGGAGTGGACTGTAAGAGTACTATGGGACATCTTTAAAACTTCATTAAAAAAAAAGAGTACACAATTGAGTTGCAGGCAACTTTGCTAATCCTAAATACTGGCATGTTTTCATATGTGATTTTAGCAAGCACATAAAAGCACGTCCATGTCAAATTACCTCCCTGTCATTAAGGTGTCTGCAAATATTTACAGTGTGCCAAAATGCAAGTGCAACATTGCCACAGAGACTGCATTAGCAAAGGCACTTATAAAGTCTGTGTGAGTGGACCTTGCCAAAAGAAATGGCAGGTTTTAGGTTTTTACAAAACATACAGGAAACAGAAACAAGCAGAATATTAAAATTAAAAAGAGTTGTACGGTTGAGATAATGGGCTGCTATCAAATTGCTTTAAAGTAAAAAATAAACCCCAAACCAGGAAAAAGAAAGCAGGGAAGCTTCAGAGAATGTACAATAGCAGGGAAGTGCTGCTTTGGAGGGTGGAGTAACCTGATGGCATCAGGTGGAGACAGTAAAAGCAGCATCCAGATAAGGCTTCTTATGTCAATCAGCTTTACAGCTATTGGATTTCACTCCACATCTGAGGATCAAGTCCTATTTCACTGATCACAAACTCTCCTTTACAGACTTTCATAACCCAAAACAATACAGGAACTGCTGAGAAAGGAGGGCAAAGCAAAATGACTTTTTGTTTGCCTCATATTTTCTTTTCATTGTTAATTACTGGAAAACCATTGCCAAGCAAACCTTTCTGCAAGATCTGCAGATACAAAGAGAAGCTCCATCAAAAACAAACTCCACTGGAGAACCAGCCTGTCACACTGCCATTCACTGGCAATTAATTTTCTAATGAACATGGCTTTTATTCAGATTTTCCTTCCCTACTTCTCTCAAAATGACTGAAAATCTAATATTTAAACTTAAACAAATGCTAATTGCATGTTTTCCTTTGGTTTTAGATATTTATTTAAGGATCTGCAGGTTGGCAATTCTAACTAGAATGGGCAAATTCATCATTTTTCCTGACTAAGCAACAACAAAAAATCAAGCTACAGTAGGCTTAATACAACTTGCAACCCATTCATTTTGAGCAGAATGGGACAGATTTATTTTTCTTAGTTTTTGTTTTCTTTTTCAAATAAATTTTAAGATAATTAGAACTTCTGTTTTCCAGCTGCTTTATAGAGTGTGGTTGGGAAGCAGAATAACATAGGTCCAGAAAAAACTCCACCAGGACTCACGGGAGCTTTGGAAAAAAGTGTGTTTCCAGTCCCAAGGTGTTTACAGAATTTGTGTTATTCTGATGCTGCAACTCAAGTGGGTTCACTACTTGGGAATTTTAAATTGCATCTACCAGGATATGTTCTCCCATAGTGTTGGTATGAATAAATTTTGTTCCCAAGGAAGTTTCCAGGCATGCTTAAGTGTTCCCAACGACACTGCCAAAGCATTAAATCACATCTCTGCTTTCTAGGGATCGTTCTGGGACAATGTTTGAATGGTATTTCCAGACAAAAGCACAAACTGCAGCACCAAGGGAAACACACAGTGAAGTGAGAGAGTTTCAAAAACATCTCTGCCTGCTCATGAAGTATAAGAAGGTAAATGAGATTAAAAATCCTTGTAGCTTCCAACCACGCCTAGTCCAGGAAGAGACCACACTGAACACCAGACAGTATCAGGTTTCCAGTTCCATGAACTAGTGCCAGGTTTTGCAGAATACCTTGTTGCCTATAGTTTCAAACAAACTGGAAAAACAACCTTATTTCCGGGGAGAAAAAGGACTGAGGACTGATCCTTTCTCTAAAGAAATATATTGTTATAGAATTGTCTTCTGATTCATGACATTTGATCATTTTAAATACTATTTTATACGAGTAGCAGCAGATCACAGCACATCCACTCATTATTTTTGCCAGCTGTTCTGTTAACAACTGCTGAACACGTTTATGCTGACCTTGTCTTAAGCCTCTTAGTACACAAGTCTGATTATGACTTGATACTTCCTCCTTGAGCCCCACCAACTAACAGCGGGTATTTGCTTTCTGACAAAAGTTCTTGTTTTCTAAGCTGGTCTCATTAGTGCTGAAATAAGGTATGAAGTATCTTCAAGACTGATAGAACCTAAAGAATAAATGGCATTAATCTGGATTATACTTAAAAAAAAAAAAAAAAAAAAGGAGCAATTGCTGCTGGAGAAAAAGAATTTTGGATTTTCTAGTTGGACTTTCCAGCCTGCTATTTGGAATGCATTATAGCTCTGACTTTGCCATGGAAGACTGTTCTAGTAAGCCATCTGTCAGATAGTAATTCCTCTGCTGGATAAGCACTTTGGTTATAGGACATGCAGGATTAAAGTTACATTATTTAGGAAAGAAAGGACAGACATTACAAATGCACATATATAAAGTACATACTTATATAATAGACATCTGAAAGTATCTATAGTTCAAATGGTATTAAGTATAAAATGCCATGAACTATTTTAAAAATGCATATTCACAGATGCAGTGTGAATTCCACTACCCTATCCCCACACATCATGGGAATTACACAAACGTACCCACAGAGACAATAAATGTTGGTTACACCAACAAGGCCAAACTAAGCATAACAAAATTTGTGACACCATGTAATTAGGCAGGCTACCACTTAGCTATCAGGACTGTTGTTAAATCACAAAGTTACATCTGTGCCTATTTAAACCAAGGAAGATTTAAGGAAAACTTACACACAAAGGTCTCCACGTGCGTGCACAAGTCCCCACACTTTGGGCAGCGCAGTTGGTTCCCTCCTTTCCCAGAGCTTCCAGAGCTTGACTTTTTACCACCACCCTCACCAACAGATTTCTAAAAGAGATTTCCAGACAATTAACCCCAAACAATGGAGCTGGTACAGTAAGCATTTAGCAGTGTGCTTCTGGAATCAAATAATTTGATTTTTGCAATAGCTGAATGACAAAGTTGTCAGGATTGTGAGGATTCTTAAAGGCTTTGGAAATGTAGAAGAATGTGACATAAACACTTGGAAGTGTTTTACATTTACAAATGATTTACGAATACATCTGCATTTCCCAGGTCTGCCAGTCTTGGATGCCCATGGAAGAGGTATCCCACACCTGCATTAGAGCTGCTTGTCTGGCTCTAGAACAATAACAAGCTCTGACAACAGTCTTTTAATAGTGTATTTTAATGTTTTAATGCCAGACAAAAAAACAAACCATATTTAGAAAGTATTTTATTATCTCAACTGTGTGGATTTCTGAAGCCACAGCTCCTCTCACCTCCTTGGCACGTGTAGCAATCTATGCTAAAACATGCATTTCAAACTGCATTTTTTATTTGTATCTGTACCTATGCCTTCATATTCTGATTAATACAAGTTGTTATATTTTAGGAAACAGCAAAAACCTCTCTTCCCATTTCTAAGGCAGTTCTTCATTTTTTAAACCTGTCTTGCCTACCGATTTCTCCTTACAACCCTTTTCAAGAAAAAAAAATTAATTTCTTTTATCTTCTTTATTTATTTTTTAAAAAGTTTAATTGCACCTTCAGAACAGACCTGTGTCACCTGGACAGCTCCTCAGGTTCACAACACACCATACTAAGGCAAAGTTATTGCCTGTGAACTCTCAAAATGTTATTTGCTGACTAAAGAGCAGTTTTATTCTCGGGTAATCATTTTCTGAAGAAGCTGTTTATTAACTATAATTACAGAGAATGACTAGGATAAAAATAGACTACAACTGACTAACAAGAGGTGAGCTCACGTCCTCATCGACTTGTCTGACTTAAGACAAACCAGTTCTAAACCCAGAAACATTTAAAATGTAATTTAAAAAGTCTACTTGGGAGCACCAGGCTTTTGAAGGAGAATAGCTGATTACTACTCTTTTCTGAAATCCTGTTCTTGATTTATGACACCCAATAAAGTTTTCAAGTTTACACTGGGCAAAGAGATTTATAAAACTGGGAAAAGCATTGTGGGAGGTTGACAAGGATTCTCTCCTAACAAATTCACAATACAATTTATTTTTTCTTCACTGCCAGTTGCAGCAATTTGAGGGATTATAAATGTCAGGAGTTGGCCAAAATTTCAATATTAATTTTAAGTAAAAAAAAATTTTAAAAGGGACATTTTACATAAATTATTGAAACCCCCAGTTTGTGGAAATTACCTTGCTTCCATCTCCAGAACCATCCTTGCTTGCACCATCCTTTGAAGCAAAATATGCTGGTGTTTCTGAAAAGTTTCTAAGAGGAATTCGTTTTAGAGAACAAGTTTCAAAAGTCCCAAGTTTTCCTAAAACAGGGATGCGTGTACGACCACAAGTAATACCTAAAAAAACAAACAAAAACAAACCACAAAAAAGAAAAAAAAAAGCAAGTTAAACATTAAAATACTCCTGGTTTAATTCCATTGCCACCAAATCTCAGAACTGATTTACTTTAAGTGGCGCTTAAAGGTTTTGGCAACAGAATTCAGCTCAGAACAGATTTTAATAATCCAAAATAAATTATCTTTACCACCCTAATGTTCACCTTGTTGAAAGCTACCCTGGTTGACCAAAAAAGACCCCAAAATAATTTCAGGTCCTCTAACATCAGACAACGGAGAGTTCTGTTGTGGCATGAAAAAGGGAACATCCCAATTATGAAACTGATCCTCAGAATGATAAACACAATCAACTCAGAGCTTTTATTGTGAAATAATTCAACCCCCAAGGGAGAAACCTTTGATGAGTCTCTTTATTATGCAAAAATCAGGTGTTTCAGACTCAATGACTGCACGGCTGGACTTGGGAACTCCACTAAAAATCAGTTTCCAGGAATCTGAGGCACCTCTTGGCAACAAGAATTGTGCTGAGGAAAAGTGAGAAGCTGTGTCCTATTTGGCACTCACCGACAGCGGCACCGGCAAACTCAGCGTAATCTCAACTTTGCTGAAATTCCTTACTGCCAACATGAAAAAAAACCCTCCCTGAGAAACTAAACAGCCTTTTCCTCCTCTTGCAACACGGGCAGGATTGCATTTCATGGCAGGGTATGACGTGAGCCAGCATATGTTGTGCTTGTGATTTCAACATCAACAACAGCCTGGAATCCACATCTCATCTCTCCCATTTAAAGTGGCAAATTCTTGACTGGTTTTGATAAGGACTCTGTGCTTTACTGACAGCAGAGCTATACAGCAACAATGGCAACTACAGACTTGCTGACAACACAGTTTTATTATTATAGGGATGAGTGAATCCTATGGAAAATCCAGAAACTCTTCAAAAAAATAAGTAAAAGTAAGAATGGCAAGAGAAGCACTGCACATTTGTTCTGAAAGAGGAAACAACAGCAACCAAGAGATGGGAGCTTAGCTAAAAGAGGATACTCTGAAAATTCACCTTTTTACCATACTAAGAAGGGAAAAAAATAAAGAAGAGTAACCTTAATTTACCAGGAAAACTCTTATAGGCTCTGCAAAGTCACAGTGAAGATGACAGTGTCAAATGAGATTTGAAGCTGGTTTATTAACTTAGATGCTGCTTAAGAGTCCCTAACCTGAAGATGATTGTACTATTTTTAACACAACTAAAAATTATTCTTTTGAAAATCTCTTAGCAGCATTGCTTCTGTCTGTAAACATGAGGGAGGAATAACAACCAATGAGCTCTCCCATTTTAAATTCCTCTGCCGAGTGCCACTGCAACACATTTTAGATTGCACAGGGTAAGCTACAAAAACATCACAGAAAACTTGAAAACACTGGCAGGCTCTCAGAAGCAGTTGTGTCTTTTAAGTGAATGTGCAGAGAACTCTGAGAACCCCGTGTGCCAAGAGCACTTGTCAGTAAGGAACAAGCTGTGGTGAGTGTTCACAATGCAATAGCTGTTCTGAGCAGCTCCCTGTCTTGGAGGCTCACTCCTCAGAGATGGTTCCTTCACTGAGATTTGGTTTAGGAACAGAGAAAAGACCCCTTAAAATCAAACAATTACCACCTCTCCCCCCTTGAACAAAACCTGGAGTCACACAAGTAACATGGGAGATTTGGCCTGTGGAGAAAAGCCTATAACACAAAAGCTGAAACATTTCAGTCCTCATTTTAATTCAGAGTGCTCTTGTGAGACAGAAAATGCACTGAAAACTGTAGGGGATGAACTCTGAAACCTTACACAGCACTGAGTACTGAGCTGTGAAGACTAAACCAGGAGAAAAAAAATCATATTACTGCTACATCAGCTTGTGGCTAAGCATGAAAAACCCGACATGATTATCATGAGGTCTGAGTGGTGTTTTTGGACAAAATATCATTGTATAATTACACAATGAAGCAATAAGAAAATTATCACCACGACTTCCTTGAGTCAATAAACCCAGAGGGAGATTTCCAGGGGAAATCAACATTCCAGCTCAATGCCTGGCAGCTGCCACTGACAGATCCAGACCCTGATAAATGTTCCAAAATGTAACAGCTGGCAGGATGTGCTCACACACACCTGGCAGGGTGGCTCAGGTGATGTTTTTCGGAGCACTGACTTCAAAGGATGCGTCCCTAGCTGCTGGCAGCCATGGAACCGATCCAGGGTGCTCAGATCTGTAAGTTAAGAAACCATGTGAAGCTCCTTAACACCTTATTAACCTTTAATTGATGCTTGACAGAATAAATAATGACTTTTGGGGCAAGTCTGGGGGATCCTGGGGGCATCTACTGCTCAGGAAAGTGGCAGGGAGACTGTGACAAACTGTAACTGTCCCACATAACACTCCAGTGATTACACTGATCTGTGCACTCTGAACTCTCTCAAGTTTGCACCAACCAGCAACAGCAAACAAAGCACCCGGCAGATGACACACTTTAATAACAAAGACACACAAAAGTAAGATACATTTATTTTTAAACAACCTTCATTGAAAGCTGATGGATAAACAATTGTATTAATCTATCTGCATTTTATTCTCATTTGCTCTTTTACATAACCCTTTCGAAACTTAGATCTGACCAAAAACTCCCACAAATTTTAAAAAAGATAATTCTGTAATGAATTCTAAACCGTACTTGCTATAAAGTTGATTGTTTCAGAGGAGTTGCATAAGGCCAGGCAGGCTGGATTTGAAAGCACAGGTTAGAACCTTACAGCACAGCTGATATTTGAGATATAAATGTAAAGGCACCTACAAAGAGTTAACTCACCTCTTAAGCGCAGTAAATGATCTCTGACTCATGAGGCTATTGCTGAGGGTAGAGTAATTGAAAATATTGTTGCAAGTGTGGCAACAGAGAGATTTTTCAGCACTATTTGGGAGTGCTCTACCTTCCACCCAAAGCAGCACATGGTTTGTCTGCTCTCAGCACCCCCAAAAATACCATGAAAAGGGTAAACAAGGAAAAACAGTAAAAAAGTGACAACCTCCCACAGCCCTCAACTTCCAGTGAGCAGCTGGCACAGTCTCGTCCGTCTACCAAGTTGGAAATAATTAATTTTGTTAACTAAGCCCATCTTTATGAGAAATATTTCAAGTTTAGGCTACCACAAAGGTGGGCTTTTAATTAATTAAGGCAATTAAGCCATTTTTAAGCCAATTAAACACATTTACTCGCACTGCAGAGTAGCACACACCGGCCGGCAGCTGCCGGGCATCTCTTCAGCTGAAATAAACTCTATTCTCGCATTACATTTCCCCACAGCCAGGGCAAATTCCCCGAAACTTCCCAGCACGTAACGCTGCCCTTGCCCCGACCCGCACCGCGCGGGCGACACCAGCAAACGGCTAAAAGGAGGGAAAAAGGGGAAAGGCCGCCGTGCCCCGCCGCTGTCACAGCGCGATAAGGGCAGCGGCGGCGCCGGGGCTCCCCTCAGGGCCGCGGCCCAAGGGCCCGACCCCGCCGGGCCCGGGGAGGGAAGGCCGGCGCCGGAGCGCGGTTACCTCTGCGGGCGGAGGGCAGCGTGGAGCCGAAGAGGCGGGCGGCGGCGGCGCAGCTGTGGCAGGCGGACATGGTGCAGCGGCCGCGGGCCCGGCCGGCTCCCCCCGCCGCCGACAAGGCCTCGCTGGCGACGGTCCGGCCCCGCCCGCCCCGGTAACGCCCCCTGACGACACCGCGCGTCACCGCGGGACTGCAGTTCCCAGCGGGCATCGCGCCGCAGCGCACCCCGCGTGAACGCACTCGGCACGCGGGGTATCATGGGAAGTGTAGGCCCAGCAGTGAATGGGCGCGGGGGCGCCGCGTGGCATTGGGGGAAATGTAGTCTGCGGCCAGCAGGGGCCCCGACTCTCTCGGTCTGTCCTGTCCTGGGCACACCGTCCCGGTGTGTTTATTCCCGGTGATACCGCCCTTTAATTCCTCTTTCCAAGTACAATATGAGAGGAATATTTCCCTTAGATCACAGAAATGGGGTTTTTTAAAGGCCTTTCGTGAAAAGATCAGGCTGAAATAGGAGCAGAAAAACTTCAGGCAAACAAGCGATTTTGAGAGCGAATAGAAAATGATGCCGCGTGTTGTGGGGTGGTCTTCAATCAGGGAAGAGCACTGTATAAATACATACTATCTAACGAAGTGACTCCTCTAGGCATGCCTTATAGAGAACACACCTATAACTGCAAGTAACTATAGGTCTGTTTTTTTCAGCTCACCTTCAACTCCTATTTATTACATACCAATTAAACTGGGCTAATTGACTCCACCTGTTCATTAGAGGAATGACTCATTATCACCTGTCCTCTCCTCAATTAACCTGAGCTGCCCCGCAGCGAACAAATTGCCCGAGAAGCTGCGGCCAATCTCTGGGGCAAGTGTTCAAGGCCAAGTTAGACGGGGCTTGGAGCAACGTGATCTAGCAGTCCCTGACCGTGGGGGGATGGAACAAAACGAGTCTTAAAAAGTCCCTTCCAACGCAAATTAACACAGCGGGCACGTGACTTCCGCCTCGGTAGCGATGGCGCCCGCCTCGCTCACTTCCGCCTCGGTAGCGATGGCGGCGGAGCTGTTTCCGCCCCGCCCACGCCCCGCCCTCGGTCACGTGGGCGGCGCGGCGCAGCACCCGGAAGTGGCGGCCGGCGGGTGCCCCCGGCTGGGCGCGCGGGGCGGGAGGGGGAGAGCGGCGGCGGCCCCGGTGCTCCCGGTCCTGTTCCTGCTGCTCCTCGTCCTCCTCCCCGGGCCCTGCCAGCCGGTGAGCGCCCAGTAGGGATGGGAACGGCGGGGGTCTCGCTGTGGAGACGGGCCTGCCCCTGATCTCAGCGCCCCGCACCGAGGAGGGAGCTCTGAGGGGCCGGGTGGGCGCTGAAGCGAGCGGGGCGGTCTCTGCCCCTCGGGACAGCGTCAGCCCGGAGGGGACGGGGACAGTGCGGGGCGGGGATGTCTTTGGGCTCTGGAGCGGGGTCGTTGGACCCCTGAGGGAGGGAAGGGAGATGGTCAGGACGCGGCCCCGCAGGGAGCCCAGAGCCCCCCTGGGGGTCCATTGGCCGGGGGTCTCTCAGGGGAAGGGGCTGCCTCAGCCTGAGGGGAAAGCCTGAGCTGAGCGTGTGGGGTTTTGTCCCCTTGTCCCTGCAAAGCTGTGGAGCCGAATGTGGGTGAGGAGGGGGAGGGAGCAGGGGCTGGGGCAGCGTGGGGCAGGGCTGGTGGGAGCAGTGCTGGGGGAGAGGGGAAGGTGCTGCTGCCGCATCCCAGTTACCCATTAATCTTCTTTCTCATTGTCTTTTAAAATCAATAATGAATGGAGGATGTCATTAGTGTAGTGGAATATCTCACAGGGAGACTATTACCAAGTGCTCTGAGCACATCCATAAATGATTCTTCCAGAGGAATTGTTTTTAAAATGTTGAAGTTCTTCATGTTGTTTGGTTTTACTAAGAATGAAACTTGGGTGTTTAGAGGCTGATCGTGACCAGCATCAGGCTCTTTGTGGTCTGAGTTATCTTCAGTAGCTGAATCCCTGTTTTGAGTTGATGGTTCAGCTTCTCTGTGGCTGGAAAGCACATGTAGTTGTTGTTAATGTGAGTATTTGTGTGTAAAAATTTAATGCTGCATTTCTGGGCAAAGGAGGAAAAAACCCATTTCAGTAAGAGGGCAGTCTCTAGTGCAAGTTTCCTCTTGCCTGGAAAGAGAGGCAGCCCTTAGGAGCGGCAGTCACAGATGCTCCTTCAGAAGGAAGCTGGTGGAAATCAGCCCAGGTGTTAGTGGCCAGTGGCTCACTTCCATGAGTGGTAGCAGGTGAACTGGGAAGTTCAAGATTTGGGTTTCAGGTGGACTCTAAACTCGCTGTGGTACCAGACAAGGTGCAGGGCCAGCACAAAGTCCACCTGCATGGTGCCTTTTCCTTGCCAGCTGTAATGGCACAGCTCTGTGCTCCCAGCCCCCAGCAATTAGCTTAAGGGTGCTGAAGGACTGAGGTGGCAGGGGCAGTGGGGTGATCACAGCAGGAAGAGGTTGCCAACCTTCTCTGGCAACCAGAGAGAGCAGCAGGAAGAGTCTCCCTCCCCGGCGCCTCTGTGTCCCTGCGGGGCCCTGACTGTGACTTCTGCTTCTTGGTCCTGCCAGTGTAACAGTCCAAGATAATGTGTGTTTTAAGGCATTTCCTGTAATTTTTCTGCCACAGTTTTGTCACTCTGTTGTTTGCTGAAAGAGCTTTTAGGAAGTCATGGATGTGTGGTTATGGGAAGGAATTAGTGTGAGCTGTGGTTTCCTCGCTCCAGTGACTGCAGGCCCCCAGCCCAGGAAAGCATCCTTGCACCTGCTCTGCTCTGCAGGTTCTTGGAATAGATACTTTTTACCTGTAACTTTACCTGCTGCCAGACTTTGATAGAGAGCAGAACAGTTGGTGCAAGCATCAGAGTGAAACCACACAAAATTTAAACTGCAGCCGCAGCTGAACATCCCACCTTAAACCTTTGAACATGGGAGGTATAGCATGTGCTCGGTAGAAGGTGTGTGTTTGTCATGCAATTTAGAAAGTACTTTCCCTTTTAAAATTAATATTTTCTGTTCTTGGAAGATGGTAAAGACTGAAAGATGAGGAAATTGTAGCTCTCTTAATCCAGCTGTAACCCCATAAACTGGTTAAGCTGTCCACCAGCAGCTCTCCTGCAGGGACAAATGAATTGGAGTGACTCACAGAACACAACAAAGTCTTATTTTATAAAGAATTAAGAAACAAAACCTATTGATTTAGACTTGGCAACAGTTAAGTAACAAGAGCAAAAGTTTCTTTGTTTTTCTGTGTTAAGTGCTGTGTGTGAATGCATGAAAATAATCTCCCAAGGCAGCTGGCTTTCAGGGTGAAGCTATTGAGTCTGCAAACTTCAGAAGTGTTTGATGCCATTTGTTGTATAAATGGAAGCTAATGGTCTCTTGCTGCTTTAAAAAAAAACCCAAACAGTTAAATCTTGGAGCTACCTCAGTGTTTATTACTAATTAATGGAGTATTATAAGATACTCATTATGTATGCTTGGACATTCTGGCTGGGGAGTGAATTAGTGGCATTCCTGTGTGGATCCAACTCAGAATCAATTTGTGCTGTATTAATTGGTGTGCTTCAAGGATTTCTTCATTGGTAACTCCTGACAAGAGCCTGCTTCTGTGTGGATAGAATTAAAATTTCAAGGATTTTCTGTAAATTAAGCCTCGGATCAGGTGATGTTCCTGATGTGCTTTGGGACTCGTTTGGGTCAGTTATACTCAGATGGAAAAACGTGACCTGAATACTGAATAGGTTCATGAAATAATGTCTGTGGTGTGAATTCCTGAGTGGATTGTATGAATATTTATTAGCTATAAACTTGGAGTGCTTTATCAATTTAAAAGAAACCAAGAAGATGCTTTAGGTTTTGAAGCCACTTACAGCCTGCAACACAATTGACTTTCTATGCAGCTGTCACACGGGAATGCTGCTACAGAAGCATCATCATTTCATAATTAGGTTGGTGCAGTAAGGCAGTCAGGTGACTGCCTCTTGGGAGAATAATTGCATGCTTTGATGAAAACTGAGCAAAAGTGAACTTGGTGTGAGTCAGAGGTAGTGCCATCAACTGATAAGAGCAAGTCAGCCTGCACTGCTTTATTTACATAGCACAGCTATGAGAGCTGCCCACAGTGAAACTGTGCTATTGATTTCTCATTCTCTCTTTTTCAGGCTGACCCAAGCTGAGTTTTTTCTAAACATCATGGGAGAGATTAAAGTCTCTCCTGACTATAACTGGTTCAGAAGCACAGTTCCTCTTAAAAAGGTATGTACATCTTGTGGGTAAAAAATATCTCTTCTTGTGTTTTAGGGGGAGAGATTCAGTGTGGCTAATGCAGAGCAGTTGTGGCTGTGCTACTGAGCTGCTTTATCTCCTGAACTGTTGTCCCACATGTCTTGTGAGTGCATGAAAGCACACCCTTCATCTTCCATGCTTCTTGGAGGTCACTTCTGCCTGTGCTGGGGAGCAGACTCTCAGCTGTGAGCCATGGCAGTGGTACCTTCCATCCTAGTGCCATCCTAGTGCCAGCCCTGCTGAGGAGGGGGCTCCAGGGGAGTGCTGTGTGCTGGGCATCACCTGTGTGGCCTCTCAGAGCTGCCTGAGGGCACTGAACTGAGCTGCCAGAGCCACCTCCATTCTTCCTGCCCATTGTCCTCAGGCCAAAGCAATGTCCAAAGGCACCTTCCCAGCAGTCAGGCAGGCTGCTGAGAGAGGAAATGTCCTTAATCACGGGGGAAGAACCCAGACAGTTTCTTCTGCTTAGTCACACTGTCCAACCACTTTCTCTTCTTGCTTGGATTTCCCCACTGCCTTTCACTGAGCCCCAGGAGAATGTTTGAGGTGTGCAGGGCTCCAGCTTCTGCTCTCTACATGCCAAGTGTCAGAGGGCATGCAGTGCAGTGTGTAACTCCTAACCCAGTAAAGCACTGTGTACCTTCTGCAGGTCAGGCTTGCTGGGCTGTGGTTACAGACTGACCTGCAGGAGCCCAGACTGTGCCAGACAGAGGGACAGCCCTGTCTTTACACCCTACTGCTGCAAGGACAGTCACTGCTGTGGCTGTGCAGGCTGAGCAGCAGTGTCCTGTCTAGCCTCACGTGTCTTATAGTTTGATTTTAGGCTAAGCTGTGGTTCCCTTACCTGAATGACTGTGCGGGCTGCAGAAGCACCTCTAGGGAAGGGCTGCAGGATTCTCATTAATTTTTGCCAGTTTGTGTCCTGCAGATAAAGGTGCATTGCTGCTGACCCCACGTGCTCTGTTGTTGCCTTCAGGCAGCGCCTCACTGGGTCACTAAAGCCAGGGCTAGTAGAAAGATGTGTGGGTTCTCTGAGGTTCTGCTTGGTGGGATGCAAGGTGGTGAATGGAAGGAGCTGGAGGCTTTGGTTCCAAGGAAGCATGGTTCTGCTGCAGCTCAGTGCCAGCCACTGCCTTCAGCTGCTGCCAGTGCTCAGGGTTTCATAACCGGGGATGTGTGTAAGCTGAAGCTGATGGTGACCTGGTGACCTTCAGCCTTGGGAATGCCTTCCCCTCCTGAGTGCTTCTGTCTCCTCAAAAGGCAAATGATGCCACAGGGCTGAATATGGGGAATGAAGAAATAAGCAAACTAGTCCTGGTTATTGGAGAAAGAATTTTAAAAAAGCTCAATTTGAAAATGTACTTATTCTCTGAAGCAGCTTTGGGAGTACATTTGCCTGCATTATCCCCCCAGAAGTGCAAAGCGTGTGCAGTACACAGGAGGGAACGACTGGCCTTGGTAACTGCTGTCAGATTAACCTAAGGAAGCAGAGCCCAGTTTGTTTGAGAATGTGCTGAGATGTTTCTCCTGACAGGCACAGGAAATGCACAGCTCCATCCTCCTTCCTGCCCTGGTCATATATAGGAAGTACAGCATAGAAAACAACATTTTTAACCTAATCTTCTGCTTTGCCTGTGCGCCTCTATTTGCATACACCACTTGCTCTCTTTATCTGAGTCCTTCCTAAAAGTTTTCATCAAGGGACACCCTGGCCCTGCTAAAAAGTTCTGCTCTTTATTTTGAGGCAGTGCAGGTTTTACCTTCTGTGTGAACTGTAGCTGATCTTCATCAATCAACCAGAACAAGAAAAAGCTTGGTGACTTCCCAAGTCAGGATTTAACCACACTGCTTCCTACACAGCTCAGGAGCTGGAGTTAAACTATCCAGCATATGGCTAGAAATCCAGCAGAACAAGTGCTTAAACCATTGATTCACTGTCTGGGCTCAAGGAAAGAAACGTTGTCTGTCTGCCTCAGCTCTCTTGGCATGGACTAACTTTGGTATTGTTTTTTCAAAGACTATGGTGTGCCTTTGGAAATAGTCCTAAAGGTGAAGTTGGTAGTAGCCACCCTGAATGGATCCAGCATTGCTGATGGAATTACAGCTGAGAACATCAAGGCCTGGAGCCCAGGAGTTGAGTGCAAGGAGTTGTGGTGGGGATTGGGAGGGCTTTTGTACAAGGTTTTATGTTTAAATGGTTTCAGTGGTCTGGAGGCTCTGGTATGCAATCTGTCTTTTTTCATAAAGACTTTAGAAAACTACGTTACCATGTGATTCCTCACATGCTCCCAGAGCTTGAAATACTGGCTTTATTAGCAGCAGATTTGTTTGTCAAGCAAATCTGATTTGTGATACCCTGTTCGCCTCTGATTGCTGAGAAGCTTAACTGCTGGGTTGGAAAAGCAAATTGTGCTTGTATATTACTGTTCAAAAAGCTATAAAATCTTGATATAGAGGAGATGGATTCTGGCTGCTTAACTCAGGCTTTCCCCAGAGGTTTGTGCTTGTTGATCTGGTACAAGATGCATCTTCTGCTGGGTTGTGGAGTTGAAAGAACATCTAGAGTATAGAAAGCAGTTTCTGGTAGAACAGGTCTTGTCAAAACAAGTCAGGCTTTGGTGCTGCTAGAAAAGAAGACCCAATTCTTAACACTTCCGAAGGCACTAATTTTTCTAGGACTTGTGGTACTGTATGAGGAGCTGCTCATTAAGGATAGCACCTCGTGTGTGAGTAATCTCCCTCAGCCAGCCGGGTGTCCTGGGCAATCCAAATGCTCCTGAGATCCTGCCAGGTGATGGAAGCATTTTTCCCTCCAGGTGAACCCTGCAGTGCTGCCCTGGGAGTTGTGTGTGTCTCTGTTTCTGGCAGGCAGCTCTAAGTGTTTCAGATCAATAATTTGTGGTGCTAGCTGCTTAATTCCACAGGCCTGTGTGGTTCCAGACCTGTAACATCTTCTGTCTGTGGATGCAAATATCAATGGTTGTTTAAAAAAGCCGTCTCTGGGGCAGTGCTGGCCCTTGCAACCTCCAGCGGCTGGTCTTGGTACCCTGAACTGACCTCCTGGGTCTCTCCTGAGCATGGTGGCTCCTTTCCTGAGGTGCAGTTCCTTATCCATCTTATGTCACGATGCACAAAATATTCTGTCTGATGGTGTGTGGCCACAGTTCTGTTCCAGCTGTATCCACATTGTCATTCCACTTAGAAAACAGCCTGAAAGCTATTGTGAAGAGTAAAGGAAGGTCTGGAGTATTATAGCATTTTCTAGAAGTTGGACATTTCTAGAAGCCATCCTGGAAGCTGGCTGAAAAACCTCACTTGTCTTGTGTTTCTCCTCCCCTCTGTGCCTCTCTTTCCAGATAATAGTAGATGATGATGACAGCAAAGTCTGGTCACTGTATGATGCAGGGCCAAGGAGCATTCGCTGCCCTCTCATATTTCTCCCTCCTGTGAGTGGGACTGCAGATGTGTTTTTCCAGCAAATTCTGGCACTGACTGGATGGGGCTACAGAGTTATTGCTGTGAGTATTCTCAGTCCTGTGTCAGAGGTGGTGTACTTGTGCTTGTTGCTCTGATTAGAGGTTGGATAATGAACTTCTTAGTTTTGACTTAAAGAATCCACCAAAAAACTTTGTGCTAAGTTGCACTACAGAATAATTGGCATATGGATCCAGGCTAGAATCTGCTATATGTCCACAGCAGCATTTACCAAAACTTTGTTGACTTCTCAGCCTACTTTTCTCCTTGTGAGTCCTGGACACAAGTATTTTTTGCCTCCAGCTGCATCTTTGTTAGCCCTGAGGCAAACCCATGAGTTAGTTCAGGGTTTCCATGTTTTCCTTTGGGAATGTGGATAACATGGTTCTTAGACTATATAATAGCTGCAGATTCACTCCTTAAATCCTACCAGCCTGCTCTTCTAGGGCTTCTCAGCTCCTGAGCTGAAGTGTTGATTTGTACAACGTATTAAACAGCCTGGCTTTGGGAGTACCAGTGTCTTTTGCAGCAGTTAATGACTTCAGTATCTGTTACATGCTACAAAATCCCTGCAGAACCATTCCAGCCTCCCCTGCCACTGATCCCAGAGTGAGGCAATGCTGCACTTTCCCCGGCAAACTCTGCTCTGTGGCACTTTGTGTGTTTTTGTGTAACTGAGGGGGAGGTGTTGGCACCCTCAGGCTCTGGGGACCTTGAAGAGGAACTTCATAACATGGGAGAGGCACAGCACTGTCTTGAAACCTTTAATGTGAGAACTGGTACAACTTTGAAGCAGACTGATCTCAGCCAATTTTTTCTAACTTTGTGCTATTTTAGTTGCAGTATCCAGTGTACTGGGATCACCTTGAGTTCTGTGATGGATTCAGGAAACTCTTAGACCACCTTCAGCTGGATAAAGTGAGTTCTCCGAGACAAGGCAGTGGACAAATTGTTGCAATAAAAACCTGATGTGTGAAACAGTCTCATTTCAGAGCCAGGGCAAAAAATAGGATACAAAAATACAGCCTATAAATAAAGAGGCTGTGTTGCAATTTCACATTTGAAACTAGTTTATTTTTGAAGGTAAATGCCCTTGGAAATTGTCATACTTGGCCTAAATTCAACTGCTATTCCAGGCCTATTAAATTGTATGGGTTAACTTCATTCTATGTGAGATCCTGTGGAAGTTATCCTTCCTAACTCATATAGTATAGAACACCACAGTTGTCTGCTGGGCTGGAATAGCTGTAGAGAACAAAGTGAATGTTTGGGTTTTTTCTTAAGCTTGAACACAAAGAAATTAGCACTGTGAGTCCTTGGGAAACATTTCCTTTTGTTAGTATTTATCACATTTATATTGCACATAAAACCAGGAGATGAATGGAACAGTGATTCTTTCAAAAAATGGGTTATAAGGACAAGGTAAACTTGAATGACCTATTTTTGTAATGAAACACTCTGCTCAGAGGTCACATTTCATCCTCTGTTTGGTTTTTTTTCCCCTTGCATTAGGTTCACCTTTTTGGTGCTTCTCTGGGAGGCTTTCTGGCTCAAAAGTTTGCTGAATACACACACAAATCTCCCAGAGTCCAGTCTCTGATCTTGTGTAATGCCTTTAGTGACACTTCTATTTTCAATCAGACATGGACAGCAAACAGGTAAAGCAGACAGACAAGCAAACAGACTCATGGCATTAATTTTTTTGCAGTGAAATGTCACATTGATTAGTTGGATATGTGTCTAAGCTGATTCCAGCCTAGGGGAGGGAGGTGTGGGATGGAATACTTGTGACTTTTAAAAGCACAGCACAAGGAGAATGGAAATGTTAACAATTGAGAGTGTGGAATTAGACAAATTGTTCTGTGATCCTCTGTGTATGTGTGGCCATATTTAAGAACTCTGCCTGTTGTTTGACAAAATCATTTAGAGCAAGAAGAGTGTTGTTCACCATGTTTAAGTATACTTTTGCCACGTAACTTGAAGTTTCTTCAAGGATTTAATTTGAAGTTAAAACACAAGGTCTGTGCAAGGAAAGAAAGCATTTACAATACAGCATCTTGATGTTGAGTCCTTGGTGCCTGAAGATATTGTTACATCTTATTTCTATTTTAGCTTTTGGCTGATGCCTGCTTTTATGCTGAAAAAAATTGTCCTTGGGAATTTTGCATCTGGTCCTCTAGATCCTGAGATGGCCGATGGGATTGATTTCATGGTGGACAGGGTAGGTTGCTCTGATGGCTGTGGTCTCACTCTGTAGTTACTGAGTGGGAGGTTGGAGATATTTCTGCTGCTTTCTTCATTCACTGACCCAGGAGGGAGGAGTGGGAAGTGGATCTTTAGCAGTGTTGACTGTCACAGCCCCAGCAGTGTAACTGATTCACTGACCCTCTACCTTAGTTCCGTTTATTTGTGTCAATCAAGAGGAGTTAAGGAACTGAGGTGGAAAAGGAGAAAACGCTGGGATAGATCTGTAGGCCACACTCTGGGGACAGGAACAACTCATGGAATGTGGTTTAGGCATTTGTCTCCTGCAGAGTAATACTAATTTGGAATTACAACCTTCATCCCTTTAAAACTATCTTCTCTTTGACTGTATTATTAATATTGCATTAACTTCCTGCAGTGAAATATGTTGTTAATCAGTGTTTCTCTCTACTACAAGCTGGAGAGCCTGGGCCAGAGCGAGCTGGCCTCAAGACTCACCCTCAACTGCCAGAACTCCTATGTAGAACCTCACAAAATCCGAGACATCCCTGTAACCATTATGGATGTAAGTGAATCTCAATTTTTTAATTAAACACTATTTCCTCCCTTTGGCAGGTGGAGCCACACTATTCAGTCAGCAACTTAGCAAGCATTTGCAGCGTGTAACTTCCTATTTAGGGAAGCCTTCTGCTGACTGGGCAATGCTGTTACTTTTCTGTGCTGCGTTATGAATTAGATATTCTGTGCCATATGTTTCAATATTACAGTATTGGCTTGCTAGCTGTCAGTGCCTAGGTTTGCTTCATTAACACCATTCCACAAAGAAGCTGAGGGTCTCCTCTAGGAGCAGCATGCAGCCAATCTGATGTAACAACAAAATCTGACGTTCAGAACTCACTGCTGGGACTTGTTCCACAGGTGTTCGACCAAAGTGCGCTTTCTACGGAAGCAAAAGAAGAAATGTATAAGCTTTACCCTAATGCCAGAAGAGCTCACCTCAAAACAGGAGGCAACTTCCCCTACCTCTGCAGGAGTGCTGAAGTCAACTTGTATATTCAAGTGAGTTCCTGAATTCAATCTATGAACGTGTTTAGCCACAACAGCAGAAGGAAACTCCTGTTGAGCTTCTTTTGTTACTTAACTTCCCTGTGTGCTCTGTGCTGCTGGTACCAAAGGGCAGGGCTGGGAGCAGCTGTGTCTGTGCTGGGCCAGCTTTGGGGGTTTTCTGTCTCTGAACTCCTGTACTCCAGAGCCGTGGTTTCACCCTCACAAAAGTTACTCAGAAGGAATGTTTCTATTTTACCAAAACACCGTGCTCCTACACCTGTTTCTGTTATTTCCCATGCCCAACAGATCCATTTGCTGCAGTTCCACGGCACCCGGTACGCAGCCATTGACCCCTCCATGGTCAGTGCAGAAGAGCTGGAAGTCCAAAAGATCAGCCTTCACACCAGCAATGAGCAAGAGGAGCAGTAGGCTTGGGAGTGCCAGTGGAACAGAGGCATTGCTTTGGTGGTCTTCCTGTGTACAATCAGCTGTTCCCACTCTGCCTTTTCCCTTGTGTTAGCCGATTATCACTGTGTGATTCCAACAGGATCAACAGTCAGTGAACTACCCGTGGACAGCAACCTCCAGCAGTGTAATGGAATAGATCTGTTTAATTTTTAGTCTTTGGATTCAAGGAAGCATCTTAGAAGACTACACTTTTAAAAATAAAAGACATTTTTTCTACCAAAGTCTTCACTGTATCATGTTCTTAAGCAGAACGGTATTTCTTTTTATATTTTTCACTTGGCTGTATATATTACCACATGCAGATTGTGTACTTATAAGCTGACATATATTTTTGTTGAATATTTGATTTAAAAGATGTTTAAGTGTCAATATTGCCATCACTTATTTGCTTCGTACATTGTGTTGTAAGTTAGTTTGTTTCTATTTGAAATAAAGCATTTGAATTTTTAACTTTCTTGCTGCATAAAAATGGTTTTCAATAAAACTTCACTTTCAGCAAGTGTCTCTTGTTTTGACTCCAAGAAAACAGCAGTCCTAGTTTGCCTCTACAAACACTTCTGGAAATGAAGAAAACCATCACCACCTGCTTGAATTAATCTCAAGCTTTAACTATAAGGTTGTACTGGTTTAGCTCTAAGAAAAAATGCTGTAGTGTTTTTTTAATAAAAATGACAAGATTTAACTTGCAACTTTAAAGGGTAAAATCTAGATTTATTGAAATACAGACATTATTTTCCCCTTGAGATGCTGTAAAAAATAAGTATGAAGGATTACATGACAAATGAAAAGATGTTTTGAAAAGGTCAGAGTCGCCTATTTGATTTATAAACATACATGTTCATGTACATTTATAAACAGCATATGTTAATATTGTTCTCAAACTTTTTGTGAAGAGTCAAAGCATTAAAAATCCCCTCAGGTTCCAAAAGGACCAAAGAGTGGCTTTGATTTTGCTTAAGTTCTCTTCTTATGGTGGGAATAAATAAGGTAAGTAAAGAACATTCCTGAGAACAAAGCCTTTGCCCTCAGTAACTTAAACACTTGACAATTGAAAATTTATATACAAAACTGTGCTGTAGACAAGTTACAGTAGAACTGTAATATTTCCTGATGCAGTATGACAAGTAAGGCTTGCTCACCAAACTCATTATGGGGCTCAGACTGTTTGAAATTGCCAATAAAATCTCCCTTCTTTGTAGAGGCATTTTTGACCATAAGCATTTGTTTTACCCTTGTCATTTCCTGTCCAGAAGGGTGCAGCAGTGCCAGCAGTTTGTGACAAGAAGCCCTTAGGTTGCATCTGCCTTCTCTCAGCAGCAGAGAAATGTTTCTCCTGTGGCTGTGAGACCAGCTGAGGATGTCCCTGGTGTTACATTGCTGTGCACTTCCGTGGAGAGGTGGAGTCTGCATTTGCTTTTTTCCGGATACTTTCTGTAAGAGAGAATGATCTGCTGCACAGAGCAATAAAGCCATGGCAGGATCAGTTCATTTTTCAAACCTAAGAGAAAGAGATTACATGTGATGGAAGCAAGGGGGCAGAGCGGGTGCCTTCAGCTCATGTGAGTTGGCTTCACTGAAGTTTTCCTCTCTGTATTTGTCTAAGCACAGAATTTGGGTAAATTAATTGAAATAATGCTCAGTGTGCATTATTTGAAGGAAGACAAAAGTATTACCTGCTAAGTCTCTTCTCCCGATCCCCACCAGGCCTTCATACAGTCCCTTGATTGGATTTTCTCCTGCAGTGATCACACCATGGAGCCAGATCAGCAACATTCTGTGGCCATGTTCCCTGTAGCTTTTAGTGCCTGGATCAAACCACAGATGAAATCCCACACTCAGAGTGCATGGCTCTGATCAGAGCAGATTTCTGCCCTGGTGGGTTTGCACACCCCTCCCTCCACTCTGGATTTTACTAGGAGTCTGTAAAGCATGGCTTTAATTCCTGCTTGTGATGGGATTGCTGGATTTGTGTGAAACTTAATGGACTGGCTATGGCTGAGTTTGGGTTTGTTGCACAGCCTTTCATGGCAATGCAGTTTTTGCCTTCAGAGCACAGCTTAGCCCCTTGCTCACATCATGCAAACTACAGAGTTCTTGAAACAGCCAGAAATAGCAGTGATCTGTTTCTGACCCTCAGACCCTGCTTGTGCTTAATGTATTTCTCAAATTCTAAAGACTTCACCGCCTTTTTGCAATGCAAAGTAAAACCAGCAAGTTTCTTCTGTTCTATAGAACAAGAATTGTAGCAAGAACTCACAGGCCTGCCAAATGTCTCCTAAGGAGTGAGCAAAGAACCACTAATTCCCCTGCTTGCATGCCTTACTCCTAGACAAATTACAGTGTGTAGGTAATTCCACATTCAGTAAAACCAGAATTTTTAACCTAATCTTTTGGTTGCTTCAAATAAACCAACTGGTTTTCTTCATGCTTTGCTCTTACTGCAGCTTTATCTCCTAGAAACAAAGTCCAAGGGAAGAACGGAAAATACCTGGGAAGCTTTTTTATACCTGTCCATTGTTGCTCAATGGCCCTAATGTGGTCATCCGTGAATTTCCAGTAATGTGCCAGCTTCTTCCATTCCCCAGGTTTGAGGTATTTAGTGGCTAATCTCCACATGACTGAGCGAATGTGCTGTGTTTCCAGCCTGTGGTCCTGCTTAAAGGTCAAGTGCTTTGCCACCCATGAGCCGGAGTCGCTGTTCAGGTTGTCCTGCAGAGCCAGAACAGGGGTGCTGGAGCAGTGCCTGTGGTTCTGCAGCCTCTCACATCCTCAGCTCTGTGGTCCTTGTGAGCTCTTTCTGGCACAGCTCATTTCATTATTCCCTTTATTCTCATTTCACTCTGTGCTCATTGGGGTTAAAACACCATTAATGGCCACTTCGCTGTGGAAGCCCATGTGGATCACAATTTGCATTTCTACATTCCCTTTCATCTGGGGTTTGGGGCAGAATCATTTAATTAAATCTGCTTCCCTGCAACATCAGCTCGTGCTCACAGTGCTTACATGCCAGGCTGCAGAGGCTGCATGACACTCTCTAGGGCTGCATGGGAAGCCAATGCAAGGGCCTGATACACTGAGCATTAACCTGAAGCTGCACCTGAGCCACAGGCACATGCTCTCCTTTCCTTCCTCTGCAGCACTGCCATGGGAGGACAACTAAACTCTGAAGAACATGCAAGGGATGTGACGCTGGGCTGTACTTTCAGCTCACTCTGCTCTGCTTAGTTTGGGCAGAGACTTGGGGTAGGCAGGGTTTCAGAGAGGAGATTGGGGCTGAGAGACTTCACTTTGAGGGAGAAGTTGGTTGTATGACTCCAACAAGAACTGTCTCCTTCCACTGCTGGAAAACTTTCAAAATCCCATTTTGGTGACCTGAGGCCAAGCATTTTTTTGCTCTAGTCCTTCAGTTTCTCCTTCTGGGAAAAGGAACTAATTCTATCCCTTTGGGAGCAGCTGTTAAATAATTTTTGGAAACCCCTATTCCCAGCAGTGCTGCCTGGGATTTCAAACGGCAGAGGCCTTTTTAAATAAGGAAAGCCTTAAGTAGATGCTGTTGGCATGGTGAGGACTTCTGTTTTTCTTAAGTAAGGGGATGAAAATAGAGGTCAGGCTGTCACAGGATGTCCTGTATTTCTTTTTCTTTGACAGCTGGTATGAGGAGTGTCAATGGAGAGGAGAAAGCACAGGGGCTGCTGTGTAAGCTGCTCACCTTCTCCCATTTGTAAAATCGATCAGCTTTGATAATCATGTCCACCAAGATGATGTGATTGCCTCGGGCAGCAACATCCAGAGATGTTTTCCCTTGCTGAAATTAGAAAGGAAAATGAGCAGGAAAAGACTTTGCACCTTAGGAGGTACAGTCTCCACAGCCACCCAGCATCTGCAGCAGCTGGCACATGGACTATTGAGTAATGTACCCACCAGGACCTGTTCTCCACCTGTGAACTTCAGATGTGAGCTGCTGTCAAGCTCCTCCATTCAGGGCATGGGGAGTGATTTTCCAGGCTCTGCAGCATCTCCTCTGTTGCTACAAGGGATCTGCCTGTTTTGCAGGAGCCACTGGAAAAGCTTCACCCACCAACTGGAAAAGCTTCACCCACCAACTGGAAAAGCTGCAACCCACCAAGATGAGAGCAACCATCAGAGAACCAGCTCAGCTCTGCAGTCCAAGGTATTTTATAGCCTTTTGCACAGCAGGTTTGCTGACACATGAAACCAAAATGATTTATACAACCTCATTAACTTTACAGGCTCCAGATACACATGATTAAAAATGGTCTCTTAGGAGAAGCACAGGCTGATGAGACTATGAAAATGTGGCTATGTTCATTTCATGAATATGATTTTGGATTGGGCAGGGGGAGATTTGTATTTCTATCAAAAATCAGAAGGCAGAAAAGAACGAGATTTGAAAGTTGCATGAAGGAAAGCGAGCCAGCCCAGGCACCAGGCATAACAGGAAGAATAGTTCTAGCCTCAGATGTAAGCAGAAACCAAATTTCATACAGGAAAGTGTGAATGTGTCCCCTGTGCTGAGTGTCACTGCAGTTCCACGGAGTGCTGAAAGGTGACAAACATTCACCACAGCTGAAGGCCAGTTCAGCCAGGTGGCTTCAGGTCTGCGCTTGCTCTAACCCACTGCAAATGGCAAACACTATTTTAATCCCTGCCCAAGGGCCTCCAGCATTTTGGGCACATGCTACATTTTCAGGTCTCTTGAAATTCATTCTGTTGGTTTTATCAGATGCCAAAAGCCCCAGAACTGTGCCAGATCTATACCAAACAGAACCTTTCAACCTATTAGAATATATGTGCTGTAATTTTTCAGCTATATTACTTACCATTATTTGAGGAAATCTTTGATATTACTGTTCATGATAGTACAAGTAGAAGGAACTAGAACAACTTTGAGAAAGAAAGTGTTGTTCATTGTGTTATCTATTTTCTACCTGCCTAAGAACCAGTCCCTTATTTCCTGGAAAACACATCAAAATAACTTACTCAGCTGTGTTCTAAGGGCTTATCCCTGGAAATACCTAAATTTTAATATTACTAGTTTTCCTTGAAAATTATGAAAAACGTTAGTAAAGATCATCTATGTATATTTTCCCTCCATATTCCCACAGAACCTGTTTCACCCATAGAGACCTTTACCTTGTCTGTTAGCTTCAGATTAACTCCTGCAATGAGAATCATCTCAGCAATGTCCTGCCTGCCATGCTCTGCAGCGATGTGGAGTGAGGTCTGCTGCCTCTGCAGAAGGAGAGAGAAAGGACTACACTTCAGAGAAGGACAAGTGTGAGGCTAGGAGGGCAGAACACTACCAGGAGGAGCTTGGGACTGTTTAATGGAAACCAGTAAAACTGAACATAAAATGTGTCAATTTTACGGTATCATCAGTAGAGAACATTGCTACAAGTATGAAGATTAACCGAAACAAGCTACACAAAGCCCCTCATTCAGAAAAATTATAGTTTGGTGAGACAACCAGCTACCTCCAGGCTTGCCTTCAATTCTCAGCCCTCTAAACATTTTCCAGAATATATTCCATCTTGAAATTTCTCCTACCTGCTTCCAGCAAGGATGAGAGAGTTGCAGGGGACACAGCACTGCCCTTATGTTGAACACCATCAAATGATTACCTCACTGCAACACTTAGAATCATTTCACAGGTTTCACATTTCCTAAGCTGCACTTCCAGGTTCTCTACATTTTAAAGCACTCTCTTTAATCCTGTCCCCAAGGTAATAAAATCCCCCATGAAACTGGTTCACATTTCAAACACAAAGAACAGGAGCTGCAGTCTTACATTATCTGGAATGTCAAGGTCACACCCTGCACTGATGAAGAGCTTCACCATGGCTGGGAAGTTCTGCAGGACTGCGATGTGCATTGCTGATGCATTTTGCTGTGGAAAGAAGATCCTGCACTTAGGGAGAGCTTAGCTCATAGCCCTGAAAGGACCATGCTGTGCCCAGCATGTCCTGTTCTACAGCTGGCAGTCATTGAGGGCTGATGGGGATGCTGCAGCACTGGTCCTTCCAGAGTTGCTTTGTGCTCTTGAGCAGCTCCACAAACTGGTTTTACCTTATTGTTAGTGGTGAGAGCATTGAGAGGGACTCACATGATTGAGAGCATCTCTGTGGATTCCTGCATCCATGAGGATCCTGGCTATCTCCTCATAGCCGTGCAGTGCTGCATAATGAAGGCAGTTCATCTTTTTCTGAGAGGCAAGTCAGAAGATTGGAGTGTTACTCAGGGATTCTTCCCAGAGGCTGCAGTTGTTACAGACTACTCACAAAGAGCTCCCTGCTCCCTTCTGCAAGAGTTCTATGGCCCAGCACTGACAAATTCATGGAGATTGTCTCCAGCCAAACCAGTCCCAGGGAGCTTCACCGGCCTCTTTGTACAAAACCACATCTACCTTCCTCTAAACTCCCTGTGCTATTCCTGAATGCAGGGCTCCACATGACCTCTCTCTATGATGAGAAGCCACAGATGTGGGCATAAATCCACAAAGTAGGGTTTGGGAATGGAATCACCTCCATGGAGCTAACCTGGGTTTGGGCATTGACATCAGCACCCACTTCCACAAGCAGCTTCACACAGTGGCTGTGTCCCCCGTCAGCAGCCAGGTGCAGAGCCGTGAGTCCTTCCTGCACAAGGCAAGACAGGACACAAGCAACTTTCCTGTAGACAAGGCCAAGACAGAGCAGTGGAACGAGTCACAGACTCCACCCCATCTTCTGAATCCATGACATGTTACAGCACCAGTTTTGAGGGCCAGGGATCTCCAGCTGATTGTTACAAAAATAGAGGACACAATTATCTGCCCTGGACATACCAGAGAACCGCTCTGTCCTGAATGTCACTGGCTGTGGGCCATGAGACAGACATTGTGTTCACCATCTTTCCTCCCCTCCAGCCCATCAATAAACCAAAAAGGATTTCACACGGACAGCGAAGACAAACCATTTTCCTGGAATAGCCCAGAGATAGAACTCAAAACCTGTGACCCTCTATCACTGGTTTTCCCTTCCAAGGGTTGCAGCTCATTTAATTACAAGAAAACAGAAGCAAGCAAGCAGAATTCCTAAGTGATTTCATCTGGTTTTATTACTGCTCTTTGCAGAAAGGGCAACTCATGTGGGGGTAGACAAATGCTGCCAGTTACCACAGAAGGTGGCTCCCCCTTTCCTTCAGATCTTAATCACAATCAAATACACTTTTCAAAGAAAGTAACCAAGTAAGACTAAAAAAAAAAATGCTGATAAACTTAATTGGGAGTGTGCCCTGGAATAAATAACGGTGATACTAAGCCAATATTTGCTATCTAAGTCATTAACTGTGTTGCAGCCAGATAATTTTCCAGAGCAGATCTGTCAAAAGAGAGATCTCAAACAGAAGGTCCATATGTTCAGTGACTAAGTCAATACTTCAAAGCATAGTGAGGTTTAGTTTAAAACACACTCAATAACCATTTAGACACTTGAATGTACAAGGGTCAGGGAGAGAAAGGGAGATTAAATGGAGTGATAAGGTAGGTGTGCAGATACAGCAGGAAGAGAAGGCAACACTTTAAAGCCGGAAATTGGTCCAAGACGGATGTCACCTTTCACTGATACTCTGCAAGTGTGACCTGCCTTTACCCACACAGGCTTTAGATAAAATCAGCTATTTTCTAGACCTCTCCTGTCAATACTGGCTTTTCAGCCTGATCACTGCGGCAGTAGAGTATTTCTAGGGGGGAAAAGGGCAAAACTGGTGTGGTTTTTATTTAATTTAAGTGTACTTACTGAGTTTTTTTCATCAAGGTCCACTCCGACATCTATAATCTTCTCCAGCACAGAGAGGTGTCCATTTTTAGCAGCTAAATGCAATGCTGTATTTTCTTCCTGAAAGTAAACACTACTTTATAAATATATGTCTCACAGGACTGAGTGCTCATATACCACAACCTTGCACAGAGTATATCCAGTGTGGCTGAAAAGGAGGTTGTAACCAGTAGCACGAAAAGGAAGCAATCTTCCTACAGTTGCAGCAGCGAGGGAAGAACCTTAAACTGGAGCATGGTCCACCAGACTTGCTGTGTATCCTGCCTGAAAAGTCCTGGAGAGAAATCATGAGCTAAGCAAGGAAATGGCTTGAAGTGGATAGGGAAGAAAAGCCACAGCCACAGTAACAACTATGGACAACTTGCCTGCCTGAGCCTCATCTGGGATTCTGTTCCCTGATTTTCACATCCCCTAATCCTTGGACTTCACCTCCCTCGCATGTGGTTTTGTGCCCATACCTTGTCTTTGGCACTGTGAGAACAACCCAGCCGAATGAGGAACTCCACCACCTCCAGCTGCCCGTGCTCTGCAGCCAGGTGAAACGCTGTCCTGTCCATCTTTGGAAGGAAACAGAGAAACACAGTCCAAAAGGCTCAGAAAGCACAAGATCAGATCATCTGCTGCAAGAAGCTTGACTGGAGCCAGAATCCCCATCATTTCTAAGCTCACTACGCAGGAAGACTTCTGGGAGTAGCGTCTGACTCCGATTCTCTTTCCAAGACCAAGAGCAACATTCCTGCTAAGCTCAGCACAGCAAGACCAAACTTCATAAAACAAAGCTGTGAAAAGCCTTTCTACCTTGTCTGTCTCATCCACACACATGTCCTCCAAGTCCTCCATGATGAACTCCATGACCTGGATGTGTCCCCTCTGAGCTGCACAGTGAAGCAGGTTCCTGCCATTCTGGAGAGGAGACAAAGGACTGCTCATTCAACAACTCCAATACTGTGGGACAGTCAGTCTCTTTTGACAAACTGCTTCTGTTAGCAAAGGCCCATTTCATCCTCCCTGCACCTCCAGGACTAAAATTCCTTGTGCTGCAGACAGCAAGTTACGACTGAAATATTAATCCCTCTTTTCCCAGACTAGGTCTGTTCTAGAATACAACGACTGCTGATTCACTAAACCCATTTCCCATTTCTGTAACACCTTCCACATCAGCACCGCACAAACATGAGGTGAGGAAGTTGGGTGCATCTCCAGAGCTCCAATTATTACACCTGCTTCAGGGTTAAGTCAGAGTGCTGATGGCAGTCCCCAGAGCAGATACTGTCACACACGACTGAGCTCACAGGTAAACCTCTCTGTCCCCCAACACTGTCTAGAGCCAAGTGATGGATCCACACGGGGAGACCCTCACCCTATTGACATGGTTAATCTTGGCCCCAGCATTGACAAGGATCTGCAGGACACGGAGGTGGCCAAACCAGGCAGACAGGAGAAGAGCATTCATTCCAAACTGGGCAAAAAAGAAAGATACTTACAGTTAAACTGCAGCCACCACCATCCCCATCCCCATCCCCCTCCTGGAGGGAAGCTGTCCTCTTAGCTTAATGAAGTTTTCCAAATCTATTTGTTTCTCACTAGTATATTTTTTTAGTTGCACTTTCTCCAATTATTATTATTCCTGTCACAGATATTCACAACAGCCGAGCAGAGACCTGCTTCTTGGCAGCCACTACCTATTTAAAGGTGTGCATTAGCCTGGCTGTATGGGGAATAGGAAACTTTTTGGCTGTCACTGTCATCCTACAAGCCCCACCAACACAATCAGAAGAAGCCAAGCATCCCCATGCTCTATGGAAAACTTCACAGATTCTACCAGCCTATTCCAAGTCACTGTGAATGCAATGAAAAGGCCAAAATACGGAGCACGAACACATGTGCCAACAAGGCTTGCTCCAACCCCTTGCTCAGCAGGTGCATTGTGCCACCCTGTGCCACCCACCCAGGGCTAAGGTGCAGTGTGTAACTGCTGGCCTAGCACTCAGTCCCCAGCACTGCCCCAGCACTGAACACATGTGCAGCACATGCAAGGGAGAGTCGCCTCTGTACACTGTCCTCGTCATCCACAGGGACATCGTGATCCAGGAGCAGCCGCACTGCATCCACGCTCCCTGCTCCTGCAGCCCAGTGCAGGGCAGTCCGCTCCGCCTGCAAGGAAGGACAGAGGCAGGGAAGGCTGAGTGTGCAGAGTGTGTGTATCCACCAGCCCTTCTGAAGGCCAAAATATCCTTGGCCATCTATGGAGCCAGAATTTCTTGCACTGTGCAGAGTGTCCTTTGGATGCAGCCCTCTGTCTCTGCTCTCCTGTCAGGCAGACAGGTGTCAGCCACCTTCTGCTCAGGAGCTGCAGTTCTGGACGAGAATGACAGCACAGAGTGAAGAGCATTGCTGACAATAAATGAACAGATTGAAACACTAGGGATGGAGGCAATCCTGTATTTCCATGAACCTACTAGTGAACAAGGAAAGACCTGCACCAGAAACAGAGTTTGTCCGCAGACTTACTGTACAGAGACAGCAAAATCAGAGCCTTTCATGGCAATCATGTCTATCTGGCAATTGCAGCTGTCCAGTGTGGCCAGGATGATAGTGCTGGGGGTCTCAGTGTGTTGAAAACTGCTTGGTTGCTACAGGCCCTATTTGGCAATGGGTGTTGTATTTTAAAGCTTTGACAAATTAAGCACTTAATGAGAGGAGTAGCATTAAGGAGCTGCAGTTCTGAAACACACCCTCAGCACTTCCTGCAGCTTGGAGGTGGAAAAACCCAGGACTTACATTGTTTTTGGCTTTGATGTCAACTCCTCTCCTGATGAGTTCCAACATCCTGGCTGTATCATTTCGCTTCGCCGCATCATGGAATTCCTTCTCTGACTGAAGCACTGCAGCAGAGCAGAAGAGTGAGCATTAAAACAGTGCTGGCAAGGGGCATGGAGCAGCATGCCCCAACAAACCTCCCCTTCATCTCACTGGCCTCTGTGGCTTCAGGGAAGGATGACTGCAAAAATATTCTTCCTGCAAGAATCCCAGCCCTATAGATGTTGGCATGCTTGCTGGATTTATATCCTACCACTGTCTCTCCTTCCCTGACTACCCCTGTGCCACATCAGTGCTTTTCCAGTCCTACCCACTTCTCTTCTAATTCAGTGTCTTTCTCTGCATGGATTTGCTCCAGCTGCAAAACCTTTTGATCCATGAGGTCCTCCATAACCTCTGGGCACCCTCTGAGGCCCAGAGTCAGTGTGAAGGCTCTGAGATGACACAGACCCTTTCCTCCATCCTTCCACCTACATGCCGCTGCTCTACAAGGAGGCCTTTACACATGGTCCCCCTCCAGGCAACCTGAACCAGCCAAGCAGCACAAAACTGCCAGCCTGGCCTGTGATTAGTGTTGCATCTCTTAATAAACCATGGCAGTTCTGCACATAATTTACCATGACTGGCAGTCCTTGTCCTGCACAGTTAGGCACAATTTAAGAGTGTTTACTCCCCATGCAGGGCCTTGCCCCAGCAATCTTCTCCCTCATCAAATAAACCTTCCTGCCAAGAAACAAGAGCAAGGCTCTGACTGCCACAGCCCGACAGGGAGGCTCGGAAGGCTTTTGGCAAGGCTGGTGTCAGTGTTTGTTAGACTCAATCTCTGTCCTAGTGCTTTTGGGGAATTCTTTCAAGAAGTGCTTGAGTCAGACCCTTGGCCTGTCACATCCTACTGGAGAGCTGGCCCAGAGGTTCTGCTCTCCTCTACACTTCTCCAGAACCCAGGCTGCAGTTTGAGGGGATCCATGCAAATTCAGTTTGTTCCAACATATTAACTACATATTAACCACATGCCATACAAAAGGCATCAAAACATATTATTGTTCCCATTCCACGACATTGAGGGAGAAAACCAGGAGACTCACTGCCCAAATAGCACAATTCATCTCTTCATAGGGCACAGAAGAAAAGCATCCCTACCATGGACTTTTACAGCAACAGAGGTATAAACTCATCCTCCAGTTTCCACTCCCCTTGCCTTCAAACAAAAGAACTTTAGCTTAAGAAAAACACAACACAAATTTTAATGCTAGACAGGACCATTCAATAGTGTGTTTATCCACTTAACACCAGACATGGTCATCTGAGAGTGTGTATTCAAGAGTGCTGGACTTGTTGCTACAATGAAGGCAGTAGGATTTGGACACTGATTTCTGCAAGAAACAGGATTTCCTATACTGTATATTAAGACTCTCTAATCACCTCGTCAGCTGTGTTAACAGGATTGCATTTCACCATGCATGGACCCTTCATTTGAAAGGAAATATCAAGAGAACTTGTGAAAAACACACTGAGATTTTGTTAATTAATAACACTAATGGCTACACATATACCACCTCCTTGCACATGCTTATCTCCCTCCAGTGGCATAAATCCTATGTTTCAATTAAGCAAATGCTGCTGACCCTGCTCTCCAGGTGACAGAAATGTTTTCTTACATTTTATGGACACACAAAGCGTCATTTTCAAGAGATGCCAAACCACCTTAGTTATTCTTTGCACTAGCTGTGAAGATGCAGTAACAAATTTGGCATCACTAAGGCTGTAGAAGCCACAATTTATTTCTTTTCAGCAACACAATGAATAACAGTGTGATGGTCTGAGTTCCTACTTAAGATCCACAGTGGCTCTGTAAGTGTAAATGCACTCCTCATCATGGCATGCACCTGTCCAGCAGCAACATTTCTGTGGATATTTAGCAGCGTTCCTTCTCTTTCAAGCTCAGATTCCAGGGTACCTCATAGCTTACTGAATAGGATTTCAGTTACTGAATAGGAATTCAGTTATCACAAAACATTTTATATACCCTCAATGCAATGCACCAACTCACAGGCAGTTTATTATGCAAGAGATGTAGAAAAGCAGCAAAGGAGGAGAAAGGCATGCAAAGAAACGTGCAAAACCCATCCACCGAGCCCCACCTGGGGCTGTAGGACACAAAGACAATTTGGGATGAGGACCGAGGGACCAAGGAGGCCAAAAACCCCAAGTGCGGGGAACCAGAGTTATGTGCAGCATCTCAGCGGCGCAGGATGCTTTTGGACAACAGCAGTCCTGATTCACGGGTAGGTTTAACCACCTGCTTTGCTTCCCAGCGGATTTTCAGGTGTCCGGTTCTATTTTAGGGCATCCCGGCTCTGCCCCTCAGCCCCGCCGGCTCCCGCCCGCCCCCGCCGCACGGATCGCCCCTCACGGCGCTGCTCCCCCCGCCCCGCTGGGGCAGCCCCCGCCTCGGCCCCACTCACGGGTGTCGCCCTCCGACGCCAAGTCGTCCCCCATGTCGCGACACAGCGGCCCCGCCGCCGCCGCCTCAGGGCGGGCTGAGGCGCGTCCCCGCCGCCTCAGAGCGGGCTGACAGGCGCGTCCCCGCCGCCTCAGAGCGGGCTGACAGGCGCGTCCCCGCCGCCTCAGGGCGGGCTGACAGGCGCGTCCCCGCCGCCTCAGGGCGGGCTGACAGGCGCGTCCCCGCCGCCTCAGGGCGGGCTGACAGGCGCGTCCCCGCCGCCTCAGGGCGGGCTGACAGGCGCGTCCCCGCCGCCTCAGAGCGGGCTGACAGGCGCGTCCCCGCCTCCTCGCAGGCCGCCTCGCCGCCGCCGCGCTGCTCTTTTGCTGCTCTTTAAAGCAAAAGATCATAAAACAAGCCCACTTCTTGGCAAACACGGTATTTTCGGGCCGTTTGGGGAGCGGGGACATCCAGCTGCCGCCATTTCGGCCAGGTGCCGCCCTTCACCTCATTGCGGCTTTGCTGAGTGCTGCTGCTTCGAGGTGATGGGTGGTTTAATTTAAGATTAATTTAATTCTGTTTCCAGAGCAATTTGAGAGGAGAGGGATTTCTAGGCAGTAGGAAATACGGGGGGTTGTTTTTGTTTTTGTTTTCCCCTGAAAGCAGGGCTCAGGAGTTGATGTTTCCTGGGAATGAGGTGCTCGTTTCCACACATGCCTCAGCAGGTGCAGGAGGGGGCAAAAGGCTTTTCCCTCAAAGTTTTAGTGAATTCTCCAGTTTCAGCGTCTGGGCTGGTTTTATCTTTTATTTTGTTCTCCATTTTGATAGTATGATAAGGAAGAAACCAGGGTGAGCTGAGGTTGAGGGGATAATTGGATCTGTTTCTGTGGGTCCCCACACTACTCCTCCCCTGCAATACTGCTTCCATCTCTAGGCTCCCCAACATAAGAAGGACATGGAGCAGCTGGAGTGAGTCCAGAGGAGGCCACAGAAATTCTCCAAGGGTTGGAGCAGCTCTGCTCTGGAACCAGACTGGGAGAGCTGGAGGTGTTCAGCCTGGGGAAGAGAGAGCTCCAGGGAGACCTTATATGAAGCCCCATCCCTGGAAGAATCCAAGGCCAGGTTGAGTGGGGCTTGGAGCACCCTGGGATAGTGGAAGGTGTCCCTGCCCATGGAAGGTGGTGGAACTGGATGATCCTTAAAGTCCCTTCCAGCCCAGATCTTCCGTCATTCTTTGCTGCTGGTCTCAGGATAGGAAAGGTGACATCAGGTTTGTATCACGTCCCTAGACCATGCTGGCCCACAGATGGTCTTTGTCAGGACTCCCTGGGGAAGTCCGTCTGGAGAAGTATCTCTCTCCGTACCGCTGATTTTGGCTGTGAGCTCACTCTGGTGCCTGTCACCACATGAGGGTGCCAGTGCTGTTCACCTGCCACGACTTCCTGCTCTAGCAGTAGAGTCCAGGGTGCAGAGGAGGTTGTTCCCTGGGCTCGGGGCAGTGTTGGGGTACATCCCGATCTCGAGGACCCTTGTGTGGATCCGTGCTGCTCCTGTGAGAGAGCGTGGGGCGTTTGCTGTGTTGGAAGATGGAGGGAGGCAGATAAGAAGAGACCCTCTGTTTCTCCCAACATGCCCCTCTGTGCACACCTGAATTGTCTTCAGGACAGAGAGACAGTGGTTTCCATTTCATTGAAACCCATCACCGATGGATTCAGTAGCCAAGTGATTGCTGATGCAGTTAGATCACTACGGCTTGGCCTGCCCAGCTGTGAAATGGGGAGGTGGACCCTAAGCTCTTGAACAAATACAGAATGTGTGGAGGTTTATGGATAGCTGCTTCTCTGAGAGATTTATATTTGTGTTTTGTTTGCCTTTTGTTCAAAGTGAAGTAAAAAAAAAAAAAAAGACTCTCTGGTAGGAGAAGTGAACATAAGGTCTGTCTGGATAAAGGGGAAGCCCTTCTTTTGTACAACAGCTTAGCGGGTAGAGCATCCTCCCCGAGGAAAGGGGAAAGCTGGGCTTGATCCTTGTTTCTGCCAGAGGGGAGATGCAAACCTCGGGCCACACAAGACCCCAGAGAGCACCGTAAACAACAGGCTGCAGGCATGTCTGATGCAGAGAGTTTTTCTTGCTCTTTCCTGTTACTTTAAATAATTAATGATTTGGTGGAGCAGGGAGTGGAGAAGGCAGGTGTCCTGTGTCCCTGGGGAGCAATCTGTGCACCCGGCAAGACGGAGTCTTGTGCTTTCTCGATGAATATTTAAGTGTCTTCAGACAAACTGGAACGGCGCCAGCAGGAGTGACTGAGAAGGGCTGAGCCCTTCCCACTGGGTATCCTAGTGCCTGGGGGCTGGGGAAACAGCTCTGAATAGGGCAGGGAATTATCCCTGCTTGCACAGACTATGGAGGTACTGTGCATCCCAGCCTTAGATGGGACCTCTGGCTCTTGCTAGCCTTTTGTTATGGTTTAAGAGATCCTTGGATGGAAAGCTGTCTGGATTTAAACTGCCACTGTTAATGTCATTGTCTTCCAGAGCTTGAATCAGCCAGGACTCATCACCCACGGCTATCCTGCGGGTTAATGCTGATCTCGGAGGAGGAACAGCGCATATGCACTGAGAGTTCGCATCTGTTTGTGAGCTTGGATGTTTCCAGCAGGCACAAAAAAAGGCAATGTAGGCAGTTCCTTCTGTCCTTCCCAAAGTGGTATGTGTTCAGGGGTGGAAGGGACCAAGACTTTCTGCTGATACTAAGTACAGAATGCTGCGACAATTTATTAATGACACTGAACATTCGCCTGGTGATCCATTAATTAGCTAACAGACCTAAAACAGCTCTTGGATTTTTCCACTAGTGTTGTGGCACAAAGAATGACAGGGGGAGGTGGTAAATTAATCCTTTTTTGCAAAATATTCCAGAAATTGACCCTATCTTCAGGATGTTGTTAAAATCTTCGGCTTTATTTCACTTGAAGAATAATTTTTGCTGAGCCAGCTTTGTGCTTTCTCACTTAGAAGTGAAGCTCTCTGTCAGAGAATTTGGTGCTCTTATTTTGCATGCACAATTTTTAAGTACTGCTTTAGGTTAATCATTATTTTTGATCACATTCAAAAATCATGAGCCAGGCTGCTTAAATCCATGTAATTTTAAAATGTGCCTCTGTTAGCTCCTTGGTTTAGTTGTATACAGTGTGATTTTCAAGCCAGTCAGATTTGCAGTTAGCCATGTAATACAGCCCACAAACCAGTGTGTGTTTATGCAGAAACAGTTGCTTACCTAGAGGTTTAACAAATTGGACTTTAATTTATAATCTTCCTTTGGAAGCAAAACTGGAAGGTGACTCCTCCTGCCTGCAGCTGCCTGTAATTTGGGAAGCCAAGCTTCTGCTTCTCTGGAGCTGCTCATAGAAGGAGAGCCTGGTTTGAGGAACAAGGAAGAGCTTCCATCCCTGAAGGATTGTCTTTTTTGGCATATGCTGCCACAGACAGGAAATTGAATATTGCATGGGAGAGGGGATGACCACATTCCTCTTTCAGTGCTGATGGACTGTTTTTACGTGACAGGGTGTCAAACTTGCCAGTGTGCTGAGATAGCAACCATGGGCTCTGCCTGGCAGCACCTGAACCAGATCTTTGGGCCCTGTGGTACACAGCTGCCATTGAGGAGGAATTGTGCTTCTTTATGTGCCTGCTGTGGGTATTCACAAGGGACCAGCCATGCCAGTTCTGTGCTCTTTCACATATGTCCCATTAGAATGGAATACACGTTACAGCTCTGGCTACATGGCTTCATGTGTGGCTCCAGCCTATTTATTTTTTGTCTGGGTTTGGCTTTTAGTTGTTCTGTAGACTAGGTTATTTTTGGTGCTTTCTTTGATAACTCTGTTCCTGTGACATGCTGCGGAGCCAGATCTCCTGTGGGAACATCCCAGAAATGCACACAAACATTAGCCCTGTAGCTTCTAACGTTCAACATATGGAGCTTTCAGAAGGCCTGGACACCTAACGGGACTCCACAAACCCACTCTGGAAGCCTGAGAAGGGTTCCAGCAGTTTCCTCAAAGGCTGCATTCATTTCCTTGCAAGGCTTCCACAGAGGAACAGCTTGTTAGAGGGACCTGTGGAGCTTGGAAGCTTTGCCAATAATAATTCAGGCCCAATTCTGAAGTCAAATATTTAGCTAAACAGAGACTGTCTGATGACTGGATTAAACGCAGACTGCATCTGAGTGAGCTCAACATTTCAGGTTTTTGTCAGTGTCCATTTCACGAGCCTATAATTCCATTTTTCCTGCCTTCCCAGACTCGGCTCATGCTGTGTAGTGTTTCAGACAGCACAGAATGAGGTATTTCAGCAGAGCTGTTGCTCCTAGCTCAGGAAGCAGCCTGAATCACAAAGTGATGTTCTTTGCTTTAGGCTTAGGAATAATCCAGTATTATGGGATTGGGAGGAAATAATGTTACAGAAACTGAAGGGTTTGTTTGTTTGTTGGTAAGAAAAATTCTCAAGGAGCCAGGCAGAGATGTCAGACAGGGCTGGTGAGTGAGCCTTGCCAGTGTGCTGCATGGTGCTGACACAGATAGCTCAGTCCATATTAACAGCAACTGGAAGTTTGAGCTGGTGATTTGGCACTTCCCTCTCCTGTCACTCTCACTTCCCAAAGCCAGTAGGCCTTTAAATCCCTTGTAAAGATAAATGAGCTTAAGCTTCTATGTAGCTTTGAAAGTGAAGCTTACATGTAATTAGCGCTGTAGCAGGGGTTCTTCCTGACCACCACTCCTGTTGATCCCTGGCCTCCACATGGAGCTTACTGACATATGGCCACTACATCTTCCAACTCTATATATTCTCCTTCCAGCTGTAGAGAATTGGGCTCACATCTATCCTGCAGAAATACGTGAGAGGCAAAAAAATACCTCCCTGGAATCTTTTGTACCTGAATGATACCTGAGAAATAACTGTAGGAGAAAAAATTTGTTATTTCTGTGATGCTTGGCTGAGGGATGTCTATATGAGCCCATTGTGTTCAGACTTTCTTAGTACCTGAGGACCAGGTTTGACCAGTAGCTGGGAGATTACTGGTTTGGCAGTCTGTGTCTCATGGTGGCTATCAGGTAGCAGTGGTCATTCTGTCTGTGCTTTGAACTGTTTGCCTTACTGGGATCACAGAACCTGGTCTTTCAAAGCCAGGAATGTAACAGTACTATGGTCTTAAAACATCTACTGTGTGACCAAAAGCAAATGTAGCAGGAAAGGATCTAAAGGCAGAATATTCTTTCTTTAATTTAGGAAGAGAAATGGTGTGATGGAGCTGGAGTCACTGCCCCCCCTTGTTTGAATGTGATGGTTAACTGAGCAAGTGTTTGGTTATGGGAGGTGGGAACGGCTGCCACGGATAAACCAAGCTATAATCGGGACACTGAATTCTAATCCCCTCACTGACATGCCTGCAGGCAATGTTTTTATTCTCACTTTACTGCATGTGTAAAAAGAGGGAGGATCCTCTGCTTCTTGGGCCTCTGAGGATTGTATGGCTCCTAAAGGCAATGTCTCCCTGTTCTTTTCAAGACAGAAGTGCAGCTGAAATGTAGGATATTTTAACCATAAACCCAAAGTGCTGAAACCTACTTCCAGAGGCGCAGCCCTGAGCTGCTGCTATGCCATGCTGAAGGACCCAGTGCAAAACTTGAAGTGAAACAGAAAATCGTGTTTGAGGATTTAATAAAAGCTAAGTGGAAGCAAAGGGTTGCTCAGTGATGCTCTTGCTCCCTTCTAATCTGACCCCATACAGTCCAACAGGAGCAGGCAAGCACAGTGCAGCTTTGGAAGTGTTTCATTTCTGTCTCTCAGCAATTTTCTTCCAGAGCCCAAAACATCTGTCTCTGCCTCCGGCCACATGCAAGTGCACCGAGAGCGTTTTGTTCCAAGCCTAATGAGTAATTTTATGGTCTTGGAATTGGAGGCAGGGGGAGGGGGCTGGGACAGCAGCCGGAGTCTTGTGTTCTACAAGGAGCTCTGATGATGTCACATTGTAGCCTGATGATTTTTACTTTACTGCAGCCCACCAGGCTTCCCTTTAAAGTCCTCTGCTGGAGTTGCTGGTGATCATGCTCTGACATGGTCTTCTGCATTCCCAGGGCTTCTTCACTGCTGGGCTCAACAAGCAACATGGAAAATAATGACACCAGTGGAGAAGTGGTGGGGGAGCTCAGCTGGGCGTCAGCTCCACCCTGCATGTGGAGAGAGCCCACGTGAATGCAGAAAACACACTTTGACTATCCTGCCTCTGGCTTCAGTGCTCAGGACGGATGAGCGAACAAACAACCCCGGGCAGATGTGTAATCACATCACTCAGGTATTGAGCAGATGGTGCTAAGATGTGGTGATACACGTGGTCAGAGAACAGGTACAGAATGAACTGACTCAAATTGTCAGTGATATCAGCAGTGTTTTTAAAGCACAACCCCTGCTTTCTCTTTGAGAAGGACAGGGTTATCTGTAGAGAGAGATAATCTGTACACAGCACAGGAAACAGAAGGCAGATGTTGTCATATGTTTATCATATATTTCCACCACGAGGTCTTCCTTTGGGACAGGCTTGCAGATCCTAGGCCCTGCAGCAGGACTTGCACATGGAGGGACCATGCTGTGTTTATGCAGGGCAGATTATACAGAGCTTTTCCTCCACCTGCCCAAGTTCTCTTGGTCTGAAAAGCAAGTTTATATTCACTCATTGTGACTCAGCCATAGAGTCTGACTCATTTTCTTGCTGTTACTCATATAAAAGAAAAGCCAAATGGCAACCAGTCTGTGCCTGTAGCCACCTGTAATTCTCCAGCTTTCTGCTGTTTTGCTCTGGATGAGTTCCTGTTTATCAACACTAACACACTTACCTTGCTGAAGCTTTTAATACTTCTTTCTACAGAGGAAGACTGATTAGAAAATAATATTTTCTACCCCTAAAGCGAAGAGGAAGTGTGCTGAATCTCCATGGCTGCTTGTGGAGTTCCTGAAATGGGACTATTTCAAGTGGACACTTCACAAAGATAGTAACAGGATGGGACCAGATGGAGCAACCACCAGGCAGAACTAGGAGCAGCTGCAGAATTGCTGCAGCTCCTGAGCTGACCTCTGTGGTCTGGAGAAGGTTGCTGGTGGTCTATCTCTTAAAGGTGTTCAGTACTAGGAGATCCTGCTTCCAGCAGCGATGAAGTGTTGGTCACCAGAAATCTGTCTCACCACTCCCTGGGCTGGACTCCCCACTGCAATGGAAGGACTTGAGCTGCTTGGGGTTCTGTGAGCTGCCAGTCCTCAAAGAAAGGGATGGTGTTTTACTCTGTGTAAGCCTCTGTTGCACTGCCAGCTCAGGAGTCTCTGCTCATTTCAGACCTGGCTGTTGCTCACTTGCACATATTTTGTCCTCTCATCAGGGTGCAGGGAAACACCAGGCTCTGGTTCTTTCTCTTGTAGTGTGATAGGTGGTTTATTCTGTGCTAGAGACAGAAGCATGAGTCAGAGTTGAAAACCTCACCCAAGAGACGCTTTAGCTGTGAGGTGGGAATTGGTGCCTGCCACTACAGCTGGGCCAAACCCAGCCTTGCCCATTTCAGCTTCATTCCATGTAAAAGCTGCACAAGAGAGCACAGTGCAAAGCTCCAGGTGGGTGGGCTGTCCAGAGGACAAGGAGGTATCCTGGGTATGGAGCAGGGCTGTATTAGAGCTAAGGCAGTTTCCTCTTGGTTATGGGAAGTTGAGGTTCAAGTCAATAGGCTGAGTCTTCCAGAGGGGAACTTGGCCTTAAACCTGGCTCTCCCTTCTCAGTGGCCTGCTGCTGGGTTGGAGTCCACCCACCATAGGGTTCTGCTCTTTCATCATTCTCCTGGATCCTATCTTAAGAGTTTTGATAAGAATTGTTCCACAAATTCTCAAATTAAAAGCTGGGATTTTGGTTATTTTCTGGTGGAAAAATATTTCATTGGAAATATTCCTTGGCACGCTTTCAGCTGGTATCCTGCCTTCCCCTCTCTGAAAATATTGCTCATTTTGAGTGCAAATGCTTCTTGTGAGGGTTTTGAGTTTTTTTGATGGTAATCCCTCATTTGTGTTTCTCCTTGCCTCAAGCAGATGATGGGAGTTGTCCTCTTGTTACATGGCACTGAAGTGACCTCCTGGGGCTGCCTGCGTGTCCTGCAGCCCTTCATGGCAGAGCATGGCTGAGCGAGGCTGCAGTAGCTGTGGCATGTAGGGAGCAGGCACTGCCCTGCTGCTCCTGCCTGTCTGCTCTTAATACCCGCCACCGCCCCCAGCTCTGGCAGCCGTGCTTGCAAAAAGCTCTGCGGGCAGTGGAAGTGAGCTGGTTTCTTCATGACAATGTAGTTATCCTTTTAAGGGAAAATTCCCTCTGGGAGCCAACCCTCAATTACCTCCTGCTCCAGTGCCTTCTTGCTGGAGATGGCTTGTAACACAGCTGAGTTACAGCCACAGGAACTCAGCTGAGTGCCCAACCGCTTGGAAAAAAAAATCATAATTAAACTCTGTTGGCCTCTGTTGGTTGCTGAATCTAGAAATTGGGGTCAGAACCCAGTGGCTGGCTCTCCTCATCAGTGCATTTGTGCAGAACCAATCTGTGGATGCTACATCTTCAAACCCAGATGCTTTCTATTCCCACGGTATTTCTGGCATGTGCAGACCCCTGTGTGCTTGTTCTTCCCTAAAGCAGTTTTTTGTAATATTTTGGAGCTCTAGGTAGGACAGGACTGGTGATAATTAACCAATGCAAGTATCTGCTAAATGCCAGGGAACTGGGGTAGGCAGCGGCTGCATTTCAATTTGCTGTTATTCACTGTGGTGAATGGGAAGGGTCCTCCAAGGGTCCTGATTTGGAGGCTGAAAAATTCCTTCTGTTCTGCTGACAGGTCTCACAGGCCGTGGGAGGGATGTCTAACCAGGATGGGGCTGCTTTGGATGTTGCCCTCTGCCTCTGTCTCAATGAGCAGAACAGGAACTGTAGAGAACAGCCTGTGCTCTTTCTATTCTATAGGAGTGGTGGCCTTGGCTGCAGGCCCCCAGATTTACATCTCTTGTGTTTAGTGCTGAAATTACTTTGATTCCAAACAAGCAGCTTACTAGAAGAACATGACATTCTTAAATGCAAGCTTGTTACAGTAATGAGACCAGACTCCTTACAGACCTTCTGAGGATTCCTTCTGATGTCTGCAAATTTACTGGGATTGTGTGGGCATTTTCTCTCATTTAAAAAACCAACCCTGTACCTGTGCGTCTACTGTTGTCTTGAGACAAAATAAATGGACCACAGCTCGTGGACTGCCTGGGTCATCTCAGAATTAAACAATGCCTCTTTGAGGATCAGGAGGAGCCAGGCTGGAACCTTGTGCCTCATTTTGAATGAAATGGACAGGAATCCTATTTTGCCTAGATTAGACTGAAAAAACTTTCACACCTTCTCAGCTTTCCCAAGGGCTTAAATTTTCTTCCCTTTATCTAGAGCAAGGAAAAACATTTTTAAAATTTTAAAACTTTTGTGAGAAAACACAAAGCAATTACATGAGCTCCATCAAAATATGTAATTTCACATTTTAAAAAATGCTTGGGTTAGTTACTTAAGAAATTATAAGCCAAAGTGTCGAAATCATGTTTTCAAGCTGCAGAGCAAAATTGTCACCTTTTGAAATGTCAGCTTCTCAAAATTATTTTTTGTACAGTTTTTTTATCCAGCACTCCTTTCCATATCTGCAGTTCTCTGATAACAGCCTTGCATTGCTGTTTTGACCTGAAAATGTTTTGCCAGAAAATTTCTCACCAGCAATTCCCGTGAGGCCCTGATTCCACCCTAGAAGGTGGGTGGTTTTGAACCCACCTGGATGGAAGAGCAGAAGTGTGGCTAAGCTGAGAGCAGTCCTGCCCTTTGAATACATGACTATTGTTTGCACTGCTGACCTTTCACAAGTTCATTAGCTCTTGGCCATGGAAAACAAGTGGAATATATTTGCCTTGCTCAAGAAATTCAACCCATGCTGTTGAAAATTCAGCATTGCTCCAGAGAAAGAACCTGTCAAAAGCTCTGTGGTTGGAGAGAAAGGTTATCCACAGGCTGGGGTATCTCCTGTGATCTCCCATATGACATCTGGCCATGTTTTTTCCTTTGAGCTTCCCCTCACCAGTCTCCTGCAAAGCTGTACAATACATGAAGAGCTGGGCCGTGCTTTGCTGTCATGGTGATGTGGTCTAAACAAACCCAGAAGACTTTGCCAGCATTTCAAAACTCACTTCTTGTTGCAAATGAAATAGCTGAGGAACTTGCAGTTTTGTTTGCACAGATCCTTGCCCAGTTAGTCATGCTGGCTTGCATATCTGTTTGACTTCTGGAGATCTTCTCATGTTTTATCAGTTTCAGTGATAAATATCCCAGTGTGCAGTGGTGTGCTAGATAACTTGTATCTAAAACAGGTTTGTCCTCTAAGAAACATTTCTTTCTGTGCAAGGCATGTTTCTCTGGAAGGAAGAAATATCTGTCCTCCAAAACTAGAGTTTTTGGGGAATGGAAAAATATTAATATAGTTAAGAACTTCACAAGCATCTGAAACTATTTAAAGACCAAGAGGGAATTAAATGTTTCAATAAAGAGTAAAGGAAAGTCAGTTATCAGCATTCAAATATCCTCATTTCTGGATATGTCCTGCTGTGTAGTTCTGTGGGGAAGGAGAGTTTGAATCTGTTTGCATTGCATAAATGTCATATCCTTACCCACGAATGACAGCTAGTACTTGGCATTGCATTCCCAAGTCTTGCCCTCTTCCTGCCTCTGACCTCTTCTCCTGACAGTCTCTGCTCCACATGGCTTTGTCTTTTCCCCCAGAATATCTCCAAAATATTTCAAGTTCTTATTTCTTGTTTTAAATGAACAATATCTTAGATATCATAGATATATGCAGTATTTTCATAGTGTGTCTTACCCACTTATGGCCTGGGAATACAAATTCTTCAACTGTCATATTGTCCAAAACAAGCAGAATTTGAAGGTTCATCCCAATCCCAGTTAAGGGTTAGAAAAAGTCATCAAGGGACAAGTTCTCAGAATTGGCTTTGTTTGTTTGTTTTTTTCTGTTTTTAGAGGCACTTCATGTGGTCATCGGATATTCTGGTTATTCAATGTTTATTGCAAAATGTCAGTAGTTCACCAACTAAAAATAAAAGTATCTGCTACAGGAGAATGGGTTTGGAGCCCACCTCTTCAATGCTCTGTGCCTTTTCCTTCATTCTGCAGGGTGAGAGGCTCTGTCATCTCTCCTGGGTGCACCCCAAGGCCAAATTAATTCATGGCTACAAAACACCTTTAGGTCTTTGTACCAGAAGACACTATAAAAGAACCACCAAGAGAGGCAGTTCTAGCTTTGAACATTTTGCTGCCTTTAATTATTTTATTTTGAGCTAGTAATTTTAAAATTCATTTCAAGAATGCCCATGTTCTGAAGCACAAGCATCCTTCATGGGCATGGGGTGGAAATAGGAAATGTAAAAATGGGGATTGTAGATGCAGGGGATGTAGAAACTGGATTGTGAATCTGATGATGGTGGGAGTAAGGATTTTCTTGGCAGCTGCACAACTAAAACTTTTGGAAAGTTTCTGTCAACACAGTTTTGAGCTTTCTAGAGCTCAGTTGTTCTGGCAAAGAAGGGGCATGAGATGGAAAAATAAGGAAAGAGGAAAACTGAAATGTAGAGCAGAAGAGGAGGATCCATTTTGGGAGAGCAGGCCAGGCTGAGGAGGTGTGAGCAGGGTCTGCAGGGGCACCACATTGATCATCTCACAACTCCTCAGTGAGAGGGAGGCCAGGGTTAAAGACCTGAATAGCCTGTGAGGTTTATCATTCCCTGAGTCTGTTAATGTTTTATAACATCTCCTGCCAGTGGTTATCACAGGAATATGGTGGCTTGTAGCTGTGAGGTAAGGCTCTAGAACAAGGTGACTAAGTTTCCTGGAATAAATTAAGCACTGGCTTTTTGAAGTTTGTGAATTTTCACAGCATAACAAAACACTGATCTCCATTCTCTAAACACTGTGGGTACCTTTCATGTCTACAAATTTTCTTAGTCTTAAACTGGAAAGGGGAAATGTTGGAGAGCTTCACTCTTGATGACTCATGTTTAAGGTAAAAAGCATTTTTTAATAGCAAGAATAATTAGTCATCATTGTAGGCTAGCTCAGGCTGTAGTAAATCTTTTGACCCCCTGGGACTGGAAGGGATCTTTCTGCTCCTTTTCAGTAGCAAATTATTGAGCTCTGTAGGATCACAGTAAGGAATCTAGGACCTGCATTGTCTAATTCAGAGTTTATTGCACAAGACAGTCACTTCGAAGCAGTAAACTATAACTATCCATTATTAAGAGCAAGTCAGACAAATTATTCATATGCCAATACTATGAATGTTTTCTTTTGCATTTTTTAACATATTTTATTATTTCCCATAGTGCTAGACATTTCCCTTCCTTATCAACACCACTTTCAGGCTGAAATGAGAGAGGAGTGCCTTTCTCTACAGTATATCTGTAGAAATCACCCTGTGTTTTAGAGGTTCCTTTGAGGAACCACCCCTTTCCCAACAAGGGGTTAGAGGGTTTGCTAACCACAATTTTTCACCAAATGAATGTTCTTATTGTGCAACAGGATGGCACGTACACTTGCGCTCTTTTCCCTGCTTCCCCCTAACTTTTGAACCTACTTCTAACTTACTTTTGACCAATTTCTGACCTGTTATTCCAGAAGGGAAGCAGTCACTGTGATACCACCCCCTTCTCTTGCTGCAGCTTCCTGGCATCTGGGTAGAGGAACAAGGCTCTGGTGTTGCCCACCACCAAAGGAATGAGTGCTGAGTGGGCTCCACATTCTGTAGACACCAGCAAGCCCACATGAAGGCGTTAAGAGCAATCCAGCCAGCTCTACTGGAGACTGCACTTGGTGAAGTGATGCTTCCCACTGCTTTCCTGAAGGAAATCCTGGCTTCAGCCATGCTTTCTGGCCAGGGCAGCCAAGCTGGCAGGAACTGCCCTGTGTGCAGCAGCAGCTCCAGCTCTGTGCCAGCTGCAGCCCCCAGCGTTTCTTCTTCCTCTTGTCTTGTGGTTAGCAGAGCACCAAGCTCACCTCAGCCTGACCATAGCCTGTGCAGCATTCCCTCCTTCAGAGCAAAGCCTTAATGTGCTGCTTCTGGCGGCACTTCCTTGCTCCGCTTTAGGACAAAGTCACTCTGAAACAGCAGATTTTTAAAAGGAGGTTTTATTGCCAAATCTCAAAGCTCTTTACAAACAGGAGACAAAGTGCTGCCTTTCCACGGGCTGCAGCAGCTGCTTTTCAGATCGTCATCCACACTTGCTCACTTGCAAACTCACTTCCTTCCTCTCAGAGACATGTAAACTGGTGGCACAGCCCAAAACACAGACTCACACTCCAGCACTCCAAGCCCAGAGGGTTTTCAGGCACAAAACCCCCTAGCCTTAGTGCAGCCAGGAATTAGATGCAAGTTTAAATGTATGTTTAAAGGAAGATTAAAAAAAAAAAGTGCATGGTGGCAGGATGTACACTGAAGATGGGAGTTGCCATAGAAGGCTGGATGTTTTAGGATGAAACTGCTAAATATATCAGAAAAAATAGTTAAAACCAAGAGTCTCTACCATAGCATTTGCAGCAGTAAAGTTACTGGGTGATACAGAGATTCCACTTAAGTTATACCTATTTACAAGACATAATACAAATCTAGTGAGATCTGTTAGTACAGCATATACAGTAATTAGCTGTAGGTTGAAAAATTATTTAATTTGCCCATTTCCTAACAGGTAGAGGGTATTTATCTGTTAGGATTCCTACTGATGGCTATTCAGTAAAATTTCAGACATTTATTCATTAGAATATTGAGTATAATATAAAAATATACAGTAAATATAAGCACATCCTGTAGGTTTGGCTGTAACAGAGAGGGATGTCTGGCTATTTTCACCAGCGCTTTGCCAGACAAGTATCCACAGAACACACTGCCACAAGAAAACACTGGAGAGAGCAAAAGCATTTGTGTATAAATTAGGGGACTAAGCTACCCCATAAGCTGTTGTCATTCTCCTGGATTTCAGTGCCAGGGTTTGATTTGCCTCTCCTGAAGTTTAGGATTGGCTTCAGCTTTGGGATATGAACCTGTATCCAGAGTTTGTCCTGGTTTGTGTATACTCTTGTTAGTGTGAACTGGGTTTTCCCCCATCTATCAATTGTTACTCAACTGCATCTTGCAAAGGCCTGCCTGGTCTCTGGAGCTGATGTCCCTCGACTTCCAGTGCACACCAGGTTCTGACAGCTCACATTCATACCACACAGTGTTCGGTAAACAAAAGTGCGCATGCAGAAAAATACATTTAGATAGCAGATAGGCACTGAATATTGTCTGTGTTCTTAGCCCTTGTCCTAAGTGTGTCTGGAAAGGTGAATATGACCCATAGTTCACATTGAACCCACGGCAGCAAATGGCACAGGTCCAGAGTTTGCTTCAGGCTGTGTGCCTCAGGGTGCGCTTAAGACATTGGAAGCTTCTTGCCTCAAAGCAAAGCTTTTTGGCACCTGAGCCCTGAGTGTTTGATCATGTAGGACTTTCCATGTGACAGAATAAAACTGAACTCTCATACAAAATCTATGTCTGTCTTGAGAGGGGGACTCACTATCAAAACCAAGGCTAATTTAATCAAGAGGCAGAAGCATCAGTTATGGTCACTATCTGTCTTGCTGGCTCCAGGTGGTAGAAACCAGGGTATTTGGAAGCCCAAAGCCAACTTTTCTGTGCTCATATCTGAAGTACCTATGCCTAGCCTAAGAGGAGGCTCAAATGGAACTTTACTGCTGCTGTGGTTGGTATATGCAGCCCCCTGCAGACTTGTGGGGCCTGGGAAATAAGGAGAAAAAGAAATGGATGAGCTAAGAACAAAGTGCTGGAAAATGAGAGAAAAGAGTTTAGGTAGCATGTTGCTCCTTAAAACCAGACTGGGAAGATTGCCATTTTCCATGTTTCCAGAGCCTGGCTCAAGCAAAGGAGAAGCCCTCTGGGCTGTCACACAATTCTCAAAGCAACAATAGAGAACAGGGGAGAGGGCCCAGCTCAGGTATGGGGCTACACAGTAGCAGTGCAAAGACACTATTTTGCCACTGCTGTAATCACTGAAGACCACAGGAACTGTGGTGGACAGGGGAGGCTGTGGGAATTGAGCTGGAGCCTTCTGCAATGCCTTCCTCAGACCCTTTCATAGCAATGCATTTTTATTTTCATATACTTAAGCCATTGGGACCAGCCCCAAAGTTTTGTGTGCAAAATGCCTTTCCCTCCATGTGTGTAAATTAGAGAAATCTGGGCCAAACCATGGCTCCCAGGCTGGCCAGGATGCAGCAGGTAGAGACGTGTAAAGTGGGAAGGGGATCTCATCCAGACTCACTGCCTGATGCGTGTGCTCCTGTCAGTAACATCCCAAGACAACACTAAGGGAACACAAATCCCCAAAGCTGCTTTGTGACAGCTCTCCTAGGAAGCTCCTGGGGATCTCCTGGACACAAGTTCTCCAAATGCCTGGCTATTTGCTCCTAACAATGCTGAGGGAATTCAGAGTTATCAGCTAGGTACGTTCTTCAATAATAAATGTGTTGTCCTGATAGAAGACACTTTCACAGGCCAAGTGTAATCTCAATTTCCCTATTAATGAAAGAGGAACAATCAATACTTGCCTGGCAATGATGTTTTGAGACTTGTGTTCACTCACACAGTGCTTAGCACACCTAAAGCACTGCAGAGCCAGCCTCAAAGTGCCTTCATACAGCTGCTCCACATCAGGGACACTACTTGGAGTCCAGAATTGGCCAGTTTGGTTTGCCTCTGTGTGAGGTCACTTTTTAACCGTGGATGTGGTTTTATGAGTATCTTTGGAGAAGATTAAACCGTTTATCTTTACATTCCTAGATGTCACTGGGCCAGGTGGTCTGGGAAACCATGCCAGCAAGCGAACAAACACTGACTACATTTATCCTTAAATGATTTAACTGGGAAAACCAGATAGGTGCCAGTGTAATCTGGTATTTGCTTGCCTGTAAATACAGAGAGACAGGGGCTTTTGCTAGAATAGCCATTCTGCTCCTTTCAAAAAATCTGGCTTGGTCTGATTGCCAGTAATTTTTAAGGATCCACTGAAAAGGATTTTGGACAGAATCCTTAAGGAGCATTCACATTTTTGAAAATGTTCACTGTCCTGTAACCTTCTGCTGTGCTAAGAGGATTAGAACCAGACTGGTATGTACAACATGAAGAAAGAAAGATGCTATAACTGAAAGCTCAATTCTGTCGCACAAACATGGTGTGTGCACAGCAAAACACCATCTTTAAACACTGGCCTAGCAATGGTACAAATCATAAATGCAAATGTTTAGCTTTGATTTTGGGAAAGAAGTCTCTGCAAAGTGTGTCAGGGAACACTTCTCCTATAAAGAGTCACTAGATCCTTTTGCTTTTCTTTCTGTTTCTGTGCTCCTTCTTTTTTCAGTTCTCCAAGACCTTTAATTTCTTGCAAAACTTGTGAAGCTTGCCGAAGCTGTTCTACTGCCTCATTGAGCAAGGTCTCTGCCACCACTGGGGGTCCATTCCCCTCCTGGGCCTGTTCCAAACCTTCACGTAAAACCTTCTGCAGAAGCTTTTCTGTTTTTTCCCTTTCATTAGCAACTTTCTCCTCCATTTTAGCTATGCATTGATGGGAATCCTTTGGAAAACCTTGGCCTGGAAGTGCTCTCTGTTTATTTTTGGAATCAGAGAGCAAGTCTCCTAGAGAAGAACAGCGAAGTTTGAGAACTGAAGTGTTTTCTGTAGAATCTTTCTTCTCAATAGTTGCTTTTACACTCTCATGGTCTGCTTCTGCTGCTTCTGTAGCTAAGGAAGTCTCTGTCTCTTCTGCTGAAGTTTGCTGTTCCTTTTCGGCTGCGGTCCTCCCATTTCCTTCTTCTGTTTCAGCTGTCAGGGATGTGAACTCTGCTACCTCACTGGCTGTGATCCCATTCACTGGGGGCTTGGAGCTGCCAGAGTCCTGCTCTTCCCAGCCCCCAGCTTCCAGGTCACCATGGCTGGAGTTCTCTGTGGCAAGCATTTTCTCTGGCAAAACCTTAGGAGGAACAGGAGGCTTTGAAACATCTGTAGCAGCAATCTCAACCGGGTTGTCTTTACCATCTTCTCCTGATGATTCCAAGTCTTCTGTGTTTTTAGGTTCAATGGTTGGTTGGTCCCAAGCTACTTTCAGCTTGTCTGGCACACTCTTAGGAAGTGGAACTGGGGCTTTTGATGTAACCCTGTTGCTGACCTCAACGAGATTCTCCTTGTTCTCCTCACTTGGTGCTTGGGATTCTTCCACGTTCTCCTCTGGACTTCCAGAGTCCTCTTCCTTGGCATTTACACTGTCCTTTGATTTGATGCCTTCCTTAAGCTTCTTATCTGGAGGCAGTGGAGGAGACAGAGGTTTTTTATGCTCCTGGTCAGGAACATTGTTTTCTGCCTCCTGGTTTTCTTTTGTGCCAGACGGTTTTGTGGGTGGCATAGGGGGCTTTGGAGTTTCTTTTTGAGGTGGTTCATTGTTACTTTCACTGATAGTGGAATCAAAGGTTGGTGGTCCATTGTCTACTATATCCAGATCTAGTCGCAGGATACCATCTGATGTACACTTGGCAGCCTGAAAAACAAGAGGGAAAGTTTCTGATTCTATGTTTCATCCTTTAACTTCAAGGTAAAGTGCAAAACCCTTGCAACCAGCATGGTAAACAAGGGGTTGCTGCTTCAAGCTGAGAAAGTTGGGGCTTTTCAGCCAGGAGAAGAGAAGGCTTCAGGGAGACCTTAAAGCCCCTTCCAGTGCCCAAAGGGGGCTTCCGAGAGAGCTGGAGAGGGATTTTTCACAAGGCCATAGAGTGATAGGACAAGGGGGAATGGCCTTAGGTTGAAAGAGGACAGGTTTAGATTAGATATTCAGAAGAAATTCTTCACTATAAGGGTGAGGCCCTGGCACAGGTTACACAGAGAGGCTGTGGACTCCCCATCCCTGGAGTGTTCAAGGTCAGGCTAGAAGGGGCTCTAAGTAACCTAGTCTATTGAAAGGTCCTTTGCCCTTGTAGATTATTTTTAAGGTCCCTTCCAACCCAGCCCTTGATTCTAAGAAATGTGCAGAACTTGTACTTCTTTTGAAAAGAACTGTCTTAAAGCCTGTACCACAATAACCTAATTTCTTAGTTTTCCTGTGGGTGCTAGTGTTAAGCTCTGTCTTTTTATTCTTTGTCCTGTGGTAGTGGGATCCCTCTACCTCCATCACTTACAATGTGTCTCCCCAAAGGCTCACTTTTCTGCTTTTGAGCTTGTCATAAACCAAGTTGATCTTTAGATCACTTGGCCAGGGATTGTAATCCTGTTGCCTTCTGCTTGTTTCCTCTAACCCGATGTCATCCCGGCCTGACCAGGGCCAAGCCTCAGCTGGTTGAACCTCCTTCAGACCACAGGCTGTGTGCAAATCTCACTGGTAGGGAGGTTTTCCTAAAAAGGATGGACTTAGCAAAGACACTGCAGTGTGTAAGCTCAGTGCCCCACAGGGAGAACCGCGGTGATAGTTCCTGTGTGAGGGAACCCAAAACCACACGAAGGCATAGCTGCAGCCAGGGCCAGGCTCCTGCAGTGCAGAGACTTCAGTTAAAGCCTCTCTCTGCCTTTCTAGGCCAGCAGAGAGATGGAGGCAAGCTGCATCCTGGCAGCTTGGCCCTGACCCATCCTCACCTGGCCTGCTTTGAAGACTGAAAATTCATGTTCATGCCATTTCCTTCATGAATCTGCAGCCAGCAGCTATGATACACATCTTTCCCCTCATTCCTGCTGCTAAATTTGTAAGTCAGTTTCCCCTGATTTTGGCTGAGGGTGAGACATCTCAGAGGTATTAACCTCAGGGGTATCTTGTGAAAATAGTGATCTGAGCAGAGAAGAGAGGTGTTTTTAGTGCCTAGGAAAGGGCTCCCCACCTTAGCGAACCCGTATTAGGCAACAGAATCCACGCTTCATTGTTGCTGTGACTTTTGTCATGTTTTCTTCTGCGGTTTTCTGGAGGATGGGAATCTATGATTCATTCTCATGCATTTCTTTGGGAGAGACACTCTCCCCCCATTTCTATGCAAAGTAAAAAGTCTCAGGGTATCTCATTTTCTGCACAAGGGTCATCTGACTGTTGTGCAGGCACATAAGTCAGAGTCCTGGAAGTCTGAAGAAAGAAGGTTTGATTTAAAAACCTTCCTTGCTTGCGATTAATGCTCTGCTAAAATATCAATCTGTCTGTAGAAACTTTTTCATAAATCACAGGAATCAAACATTAGTAAGAACCTCTCCCCTGGAAATGAAATGCAGGTTTGTGGTTTTTTTCTTTTTTTTTTTTTTTTTTTAAGTGACAGACCCAGAAAATCAGTTAAAAGTAGACAGGTTAGTCTATAAAACTGCCTAGGAGAATAATGTATTCTGTTTCAGACCTAGGGAAGGGCTTCTAAGCTTGAAAGCTTGTCTGCTTTCTCCAGTTAGCTTAATAAAAATACAGCTTCTCCCCGTGGACCATGCAGTTCTTCTACCTTTAGACCATTGTGGCTACAAAATTATCACGTCTTTGAAAATAAATATAGGAGCTTCAGTCTCTAATGGCTCTGACCAGATGGTGAAGCAGCTTATGAATTATGAAAAGCTAAATATATGGTAACGTGCTGCAGCAGATAGAGATCTGTGGGAACCTGGAGCTTCATTAGAGAGGTGCTGGCACAATCTTTCCTGCAGGAAGTTGTTTCCCTTGTCAGCTTTCTCTGGGCTATCCGTGCCTGGGATTTCCCCTGGGGTTTGGTACCTGACTGGAAGGAGCAGCTCTGGGTGATCCCAGCTGGTGGGATGGCTCACTCCAGCAGGGTGCACTTACCTCCTTTAGGTGACTTCTCGTGGGTGGCCGACGTCCGTGGGACACCTTCACCCTGTCCCGAGTCACGTGGTCCAAGGAAAGGCTCTCGTCTACTTTCACCTTTTAACAGGGGGAAGAGGAGGAAAACAAAAAAGGAAGAGGGTCATTAATTTCTCAAGACATGTCCATAAAGTTGCCACTGTCACACATGAAATGCTGAAGCATTTCACCTCTAGTCCTTACCTCAGAGCTCAATTGCAGCCTGCCTGCAAAGCCCTGCACGTATGTGATGGATATTTAAGGTCTCAGAGGTTTGCAATGGCTAAACTTATCACCACCTAAGAGGCAGGGAAAAAAGGACACAAGGAGCTTTGTCCTCACTGCACCCTGTGCTTGGACCAGCTCCTGCATGTGGCAGAACACAGGACCAAAACTGCTGTTTCCATCTTAGAGGTGAAAGCTCATTAATAACCATGACCTGACTGTGAACTGTATCAGCAGCACTTTGTTTCAGCCCTTCCCTTCCACAGCTCTAATGACTGCAGGATGCTGAGGAGAAGGTGTGAGCAGTGACCTGGATTAATTGCAGATCCAGCTGAATTAACAAATTTATTTCCTGGAATTAGACAAGAAATACACTGCCTCACACTCCTAAGTAGGGAAGTTCAAGTGTCCTGACAGGTATTTCTCTGTGCTGGCCCTATGACCATCCACCCACACTGTGATGGCCAAGGGCTGGAGTCTGCTCCCCATGGAGGGGCAGCACCAGTGACCAGGGACACTGAAACATCTGTGTGTCCTTGGTACCACAAGTTTGTACAATAGGAAAGCTGGCGAGGGTGAAATAGGGATTTAAAGAGAAAAATGGCTGGTATGGCAGAGTAGTTTTACAGCTCCTTCAGGGGAGAACAGATAATCCAAGTGAGCTGAGGGCTTGACCCATTACCCTGTGCCTGGCCTATGTGGAAACACTTTAAATCTGAGGTTTGATCCTTACTGGAATGACTGAGAATTAGAGGCTGGATCCCTCTGTAAGGAGGATAACCCCACTGCACAGGGCAGGGAGGTGATCTGAGATCCCACCTTGCTGTGCTGCTGAAGGGCATACAGAATTCACTTCCCGCTGTACTGAATAAAAGCAAAGCCCAATTTCTCAGAGTTTACACCTCTAGCACTGTATCTACACAAGTTAGCCCCTTTCTCAGAACTTTTACTCATTGCTTTGTTTTCCTTTGCTAAACAGTTTTGCTGATTTCCTTGTCCCTCCTTACCCTGCTTGTTTTCTCTTGTGTCATTCCCATGGTGGTGGTTTTGTTAATTTCCTTTCAGTTACGGAAAGAACTGCAGAAGAGATGCTGCTCCCTTGGTTTAGCTCAGGGCTGATTTACAAACTAAGAGGGAGCAGGACAAGGTTAAGCAGGCTCTAGGTTGTGCAATTTTCATCTTTCCCTCCGTACAGCAGGATGGGAGGAGAATTTGAAAGTGCAGGTGTGCTGTGGCCAGCTGAGAGGCAGGCAGGTTTGGCCAGGGCCATGGAGTAACTTTCCACCAGACTTCTCTCCAGACTGCAGGCGGAATAGCTGGTGGACTGAGTCACTTCAGACTTTTCCAGTCCTGAAGACTGGGCTATATCCTAACCAAGTACCTCCATTTCCAGGCTGCTTGGTGCTGAGGACCATGGCAGTGTGGGGAAGACAAGTCCCTCAGTGCTGCAGCTGCTTCTCTGCACCAGCTGTTTCCATTGGGAGAGGGGAACTCCCAGAAATCCTGATCCCAAGCTCTGAAGGGAAGGAACCTGCCCTACCTTGCACACCACTTTCTCTTTCCTTGGACCATGGCTGGCATGCAAGGAAGGATGAGAACAAGAGTTCAGGCAAGTTCTGCTTTTAGCTAAAGGAGCCATGGATGAGAACAGACACAGAAACACAGGAGTTTGAAACCTGTTTCTCTTACCTCATCAAATACTTTGTTTTTGCCTCTGTTGATCCCTTCATTAAGAGCTTTTATCCATGATTCCTTTTCTTCCAAAGTTGGAGCTTGAAATTTGATATCATGAACCTGCAAGAGCAGAGAGAGAATTTTTGCCTGAGCATTCCTTGTCAGGACCAGAGGTACCTCTGAATCACTTCAGTTTCTATGTAACATGCACTTCTAGCCTGTGTTTAAACTACAGATTCCTTTGTGCTTTGGCATAGTTCCCATGAACAGGTTTTTGTTATGCTGGACACCTTTTTGTTGTAGTTTTATTTTGGTAACTACTAAAGTAGTAAAAACGTAAGTTCCTCCCTCCTGCAAAACACTTGGAACAGATCTTGGAGCATCAGTGAGTTGTACAGCAAATGGTCACACTGCATAGAGTCAGACTGAAAGTCCAAGTCATACTGGCTGGTTCAGATGAAGTAAAACATTTTATCTCCCACTTCCTCCAGAATACCAGGAATGGGAAGGCTGCATGCAGTGAGCTCTGCCTGCTTCCCTGTTCCTGTGGCTCTGCACAACAGAACTGATACTGGAATGTGGGGCACTGACATTGGCTGCTCTAGCCCTGACCCAGCTGGGCATGGACATGATGAGGCCTAAGAGCAATGTAAGTGCAAAAATTCACCATATCTTTTTCTGTTTGCAAATGAAATCCAGCAGTGAACAGTGCAGACAGGCACCCTCTGGGGTCTGAAGAGCTGGCCCAAGAAGAAGGGAAGAGCTGGTCATATAAGAGGGAACAGGCAAGAAGTATGGGTCACAAATAAGGAGGGAGGATGGGTGATTGTAGGGCCTGTCCTCCACCCAGCCAGCTCTTCCCTTCCTCCAGGACAGCCCCATGTCTTTGCTCAGTGTTTCCAATCTCTTCTTGCCCACAGCAGTGACAATAGGCATGGTGTTATTTAATTCACTGCTGTTTCCTCTGAGCACCTCTCCAGTATTATGCAGCTGTGCCCCAGAGTACACTCCAGGTGAGAGAAATATCATCTTCACTTTACACGTGGCTCCATGGCAGTCTAGCTGGGATCCAAACAGCTCCATGTGGTGCCCTAATCCACACTGCACAGGCACACAGAAATACTCCTGTGCTAAAGGACATCAGCAACATTGCAAAATGAAGCACTGAAAAGTCAGACACTCCCATTGTTTCCGGGCTGCAGGGATGTCAGCCTGCTGTGTGTGCTCCTCCTAGCACCATCCCTAACAACAGGGTGGCACTTCTTACTGAGTTATTCCATCATGTGTTTTATCCTCCTGGGTCAATATGTCTTATTGATTTGACTCTGCTCCATCCCTGCCCTGAAAACAGAACTACTGATTCCCCTGACAGTCTTTTTTCTTTCCTGCTTATCACTACAGTATCTGGGGGGCTTCACAAATTCCTTTTCAGGGCAACTGAAATTATCTGCCTCTTCCAGGTGGAGAAGGAAGCCACAGAGAGGCTTGTTCAAAGTACAGCTTCATGGGGGTTTTGCCTGGAACAGTTTTTTGGGGGTATTTAACATCCTTATAGGTACTCTGCACTTTCCCATTCCCTTCAAGAGCAGTTGTAGCCTCAGCCTTTTTGTAAATGAGGCCCCACATTCCAAAATCACAGCAGTGTCTATATAAAACAGGGACTATATTAAATGAGGGGGACAAAGCTAATGGTGACTGACAGTCGAGTGCTCTTAGCAGCTCCCTGTTCATGGCACAACAAAGCAGCAACTGTTCTGGGTCTCAGCAACTTCTGAAGGGACCATCAGAAATTCTGCAGAACTAAAGTCTGATTCCCTTACACCCACTCTTGCTGTTAGAAACCAACTGTTCTTCCTTTCTGTATTTATTTCTCGTGTCAGTGCCATGGATTTACATTACAGCTTCCAAGTGCCAGACGCTCACAACCATCATGGCAAGCAGGGAGTTAAGGAGAAATTTGTGGAAAGATTCTTTATTTGATCAGTTTGCACGTAAGGTGACAGGACCACATGCCTTCCTGAGAGCTCAGAGGGGAGGTTAGGGCCTGACCCACAGCCCTCTGGAAAAAGAGCCCTTTGTCTGGGATGCAGAAGAGCCACTCTAACCAGGGAATGTAAGGGAAGGCAAGGCTCCAAAACAGAGCCACGGCCAGATTTTGTTTTAGTCTGAGCTGGCCTGATTTTGTGTGTGCTTAAAAACTTTTTTTGTTTGGAAACGATTTTGCCCCAAAGCTTTGTGATTATAAAAGCTTATGAGAAAGCTCTACTTGTGAGCAGCTGAGCTGCTGCACTGCCTGGCAAAGACCTGGCAGCCTGCACCAGGGTTTAGAAATCTCCGTACACGTTGTTCAGGGAAAGGATTCCTGCCTCACTTCAAGTTTCCTCTTCCAATGCCACTTTCTGTGCCTCATTCCAAATAAAGCCTCCTGGTCTGTGACTAAGCACTGGTGTCAGCAACTCTGTGGCAGAGCAGAGAGAACCTCAGGGGGGTGGTTCCTTGTTAATGAAAAGCTGAGATGTCCCTCTGGCATGCAACCCTTTGCTATCAAATGCAGATCCAGTGGATGGTGAGAGAAAGGGACTCATGATGGCAGCAGAAGGGAGCTGGGTGAGGGAGGATGAGCAGCACAGTGGGACCCACAGGGCAGTGTGGGCCGTTCCAGCCTCATGTTGCTGCAGCCCTGCTCCCTGCTTGCATAGCTCCCTGGGGCTGTGACACAGAGGGGCAGGTTCCTCCCAGTACCCAGGTATCTTAGAAATTTTTTCTCTCCTTTTTATAACACATCCACAGACACCAAGGCAGAGTCAGGCTCCTGGGGCTCCAAGGCTCATGCTCACACTGCTGCCAGCCACAGCCTTTTGCTGCCTGGCAGTCCCTGGTCTGTCTGCATCCATCTGTGGCTCCTGTCCTCAGCCAAGGCACTGGGGAGAGGAAGCTCACCCAAACCAGGATGGGAGCTCTCTGTAAAGCAGGAAGCTGCAGAGGAGAGACAGGAAGAAACTGGTCTCAGTCCTGCCTGTCACTGGGACTCTGCACAATACTCCGAGACTCCCAGGCTCTCAGCAAACAAGGAACAAATTAATTTCCTTGTCTGTATCTTTACTCATTTGAATATTTACAGATACCAGCAGATGCATCTAAAGATGAGTATTTCCTACAAAACATTAAGCAGGGTCTGCTCTCCAGTGGGAATTAAAGGCAGAGAGTCAGTGACACCAATATGAGAGGGCAGCAGGCAGGGTAACACATTTGCACTCCTTCTTGCTAAGCCAGCTGAGACTGAGTCATGCCATAAACAACAGGCTGATGTGCCAGGAAAAGCTGTCATGGCCAAACCTAGTGACCATTGTAAGCCATGAATGCAGGCTACGCAATTTACTGACAGTTCCTCAGAGCACAGCACAGCTCCTGCTGAATCACTGCCGAGACCTCAGGCAGGAGAGCTCCCACACGGATCACTGTCCGTGACAGCAGCGGGCACCGGCTCCCCCACTGCTCCTTGTTCTCCCTGAGACATCAGTCTTCTCCAGCACTGACAGCCTGATGGCAATGCCAAGCCTGCTCTTCAGGAAAGAGAAGTGTTCCTGGGGTCAGTCTGTTGTACCTGTGCTAAGTGATTTAACAGACAAGCTCTGGAGAGCTTGTAGCTGCAGTTTAAGACTGTTACCAACACTTCTTCTTTGCTGAGCAATTCTGCAGACCTGCTGCAGAGGTAGGTGACACAAACCTGTGCTTGGTCCCTATCTGTTTCAGTGCAAAGCCTGGTGGGGCTGGGCTAAACTGGACTGTGAATTGCCTGTGAATTACTGGGGGGCTCTGTTCCCTTCTGCTGACTTTTGGTACAGGGTGGTCACCTCCAGCAGAAGCTGCAGCAAAGCTGGGTCAGTAACATCTTAACTACCATGAGCGCAGCAGAGTCTATCTGCCAGATGGGAGGTCATTTCTTGCCTTCTTCTACATGACTTTGTCAGGTTATATATCAAGAAGGGGAAAGAAGAAGGCAAGGAACACCCTGCCTATGACACGGAGGTTGAACTAGGTGATCTTCAAGGTCACTTTCAACCTAAACCATTCCATGTTTCTATGAGATGACTGTCAGATGATTCTGGTGGTTTTCTGTAGCTGAACCACGAGCTACATCATCCCTGGGAATAATGCACCATCTCTGCCAGACTGGCAGAACCCAGGAGCAAACTCCCCCAAGCTTCACTGCATTCTACTGCAGCTTCCAGGCTGGGCCCCTGGTGAAGGCAGTTCCAGGTACCTCAAAAATTGATGGAGGGAAAAATAAGCAATGGAAGTTTCCATCCATGACCACAGGTGTGAGGATGCCTGAGGAGCTGCAGGACTTGCTGGTGGACTCTTTCCTTACTACCACCCTCTTCCCAATATTAATCTTCCCTGCAGCTGAAACTTTTCAGATCCACTGCACACCAGACTTGTGCCAATCTTGGTAATTTTCAGAGTTTACACCAAGCATCATTTACACTGCTTTTCTGCATTGTGAGTAGTACATTTTAGCCTGGTCTCCAGGCCAAGGCTACTGCCCTTTCTTGGAAGCCCAGCTCTCTACATCTAAAAGTTTTCACTTAGTTGCTGTGGATGGAATGAAGCATTTGAGATTTTCTAAGCAGAACGGGGCTTTTGCACACTGCCAGCTTCCTTCACTGAAGAATTGAAGCTCAGGGGGCAGTGCTTTCTTTCAGTTCCATACAGTGCAGGCGTGTGACATGCTCATATTGTCACAGCTTAACAAAAATGTCATCCTTGTCAACAGGCCAAGCAGAATCTGGTGTACATTCATCAATGACCAGTAGTTAGCAGGACAACTTATTTATTCAGGTGCAACTTCAGCTGCAGAGTAGTTTTTACTGACTGATTCATCTCTGCTCCAAAATATCCCATCCAAGATTTGAACTGGGATTCCCCTGCAACTAAACTGGGCTCCCTGTATTCAAGATTTGTGCACTGAAACAGAAGTGGCCTTTCCTAGCTTGTTGCTAAGTTCCTCAAACTCATTCCTCACCATTATGCTCCAGAGAGAGGGTGAAAAGAAAAAAACCTTAGCAAGATGTAGCAGGGTTTGGCAAGCTGGCTCACAGGGTGATTTTAAACTGTGGATGGGAGCAAGCCTCCCAAATGGAAAATGTTTAACTGATATATATCGCCACAGCTGCGATTTCAAAACAGAAGAAGGACAGTTGTGTACGTTGGCCTCCTAATTGAAGCCTGTGCTAACATCTGCCAAAGTATGTTGTGTGTCAACACCCTCACCAGATTCCCAGCCAAAAGAAGGGTGGGAGGGGAGCCACAAACAGGGAACTTTTCATTTATAAAAGCCCTTCCTTTCACCAAAAGAGCCTTATAAAAAGTAGCCTCTATCTAGGTCTCCATTGAATCAGTGGCATGAAAAACAGGGTAGCTGTAAACTTGCCAGCATGCCAAAAGGATGAAGTTACCCTTTTGGGCACAGTTTGGGCATATTTTTCTCATAGCAAGAAATGAAAGGTTTAGGAACAGGTCTCACACCCTGTACTGATTCATGGAGCAGTGCAGAGACATATGCAGCTATTACACAATTCTCTCTCAGTAACATAGTGGCAGATAATACCTCTTCCTACTGTGCTGCTCATCTCTGAGCACACAGGGTATTACTGGCCTCCCTGGGAATAGGTGTACACTTAGGATCACAGAATCCTAGAATCATTTGGGTTGGAAGAGAAAAACATCTAGTTCCAGCCCTCCTGCCATGGGCAGGGACACCTTCCACTATTCCAGGTTGCTCCAAGCCCTGTCCAACCTGGTCTTGGACACTTCCAGGGATGGGGCAGCCACAGCTGCTCTGAGCAGCCTGTGCCAGGGCCTACTCACCCTTGCAGGGAAGAATTTGTTCCTAATGTGTTCTGGGCTCCAGTGCTCTGCTGGAGCTCACTAGCCCAGGGTTCTCGGGCAGGAAAGTCCTTGTTTTGTTGTTTTGAATGAAGTTTAGCACAATGGGGCTCTGAACTCAGCTGGGGTCTTATTATATGTATAAACACTAAGTGACTGGAGTGAAAGAATATGCAACAGTGACAACAAGGACTAAACAATCTCCATTTATTTAAACAAAATGGAGATGGGGGAATGCAGCAAGTTGGTATTTGTGCCTGTTCATGTTCTTACGGAAATGAATGTGTTTTTGTCCCTCACAACTTCTCAGATTTGCATGGGGAGATTTAGTAAGAACTTAAACGCCAAAAAAATCACATTGACATTAGAAAGCAAAGTATGATACCCCAAAGCAACAGTGAAGAATTCTAGCCCATAAAGAGATGCTGAAATGGATAGCATGCAAGTAGGAGCTAAGGAGAACATCAAAAGATATGTAGTGATGATGAATATAGATAGGAAGTAAAGCAGGATGTCCTTGCATACACCCAGTGCTCAGATGGATGTATAGTCTCTCTGCAATGCCAGCCTGGTTTTTAGCTTCTGGATCTAACCAGATGCTGTGCAGGAAGCTACAGATGCAGAGTTTCATGAATTCTGCAAAATAAATCTTTTCTCCTAGGAACTGTTCGGCTGCAAGTAAATTTGCACTGGAGTTTCTCAGGATCAATGGTTCTAACTCCAGGATATGTCTCAGTACATGGATTGGAATTATTGATTTCACTGGACTTGGGCAAAGCTGTAGCATCCACAGGTGCTCAGAGGACATGGAGGAACCATAGGGAATGATCTAAGAAGTACAACTTAGGGAGTACTGAAAGAAAGAAAATTCTAAGGCAGGGAAAAAAATCAAGAGGAAAAGGTCGAGCCACAGGAAGATGCTTTCCCCACAACAAGAAAGAAATCTACATGACAGTGGCTTTCCTTCTTACACACTGTACACCCTTCACAGCTGCAGGTCATTCTCCCAGCTGCCAAGGAGCTCAGTCTCAGAGCTCTTCATCTGCTCTGGGCACAGCTGGCTGGAACTCACTTTGGAGTTAGCAAACTCGAGGGTGATGAGAAAGGCAATCCTACCTTCTTACCCGGGGAGCGGATTAAAATGAAACGATTTTTCCTTTTTAGTAGTGCACGCAGCTCCTGGCACTTGTCATAACTCTCCAGTTCCACCGTTTCTATGCACTTCTGTTCATCCTGCAGAGAGGGAATGAAACATTATTATGAAAAGGAGGCACTGAAATCAATCATAGACCATCACATTCTGCATTTCTTCCCTTTGCAACTGTCTAAAAGCTCTTCTGCCTTAAAAATAACCTGCATGCAGCCAGAAAGCCCCATAAATCAGGCTGGCATCTCATTAAGAAAATACCCTGGTCTTTAAGCTACAGGCCTAGTGGTCCACAGCGGCTGAGCAAATAACAGGTTGGGGACAGTAACACCAGCTTCTGTCATTGCTGTTAGCCTCATCCAGGCATCTGCAGCCAGAAGTGACGCTACCTCCATCCCACAATGAAAGGAGGAGATGTGATTCTGCTTCTTCATAGGGAAGATGACACAAGCATCACGATGGTCCAAGCAGCCCCCTCAGGAAGCCTGAGCCAGAGCAGGGATAAGAGGGGAGCCCTGTTGCCAAACTGAGCTGGGGCAGCCTGGTGCTCACATCACAAAGGTCAGCAGGAGCTATGTGTGATGGACACGGTCTTCTTGCAGCCACACTTCGAGCTGTCAAAATGCTTAGGATTGGAAATACAGCCCTGTACAGCCAGCAAAACTGTCTGGGCCAGCATCTCAGTGGGGAATATTTATCTCTGGAGAATCTCCACTGATGACTGCCGGCCGCGATCTTGGCTCATTTCTCCCAGCAACATAACTAAAATTCCACACGTGGTGCGTGGCTCAGTTCAGCTGCAGAGCACCATCCCTAATAGGAATTGCAGCGTAACACTGGGCAGATAATATTCTTCATGTCTCAGTAGCCCAGCAGAGACTAAAGCTCCCTTTTGCTAAGCACAAATGAGCAGTGAGAATCTCAGAGCAGTTCTTGCCAGTGAAGTGCTACAGTCTGCATTGCTCATGAACCTCTCCAGTACCATCCTGAGTTAAAATCACTGGCCATAACCACCCCCAGCTCAGGCTCTGCTCCCAGGGCAGCTCCTTGTGCCCGTATGAGTTTGTATTTAGCAATTCCTGTAGTGGAGAAGGGGGTGTGGGATGAGGAAACATGTCATAGCCAGGAAGCTGCTGCGTGGCTGGAGGCAGGGAATGGAGAGTTCAGAGGGAAGTGGGCTGCGGGGAATTTCCTCCCTTTACCACTTGACATTTAAGTCACTGCGCAGAACTCAGCCTGCGTTTCAGTTTTTTTAACCCTCCTATCTGGGGATGGGGGCCCAGCAGAGCCGATGCCAGTACACAGAGCAAGTCCTGAGCCACCGAGGGACGTCTGGATCTAATTTAGGTTTATTATTTTAATGACATTACTGTTTATTTCATTTAACACTGAGTAGGTGAATGCGAACTGGGAAAACGCATACTAGGAGGAGGAGATGAATCCTGCCCAAACCTAAAACCCAGCCGATAAAATCCTGCTGACGCTACCGGGCCCTTTGAAGGCTCCTGCTGCAATCCTGGTATCGCAATGTCACTGCAAAAGGACAGGGATGGAAATAATAACCCCTCTGCGGCCAAGAAATGACAGAGAAGGGTGAGGTCAGGAATACATGCCTCGGGGATGGGTGATCTCATCCTGGCCTTCGGAGGACGACCGCCCACGTTACAGCCCTGCCGCACGGCCGGTGCAGCTCTCAGCTCCTTCCTTCAGCTCAGGATGCAGAGAGCTCGGCAGCACTCTGAGCAGACACCAATCCCAAGGCTCCTGCCCACCCTCCCTGCTCTCAAGAGCAGCTCTGTCCCTAGCAGAGCCCCTGTCACCCTCCCTGTCCATGCCATCCGTCCTGCCTCTTGAACAGGAACTCTTCCCTGTGCAAGCTGTGCGCCATGTCCTAAGGGCTGTGGAACACCAAGCTGGGGAACAAGGGGACTTGGCAGGGTGGAAAGGTGTGGTTTTGCTGTGAGATTGCCTCTTGCCTTCCAGCTGCTTGTCTTCTCCCTGGGGAGGCTTTGGGGACTGTGACCTGGCCAGGGAACAAGGGCAGAGAGGATGGGGACATGCAGGATGCTGTCTCCCAGAGACACCTTGACTGTTCAAGCTATGGTTCCTTCATCTCAGGGACCTGAACTTTTCAAGTGAGTTATCCTCTTCAGGGAAAGCATGGAAGAAAGCAGCCAGAGAAATATAAAAACTCCATGTATGAGGCAAAGGAAAAGCATCTGAGTTCAGGGAGCAGCAGAATGGGGCTTTTGTCTATGTTTTACCCTTGGCAAGCAGCCATCCCTACTCTGTGAGCCTACCTGGGTCACAAAGAGATCCTTTATGTCTGTCCTGCAACACTAAGATAAAGAACTAAAGACCCGACCCTGATGCAGGTCCCCAGGTCCCTTCAGCCTCCTGGGACCTGGAGGACACTCAGCACCATGCAGAGACAAGGTCACTTCCAGAGTCCTGCCCTGATACATGTTCTGGACAAGCTCAATCCTGGTAGAGAACCCTTACATTCATGATTTAATGCAGAAAAACTCTTCCATTAACTCTTCAGGGAGCACATCCTGTCACAAACATATCTGTGTCTATTGGCTTGGCCCGTAAGAAGAAAGTTACTGAACACCTGGACATATGCATGTGCTTAACCAAAGAATCGCACTTGGCAAATTTCCTTAATGAAAAGTTTGTAAAAAGGTGGGGGGAAAAGACTCCCTGAAATTTTTATTTATATGAAGGTGTAATTCTCAGCAAAAACCTCCTCACTGACACATACTCAGGGGCTGAGATCCTCCATTCAGTGTAAAATGTCTGAAATAACAATTTATTTCTCTATTTGAGGCTCTCAAAGTGTTTTAACAAATCAGTTTTGGGTATACCTTGCAATCACTTTACCAGGGGCAAAATGCAGATGGTTAAATGTCCAGCTGTTGAATGCCCAGTGGATCCCCTGGTCTCTAGAATCTAGCAGGATTTTTCCCTGTCAAATAATACACTTACAAAGAAAACCTAAAACAACAAGAAAACAGGTCTAAGCACCAGCTGCACTGTTTAGGGGGTAAAAAAATCCAAACTCAAGACTGATGCTTTCTAATCCATCAAGTAATATTGATTTGTCTAGTCACCCTACATTGCATTGCCTGGTTTTCAGAAAAAAAAAAAAACAACAAACCAACTCTGTAATTATTGCAAGAATATGCAGAGACAAGAAGACAAGAAACCCCACTAGAAAATAACCCACTTGGTTCTATGCAGACCTGCACAGCAGTTTCTTGGCATCCCAGCACCCTGTACTTGCATCAGTGCCTCCTCTCCTGACATTTGGGTATGGAATATACAAACATCTTGCTTAATTGCATCTTCCTTTAGGTGAGGGTCCAGATGGAGTGTGCTGTAGATGCAGGCACAGCAGAGAACAAGAAATCCATCCCCCTTCATTCCCCATCCTCTGAAAGAAACCTGAACCCGTGTGGGATGGCTTTCACCCCATCTGCTCCAGGTAACACAATAGGCATTTGCCATTTGCCTTCAGGAGGTGGCTCTGCTTTAAACCAAACCCAAAGCCTGACTAGCAGATGCAACTTGGGGAACACGTTCCCAGGGCAGGTCAGGGAATCAATCTCCAGCACATTCCTGGAGATTGCTACTGATGATGATATATGGTATTTGTGTGCTGCTCAGACTGTACTTTCCAGCAACACTGTACAAGGTTCTTGTCTGTATCTCGTGTTGGCCGTTCCCTCTGCTCTTGTTTTGCACCTCAACCTCAGCTACAAGTGCAGCCAGGCTCATGCAACTGCATCAACAAGGCGGCCTGCATAGGAAACAACTGCTAAAGGCAACATTAGCACCCCTTTGTGAAGGGGTGGACATGGGAGGGACTGAGAAAAGCACACTGAGTCCAAGGCACTACTCAGTTCCTGGAAATCTGATGGGCTCAGACCAGCTGAAATGCTCAGCCTCCAAACCTGCCTGCCCACATGGAAGCTGACCCTCCATTTAACCCATCCAAGTCTGATTCAGCATATGTATGGAGAGATGCCTTTAATTCCTGTTGCCTGAGGTTTTATCTCCTTTCCTTTTCAGCAAGCACTGAACAACTCCATTTGTAAATGTTTCAGCCTGGGGATGGTCTGGAATGCTGTGTTCTTCTCCAGGGTCACACAGAGCAGATATGTGGAGAAGGTCCAGTGGGAAAAATGCCACCTTGAACTCCAGAAATGCAAACCACCATAGCACACTGCACCACAGACTCTGCCTAGACATCAACCCTTCCCATCTCAAAAACTTAGTTCCCCATTTGTAAGATAGAGACAGCCACGCTGCCCTGACTCACATTAAAGGAAGATAAATACAGTAATAAACATGAACTGCCTCAATTCTGTTGCAACAAGACCCCTCCTGAGTGCAGAAAATTGCCATTTCCTTTGGTTTCCCTGTAGTAAGTCTGCACAATCACATGTTATCCTATTGTGCTACCAGATAATTTTGCAGCAATTTCCTCTCCTAAGACATTTGACTTCACTGTAAGCCAGTTTAATAGCCTATAGATATTAACATGATCCCTTATTTACAATAATGGGACCTTGCAGCTACTGTAGCTTACAGATGCAATTTATTACAGGATGTTACCACAATCCGCAGGCTACCAGAAAACATTATGCCTGGTTGTTACAAATGCCATTTTCCTTCTTGAGATAATAAAATAACCCTTTAAATGATTGGGAATTTTTTCCTTCTTCTGAATGTCTGTGAAAATTAATCTTACTTTAAAAGCCTCCTTTTCCCTTGTGGTAATGAGAGCCTCCATGTATCTTGTTTTTAAAGGCATGCCCTTTAAAAAAAAATCTACATCATGTTTATAGATTTTGAATCTTCGAGTTCCTGAAGCTTCAGCTGGAGTCAACAGGTGTCCAGGGCACTGGGAAATGATCTACAGAGAGTCAACAATTTGCAGGACCAGGCTGCATCCCTCTGGGTAAGAGAACTCCCCCTTGCTTTTCCTGACTTCTGAACTGCTCATCACCTGACATTGACTTCTCCTGTCATTATTTTTGCACTCTTAATGACATTTCACAGCTAAGAACAAATGACACCAGAAAGCTTTGGGATTTGGGAAGAGCAGGAGCATTCAGTATAAGGGAAGAGGTAGTACCCTTTAACCTAAATTGTTTATAACAAATCTTCTTTATTAGGCAAGAGTATGTTTTTAAAAAAGAGAACTGAACTCACTGTCAGTCCTTTGTTCCTGAAACCACCACAGCAATGCAGCTGCTGAAACATTTCCCCATTCTTCTTCCCTTGACACACTGCACATGAAGCTTTACATGATTTTGCTTTTATATTGTTCTGATGCCCACAGATGACCCAGATCCTCTTGGGCCTGACACCTCACAGGCACGTGGTCTTTGTGCAGACCACAGTCCCCCACCCTGCTGCACATGCAGGCCACCACAGGGCTTAGACCTACCCACCCCTCATCTCACACCCCTCTTGGTTGTAGCTTGTGCTCTGCACACTTTTGGGGCAAACTCTGCTCTTGCAGAAGCTGCTTCCAGCCCAGGAACAAGGGCTTGGCTCAGGACAAAGCCACCTTTGCAACCTGGCAGGAGCAGCCCTGCACTTTTCATTCTTCTCGACTGAAAATGCAGGACAGATTTGGCTTGGCTCTTACTCCTCATTTGTCTGGAAACAGCTCTAAGTGCGGCCATGAACTTAAGGCATGCAGTTTATCTAGGGAAGTCCAGGACAAGGCTCCCAGGGGTCCTTTGCTCAGAACTGGCTCAAGTAAAGGGAAAAGATGAGCCAAATCCAGACTGTCCGTGCTTAAGGAGGACAGCAAGCACTCACAATCTCACTCTGCATCCTTCAGTGGCTAAAAGAAACCCTGAAGAGTCTAGCTGGCAACAACCTGAGGTGCTTGAGGGGTGCCAAACAGCTGCAGGGTTGCCTGCCATTCCCTCAAGTGGCAGGTGGGAAGTCAGCCTGCTACAATCACATTTATCCTTCAAAAGCCACAACCTCGTTGCACATTTCCGGCTTCCGCCCAAAGCTTTACTCCGTTCACCTTCTCACAGGATGTCCTGCCCCCCGTTTTTTATTTTGGCAATGGCTCTGTCAAAATATTCAGTGGCTAAAATATTTATAATATATAATATATTTAAAACGCAGCTGCTGTCTCTTTTAGAGAGTTCACCCTTCCTGGAGATATCTGGAGAAGCCCTTTCAAAAGGAGTGGGCTGGAGGGAAGAGTAAAAAACACAGGGACATGCATGTGTCCCCAGGGGCTTGCTCCTGCCCCTCATTCAAGGCCATTAGCTGTGACCATACCTCATCCTCGTAGACCACGAGCTGTGTTTTCCTCAGCTGGATGTAACGATCCTTCCACAGTCCCAGGAGCCCCCCACTGCTTTTTTTAATCCAGCCATATTTCTCTGCAGTTGGAGCACACTTTGGTTTCTCTGAGACCTCCTCCTTTGTATCCTGCAAGGACAGAAGGCATAAGGAGTTTCCATCATCAGAAAGCCAGCCCAGAGAAGATTTTGGCACCCACCAAATGTGGTCCCTCCCCACCGCAACACAATGGGAGACTGGCATCTTCCAGAGGAAAACCCAACCAGCTCTCACAGGACTGGTAAGTGGGCACAGATCTCTGGAGACACTGTTGGGATGGCAGCAAGTCCACCTTGCTCCTCTGCTCCCCCAGGGGCTCTGCTTCCCTCTGTGGGGAGGTACTCCTTGCTCACTCGTGCACCAAGTGCACCTTGAAAAAGAGCACCCTCCTCTCCTTTCTGCTCCTCCAGCTTTCTGATGAATCCCAGCACGATGGATTCTGCTGGCATTGGTAGCAACACATATTTTAGTCCAAGGCCACTTCTGCAAGCTCCTCTTCTAGGTGTCTATGCTTGGTCACCATCCCCAAACCAACTCCTGTGGGCAAATCCACAGCATGAGGGACAGGGCTTCACCACATCCACATTAAAATGTTCCCAGCAGGTAAAAGATGAAAGCTTTCCTCCTCTTCAGTGCACTGGAAAAGCCATTGCAAAGGCAGGATCCCTGTACCCCTCCCTTGGAGTACCCTGCTGCTCCCCACACCCCAGGGACCCCTCAATAAGCCTCTTTCCCTGGAGCAAGGCAAGAGGAATCCCTCGCTGAGCCAAATCCCCTTACACAATCACCTCACCAACCTTGTGATTTGTCAGGAGAGACCAAGCCCAAATCCTCCAACCTCCTCCCAGGGACCCCACTGTCCCCCAGACTCAGTTTTCTCCATGTCCCCACGTGTAATAGCAGCAATCCTGCTGCAGAGAGCTGGCACACAAAAAGAGGGTGTGTGACAAGAGAGCCCCAAACATCCCAAAATGGCCTTCACTGCACAAACTGGACCGGCTGGAGCTCAGACATCTTGTTTCATAACATGAGAAAATCCCAAGTGCATGGAACAGAGTCAGAACTGGACACTCCCACAGCCAGGACAGAGCAAGTGTGTATGGACAAGCTTCAAAAATTTGGAGGAGAGCCTTGCTAACGAATCTGTTTTCATGCACCAAACTCCCACTGAACACACCCTTGGACAGCAGCTTTCATCAGGGTAAGCTCTTATTCCAAAGAGGAAGCTTGCACCCACAAAAAGAAGAAAAGCAGCTTACACGCCCCGTGCACCCACATTTATTCTGACCTCCACTAAGATCGGCAAAGAGCTGGGCTTTGCTGGTAGGCTTGGGTGCAGACTGGGAACAAGAAACTCAAATAAACTGTGTTTCACCTAAAAGAAAACTGGGCTGAAATCTGTAACAGCCTCAGTGCCTTTTGTAGAAGTTATTTCAGTTACACAGAGCTGCATCTGAAATGGCCACAATACAGGATGACTGAGCATCAAAAAGTTTTCTGGGAAATGGAGGGACTGCATAGGGTGGGTTTTTTTTAAACTTGATGTTTTAGGTTGCCAGGAAGTTGTATTCAGTTGAGATCTGCGACTTCAGCAAACATCAATTCCTGCACAAATACAGACCTGCTGGTTTCCTGATCGAGAACCCTTTTGATGTCATTTTTAGATAATTGGGCATGGACTTTAACCTCCCTCGTAGCACTTGTGCAAGGATGTCGCTGTATGAAGAGTTGATTCAAGTGAGTCCAGACCAACAACTGCTAAAATGTTTTCACTCTTTTAAGGCTTTTTTTCGCTTGGCAGGTGAATTTTTGCTGGGCTTTTTTTTCCCCACCTGGCAGAAAGGCTGAAGTCACATGGTAAATATGTCTATCCATGCTCTGCTCTGCAGAGCAAAAACTACACTGTTTTTAAAATAAAAGTACTCCCTGTGCCGACACAGCACCTAACATCTACCTCTGAAAAACAACCTGCCCCAGCAGAGCTGGGGCTCATGTTGGCACCTCTGTACAAGGCACAGCGGGGGCAGAGCTGGTTTGGGGTCCAGCTCTCCAGCCTTTCAGGGACTACACCTCCCTCCTTGGCATTGCAGGGTTGCCTTGGAGCTCCCCAGATCACTCAGGAGCCCTGGTTGGAACCCCTGCCTGAAAGGAGCCAAGCATGGGGGAACCCTCCATACCAGGCAGGATTTCTTGCTGTGCCAGCACCTAGGAGGATCCACACAGAGGATCCATGACTCCAAGCCCCACCTGAGCAGCCCAGGAGAGGGAAGCTGCAATGAGATGGAGAGTGCTGGTCTCAGCAAGTGACAACAGCCACAAGCAGAGGGCTCTGCCCCTTGCACTGCACAGGAGTCACCTGAGCCTGGGCTGCCTTCTCCAGTCCCCTGCTACATGGCAGATGTGAGGGGTGAGATCCAGCATTCATAAGGATGCTGAGCTGCTGGGCTCTGGGTCAGCAGCTTTCCCCTCACAGATACCCAGCACATCCCACAAGGGGGGCAGGTGCTGTAATCCCTCACCTGCAGCTTAAGGACATAAAAACCCCAGATGATTCAACTGCAAACTTTGTTCCTGCAAAAGCAAGGAGAGTCTCAGAAATGGTGACTGACATTTTTGCAGATTATTTTTTTGCCAGCCCTGCCCTAAATTGGCAAGGGGACGTTGGCCAGGGAAGGGCACCGGCAGCAGGGCATTTTGTCCATCCTGTGTCCCCTGCCTGCAACTCCACAATTAAAATGGGAGCATGACACAAAGACATGAGCTGCTGTTGTTAACTCAGCTATATATGAGCATTCTACAAGAAATATTCAGATATACCTCCTGGGATGTTCTTGGGCTGGATTCATTCTTGTGGTAATTCCATGAGAAGAAGCCCCCTGACATCAGCCAAGTGAGCCAGTGTAAATGAAGGAAGAACCAAGTTATCCTAATGCTGGCTCAGGGCAAAGGCATCACTCCCAAAACCAACCCAAAGGAGCCATTTTTGCATTAGAGGCGAAACACGAGTTCCACTCCTTCAACTTGGTTTAGCCTCACATTTTGCAGCTCAGCAGAGAACCCAAATCAGACAAGATGGCTTTTTATTTAACAACTAGGCAGTTTTTTCTCCCCTGCCCTGTATTTTATGGGCTCACAAACCCACATAGTCTTCATGTCTTCCAACAAAACAAACCCCCAAGAGTTGAATCACAGTGGTGCTTTTTAAGTTACACAGATCACAGAAGTGCCTTAGCCAGTTACATCAACTTCATTTCAATCAAGCATCTCACTATCTCACACTCCTTTTTACCAAGGTGCTGATGAACAACTCCCAGGAGACAACCTGCATCCCTACACGTCCACTCTTTTTCTCCCTTTCCACCTTATCTCCCAAACCTTGCTGTTAGCACTTCCACTTCTCCCAGCCTGCTGGAGCAGAACAGATTGTTTCACTGGAAACAAACTGCTCAGATCCACGTGGAACTTTGGGAACTGCCTCTGACACCCCTTCTACAAGCAATCCTTGGAGGATTCATGTATCACTAAAGAAGAGAAGCCCGTGAGAGGGCCAGCCAATGCTGGGGTAAGTGTGAAGCCCCTTTGGCCGGCGGCCACCAGCTGGAAGCAGTTTCTCTGCTGTGGATTAATTTCATGGATGCCAGCGGATAATAACAACTCTCAGTCACTACCAACTTGGGCTGCTTTGCCGTCTCCCTGCTGTTTTAAAAGAGCTTTCATTCTTGCCACAGAATGTTGGGAGCTGAAATAAGGGGGTGTGAGGGGGGAGAGACAAGCCACAGCTACAGGGATCGCATGTACCAGACAGAGACTGAAGTCCTCCGGCAGTCTGTCCTACCGGGAGCTTTCTTTGTGCATGAGCAGCAAAACCTCATCCAAGCAAAGGAAGCAGGAATAATTGCGTGGCCAGATGAGGGGAGAAAGCGACCTGTTTAACTTGCCAACAAATTTGTAGCATCTTAATCACTTCTCACAGGGATGGATTATTGGGGTGTCTGATCCCATGGACATGAAAACCGTGTGCAGAAGAAGGACCACTGCCCTTCTCCGAGTTAAACCCGTCCCAAACAGAAAGGAGGAGCAGAAGTGGGGAAGGCTGGAGGTGCGTAGCCGTGTCCAAGCTGGCGATTCGACCCAGGCCCGGCTCCAGCAGGGCAGGACAACACCCCAGCGGGAGTCACTCGGGGTGGCCCGAGCACGCGTGGAACCAGCCCGGCTCTGCCAGCGCCGGCCGAGCCCGGCAGCCCCTCCCGGCCGGGTCCAGCATCCCGAGGGCTGCGGGGCTGCGCTTCTGAGGCTCTGCCCGAGCCTCTCCGGGGGCTGCCGGGGATGGGGAATCCCCCGCCCCACGGTCTCCTTCGCCGTCCCCCGGGCGCAGCGGGGCCGGGATGTCCCAGCGCCGGCGAACACCCGAAAACAGCCCGAAGTGGCCGGTGCGGTCCCCCTGTCCCGGCAGGCGCTTCTCCCGCCCGTCCCGGGGGTCCCCCCTCCCTGTCCCGGGGTCCCCCCGCTCCCCGTCCCGCTCCCGGCCGGACTCACTTGCTCCATGGCTCCTCGCCGCCCGCTCAGGGGCTCGGCCGCCGCCCCGCTGCCCCGCTGGGCTCCGGGCGGACGGTCATGCCGGGCGGGCCGGGGGTGCCGGCCCGGGCCCCGCCGCTCTCCCTCGGCAACAACTTCTCGGGGGAGCCGGAGCCGCGGCAGCAGCAGCACCGCCGGGTTTCCGGCGGCTCCGGCGCTGCCAGCGAGGAGGCGGGGATGCCCCCGCCGCCGGCCCCGGCCCCGCCGCCGCCTGGCCCGGCCCCCCCGCCTGGCCCGGCCCCGGCTCCCCCCGCCGCCGCCGAGGGTGGGAGCCCCCGGGACGGGCTGGGACTGAGTTCAGGGGAGGGGGATGAACGGGGTCCGTGCGGTCAGACGGCGGCTACGGGGTGGGACATAGACCCTGGGGTGGGCAGAATAACAAGGGATGACAGGATAACCGGAGCGGGAAGTGGAGCTCGAGGTAGGAGAGATGCCCCAGGGTCGGATGGGGTCGTCAGGGATCAGGCAAAACCCCCGTGGTGAGACAATGTCTGTGAAATGGGAGGATCCCTGAAATCGGAGGATCCCTGAAATCAGCAGGTCCTCTGTGTCTGTTGGGGTCCCCAGGATCCAATAGGATCCCCAGGGTTTGGCAGGGTCCCAGGGGTCACATACAGATCCTGGGGTCAGGCAGGATCCCCAGGGATCAGGCTGGACCCCGTGGTAGGACAGTTCCTGAAATCAGCAGGTCCCAAAGGTCAGGGGGCTCCCTGGTGTCTCACACGGTCCCCAGGGATCAGAGAGGGTCCCATGAGGTCAGGCCAGACTCCTATAGTAAGACAGTGCCTGAAATCAGAGAGTCCTCATGGTCAGGCAGGGTCCCGGGGGTGAGGCAGGGTCCAGGGTGGCACAGTGTCCCTGGGGCTGGGGTCAGGTCAGGCCCCAGGAGCTGCAGGACAGGGCACAGTGTGGAGAGAGGCGAGGGATGCTCCATGGAGGCAGCATGGAGCGAGGTCCAGGGCTCAGGTGTGTGTAGCCACGTGGTTTCCTCAGCCAGAGCAGTGGCTCCTGGCCACGGGGGGGTCTCTGAAATTGGATTTTGGCAGAGGGGTGATGCCCCAAGGAAAACAGATGGGGAATGGTCCTTGGTAGCAGAAGTGGTTAACACTAGTCATGCTTAGAGCTATTGTTCTCCACTGGTATTCAGCTTTGCAGACTTCTGCAGCTATTTCAGGCCTGCTGGAGGGCTCATGTACCCAACAGCCTGCCTGGTTTTTCTTCTAATTATTTCAGTCAGTCTAAAAAAAGATATTACCTCCCTCTGCAAACCTTGTCTCCATTGTTCTCAGCACAGAAAATAAGAAGGAAAAGAGAATAAAAGTCTGACACCCTCTACCTCCAGGTTAAATGCTCTTCTGCATAGGTATGGCAAGTGCTGAGAGGAAAAACAGGAGGCAGCTTCTGCTAACCAGAGGTGGAAGGGATAGTAGAGCATCCATCAGGGCAGCCTACCCCCATCCTGCAGGGCCAGGGGTTAATGGAGGAGCTGGGAATCACCCTGGGACACACCAGGACTTGAAATGAGAAATCCTGGTACTGTCAAGGCACGTTGACAGGAGAATGATTGCCGTGTCAGCAGAAAGACATCTCACATGGGAGGGAGTAGCTAATAGCTGTGCTGTGATGAATCTGGGTTTTGACAAGAGACTGAGGCACCAAACACACAGAAAAGCCAAGGGAGGACAGACAGGGTCTAACTGGTTGTAGCTGGTGTGAAAAGGGAAAAACATCAAGAGGGAGGATGCATTGTGCTGACCACCATGGTCAGGGCAAGCACTGCACTTGCCCTCCCTCTCCTCTCACCTGCAGGATTTTGGGGTAGGACTCTCCTGTTTGCTCCAGTTGCACAGGGCTGCAAGAGCAGCGGGGCCTGAGCCAGGACTGGAGCTTGTAAGAGAAACTACACACAAATAATTATTAGTGATAATTGGCAAAAACACACTGATGACATCTCCTTCCTATCAGCTCAGCTCAGTTTGGCAAAGGCTCTGGTCTTACCAAGACAATCCCCATGTTGTATAAACACCTTCTGAGCCTCCCCTGCTCCTCCT